>NC_138772.1:377701777-378929277 GCF_965119305.1 Pelophylax lessonae | reverse complement strand
TATGTGTGTGTGTGTGTGTATATATACCCCTATACAGAAGTTCAGATGTCATGCCTGCCTCCAAAGACGCCCAAAAAAATGCCCAATAAACGCCTGAAACAAAAACGCCCAGGTGTGAAAGTAGCGGAACCCCATCCCTGCGCTAATAAAAATTCTAAGAAAAATTATCTTTTTTTTCTGGTTCTGGACATGCTACAGAACTGAAACTTCACAGGTACAGTTTTTAGACCCCCCAGACACTAAATCCAAAGAAATCTCATTTTTTTTTTTCAATAATTTTTTTCAATAATTGTCTCTCTATCAAAAACGATAATTTTTAAGAACTTTTTTTGTGTGATTAATAGTCCCTGGGGAATGACCCAGAACCCTAGGCACTTACTAGGGGCATTTATTGGGTTTTAGGGCTTCAAAATTGTGTTTTTTGATTACCAAAGTTCGGGTCCCATTGATTTCAATGGGGTTCTGGAATCCGGACCCGAACTTTCGGGAAGTTCGGGTGTTCTGGTTGAACCAAACTTTTCAAAAGTTCGATCATCCCTACACCAGACACTATAACCACCTCAGACCCCACGAACCGCTGCAGCTTGATTGGGGTTTCGCTGTCTCCTACCCACCCTGGACATTTGACAAGGCTCCAGGTTTCAGTAGGCAAACCTCTCTTTCCCCAGAGAGTGCAGCAGGCACAGGAACAAGCTCTTACAAGAGCTTAATGATTATCCAAGCGAGTATGAAGAGCATAGCAATCCCTTGTAGCAGGTTCCCCCAATGAGAGACAGGACTGTAGATTGAGGGTGAAGTATAACTCTATATTGAACAAGAAAAATACTTTTATACAGTTTTCCCCCCACAAGGTTACCGCCCAAGTGGAACTTGTTGGGAACAGGACATGACATTCACAATCCAATAGAAACAGGGTTTTACACTCAATCATTCCCATACCCTGTACCCAATCCCTCCCCTCTGGCTGATTACATTATCATTATGCAGATGAAAGTGTATACAGAAACAGAATTAACCTAAACGAATTATCTAGCCATCTGGACAGAACAATGTGAGGTCATTAACTTTTTTTTTTTCCCAAATATTTTATTTATTGAGAAAGGCAGTACAGTGAGAAAAACAGTGATCGAAAAATACCCCAGTCAAATATGGGAAGCATATTTCATACAAAATAAACAGTCAAGAATGGTAGTACATTAATGCAAGAGAGAACTGGAAAAACAAGTCTCCACATCCAAAAGAGGGGGCGAAACACCCCCCCTCGGGACTCGTCTGAACTACAGTAGCTCAAGACACCCGGAGAGGGATACAAGATATCAGCAGGGTATCAACAACTTTTCCCAAACTGTCACTACCCAACCTTTTATAGAATGTTGAAAATACAAGATAAGGAAGTGCAGAGCAGGAGTTCCAAGGGAGGGGAAAGAGTGAAGGAAACAGAGGGGCGAAGGCGAAGAAAAAAAAAAAAAAGAGGGGGGGGGGGAGAGGGGAGGTGGGGGATAGGTGGGGCGCCCGACACCGACTGCGTCACCTGCCAATCAAGCGCCAGCTCAATCCTCAGCTCTAAGCGCCCAGTAGGGACTTCCCCTTGTCAGTGAAGATGAAAGCGTTCCAGAATCCCCACGTCTTCTCATATCGTTCCCTTCTATTTTGTGCCGTGAGTGTGAGATCCTCCATCCGGTTGATCTCCACTAATTTACGCGTGCAATCCTGTATAGTGGGGGTTTTAGTCGACTTCCAAAGCATCGGAATGCAGGCTTTAGCAGCACAGAGCACGTGTGGGATAATTGACTTTTTACTCTTGGAGATCGGCATGGTGGACAAGTGTAAAAGATAAAACTCTGGGGTGTCGGGGAGGGTTCGCTCTGTGAGTTCTCCCAGAAGCGCCCGTACCTCCTTCCAGAAGGGTGCAATCCGAGGACACGACCAGAAGATATGCAGCATGGTCCCTACACTTTCCCCACAGCGCCAGCAAAGCTCCGACGTGTCCGGGAAGAATTTGTGTAGGAGAGAGGGGACTCTGTACCAACGGATAAGGATTTTATAATTCAATTCCTGTAATTTCGTACAGGTCGGGGTTTTCAAAGCCAGGGTACAGATCTTTAGTCGTTGAGCCGAGGTCAACTGCAGCTGGAGGTCCCGTTCCCACTTCCCCAGACTGGGTATCGCATAGTCATCTGCCGGGGTAATCAACAAACTGTAGGATTTAGAAAGAGGGCTAGGCAGCCCACCCTCCCCTACGCACAGGACTTCGAACGGCGTAAGGTCCCTCGCAAAAAGCGAAGGGTCCGACAAAGAGTGCAAAAAATGATGGAGTTGGACTGCCCGCCAGAACCCCAGGCGAAAGGGGCCCTCCTGTGCCATCAAGTCTTCCATCGAAGGCCAGCAGGCCCCCCGAAGAAAGTGAGAAGCCCGGGTTATACCCCGCGCCTCCAATCCGCGAAGAACCGGATCTACGATTCCGGGCTCAAATGCCGGATTCCCGATGATGGGATAAAGCGGGGAAGATGGCGTAGAGATCGTAGGGTTGGACATAAGCGGGCGTATAGTGGCCAACGTCACCCCCACTGTGGGGTGGGAGTGTATATAGCGGGGGAGGTCCCCCGTAAGCCATGGTGCCCCACCAAGGGGGGCAGCCAGCTGCTGCCACTCTATCTGCACCCGCAGCTTGCCCGTAAAGTGCCGTCGCCAATCCAAGACGCGACTAAGATGTACTGCCTGGTGGTATTTCTCCACGTCCGGGAGGGCCAGACCTCCAAATTGTTTAGGCAAAGTCATATGACTACGAGATAGGCGGGGCCGCCCATTAGCCCATATAAACCGGATGAAGATCAAGGTCATTAACTTTTAACAGTGGGACAGGCACAATCCACATTCCATTTCAATACACAAACAATAGGGAAGTCTGTCTGGCATGGAGGTACCTGGAGATAGAATACACACATTACTTAGGAGTCAGACTTCATGGCAATGGTCTATAACAGTCTAAGTCTCCCAGTGTAAAGTGGGATTAAATCGTCATATTTCTATATGAAGATATTGCTGACAAATATCACTGTTCCATCTGAAACAATTCAAACTATTAATTATCTGTATTTCACTCCCAGTGACGATGAACACTGTCACACTAACTATGTAACTACCTGCCAAAATATTTGTATTTTTATTCATGCAGTCCTTACTTTTACCCATCTCTGCTTTAGTCTTGCACAGTCTTGTCTGACAGGTTAGTGAACCTGATTTTTTTCTGCTGCAGTTTAGTAACATTCACTGGTCTTGTCTTGTTCACAGCCTGTGAATGAACATTAAACAGAAAAAGAAACAGCCTGATGAGTTCATCCGTCCACCACTGTGACTTCAGTAATTTTTCTTGCACTGCAGCTTCTTATGCTGCTTCTCCCTCTCCCAGTCTGAGCTCTGCTGTACCAGGACTGCAAAAGGCTGTTATTAAGTCAAAGTCAGGTATTTAAACTGCTTCAATTTACATTTTTCATATAAAAATTTATTACTGAACACAGCTGCACTAATATGTCTTTTATGTGTGCCCAGAGTTCAGCTTAAGCTGATATTTTTGTTAGCTGATAAGGATGTGACTCACATTTTGGCAGATGAGGGCTGTCAAACAGGGCTGAAGGGAGCAGATATGAAACATGTTTTTCAAAGGCACCAAATTGCCTCTTCACCTCCTTCTTTAACCCCTTTAACCTTTCCCTAGCACACCACAACCAAGTGCATTACATGTGGTTAGGGAATGCTTGCAGAGAAGCCTCATTCCCTTGAATAGGTCACGCTGGGTGGGCTTGATGCCTGCTGAAAGAGATAGGGAGTATAATTCCTGGAGGTAGTAGTTGGGGGGTGGGGGGCGGTAAAAGCATAGTTCAACTAACACAATTGCCAAGGGAACGAATCCTTAGAGTCATTTTTATGTGTCTGTGGTAGTCAAAACAATATTTGTGCTTTGCATTTTGTTTTCACCAGGTGTCTATTTTAAAGCCTAACTCCAGCTTCAGTGAATCCCTCCCCCTGTTGTTAAAAAAAAACAGCTCACCCTCTCTCTGATTCAGTACTGCCCTGTGCATCCTCCTCTGAAACTGGTAGCTTCTCCACTTCTCTTCCTTTGTCAATGACAATCCCTTGGCTTGCATCACTGTGCACCCTGGGCCCCAGGGTCCACAGTAAAATTCTGAACAGAGCTTTTTTATACCCTTAAGGACCAGTAAGGACCAGGGTGGCAGCAGGTGCTAGGTGCTGGAATTCAGAGTGTTCCAGAACCCAATAATGTACCTTAGCTGAAAGTGTAATATCCTGCACAATAGTGCCTGTGCCCTGGTCATCTTTTGGTAAGTAGAGGAGCAGCAATGGACAAAGACCATATACAAATGTAGGTGATCACTGTAGAACAGTGTTGAGGGGGCTTTCCTAATCCAGTTGAAGCACCATTTCACCCAATGTCAACCTATGATGAAACGCGTCGGGCGGTGCCAGATAATCCAGTTGAAGCACCATTTCACCTAATGTCAACCTATGATGAAACGCGTCGGGCGGTGCCAGACGTGATGTCACCATGTCCCCATAGCCGGCTACAGATTCTATGTGTGAACGCGGGATGCCGCGGGTTGGATTCAATATATCGGCTGTTGTGACATGCTTGTATTATACATGGTCTATGTAAGTGTATTTTTTAATAAACGGTTTTAAAATATAAGCAGTATCACGCTATGTGCCTTTCTCCTTTCCCCTGGTTATGTGGTCTATATGGGCTTTGCCTGGTACATCTTGAGGAAAATTGGTGATACCTGTACATCTGTTTTTGGGTCTTTTGCCTGATACATCCTGAGGAGTGATTTACGTGATCCTGTTCATTGGTCCTGTTTCCAAGCGATTTGTGGTCTATCCATTAGGTTGGATGGCCCTATGGGTCTGGTAAGCAGCCTATTTATACATCTCTTCATTCACGAGTGAACTCCTTTCATATTGTGAAGAACCTTTTTGACACTCTGCATCTGCTGGGACTTGTGATTCCTTCTAAGTGTGTTGCACAACTTTGGGCATTTTTGTTTCCTTTATTTGAGAACTCTTTTTGGACTTTACTATTGGTATTGCATTTATTTCGCTGGGACCTGTAGTCCCCTCAACACCTTTTTCAACACATTAATGATTTCAGTTATATTATTGTGTGTGTTTTGTGTCACTTGTATATCATTTGTATATTAACGCTACACTTATACAAGTGTATGCAGCTTTTTTGGTCACTGTTCATTATTCACATATTTTTCACTTAGCGCAGAAAAACACTCTAATTTATATTTCACCCAATGACAAAGATCTGGACCTTCATTAGTCTGAAGGACAGTGAACTGACACTTTGTATAAAAAGTTTAAGGACCCAGAATTAGGCTAATCACATTGTATCTAAAAAAAAAGTCTAAAAAAAATGACAGTTTCTCTTTATTGTGTGTGGATATGGTATACGCTATTCCTTTACTTTCCATAAAACATACAAAATAGTTTAAATGGAATGTCATTTGGAAAAGCTGCCTTAAATATCCCATTATCTCAAACTTGTGGAATTAAAAGCAGAAGTGACATAAAGTACATTAGTAGTTGAAATTTAAGAATGATGACATTTTAATTAAACATGGCATTAACATCAAAGAGTAATGTAGTATGTTAAGGGAGGTCATTACTTTAAGCTGTTGAGGCTTAGAAAAAGTTTTCATTTTTTAAACATAATGTATGTTGGGTTACATTCCCTAAGATTAAAGCCATTTAACAGCCAAGAACAAAAATTGATAGCATTACAGCCTACTGTTTTTTAGATTTAGGGGCTGCATTCGTTCTCTTTTTTCACACTCTTCTTTTATTTTAATCTGGTTATCCAGGCCATTAATACCATCCTGTCTTAGGAGGACAACTATAATGACTGTAACAACAAAACACATAGGCTATGGACTGAACAGATCACCTTAAAGTGTAAGTTCACTTTTTCAGGAAAATTAAAAAATTAACTAACACGACACCAGTGGTCTAGGTCAATGTTTCCCAACTCCAGTCTTTAAGTACCCCAAACAGGTCATGTTTTCAGGATTTTCCTCAGATGAAACGGCTGTGGTAATTACTAAGGCAGTGAAACTGATCAAATCACCTGTGCAAAATAATGGAAAGCCTGAATACATGACCTGTTGGGGGTACTTGAGGACTAGAGTTGAGAAACATTCGGTCTAGGTTTTCAAACTGTGACTCAGGGGCTGGCTGCTGGCCTATGCTTGCCTTTATCTGGCCCTTGGGGCACTATTCCTCCCACTGATATGAGACACAATTCTTCCAACTGACACAAACAATGGGGGCCCCATTTCTCCCACTGACACCAATAACAGGGCACTATTCCTCCCTATGATACCAACGATGGAGCACTATTCCTCCTTATAATATCAAATGTTTGTAATGTTCTGGTACCTCTGGTACCCTTATTCCACTTTTCATTCCGTGTATGCGTTTCACCATTCTCTTCTGGTAGGTGCGCATACACCTTTAAGACCGATGCTGTCATCACTGAGCGCCGCAGAGCGGCTATTTCAACCGCCGGCATTCTCACTCACATGTTCGTTCAACCTGCCTTGCATCTATGCTTACAAGCGTGTCTCGCTGTGGAACCTCGCTACAGATCCCTGTATCTCGCTACCAGGATCACTTCCTCAGACCCGAACCTCGCTACTGATCCCTGTATCTCGCTACTGGATCACTTCCTCATCACCGGACCCTTCTACTACTATACTATAGTGATAAGTACCCCGCAGGGGAAACCTCCATAACTTACACTACTACTATTGCATTAAGGACTGTTACTACCTATCCATACTATCCTATCATCTGCACTGTTACATAGATTGCTAGCTCTTGAGACTACTACCATCTATCATCTGCACTGCTGCATAGATTGCTAGCTCTCCTGTCTACTACCATCTATCATCTGCACTGCTGCATAGATTGCTAGCTCTCCTGTCTACTACTATCTATCCTTGCACTGGGTTAGTCTATCCTGTATTTATCATCTGCTGTCCTCACCACCTGTTAGCATACTCGATACTAACCTATCTGCATTCCTAAATACCATCTTGAACTCTCCTGTACAAACCTATCAAGTGCTTACCATCCTTGTCACTGTTCACACCTGTCCCTTCAGCACATCACCTTCATACTATCATATACATCCTATCACTCCAGGAACATCTCATTGAGTGTGTATATATCTGTATGTTGAAGCTGACAGGCCCACGGTGATGAGTCCTGGAGAGTTGGATCTGGTATTCAACACATCTCTACATGACTACTGAGTGGAGATTTTGCAGCTGTAAATCCAGCCTATAACAAAAACGCAGGAGCGTTACAATGTTACAATGTTTACCCCCACTGATGCCAGGAAAATTTCCACTCCTGCTGGCCCCAATCCAGCCCCCCCTAAAGTCTGAGGGACAATAAACTGGCCCTTTGTTTTAAAACATTAGAGACCACGCCCTACACCATCGATACTCCATGCAACGAGTCGTCAATAAAGAGCAAGTTCATCAAACCAAAAGGATCATATAGGGATATTTCTCATAGAGGATATGCCTAGATAGAAACACTGTTGTCCACAATAGTAGGTGTCATCCAGTGACCCAAAGTATACATGTTCAAGCAAAAAAGGTTGTATGTTTGAATTACCTCCTTTGCTGTATCCACAAAGTATGCAATGAAAAAATCTATACATTTCCACAATCAAACTTTTGACTAAAGAGGTCTGAAGTTCTGAGGGCATTACTGGCCCAATCACGTCCAAAGGTAGAAAAAACCATGTCTGATGTCCAGCGTGTCCAAGTAATGCATATCACATTGTATGCCAAACCTATCTGGTTTCACTGGACTGGCAGAGTCCTGCAAACAGGTCAAGCTTGGGCATTAGTTTGTTTTTCCCCGGAAATTTATTTTGCACTTGTTGAGCAAATGCAATAAAACTGAACACTTTTAATTGTATATTTAACATAATAGATAAAATAAATGTATTGGTAATGTTTACATATATCTTAACTTGGCTAGCAATTTCACCAAGAACTACTGTATGTAATATGTGGGCCATAGTATTGACTGCAAATGTAGTATGTTGTCAACTCTAATGTACTGGAGATAGTTCACAGCATGAGGTTTAAATCCAGTCACCGAAAACTCATATACTGTAAACCTTAAAGCAACCTTTTGCAAGCAGGGTGCCTTCAGGTTTATTTAGGGGTGCCTTGGCAAAATGCAAAAAAACGCCCGAAAATTGTAAACAAGGCAGCGGGTGGATCAAGTGTGCCTTTTAGTTACACAAAGTCAAAGGTTTGTATTGTGAACCATTACACCTTCTAGCCACCAGTGCCCTAACAAAAAATGACATCATCAAGTAATAAGGTAATAAGGAGGATGGCGGGCCCTTGCACAGCACCCTTGTCTGTCCTTCTCCTGTCCCTTTCCATCAACACTGGGGTCACATTAGCTGAGTGAGTGAAATAAACATTGGAATACTAGTCAATAGCAGTGTGCAAAGGTGTTTTTGCTTTGGAAGAATAAATCACCTCCAATGTTGGGTGTCCTATGTGTGTGGATGTTGTTACATTATGTAAAACTATTACTTTAGTGTTTTACAGTTTAGAATGGGGTCCCTTGAGATTGTGCAGAATTTTAAAGGGTGTCTTGACTAGAAAAAGAGAAACAACGACACTGTTTTGAAAATAGACATAAACACTGCTACAAACCTGCATAGTTCCCAACTGTCCTTGATTTTGAGGGACTGTCCCTGATTTGGAACAAAGTCCCTCTGTCCCTCTTTATTTGTCCCTCATTTCGTTCTGATCTGTATAGTTGAAGATAAAATGCACTTTTTATCTTTTAAAAAGTGTTTCCCAGTGCTAAACATTTCATCCAATTTCTAAATTGCTGCATTTGTAAATTTTAAAAGGCAGTATAAAGGAATAGTAGTGGTAAAAAAAAGCACTTGTGGGTTTAACTAATCATTTTTTTTGTATATTTCTTCTTTAAGGGGGCGTGGCAGGGGTGTGTTCTATGATTACATACTTTTGCTAATAAGTATCCCTCGTTTGTATCTCAAAAAAAGTTGGAGGGTATGAACCTGAACCATTTTACACCCTCCAAAGCTCCCACTGGTAAAGTCTATACTGCCATACTGCTTGTTTAGTACCAATAAACAGGCCATGCAGAGGGACATGTGTGTGCTCACAAAAAAGGTTTGGGTTTATGCAGAGCCACTGATTGCCTGGCTCTGCCTTAGTGGTATCCTTGTTGTGGCTGTAAAAAAAAAAAAAAAAACCCCAAGAAATTCTTTAAGTATATAAAAAGTAAGAAAGTGAGGCCAGAACACATTGGCCACATAAAGGACGAGGAAAGGAAATCTGGCTACAAAGGGAAGAAGAAGATGATAAATAAATTCTTCTCCTCAGTCTTCACAAAAGAATTGGGCGACTACATTAACCCAGCTTGTAATGTTAAAGTTAATAACATGTCACAGGAAGCACCCTCATGGTTAACAGAAGACAGATTCAGAACTAGACTTGAAAAACTTAACATAAATAAGTGACTGGGACCAGATGGCTTACACACGAGGGTCCTTAAAGAACTCAGCCAGGTGATAGCCAGACCATTGTTCCTAATTTTTATGGATAGTCTACTGATGGGAATGGTACAAGCTGATTGGAAAAAAGCCAGTGTGGTACCAATATTTAAAAAAGGACCAAAATATATCCCTGGGAACTACAGGCCAGTTAGCCTAACACCAATAATCTGTAAGATATTGGAGGGGATGATAATGGACTATAGACAAGACTTTAGTAATGAAAACGGTATCATTAGTAGAAGTCAGCATGGATTCATGAAAAATCGCTCCTGCCAGACCAATCTATTTCCTTCTATGAAGAAGTGAGCTGCCATCTAGATAAAGGAAGGCCCTTGGATGTGGTAAACCTGGATGCGTAGGCGTGCACCATAGAGTGAGTACTTGAATTAAAAGCTTTGCTGCAGGGGCGAGTCCAAAGGGTGGTGATAGGTGAGGAGTAATCGGAATGGTCTGGTGTGGAAAATGGGGTCCCCCAAGAATCTGTCCTGGGACCAATCCTATTTAATTTATTCATAAATGACCTAGAGGATGGGATAAACAGCACAATCTCCATATTTTCAGACAATACTAAATGAAAAAGGGCAATAACTTCTACGCAGGATATGGAAATCTTACAAGAAGATCTGAAAAAAATAATCGGGTGGGCATCTACATGGCAAATGAGGTTTAATGTTGAAAAATGCAAGGTAATGCATTTGAGTGCCAGAAATACGAGTGCAAGTTACTCACTAGGGGGAGAGCCTTTGAGGGAATCTAAGATGGAAAAGGTCCTGGGGGTCCTAGTAGACGACAAGCTCAGCAATGGCATGCAATGAGAAGCAAAGCAAGCAAAGCCAACAGAATATTTGCATGTTTTAACCACTTTACCACCGGAGGATTTTGCTGTCTTACGTCCAGGCCACTTTTTGCGATTCGGCGCTGTGCCAATTTAACTGACAATTGCGCGGTCGTGCGACGCCGTACCCAACCGAAATTTACGTCCTTTTTTTCCCACAAACAGAGCTTTCTTTTGGTGGTATTTGATAACCTGTGTGATTTTTACTTTTTGCGCTATAAACAAAAAAAGAGCGTTTATTTTGAAAAAATAACAATATTTTTAAAATTTTTTTATATGAAATTCCCCCCAAAAAAGATGTAAAAAACAATTTTTTTTTACATTTTTGGCCAATTTGTTTTCTGCTACCCATGTTTGGTAAAAAAAATCACAATAAGCGTATTTTGATTGGTTTGCGCAAAAGTTATTGCGTTTACTAACAAAGGGAAAGATTTCTGTAATTTTTGGTGTTTTTTTTTTAACGCGTAATGGCGGCGATCTGCGTTTTTTTTTGCGGTACTGCGACATTGCGGCGGACAGATCGGACCCTTGACTGACATTTTTGACACTTTTGGGGGTACCAGTAACATTACTGCAGTAATCAGTGCTATAAATATGCACTGTTACTGTAAAAATGACACTGGCAGGGAAGGGGTTAATTTTATTGGAGAGGGAGGGGTTAATGTATGCCTGGTGCTTACTGACGTGTGGAGGGGGAGGTGACTGAGTGAGCCAGGGACAGATCGGATGTCCAGCTATGCTGAACACTCCGATCTGTCACTCCCTGTCACTTGGGAGATCCGCCCGCTTGTGTTTACACAGGTGGGCGGATCTCCACACTAGATCCCCGACGATCGGGGATGAGCGGCGGCGATCGCCGCTGCTCTTCCCCTGGCCCGACTCCCGCTGTGACTGAATACAGTGAGGCTCTGCTAAATTAATGTTTGGACTGAGCTGTCTAATAAGGTATACAGTGCATTGCGAAAGTATTCGGCCCCCTTGAACTTTTCGACCTTTTGCCACATTTCAGGCTTCAAACATAAAGATATAAAACTGTAATTTTTTGTAAAGAATCAACAACAAGTGGACACAATCATGAAGTGGAACGGAATTTATTAGAAATTTCAAACTTTTTTAACAAATAAAAAACTGAAAAATTGGGCGTGCAAAATTATTCAGCCGCCTTAAGTTAATACTTTGTAGCGCCACCTTTTGCTGCGATTACAGCTGTAAGTCGCTTGGGGTATGTCTCTATCAGTTTTGCACATCGAGAGACTGAAATTTTTGCCCATTCCTCCTTGCAAAACAGCTCGAGCTCAGTGAGGTTGGATGGAGAGCGTTTGTGAACAGCAGTTTTCAGTTCTTTCTACAGATTCTCGATTGGATTCAGGTCTGGACTTTGACTTGGCCATTCTAACACCTGGATATGTTTATTTGTGAACCATTCCATTGTAGATTTTTCTTTATGTTTTGGATCATTGTCTTGTTGGAAGACAAATCTCTGTCCCAATCTCAGGTCTTTTGCAGACTCCATCAGGTTTTCTTCCAGAATGGTCCTGTATTTGGCTCCATCCATCTTCCCATCAATTTTAACCATCTTCCCTGTCCCTGCTGAAGAAAAGCTGTCCCAAACCATGATGCTGCCACCACCATGTTTGACAGTGGGGATGGTGTGTTCAGGGTGATGAGTTGTGTTGCTTTTACGCCAAACATAACATTTTGCATCGTTGCCAAAAAGCTTGATTTTGGTTTAATCTGACCAGAGCACCTTCTTCCACATGTTTGGTGTGTCTCCCAGGTGGCTTGTGGCAAACTTTAAACGACACTTTTTATGGATATCTTTAAGAAATGGCTTTCTTCTTGCCACTCTTCCTTAAAGGCCAGATTTGTGCAGTATACAACTGATTGTTGTCCTATGGACAAAGTCTCCCACCTCAGCTGTAGATCTCTGCAGTTCATCCAGAGTGATCAAGGGCCTCTTGGATGCATCTCTGATCAGTCTTCTCCTTGTATGAGCTGAAAGTTTAGAGGGACGGCCAGGCCTTGGTAGATTTGCAGTGGTCTGATACTCCTTCCATTTCAATATTATCGCTTGCACAGTGCTCCTTGGGATGTTTAAAGCTTGGGAAATCTTTTTGTATCCAAATCCGGCTTTAAACTTCTCCACAACAGTATCTCGGACCTGCCTGGTGTGTACCTTGTTCTTCATGATGCTCTCTGCACTTTAAACGGACTTCTGAGACTATCACAGTGCAGGTGCATTTATACGGTGACTTGATTACACAAAGGTGGATTCTATTTATCATCATTAGTCATTTAGGTCAACATTGTATCATTCAGAGATCCTCACTGAACTTCTGGAGAGAGTTTGCTGCACTGAAAGTAAAGGGGCTGAATAATTTTGCACGCCCAATTTTTCAGTTTTTTATTTGTTAACAAAGTTTGAAATATCCAATAAATTTAGTTCCACTTCATGATTGTGTCCCACTAGTTATTGATTCTTCACAAAAAATTACAGTTTTATATCTTTATGTTTGAAGCCTGAAATGTGGCAAAAGGTCGCAAAGTTCAAGGGGGCGAATACTTTCGCAAGGCACTGTAAATACTTGTTTTGATAAATCATTGAATTCTTTAAACAATTAGTTTATTTCATTACAGGGGGAAATTCCCATTTGACAGAGAAACATGCTGGCTTGATAGAACACTACATAATATTAATATACAATATTTTATATTAATGATCACACATCTCGGAAACTATATGCTTTGTCTTTTGTGTGTTAGACATGTGCACTGTTGTGAAATTCGTTTTTTTTTTTTTTTTTTTTTTCATTTATCGGATCATTCATTATGATCAGCATTTGTTACTTCTAATAATTGGTAACTTCAGATGCGTTCGTATTCGTTTCGTTCCATTTCTTTAGATGCGATATTCGTTACTTCGGACCCGGACCATTCATTCATTTGGACATTCGTTGTTATAATGTATCACATCCGGAAATAGAGTGAATCTGAATAAATCCAAAAGAAATACGAATGCATTCATTATTTGTTTATATTCAGCAATAACGAATATTTAGAAAGAACAAAAATACGAAAAGCAAAAATATCTGAATGTAATTGAGAAATAGACTCTTAGGTTGAATCGTTGTTCGTTCTTTCTTATTTTCTTTTTTTCGAATTGTCGCTCTTTCTGACAACTTGTTTTCGTACGCATTCGTTAAAGAGTCTTTCAGTCATTCAGATGTTTCCGAACAAACGAATATGCCAAATTTTGTCCAAAAACGAATTGCACATGTCTACTGTCTGTGGTCTGGTTCTGTGCATGCAAACTGCTGCTAGAATTCCCAACATAGAAGCTGTGCAGAAAGAGGGGTTCTTAAAGCCAGGGCGTCATAAGTAATCAATTCACCAACATTCAGTGAAGCTGAATGTTGGTCAGCGATCAACTTTGTTTTGGATTTCTGGTCATATGGTCTGCAACAGCCTAAGGTCTTCACAGCATCACCCAGATCAGATACTCTGAGGCACAGGCACCAAGCTAATGAGGTGCATGGATGATCATCATGGGTCTCAAGTAGCCAATACAAAAATAAAAGGGCATCAAGCAGAAGATGTCTTCACAGCATTAATAGTGTGGTGTCACCTGTGGCCAGGCAGAGAAAATGCGAAAGAGGAAGTAGGATGTTCTGAGTATGAAGGAAAATGAGCTTTGAGAAACATATGGTTGCATGGTAGAGGTGAGTTAGAGAATAATGAAGACACATTATTTAGGCGTTTTCGGGAACATTTTGACACTATAATAAAAGTTCTGCTATAAAGTAATTCATTTTCATTCATTTCAATTCATTCATTTTAGATTTTTTAAATAGATATATAAACAAAAGTTCAAGGAAAGGGAAAAAATACATAGACCGCAGTAAGCACAGACATTGGAAAACCATCAGGTGAATCCATACAGGGACATGTGTTCTTGCACACGTGACAACAAAATGCATCCATATTATAGAGAGTTCATTCTTTAAGTCAAATAGTTGGCTAGGGAGTAGCCACTGAAGGCTCCTTGCTATTTTCTGATCTGAACCCTACAGTAAAGTGCCAGCCCCATCAAGAGATGTGGAGGTCACCTGACCAGGGGGCCCTCCACCATCCCCAGGGGAGGAAAGCTGTTCATAAATCAAGAAAAATACAAGAGAGGACTAAAAGGATAAGTAAAGTCATAATAATTCATTGTTTAACAGTGCAAATACTAGCTCTAAAAAACTTGCAACACTGGAAGAAAAAAATGAAGTAATACTGATACTGTATAACTGGCACCGCAAGGTGTTACATATTACCTTCATAGTGCTTGCCTGCCTAAATAATGCAGCATTAGAAAAACCTAAAATGTATCTTCTAGAGAAAACTTGAACTGGCATATTCCCCCAATTTCCCACAACTCATTGCATGAGCAACCTGTGATCAATCCCAGCCATTGCCAATTAGAGGAGGTGCCCAGCTCTCTGCAGATACCAACTTTCTGAAGTATTTGCATATTTATATAGCACTAAAATTACTTTATTCTCCTTGCTAGTGTTATAGGTTTACTTAAATTAGATTACAATTTTAATTTGGATTATAATTAAATGACCTTATGCAGTCATCATACTTAGCAAAACGTATCCTTGTTCATTGAATGATTACAGTTGGTATGTGATTAAAAATATCTTATCACTATCATGACATAATTACACAATCAGAAAAAGACATTTTAGGATGTTCTGGAACTTTTTTTCATAGCTTCAAACTGGTTTTTTTTAATAACTTTGGTCAGCAGGACATCTTTCCTGTGAGTTATGGAATGATGTCATATTTGAAACTTTCTGCAAGGTCAGAACCTGTATATATATATATATATATATATATATATATATATATATATATATATATATATATATATGTATATATATATATATATATAAACTTCATCTTTATTTTCATTTTTCTCAATAACATACTTTCCATACATAAGAAACAATAAAAAATATTCCAGAAGATAATACAAGTCATAATAGGAAAGAAAAGCATCCCTCCCCCCCCCCCCACTCCCAAAACCCCCACCTCTCATTTAAGCAAGTAAATTCATTAGAGTTAGGATATAAACAAAACTGAATTCCTAAATATTCCCAGTCTCGGGTGCAAATCCTGGAGTTTTAATCCTTTTTTTCATATTTTTTCAAATCACCCCCCCCCCCCTTCTCATATAGGCCAGTTTTTCATTTAATATTGTGTTATTGACCTTGTTCAACCAGTCCATCGCAGATGGTGGCTTAACACTTATCCATCTACTTGTAATCACCTTTCTAGCCTGGTAAATACTGCTATTCGACTAGCCCCAAGTCCCACGCTCTGCTTCATAAATCCCAGAACCCACAGCACTGTCCAATCGTAAACCTATTCCAAATACTACATTTATTTTGCCTATTACCTCTGCCCAGTACCTATACAGTTTGGGACACCTCCAGAGTATATGAATGAAATCTCAAATTTCCATTTGCAGCTTCACTTCTGGGACAAGCTTCATTCGGACGTCTCCCAAACCGAAACAATCTCTTAGGTGTATAATATGCTCTATGCACAATATAAAACTGTGTAAGCCTCTGGGCTGCTGAAAGAGACAGTAGGTCTATTGAATTTATTATTTCATTCCATTGAACATCTGTTGATTTTCCCATGTCTTCTTTACATTTTATTCTACTTGAAAGTTGAGAATCTTTTTCTAATACTTTTAGATGTATCTTTTTACATAATTCTAAAATCATCCCCTTACGGTAAGTAACCTCTACCAGATTTTCTAAAAGGGGGAGTCTACACCATTTTAACCCCCCTCTTTAAATTGTGTTTTTAGTGCGTGTCTTAACTGAAAATATTGATAGAAAATTCTATTCGATAACCCAAACTCTTCTTTTAGCTCCTGAAATGTCCTCAGTACCCCTGTTACATATAGTTGCGAAATCCTTACCACTCTCTTTTATTGCCAATTACTAAAACTTTCCAGCTTCTCCAACTCAGGCAGATTTGCATTGTTCCAGATAGACATATACTCTGTACATTCTAAATAATATATGTTCCATACCTTCATTGTTAAGTTTGCTGAGGGGCACTGACCCTCCCTCCCCAAGGAGTTGGCCTCCAATGCTTCCACCAAAGATGTATGTGGGGTGCAAGTTAATGACGCTAGTGAGTTGTATCCAACGGTGTCATTGTTCATCTCCCAACCCCATATCTGTTGCAATTGAGCCGCCAAGAAATAGCTCCAGAGAACAGCTAAACCCCCTTTACAGTGCCTTGCAAAAGTATTCAACCCCTTGACTTTTTACCTATTTTGTTACATTACAGCATTAAGTTCAATGTTTTGCTAATCTGAGATTTATGTGATGGATCATAAGACAATAGTCTAAGTTGGTGAAGTGAAATGAGAAAAATATATACATAAAACTATTTTTTAGAAAAAGAAAACATAAAATTAGCATGTGCATATGTATTCATCATCCAAGAGAAAAACTGATTTCTCCAAGTTGATAGAAAGCCCAGACCCCCCCCCCCCCCAAATTTTTATGACATCCATCACTGCGGTTAGTAAGTGGTTTGCATCTCCCAAAAACAGGAGGATGTCATCTGCATATAAAGAAATATTTTCTTCATCCATCCCTCTTTTAAAGCCTCCCGCTGTTCAAATTGTTATAGCCAATGGTTTCATTGCCAGAGTGAAAAGCAGTGGCGATAAAGGACACCCCTGCCTTGTCCCCCGAAATAAAAGAAATATTCCGAGCATCTATCAATTATCTTCACTTTTGCCCTACAACAGTTTCACCCATTTAATAAAGGAGGGGCGAATACCAAATGCTGATAAAGCCGACCACAAATAGTGCCACTCGACGCTGTCAGTGCTTTGAAAGCATCGAGGGACAGCACCACTCTTGAACCCCACTCTTCTGAGGGGATTTGTAGATTTAAAAATAACCTCCTAATATTTAGTGATGTTGATCTACCGGGAATAAAGTCACATTGATTGGGGTGAATTATTGTATGAATTACCTTACTTAATCTAACAGCCAGTACTTTCGCTAGAAGTTTCACATCAACGCAGAGCAGGGACATTAGTAAACCTCAAGATTTACTGTAGGATAAGCAAGACAGGACACTATACTGTAGGTCAGGGATCCTCAAACTACGGCCCTCCAGCTGTTGCGAAACTACACATCCCATGAGGCATTGTAAAACTCTGACATTCACAGACATGACAAGGCATGATGGGAATTGTAGTTCCTGAACAACTGGAGGGCCATAGTTTAAAGACCCCTGCTGTAGGTAATAAATAATATTTGCAAAGCTGAATATTTTATCAACTTAGCCAAAAGTAATTTAAAAAGAGATCCTTTAGACATAAAAATGAGCTTTTGCTAGATTCAGTAGTTTTGTCTTGGACTCTTGAAGTAGCTCTTGAAAGTTCCAGATTATCATTTGCTTTTTAAACAGTAAACAGAATACTGAATGCGTGGGCTCCTTCGGCTGGTTATGACCCAGCCAGCTGCATCTTTAACTGCTTTTATCACATCTACAGTATCAAGTATGTAAACACTAAAATGACGACCCTTTCACACGTATTCTTTCAATGGGATTGCTTAACCTGCATAAATGGACAACAAGGCTACATGTCTTGTATTTTAAAAGCATGCTATAAACAAGCTAATCTGCAGTGCATAGGTGTAAACAAATGAACCAGTCTATGGAAACGGTAAGACTAAAGCCTGGTACACACTATGAGTTTTTTTTTTTTCGTTTAACCCGTAGAAAAACCCAAAAAAGTGTCAGCTCCTGTCGGAGCCGCTGTACTAACTATGCAAAGTTAGTATTGCAATCTCCCCTGCTGAGCTGTTGTGTTCTGACAGGGGGACGTCCCCCCTCAACCCAGGAAAGAACATGAATTAAGGGACATATTTTCTGGGATTGATCTCCAGTTGATGTTTGCGTGATCCAATATGACAAATCATAGACTAGACTACTTTAAACTGTGCAAGAACCCAGGAAAGAACACTGGGGTTGATTTACTACCACACCACAGTACACCAGAATTGAACACCAGAATTGGAAGGTCCGCCACTGGTGTCCTGTGCTTTTCACAGATGAGAGCAGGTTCATCCTGAGCACATGTGACAGACGCGAAAGGATCTGGAGAAGCCGTGGAGAACGTTTTGCTGCCTGTAACATTGTTCAGCGTGACCGGTTTGGTGGTGGGTTAGTGATGATCTGGGGTGGCATATCCATGTAGGGACGCACAGACCTCTAGAGGCTAGACAATGGCACCCTGACTGCCATTAGGTATCGGGATGAAATCTTTGGACCCATTGTCAGACCCTACGCTGGTGCAGTGATTCCTGGGTTCCTCCTGGTTCACGACAATGCCCGGCCTCATGTGGCGAGAGTATGCAGCCAGTTCTTGGAGGATGAAGGAATTGATACCAGTGAATGCCCCCCATGCTCGCCTGACCTAAATCCAATAAAACACCTATGGGACATTATGTTTTGGTCCATCTAATGCTGCCAGGTTGCACCTCCGTCTGCTCAGGAGCTCAGTGATGCCCTGGTCCAGATCTGGTAGGAAATACCCCAGGACACCATCCGTCATCTCAAAAGGAGCATGCCCCAACATCAGGCATGCATACAAGCACGTGGGGGCATACAAACTACTGAGTACCAGTCTGAGTTGCTGCAATGAAATTTCAGCAATATGGGCTAGCCAGCTGCATCATTTTTTGATTTGCGGAGTTTCTTTTAATTCAGCCCTCTGTAGATTGACCATTTTCATTTCCATTAAACTCTGTGGCATCCTTTTATTCCTAACACATTACCCAGTCCATATCAGTCTAGATATCCAGCATGATATTTTTCCTCATTAAGATCTGATGTGTTTTCAGTTTTCCTTAAATTTTTTTGAGCAATATATATCCTGTATACACACACACATACTATATTATCGAAAGCATTGGGACACCTGCCTTTACTTGCACATTAACTTAAAATGGCATATCAGTTTTAGTTTGCAGGGTTTAAATATTGAGTTTGCCCACCCTTTGCAGCTATAATAGCTTCAACTCTTATGGGAAGGCTGTCCACAAGGTTTAGGAGTGTGTCTATGGGAATGTTTGACTATTCTAACAGAAGTGCATTTGTGAGATCAGGCACTGATGTTGGACGAGAAGGCCTGGCTCACATTCTGCACTCTAATTCATCCCAAAGGTGTTCTATCGGATTGAGGTCAGGATTCTGTGCAGGGCAGTCAAGTTCCTCTACCCCAAACTCACTCAACCGTGTCTTTATGGACCTTGTTTGTGCACTGGTCCAAATCATTTGGTGGAGGGTGGTTTAAGGTGTGGGGTTGTTTTTAAGGGGTTGGGCTTGGCCCCTTAGTTCCAGTGAAGAGAAATCCTAAAGGAGATATACAACCAAGCTCGTTTGGCTGTACATCTCCTATGGACCACAGGAGTGCAGTTCGTTCTGCACTCCTGTGACTTGTTTTCAGCAGAGAGTGGTCTGAATTCCGTCTGAATGTCACAGATGTCAGTCTAGGCACTGCATCATCACGACCACAGAGTCGGGATCCATCACGTGCCTGGATTGACACCTGGCTTAGCCTCTCAGCGGGCCGATGCTGCATCCACCTAGGTAAGTATAAATGGGCAATAGTCCCCAAACCCCATACTTCTCTTTTAAGGAATCAGCATAACAAGACATTTTGGACAATTTCATGCTTCCAACTTTGTGGGAACAGTTTGGGGATGGCCCCTTCTTGTTCCAACATGACTGCACACCAGTGCGCAAAGCAAGGTCCATAAAGACATGGATGAGTGAGTTTGGGGTGGAGGAACTTAGTCCTGCACAGAGTCCTGACCTCAACCCGATAAAACACCTTCCGGATGAATTAGAGCAGAGACTGTGAGCCAGGCCTACTCTCCAACATCAATGCCTGAACCTTACAAATGTGCTTCTGGAAGAATGGCTAAACATTCCTATAGATACTCTCCTAAACCTTGTGGACAGCCTTTCCAGAAGAGTTGAAGCTGTTTTAGCTGCAAAGGGTGGGCCAACTCAATATTGAACCCTGCAAGCTAAGACTGGGATGCCATTACATTTCATGTGCATGTAAAAGCAGGCACCCTGATACTTTTGGTAATATAATGTATACTGTTTGGGGGTTCTAAGTCATTTTCTAGCAAAAAATTATGATTTTTACATGTAGGAGAGAAATGCCGGAATTGGCCCAGTATGGAAGTAATTATCCTTTGATAGAGAGTTTTTTTTTCCTATTAAATTTTCTTTCAATGGTTCTGTGATGAAAAAATCAACATAAAAAATCATTGAAACGTGTCACAATTAAATAATCTTTGCTTCTTTTTGATTAATTAAAGCAATCAGAAAAGTGCATGTTGGGAACAAGAAATGCTTTTAATGCATGTTTGTACAAAGTAAAGGAGTAAAACCAGTAATTATTTTAAGTAATTATTCACTGTTTGAACAGTAAGACTTTTTCCCTCAGACAAAATGTTATCTTTAATGCAAAAAACAGTATAGCCATTATTCTAGAGTATTCGCTATGCATACCTACAAAGACCACTTTCAAATACTCCTGTACAATTCTGAAATGTATATTACATAAGTAGGATAGGTAGGTATGAAAACCTAACTTCCCATGCAAGTATGGATCATATGTACACTATAATGTCAAAAGTATTGGGACACCTGCCTTTACACTCACATGAACTTTAATGGCTTCCCAGTCTTAGTTCGTAGGGTTCAATGTTGAGTTGGTCCACCCTTTGCAGCTATAACAGCTTCAACTCTTCTGGGAAGGCTGTCCTCAAGGTTTAGTAGTGTGTCTATGGGAATGTTTTACCATTCTTCCAGAAGCACATTTGTGAGGTCAAGGACTGATGTTGGACCAGAAGAAACACAAAAAAAGAAGAGAGAGTCCCACAGCGATTAAAAAAGACATGGCTGATCAACAAGTAGGAGAAGTAGATGGCAATAGAAAAGGTTTAATTTAATAAAAACAATAATTTATTGGATTAAGATAAAATTGTATAAATACATGTAAGATATAACAGATATAACAATGTATCATGATACAATATACATGTAACACAATGCCAAACTGTTGTAGGTTTAGCTCAGGTCTAGGGAATATGGTCAGTGTCATATGGTGAAACAACTGATCAATAGTGCAACATATAGGCTGTCTGCAAGGTTTAGTAGTGTGTCTATGGGAATGTTTGACCATTCTTCCAGAAGCGCATTTGTCAGGTCAGACATTGATGTTGGATAAGAAGGCCTTCCTTTCAGTCTCCGCTCTAATTCATCCCAAAGGTGTTTTATCGAGTTGAGGTGAGGACCCTGTGCAGACCAGTCAAATTCCTTTACCCCAAACACGCTCGTCTATGCCTTTAGGGAACTTGCTACAGTCATGTTGAAACATGAAGAGGCCATCCCCAAACTGTTCCCACAAAGTTGGGAGCATGAAATTGTCCAAAATATCTTGGTATACTGACACCTTAAGAGTTCTCTTCACTGTAACTAAGGGGCCAAGTCCAATCACTGAAAAACAACCCCACACGCTAATCTCATCTCCACCAGCGCACAAAGCAAGGTCCATAAAGACATGGATGAGCGAGTTTAGGGTGGAGGAACTTGACTGGTCTGCAAAGAGCCCTGACCTCAACCCAAAAGAACACCTGTGGGATGCATTAGAGCGCAGACTGCGAGCCAGGCCTTCTCTTCCAACATCAGTGACTGACCTCACAAATTCGCTTCTGGAAGAATGGTCAAACATTCCCATAGACACACTCCTAAACCTTGTGGACAGCCTTCCCAGAAGAGTTGAAGCTGTTATAGCTGCAAAGGGTGGGCCAAATCAATATTGAACCCTACAGACTAAGACTGGGATGCCATTAAAGTTCATGTGCGTGTAAAGGCAGGCGTCCCGATACTTTTGACAATAGAAGTAGTAAAAGTGTGAAATCTCTACCCATTGTCCTGATTTAAATTCAGCTATGTTTTGAAGTCCTGTGTGGCATGACATGACTGTAAGCTCCTTGTACCTTATGTGAGTAACGTATTAATTTGGTATTAATTATGACACATGGCAGCTTTTGCATGTTTTAGTAGATCATTTATAAAAGAAAAAAAAAATGGACGGCTTTAATAAATATATTATCTGAGTGCTGGACCACATTTTATGTTCAGAATTTGCACCTCTAAGAGAGCTCTGTTGTAGCACAATAAGATATATTGTGCAATACATTTTTAAGTGAGCAAAATGCTGAATTCCACTATCACATGGCTCACAAAAGGGAACCTTTCTTTTTTGTGTTGAGGCTAGTACCAATTTAAACCTGGCATTCTGTCTTCTGTTGTATTGAAAGGAGATGCTTCTATCATCTATAGCTTTCTACAAATAAACAAACATTTCCTACACTGAATACTATAGGATCCGCTATATTTCCATCTACATGATATATTCAAATACAGCAGGAGTAGGCAGACTTCAGATTTCCAGCTGTTGCAGAACTACAGGTCCTATTAGGTTCCTGCTGCTGTGAGCCTGATTGTGGCTGCCGGAGTCTTGCAATGGCTCATGGGACTTGTACTTCTGCAACAGCTGGAGGGCCAAAGTTTGCTTACCACTACAGTATATGACATGTAGCACTACTCCCTTGGGAGCTGCTGGTTACGGGTTCCCCCTGGGTTACCATTAGCAACAATATGGCAGTTTGACATTTTGCCGAGTGTTTTAGCTCAGTCAGGAAACAGTCCGGTAACTTTGTTTTTTGTGTTTTTATCTAGAACTTGGATAGGAGAAGGGAATGAGTGGGATACTCCAACTTTATACACTATGCACAATAGGCTGGGATGGCTCAAAGATGTTGAGTAATGCTGAGTAACGCTGAGTAACTCTTAGTAACGCTAGTCACGGCTAGGCCGCTGCTTCAGTTTGTCACAAGCTGTGACACAGGACTGAATTAACTTTTTGAGGTAAGATGTATCCTGAAGTAAACTGGACTGTACTGCAGAACAACTTCAGGGCCCTTCCTAACACCCCCTTTGTTCCTAATCTTCAGGGTCAACTACATGGCACCCCCTTTACTGATACACTCCTTGTGTGAGCTAGCTCCTTGATCCCCTGACTTCTCTGGAGTGGTCCCCTCTCCTAGGCAGACCCGTAGGCTGATCTCCTGATACTGTTTTTCCCAAGATTATTCTGCCAGCAGCTCCACTTGTCAGCACTCTGGATCCTCTGCAGCTCAGCTCCACACCTGTTTCACTAGGCCGACTGCCTGAACCACCTTCCTTACACTTGCAGGAGGAGAGACAGCCGTCTACCTTCTCCTGGGACTTTTCTCCTGCCAAAAGACACCCTGTCACATGCTCCCCCTCCCCAGATTTATAGCCAATCCCAAGATGCATTGCAGCAATGCCCACCCACTGACACAGACATAAACCCTGGTGTGCTACTGGCTAGGTTTCCTCCACTGTCCAACAAGCTCCCTCATTGGATACCAGTGGGGACACTCCCTTAGACCCAGTAAATCACACCTGGTAACATGTGACAGGCTAAACTAACAGATCAGGCTCTCCTGATAAGCAGAAAAGAGCCACCAAATGCATTTCCCTAGCACCTACCTAGGAGGGTGCTACAGACAGTATATTAATTCATGAGCATATTTTACTAAAGAACTGATGACAATTAGGGTAAAGAGCAATGTCTTATTTATGCTTCCCACAGCATCACCCTCCATTGTGTGAGTCACGTTTATGAATCTACAAAAGGAGTGGGTTTTAATCCATGGATAAGCAGAATGTATACAAATGTAGGCATTACGGCTCAGTTCACGCTGCTGTGATTTGGGATCCGACTTACATAGTTACATAGTTACATAGTAGGTGAGGTTGAATAAAGACAATAGTCCATCCAGTTCAACCTTTGTAGGTGTGTGTGGCTGTACTCATCTCACATACCCCTGAATGTTCTGATCCTTGAGATGTAAGTCTAAGAGTCTTTTGAAAGCCACCATACTACCCGCAGAAACCACCTCTTGTGGTAGAGAATTCCACAATCTTGTAGCCCTAACAGTAAAGAACCCCCCACGTTGCCTGTGATTAAAACGCTTCTCCTCTAATCGCATTGTATGCCCTCGAGTCCTCATGGAATCCCTTCGACTGAACAGCTTTTTTTCTAAGCTGGGATCCCCATTAAGATATTTATAAATTGCTATCATGTCCCCCCTCAGAAGTCTCTTCTCCAGGGAGAATAAATCAAGCGATTGTAGACGCTCTTCATAGTCAAGGTCCTCCAATCCCCTAATTAGTTTAGTTGCCCTTCTCTGGACTCTCTCCAGCTCCAACATATCCCTCCTGAGGACTGGCGACCAGAACTGGACAGAATACTCCAGATGCGGTCGGACCAGAGTTTTATAAAGTGGAAGGATTATAGTCTTATCTCTGGAATACATCCCTTTCTTTATGCATGCTAATATTCTGCTGGCTTTGGCAGCTGCCGCTTGACATTGCATGCTGTTGCCTAATCTATCATCAACCAAGACTCCCAGATCCTTCTCCATTTTTGATTCCCCCAAGGGTTCCCCTCCTAACGTGTATTGTGTTTTTATGTTTTTAGTCCCCAAGTGCAAAACCTTACACTTCTCCACGTTAAACCTCATTTGCCATGTCCTTGCCCACTCTGTAATTTTGTCCAGGTCATTCTGTAGGATATCTGCTTCATGCTGTGCAGTTATTGCCCTGCCCAATTTTGTGTCATCTGCAAAAACTGATATTGAACTACTGATCCCGTCCTCAATGCTGTTTATGAATAAATTGAACAAGGTTGGTCCCAGGACTGAGCCCTGGGGCACCCCGCTTACAACCTCAGACCAGTCTGAGTATGCGCTGTTTATTACCACCCTTTGGACACGCCCTTTAAGCCAGTTCCGTATCCAAGAGCAAACCCTGCTTTCGATACCTGCAGACCTTATTTTATAAATTAAGCGCTTGTGGGGAACTGTATCAAACGCCTTAGCGAAATCCAAGTACACCACATCCACTGGTCTGCCCCTATCTAGCTCACAGCTCACCTCCTCGTAGAATGCTAAGAGATTGGTTTGACAAGAACGCCCATTTGTAAACCCGTGCTGATTACTGCTGATGATGTTGTTGTCTTTAGCAAACTCTACGATATAGTCCCTTATCATCCCCTCCAGAAGTTTACATACTATTGATGTCAAACTGACAGGCCTATAATTTCCCGGGATATGCCTCTGGCCCTTTTTGAATATCGGAATCACGTTAGCTTTCTTCCAATCCCCTGGTACATCCCCTGTCCTAATACTGTCAGCAAAGATCAGGAACAGTGGTCTGGATATAACCTTACTGAGTTCCTTGAGTACTCTCGGATGTACGCCATCCGGGCCTGGTGATTTGTTTGTGTTAAGTTTATCCAGCCTTTCCCTGATTTCACCCTCTGTTAGCCATAGTGGCAAATCCTGTGTATTACTACTAACCATACAGTCATGGTCAGTGTACCCCTCCGTTTCCTGTGTAAAGACTGACGAGAAAAAAGCATTCAGCACGGTTGCTTTTTCAGTGTCCTCTGT
This sequence comes from Pelophylax lessonae, assembly GCF_965119305.1. Classification (NCBI taxonomy): domain Eukaryota; kingdom Metazoa; phylum Chordata; class Amphibia; order Anura; family Ranidae; genus Pelophylax; species Pelophylax lessonae. The sequence goes on along the minus strand of NC_138772.1, from coordinate 378,903,134 downwards.
AACCATCCCCCCATCATCGCTAATTATGTGTGCAATATGCTCTGCCCTAGTTTTTTTGCTGTTGATATATTTAAAGAATTTCTTTGGGTTTTTTTTACTATCCTCCGCTATTTGTCTCTCAAAGTTGATTTTAGCCATTTTGATTTCGTGTTTACTTTTCTTATTTGCCTCCTTGTATAGCTCGAAAGCCAATACAGTGCCCTCTGATTTATATTTCTTGAAGGCCATTTTTTTTTCCCTAATACGTTTTTTAACGTTACGGTTTAGCCAGCCAGGTTTGCCTTTGTCTCTTCTAAATTTATTTCCCATAGGAATGCACTGCAAGATGCCTTTGCCTAATATGTTCCTAAAGCATTCCCATTTTTCCTCTGTGGTCAGGGATCCCAGGGTTTGGTCCCAGTTTACCCTTTCCATCAATGAGTACAATTTTGGAAAGTTTGCCCTTCTGAAGTTTAGGGTTCTTATGTTCCCCACTTGCCTTGTTATATTGTTATTTATACTAAATGTGATCATCCTGTGATCGCTAGAGCCCAGGTTGTCCTGAACTACTACCTCCGAGATTATGTCTGGGTCATTAGTGATCAATAGATCCAGGACTGCATTTTCTCTAGTCGGAGAATCCACCAACTGTGACATGTAATTATCCAGTAAGGTTTCTGTGAATAGACGGGCCTTCTGTGAGTGTGCAGTCCCCTCTTCCCAGTCAATGTCAGGATAATTGAAGTCCCCCAATATGATGACTGATCCCAATTTTGCCACTTTACTCATTAGTGCTAAAAATTCCAGCTCTACCTCCTCCCCTTGGTTAGGTGGCCTGTAGCAAACCCCCACAATTACTTTCCCCTTTTCTCCTTCCCTATGGAGTTCAACCCACACAGATTCTAACTCCATGCTCATCCCATCCGTAATGTCACTCCTTTCTATCACCTTTATATTGTTCTTGACATAGAGACATACCCCTCCCCCTCTTTTTCCTACCTTGTCCTTCCGGTACACCGAATACCCTTGGATATTGGCCAGCCAGTCATGTGAGGGGTCGAACCAAGTCTCTGTTATTCCCACAAGGTCTATGTCCTCCTCATGTACTAACATTTCCAACTCATCCATTTTATTAGCTAGGCTCCTGGCATTAGCATATACCCCTCTTAGTTTTACGGAAGTTGAGCGCAATTGGTGGTTATGTTTATTCCTGTTTGGTCTGAGGTTTTCCCGCACAGACCTACCGATTGGCGTTGTGGACCTACTGTCGCTGCTGACCCTACAGCTGCCTTCAGTCCTCTGCTCCCTCCTGACTGATTCTACTTCTGAGCCCTCCCCCCCGTCTCCTAGTTTAAAAGCCCCTCCAACTTGGTGGCCATCTTTCTCCCCAAAAGAGCTGTACCGTCCCCATTAAGGTGCAGCCCATCCTTACTAAAGAGCTGGTAGCCGACTGAGAAGTCAGCCCAGTTCTCCAGGAACCCAAACCCCTCCTTCCTACACCAATTCCTCAGCCACTTGTTAACTTCCCTAATCTCCTTCTGCCTCTCTTGTGTGGCTCGAGGTACAGGCAGTATTTCAGAGAAAACCACCTTGGAGGTCCTTTTCCTCAATCTATTACCTAAGTCCCTGAAATCGTTCTTAAGGATCCTCCACCTACCTTTAACTTTGTCATTAGTGCCCACGTGCACCATGACCGCTGGGTCATCCCCAGCCCCCCACATCAATCTGTCTGCCAGATCTGCGATGTGCCGAACTCGGGCGCCCGGTAAACAACATACTGTTCGGTTCACGAGATCTTTTTTACAGATTGCCCTCTCTGTCCTCTTGATAATTGAGTCCCCAACTACCACAACCTTTCTAACCTTTCCTGAGTTACCGCCCCCCTTCTTCCTGGAGCCGTCCCTCCCCTGGCAGCTGGGGGAGGGTGCATGCTCCAGCTCTGCCACCCCTGATTTGATATCCCCCTCAACCTGCAACTCGGCAGATTTGTTAGGGTGTACCAACTCAGGATTGGCCTCCCTGGCACTCCTCCCTCTACCCTTCCTAACAGTCACCCAGCTGCGTACCTCTGCTGCTTGCGTCTCCTCTGTTCCTCCCTCCTCTATGCTGGCCCCTACCAGCGCCTGATAGGCAATGTCCAAGCTCCTTTCCAGGTTGTTGATGCCACGCAGTGTTGCCACTGTGTTCTGTAGGTCCAGGATCTGGTCTACCAGAGCAACAAGTCGCTCACATCTTGCACAGCAGTATTCGCCCTCGATTGGTTCATCAAGGAACGCATACATGCAGCAAGAAGTGCACTGAGTAGCATCCGCAATTCTGTCGGACATTATTACCCTCTACTCTATGGGGATAATATTAACGACCTGCTCTTCCTTACCTACACTACCTCTGTCTCCCCTGGTACTAAACCTGGGGTCCTCACCAGTCGCTAAGATACTCACCAGTCGCAAAGATCCAACAGACGGTAAGATACTCACCAGTCGCAAAGATCCAACAGACGCAAAGATACTCACCAGTCGCAAAGATACTCACCAGTCGCAAGGATACTCACCAGTCACAAGGATACTCACCAGTCACAAGGATACTCACCAGTCGCAAGATACTCACCAGTCGCAAGATACTCACCAGTCGCAAAGATACTCACCAGTCGCAAAGATACTCACCAGTCGCAAAGATACTCACCAGTCGCAAGGATACTCACCAGTCACAAGGATACTCACCAGTCGCAAGATACTCACCAGTCGCAAGATACTCGCCAGTCGCAAAGATACTTACCAGTCGCAAAGATACTCACCAGTCGCAAAGATACTCACCAGTCGCAAAGATACTTACCAGTTGCAAAGATACTTACCAGTCGCAAAGATGCTCACCAGTCGCAAGATACTTACCAGTCACAAAGATCCACACCAGTCGCAAGATACTCACCAGTCGCAAGTCGCAGAGCACCTCTCAGTCTATAGTAACCCCTTAGTAACCTGTATTGCTTGTAGTGTTTGTACTTGTATGTAGTTTGTACTTGTAGTCCCCCCCACCAGCCCGCCCCCCTACCAGGAGATCAGATCAGATTGTTTCCAACTTACGACCCTCGGTCTCAGTCTGGTCCTTGTCTCCCCTGCACTGGTTCCCTGGTCCGAGGCTCCGAGCTCCTGCTTCCTAGTGCGGCATCCCCCGCTCTCCTCCGCACGTGCGTCTCCTGCTTCCTAGTGCGGCTTCCCCCGCTCTCCTCCGCACGTGCGTCTCCTACTCCCGGCTGTCTCCCGCACTGGTTCCCTGGTCCGAGGCTCCGAGCTCCTGCCCCCGGCCTCCTAGTGCGGCTTCCCCCGCTCTCCTCCGCACGTGCGGCTCCTCCTCTACACACACACACAGCTCTCCGCTCTCCTCGCTGTGTGTCGTTTCCGGTTTCCGGTTTCCAATTAAGAGAATGTTACTGGCATATCCTGTACTTGTGAGACCCCAAGTCGCGTGACATGTGAAATCCCATTTTAGTCAATGAGAGTTGTCCTAATTAGCACTACTGAAGTAGCTCTGACTTTAGAAAAGGTTCCTGTACTACTTCAAGTCCACTTCTATCCGACTTGTGCCCATAGATTTTATATATTAGAATATTACCTAAACATATGCGTATTAAAATACCAGCCACAAAAATACAAACGTGAGATAAATAGATTCAAGTGGATATATAAAAAAATGATAACACTAATGTCAAGTACTCATTGTAATGTGAATAATATAAATCTCATCTATATTCTAGTTCTGTAGCCACTGATACCATTTATTACAGAGAACAATGAGTGAATCATTTCCATTTGACATGAACATACTTGCGTTCGCATTGCTTCTCTTTGGAGTGTTTTCTTTGTTTGGTTAGGTACAGTACATTTGTGGATCTGATTGTAGCAAGAATATTATTGTGCTAGCCATTTTATTTTTCATTTTGCTCATCTTAAGAATACTTTGTATGCCATAGTGGAAGTTTAATACATTAAAAAAAAAAGAGAAAGTGCCACTATTTCAAAAAAATAATCATCATAATAGCTTTCAATTTAGGAAGAGGAAGATGGCCACTTGAGTGGAAAGTTGTGCACAGCAGCCAACTTTCCGAGCTCTGAGCAACTACCTCAGGCACAGATAAGTGGCAGTTTTGGCAGTAGGCTTTTTTTTTCTTTTTTGCCTGCCCTCCCTGCAATTTTGGAGGTGAACAGACAGCGGTCCATCTTTTCCATTATTTTTTCTAAAAATTGGGTCCCTATTCTGCTGATGAGGAACATTTTTTGTGAGTATATTACTACTGCCCATGCATTTTTTTTTACTAATTCTTTGCTTCTTTGATATATGTTATTGTTCAATATCCTAAGATATTTGATTTTGTACCATAAATTAAATAACATTACTTGCAGAGTTTCCCCTGAAGAAGGAGCTACCTTGACTCTAAAACACGTTGGATATTTTCTCTGCATGTATAATTCATGTTATACATAGAGTACTGTACTGTATGATTTTATGCACACTTCAACTTTCTTTGCTATTTTATGTATGAACAGGCTTTGTCCCTTTTTTAATAATGATACATAATAAAATGACATTTTAGGATACACGTTTGAGCCTCTAAAATCCCATCACATGGGGGATTTCATATTTTTTCTGGCAGTAGGAGGGTCGGGCACACACAGGGATTATGTCCCGAAAAAGAAAGGTGCAAGGGCAGCTGGGAAAATTAACAGATTTCTTCCCCCCACCACACCATCACAACAGCCAAGATTGGCTCTCTGGGATCCTGCTCCAGCCGATCTTCATATGAAGAGGAACACTAAAAAAAAAAGCCTACATTACCAGGTATCTCACGAGAGGAGGTGAGTGGCTCATGTAACTTATTAGATGATCCCAGGGAATTGCAAGACTCCATTGCATCTTTCCCCACATGCAACCAGCCAGCATTGAACACAACATTAAAGGACATGTTGGTCTTCCATAGGAGCAATATCCATTCTGATATCATGAATACAATGCATAAATTTAAGATGGAAGTGTCTGAAGTGGGTGATGGAGTCACACTTATAGAAACCAAAATGGTGGCATTCACTACTTCTTTTAATGAATTGGTAGATGTTCACCATGACCGGGAGGATGAGGTAGGGTGGCTGAAAGCTAATGCGGTGGATTTGGAGGACCACTCCAGATGAAATAACATCAAAATTCAGGGAATCCCTAAATCCGTCAAGCCGCCAGATCTACAGGCATATTTGGTTAAGGTGCACAAAGATGCCTTACCTGATCTACCTTTGGAGGAGTTGCTGATTGATAGAATTCACAAGTTGACAAAACCAAGACATCTCCCTGATAATGTTCTGAGAGGTACCATCGCCCGCATTCACTTCTACCATGTAAAGTTGAAACTACTCAGGATATTCAAAAACCATGAGAATATTCCTGATTCCATACATATACTCTGTGACAGAGAAGGAATCTGGCCACAGTCACTAAGTCCCTTTGCAACTTTCATATATTATACTGATGGGATATCTGGCGAAACTAACAATGACTAAAGATGGTAGAGACTTTACCCTCATGAATGTTGTGGCTGGCATTAAACTCTTGAATGATTGGCAATTGCTGGATTCAGACCCAAGACCTCATCCTGCTTCTTCTGATTGGCAAGTTGATACTCCAGGATAAAAATCCTGCAGTTAAATAAAATCTGATAATAAAAAGCCTGCAGAGTCCTTAATTTTTGATACAGCAGAGAAAATGCTCTGGCAGCAGCCCTTGTGCATAACGATTTCTGTTCTATTTAGCCCTAGGAAGTTAGCAGTAATTTATATCTGCACAGATTTTCTTTGGGAATTGCAGATTTTTTAGTTGATTCAACATTTCTCTTATATACTCCTGAAGGTTGTGTTGATTGCACAGGACTATTCTGTTTGACTGTTTGTGTGTTACTAACAGATGTAAATGGAGTTATTCTAGGTTTACGGTCTTGAGGATCCCAAGTCCTTTATCAGTGTCTGGAAGGATCTGCCTAATTGACTGTGATAATGTCTAATTGAAGTGATATTCCTCCGTCTTCGGGGACATTGTCATCAACTGCCATCCTTGAGAAGCATCATTTAAAGTTCAATGAGGACTCTATCGGATTCCTTTTTTTTTTTCTATTGCCTATGAAGTTTACTGACACCATGTCATTCAGGATCACATCATTCAATGTAAAAGGGCTTAATAGCCCACCCAAGAGGCATATGCTATGAAAGGAGTGTAAAACAAAACCAGAGAAATTCCCTGCTCAACTCCCGACTAGACTGCAACCATCCGAATTTGCAAACATTTGCAAATGTATGCAGACTAAACTCCTGTTTTTACCCATACTGTTAGACAGGATAATTGGTTGGTTGCAGATTAGTAAGTTGAGCAGGGCATTTCTTTGGTTTTGTCTGGCATGCCTTGCCCTTCCATGTGCTCCTTGCTCCCGGCTTACCTGCCCTCTACCTATCCATTATAATGCATGTGCTTCCATTGTGAAGGCTCTCAACATTTAGAGTTAGGACTACAGAAAATACCGGAGTGCCTTGACGGGGCTCTGTACTTACGCATGTATTTGCAAATGTGTGCAAACTTAACCCATGTTTTTAAAGCATACTGTTAGACAGCATAATTCAGTTGGTTGCAGGCTGGTTGGTAAGTTGAGCAAGGAATTTCTCTTGTTTTGTCTTGCATGCATTGCCCTTCCATGTGCTCCTTGCTGCAAAGGCCAGGTAGAGGTGAGGGCAATGGCTATCTTTTTGTTCTGTTGAAATATGGGTGAGGGGATGCATTGGACACCTTTGCTGCCATAGCGCTTTTTTTCTGGGTGTCCAGTGCGCCCCTGTGCCTTTAAGGAGGGTTGGACTCCCTCCAGGTTCACCTGCCCTCTACCTATCCATTATAAATCATGTGCTTCCATTGTAGAGGCTCTCAAAATTTACAATTTGGACTAAAGAAAATACTGGGGTGCCTTGATGGGTCTCTGTAGCTTACACATGTATTTCCAAATTTATGCTGACTAAACCTCTGGTTTTAACTCATACTGTTAGACAGGATAATTGGGTTGGTTGCAAGCTAGTCGGTAAGTTTAACAGGGAATTTCTCTGGTTTTGTTTTGCATGAATTGCCTTCCATGTGCTCCTTGCTGCAAAGGCCAGAAATAGGTGAAGGCAGAGGTCATCTGCAGAGATGTATAGTAACGAAGTAGAACTACTTAAGTACTGTACTTAAGTACCGAAATGCGGTATCTGTACTTTCCTAGAGTAGAATTTTTTTCTCCTACTTCTACTTTTACTTCACTACATTTTTTCGATGATTTCAATACTTCTACTCAAGTATTTTTTTTTTGTGCTGCATAGTTACTCGTTACTTTTAAAAAAAATTACCACTGCCAGAACAGTAGATGGCAGGTTGCATAAAGCTCAAAAAAATGTGTATAATGTCATTTGTAAATCAGCGCATACGAAAATAAAGGCTGTGTATAATAAAAGCTGCTATACCAAATCTTTCCAATAAAAAGAAAATATGAAACAAACAAATAAATGGTGCTACAGCGCTTAAAGTGCATCAAGAAACTACTAACAAACACAGGTTAATCATTTGAATAAATCATTTGAAATAATAAAAAACAATATGATGTTCAAACTTTTGACTTCTTTCTTTAATAACTACATAACACAGTACTTGTACTTTTACTTTCAGTACTTGAGTAGAATTTTTTTTTCAAAACTACTGGTACTTTTTACTTTTAGTACTTAAGTAGCAAATTTTTTGAAAAAACTACTTGCAATACTTAAGTAAAAAAAATGTTGAATACTTTAGTACTTCTACTTAAGTAACTTTTTCTGCGAGCACTTCCACTTCTACTCAAGTCACTTTTTGATTGAGCACTTGTACTTTTACTCAAGTAGAAATTTTGAGTACTTTATACAAGTCTGGTCATCTGTTTGTACTGTCAAAATAGTGGGGAGGGGACGCACTTGATTATCTTTGCTGCCATAGTGCTATGTGCTGGGTGTGCAGTGCGCCCTTGTGCATTTAAGGAGGGGTGGGCTTCCTCCAGGCTCACCTGCCCTCTACCTATCCATTATAATGCATGTGCTTCCATTGTGGAGGCTCTCAAAATTTAGAGCTAGGACTACAGAAAATACTGGGGTGCCTTAACGGGCTCTGTAGCTTACGCATGTTTTTGGAAATGTGTGCAGAATAAACTCAGTTTTTAAAGCTTACTGTTAGACAGGATAATTTGGTTCAAATTAGTTACTGTAAGGAGAACAACATACCATATCACTGTTCGCCAAAAATATTATTCTTTCTTTGTCCAATCTGGCTTTTTCCCTCCCAGCTGTCCATGATACACTTCAATGGTTTACCAAAATCTCTTACTATAAGAATAATTAATCGAAATCATGAATTTAATGGCATTTTTAAAAGCAATGCAAAATGCACTCCAATCCTAATTCCCTTACCCTTGGACTAAAGACACTTTACAATATTTGGGAACTAAACTAACGTTTTGCAGACCTATATAAGGTAAATTATGTCCCACTACTTAGCACTCTTCATCAGGAATTAGATGTTGACAGAAATTCCTTTTTTCCTTGGCAGGCAGACTACCGGTCTATATGATGTTAATTACCCCACGTCTTCCCTACTATTTTAGATCATTCTCCATACCTCTGCCCTCTTCCTTCTTTCATAGTACACAAGGAGTAGCTTCTAAATGTATCTGGTCAAACCAAAAGGCTGGGTGTCCTCATAATACCTTGACAAAAAGTAGAAAGGTGGGAGGTATGGGTATGCCAGACCTAAAAGGGTATTATATGCTGCCATTTTAGAACAGCTACATTACTGTTTTTTACCGAAGCACATTAAAGCATGGAGTAGACTAGAACCATCAAATATTGCACATGGAAGCATACGAGCTCTCTTGCTATCAGACACAGATACAACACCTTGTCACAAATATCATAACCCTATCATAGCAGCGTCTCTTAATGCTTAGAAATACTTTCGCAAACACGTGGTGCACACCTCTGGGAATACACAAATTCCCTTACCATTAGAAATTCTCATGTTTATTATGCCCAACATATCTATTAAACACTTGGAAGCTAAAGACATTCTATGGTTGTTAGATATAGCAATTAGCAGGAAATTGCTTCCTTTTAAACAACTAGTCGCTAATTTTTATCTTTCAGAGAAAGACTTTCTACTATATGCCCAAATAGCTTCCTGGGTACATAATCACCCCATTCCTACCCTGAAATTACCTGATGATGTTAGGAAGTTTTGGAACTCATTGAATACCAAGAAGAAAGGCATAACTTTGATCTACAATTCTTAAAGAGCCAAAACTTTATTTGTGAAGCCTAATTCTTTTTGTTAAAATGATAGGAGGTAACCCATATAGCTCTCATAGATCAGCAGTGGCAGAAGGCTATTTGCCACAACCTTGTATTTTTCAGATGTTCCACATATTGGGTAATGACACAAAATATCCACCTCTGATAGTATTACTCTCCATTCATACTGTCAAAATTTTCACGGGACAATTCAAATCTTTGTTGGAGAGGTTGCAGGCAGTTAGGCACGATAAGTCACATGCTTTGGTTTTGTCCCCACAAGTGCAGCTTTTGGATCAGAGTTTCTAGATTAATTTCTCAGATACTAGGGATATTTGTAAGACTCACAGTAGAACAGGCTATATTGAGTGTAAAAAAAGATTGAGTGGAATAGATTCAATTACCTTTGACAGCTTTTTTCATGAACATCATATTTACATCGGTCCTTATTCTCATTCAATTAAAACTTCTCAACCACTCAATTTAATTTAACCTTTTATCATTGGGAGTGTGTGCTAATAAGAGTTTTTATGGTTACACACAGCATGGGGCTGGTATTTTGCAATTCTGACAGTTGCCATAAAGAATTGGGTGCTTACAAACTACTGTGACTGCTCACTTAGCCTTTGAGCTGCTTTAGCTATGAGAGACTAGTTTTTCTCAAATAAAGAACTAAAAGCAGGCCATACAGATTCTGCTCTATAGTAGTGCCAGTATGTTAGAGCATTGGTGATCCAGATATACAAGTTTTTTTCAGATGCCCAGATAAACGAAAGTACAACATTGGAAGACCTTGGGTCACCAGTATCCACTGCAGTGGGCATGACCCTAAGAAATTACAGGATTCAAGAAAGAATACTATATTTACCCAACCTATGAAATTAGGTAGGCATTCAACATTCCTGGGTTTTCTTTAAGATAGAAAAGTTCTAGTGGTATAATGACAAAATCATGAACTAATCAACTACTTTATTGATTTATCCTTAAAAATTTAGCACACTTAACAAACTGAAAGCAGTCAAATACACTGTATATGAATGATGCAATTACCACTGGGTGGCATCATGTATGAATGCCTATAAAATAACAGCCGTGTCCAACATGTGATATAAGCGTGGATGGTTACCAAAATGTGTAGTCTGCAAAAAGCTTTACAGGTTCCAGCAAGAATGTGTAAAAAAAACCTCTGAGAGCCAGTCCACATATACACTTCTAGATTGTAAGCTCTAACGTGCAGGGCCCTCTAGTTCCTCCTGTTTTGAATTGTATTGTAACTGTATTGTCTTCCCTTACATTGTAAAGCGATGCGCAAACTGTTGGCGCTTTATAAATCCTGTATAATAATAATAATAATAATAATACACCAGTGAGTCCAAAAAGAAGATAATGTTTTTATTAATAATGATGAATTTTCTTTATTGAACAAAGTTACACCTGAAAGACCAATGTTGAAGATACCCAAATCTATCTCTTTATCCCATAAACTCACTCCATCAGTCTCCTCACGCATCACTAATTTACTGACCGACATATCAGTCTGGACGTCAAGCCACAAAATCAGGCTAATAATAATTTTTTCCTGACATGCCCCTTCCCCTGACTTTTCTGTCAATATCATTGGCACAGCAATTAACCTATACCCCATGCCAGGGTGCTAGGTGTAATCCTGGACTCTGAACTCTTCTTTTAGCCCCACACCCAATCACTGTCCATAGCTTGCCACCTCAGCGTCTGCAACAAAATATTACCTTGACCAAAATTGAGCTTTTTGGCCACAACCATAAATGCTACATTTGGAGAGGAGTCAACAAGGTCTATGATGAAAGGTACACCATTCCTACTGTGACACATGGAGGTGGATCGCTGATGTTTTGGGGATGTGTGAGCTACAAATTTGGTCAGAAATGATGGCCAGGTGAATGCAGTATGTTATCAAAAACTCCTGGAGGAAAATTTGCATTCATCAGCCCGGAAGCTGCTCATGGGATGAACTTGGATATTCCAACATGACAATGATCCTAAACACAAGGCCAAGTTGACCTGTCATTGGCTACAGCAGAATGAAGTGAAGGTTCTGGAGTGGCCATCTCAGTTTCCTGACCTCAGTATCATTGAGCCACTCTGGGGAGATCTCAAACGTGCAGTTCATGCAAGACAGCCCAAGAACTTACAGGAACTGGAGGCTTTTTGCCAGGAAGAATGGGCAGCTTTACCATCTGAGAAGATAAAGAGCCTCATCCACAAATACTACAAAAGACTTCAAGCTGTCATTGATGTTAAAGGGGGAAATACACGGTATTAAGAACTGGGGTATGTAAACTTTTGATCAGGGTCATTTGGGTAGTTTCTGTTGTCATTATGATTTACAAAGAGTAAACACAGTTGATTGATAATTAATGGCTTCAGCCAAACACTAACCATGAGTGAAAGAAAAGTTTTTGTTTTATCATTGATATTCTCTGAAAAATGGCCAAGAAATCATTAATTCTGCCAAGGTATGTAAACTTTAGATGGAGCTTCCATCTGGACAGTTTTCTGAGACATGCTTTGGAGTTTTTAGTGGGATGGTTTTTTGGATGTTAGTGGCACTTTTATTTGTTCAATAAAAAAACTCATTATTATTATCATTAACATTATTTTTTTTGGAATCTAAAAAAAAAAAAAAAAAAAAACTGTGTTTGATACTGCTTTTCAGAATAGCCTTAACACTGATATATCAAGCTAATTGTAGATCCATATTACCAATCAGTCAATCAAGAGGATAAAAAAGGCAGGTTACACAGGGCACCCATAGTTTTAATGTATTTTTAAAATCTTTTTGACTTGGATAAAGTTTTACATTTAGTCAGTCATAAATTGGTATATTCTTTGTCTTTCTTGCTGCTCATTCTTTTCATGGTTTAATAGAAGATATGCTTTGAAAAATTTAATTGGCATTGGTTATTCATCTGTAATTATTATCAGCTAGAAAAAAAAAATAACACATGGGAAAAGGTACCTTTTTCTTGCCAGTAACATAAGATGCTTCATTTGAATTAGAACAGCCATGTAGTGGCTCAAAGCACCTAATTGTCTGGCTTCTGGCCTGCATTTTAATCAATATTGAAGCTTGATTACACCTATTATGCTTTGCTTTTGGATTAGTCAATTCAAACAAAGCAGTCTTTCCTACATTCATACATTTACTTTATTTTCTGCCAGATTATGTCCTATAAACGACCACGGCAGTTCTAATCTTGATATTGCCATCATTACAAGGAAATAAAATAAGCTTACAGCACCTACCTTAAAGTGTTTAAGTGTGAATAATAAAAGGAAACTTTATTTTGGACAGAGTGGGGAGAAGTTAGAACTTCTGTCACTTATAATTGCTATTTGTGTCACTACTTCAAAAAATGTCCCCTTACTTTCTATTGGAAAAAAAAATCAACTGGAATTAGGTTTAAAGTCAATAATAAAAAAAAAAAGACAAACATGATACACTTACCTGCTTAGTGCAATGGAATTGCACAGAGCCATCCTGATCCTCCTCTTCTCGTGTCTTCTTCTTCTTGGTGTGCCACCATAGGAAGCCGCTTCTTATGCTCTAACCCGAGCTGCGCTGCCTGCTTTGTGCAGCTACACTCCGCTCCCTCGTCACAGGATTTGTTTGACAGCCTTGCCTCAGCAAAGCCTATGAGAGCAGGCAAAGCTGCTACAGATGGGCACAGTGCTGGATCAAGTGAGGGTTCAGGTAAGTATAAATAAACAATATATATTTTATATTTTTTTATTAGGACATTAGATGACCTCGCACTCAATTTTTTTTAATATTTATTTTTATTTTATTTTTATATTTTAGTGATTATAGTCTATATGGCACTATGGTAAATTTATTTAGTGCAAATATTTATGGCCTTGGTTCAAGCAATTTAACCTTATTTTTCCATTATTTGATGACATAATTGTTACCACTCAGTTTGGGTCTCTATTGCAAAGTATTTTTTTATCTATTATTTAAAAATGTTATTTTACCAATGTGTACAGGTCACTTTGCGTAATTTTTTAAATTATACTTTAACAATAAGTATAATTTTTCATCTAGCAAAAACGGCCACTGCTATTGGTTTAGGAGGGAGGGCATCTTTCCCTGATCTAAGATGGCAGTCTGACTGGTGATTTCTCGCACCTCAGACTGAGGTGTGGTTACTGCTTAGTTGTTTGGTAGTTATGGGGTGAGTCAGCACGCTGCCAGTGCCTCAGGACGACGTCATCAGTGACGAAACGCGTTGGATCTACGACTTGCTGATGTCACTGCATTTGAGATATCCCGGAAGGATGGGCGTTGTGTATGCAGCCGGGCAGCTTGTTTTATGCCTGTGAATTACCACTGTTTTGTAAGTGCAATCTGTGTTATTCTCAATAAACCATCATTATGTTGTTATGCTATGGCGCTTTTCTTGTTGTATCTTTTGGGGATCACTACCCTTTGACAAGCTGCCCACCACCTGGAGAACCAAGGAGGAAAGGTTAGCTTTTGTCATAGGATACTACGGCTCATGTTGAGTTATACCCCCACCTTTGTCGACCCTTGTTGTCTTTTTTTCTGGTAAGCAGGTTATTAGAGTGGTGGTGGATACTGCTTTCGGTGGTGGAATCTTCACTTCTTCCCGCCTTTCAATTCATTTGGTAATTATATGGTTGGACACTTACCTAGTCACATTTTTTGGACTTTCACTGATGTTGATGTTTTACAAGAGCTTTGGTTTCTTGGCTTTATTGTTTTTTTATTTACTTGCTTTGATAACCCTTTTTTATCACTACACGTCAAGTTTTTATTATTTCACAGTTAGTGCAACTTAGTTTCTTTGCATAAGTATAAGAAGGGGCAATACTGTTACCTAAACATTTTTTACCTTTTTGCAGGGAATGCATTAAGGTAAAACATCTTTAGTAGGGTTGCACCGATATAATTTTTTTGTATCAGTGAATACGAGTACCGGTACTTTCGGTCAAGTACTCGCCGATATGGAGTACCGATGTTTTGCAGTGCGATTTGCGTCAATACAAAAAAAAATTGTAACAAATCGCACTGCAAAGAATCACATGCAATTTTAACAGGAATGCAGTGCGATTCACAGGGCTGGAGGAGAAGTTCCGGGACCCTGTGGGTATAGGGGTAACTATGTAAATTGCAAGTGATTCAGACAGGAATCCCACCGCATTCCTGTTTAAGTCGCATACAATTCTTTGCAGTGAGATTTGCGCCCATTCATTTTGTATTGATGCAAATCGCACCACAAATATATCGGGAGCATTTGGGCGACAATCGATACTCACACAAATGCTTGGTATTGATTGATATCGATATCAATGCATCCACAATGTTTAGACTTTGAAACGACTGTAATGACAATAAAATTTGATTGATTTACTAAAACTAGGGAGTGCAATATCTGGTGCAGGTGTGCATGGTAGCCAATCAGCTTCTAACTTCAGCTTGTTCAATTAAGCTTTGACAAAAAAAAATGGAAGCTGATTGCTTTCTATGCAGAGCTGCCCCAGATTTTCACTCTCCAGTTTTAGTAAATCAACCCCAATAGCTTGGGCACTGGTGTGGACGAGAAGGCCTGGTTTGCAGTCTCCGTTCTAATTTATCCCAAAGGTGTTCTATCTAGGGTTGTCACCTCATCCCTTTAATCCCGGACACATATTAATTACACAGGCTCTGAAGCTAATATACTGCACATAAGTCACCAAGTGAGTTTAATTACCACCTTAATCAGCCACAGAACCTGTGTAATTAATGTGTGTCCTGGGTTTAAAGAGATGAGGGTTGAGGTCAGGAGAGGCAGGCCAGTCAAGTTCCTCCACCCCAAACTTGCTCATCCATGTCTTTATGGACCTTGCTTAGTGCACTGGTCCAAATCATTTGGTGGAGGGGGGATTATGATGTGGGGTTGTCTTTCAAGAGTTGGGCTTGACCCTTTAGTTACAGTGAAGGGAACTCTTAAGGCATCAAGCGTACCAAGACATTTTGAACAATTTCATGCTGCTTTCTGTCAAGGGGTCTGTGGTAGTGAGCCTTTATAGATCCCCAGCTCAGGATTCCCCAGGGCGCGGAGTCTAAGCCCCAGCCTGCTTCTTCACCCTTGCCCCTGATGGTGGGGATGGACTTGCAGCAGACTGGAACCAGGTCGCGGCCCCCAGGTAGGCCCAGCTGAGAATGTGGAGACCGCTGGCGTGTGCAGGGTAAACAGGAGACTATAAGGAGATCCAAGAGACAAGCCGAGGTCAGGACAGGCAGCAGACAAATGTAGACGGAGAAACAAAGCTGGGTCGGTACACAGGAGGTCAGATACAATAGCCAAGGGATACACGGATGGGAGCTCAGAGAACAGCTAAGTTGCTCAAGCAAGGAACAGTGCACTAAGCATTAGTATATATAGGGAAGCAAACAGGGAGGTGACCCAGGAAGTAATTGACAGGAACAGGATATAACCCACAGTGGAGCAGGCGACGCCCATAGAAGCCCAAACACCACATGTGAAGGGAAGCAAGACAGAAGCACTGCAGCAAGGAGGTAAGAATATACAGACAAACTATAGGCTAACTTGTGACAGTACCCCCCCTCTTACGGGGCCTCCCCACTCGTTTGGGCCCAGCCTTGAGAGGAAACTTCTGATGAAAAAGTTTCACCAAACGAGGTGCAGAAACATCAGTGGAAGGAATCCAACATCTCTCCTCAGGACCATATCCTTTCCAGTCCACTAGATACAAGAGCCTCCCCCTGGAGAATTTGGAATCCAAGATTTGCTTGATTTCGTACTGATCCAAAGTACTGGCTATTGGAGAAGGACGACGAATAGGACGAGAAAACCTATTGATGATGTATGGTCTAAGGAGAGAAACATGGAAAACATTGGGGATTTTTAGATGTGACGGGAGACGGAGCTTAAAAGCGACAGGGTTAACCTGGCAGAGGACTGTAAAGGGACCAATGAAACGGGGAGCAAACTTCATAGAGGGTACCCTGAGACGGATATTCTTGGTAGAGAGCCAAACCTTATCACCAGGGAGAATTTTGGGGCTCACACAGCGATGACGATCTGCAGCTACCTTGTACCTGGAAGCCGCCAGATGTAAATTCTTGGAAACATCTGCCCAGATAGAATTGAGAGACCGTTGCACCTCTGCGGCCACCGGCACCTCAGCAGAGATCGGAACAGGAAATGGTACTGAAGGATGGCGGCCAAATACCGTGAAGAAGGGAGACTCACCAGTGCTGGCATTAGCATGGTTATTGAGGGCAAATTCTGCCCAGGGTAAAAGATCTACCCAATCATCCTGACGGGCAGAAATGAAGGCACGAAGATACGGTTCCACATTCTGGTTAACCCTTTCCGTTTGACCGTTTGACTGTGGGTGAAAAGCTGAGGAAAAATCCAACTTGATTCCAAATGACGTGGCCAGGGCTCTCCAGAAGCGGGCCGTAAACTGAACTCCTCTATCTGAGACAATGAGTGAGGGCATACCATGGAGACGAAAGATTTCCCTAATGAAGATGGAAGCCAAAGTGACAGCAGAGGGTAGGCCTGGAAGTGGAGTTAAGTGACACATTTTAGAAAACCTGTCCACCACCACCCAGATAACGGTGGAGCCCACTGATGGGGGTAGTTCAGATATAAAGTCCATAGAGATGCAGCGCCACGGTACATCTGGAACAGGTAGAGGTAACAGGAGACCTGCTGGAGCTGAAGTAGAGGACTTAGACTGTACGCAAATGGAGCAAGCCTGGACATATTCCTCAACATCCTTCCGGAGTGAGGGCCACCAGTAGTAACGCAGCAGGAAGGCACAGGTGCGTTGCACACCAGGATGTCCAGAGAGTTTAGAGTCATGTGCCCATTTGAGAAGCTTGGGGCGAAGGGAGGGACTCACAAAGGTCTTTCCGGGAGGGATACGTGGAGACTGAAGGTGAGTGGAGGCCATGAAACAATTGGCAGGAATAATATGTTCAGGTTCCATATGACACTCTGAGTCAGCAACGTCAAATGATCTGGACAAGGCATCCGCACGAGCATTCTTGGAGCCGGGCCGGAAGATGATGTCAAAATTAAGCCTGGCAAAAAAGAGAGCCCATCGTGCTTGCCTGGGATTTAAACGTCGGGCGGATTGCAGATACTGGAGATTCTTATGATCGGTATAGATCAGAATACGATGAGGAGACCCCTCCAGTAGATGTCGCCATTCTTGCAGTGCCAGCTTGATAGCTAGAAGCTCCCGATCCCCGATGGTGTAATTTTTCTCTGCATCAGAAAACTTCTTAGAGAAAAAGGCACAGGGGCGGAGCTTACTGTCATGCCTTTGGAGAAGGACGGCCCCCACCCCCAAGGACGAAGCATCTACTTGTAAGAAGAAAGGCTGAAGAATGTCAGGACGTTTGAGAATAGATGCCGATAGGAAGGCCGATTTGAGCTTGTGAAAAGCCTCGACAGCTTCAGGAGGCCAGGTTCTGGCATTGGCACCCTTTCGGGTCAAGGAGGTAATGGGTGCCACCAGAGAGGAGTAATCAGGGATGAACTGGCGATAGAAATTGGTGAATCCCAGGAACCGTTGCTTTGCTTTTAGACCAGAAGGCTGAGGCCAGTTGGAGATGGCCTGAAGTTTGGCAGGATCCATAAGCAGCCCTTTATCTGTGACTATGTAGCCTAGGAAAGGAACTTGGGTTTGCTCGAAGAGGCACTTCTCCAACTTCACATACAAGCGGTGGTCCCGAAGACGTTGAGGAACCGTACAAACATGCTGGCGATGAGTGTTCAAATCTGGAGAAAAGATGAGTATGTCATCCAGATACACGATGACACAAACATATAGGAGATCAGAAAAAATGTCATTAACAAAGTTCTGGAAGACAGCTGGGGCGTTACATAAGCCAAAAGGCATTACGAGATATTCATAGTGCCCATCTCTGGTGTTAAAAGCGGTTTTCCATTCATCCCCGTCTTGAATCCTAATCAAATTGTATGCTCCACGGAGGTCCAACTTGGTGAAAATATGAGCATCTCGTAGCCTGTCAAAAAGTTCGGAAATCAAGGGTAACGGGTACCGATTCTTAATGGTGATGGCATTAAGACCTCTATAATCAATGCAGGGCCAGAGTGTACCATCCTTTTTCTCCACAAAGAAGAACCCAGCCCCAGCAGGAGAATTGGATTTACGTATAAATCCTTTCTGCAGATTTTCCTGGATGTACTTGGACATGGCTTGGGTCTCCGGGATGGAGAGAGGGTAGACTCTACCTCGGGGTGGTGAAGCCTTGGGTTGGAGGTCAATCGCACAGTCGTAGGGACGATGAGGAGGCAAACTGTCAGCAGCTTTTTTGCAAAAGACATCTCGGAAGGCCAGATACTGCAGAGGAAGAATTGGAGAGGTAGAGACCTCAGCCACAGGTACACGGAGAGGTTGAGACACCTTAGGGAGACAGGTCTGATGGCATTGCGACCCCCAAGATAACACTTGGCCAGAGTTCCAATCCAGATAAGGTGAGTGTTTCTTCAACCATGGAAGTCCAAGAATGATGGGACTAGAAGACTTGGGAAGTATCAGGAAGGAGACTTCCTCCCGATGAAGGACACCGAAATGCATGGTGATGGAGGCTGTTCTGAAGCGTAGGGGTCCGAAGGCCAAGGTCGAGCCATCCACTGCCGAAACAGCTAGAGGCATAGCCAGTGGAACTAGAGGAATGCCCAGTTCAGTGGCCAAAGACTGCTCAATGAAATTCCCGGCTGCTCCAGAGTCTATATATGCAGAAACTTGATATGAATTTAGGGCCCAATGAATAGAGATGGGTATAACAAATCGAGGGTAGGTGGCAGAGTTCAGATTCTGGTCCAGATCGCCTCCCTCTGAGCCTTGTGGACAGCCTTCCCAGAAGAGGTGAAGCTGTTATAGCTGCAAAGGGTGGACCAACTCAATATTGAATCCTCCGGACTGGGATGCCATTAAAGTTCTTGTGCGTGTAAAGACAGGCATCCCAATAATTTTTTTAATATATTGTACACAGAGATGTATAGTAACTAAGTAGAACTACTTCACTACTGTACTTAAGTACCGAAAGGCGGTATCTGTACTTTCCTAGAGTAGAATTTTATTCTCCTACTTCCACTTTTACTTCACTACATTTTTTCGATGATTTTAATACTTCTACTCTGATATTTTTTTTTGTGCTGCATAGTTACTTGTTACTATGATAAAACATTACCACTGCCAGAACAGTAGATGGCAGGTTTTATGAAGCACAAAACATGTGTATTATCAGCGCATACGAAAATAAATGCTACTGTATGTATAAATAAAAGCTGCTTTTGAAATAATAAAAAAACAATATGATGTTCAAACTTTTGACTTCTTTCTTTAATAACTACATAACACAGTACTTGTACTTTTACTTTCAGTACTTGAGTAGCAATTTGTTTTTCAAAACTACTGGTACTTTTACTTTCAGTACTTGATTAGCAAAATTTTTAAAAAAACTACTTGCAATACTTAAGTACAAAAAATGTTGAATACTTTAGTACTTCTACTCAAGTCACTTTTTGATCAAGCACTTCCACTTCTACTCAAGTCACTTTTTGATCAAGCACTTGTACTTTTACTCAAGTATGGGTTTCGAATACTTTATACAACTCTGATTGTACATTCCAGTGAACACTGTAAAATAGGAATTTTCACTCATATTTCCATATCCCGAGTTTCCTGTAAAGCACTACAATCACAGCAGACACAGACCTCCTCAAAAGTTCAGTGGGAGGGCAGTAAGATTCTACTTGAACTGAGCAAATAGACTGTGCTATCTGTGCAAAAGAACAAGAAAAAAAGCCTGAGGTCCCCCTGAAAGTCCATACCAGCCCTGTATTCAAACATGCAGCCTTGCAGGCCAGGAAAGGGGGGAGACAAGCATTTCCCCCCCAATCCATACCAGGCCATCAACACAGGGGGAGGGGGTACCTTGCCAGGGGGGACCCACCTTGCTAAGCCCCACAATATACAGCCATCATCAATCATGTCATCCAGTTGCCATAAGTGGTCAGTTATTTCATGATATTCATGCCCATTTGTTTATATGACTGGGGGTTTCCCGCAAGTAAAGAAGTGGGCCCAGGTCACATCACTTATTGCTAAGCACACAGTGGGTGCCTGCACCCGTCGCTTCTTTGCCAACCATCTAAAGGTAAGAGGTTATCATAAATAGTAGTGGTAGAGATACTGCTCCTATATACAGTATGATGTTCGGCTCCCATAAAACAAGCATAAAGCCCAACATTCAGACCAAAACTTGGACAGCCAAGGTTCAGACTGAACCTCATCCCTAGTCATTACATTTAAATTTCAAATTTGTTTTTATCATTGCAGTTCCTTTTTCCTGTGTGGTTTTCTACATTTGGCAGAAAGGTGTCTGCCTAGTTCTGACCTTATTTATATACAGAAGGAATAAGTTATTTTTATATCTGTCATGTATTTGTGAAAAGCTTTTGGCATTGGCATTTCTCAAGCCATAAGAAACATGAAAGGACATCTCATATCTCTCCCTTTTTAGACAAGAAAGCTTTGAGAGTACTTACAGTATGGAACTAAATTTGCCTTTAATAAAGAACTTCTTTTGCAGCCTTCCATTACAGCATTTTTTGACAAGTACTGAGAATAGATTTGATTAGAAATGCCCTAGAAAGTCAAGTATTATTAAATGATACAATTCAGCATGTCCTGAACAGTACGTAAGTACGTTTTGAAATAAGCTATATGCCTTATAAAATGTATTGACGGTTAACCTTTCTGACAAGCCCCTTTTCTTTTATGTTTTGTCCCGCTGGCACAGGGGGGAAACAAAGATGAAAAGAGAAGTGAATTAAATCAATGTACATGAATATACTGAAGACTTCTGTCCTTACATGCTTACAAATTATAATGGATAATATATTCCCCATATTTCAATGTTTAACCATTCTACATTTTTTGGTATAATTTAGAATTTGTTTAGTTTTCATTAAAATTTTTATTTCCCCACCATTGTATAGATCTCTGTATTCTTCCTTTAGTCACCTATCCGAATTTCCGATAATCTGCAAAAAAAAGAGAAGAGAAGCGTAAGACAATACTAAAAATGTAAATATACTATACAGAGAAATACAGAGAAAGAACAGAGAAAAAATCTTTAAGAAATATCACCTTAAAGCAAAAGTGAATGTAGAAATAAAATACCCGGATTCATCATAGTTACATTTTCATTAAAAATTTCATTGAATATAATATTATACATTACTTTAGTTTGGGTTCATTTTAGCCTCTTGTAGTTCCCTGCCCAGCTAATGAAGACGTGGAGAAGAAGATACAGAAATAAGTGGAGCTGGCTGATAGGTGGAGAAACCTTAGGACCTCATAATGCTTACCTGAGCCCCATTTCTTTCCGGCGATGTCCACGAGTGTCTCGGCCATCCGAGACTTTCTATCCTGATTGGCTGAGACACAGCAGTGGTGCCATTGGATCCTGTTGCTGTCAATCAAATTCAGTCAGCCAATCAGGAGCAAGAGGGGGTGGGGCCAGGCTGCAGCTCCGTGTCTGAATGGATACAGGGAGCTGTGACTCAAGCTGCTTGCTGTGGGGGCACTCAACAGGAGGGAGGGGCCAGGAGTACCGAAGAGGGACTCAAGAAGAGGAGGATTTGGGCCACTATGTGCAAAACCAACTGCACATGGCAGGTTAGTTATTTGTATTAAAAAAAAGAAACAAGACTTTACAATCACTAATGCTGTCTGGCAAGGGTGTCCTGATTCGGAAACTAGATGAACAATTTAACAATATTTGTCAGGTAAATATACGTCATTAAATTGACATTAAATACTGGGGTTGTGGCAGCAGCTAGCTAAGGGGCCGGCTTTCCGATAAATATGGTCTCAGTGGCGCATTCACTGCTGGATTTATTTTTTGGGTGGCAGGAGAGATGCCCCCTCCCGCCGGAGCCGCCGGTAAACACAGGAGTGATCTGGTCTGATCCATGGCTGGGCAGGACCAGAGCGACCTCTAACGCCACTTACAGTTCTCGGCCATGAGCTTTCTTTTTTTTTTTTCTTAAAGTCAAAGTGACATTTTCTCTTTTTTGCTTTTAAAGGTAAATGAGAATTTTGGGGGCTCTTAATAAAGAGTACCTGTCAAGTTTATTTCTATTACAAGTGATGTTTATATTCCTTGTAATAGGAATAAAAGTGAAAAAAAAAAAAATTAAAGGGGCAGTATAAAAATGTAAAGCAAAATAAATAGGGAAAAAAATGTAAAGCGCCCCATCCCTCCGAGCTTGCTCACATAAGCCAGCACATATGGAGGTCACACCCACATATGTAAATGGTGTTCAAACCACACATGTGAGGTATCTCCTCGATCGTTAGAGCAAGAGCAATAATTCTAGCCCAAGATCTCCTTTGTAACTCTAAAAAGGTAGCCTGTGAAAATGTTTAAAGCATCGCCTATGGAGATTTTTAAGTACTGTATTTTGTCGCATCTCACGAGTGTGTGCAAATTTAAAGCATGATATGTTAGGTATCTTTTTACTTGGCGTAACATCATTTTTCTCATTATACAAAAAAAATTGGACTAATTTTACAGCTTTATTTTTTTTTTTAAATTCATTAAAGTGTATTTTTCCCCAAAAATTTAGCTTGAAAGACAGGTGCACAGTTACATTGGTCCAGCCTTTGTAAATATACATATTCCATATCTGGCTGATCCATGTTAAAGTGGAGAATTACTGTGTTATTTGCTGCTGCTACCAGAGCTAATAAGGAGAAGAATAATAAGAAAAAATAGTAAGGAAGCCTTATTTCCTATCATGTATTCCAAAATGATCTCCTTTTTATATGAAGAATTGAAGAACTAGAAGAACTGAACTGGTGAAGCGGTGTCTAGTTGGCTGATGAGAAAGAAGAATTTCCCAAAACACATCCATATGCATGGATGGCAGAAACCATCTGAAGTTTAGCGTGCACTGCTTTCTTGACTGTTACTTTGAATGTTTCCCCCCTCTGAATGCTTTTGTTTCTCTCAGCTTTATCGATTGCCACTGGCCAAGGGAGTACAGTTCAGATCTTGATTTACTTAATAAGCTCTACATTATTTTATCTATTTGAGTGCACTATGAGTACTATGAGTATATATATATAAGTGTACCAGGGCCGGCCTTTGGGGTGTGCGGGCTGTGCGGCCGCACGGGGCGCCATGGGCAACAGGGGCGCCGTGCGGCCATCACAGCTCGCAGACTGTTTACTCAGGAGTCCAAACGAGTAGTAGCAGCAGACGCTGCCACGTCCCCCTGCCCTGTGACTGGGTGAAGAGATAAGAGAGCATCGGATCGGGATCGGCTGCCTCGGCACCTGAAAAAAAAATGGCTGCTGACAGCTCCCGAAAGGCACACTGCGCAGGCGCCGCTGCTCGGGTCCCGAACACGCTCGGAACACGCTCGGGTATTCTCGGGTAGACAGCGCAGGCGCATGCGCAGTGGTGTCTAAGCGCCGGGACTCGGTAGGCGCCATTTTTAAATGTAAAGCCAGTAGCCACCTTCTGCAGAACAGGTAAGTCACATTGTCACTGGCTGCTGCTGCCGCCTGGCTGCCTGTGTCGTTATCTATTTTAAATTAAGCTAAATACTATTTTATTGAAAGGGAGGCTAATAAGGGACTTGTCTTAACATAAGGAAAAAAAAAAAAGAAGAATTAAAATACAAGAAAATAATACAATACTTAAAAATAATATTTTACTACATAATTGCATCGGTAATGGCACAGTTACATACATGTATGTAATGCATGTATGTAATGTATATGTATGTAATGTATGCATTTCATGTAATGTATGCATCATGTAATGTAATGCATGTTATGTAATGTATGCATGTAATGTATGTAATAATGTATACATGTATGTAATGTATGTAATGTTATGTAATGTATACATGTATGTAATGTTATGTAATGTATACATGTATGTAATGTATGTATGTAATGTATGCGTGTAATGTTATGTATGTAATGTAATGTATGCATGTATGTATGTAATGTATGTATGTATGTAATGTGAGTGATGTATGTAATGTAATGTATGTAATCGTTTGTACACTGTAATCATTATTTGCACTTTGGCGCTGCATTATTTATTAATTTTGGCCTGTTTTACATGCACCTCATAAAGTCCCTGCCTTTTTGAGGAGGATTAATTAGAGTGAATCACCAACCAACCTGAATATTGGATATACTCTGTAATAAAACGTATATATTTATAATCTTACCAGCCAATGCATACAAATGTCGCGGCGGCATATGTAAACGGCGTTAAATCTATACATGTGAGGTATCGCCACAAACTTTAAAGTGAGAGCAACAGTTCTAGCCCAAGACGTTCTCTGTAGCTCTAAACTGGTAACCTGTAAAAAATGTTAAAGCGTTGCCTAAGGAGATTTTTAAGTAACGAAGTTTGGCGCCATTCCACGAGTGTGCGCAATTTTGAAGCAATGACATGTTAGGTATCTATTTTCTCGGTGTAACATCATCTTTCACATTATACAAAAAAAATTGGGCTAACTTTAGTGTGTTTTTTTTTTCCTCTTTATGTTTAGGTGACCAGGGGGGCGAGGGGTGAAGATGGGCGGGGGGGGGGGGGGGGGGGTGGGCGCCACAGCATTAGCTCGCACAGGGCGCCTGAACACCTAAGGCCGGCCCTGAAGTGTACTATGAGTCTCTGCATTAAGGTAAAAAAAAACTTTTTTTGTGTTCAGCTCCCCAGCCCCTCTAAATACTTATCTGTGCCTGATCTCAATCCAGATTTGTGTATGAGAGCCACCACTCTCTCCACTCTCCCTCTCCTTACATGGAGGTCACAGCAGAGCCAATTGGCTCCTGCTGGTGTCAATCACCTATTGGGAGAGGGGAGGGGCGGGGCGGGGCTGAGCTATGCTGTGTGTCAATGGACACACAGAGTCTGGCTTGGGATTAAGCCCGCCCAAGTACCTCTATAACAAGTGACTTGTTATGGGGGCACTTGGAAGGGGGGGGGGGAGCCAGGAGTGTCAGTGCCAGCCCTAAACCTCCTCCAGAAGCAGAGGATTGGGGCCGCTCTGTGCAAAACCATTCCACAGCACAGGTAAGTATGACATGTTTGTTATCTAAAAAAAAAAGTAATAATCACTTTAAAGGTGTTTAAAAGATATTACACCAGGCTGATACTCCTTCTTTCTTCCCACCCCAGTACTTGACAAGAGATGCTGCAAGGCTTGTGCTTACAATATCAGTCTTCAAGGGCTTTGTTTATATCATTGAAAGGCTTGTTTGTCTACAAAATTATTATACCACAGTTTTTTTACTTTTTTACTTTACTGCAAAGTACAGTAGCAGAAAAGATAAAAGCAAACCAAAAAACTGATTTTAAATGCATTTTTTTTCAAATAACAAACCAATCGATTTACACCAAAGTTGTGCAAAGCCTATTGTGTTAGGGTGTGCACCCCTAAGCTCAAACACACATTACAAGTTCATACACATATAGTACATGTACCTGGACCCTATAGAGGTTACACAAGCAATCCAACTTCTCCAGGATGGCACATCAATACATGCCATTGTCAGAAGGTTTGCTGTGTCTCCCAGCACAGTCTCAAGAGCATGGAGGAGATTCCAAGAGACAGGGAGTTTTATATTTATACATATATATACTGTATATGTATATATACATTATGGATATATATATATATATATATATATATATATATATATATATATATATATAAAAACATACACACACACACACACACACACACACACACACACACACACAGGGGTTGATTTACTAAAGGAAAAAAGATTGTGTATTGATAATTCTGCTAACTTCCATCATCCAATCATGTACAAACAAAAATGCTGTTTTTTTAAATTGATTTTCCTTGCACATGATTGGGTACTCTTTGCAAAGTGAAGCCTTACCTTATTTGCTAAACTCTGGAGCAACTGCACTTGCAGAGGGAAACTGCACTTTGCAAAGTGCCCAGTCTATTTGCCTTTAGTAAATCAAACCCAAGCACTCTTATAAATAAAAGTAAACAAACATTTTAAAACATGGATGTGTCAGTAGGGCAGTGGACGGTGTGAGTAGGGAAGTGGGTGGTGTCAGTAGGGCAGTGGACGGTGTCAGTAGGGAAGTGGGTGGTGTCAGTAGGGCAGCAGGTGGTGTCTGTAGAGCAGTGGATGTGTCAGTAGGACAGTGGATGGTGTCAGTCAGTAAAACAGTGGACAGTGTCAGTAGTGCAGTGGACTTTTAAGAAATCTGTACACCCTCTGCACACACCTATGATTTATACGTATCTGCTCTGTGCAAAAGAATTGCACAGAGTGGCCTCAAACCTCCTCTTACTGGATTCCCCACTGGCGTGTCTGATTCCTCCTCTCTGGAAAATGCTCCCATAGGAAGACACTTTCACTGGGGGAACCTGTGCGGGCTCGCTCCCATGCCTCGCTGTCAAAGCCTCCCTGCTTGTCACTGGCTTTGATTGATATTGGCTCCCACTGCCTCATCAAAGCCTGTGAGAACAGAAAGTGAGGTGAGAGAGCAGCTGCAGATGAGCACAGCGCTGGATCAAATGAGGGCTCAGGTAAGTGTAAAGGGAGTAACTACTATCTAAACATTTTTTACCTTAATGCAAGGAAAAAATTAGGGTAAAAAATATTTTGGCTTTATAACCACTTTATTAACTATAACATAGGAACTTCTGCAAAGCACAGAAAAGTAAAAAAAAGAAAAGTTTAGGCTGACCACAGCCTAGCTGATTTAAGCAGGCACAGAACCAATCTAGGGGCACTAATGCTTAAAGTGATTGTAAAGTCTAGTTTATTTTTAGTTAAAAATAACAAACATGTTATACTTTCCTGCTCTGTGAAATGGTTTTGCCCAGTGCAGCCCTGATCCTCCTCTTCTTGGGTCTCTCTTTGGTGCTCCTGATCCCTTCCTCCTGTTGAGTGCCCCCACAGCAAGCAGCTTGCTATGGGGCCACCAGAGCCATAGCTCCTTGTGTCTATTCAGACACTGAGTCAAGACCTTGCCCCGCCCCCTTGCTTTCCTTATTGGCTGACTGACTTTGATTAACAGCAGGGGGAGCCAATGGTGCCGCATTGCTGTCTCAGACAAAGAGGAGGGGAGTCCTGGGCAGCCGAGACATTCCTGCAACATCGCTGGATCTAGATGGACCTCAGGTAAGTATTAAAGGGGCTGAGCGGGGCTGCTGCAGAAGGCTTTTTATCCTAATGCATAGAATGCAATAATATAAAAAACCTTCTGATTTTACAACTACTTTAAGGCAGAGTAACTGCACAAATGACCCATAAAAGACTATTTGCATGTGTTTTAAAAACCAATCAATTTGTTATACTTTGTTATGGAAGTTAAGAAAAATGATGCTTCCACATTTGTTTCATATAGCAACTATGCTTATGTAGCGCTACCCCCGCAAGGGTTGCTGGATTTTGAGTCCCCCTATTTCTGCACAGCCAGGCAGAACACATTTTTAACTCTCATTCAGAGACAAGCAACAGTCCAAGAACTTGTTTTTGTTGTTTTATTGGGGAAAACAACTTGGATAGGGTATGAGAATTCTGGAATGCCCAATTTGAGTTGAAGAACAATGATGAGGACAACTTCTGTCTCATGTGATTTAGAAAAAAAAACATAAACTTGACAGTATTCCCTCTGAAACAGCAACAGTCTCTATGAACTTGAGAAAAAAAAATCCCCCTTTATGGGAGCTCTGGGTCCCTAGAGTAGAATTTTATTGAAAACTCCACTACTCTATGTCCCATTTCGTGAAAAAATACCAGCCTACCTGGGTGCCTAGTGAAATGTCTCAGGACAAGGGAATGGGTCACAGCTTGTTAGCACAGTCCCAGAAAAACCTTGCTCACTATTTCATCCAGCAACTTAGGGGTATTGGCACTGTTGCTGAAAATCCTGCTGCCTCAGAAGAGATGACTGTTCAGGCCTCCTGCTGTACAGTTACTTCTTTACAAGCCAGGGTTCTACAAACTGAGACCATGGGATAGTAGAGATCCCTCTGGGTAATTGTACTCCTGTGATCCACAAGAGAAGTATGGTCAAAAATGCTTTGGCTCTCTTAAACCTCTTAGGCTAAGTACCCATGGATGACTTTGAACCAAGTGAGAACTGCTCTTCACATACAGTTTGAAACATTACCTCTTACCACCCAACTCTGTCCTGGTAGGTGCAGGGTTTCTAAAAGAATAGAGCAAAGGCCACCATTTTAGTAACTTTAGAGGCTATGGGTACGATAGGCATATTTATTTACTATTTACTTTATAGTCATATAGGCTATTTATTTTTTAAAGGAAGTTATGCTTTGCAAGGGAATTTGGAAGAGAGCTTGGTGAATGAGGTGACGTTTCACTTTGTGATAAATCATCTGCAAGAAAAAAAATTAAAAAATAAGCTCACTTACAAAGGTAACAGCCTATTTGTCTTTGATAAATAAACCCCAAGTCACACTGCTGATCCTGTCACTGGTAAGTGGCAGAATAACTTTGGAGGACACAGCAAGAAAAACAGCTGTTTGCATGTGTCAATCTCTATTAGCTGAATGAATGATGCTCCACTTTCTTGGTTGGGATTCCGATTTTGCAACATTATGTAGATCACAAGGGAGTAAAGCCCCATACACACGTACCGATCGTCGGCCGACCGATCGGCGGTCTTTTGTCCCCGGGCTGTCGTGTCCACTGAAAAGTGCAAAAGACTGCACACGAATTTTGTCCGCCGACTGCAGAAGTGATGTCATGTGATGGTTAACTTTCCCTGTGTTTTTTCTTTTCTGAGCATGCCCAGTCTTGCAAATCTGCTGTCTGTCGGCCGAATTCTGTACTGACTGGCGAACAATCGGCCGTTCTGGTGTCGGCATACAAAAATTTTAATGCTTGCACGACAGATTCTGTTCGGCCGAAAGTGCGCTGTCGGCTGTCGGAAGCATCATACTAACAAGCCGAAAATCGGCCGATAGTTCGGCGGCCGAATCTTTTCGGCCGACAATCTGCACGTGTGTACGGGCCTTAAGACATGTAAAGCAGGCATGTGTCCTGTCTTTATTTTCTAGAGGTTCTCTCTCTGGTGAATCCTTATGGGACATGGCCTTAATATTTACCTTCACACTACCCCTTCCTGCAACCTGAACCCTAAACCAGAACAAAGAATATGTAACTATGGCACCACAGATCTACAAAAAGGATTCAAAACCGCTTTACATGTCGATCACATCACAGCTAATAAACCTTGAAACAGACTTTTCCTTCTTTAAAAATTACTCCATGTTTGCATACGTACCATTCCTGTGCAGGGACTATTATCGCTGAAGACCACCCCTTCCTAAGCTGAAAGCTACTGTTTTCAGGATTGTGGAACCCAAATCTAGTGTTTTGCATTAATTTAAATGATAAATTAATTGGACATGTACTGTAACATACAACAATTTAATAACGACCATTTTTGCTGCTTCTGCAGCTTAAAGCAGTATTAACCACGTCTTAAGGACTAAGCCTATTTCTGACACTTGTTGTCTACAAGTTAAAATCAGTATTTTTTACTACAAATTTACATAGAACCCCCAAACATTATATATATATATATATATATATATATATATATATATATATATATATATATATATATATGTTTTTTTTTAACAGAGACCCTAAAGAAAAAAATAGAGGTCATTGCAATACTTTATTTCACACTGTAATTGTGCAGCGGTCTTACAAACGCATTTTTGTGGGAAAAAATAAACTTTTTAGAAAACAGTAAAGTTAGCCCAATTTTTTTTCTATAATGTGCAAGATAATTTTACACCAAGTAAATAGATACCCAACATGTCATGCTTAAAAATTGTGCGCGCTTGTGAAATGGCGACAAACATTGGTTACTTAAAAATCTTGGGAGGAAGCAATGTATGATGTTCCTCTGGTCCTCCAAGGCCATAGAGTCGAGTGGGGGCCATCTTGCTCTCACTCGTCTTCCTGCCTGGGACATGGATGAACCGGATCGTTTTCCCCTGCTACCGACGGCTCCGTCAAGGGAGGCGGGGGGCACCTCTCCCACCACCAATAAAAGTG
The DNA here is from genome assembly GCF_965119305.1 of Pelophylax lessonae. Lineage (NCBI taxonomy): Eukaryota > Metazoa > Chordata > Amphibia > Anura > Ranidae > Pelophylax > Pelophylax lessonae. Next base: position 378,872,616 of record NC_138772.1, on the reverse strand, counting down.
ATCCCGCGGCGAATCTGCCGCTGGTACCACTATTAAGTGAAAGAGGACCGCCCACCCTGTAAGAAAATACTGGGGTTTTGGCAGCTATCTGCTGCCATAACACCGGTATTTAACGTCAAACTACCCACATAAAACTGCGGCGGGCAGTCCAGAAGTGGTTGAGGGCAATTTAAAAAAGGACATACAGTGGAAAAATAGTTATTTGATCCCCTGCAGATTTTGTAAGCTTGCACACTTACAAGGAAATGAAGGGTCTATCATTTTTATCATAAGTTTATTTTAAACGTTAGAGACAGAATATCAACCAAAAATCCAGAAAAAAAACACATGATACCAATGTTATAAATTGAGTTGCAGTTAAGTGCAGTTAAGTGAGTAAAATAAATATTTGATCCCCAAGCAAAATATGACTTACTACTTAGTGGAGAAACCCTTGTTGGCAAGCACAGAGGTAGGACGTTTCTTGTAGTTAATGACCAGGTTTGCACACATCTCAGGAGGGATTTTGGTCCACTCTTCTTTACAGATCTTCTCTAAATCTTTAAGGTTTCTTGGTTGTCGCTTAGCAACTCGAAGTTTCAGCTCCCTCCATAAATTGTTCATAGGATTAATGTCTGGAGACTGGCTAGGTCACTCCATGACCTTAACCACTTGCAGCAAAAGCACGTACGTGTACATCATTTTGCTTTAAGTGGTTGTAGCGTTTTTTAGAGCCGACGGTCGGCTTTCTTGTAATAACAACTGATGCAGCTAAGCAGGATCAAGTAGTGGTAGGAGATGCCCCCTCCCTCCTGCCACCTTTCACGGCTCGCAGGGGCTCTCCCGTCCCACTGGGTGATCCGAGCAACCAGTCCGCATGTCCTCCGGCTGGCCGGAGACCCAAACAAATCCAAAGTTGGCTTTGATTGGGTCTCTGATGCAGTAGCCCGGAAGCAACGTCACAATGTCACTTCTAGCTACTCGGCGGCTAATGGCGCCAAGTTTTAAAAGTCCACAGTATTCAAAAATGCTGATCCTGGGGTTTTGAATACTTTCAAGTGCAGAGGAGAGGTTTGGGGTCTTTTAGACCCCAGATCCCTCTATAAACAGTACCTGTCACTGCCTATTACTGTCACATGGGATGTGTACAGTATATTTCTTGTGACAGCAAAAAAAGTGATCAGAATTTTTTTTAAAGTGTAAAAGAAAAAAAAAGAAAAAAGAATAAAAAAGAAAACGATTTTTTTTTTAAAGCGCCCTATCAATCCATGCTTGCGCGCCAAAGCAAATGCATACGTAAGTTTTGCCCCAAAATGTAAACAATGTTCAAACCACACATGTGAGGTATCACCATGATCATTGGAGCAAGAGCAAAATTCCTAGTGCAAGACCTCCTCTGTATATTTAAATACGTACCTGGTAAAAAAGTTTAAAGTGTCGCCTATGGAGATTTTTAAGTATTATAGTTTGTCGCCATTCCATGAGTGTGCGCAATTTTAAAGTGTGGCATGTTAGGTATATATTTACTCGGCCTAACATAATCTTTTTTACATTATACAAACAAATTGAGCTAATTTTACTGTTTAGTGTTTTTAAATTCATTGAATTGTATTTTTTCCCCCCAAAAAAATGCGTTTGAAAGACCACTGTGCAAATACAGTGTGACATAAAATATTGCAACGACTTCCATTTTATTCTCTAGAGCAGTGATGGCAAACCTTGGCACCCCAGATGTTTTGGAACTAGATTTTTCATGATGCTCATGCACTTTGCACTGTAGTTGAGCATCATGTGAAATATAGTTAAAAAACATCTGGTGTGCCAAGGTTCGCCATTACTGGTCTAGGGTCTCTGCAAAAAAATTATATATAATGTTTGGGGGTTCAAAATAATTTTCTAGCAAAAAATACAGATTTTAACTTGTAAGCAACAAATCTCAGTAATAGGCCTGGTTTTCAAGTGGTTAATGTGCTTCTTCTTAAGCCACTCCTTCGTTGCCTTGGTGGTATGTTTTGGGTCATTGTCATTCTGAAAGACCCATCCATGACCCATCTTCAGTGTTCTGGCTGAGGGAAGAAAGTTCTAATCCAAGATTTTACAATACATGGACCTGTTCATTGGACCCTCAATGTGGCAAAGTTGGCCTGTACCTTTAGCAGAGAAACAGCCCCATAGCATAATTTTTCCACCTCCGTGCTTGACTGTAGGGATGTTGTTCTTAGGGTCATAGTCAGCATTTTTCTTCCTCCAAACATGGTGAGTCCCCCTCCTCAAGAAGGCACATGTACAGTCATACCAATGAACATCTAAATGATTCAGAGAATCATTGGGGGAAAGTGCTGTGTTCAGATGAGACCAAAATTGAACTCTTTGGCATTAACTCGACTCGCCATTTTTGGAGGAAGAAAAATGCTGACTATGACCCAAAGAACACCATCTCTATAATCAAGCATGGTGGTGGAAACATGATGCTTTGGGGGGGGGGGGGGGGGGTTCTCTGCTAATGGTAGAGGCTGACTTTGCTGCATTGAGGTGGGGCCATTTATTGTAAAATCCTGGATGAGAACCTTCTTCCCTCAGCCAGAACACTGAAGATGCAACAATGCAACAAAGGAGTGGCTCAAGAAGAAGCACATTAAGGTCATGGAGTGGCCTAGTCAGTCTCCAGACCTTAATCCTATAGAAAATTTATGGAGGAAGCTGAAACTTTGAGTTACCAAGAGACAGCCAAGAAACCCTAAGGATTTAGAGAAGATCTGTAAAGAAAAGTGGACCAAAATCCCTCCTGTGATGTGTGCAAACTGGGTCACCAACTACAAGAAACGTCTTACCTCTGTGCTTGCCAGCAAGGGTTTCTCCAGCAAGTACGAAGTCATGTTTTGCTTGGGGATCAAATACTTATTTTACTTACTGAACTACAACTTAATTTATAGTTCTTGTTTTATGTGTTTTTTTTCTGGATTTTTGGTTGATATTCTGTCTCTATCATTTAAAATATACCTATGATAAAATTATAGACCCTTTATTTCTTTGTAAGTGGGCAAACTTACAAAATCTGCAGGGGATCAAATAATTATTTTACCCAATGTATATGATGCAGTCTGTCACCAGCATTAACAATCTTGTTCCTGCTGTTATTTTTAAACTTCTTCTAACCAGATCGATCAAACTGTGCAGAAAAAGTTAAAGGGTTGAGACAAACCACATAACACTGATAGGAATGCTTATAGCCAGCTTTTATTTACAAAATGTTTGTGTAACTGATTAAAAAGTATTCACTGGAGTTAAGTGGGGTACACACTAGTAGAAAATCTGGCGAAAATTCCCGTCCTAGGTAACATCGTACGATTTTCGGCTAGTGTGTACACAACTTTCAGCAGCCAATGCTGACATTTTCAACAAAAAAAAACGGAGGGACAAACACCAAAATTTTTATTGTCCATCCCCAGACGACCAATTTTCGTTTAATGTGTATGCAGTACGTCCGTAAAAAATCGGATAAGACTGCGCATGATCTGAAGTTGCTGACAACTCGGAAGTCTAGGAACAAATGTGCCAAAAAAAAAAAAAAAAATCGGACGAGAAATTTAGTGAGCATTTATGCACTGTCAACTAAAAACAGTAATGAACGCTGAGCATGAGAGAGAAAAATCGGAGGATATTTAGTCCGATTTCCGTCAAGTGTGTATGGGACTTTAGGGCCCTTTCACACGGGCGCTCCGTATGTCCGCAAATCATCCTATTTTTTTGCGGATGATTTGCGGACATAATGTAAGTCTATGGCATTGCGGATGTCAGCGGAATACCATCCGCTGACATCCGATTTTCTTCCTTTCAGTTCTGTTCCGTTTTTTGGAACAGAACAGAACCCTATTTTTGTTCCGTTCAAAAAATGGAAAGGAAGGAAAATCGGATGTCAGCGGTGTCATCCGCTGACATCCGCAATGCCCATAGACTTACATTATGTCCGCATATCATCCGCAAACGGATGGGATGATATGCGGGCATACGGAGCGGATGACACAAATGTCATCCGCTCCGTGAAAAAAAAAAAAAAGTCCCGCAGCGGACAAGAACAGCGGAGCGGCCGTCTGAAAGAGCCCTTAGACTTTAATTTGTTACGTATCTATGTAAAGGTCATCTATATCAACATGTCCATCTAACACTACCCTCTCCAGACATTTCTGCTGTCCAAGGGTGACTCCATTTCTCCTCCATAGATAGGAGAGCCACTCTAAGACAGGAAGTGAAAATAAAGGAAACAAAGCCTAAAAAAGAAAATGATAACAGCCCACCACATTTAGGAATTAATAAGCTGCAATATATATTTTTTTGTTTTTGGGTTTAATACGGATTTAATTCTGATATACCAGAGTTGCTCCCATCTGAGGTTATTTTAAATTACCAAGTGAACAAGTTCATCAAAGTTAACCTGCAGCACAGCAGCAAAGTCACTTTAAACCTTTTTTTTTTTTTAACACTTTAAAATTTAAATATAATAAATATAATATGTACTTTTGCTAATTAATAAAGGACACTAGCAAAGGACATAGAAATTATGCATTACTCAATGACAGCTTCTACCCCTTTTACATTTAAAAAACTCTATTCCCCAAGATCAATTCTGTGAGATAAAAGGAGATGATTTCAGGTTCTGACATTTTAGAGGAAAGAATATCTGCAATGAAAGAAATAATTTAGAAGGTTAAAGATTATAAGAAAAAAGTTTGTATCAAAGAACTCAAAATTATTTTGAGAGTCAGTTTTCTCTTCTTTGCTACATTTTGATTACAGGCTTTGTTTGCTTTGGTCAGACATACAAGACTTTGACCTACTAAAGTTAAAAGATATATTTAGCTCAAACTTATTTTGAAAAATGGATAAAAAAATAAAAAAACGTTGTTAGACTTTCATTGCTGTCTGTGTCCCTGATGGGGAAATGAATCCTCCTTGTTTATCCTGATCATTTTTCCCAGGATAGAAAGTGGTGGGAAACCCAAAATTGAAAGTGTTTGCTAGGCAGAAGAGTACAGCGTTGTCAGTTCTCTAGCTATGCTGAGAACTCAGCCTGCTGTTCTCCAATGATCACATTTGTCCTGACACACCTCCCCTGCACAACCTGTCACTGGGAAGCTTGGTGTGCTGCTGCTTCTCCCCCACCAGCTCTTATGAAGCTGAGAACAGAGGGAATGTGATCGCTTATAAAAAAAAGGAAAAAAAAAAAAAAGGTATTTATAATGTTTTTTTTTATATCTATACAACATTTTTTCCCTTTCATTTCTATTTTAGGTGATCGTTTACAATCACTTTACCTTTTGTCACCAAAATAGGAGGAAAGAGCTTCTGGTAGGAACACCTGTTTCCACGACAGTTAGCAATATAGACATTTTCCTTAACTTTGGATTTCCTCTCTTGTTATGTTGAGTAAGTGAAGATAAATCTCTTCGATTTAAAGGATTTAAAAGTTATTAACCACTTTACCACCAGAGGATTTTGCTGTCTTACGTCTGGGCCACTTTTTGCGATTCGGCACTGTGCGAATTTAACTGACAATTGCGCGGTCATGCAACGCCGTACCCAAACGAAATTTACGTCCTTTTTTTCCCACAAACAGAGCTTTCTTTTGGTGGTATTTGATCATCTCTGCGATTTTTTATTTTTTGCGATATTAATAAAAAAAAGCGACAATTTTGAAAAAATAACAATATTTTTCTACTTTGACAGTTAAAAAATATCCAATATATTAAATTTTTGTCATATATTTAGGCCAAAATGTATTAAGCTACATGTCTTTGACAAAAAAAATTCTCAATGAGCGTATTTTTAACCGCTTTAAGACCGGAAGATTTTACCCCATTCCTGACCAGGCCATATTTTGCGATTCGGCACTGTGTTATTTTAACGGACAATTGCGCGGTCGTACGACGCTGTACCCAAATGAAATTTATGTCCTTTTTTTCCCACAAATAGAGATTTCTTTTGGTGGTATTTGATCACCTGTGCGATTTTTACTTTTTGCGCTATAAACAAAAAAAGAGTGACAATTTTGAAAAAATAACAATATTTTTCCAATTTTTTTATATGAAATCCCCCCCCCCAAAAAAAATGTAAAAATCTAAATTTTTTAACATTTTAGGCCAATTTGTTTTCTGCTACATATTTTTGGTAAAAAAAATCGCAATAAGCGTATTTTGATTGGTTTGCGCAAAAGTTATCGCAGCTACTAACTACGGGAAATTTTATGTCATTTTTATTGGTTTTTTTTAACTAGTAATGGCGGCGATCTGCGATTTTTTTTTGTGGGACTGCGACATTGCGGCGGACAGTTCGGACCCTTGACTGACATTTGACACTTTTGGGGGTACCAGTGACATTACTACAGTAATCAGTGCTATAAATATGCACTGTTACTTTAAAAATGATGCTGGCAGGGAAGGGGTTAACTTTTATTGGTGATCAAGGGGTTAATGTATGCCTGGTGCTTACTGACGTGTGTGGGGGGAGGGGACTGTGTGACACAGGCACAGATCGCAGGTTCAGCTATGCTGAATCCTGCAATCTGACCCTGTCTGTCACTTAGGAGATCCGACCGCTTTGTTTACACAAGCGGGCGGATCTCCACACTCGATCCCCGACGATCGGGGAAGAGCAGCGGTGATCACCGCTGCTCCTCCCCTGGCCCGACTCCCGCGGTGACTGAATACAGCGGGAGCGAGCCGAGAGAGGGGAATGTCTGGTGTCTAAGGTCTACGTCGCCAGACAATAACGAGCCACTGTGCTGCAGTAGCAGCACAGTGAGCAGTGTTAAAGTGGTTAAAGGATTTCAAAGTTATTATAAAATAAAAACAACAAAACCACAAAAAATCATGTTATCGGGTCTCTCCTATTACAGTAGACCATAATCGGATAACACACATTTTTTTAGAGGGAAAATAGTTTTAAATCTGATCTCTGGGTTTTACTTTCTGATCACTGGGTTTTGACCAAGCTGGTCCAAACAAACTATTACCTTCACTAACAGAGGCAGTGGCTGTGTTCACTGTATAAACTGTTTGTAGCATCAGCTACATACAGTATACAACACTGTGTTCTGGTAGTAGGACAAGACCTCTGTCTGAGCGCTGTTCAGCCATTTAAAAGGATGCCCTGTACTCTATGTATAAATACAAAGCTTTCTGTGATTGGCTGAGGCCATGTTTGTGCAGTCATCAGCCCAGCTTTCCGCTCCACCCACTCAGAGGAAGCTTTATATTCATTCATGTGGACCTCATCACAATTGGTGGATTCTATCACAACTTCATTTATGGACATTTGTATGAAAGACCATTAAATGGGGATTTTGGATCACAGTTATACACATATGTAGCACTATTTTGATTTATGTCTACTTAAGTTGAGTTGTTTTGATTTGGTTGTATTTTGGTATATGAATTAGCGCAATATGTTTTCTGTAAATATGATATATGTAAGTATGGTGTCTGTAAGTATTTTCTGGAACTACACTATGTGTATTTTGCCACCTAATCCAGCTTATGCCATGTGATGTGTGCTGCAGACAGTAAGCAAAAAATGGAACCTTCTATCTGTGCTGTATATAACCTCCTTTAAAACATCCCATTCTGTACATTGTGCTGTACAATAAATCCTTTGAGTCACCTCACACTATATGCTATGCTGTACATGACCTACTACAGGCTGCCCCACTCTGTAAATGACAAGCAAATACAAGGGCGCACCGGCCTAGTGCATTATCCTTTTGAAAGTTTATTAAAAAGAAAGGTTAAAATACTCACAAACGAGTTCTTGATAAAAGCATTTTAAATGAGGTACGCAGTCCTCAGCATAGAGATCCAAGGGTATACCGTCCCCTGGAGCTGTAAAGGCTTACATGTTTCGAGGCTTAGCCTCTTCTTCGGAGCCTAAATGGCATGTCTAAGCCCTTGCTTAATATACTAGACAATGGCTGTTAGATCCGGACACAAGTGGGAGTGGACACTCCCCCAACTGGGTGTGTGCATGAGGTGCCCACCCAAGATCATCAACAATGATAATAATAAGTCAATTGTAGTACAGGGGGTGCCACCCCCAAATGAAGGTGAATCATTCAAGATAAATAATCGGTAATAGAAAGCATGATGAAATAAAAATACATGTGACAAAGGAGATAACAATAGTACACATATTGATGCTTAATAAGTAGGGAGAAGAAAAAAAAGGAGAAGGGGGGGAGCTTTGCAACAAGAGGAAGGGCAAACTTATGTAGAGTGGTCCTGGCCAATAGATGATGTATACTGTGTATAGAATGTGGCCCTTTTTAATAAACCTTTAAAAGGATAATGCACTAGGCCGGTGCGCCCTTGTGTTTGCTTGTCCTTTTCAGTGATTGCAGACTACCCTGGTCGTGTAAGGGGCAGCAAGGCGGAAGCTTTCCTGTGTTGCCGTGTCGCTAGCTTTCAACAGCTGCAAGATTACAGCTGAGGTGGATAGATAATTACACTACTCAGAGTGCAGGTAACTGATGCTTTGCACCAACTATTTATGTGTTGCCCAACTCTGTACACTGTGCTGTACAAGTCATACTCCGGGCTTCCCCACTTGGTGCACTGTGCTATACTTATTCCAGACTACCCCATTCCGTACACTGTGCTGTATATGACATACTCCTGACTGCCCTACTCCTTACTCTGTGTTGTATGTGACATGCTTCTGACTGTTCCTCCCTTTGTAATGTTTTTTACACAACATACTTTAATTTGCCCCATTGTATGCACTGGGGGCACTACTGCACTGTGCAGTATATAATTTGGACAGCCCAGTTTAGTATATTGTGCAATATGTTGCATACTCCACTCCATTCTTAATGCTTTGTTCTACAATTTATTTCTCTAATAATCAATGTAGAGTATATTTATAGGTACAGTATGTACTACTGGAACTTCTGAATTGCAGCCTATGACTGGGATAAGCTCAGCTACCAATAAAGAACAAAAATATATACAATTCACTTTACATTCCTTTTACAATAAACCTGGTCCTAAACCTAATCTCTTTTTATACCTCCCTAAACTGAGCCCCTGAGTCCTGCTAACGCTTAACCAACCCTAAAAATATAACGCCAATTGTAACCCTAAAGGTGAAAGTATAACTAAAGGCAAAACTTTTTTTTAGTTTTGGATAGAGTGGAGAGGGAATGAAAACGCTTGTCAGTTGTTATTGCTGTCTGTGCCCCTGTTCTATCAGATTACCGCTACCCATCATATTGTGTCACAGAAGTGACGTTCCAACCAAAAAATACTTACTGCGCATGGGCTATGCGTTCCAACATGCGTTCCACTGTGCGCTATGCATTTCCCCACACTTCTCCACTTCACTACCAACAGAGCCCATCAGATTGTTTGACAACAACGGCAGTGGACATCTTACTACACCCAGCTACGTCTTGAATTTCAGAGTAATTTTAGCAATAAAATGTGCCTATATAAATAAATGTAGTATATTGACATCTGTGATGCTGTTTGGATGTTCCATTTTGTAACAAGCTGGATTCCAGCAGTAGAAAGGTTGCGGAGGCCATGTTGGTACACCCCACACTGCTCAGCGTTAAACCTTTAGGCTTTTTAAAATGAAACATCCAAACAGCATCACAGATAGTATAGCATATAGTAATCATTTTAGCAATAAAGTGAGCATATATAAATAAATATACTATCGGTATATTGACATCTGTGATGCTGTTTGGATGTTTAATTTTGAAAGCCCAAAGGTTTAACGCTGAGCAGTGTGGGGTGTACCAACATGGCCTCCGCAACCTTTCTACTGCTGGAATCCAGCTTGTTACAAAATGGAACATCCAAACAGCATCACAGATGTCAATATACTACATTTATTTATATAGGCACATTTTATTGCTAAAATTACTCTGAAATGGGGACAGAAAGTAAAGGGAAATCTACACAATGGGACAAAGATGGCGAAAAAGAAATCCGACCAAGGTTATAACCCTTCCTTGCTTTATCCAACATGAAAAAAAAAAAGCTTTGCCAATAGTTTTACTTGAAAGTAAATCCCCTAATCCCAGGCTCTAAGAATACATTTACATAACATTATGTATATCCCCTTCTGCCGTATATATAATGTTATCCTGCAAGCAATCACACTAAAACCAAGCAGATTGTACACCAAACATTACTTACACCTGACTGTAGGTGCTTGCAGAAAATTATCCTAAATATTTGCTATCTATGCAAGGGCAAATAGCTTTAAATGTTTAAAAAAAAAAAAAAAAAAAATTATATTTTTTATTGTAGGATTGTTTAGAAGGATAAAAAATAATTTTTTAGCACACGATATTAAACACTTCATTCACTACTACTGTCAAAATTATATTAAGCAAAAATGGGTTACAAAGTTAAAGTGATTGTAAAGTCTCATTTTTTAAACATAAAAATTAAAAACATGTTTATCTTACCTCCTCTGTGCAGTTGGTTTTGCACAGGGCAGCCCAGAACCTCCTGTTCTGGGGTCCCTCGTTGCTGCTCCTAGCCCCTCCCTACTGTTGAGTGCCCCTCAGCAAGCAGCTTGCTATGGAGACACCCGAGCCGAATCACAGCTCTATGTGTCCATTGAGACACGGAGCTGCCCTTTGGCCCCACTCCTCTCTCTCCTGCTTGGTTGACTGACTTTGATTGACAGCCGTGGGAGCCAATGGCGCTGCAGCTGTGTCTCAGCCAAACAGGAGGGAGAGTCCCAGACGGCCGAGTGACTCGTGGACATCGCTGAACAGAGAGGGGGCTCAGGTAATAATTAGGGGGTACTGGGAAGGCTGCTTCACACAGAAAGCTTTTTATCTTAATGCATAGATTTCATTAAGATAAAAAAAAAACTTCTGACTTTACAACTCCTTTAAGGAAAAGACAATATAATTGTTATGCTATTAGGTTTGAATGTTACACTATGGGCTTCAATATGCTGAACTGTGATGTCATCTTACTCATGCTTAGGTCTTCAAATATTTATTAACCACTAAGCCCATTTCTGACACATGTTGTTTACAAGGTAAAATAAATATTTTTTGCTAGAAAATTACTTAGAACCCCCAAACATTATATAATTTTTTTTAGCAAAGGGTCTGGAGAATAAAATGGTGGTCATTGCAATATTTTTTGTCACACGGTATTTGCGCAGCGGTCTTTCAGTCGCCATTTTTTTGGAAAAATTACATTTCACTGCATTTAAAAAAAATAAACAGTAAAGTTAGTTCATTTTTTGTATACTGTGAAAGATGATGTCACGCTGAGTAAATAAATACCCAACATGTTACGGTTTAAAATTGCACACACCCGTGGAATGGCGACAAACTACGGTCAATAAAATCTCCAAAGGCAAAGTTTTAAACATTTTTAATGGTTACCAGTTTAGAGTTACAGAGTAGCTCTTTTTTTTAAATTATTGCTCTTGCTCTGGCGATCGTGGTGATACCTCACAGGTGTGGTTGGAAAAGCGATTTAATTTGCGGATGCGACTTCCGTATACATTTTCTTTCATGCGCGAGCTCACGGTGACGGGGGTGGTTAAATTTTTTTTTTCTATTTATTTAATCTATTTTTTTTAATTTTAGCACAGGTTTTAAAAAAAAAAAAAAATCTGATCATTTTTGTTGCTGTCACAAGCTATGTAAACATCCCTTGTGACAGTAATAGGCAGTGACAGGTACTCTTAATGGAGGGATTGGGGGTCTAAAAGACTACAAACCTCTCCACTGCACTTATTCAAAATGCCGAAAACTGCATTTTTGAATACTGACATTTTTTACATTTGGCTTTTTTAGCAGCTGAGTAACCCGTTCGTGACGTCAAGGACGCTGCCTTCGGGTTACATCATCGGAGACACGAACGAAGCTGAATCTGGCTTTGATCAGGACTCCAACCAGCCGGAGGACGTGCCGGCTGGTTGCTCGAGTCTCCCGGTGGGACAGGAGACCCGGGCAGAGCCAGGGAGGGTAGCGGGAGGGGGGGTGTCCCCCCCGCTCGCTGGGGTGACATTCGAGCGGCTCCCGAGCCGCATCGGTTATTACCTCCTGAAAGCCGACCACTGGATCTAAAAAATGGTACTGGGATAATGCCTCTAGCTGCAGGCATCACCCAGGTACAACAACTTATTGCAGCCAAAGTAGGTCTACGTCGATTTGTGTTAAGTGGTTAAAAAGCCCAGCGGAAAGGGCTTATAATGGGGATTTTGTTGTACTACCTTTACATTTCATTAATCTAAGTACTAAATGAGCATTTAAAGCTAATCCATCAGTATTTTACTCGTGCAAATGATTGATGACCTGTATCTTATTTTATACAGCCAACTTTTGCCATTAAAGGCAATTTTAAGATACAGTCATTTGATTTGCCTAAAAAATAAAATATGTAGTCTGGTAAAATAATGACAATAGTTTGCTATAGGCAGTAGAGAAAGGATTGCTCAGTCAGCAAGCGGTCAGGCAGGCACAGGAACAGTTTGTGATTTCCCTTTAGGATAAACGTTTTACATAAATTAATAAAAGCTGACCTTTGTAAGCAGTCCAGTCAGCGGTAAATGGTTTGTCTCATCCCTCCAACTACCACTTTTTCTGGACAGCTTGGTCTGCTAAAGGAAGTAAAAAAATAACAGACTTATGCTGGCCATACACTATATGAAAAATCCTTCAAACTCGCTTTTGAATAACGAACACGCAACGGTCGTGAGAGCAAAAGATTTTGCAATGATGTAATGACCAAATTTTGATTGATAAATTGTTCAGTGGACATGAATCAGTTTTTCTTTAGTTTTATCACACATATCGAGTGCAAACAGTTTGAGCAAGAAACCCATTAACCTTTCAATTTATAACTAGTTCGGCAGAATTTTCCAACCTGTTCCTTCGATTTTTCGGCTCTAAAAAGTTAAAACTGATTTTCTATTTGTGCCCATTAACTGGACAAAAAACAAGGAAATAGTCCAAATGATAGATTTTCTAACTATTTTATGGCTAGTGTGTGGCCAGCGTTACAGACCAGATCAACAGGTGAAAAAAAAAAAAAAAAGAAAACCCAAAAAATAAATGCAGCTCCCACATTTAAGGATTGGTAAGCTGCAATTTAATACATTCTTGTTTTTGGAAATATTTGTCCTTTAAATTTGCAGGCTCAAAAGTGTAAATAACTAATACTGGTCATACATATAGATTTTATTAATTACATCCAGAAACAGATATCAAGGAAGCAAGGTGGAAATCAATAAGCACGCACATTTGCCTTGCAGTACTTGGCTCCTGGATTTGATTCCCACTTTGAACAGGATCTGCATGGAGTATGGGTTGTATGTTCTCCCTGCATTTGCATAGGTTTCCTCTGGGTGTTTCATTTTTATCTTCCAACTACTGCTAGATTAATTGATGTATGACTAATCTGGCTGTTGCCTGATTCTCCTACTCTTTCATGGCTTGCCCAGTCAGCAAGTCAGGGCTGCATGCTAAGAAAGCAAACCCTAAACAAAATAGACAACCTTTTTAGAAATTGATAAATTGTAGAAGAAAATCTAAAAAGCAGCCATTTTCACTCACTAGAATTATATGTTTCCAATTTACCTGAGCATTTCTGATTGGAGCTACCGTTCGATTAACTTTCTATGGTAGTAAATATTAGACTGCATAATTAATCTGATGTATGCAAAACCTCCTTTTTAATGTGCAAATTGTTCTTTTATGTTATATTTGTTTATGTCCTGGGAAATGTAGAAAGGATCACAAGCATTTTAATTTTTAATTTGCAATCTTTAATCTAGTTGCTGTGACATTAAAATGAAAAATAATTCATTAAATTACAGAGCAGATGTGCTTTATTTTAATAAAAGATAAAATATCCTCAGGATTTGCTGTTCTGTAGTAATTTTTGGAATTTTGCACCATTAATCAAGGACTACCTGTGCTAGCATATAAAAGTAAATAGATAACTAAATAAATAAATAAATGCATATTGTGAAAAGGACTGTTGCTGCTACACAGGCATAATAACCTTAACTACTAGACATATAAAAAACTCACAGCACTGTCCTCCTATACATCAAATTTCTGAGTGATGTATACAGTACATAAAATTAATTTCACATAATCAAAATAAAGTGCTTGAATACACAATGACAGTAAAGTGCTCATATGCAAAATGATATTTCCTGTGTCCTTATTTTGTATAGTCTCTTTATAAAGTGCAAATGCTCACATAAACAACTTGTTCAATCTTCAAATAGCTGTGCAAATCAATCCACTCCACTGTATGCACCAGACTCTGTGCTCCTCTCAATTTGTCCTACACTCACCAAATGTTATGGCTGTAGCAGTTAAAGTCATAAGTTCCTGATGACGCCCCATGGGAGGAGTAAAACACGTTGGGCGGAGGTAATCAGTGACATCACATCCAGCCTCTGCAATGCACACCACAGCGGCACTTCCGGTTTCGGCGATATTTAGCTTTCTTGCACACAAGAAAGTGAATATTATTTTACACTATGGAGGGCACTCCACAAAGTGAATATTATTTTACACTATGTTACACTATGGAGGGCACTCCACAAAGTGAATATTATTTTACACTATGTTACACTATGGAGGGCCTCCTCTGTTTTATTCTTTCTGCATGGTGAGACTTACACTTCATAAAGATTTACGTAGAGCAGGGATCCTCAAACTATGACCCTCCAACTGTTGCAGAACTACACATCCCATGAGGCATTGTAAAACTCTGACATTCACAGACATGACTAGGCATGATGGGAATTGTAGTTCTTGAACAACTGGAGGGCCCATAGTTTGAAGACCCCTAATGTACAGCATAATATACTGCATTTGATGGAGAGGGGAGTGATGAGAAGGAGTGAGGATCCCATAGTGAGACTACAACATTTGTGCATAACCTGCATACAAGCACTCATGACTCTGCTACGGCATAGAGTCCACAAATTTTGGTGATGTCGGGACCAATTGAGGGGAGCACAGAGTCTGGTGTACATAGTGAAGCGGAGTGGTTTACACAACTATTTGAAGATTGCACAAGTTTTTTATTTGAGAACTTGCACTTTATGAAGAGACTATACAAAATAAGGACACTGGGCACATAATTTTGCATATGAGCATTTTGTTGTGATTATGTATTTAAGCACTTTATTGTAATTATGTGATGTGAATTTATGTACAGATCACTCAGAAGTTTGATGTATAGAACAGTGCTATGAGTTTTTTATATGTCCATTTTGCATCATTGAGGCAGCATTAAGGTGGGCTATGGCAGGTCGGCAGTCCCAGATCTGTGCTGATTGGCTCAAAGGACCTTTGATTGTATGAATGTTGTGAGAACTGCATTTACAGCAAGTACTTTTGTGAGCACAAAACATTTTGTTTGAATATAATTTATTGAGGGTTTTACAGCCTAAGTCTGAGAAAGAAAAAAATAAACCAAAAGAGACATTTTCACAACCCCCCCCCCCCCCCCCCGAAAAAGTAATAATTAAAAACATTTCTGAGGATGTCATATTCAAAGCAAAGAATTGCTTACATCTTTACTATACCTAATTCTGTTAGAGGCTGTGAGGTCATTACAGGAGCAGAAGGATGACGATTTTGTGAAATCAAGTTTAAAAATGAAATATTTCCATGGTTACAAGGGAGCGAAGGTTGATTTTTTTTTTACACAGTTATATTAGGTCATGGCAGGCTGCAGATTGAAATGTTTAACTATGCATTATATAGTAATAAAGATTTTTATTTTTTTTATCAGCCTTTGTAAGAAGAATGGAGGGAATTCAGTAAAGCTGCTGTGCTACTTTTCTGGCATTATTCCATCTCGTTAATGTATTGCGCCATATTTATGTATCATTTAGGACAACTTTGGTTTTGACAACGACCCGTGCACCAAATTCAGGTAGTTCTAAAAATGCGTCAATTTTACTGTACATTGTGGCGATGCTCCAAATTCAAAATAAAATACCAACAGTTTGTATCTTTCGCAGCATGCGCCAAATTCAAGTGCAAGTTCTAGACAGGTACAAGAGTCTGGCACATTCTGCACCACTTTTAGAATGCATGAGAAACACTTATACAAAATCTGTCTGCGCCAGTCTTTATGAATTCCAGGGAATGGGCGTCATCTTCTTTTTTAATACAACTAACTTTATCTGTTTAGTTTAATGGAACTTTTACCACTAATGCAAATGCAGAGAATAATATTCCTATGAACGAAGTTTATTACATATCTACTAATACAATTTATAGGATTGCTACATTAGTCGTTTGGTTTATTCAGCAGCTCCTGTAATTTTCTGAAATGGTCAAATGTTGCTTCTTGCAATATAGCAACCTGAAGGTGCTTCATACGCCGTTGGCAATCCAAGTGTGGTTGAGTTGCTAAAGGTAAATAGGCCATGCAAGACAATTTGCACATTGCAAGTGCAATTTCCCCTTAGCTTAGAGAATATGGGGAGAATGTGCTGACTGCTATCGTCCAATCATGTGCAAGCAAAATACTCTTTTTTAACCACTTTCAGACTGGAGGATTTTCCCCCTTAATGACCAGGCCCTATTTTGCGATTCGGCACTATGTAACTTTAACTGTACCTGAATAAAATTGACGTCCTTTTTTCCCCACAAATAGAGCTTTCTTTTGGTGGTATTTGATCACCTGTGCGATTTTTATTTTTTGCGCTATAAACAAAAAAAGAGCGACAATTTTGCAAAAAAAAAAAAAAAAAACAATATTTTTCACATTCTGCTATATGACATTTCCAAAAAAAAAAATATTTTTTTTTAACATTTTAGGCCAGTTTGTTTTCTGCTATATATTTTTGGTAAAAAAATCTCAATAAGCGTATTTTGATTGGTTTGCACAAAAGTTATTGCGTCTACTAACTACGGGAAATATTAATGTCATTTTTTTTTTTTTTTACTAGTAATGGCAGCGATCTGCGATTTTTTGCGGGACTGCGACATTGCAGCGGACAGATCGGACCCCTAACTGACATTTTTGACACTTTTGGGGGACCAGTGACATTACTACAGTAATCAGTGCTAAAAATATGCACTGTTACTGTAATAATGACACTGGCAGGGAAGGGGTTAACAGTATAGGTGATCAAGGGGTTAAATGTAAGCCTAGGGGAGTGATTCTAACTGTGGGGGGGGGGGTTGGGCTTGTGAGATGACCACAGAGACACGCAATCCTATATAGAAGGATAACGTTACCTCTGTGATCATCCGAGGGAGAAGGACGGACGGCTGTGTTTACATGAGCCGTCCGTCCTTCTCTGTCAGCGGGGGGGGCGATCGTCAGTGTCGGAGTCTTCTGACACCCGCACTGGCTTCCCCACTGATGATGGGGGCGGAAGCGCGCCGCCGGCGGTGTGCGCTCGTCCCCTAGCTCCTCCCAGGCAGATGACGTTTATTAACGTGATTCTGCCTGGGAGAGCCACTTTGCGACGTAAATGTACAGTGCACGGTCGGCAAGTGGTTAAAGTGGTACTTAACTCAAAAGGGGAAGTTCAGCTATTCTTCCTCCTCCTCCTCTCCTCCCCTGCCACATTTGGAACTTCTTTTGGGGGGTGGTGGGTGAGTGGGTACCTGGTTTTGCTGTGAAGCGGCAAGGAGTCATGGCTGGCTGCCCACAGTTCAGGTAGAACTATAGGCAAAACTTTTTTTTTTTCATTTTGGATACAGTAAGGGATGGTTATAAACCCTTACGGATTGTTTTTTGCAATCTGTGTATGTCTTTTTTGGGAGGATTACCTTCACTTCATATAGTCAAAGCAGGAAGTGAGAGGAGATCACTACAAATTAAGAGCATTTCTTTGGGACCCCCAGGTCACCAGAACTAGTGTCTCCATTGGAAGACTTCTCCTCTATTTCTTTTCTAGGGGCAACCCAAAATTTGGATTTTTATTTTGCTTTCACTTTCAATGGTAATGATAAACAGGACAAATAGAGAAGGTGAATCTCTCTAATGGGGACACAGACAGCTATAAAATCCTGATAGGTGTTCTAATCTATATCCACTCTATCCAAAATTAAAAAAAGTGTTGCCTTTAGTTATACTTTAAAGTGGAGTTCCACCCTTAAAAGACACTTTTCCCCATCTGCTTGCTCTGTGTCACCTGAAAAATAATCACAATTTTTTTTTTTTTTTACTTACCTTGTTGTCGAAGAAAATATACTCACCTTACTTCCTCTTACTCTCTCTGCGGCCGCGGCCTGCGCCATCACTTCCTGCTTGCATTGATTCCTGGGAGCTGAGCGTCATCGCTGCCAGAAATCAATGCGCCTGCACCGGCCCCGCTCGTCATGTCCGGTGCAGGCGCGTCATTCCCTGCTAAACAGCTTCTGGGCATGCCCAAAAGCTGTGCAGGAATGACATGCCTGCACCGGACATGATGAGCGGGGCCGGTGCAGGGCATTCTGGGACGAAGAGGACACAGAAGAGGACCCTGAAGAGGACACGCTGGCTTCAGCTGCTTACACCTAAGATGGCAGCGCTGGACAAGACATTTTCAAGGTAAGTATTTCTTCTAAAAGGTAAGTGCGACCTGGGACAGTTCACAGGCTATCCATTGTGTAACGCAATAGCCCTGACTGTCCCAGGGGTATTTTTAGTGAAAAAAACTTTCCGAGGGTGGAACTCCGCTTTAAGATACCGGGGCCCAATGAAGAAACCGGTTCGGGTGAGAACAGCACAGGATTCCCCGACAATTTTTAAAAAAAAATTACTGAAGCTCCTCTTTAATTGTCCTTACATGTGAATTGCTGTTTTTTGCGAAGTGAAGTTTCACCACACCAAACTGAGGAAAAATTGCCTTGCAAAGTAAAATAGCCTATTTGCTTTTAAATCAACCTCAATTTTTCCTAGAAACTCATCTCTAGCTTTGAGCAATTGGTTAAGAGATTCTTAGCGTGTATTAAGATACAACTACAATTTTAAGAATACCCTGCAATAGGAGTTTCCTTTTTGTTGGGATAACTTCTTAAGCTGGATACACACTATCCAACTTTTGTGGTTAGATTTCCTTCAGATTTACCTTTTCTATGTAGTGCAAGGGCCTGCCAGATTGCATACAAATTGAAAGTGTTTAGGTTTGACCTCATATTATATGATTTTGGTAAATCTAAAAAAAAGGAAAAAGTCACATTAAGTCTGTCCTCTTCTAAAGGGATACAGACACTGCAGATTTTCTCATAAGATCAAAGATTTGTTCTGGTGGCTATTATGAAAGCTGACCTTTTCTGAAATCAGCCAGAGAGAGGACAAAGAGTAATGTCTTATAAACAGAGAAATATATGGATCTACAGAAAAGTTGGCTAAAATCCTTGCAACTTATACAGATCGGCTAGAGAAGTCAACAAGAGTGGGACGTTAGGTGTTTCAGCATTGAGGTTAGATGCACATTGTAGTGTTATAACAACACATTGCTTTATCATGCCTTTTTTTTTTTCCTGAATTTTCAAATATTTCCAGCCTTATTGCTATGTCAAATACATGGGTGTCAGCAGTTCCCATGGGAATCAAACAACATGTCCTTACATAAAATATAACTGGGTACCAAAATTCATAGGTAAATTGATCCAGGGAAAATATGATTGCCTTTGGAGGGATCAGGAAGGATTTTTTCCCCCTGCTGTGGCAAATTGGATTATACTTTGCTGGGGATTTTTGCCTTCCTCTTGGTCAACTGCGGGTATAGGATTGTGTATATGGGATTGTATGATTTATTTATTTAATATCATTATTTTTTTTTTCGGTTGAACTTGTTGGACTTCAACCTGACTAACTATGCAACTGTGTAAAATAAGGGCTTGTTTATACTTATGGTAAGTGTGTCATGGTTTTACTGTCCCCCTCCCCAAACCACCCACTTGCGCTGGCCATACATAGATCAAAATTAGGCTGGTTAAGCAGAGACTGACTGAATTTTTATCCATGTATGGCCACTGTGGTTGAACAGAAGTCAATCTACAGTACTGATCTGTGTATTTCTATGGTGGAGGAGTCTCCCCGCTCTCAGAATACAAAGAGACAGTGGGGAGAATTCTCCCAACCACCTCAAATGTGTGGATGGGGGAATTGGGTCAGTTTTTTTTTTTTCGTTCAACCCGCCGGTTTGAATAAAAAGAACCGACTCATATGGCCAGCCTAAGCTGCAAAGGCAGCCAGAAAGGGTTGTGTACATTTTGTGATGCTTTTCTTTGTGTTATGGTAAAAATTATCCTGTCACATTCAGATGGAAATACCATGTCAAACATGACCCATTAAAGTGAACGGGGCCATGCTGCATTAAAAATTTAGTTTGGCTGTCAAAAAAATAAAGAAATATTGATGATATTGCCCCCTCCTAAATGCCTTTCAGCCACACCTGTACCACCCTCTGAAAAGCGATCACTTTTCAGAAAGCAACGCAGATGTAAACTAAGCCTTACAGGCATACTCTGATCTATGGCTGTCTGTCATCCCTATTGTTGCTCTTACTGTTTCTACAAAGCACTGCTTTTGGATTCATCAACTAATGCATCCTACAGACTGGGCACCACTGATGAGGAAAAGAACATTAGGAAGGGAAAGTATGACAGATCATGCCCGTATGCAATAAAACACAAGGGCCATTCACTTTGAAAATCAGAGTGATATCACCCAGTGGCGTAGCGTGGGTTGTCAGCGCCCGGGGCAAGATAAGTAATTTGCGCTCCCTACACAAATCTACTAGACCATTACACAGACCACTACACTGACACCTACACTGACCTACCTTATACCTACACTGACACCCCCCATACACTGACACCTACACTGACCCCCCTACAGTGACCCCCCTTACACTGACACCCCTACACTGACCCCCCCTACACTGACACCACACAATGACTCCCCTACACTGACCCCCACCCCCCCATACACTGACACCTACACTGACCCCCTCTACACTGACCCCCCCATACACTGACACCTACACTGACACCCCCTACACTGACCCCCCCCCATACAGTGACACCTACACTTACCCCCCCACTACACTGACACCCCCTACACTGACCCCCCATACACTGGCACCTACACTGACCCCCCCCCCCCATACACTGACACCTACTCTGACCCCCCCCATACACTGACCAGATACACTGACCCCCCATACATGGACCCCCCCTACACTGACACCTACACTTACACCTACACTGACCCCCCCATACACTGACCCCTACACTAATCCCCCCATACACTGACAGCTACACTGACCCCCCCTACACTGACCCCCCCATACACTGACCCCCCCCCATATACTGACACCTACACTGACAATCCCCTACACTGACCTATCTTCCCCCCTCCCATGTCCACTTCCTTGGTCCCCCGGGGCAGGCAGCACATCACTCACCTCTTTCTGTGTCCAGACACTGGGGACTTGAGGAGGCGATCTGGAGCAGAGGAGAGACACAGCGTGTCAGCAGAAGCAGCCAGCGTGGAGGCATCTTCACCCACGGCCAGCCCCGCCCCCGGGCCGCACGTGACACCTTCAGTGTCCACCGCTCGTCCTGCACAAAGAGACAGTAAAGGATCCAAATGCAGGAAACAGTGGGCGGGCGGACCGCTGGACGGGGCATTGTCACAATAAAGGGATGGGGGACACTATTATCCCACAGATGGCGGGCGTGGGATGCGCCCCCCTAAATGTTGCGCCCGGTGCCAGTGGCCCCCTCCGCACCCCCCACGCTACGCCACTGATATCACCTCTCTTTCCTATGTTGGTAAGGAAGTATATCCACCCCTTCTCAAATAACACGGTAAGTACAGTATCTATAGAGAATTTATTTATTTTTTATTTTTTTGCTGTGATTTACCATGACAGTATCTATGAAAGCCTCATTTAACCAAATCTTGCAATAATATTTGATCAGGGATGTTAATACCATTACATTATATTGCCACTTTCTCTACCCCGTATAGATTTTTTTTTGTAATTATAAAGAAAGGTTGTTGTGAGTCATATGTAGCATGCCCCTGACCCCTGGAAGCATGGCGGTATCCCCAGAGACAGGGGTGGACTGACATTTCACCTCAGGGTGTAGATTACTTAGGCAGTAGTGGAATGTGAGCAGATGGGTGACTCTCACTCAAAATCCTTGGAGAGGGAGGTTGGGAGATCAGAACACCCGTTACACCCCTGCAGCATCAGTGGCACAAAAAAAGGGACACCAGTACAGAAAATAGCCTTACAACTGATTCCAGAAAACTGTACCTTCATAATAGGAACCAAATCTTTCCAAGTGGTAATGGCAGTAGTCTTGATGATTCCATCTTTCCCAGGCTCTCCACAAGTTTCTTACCCAGGAGCTCATGTTCTTCTTCTGCTCCAAGTACATGTACAGGCCTCAGGCTTCAGGGCTAATCACTCAGCTGCTCCTCACACACCCACCGGAGGCCAAAGCCCAGCATAAGAGAGAGATCACTTTGACCTCCACAAATATTTATAATCTCCACCAACATGCACCAGGGCCCTACCACCCAGCAGAACTAAATCTGAGTAATAGTCCCTGTTTCAGGCAGGGTGGCTACATATATTATAGATTAATGCTCATACACATGGCCACCTAGGGCCATGTAATGCACAGCCTCAGGCGGCCATAAGCACGAGCCACATCTTTCTCACCTAAAAACTAAATAGAACAGGGAACTTGATTTTTATGGAAAACAGCTTATTTTTTAGTTCCCGTAAATCATTGCCACCATTTGCATATAACAGCTTTCACTTGTACCATGAATAACATTCTTTCCTCATTAGTACAGAGACATTAACATGCTGCCTACAAAGTTTAGAAGCAGTTTCACCCGGTAAATTGCCAAAGTTTATTGTTTTCCAGTTTTTCATTATGACTAGCTTAATATTTCAGAAAATACCATAGCCTGATTTGATGCTGATATTCTGATTAGGCTGTTGGAATGACTCAGTGATAAGATTTTATAAAATCCATTTGTTGCAAAAGTGCAATCAGCACGAATGTTTCCTAATCAGTTGCCTATAAATTTACAATGCTTTCCACTTCATCATAAACAATTAGGAAATGCATAAGGCTTGCATTTAGTTCTCAAACTGTTTTGTAGTTTTTATACTTTTTACTCATTTGATCACATATTCTTTAATTATGAATTCATTTTCAAACTGAGTTATTCATAAAATGGTAAAAGCTAAAGTATGCACTTAATAAAAGCATTTTTTTTATATTTAAAGTTTAATAATGTCATATTAGTATGAGCGTATTTATGCCATTTACCTGCATTGCATAATTCAGTTAATTATGCTATTTATATTAGAAAAAAGTAAAAAAAAAGTTCATTACAAAAGATTTACTTTTACTCATCTAATAAAAGCACATTTTATTCTTGTTGATTTTTTGAAAATAATATAGTACTAATAGGTGTTGATGTATTTCTATGATTTAAAGTTTTCACAACTTTACTAAGCACCTAAATTCCAGGCAATTTCACCCCCTTACTGCTCAAGCCAATTTTAAGCTTTCATTGCTGTCGCACTCTGAATCACAATGGCGTGGTCATGCAACGCTGTACACATATGAAAATTGTATCTTTTTTTTTTCTTTAGACAGATAGAGCTTTCATTTAGTGATATTTAAACACCACTGGGTTTTTATTTTGGATTCTTGCTAAACAAATTAAAAAAGACCAAATATTTTGGAAAAAAAAGGTTTTTCCTTAGTTTCTGTTATAAACTAAATTCTGGCTAGTTCAGCCGGAATATAGTAAATCCTATGTAGGAATTTAAAATGGATTAGCCGATCACTTGCCGAGACCAAATGAGTAAAGGGGCAGCTCCATATATCATCCCGCCCCCCCCCCTCCAAGATCCGGGATCTCTTCCACCCATTGCTCTCTGCACTTGATCACTGAGGAAGGAGGGACAGGGAAAAGTTCTTTATATAACTCAGAGAGGGTTTTTTTTTTCATGGACTCATCTAGTAAAATGTTTTCTAAGCTGAATGGCTTAATTTCCACCTTGACAGAGCCAAATTGGGAGTTAAAAGCATGTCACAGCTGTAAGTATCTAAAGAGGTAGGATTAGGTAGATTATACCTTAGCTTGAGGTCTGCAAAGGATAACAGTTCACCTCTTCTAGTGATATCCCCTAATGTCTTTATCCCTTTAGTTGTCCATATAATGGAGCCTGGAATGTTAAGAAATTTAGAGAGATGGGGGTTCATCCACAATGGAGAGGTCAGCGAGAAGGAGTTGGAGGTGGGTTGCAGCAGGTTTTTAATACAGTCAAATGCTTTGAGTGTGGCTCTCATAGTGGCCAACAGGGGAAACTAGGCCTCTGAGCCTCTATGTAATAGAAGACACAGGCTTTCATAGGAGCCCAACACTGCTGCCTCCAATACCGTGGAAGAGTCCCCATCATCCCCAAGAAGCCACCTTCATGCGAAAACCCCTTTTCCAGCCAAAAAGTATTTAAATAGGTCAGTAAGTGCTAAACACCCTTGCCCCCAAGGCTCCTACAGGGCCCTGAGTCCAATTCTAGGAGAAGCGGACCCTCATTCTAATGAGCTAAAAAGTCCATGTATTTTTTTAAAAAACGAGCACAGGACCCAAACAGGGGAACTGCGAAAAAAATATAAGAATAAAGGAAGATTGATGCGTCCCAGCACTGACAATGAAAGCTTCCTCTAGGCCTCAGTCTTTCCTTTAAGAAAGTCCAATAACAGGTGTAGATTTAGTGTGTGATAGTCAGCGACTCTCGCCAATATACGAATCCCAAGATATGTGAAGTGGGAGACCCATTGCAACTGCATTGTCGCATATGCCATGGCCTCAGTACCAGGGTCCAATGGAAGTATAGTAGAATTATTCCAATTTACGTGCAGGTCCGAAAAATCTGCAAAGTTATCCAAAATATTAAAAACTGCATGAAGGTATGGACTTGGATCTTTCAAAAATAACAATATGTCATCCAATTTCTAATGCACCAACCTCAGGGAAGGAGTGCAGCGCCACTGCCAGAGGTTCAATCATTAGGGAAAACAAAAAAAGGGGACAGCGAAAACCCCTGGCGTGTACCCCTACCAATATCAAAACATTTTTATATGGAGGACCCAATTTTTAAAGCCATGCAGGGTTTGCTGTGTACAGTAAGGAAACCCACCTACGATAATGAGGCCCAAAACCCATACGCTATAGCACCATTCTCATGTACCCCCATTCAACCGAGTTGCAGGCCTTGGCCATATCTAGAGACACCACCGGTAACCTAACCTAACCTAGTGGCCAGAACCTTCATGAGTATTTTGAGATCAGCATTAAGAAGTGCTATTGGTCTGTATGACGAGCAATAGGTGGAGTCTTTGCCTGGTTTAGGGATAAGAACTACATATGCCTCCATCATGGAAGGGGGCAAGACTTCATGTTCAAAACAATAGGAATACAATTTTTGCAGTCGAGGAGCAAGCATATCTGAGTACTGCCTATACCATTCCACTGGAAAACCTTCCAAACCCAGTGACTTGTGTGCAGGGAAAGAATGAATAGCTGCCTCAATTTTAGGTAGGGTAATGTCATGGTCTATCCATGCCCTGTCATTGTCATCTAGCGAGAGTAAGGATATGATGGAGAAAAGAGTCGCCAGCTCTGCCTAAAACCTAGCATAATGTCCTCAGCAGAGGTGTAACTACAACCTTAAGGGCCCCGGTGCAAGAAACCATGAAGGGCCTCCCCGACCCCGTCCCGGGGCCCTTTCTCATGTTTTGCAGTGGGCCCTCTCCTGCTGTTTTGAGGCCCCCACATGGTAGTGGAACACCAGGGCCCAGTTGCAAGTGCGACCTTTAGGACTGTGGTAGTTCTGCCACTGACCCTTCTATTACTAGCGGGCATTTTGGAGGATGTAAGGGAGCACTTTGGAAGATATAAGGGAGCACTCTGGAGGTACTAAAACAGTACCTTCAGAGTGCTCCCTTACATCCTCCTGAGTGCCCCCTTGGGATCAGTGGCAGTAGGGGTTGTGGAGGGGATGGGATCAGTGGTGGTGGTTGGATGGAGGGATAAGATCAGTAGCAGAGGGATGGTGGGGGGATGGGATCAGGGCAGAGGGATGGTGGGGGGGATGGGATAGAGGGATGGGATCAGTGGAAGAGGGATGGTGGGGGGGATGGGATGGTGGCGGAGGGATGGGCTCAGGGGCAGAGGGATGGTGGGGGTGGGATTAGTGGCAGAGGAATGGTGGGAGGGATGGTATCAGGGACAGAGGGATGGGGGGGATAGGATGGTGTTGGAGGGATGGAATCAATGGCAGAGGGATGGGGAGGGGGATGGGATCAGTGGCAGAGGAATTGTGGGGGGGGGGATGAAATGGAGGGAAGGAATCAGTGGGGGGGGGGTGGGATCAGTGGCAGAGGGATGGTGAGGGGGATATGATCAGTGGCAGAGGGATTGTGGGGGGGGGTGAGGTGGTGGTTGAGGGATGGGATCAGGGGCAGAGGGATGGTGGGGGGATGGGATAGTGAGAGGGATGGATGGGATCAGTGGCAGAGGGATGGTGGGGGGGATGGGATGGAGGGAAAGGATCAGTGGAAGAGGGATGTGGGGGGGGGGTGGGATCAGGGGCAGAGGGATGGTGGAGGGATGGGATCAGTGGCAGAGGGATGGTGGGGGTATGGGATGATGGTGGAGCAGTGGCAGAACTCATTAAGTCATTAAGAATCTCCCCCTTTATAAAGCCCCAGGCCCTGATGGCTTATCCAACGAATACTACAAGCGTTTTCTGACCATTCTTTCCCCCCACCTGTGCACTACACTATCACTATACATCCACTGGGAAGGTCCCTAAAGAGACCCTGGAAGCCCTGATAGTAACACTCCCGATATCGGGCAAAGCGCTAGACTCCGCTGCTAATTACAGGCCCATATCATTGCTAAACTCAGACATTAAAATTTATGCCAAACTTTTAGCCCTCCGTCTCTCCTCGGTATGGCCCCAACTTATACACATTGGCCAGGTTGGTTTCGTCCCTGGTAGACAGGCCTCGGACGGAACCCGCCGATTTGTAGATCTCATTCAGTGGGTAGAGCACACCCGCAAACCTTCTCTGCTCCTATGCCTGGATGCAGAGAAGGCTTTCAATAGGGTGCAATGGGGATATCTTGAAGAGGTCTTGCATAAATTTGGACTATCAGGAACGTTCCTAAACGACATCCTTATACAAAATAAACCACAATAAATCTGTTTTGCTCCCAATAGGATTAGATGAACCCTCTATCAGTGCTGTATCCTGGCCTAGGCCAACAAGGCCCAGGCCTAGGGCGGCACTTTGCAGGGGGGCAGCAAAAAAATATTTCATTATTTGTAAAATGACTATGGACTTCCTATTTATTATACAAATAAGTGAAATAATCCTATAATTACAATTAGTGGCAGCAAACACAAGTCCAAATATCTTAAAATAGTAATCTTACTAAACCTGTGACATAAGGCTGTACTAATGGGCACTGATAAGGCTGCACTGGTTGCCACTGATGAGGCCACACTGATATGCTGCACTGACGAGCAGTAAAGAGGCGGCACTGATAAGGCTGCACTGATGAGGCTGAACGTATGAACTGATGAAGCTATGCTGATGGGCACTTATAGACTGTGGTTATGGTCTGTGGTTTACAGATGACAGGGTGGGTCCTAAACAGGAAGGGGCATGGCCTTTACAGGAAGGGGTGGGTCATATTTAAATTAGGGGGTGCACAAGTTTAGTCAGGCCTAGGGCAGCACAAAACCTAAATACACCACTGCCCTCTATACGCCACATCACTCAGTCTTCTCCATTTCTCTGGGCCCGGGACTCATCCCTACCATATTTAGGTGTCCGTCTGACCTCTCCAGGTAGAAATCTCCTGCGTCTCAACCTGACAGACCTTGTGGGAAAGCTCCAACAAGTATCTACGGATTTACATAATCCTTTTGTGTCATGGGGCCGGCAGAATTGCTCTGGCCAAAATGTTTTTTCTCCCATATATCCTATATACATTCCGCACTCTTCCACTACCATTTCTTCCGGTGCATATTAAAACCCTTCAAGCAATCCTGGACTCCTTCATACGGCAAGGGAAAAGATCCAGAATAAAAAGAGACAACCTCTTGACTCCATCTAAATTTAGGGGGTCTGGGAGGACCTAACTTAACCCTCTACTATAAGGCAGTCTTGCTGGATCAAATTAAATCTTGGTGGACACCAACGGCTCAATCCAATTGGAAGCAAATAGAAACTGAAGTGTTATCTACAGATCCCAATTTGCTTCTTGGTGCCTTGCTTTTGACTCCAATACCTAGACACTCTCCACTGGACATGATAACAGCCTCCCTGCGGGTATGGACATCTATGTCTAAATCATCGAAAGGCATACCCTTCTCCATTCTGTTACATCTACCACTTCAATCTCTCCACCTTCTTCTCTCCGACATGGACTTACAACCTTGTATTACAGCAGGTATACGCACCCTTGACAATTTGTTTGAGACAAAGACCTTACTGTCCTTTGCAAACCTACAATCCACCTATGGTCTCTCTTCCAAGACATTCTACGTTTACCTTAGGATTAGATCCTTCCTCCAAAAGATCCAGTGGAGTACGTCAGACAAAATCTTATATCCACTGCTGCACTTCTACAACTCACCCACAACTTAGCGCAAAGGCATTTCTGTTATATATACTGTAACCTTTTTTCACAACTTTTTCAACCGCTTTATCACAGTTCAGATTTCACTATGGTCAAAACATATGACCTCGACACCTTCAATGGACCATTGGTGCATAGCGTTACTACTCCCCTCAAAACTCTCTCGCTGTCTCACTCACTGGGAATCACTGCAAAAACTGTTTCACCACTGCTACTACACACCAACAAGACTTGCGAAAATTCTTCCCATGACTTCTCTTTGCTGGAAGAATTGTGGACTCCCCGGCACATTGTTCCACATCTGGTGGGAATGCCCAACTATACAAACCTACTGGACTATGGTTACCTGTTTCCTCAATTCAGACATCCCCATCTCCGCACCACTATCATCACTGGATTTACTACTCAGACTGGCTTTACCATCCTGGCCCAAACCGTTTCAAACCGCAGCCACACATATTCTCATTGCTGCACGATTGCCAATAGCTAGAAAATGGAAATCTGTGCAACCCCCAACTCTTCAAGAACTGATTATGATTTTAGATGCTCACTTTGCAATGGAATATCTTTTCTCTAAACCCAAACTTACCACCGAAAAATTCCTGACAAACTGGGATTCCTCGATAAGGGATCCACGGAGTAAGAAGCTGCATTGATTTTATCTCTCAACTAATTTGTCAGGATCACAGTTTGATCGAGTTTACAAGTTTCTAAAGTTGATAGTTAATAATTGAAAACCGCATTATCCTCCGGACACAGTTTGTACCCAGTGGGGTGTCTGGGTCATGGGTGGCACGCTCAGATTCACTGCTGGGCTTTGGATCCCTCTGCACATTATGATAACTTGGTCTAGTATTGCAATGTTTGTCAATATACTGCGCATCATTTTCTTCTTTCTGTACTGTGTAATTTTCTGAAAATTCTCAATAAAACATGTTTGTTACAAAAAAAAGCAGTAGCAAAATGGGACACAAGATGATCATGAAAGGCTTTATAATAGGGGTTTGTGAAGCCGTCAGGCCCAGGTGCCTTACCTGCTGGGGAACCAGCTATAGCACCCGCAGCAAATTTCTCCTCTGTAAGTGAAGGCAACTAAGCAGCCTTGAGTTAGTCATCAATCGCCCCTGACTTGTCTAAGCTATCTTGTGGCACGGAAGGAGAGTGTAGCTTATAGAGCGATGCATAAAAAGTCCCTGAAGGTCTCAGCCATCTCCAGGGACGAGTGGATTTTAGCGCCCGAGGGAGTGGAAAGAGCCAAAATGTATGATGAATTACTTCGGATTCATATCACATTTGCCAATGATCTACGACACTTATCCCCAAAAAAGAATGCTCTATGGGCTCTCAGTAGTTTACTTTTGGCCTGGAATAAGGAGTGGTCTCTAATCTGCTCCCTAAGCCGGTTGAGCTCAGCTTCCGTACGTTTGTCAGGGAAAGACTTGTGACGTTGCTCAAGGTCATGTGATTTGGATAGTAGACTGGATAACGGTTTCCCTTTTTCCCTTTTAACCCTATGTCCATGTTTAAAGAGAACCCCTCCTATATCACATTTATGTGCTTGTAAGAGAAAGAGAAAGATATGCTTGAAGCAGGCCAGTATCTAGTTCTCCCCTGATCCTCCCTTTCCCCCGTTGCATCATGGGATTGTAGTTTCTTCTGCAATCCTAACAACAGTCTGCTTACAGTTCAGAACTACATTTCACACAATCCTTTTCTTCTATTTCCTGTGAGAGGCTGACCTCTGCTGGAAGCAGTCTTAAAGGCAGGCCCACACACACACAGCCTGAAGAAACCATGGGGGTAAATCTGCCTTATTAAAGAATGACAGTCCGCTACATGTAGACCAAAGGAGAAGAGGGCTGGAGGCAGAGTCTTTGTTAGTCTCAAACGTCGGCCTTAATCTCTGGGGCCTATAGTATTTGCCTTTAAATGTGGATAAATTACATATAAATATATGTAAAATATAGAAAGGTATTACTATACTGAATATTTTTATTACAGGTATTAAGTACATATATACAGTTACTAGAATACCTTGTCTTTTTAAACATTTGATCAGCTTTTTTTTTTTAAATATATATTTTAAAATGTTTCCTTTAAATGTAATAAATTGGACATTAGAAATAAACACAAGTTTATAGGACAGCGTAAAACTACTCCTTTAGAAAAGTGTACCTTTGAAATTTTGAACCCAACTCTGCTGTTGAGAATCCAGCCCCTCTCTGCTCATTGATCAAGGCTGTGGTCAAATGTTGTAAAATGATTGTACTGTAATGAAAAACTAGAATAAATGACTGTGTTTTGAAATAATCTCAAACAATGGTAAGTAAACCCTCATAAAAAAAAATGAGAAAAGAAAACCTGTAAAGACAAAGGCATAATGAGCTAGTATGCATTGCATACTAGCTCATTATGAAATACTTACCTTAAAACGAAGCCCTCACAGTGCCGCCCGCTCAGCGACAGGACGGCCGACATTTCCAGCCATTCTGCTTCCTTGTTCGCGTCCTCTGCCCATCTGATTAAATAAGGGAGGTGAATTGGCGCTCTGAGGTAGTGCTGAGAGGTAGATGGCTGCTATGAGGGTTTGTATCCGGGGTATATGACTGAAAAAAATGACAGCATCACATAATGAACAATAAAAGTATGGGCACAAGGAGGGGATTAAAAGTCCATGTGCAAGTCCCCAGACCAACAGTAGTGGTGGGCTATCCTGAAATCCAGAAAGGAAGGAGGGGATCCAGGGTGGTCCTAGGGATGGATGGATGGAGGGATGGACACTCAGGGCAGCTGACCGGAGAAGTGAAGCAACTCTGTATCGGAAATATGGAATAGAGGAAAGCGCCTCTTGAGTGTTGTAAACAATTTATTGACAATAAAACAGTAGTAAGTCACATGGAAGTTATAATTATCGTGTATGGGCGTCACGCTCCGGAGGCTGGATGTGTGCCGAGTCCTGATGGTGTCCGGCAGTCCGGGAGGACTATAGAGGCCCGCTCTGGCGTCTTCCGGGTGGACACGGTGAGGAGGCTTGTACAGCGGCCGGCGGCGTCTGATGTCACAAGTGTAGAGAAGGGCAGTGAGGGCAGGCTGGGCTCACAACGCATTTCGGAGCATTCGTCGATACCCGGTCCGAGCATGCGCACTCCTTTGTCAAGTGTCTGCCCATTTGATTGGCCGGAGGCGCGATTACATCACTCCCGCGCATGCGCACGGGAGACGCAGTTCATGGCGTAGGGCTCTGAAGGATCGGCACGGGTGGCCGTTCCTTCAGGGTGCATGCGCCGATGACATCATCGGCTGCATGCACTGTAAATATCTCCTAAACTGTGCATGTTTAGGAGATATTTATAGCACCTATAGGTAAGTCTTAATATAGACTTACCTATAGGCAAAAGACTTTAAAGTGGGTTTACAACCACTTTAACTTTCAGTCATAGATAATTTTGTTTCGGTTTGGTTTTGAGTCCGAGCATGTTTTATGGATTTTAAAAGAGTGTTTTTCCTTATCTGTATTATTTTATTAGTCAAGTCCAATATTTTCAGCCAGATACTTAGTCAAAATAATGAGTGATCGCACTGTCCATAAATCAACATAAAAATAATAACTAGAAAGTGACAAAAAAATTACTAAATAGGTTAGTGTTTCATATATAAAATGTGTAAATAAATCCATAAACAAACATATGATGCAAAAAAGGCCAACGCAATTAATAATAAACTTCTTATAGCTTGTGTAATCAAAAAAGTCTCTATTTAAAAAGGTGCTTCATAGGGATGACACCACAGTGTAATGACAATTTTCCACTTGTGCTCCTTTCACCAGGTGTAGTGCAAGCTCACCTCCATTATAGACCCCTAAGGGTCAACAAAGCATAAACGCAGATCAATTTGATGGGACAAACTCTGGTGTTTAGATTCCTATAAGAACAATGGAATGCCCTCTCCAAGATGGCTCCACATAGCTCACACATAGGTCACATGCAACAAACAGAAAAACAGCTTCCAATACTGCAGTACCTGGGTTATTAAGTTCAACACACCGCACAGAACCCACTTCATAAAATGCACTCACATTTATTAGGTTAAAAACAAGCATACAAAAAAATCCAGCTTCCCACGTGATCCAGTAAAAAAACTCCTGCCGTCAGGCTCAACCTTTACGGTTACACCACCAACGCACGTGGCTTCATCTTGAGGAAATCTGTTTGTCATTACACTGTGATGTTATCCCTATGAAGCACCTTATCAAATAGAGAATTTTTGATTGCACAAGCTCTGAGAAGCTTTAATATGTATTGCATTGGCCCTTTCTGCATTATATGTTTTTTTATGGATTTAATTTGCAGTGGCACTTAATATATATATGTTACCTATTTAGTCATTTTTTTGTCAGTTTCTATTTATTATTTCTACGTTGATTTAGAGGCAGCGTCATCACACATTTATTACTGATTTATTGCAGATGTGGGAACACATTTGGTGATTGCAGCATCTGCACTATGTAATTTCCTGATTTCTATCAATAGGTGGCAGTGCGCTACTACCACATTTATATACTTTAGTCAAAATAATTGGCTCTTCCAATTTTTTCAAGATGTGTTTGGTTGGGGACAAAGGGGATTTATTGAGACAGGCCAATGTCTGACTTGTGTCAATTTTGACACACCTCTGCTGTGACTTGTGTACAGTAGAGGTTTGAACTGTATATTTTGAAAATAATGCCGCTTTAAGTTGTACTTGTGATTTATGTGACAATGAGTTTTTCTTCTGTATCAGCAAACTGGTTATTGTGGCAAAAATAGTTAGCAACCAAGTTTTCTGTGTTTCTCTCTTTCCACTTGATATTTAGTAACCTAATTGTTTTAATTAGGTTAATGCTGCCCCCTGTGTTCAGGTTGGCCGTGCTACTATATATATTGGCTTCAGCCGAAACGCATTCAAATTTTTGTGGATTCTGTATCAACAATTTTTTAACCAATACAAAATTTAAATGAAGAAGCATCCGGGTTGCCAGCTAATATCTTTAAAGACTATGCTATGGATTAGCACCAGCTTCCTGCTCTTATATTTTTAACATGGTAGTTGAGCTTGGCTGAGTTTTTTATTTGTATATACAGTACACTTTCAGTTGTGCTTGTGATTAATGTAACAATGAGTTTTTCTTCTGTATCATCAAACTGGTTACTGTGGCATGAATGGTTAACAACCAAGACACAGACTACAAAAGATAACATTGCCTATTTTTTTAAAAAGAAAATAAGATATTGAAAATAAATGAAAGAAAGCTTGAAAACATATGGGGCACATAATGAATTCTAGAGATAAGAGAAACATTCACAGCACTAAAAAATGGAAAGGATTAACAACAAAACAAAAAAAAAAAAAATACAAAAGCCAGCAGAGATACAGAGAAAGATTGAACAGAAAAATAATACTGCAGTGGACAAGAGAAGATAAAAGGGGGATATAAATGGTCACAAATACAGCCCGAAACATTAAGTAGAAGTTACATAAAAAAATAAAAAAAAATCCAACATATTCAGTCATTTACAAGTCAAACGATTCCTTTATTGAAAACAATGGAATGAAATCAGAATACAGACATGTACACATGTATGAAGGCTGGTAGAACAATAACGAAAATACAGTTCACATGCAAAAAATCAAATCATCTGTACAGAGGGCAACCCAACATTCCTACAACCCCTCACCAGGCAGGTTGTGCAGGCAGGACAGCCAAGGCTAGCCAGAAGGGGCCATCCAAGGCTGCTGCACCCTATCAAAATTTTTGGGGCAGTTCCACAGCATGTATGTTAACTTATATAATGGTAGGACAGCATTAACAGAATTTTCCCAGGAGACTACCGAGGATGGGGGGGGGGGGGGGTAGGGGCATTCCATTTAAAAATAATTCCCCTCTTGGCATTATACAAAAGATAAGTAATCAACAGCTTAGTGGGTCTGGGTCTCTGCTCATCATCCATAATACCCAACAGTGCCATCTCTGGGGAGACAGGGAGAGCCAGATGTAACCAATGGTTAATTATTTCAAATACCTCCAACCAAAATTGAGCCACTTTGGGGCAACTCCAGAACATATGGAAATAAGACCCTTGTTCTTGCAAGCAGTGAGGGCATTCTGGATACCCCTGGGGGAAGATCCTATGCAATCTCTGAGGAGTATAATATATTCTATGTAGGAATTTAGTCTGATTCAGGCGATCCCTAGCGGAGATCATCAACCTTGTGCCCTCCTCCAAACAGTCCTCCAAGTCCACACGGTCAAGGTCAGGCAGGTCAGGCAAATCCCCCTTCCTTAGGTCCCAAAGCCTGTCCTTTCTCAGGGAGTGCGAACTCAGCAAGGCAAGATAAAGGGAGGAATGGGGTTTAGACAGTGACTCCCGGGCCAACAGCTCCTCCACAGGGTCGGATTACATGCCTCAGTTGAAGATAGCGAAAGTACATCCATCCAGGCAGACCATGCTCACGTCTGAGGGCAGGGAAGAAGCATATAGAGCTCCAGGGACACACGTCTCAGAAAAGTCATTACCCCAAAACGGGCTCATACCTGGGGGTCTTGCAGCTTAGTCAAATGAGGAAGACTGGGATTTCAGCATATGGGGCAAACCGGTGACCAAGGAGTGGGCTGCGCAAACCTCCTCTGTGCCACCCCCCATACCCGCAACGTTGCTCCAGTGGGATGCAGAAGGCCAGGGCATGCACGGCACCTCTATATACCAAGTTACTAAGTTCTTGGAAGGAGCCCACCAAGGCAGCTTCAAGGCAGACCGCCGCATTGCTTCGCAACTGAGAGTACCACCAGCACACAGTGACCAACACTGCTGCCCGGTAGAAGATCCTATAGTCAGGCATTGCCAGCCCTCCGAACCTCATTGGAAGACACAACGTGGTCCTGGCCAATCGGGGGCGTCTCCCATCCCAGATAAACTAACCCACACATCCATCAATAGTCTGAAAGAATGACGAGGGCAGCCAGACAGGAAAGTTCCAAAAGAAGTACAGAAACTTTGGCAGAAATATCATCTTAAGTAAATTAATCCTCCCCATCAGATTCAAGGGTAGAGAGGCCCATAGAGTACATCTGTCTTTCAGTTGGTTCACAAGGGGATCAAGGTTAAGAGAGCAAAAGGCAGTGAGATCATGCTGCACCTCAATGCCCAAATATCGAAACTGGTCCACCCATCGTAGCGGGTTCGAGGCCGCACCTGTCCTAGCCCCTGGATCCAGAGAAAACAAAATAGACTTGGACCAATTTATTCTGATACCGGAGAACCAACCAAACCCATCAAAGATTTCAAGGGCAGCCCCCAGGGAGGTGTTAGCATCTTGTAAATACAGTAGAGCATCATCCGCATAAAGTAACATTTTTTCCTCTAGGGGGCCCACCCTCAGACCTCCCACAGCCGGGGAACTTCCGGATCAGAATAGCCAGCGGCTCCAGAGCCAACACAAAGAGTGATAGCGACAGAGGGCAGCCCTGACGTGTACCTCTCTGCAGTAGGAAGGGGCCGGACACCCCTTCATTAGTTCTAATACGGGCAGTAGGCGAGCAATAGAGCATAGTCAACCAAGCTAAGAAATTGGGACCAAAGCCAAACCTATGCATCACATCCCAAAGGAACCCCCATTTGGCCGAATCAAATGCCTTTTCGCCGTCAAGGGAGGCGATGACTCGCTGCCCACAGTTGTCATGTTCAACATCAGGTTGAGGAACAGCCTTCTTAAATTAATATCAGTACTCTTCCCGGGCATGAACCTCGTCTGGTCTGCCTGAACCAGCATTTCAAGGACCCTGGAGAGCTGTCTGGCTAGTACTTTCGCCAGAATTTTGGCATCAACGTTAATTAAAGAGATCGGCCTATACGAGGCGCAATCCTCCGGGTCCTTTCCAGGCTTAGGTACCAGAACCATCACTGCCTCCGACATGGAGTCAGGAAGAAAGCCCTGGGAAAAACATTGCTCAAACAGGGAGACCAGACGAGGGGCAATAAGCTCCTGATATATGAAGTAAACCTCAGAGGGGATGCCATCTATGCCAGGGGTCTTACCCGATTGAAGTAAGCCAACAGCCTCCTGCACCTCCTCCAGAGTAATGTCAGCCTCTAATGCCTCCCTAAAGTCAGGGTCAAGCTCCGGGAAATCTATCTGGTCCAGGTAAGAGGTCAGCTCATCTAACGTGTAGTCCACCCTGGAGGAGTATAAGGTCCTGTAGAAGGAGAGGCAGCGAGAATTAATGTCCCCGGGGGAGTGTAAGATGGCCCCATTGTCACCCCTGATCCCGCTTATATGAATGGTCGGAAACTGTCTCCTCGCTAGCCACGCCAGCAGCTTGCCATTTTTATTACCATATTCAAAAATACATTGGGTGGTATTCAACATAGATTTACGAGTCATCTCCACCCTCAAGAGCTTGATCTCTCTAATGGCACACTGCCAGAGCCTGTAATTGGTCTGATCCGGGTTGTCCACATAGGCCTCCTCTCTGGCACCCACCTCTCTCTCCCATTCCCCCAGAGATCTAGCAGAAGCCCTGCGTACAGCAGAAATGCGAGCCATATATTCGCCCCTCAATCAGGCCTAAAGGAGTCCTAAAGCACAGCCGGTGCAGCCGAGTCAGCATTAGTAAGCCAATATTGACAAATCCCCTCCAGAACAGATTCCTGGACAGTGTCATTCATAACCCAATTTCTGGAGAGCCTCCACAAACCACCGCCCGAGGGACCACCTTGCAGGGTTATCAATAATGGTGCATGGTCAGAGATACCCCGGGCCAGGATAGAGACATCCGACACCCTGCGCAAGGCTGCCTGGGATGCAAATGCAAGGTGTATCCTGGACAGGGTCCGATGGGAGGCCAAGTGACACATGAACTATCATGTCATAGGGTGAAACTGCTGCCAAATGTCAAACAGGACAAAGGCGTTCGCCCACTGAGCCAACCGTGAGGTCCCAGAGGCAGTGGAGTGGAGCCTATCCCTATCCGAACACATAACCAAGTTGAAGTCCCCCAATAATATAATGTCCTCCACCCCAAACTGTAAGACCCCCTCCATTATATGAGTCAGGAGGGTGACCTCAGCGGGAGGCGGAAGATAAAGACCCACCAAGACAATAGGAACACCAGCAACCGTTGCATTTATAATAATGTAGCGACCCCCCCGGTCAGTCTGGAAATCCAAGAGGTTAAAAGGCAGTGATCTGTGAATCAAGACACTGACACCCCTAGAATAGCTAGAGTACACAGAGTGATAGTGTGATGACATGACCCTTGAGAATGTCAGCTGCGTGCTGACAAAACGTGTCGGGAAGTCTGATCACATTACATTACGTGCCACGTCATTTCCGGGCTCCGGTTGGAACGCAAGTGCCAGAACGCGAAAGCGACGTTCCCCGAGTCTTTCTCTGTTTATGTGATGCATATGAGTTCAGCATCCTGGTATTAAGATTCTAAGGAGGACGGTTCATCCCTGGCTGGAAGCACTCAGTGGATATCTACCTTACCCTGTCTTGTATAAAGGCTCTTACTGACCCCCTATAATTTGAGGGTCTACCATTTCTGGTAAGAAGTTTGACTCACCGGGTGGTCAATGTGTATGGTGGAGGTGTTCATATCGCAAGAAGTTTAAATTAGGATCCCTCTGATATTCCAAACTTTGGATGGTGCTTATTGGACTGCTTTGTGGCCCATTAAACATTACTGTTGGGACTATATTTTGCACATTTATTTTGCACTTTTTGCACTAATCACATATTTGTATAGACGTATCACTGTCTATTTATTATCTGATTTGTTTACAATCATACCTATTGTGTCTTAACATTTGTTCACTTTATTTTCCATATAGTTTGTATGGTGGCACTTAGAGATAATTTGATTATTTTGTGCACTGTTATTATAATCACTCACTATCATCAATTTCATTGCTATGTGTATAACACGCTTAAGGGGTTTATTTATTTATTTATGTGATTTTTAATTTATTGAAGAGCGCGGCTATTATATATCATTATATAATTTTATTTGATCCAACCTACGCCTGTCTAAGACCCAGAACTCTAGATCCCAAGAGGTGCATTTCCTGTAAAATGCATATCTGTGGTGAGATTTTATGCAAGTAATTGAAAACCAAGGACCTCTTTAAAGCAGAACCGAGGCCTCGCACATTCCATGACAATATAGATATATTATTCATTAAAGGTGAGTATAACACAATCCAGAAGGATAGGAACACAGAGGTTCATAACAATTCCCTCCAGTCCCCCACACTGCAAAATGACCCAGTATCTGCATGTGACACCAGCCCCCCCAAGCCCAGAGGGTACCAGAGTCCATAGCAGCCATTGTAAGGATTTCAAGTCCATTGTCCAAAGGAACCTGTAAAAAAACATTTTTGTTAACAAGAAAACACAACAGGAGACCCAACGGGGTCACCAACCAGTCAGCAACGGCCGACATCCCCTTCCCCCCAACCCGCAGAACCTGCATGACACAGGACTGCTTAAGTCCCCAAACAACAGCCCTAGGGCTAATACAACCAGCTAGGAGGCATGTGGTTAGCTGGGCAATGTTACAGGACCCTGGATCCCAAGGACCCCTAGATGGGGACAAGGCCCAGCAGCAACTAGGTAGTCATTCCTGTGCGGAGATGTTGGATTGGCATAGCTAGTAGCAATCAATGAAGTCACTTGGTTAATGCCAGGGGCACAAACTTAGAAACATATGGCAAACCAATGGGAATCAATCCAGTCATTTACATGTCCACATTATGTGGCTATCTACAAAGTATATGTGGACAGGACAGATAGAAAAGACTCAGCTTGAAGGGCAGCGTGAGTGAGGAAATATTAGCATTGGATATGAGCCAACTGTTTGGACCCAATCTTTGGATAATAACCCAAACTTTTGCCCATTCAGCCCCCTGTTTGGTGAGAACAAAACATCATTTACAGTAGAGAAGCAGTAATTTTGGTGTTGTCAATGGTTGCTAAGAAAGGAGGGGTTGCTAGTACCCACCACGTCCTTAGCAACATTTAATGTCACTGGCACCATCAATTTACAGGCCTGGGAATCCCTGGCCATGTAAACAGAGGGGCGGGAATAGCTGCCTTGGCTGCAAGATGTTATACAAGGATCATGGCTGTGCCATGATCCTGGTATCATTTTTTTAGCCAGCGATCAGCTTCACTGTAAAAGTGATCAGAGCGATCTGTGATTTTCTTGGAATGGGGCCCTGCTCCCACCGCCATTCCCAGGCTCTGCCGTTTTAATAGGGAGCTTGAGATCACTGTAAGTGGCCGGGTTGGCTGTGCACAGATGAGATTGAGGATCATCTCCTATGTCACCGCCCAAAGCTATCACAAGGGCTATTGTTCACATATATTTTTTTCACAGTTCTACTTTCCCCTCCCTTACTTTCTTAGTAAACATTCTCAAATATATAAAACTCCAAAGCACCTTTTTACGCCTTTGGACAAACTATCAGCTGCTCATCAAATCTCGAACACAGCTAACAAATCATACAACTTAAATCATAGTCCTTTTTCAGTCCTCGGAAACACCAGGGGGTGTCTTCATTAATAAATTGCAAAGAAATTCGCTGAGTGAAGGTACATGTACAGTATCTCACAAAAAAGAGTACACCCCTCACATTTTTGTAAATATTTTATTATATCTTTCCATGTGATAACACTGAAGAAATGACACTTTGCTACAATGTAAGGTAGTGAGTGTACAGCTTGTATAACAGTGTAAATTTGCTGTCCCCTCAAAATAACTCAACACGCAGCCATTAATGTCTAAACCGCTGGCAACAAAAGTGAGTACACCCCTATGTGAAAATGTCCAAATTGGGCCAAATTAGCCATTTTCACCCCCCTGTTGTCATGTGATTAGTGTTACAAGGTCTCAGGTGTGAATAGGGAGCAGGTGTGTTAAATTTGGTGTTATCGCTCTTACTCTCTCATACTGGTCACTGAAGTTCAACATGGCACCTCATGGCAAAGAACTCTCTGAGGATCTGAAAAAAAGAATTGTTGCTCTACATAAAGATGGCCTAGGCTATAAGAAGATTGGATAGACCCTGAAACTGAGCTGCAGCATGGCGGCCAAGACCATACAGTGGTTTAACAGGACAGGTTCCATTCAGAACGGCCTCGCCGTTCTCAACCAAGAAGTTGAGTGCACGTGCTCAGCGTCATATCCAGAAGTTGTCTTTGGGAAATAGACGTATGAGTGCTGCCAGCCTTGCTGTAGAGGTTGAAGGGATGGGGGGACTGCCTGTCAGTTCTCAGACCATACACTGCATCAAATTGGTCTGCGTGGCTTTCGTCCCAGAAGGAAGCCTCTTTTAAAGATGATGCACAAGAAAGCAGAAGACAAGCAGACTAAGGATTACTGTAACCATGTCCTGTGGTCTAATGAGACCAGGATAAACTTATTTGGTTCAGATGGTGTCAAGCGTGTGTGGTGGCAACCAGGTGAGGAGTACAAAGACAAGTGTGTCTTGTCTACAGTCAAGCATGGTGGTGTGAGTGTCATGGTCTGAGGCTGCATGGGGAGCTACAGTTCATTGAGGAAATCATGAATGCCAACATGTACTGTGACATATTGAAGCAGAGCAGGATCCCCTCCCTTCTGGGACTGGGGCCGCAGGGCAGTATTCCAACATGATATTGTCCCCAAACACACCTCCATAATGACCACTGCCTTGCTAAAGAAGCTGAGGGTAAAGGTGATGGACTGGCCAAGTATGTCTCCAGACCTAAGCCCTATTGAGCATCTGAGGGGCATCCTCAAACGGAATGTGGAGGAGCGCAAGGTCTCTAACATCCACCAGCTCTGTGATGTCATCATGGAGGAGTGGAAGAGGACTCCAGTGGCAACCTGTGAAGCTCTGGTGAACTCCATGCCCAAGAGGGTTAAGGCAGTGCTGGAAAATAATGGTGGCCACACAAAATATTGACATTTTGGGCCCAATTTTGACATTGCCAGTTAGGGCTGTACTCACTTTTGTTGCCAGCAGTTTAGACATTAACCTCCCTGGCGGTCTGATTATGTACAGATTTCTGTGCTAAAAATGGTACATTCTTTTGCATGGAAATCTGTTATTTTACATTTTAAAACTCACCTTCCCCTGCGATCCCCCGTCCTCCTCCCCCGCCGTCCTCCCCCGCCATCCTCCCCCGCCATCCTCCCCCGCCGTCTGCCCGCTGTCCTCCCGCTTTGTGCTCGGCAGATGCTGGCACCTGTCTTCGGCTTCCCTTACCTGCGAGCATTGCGACGCAAGAGGGTGGAACCGGCGTCGATTTAAAAAATGTAAATACACGAAATGACATAATACAAAGTTGTGATCCTAACAGATTACACTGTATCATGCCATTTCACCACAGGATTTCACCTGGTTACTTTTCCAGTGCCCTGCCTGTGCTTTTCCAGTTCTTTGTGCCTGGAAAATTAAGAACGACCATGGCGTCCAAAAAGCGTTTTTTTTTTTTGCGCAAAAGCGCTTTTAGACGAACTGGAATACGGCGACAGTGAAACTGAGTCACTTGAAGAACTGAGCAATAGTGATTCGTGGGAAAATTCGTCATCAGGTACGGAAAGTGACGACAGCGACAATTCTGATGTCTCTTTCTGGCACATACTTCAGTTGGAAATTCTGAAGAATCATTTGATATACTTCCCAAATTCCACAAGCTATGTGCCAGAAAGAGACATCAGAATCATCGCTGTTGTCACTTTCCATACCTGATGATGAATTTTCCCACGAATCGCCATCGCTCAGTTCTTCAAGTAACTCTGTTTCGCTGTCGCTGTTTTCCAGTTCGACTAAAAGCGATTTGCACAAAAAGAAAGCTTTTTTGACGACATGGTCGTTCAAAAATTTCCAGACACAAAGCACTGGAAAAGCACAGGCAGGGCATTGGAAAAGTCACCAGGTGAAATCCTTTGGTGAAATGGCATGATACAGTGTTATCTGTTAGGATCACAGCTTTGTATCATGTCATTTGTGTTTTTACACTTTTGAATTTGCCCCCGGTTCCACTCCCCTGCATTGCAAGGCTTGCAGGGAAGGGAACCGGAAGGCAAGTGCCGGCACTTGGCCGTGCACAGAGCAAGTAGAGACTATCAGGATGCCGGGGAGGACGGCGAGGGAGCGCAGGGACGGTCAGTAACATACATTAAGTTTTTTTTGTTTCACAATTTGAAACCTCTTTTATATCATAGCTTTTCTTTGTGCTATTTCAGATACATTTTGTAATTGCCATCTCCGATTTGAAATATTGTGAGAGGTTATACACCTCCTGCACCTTCTTAAACCCTTTCCATAGTAAAAAAAAAAAAAAAAAAAAAAAAGAAGCTGTTACTGTTCTATCACTCTGTTTTTTTTTTTTTTTTTTCTTATTATAGCTTTGAAAAATGTGTATTTGAAAATAATACCTTTTTCTTCCACAATTTTTTCTCAACATTTGCTAAGTAAATGTATCATTTGTCACTTCTTTAGTTTCATTTAGTATGCTGTTTAGTATGCTGGGTTGAGGTATGAGGTTATTGTATCACTTAGGGATAAATGTTCATTTCTTTGCTACTTATCACATTTTTACATCTTTACTTCAAATATGAAAGTGTGTTCTTTCATTTTCCCCACAGAATCATGTTAGGGCATGGTTAACTATATCTTTGTATTTCTTAAACATTTTGCACTCACATTTTCCATTGTGGTTCTAGAATCTACTTCTAGCAGTCCTTCATTTTCTTTCCCTTTTCACATAATGACTAATAAATTGAAAAGCTGACTCTCAAGAGAAAGTCCAATATTATTCAGCAGAGCTACTCTAATATTTTGCATGGATTCCCATTCAACAAGAAATTCCATTCACAGGAACTTGAAGTGTAGTCTGTACAATTTAAAAAATATATTAACACTTGGTGACTATATGCATTTTTTCAGCTCTTAAATGTCTTCTAAATGCTCCTTGTGTCATATTTAGTTACAGTATCTTTCGTACTACTTTCTATATATTGTTCAACTGCTGTTTGACGACCATCTAAGCAAAACTGTGACCATTATATTACCACATCCAAAAATTGCTTAGGCAAGAGAAAAAGTTCTACTGGTACAATATTAGACCATACATCAAATAAAATATATAAACAATATTTATTACATAAATATTAACAACTTCAGTACTGGACACTTTTACCCCCTTCCTGCTCGGGCCATGTATCAGCTTTCAGAGCTCTCACAGTTTAAATGCCAATTAATCAGTACAATTTTTATTTTTGAGACAGAGTTTTCTTATTGTGGTATTTAATCACTATTTTTATTTTTTGCATTATAAGGGAATAAAATACTGAAAAAAAATACTTGAAAAAAAAACAAAAACCCTTTCATCATAAAATTAGGCCAACATGTATTTTGCTACATTTCTTTAGTAAAAATAACCCTAATCCGTATATATTTTTTAGTCCTTGTGAAAGTGTTAGGATCTACAAACTATGGTATACAGTATATATATATATATATATATATATATATATATACTGTGTATATAGATCAGTCCTGATTTACTGATTGCCTATCTCATTTTATGAGGCCCTAGAATGCCAGGACAAAAAAAA
This sequence comes from Pelophylax lessonae, assembly GCF_965119305.1. Taxonomy (NCBI): domain Eukaryota; kingdom Metazoa; phylum Chordata; class Amphibia; order Anura; family Ranidae; genus Pelophylax; species Pelophylax lessonae. The sequence continues at coordinate 378,828,276 of NC_138772.1, read as the reverse complement.
ATACCCCCAAAATATAGGAAGGGGGGGTTTGGGACTTTAAATGAGACGCATGGTTGGGACTGCCGTGCGCCTCCATCCCTAATTCGATAAACAAAGAAAAAAGGGTCAGGACTTTGAATGAGAGATGTGGCAAGGCTTACAGAAAAAAAGTCACATTTATTGATAATTACATACAAGTAAAAAACCCTACAAAAACAGTAATTGTACATTGACAAAGTATTGCAGCAGGGCTGGTAAATGTTCTCAGATCCAATATTCATAAAAACCAACATAGCAATTCCCAGGAGTAAAAAAGTATTTGTAATTGCAACAACAATGGATACAACCCATACAATACCCCCCAAATAACCCTTTTTGGAAAGTAGACAGTCCAAGGTATTTAGTTAGAGGCACGGTGAGTTTTTCTCAAAATGTTTTGAAAGATTAGGAAATGTAAAAAATGGGTTTCCTTTCACAAAGTTGTCATTTTAGCTGGGGAGCTTCTTGCAGAAGGTTTTATACCTTAATTCAGAGAATGCATTATGGTATAAAAAAAAAAAAAAAAAACTTCTGCCTTTAGAACCACTTTAAGTCACAATTTACAAGCATTAGACAACCAGAGTGCCAGTGAACAATAGCATACGGCAACCACATCGTTTATTTTCATTTTTCACACACTTAGTTATTAGCAGCATAATAATGGCAAGTTATTGTTATATTAACAGGTGCACACAAAAGACATGCTCATATTTACTGATAATGTGTACTGACCAGTAAACTGGACTTAGAATTTTAGCATGATTCCTGGCTTTTTGCAGCTTAGTTTTGCTATGTCTTGCCAGAATCATGCTCATTTTACATTTCTCAAGTATCTGTTGTAAGGTGGCTTCAAGATGGTCTTAACAATGCCTTTTCATATTTGGGATTTCAGATTTGCCCAGTTTCAGGTGAAATTTGACGTTTGCTCTTTGTTCTAACTTGCTGTCCATGATGTAATAGCACACATGGTAAGGCATGTGGTCAGAAGAGCACCAGTTACACAGCTCCCGATGTACACAGGACGATGTCTTTTGACACCCTGACTTATGAAGGTCAGTGCTCGTTATGATTGTGCGTGCAGCCTATTGCTCCCATCTATTGGAAATAGATAAAAACAGAGGGAGCACTGGCCTAGTGCATTATCCAAAAAGAATGGGGGGAAAAGGGGATATGCCTGTATTAGGCCCCCCTTTTCCTTATGGGATCGTGGCAGTTAAATAATAAGACGATAATTCAAGCAGTTAAATAATTCAAAGCCTTTCAGTGGTGGTTTGAAAATGGCATTAATTGATTGGCTAATTTTAATTTACTAGTTTGGGATAGGTCAATAAAGAAATAGCCAATAAAATCCCAAGAAATGTCAATAATTTCCCTATAAATATGGGCAGCACTCCAACGGTTTTTCAGTTATCCTGGAAGAAGACATCATCAGCACTTGCCTGCTTACAGCACTTCTTAGTGCGGAGCTATATTACCTTTTCTTTTCCTGCTGCCTTGCCCACCACAGCCTTTGGTTATGGATTCTTTACTGTGTCAGCTCCTCGAACGGGCTGAATCTGAGGGCGGTGTTGAATGGCTTCAATCTTGTTTGTCTCTGCCATCAAGATCGGGACCTGCTGATCGTCTAAAGGACTCGGCATCACTTCCGCCGCTGGCTCCTTCATCCGGCGCTTGGTGTGACGTAGATGCGGATGTTCGTCATCCGATTCCGCCTCCGGGTCAAGCCACCAATGCTCGTTCCGGTTCAGAGGTCAATGTAGATGCGCCCCCAAAGAGGATTCGCACCAGGCGCCGACAATTTAGCCCATCTCCGCCCAGGCCCCGTTCTGGGAAGCGGCAGAAGACTCTGCATCGTCTGCCACTGGATTCCTCGTCCACAGTGAGGCCCTCTTCAGAGGATCGCTTAGGTCGCTCATCTCGGCCCCCCCTTCCTCCTATACAGCAGGCATCACATCGGCAGGATCAAGTACAGGATGTCTCCCCTTCTGTGGCTACTATCAACAGTGCTTCTCTATCTACATCTTCTGATCAACTAGCAGTGGCCACGATCCCTGTGCACTGCACTCAACAACAGCCTACTCCTGTGGTTGCTGGAAATGAAACAGCTGGAGGTGAGTCCATTCATATGGCTTTTATTAATCAGCTGTCTTCATCTTTTACTAAGTCTATGGATGATTTTTCAAAAAAATTGCTTTCTGATAAGCCTAATGTTGCATCTGATGTTCCTTCTACTTCAACCATGGTCTGGTCTGCTCAGGACAGTTTGCCTGCACAGCCTTCCTTTCCTGCTTCACATAAGAATGTTGATGCTGATTCTATTAGTTTTAAGGAATCTATGCCCTGTTTTTTATCGCCATTAGGTTTCCATTTACCATCTGCCATTAAGGAGAAAATATGGAAAGGCGACTTTGTGGATGTTTTGAGTTTACTTCCTTCTGCTAAAGATATTATAGTTAAGAGCGACAAATCTGATAAATTAGAAGATGATAAACGTAAATTTGTGACAAAGTCTTTTTCTAACTGGTTGCAAGGTTTTTGCGTTTATGCAAGTGTTTTATGTGAGAGATACCCGGCTAAGAGCACGGGTCTCTTTCAACATATAGATATTGTTCTGGAAGCCTATCGCAGTTTTAATAATTCTTCTTGGTTCACTTATGATGAGGCTTTCAGGCATAAGTTGTCTGTTTGTCCTCATTTATTGTGGGGTTCTAAAGATGTGGGCCTTTGGCTCAACCTTTTCCTCCCCCAAAAACCTGTTTTCTCTAGGCCTATTTCTGGTTCTGTGAATTCTCCATTAGGGATGATCGAACGGTTCGGGTCCACCATCGGTTCGACCCGAACATTGGGTGTTCGAGGTTCGGCCGAATTTAGAACTTTTTGCCCAAAAAGTTCGGAATTCGGCAACCAGAACCGCCCAAAATGCAATGCTTCAGGAAATGGGCTTAAAAAGCCCGTGATTGGACCAGAACCATTAGCAAAAGCCAATTGAGGGGGCAGGAGAATGCTAGGAATGTGATTGGATTGACTAGGGGGTCCCTAGACCAATCATTAGTGAATACGCCCCCCAGTATATAAGATCGCCCCCGCCATATTCCTAGCATTGTTATACTGGACATGGAAGAGAATGGAAGCAGTTCTGTTAATTTTACTTTAAAAGTGTCATTTAGCTATTTTTAGTGTGAGGAAAGGGATATCTAGTGTAGTTAGAGTGCTCCTTTACACTTAAGTTAGCTTCAAAAATTGAGTTTCTGTAGGGAAAGTGTTAAGTGTAAGGGGACCGTAGTGTAGTGTAGGGTTAACTGGCAGTGACTGCTATGGAAGGGTGACAAAACCCTTCCATAGCAGGGTGACCGCTATAGAGAAATGATCATTTCTCTGAATTGCTTTGTAAATGGAATATGGCTTCTCACCAGCCAAGCATTTTTTATGCTGCAGGGGCTGCCACTGCCAGTGCTTTTTTGAGGACATGTTTGATGTCAGACATGACATCTGAACATGTGTATAGGGGGTATATATAGACATATATGTCTGAATATATACCCCTAGACATATATAGGTGTGATAGTAGCAGAAATGAATGATTGCGCTAATGAAATCATTTACAGGAATATATTTCTGCTACTATCACACCTATATATGTCTAGGGGTATATATTCAGACATATATGTGTATATATACCCCCTATACACATGTTCAGATGTTTTGCCTGCCTCAAAAGAACCCAAAAAAATGCCGAAAAAACGCTAGCGTCAAAAAAAAATGCCCAGGTGTGTTTTTGCTGGCATTTTTTGGGGGGTTTTGGATTTATATATATATATATATATATATATAGCACTGCCCCCTAGGGGACTGCAGAGAATTACACTTTCTGGATTCCCCTGGGTTACCCTTACCAACTGATAGCAGATAACCTGGGCTCAGTCAATAATCAATCCAGGGGATGTTGGTTTTGTGTTTTTATTTGGAACTGGGATAGGAGAAGAGATGAGTGGGATATTCCAACTATGAACTATGCACAATCTTGAGGACAACTAGCTGTAGTGTGTGGCAAGGCTGCTGCTTCACCTTGCTTCACCTTGCCACTGAAGTGAAGATAGACAATGTGTTCCTGCTTGAATTACTATTCAGGGTTCTAACTTGGCACCCCCTTTGTCACTTGCTGTGTGTGCTGACACCTGTCCACTGACTCTCCACTGGAGTGGTTCCCTTCCTGGGCAGACCCCCGGCAAGCTTCCCGGTACTCACGGACACCGGTTTTCTCAAGGTTGCTCTGCCTCCAACTCCACCAGTCAGCTTTCCTGGACCTCCTGGCTCAGCTCCACACTCCTGGCTCACAAGGCCAACCGCCTGTGACCACCATCCACAGCAGCAGAAGGAGAGACAAATGTTGCCCTCCCTCTGGGACCTGGCTTCCCGTCCAAAGACACCCTGTCACATGTGCCCTTGGCTTTTATAACTTATTCCAGGATGCACCACTGTTTGTGCCAACCCACTGTGATAGTTACAAAAGCCTGTGTGTCACTGGCTGGGTTTCCTCCACTGTCCAACAGGCTCCCCTATTGGATATACAGTGGGGACACTCCCTCAGCCCAGATGAATCACACCCTGTAAACATGCAACAGGCATAATTATTAATCAGGCTCCCCTGATAAGCAGATGGAGACACTAGGCTTAACCTACCTAGCACCAACCTAGGAGGGTGCTACATCTATATATATATATATATATATATATATATATATATATATATATATATATATATATATATATATATATATACACACCGTATATGTATCTAAATTAATGCAAGAGCCACTTTTTTCAAACATAAGAATTTGTCTGATAAACTCACTAAACTACAGGCTAGATAAAATTTATGTTGTAATGTGTAATAAGAAATATTAAGTAATTTTGTAGACATTTGTGGAATTATTGATCTTCCAGGTGCCACTGAGAATGGCTTTATGTACCCACTAATGCACCCGTGCCTAGGTTGGGGACTCTTGTTTTAGACTTCCGCACTTTGGTTGCTGACTTTAGAATGGGGAATTAAAAATCAAAGGAACACCAAAGGGAGTCTTGTGTACTGCTGATAACACTAAAAATAAGCAGGAAATATTTGCTGTACCATGTAGAAAACGAAACCTGCCTTATTTCAAGCAAAAACAAATCTGAAATGGAACCACAATTGTACAGGTTACATCTGGGACTTTATCCATTTGCTCCTATGGGAAATCTTCTTGAATGAACATAACAAGACCTGAGGTCAGTTTGTGGCTAGACTTTAACAGAACAAATACACCATGGTCCTTCATAATTAGTTTAACCACTTAAGTACCAAGCCTATTTCTGACACATGTTGTTTACAAGTTAAAATCAGTATTTTTTGCTAGAAAATTACTTAGAACCCCCTAAAATTATATATATATATATATATATATATATATATATATATATATATATATTTTTTTTTTTTTTTATTAAAGACTCTGGAGAATAAAATGCAATATTTTTTGTCACTCGGTGTTTGCGCAGCGGTCTTTCAAACGCAATTTTTTGGGGAAAAAATGCATTTCACTGCATTTAAAAAATTTAAACCGTATAGTTAGCCCAATTTTTTTGTATATTTTGAAAGATGATATCACGCTGAGAAAATAGATGTCTAACATGTTACGGTTTAAAAATGCGCACAGTCATGGAATGGCGACAAACTATGGTACTTTCATAGGCGAAGCTTTAAAAATCTTTAACGGTTACAAGTTTGGAGTTATAAAGGAAGCATTTTTCTAGAATTATAGCTCTCACTCTGGCAATCGTGGTGATATGTCTCATGAGTGATTTGAACACCGTTTTCATTTGCGGGCACGACTTACGTATGCAGTTTTTTTTTCATGCGAGAGCTCACAAGGGCGGGGGGCGCTTTAGAATTTAGTTTTTTTTCCTATTTATTTTATTAAATTTTTTATTTTTAACACTGTTTTTAAAAAAAATAAATCCGATCACTGTTATTGCTGTCACAAGCAATGTAAACATCCCTTTTCACAGTACTAGGCAGTGACAGGTACTCTTTATGGAGGGATCGGGGGTCTAAAAGACCCCAGACCCCTCAACTGCACTTCAAAGTATTCAAAATGCCAAAATCTGCGTTTTTGAATTCTGACTTTTTTTTTTAAATTTGTGCCATTGGCAGGCGAGTAAACCGGAAGTGACGTTGTGATGTCGATTTCGGGTTACATGATCGGACACCCGATCAAAGTCAAATCTGGCTTTGTTTGGGACTACAACTAGCTGGCGGACATACCGGCTGGTTGCTCAGGTCTCCCAGTGGAAGATGTTCCCTCCCGCATGCTGAGATAACGGCAGAGCGGCTGCTGAGCCCCATCGGCTGTTATCTTCTAAAAGCCGACTGCTGGCTCTAAAAAATGGTACCGGGTTGATGCCTGCAGCTGCAGGCATCATCTTTGTACAACCACTTCTGCAAGCTGATGTACAGATACATTGGTTTGCGGGAAGTGGTATTTAAAGAAAGTATAGAGGACTCCGTAAATAAAGGTAACCTACCTCACAAATAAACACAAATAGAATCAAGCTCCAGGGGTTTTCTAGATAAAACCTGAAGTGTTTGCAACATTGATGAGGGCTTTCATCTGTCTGCAAATAGAAAAGTCTGCAAATCCCTTGGGCCCCACTCAAGTGAAGGTGGCTGGTGCAACACATCTAAAATCTCTTTCATTCCTCAACGGCTCAACATTTAAGGAGTTGAAGAATGTGTCATGGTCACAAAGCAACTGTAAGGCAGTTATAGCTTATTCTGGCAGTAGATGTTTGTCAAACTTATGAATCCTGCACACTTATTACTCAATGATTGTGTGTACCACGGACAGAACAAGGATTGTGTGTACCAGGACCGGGACCAAGGGGTTTGCAGGAGGGGCGGCTGTTCTGGACGATGTGGTATCATATGCGGTGGGGGCAGTGGTGGGATTAAAAAATTTTAGTAACCAGCTCTGACTTTCAAGCATGGTATAATTTTTTTTATCTAATGTCAGTTAGAGGTCCGATCTGTCTGCAGCAATGTTGCAGTCTCGCTAAAAATCGCAGATCACCGCTATTACTAGTAATAAATAATCAGAAATGACATAAATCTTTCCTGTAGTTTGTAGATGCGATAATGCGATAACTTTTGCACAAACCAATCATAATACGCTCATTGCGATTTTTTTTTTAACCAAAAATATGTAGCAGAATACAAATTGGCTTAAAACGATGAAAAAAATGGATTTGTGTGAGTTTCACCACCTCAGGGGTCTCATCATCCCTGTCGGGCAGCAGTAGAGCCCCCGGGACTCCCTGTAGGGAAAGAGTTCCTGGTGGGAGATAGCCACGGAGAAGCCTTAAGGTGAGAAGGGGTCCCTGTCCCCAGGGGAGAAGGGGTCCCTGTCCCCAGGGGAGAAGAAGTCCCTGTTCCCAGGGGAGAAGGGGGTCCCTGTCCACAGAAAAGAAGGGGTCCCTGTCCCCAGGGGAGAAGGGGTCCCTATCCCCAGGGGAGAAGAAGTCCCTGTTCCCAGGGGAGAAGGGGTCCCTGTCCCCAGGGGAGAAGGAGTCTCTGTCCACAGGGGAGAAGGGGTCCCTGTCCCCAGGGGAGAAGGGGGTCCCTGTCCCCAGAAAAGAAGAAGTCCCTGTCCCTAGGGGAGAAGGGGTCCCTGTCCACAGGGGAGAAGGGGTCCCTGTCCCCAGGGGAGAAGGGGTCTCTGTCCCCAGAAAAGAAGATGTCCCTGTCCCTAGGGGAGAAGGAGTCCCTGTCCCCAGGGGAGAAGGAGTCCCTGTCCCCAGGGGAGAAGGTGTCCCTGTCCCCAGGGGAGAAGGGGTCCCTGTCCCCAGAAAAGGTGTCCCTGTCCCCAGAAAAGGAGTCCCTGTTCCCAGGGGAGAAGGGGTCCCTGTCCCCAGGGGAGATAGAGTGGGGTGGAGGATGGGATGGTGTGTGGGGAATATGGGGTCGTGTCACTCACCATGACAAAGCTGCAGCACACTCATCCTTGGTCACCTGGGCTTCCTCCAGCAGCAGCAGCTGCAGCAGCAGCAGCAGCACGGATGGGTGATCAGCATTGCTCAGACTCCGACCGAGGGCGACCTGTGTATGACAGGGGGGAGGAGGGGGGCTGGCCTTGCAGACAAGCCCTCTGTGTGCTGTGTCCTCCGGCTCTCATAGGGCTTCTGTACAGCAGCACCTGTGTTTAAACTTCATTTGTGCAGGAGCCGACTCGGGGGTGGGGGCGGGACTCTGGCTGGGGAGACTTTGCTGAGCGACGATGAGCAGGAGAAAGGAAGAGCCAGCTGAGCACAGGGGCGGGGAAATTCAGATTGCTGCCTTGATCTCCGGCTTGCACCGGTTCTGAAAACTTGTTAAATGTTAGTAACAGGTTCAAAAGAACCGTTGCGAACCAGCTGAATCCCACCACTGCAAAGAGAGTGCCTACCTACAAGCTAGCAGGAGTACTGGAAGAGAAGGAATTTTTGTTTGGGGAGAATTTTGGCTTGCACAGTGAATTTATGCTTGGGGGTAATCATGCAGATTAGTGCTGAAATTTTGTGGGGGGGGGGGGGGGGGTGGCTGATTTTTGCTGACACAAAACACTAATTTTGTTTGGGGAGAATTTTGGCTTGAAAAGGGAATTTATGCTTAGGGGTAATCATGCAGAATTCAGTAGTGATGACATTTTTTGGGAGGGGAGGGGGGATTTTTGCTGACACAAAATGCCCATACGTTTTGGGGAGGGGGAGGTGGGGCGTCATTTGGCATCTTTGCCCTGGGCACTAGATGGCTCTGTCTTGGCACTGGTGTGTACCCTTCGCCTTCACAGTTGCTGTAGGAGTTTAGGATTTTTATTTTTATCCATGTATGGGAAAAAAGATTCCCTTTCATGAATTCATAATGTGCAAAGATTATTTATTTTATTTAAATCTTGTCATCATATGAACTTAAAGCCCAACTGCAGCCAAAACATTTTTTGTGGGTGTGGAAAGGCAAAAACCTCTTATGAATTTACTGCAGTCTGTGTCTTATTGGGAAGATTCTCATTCACCTTATGTCCAGTTGACCACATTAGAAGTGAGAAGATCCTCTCAACTTCATCTCTATGTGTACTCAGTGGCCACAAAGAAAGTGACTAAAATTGTCTCTAAATAATACAGAAACCGCAAAACAAACCTGACAGGGGTTCCAACCCTTATCAAAAGCTAACTATGGTCATTCTGTTGTCAAACAGCAGAACCTCAGTGGCCAATAGAGACTCTGCTTTGTTACAGCTGAATTAAAGGAAATGTGGCTTAGTACCAAGGTGGTGAAGGTGAGCCTAATCTCTTTGCTTTCAGAAAAAAGTTGATGCCATTTAGAGATACCTAGGAACCAGGGTCCTCTTCCTAGACACAAAGGAACTGCCATCCACTTGCCGTCCGCCTCATGGCAGACTTACTGTTACGGGGTGGCTCTCCTGTACAGAATCACGTATATATCTATTTATATATATATATATATATACAGTATACACATACATATATAGTGCATTGCGAAAGTATTCGGCCACCTTGAACTTTTTGACCTTTTGCGACATTTCAGGCTTCAAACATAAAGAAATAAAACTGTAATTTTTTGTGAAGAATCAACAACAAGTGGGACACAATCATGAAGTGGAACAAAATTTATTGGATATTTCAAACTTTTTTAACAAATAACATTTTTTTATAATTGCAGTTGCCTGGCCTGCCAGTGAGTGTCAGGTCCACAGAGTGTACTGTGCCCACTGCAGTGCCCACCACTCATATATATACGGTGGCACAGCACCTTGCAAATTAAAAAAAATATATTTTTTATAGTTGCCTGCCAGTGAGTGTCAGGTCCACAGACTGTACTGTACCCACTGCCCAACACTCATATAGGGTGGCACAGCACCTTGCACGCATAGTACCACAAATCTAAAAAAAAATGACAGACGTACCGCAGGGGCCATCGTGGTCGTGGTGCTGTGATTTCCTTTGGCCCTAGAATAATGCCCAGTGTTCAGAAGCCACGTACCCTGAACTCAAATAATTCTGAGGACATAGTTGACTGGCTTACACAGGACACCCAATCTTCTACAGCTTCCGCTCGGAACCTTGATGCACCATCCTCCTCCAGCTCAGCTTCGGGCACCTCTTAATTTACCACTCGCCCGCCGGCACCCCCACCAACACTAGCACCACAGCCGCTTCACTTGATATGTCAGAGGAGTTATTTACACATCAGTTGGAAGAAATAAGTGATGCGCAACCATTAGTGCCAGAGGATGTAGATAACGGGGATATGTCTCAGTCAGGCAGCATTATACACATGGACGTACATTGTGATGATGATGATGTTGTACCTGCTGCTGCTGCCTTTGCTGAGTTGTCAAGTGAAGCGGCTGATGATGACGATGTGTCCGTGGATGTCACCTGGGTGCCTGCTTGAAGAGAAGAAGAAGAGGGGGAAAGTTCAGATGGGGAGACAGAGAGGAGGAGGAGACGAGTTGGAAGCAGGGGGAGGTCATCGCAAGGAGCTAGTGGCACAGTCAGACAGCATGTATCGGCACCCGGGGTCAGCCAGACAGCACGCCAATCAACGCAAGCTGTTGCCACCACCAGAATGCCGTCTTTGCAAAGCTCAGCAGTGTGGCATTTTTTTTGTGTGTCTGCCTCTGATAACAGTGATGCCATTTGCAACCTGTGCCAAAAGAAACTGAGTCGTGGGAAGTCCAACACCCACCTAGGTACAACTGCTTTGCGAAGGCACATGATCTCACATCACAAACGCCTATGGGATCAACACATGAGTACAAGCAGCACACAAACTCAAAGCCACCATCCTCCTCTTGGTCCAGCATCTTCAGCCACGTCAACCACTGCTGTCCTCCTTGCCCCTATAAACAACCCGCCACTCCGCCTCTCACCTTCAGCAGTTCCTGCTCATCTGCCCACAGTCAGGTGTCTGTCAAGGAAATGTTTGAGCGTAAGAAGCCAATGTCACAGAGTCACCCCCTTGCCCGGCGTCTGACAGCTGGCTTGTCTGAACACTGGACCAGCACTACTGTCCGCCCTGAACGCACAGGTGGATCAGTAGCTGACCCCGCACCAACTGGAGATCGGCAAAGTGGTGTGTGACAACGGAAGCAATTTGTTGGCGGCATTGAATTTGGGCAAGTTGACACATGTGCCGTGCATGGCACATGTGTTTAATCTGATTGTACAATGCTTTGTGCATAAGTACCCAGGCTTACAGGACGTCCTCAAGCAGGCCAGGAAGGTGTGTGGCCATTTCAGGCGTTCCTACACGGCCATGGCGCACTTTTCAGATATTCAGCGGCGAAACAACATGCCAGTGAGGCGTTTGATTTGCGACAGCCCGACACGTTGGAATTCAACACTCATAATGTTCGACCGCCTGCTCCAACAAGAAAAAACCCTCAACGAGTATTTGTATGACTGGGGTGCTAGGACAGCCTCTGCGGAGCTGGGTATTTTTTGTCACATTACTGGACGCTCATGCGCAATGCCTGTAGGCTCATGCGTCCTTTTGAGGAGGTGACAAACCTAATCAGTCGCACCGAAGGCACCATCAGCAAAATCATCCCATATGTAAACAATTTCAGAGACTTTCCATGAAGCAGATGCGAGGAAGTACCCAACTCCAATGGTGGAAGACGCCAATCCACCCTATGCTGAGTAGGCCATTGCACCGCGACGTGGGGAGTCAGAGAAACACAAGAAAGGGGGGCTATGCGGGATTTTGATGGTGTTTTACACAGATTATAAAAGCAAGGCAATAAAAATAAAAAGTTATTTTATTACATCAAAAAATTACATTTAAAAGTGCAAAAGACAGAATGAGTACATCCAAACAAGTAAATGCATTCTAACAGGTAGGACATGGAGAAGTGCAAATCTTTTTCAAAAAAACAGAACATCCGGTAAATTGGTAATACAAAGGATCCATGTCCATCCACAAGACTTTACATGTTTCGCGGTATTTAGACTGCTTCTTCAGAAGTGTTTTGTATAAGCAGGTGCATATGCTATAGTTACAATGAGACAAAATAACAGCGTCAGTAACATAATTCATGTACATACATTATATTAAAGCAGATCATTGATTGCGTCCCAGAGACCAACACCAGTGTGCGTCCCCCCTACGCCTAAGCCACAAGGGAGTGGGCACAGATGGAAATTGATTGGTACTAGACCCCCCAACCACATCAGAAGGTCTCCCGGGCGGGTGCGGTGGCATGCAAGAAACAAGACTCACCCAAGGAAAAAATAGAAGGAATTAGTCAGATGAGGGATGAAAAGAATCAAATGAAATAAATAGACTATGCTCCAAGAGAAAGGGAAAAGAGGAGGAACCCACCTATGAATCAATAGGCAGGATAGATGCCTCTTATGTACCCAAAAATCTTCTGCAGTCTAAAAGTGACATCGGAAAGGATACAACATATCAAAGTGACATGGTGTAATCCATAATATCACACACCTAAAAAGGGGGGGGGGGGGGAGGTGGTATTGGAAAAGATGTCACAACAGTATTTTTCAAAGATAATGAAATAATGACATATAAAAATGAAAATATTTAACTAGTATATTCATACCAGAATATGGTCCTTTGCGAAAAAACGCAGGTGGCCAGAAAGTGCGTCAGCGGGCTTTATGGTCTAAGCTGTGCGGCCCCTTGATTAAACCCATAACAAGAGAGAATTCCCAAATGGATCCCAGTATAATATATATCTCAACTTGTATCCGGGTCATAAATACTCAAAAACAGGAGACTGGAATAATAGTGAAAAGCACGGGTATTAGAGTAATAAAGCTTGGGTGTCAATACCATTTAGAAAGGATTGTTATAATGGAGATTATAAAGAAGATTCGATACCTGATGCCTGGACCGCACAGCACAAATGGCCGACTGAGACCATCAGCACGCTAGGGTGGCGTCTTAAATTGCGCCACAATCCGGGTGTCATCCAATCCAATTGGAGCAGAGATGACGCACCGGACCCGCTGTCAAAGTGCGCACGCGCGGGAGGCGCATGCACACTGCATACCGGAAGCCGCACGGAGTGGAGCTCCACAGCCGGATCTGCCAGGGGAGGCGGGGGCCGCGGCGCACCCGCCCATAGAACCACGGCGCGGCTGCGATGCACATACCAATCAGTGAAGGCAGAAAGGGGACACAACCACGGGCACTGCATCAAGGAAGGCAATCAAGAGGCTGCAAAAAATCAGAGAGGAATTACAATACATTACATGTATCATACATAAAGACATAAAAGAACAATGCGATATATTACAATAACAACCGCTAATCGGGTGTATGTAACAGGCAGAAAATACCATAGGGAAAACTGAAAATTTCAAATGTGCTCCTTCCCCTCTTTTTACACATACCCAAAGACAGGAACGGCTCAGGAGATAGTGCGCACACAAGAGTCTGCCATGGACATACAAATATAAGACCAAAAGGATGTATATTAGAAAATCATAGACTCAATAGCAGAAAGGCGATCAAGTTAGGGACACTCGATGGATATCAGAGACCCCCCAGACCATTCAAATTGTAGAGATGAAATTGCTGGCATCATAGGAAATACTTATACGTCATCATCCCATATGTTTTCTTCCTGGAGCGTGCCCTGCGAAGAATGCTGGATCAGGCCGTAGATGAGCGTGAAGAGGAAGAGGAAGAGTTGTGTTAACCATCACCACCAGAAACAGCCTTATCATCGCTTGCTGGACCTGCGGCAACGCTGGAAGAGGAGTCTGAGGAAGAGGAGTCAGAGGAGGAATGTGGCTTTGAGGAGGAGGAACACCAACCACAGCAGGCATCCCAGGGTGCTCGTTGTCACCTATCTGGTACCTGTGGTGTTGTACGTGGCTGGGGGGAAGAACAGACCTTCAATGAGATCAGTGAGGACGAGGAATTGGACATGAGTAGCTCGGCATCCAACCTTGTGCAAATAGGGTCTTTCATTCTGTCATGCCTGTTGAGGGACCCTCATATAAAAAGGCTGAAGGAGAACGACCTGTACTGGGTGGCCACGCTACTAGACCCCCGGTATAAGCAGAAAGTGTCTGATATGTTACCGAATTACCGGCAGTCGCAAAGGATGCAGCAGTTACAAAACAAGTTAAAAAGCATGCTTTACACAGCGTATAAGGGTGATGTCACAGCACAACGGGAATCTAACAGGGGAGAGGGTGAAAGTAATCCTCCTCCTACCACGACCACGCCGGCAAGGACAGGACGATTTACAGACGTGTTGTTGATGGAGGACATGCAGAGCTTTTTAAGTCCTACGCATTGCCACAGCCCTTCGGGGTCTACCCTCAGAGAACGACTCGACCGACAGGTAGCAGACTACCTTGCCTTAACTGCAGATATCGACACTCTGAGGAGCGATGAACCCCTTGACTACTGGGTGTGCAGGCTTGATCTGTGGCCTGACCTATCCCGATTTGGGATAGAACTTCTGGCCTGCCCCGCTTCAAGTGTCCTGTCAGAAAGGACCTTCAGCGCAGCAAGAGGTATTGTCACTGAGAAGAGAAGTCGCCTAGAAGTCTAGATTACCTCACCTTTATTAAGATGAATGAGGCATGGATTCCGAAGGGACTGACAGTGATGGATGCATTTGACTAAAAAAGGCCTGATGAGATGCCTTGGGCTAAAAATGGTCCACACGCTGCTGTATTTAATCTCTGCATGCCGGATGACTTACGTGACTTCTCCGCCACCAACTACGGTTCAAGCCGCAATGTTTTAGTGCACTTTCTGCCTGGAAAACCTCAATTTTTCCGGCCGCTGCAACAATGCCTACTTTTTCAGGCATGTGTACATGCCTAATTTTTCTGGCCTCTGGTGCTACACTGTGGCTGCAAAAAACAAAACACAAAAAAAAAGGCACATACATGTGTCAATTCCCCTTCGTGATCGTTACCTTGTTGTGGTGAAGGGGCTTGCGTATCACAATGAAGCGATCACCTCTAGGAGTGTGTTGGCAATGTTGGCACTCCCCAGATGATAAGGTTGTTGCTTCATTGTGAACAGACCAAAAGCGATCCGCTGGATAATTTTTCATAGAAAAAACATTAATTTTCTTTATGATCATCTTGGGTGATCATTAAAGCCTACTAGGCCAACAATGGGCCCACACTGCAGAATCATTGTTTTCTGGGTCACTTAATTGTCACTGAACTACCTCAGCATGACCATAGGCTTTGAAAAACCGCCTTCGCCTGCAATCTCCCAAACGTGCGCATGAGCACAGTCATCACTACAGCAAGATTGACGCATAGAGGAATAAAATTTATGTCATGAGTGTGTCAACTATTGACAACGCTTTGCGGTTGTCTAAAATCTATTCAATACACGTCCCCTGATACGGGATGTAACAGGGATTAAACTGATAAGAATAGTACTACTTAACACACCACTCATATAGGATGGCACAGTACATTGCACGGCGCACGCGCAGTGCCCAAAATTGGAAGTAAGAGGACAGACCAACCATCTTTTTCCATCTCCCAGTTCCTAAAATCTATTCCATACACCGACCCCTGATAGGGGACGTAACGTAACAGGGATTAAACTGATAAGAACAGATTTTTTTAATTTAAAAAAAAAGAGGACAGCCTCTGCGGAACTGGGTATTTTTTGGCCGCATTACTGAATGCTCATGCACAATGGCTGTAGGCTCATGCGTCCTTTTGCGGAGGTGACAAACCTGGTCAGTCAAACCCAAGGCAACATCATCGACCTCATCCCATATGCGTTTTTTCTGGAGCGTGCCCTGCGAAGAGTGCTGGATCAGGCCGTAAATGAGCATGAAGAGGAAGAGTTGTGGTCACCATCACCAACAGAAGCAGCCTTGTCATCGTCGATTGCTGGACCTGCGGCAACGCAGAGAGAGGAGTCTGAAGAAGAGGAGTCAGAGGAGGAAGGTGGCTTTGAGGAGGTGGAAGACCAACCACAGTAGGCGTCCCAGGGGGCTTGTTGTCACCTTTTGGGGACCCTTGGTGTTGAACGTGGCTGGGTGGAGGAAGAGACCTTCAATGACGTCAGTGAGGACAAGGAACGGGACATGGCTAGCTTGGCATCCAACCTTGTGCAAATGGGGAGTTTGCGGTTGTGCAAATGGACTGACTGACTGACTGTTAAATGGGTGTCAGGTCACCTGTGACCAGGTGACAACTGCACCCTGTTGGAGGCAGGGGCGCAGCGCAAGGTAGTGAACCCAATAGCAGACTGCTGCAGATGGCCTGGAACGTGAGCCCAAGATTCCCCAGGGCGCGGAGTCTAAGACCCAGCAGGTGTTCACCAGAGCCTCTAGTGGTGAGGATGGATTTGGCTGCAGCTGGGCCCAGGTCATGGCCCCTGGGGTCCCCCAGGTCACGCTCCGTAGGGAGAGAAGGGAAGCAGCCACTCAGGACACACGGAGTGGTGATGGGTAAGCCGAGGTCGGGGTAACAGGCAGACAAGGGTAACCACGGGACAGGCCAAAGGTCAGGGTAACAGGCAAACAGGAATAGTCAGAGACAAGCCAAAGTCGGTACACAGAACAGTAGATCAAGCACACAGGAAACAGGAAACTAGCACTGTTGAACAGCAAAGCAGACATGCAGTGCACTGGTTAATATAGACTTCCTGGAATGGCCTGGGGTGGAGCCAAACAGGGAAGAGAGATGATAAAAGCAGCCAGAAGGAAGAGTCTGGCCCTTAATGCAGACATGAGGAACAGGTAAACTACCACACATTATTGCATGTCCATGACAATGGGGAGTTTGGTCTGTCAGAGTTTGGTCTGTCACTGTGAAGCGGGCGTAACCCTTACACTACCTGATCGATACAACATCATACATGATCGTATACACACACTGGATGTTTTAAAGCACGTTATTCCAAACAATTTAGGAATGTTAGGTTAATTATGCCCTTTATGTATTAAAACCCGACTCTGCGTCAACTACGTAATTTTCCATGGGAGTTTTGCCATGGTTCCCCCTCCGGGATGCCACAGTCCAGGTGTTAGTCCCCTTGAAACAACATTTCCATCACTATTGTGGCCAGAAAGAGTCCCTGTGGGTTTTAAAATTCGCCTGCCTATTGAAGTCTATGGCGGTTCGCCTGGTTCGCCCGTTCGCGAACATTTGCGGAGGTTCGCTTTCGCGTTCGCGAACTGCAAATTTTAGGTTCGCGACATCTCTAATCAGAGATGCAACCAAGAGGCCCAAGAGGCCCATGATCACTCTGGATGAACTGCAGAGATCTATAGTTGAGGTGGGAGACTCTGTGCATAGGACAACAATCATATTGACAACAAGTTGTATACTGCACAAATCTGGCCTTTATGGAAGAGTGGCAAGAAGAAAGCCATTTGTTAAAGTTATCCATAAAAAGTGTAGTTTAAAGTTTGCCACAAGCCACCTGGGAGACACACCAAACATATGGAAGAAGGTGCACTGGTCAGATGAAACCAAAATCAAACTTTTTGGCAACAATGCAAAACGTTATGTTTGGCGTAAAAGCAACACAGCTCATCACCCTGAACACACCATTGCCACTGTGACACTGTGGTGGGCCTGCTTTTCTTCAGCAGGGACAGAGAAGATGGTTAAAATTGATGGGAAGATGGATGGAGCCAAATACAGGACCATTCTGGGAGAAAACCTGATGGAGTCTGCAAAAGACCTGAGACTGGGACGGAGATTTGTCTTCAAACAAGACAATGATCCAAAACATAAAGCAAAATCTACAATGGAATGGTTCACAAATAAACATATCCAGATGTTAGAATGGCCAAGTCAAAGTCCAGATCTGAATCCAATCGAGAATATGTGGAAAGAACTGAAAACTGCTGTTCACAAACGCTCTCCATCCAACCTCACTGAGCTCAAACTGTTTTGCAAGGAGGAATGGGCAAAAATGTCAGTCTCACGATGTGCAAAACTGATAGAGACATACCCCAAGTGACTTACAGCTGTAATCGCAGCAAAAGGTGGCGCTACAAAGTATTAACTTAAGGGGGCCGAATAATTTTGCACGCCCCATTTTTCAGTTTTTTATTTGTTAAAAAAGTTTGAAATATCCAATAAATTTCATTCCACTTCATGATTGTGTCCCACTTGTTGTTGATTCTTCACAAAAAATTACAGTTTTATATCTTTATGTTTGAAGCCTGAAATGTGGCAAAAGGTCAAAAAGTTCAAGGGGGCCGAATACTTTCGCAATGCACTGTACATATATATATAAAGTGATTCTGCACTTCCACCTAGGGGGCCCGCACAGAGCTGCTGGCCGGCTTCTGCTGTGATTAATTACAGCGGGCGCTTGATATCCACTATTACACATCGATCATAAAAAACACACAGAACTGAGATCTGCCTACGTACGCAAGGCAGATCTCTGTTCTGACAAGGGGAAAGGGATGGATTTAGTATCTCTGCAAAGCAGGGAATACAATTCATCTCTTCCCCTAGTAAAAAACAGTGCATAGCGTACACAAAAACACTGGTTAGTCACAGTTAACCCCTTCCCAGCCAGTGTCACTAGTACAGTGACAGTGCATATTTTTAGCACTGATCACTGTACAAAGTGTCAGTTAGTGTCTGATGGTCCACCGTAAGATCTCAGTCTTGCTATAAGTCGCTGATCGCCGCCATTACTAGTTCATAAAAAGAAAATTCCATAAATATATACCATAGTTTGTAGATACTATAATGTTTGCATAACCCAATCAATATACACGTATTGGGAATTATTAGGAAGAAATTTGATTTTTTAATTTTTTTTATGGCATATGTTTAAAGCGGTTGTAAACTCTATAAAAAAAAAAAATAAAAAAAAAAAAAACCTGCAAGACAAAGGCATAATGAGCTAGTATGCATCGCATACTAGCCCATTATGTGTAACTTACCTTAAAACGAAGCCCCGACACGGACCCCCGGACATCGCTGCGGGCACTGCCATGGTCCCTCGTCGTCTCTTCCGGGTTCGGCGGCTCCGGCGCGCTGATTGGCCGGAAGAGACGGCTCCGGCACGATGATTGGCCGGAGCCGCGATGACGTCACTCCCGCACATGCGCGCGGGAGTGATTTTTCCAGCAAGCTCGGGGCAACTTAATTGAAGGTCCCCCGGACCTTCAGAGCGCATGCGCCGAGCGAGCGGCTGCATGCACCGTGCCGGTTAAGGAGATATTATTTGTACCTACAGGTAAGCCTTATTATAGGCTTACCTGTAGGTAAAAGTGTCAAAAAGCGGGATACTACCGCTTTAATAGCAGAAAGTAAAAATTGTATTATTTTTTTTTCAAAATTGTTGATATTTTTTTGTTTATAGCGCAAGAAATAAAAGACGCAGAGGTGATCAAATACCACCAAAAGAAAGCTCTATTTGTCAGAAAAAAATGACATTAATCTTATTTGGGTACAGCATTGCATGACTGCACAATTGTCAGTTAAAATAACGCAGTGCAGTATCGCAAGGAAATGACCTGGTCATGAAGGGGGGTACATTTTCAAGAGGTCAAGAGTTTAAAGAAAAGGTAACTGAGGCCTGCACTTTACCAGTAAAGGTGCACTGTACACTTTGGTGGACTTGGCCAGATTGTTTACATTCTGAAGGTTTAGTTACCTAATCCAGAGGTACTCAACTTTTATTAAAGTTGAGGATTCATCAGTTTATATTTTGTCTTCCCTATTTTTTTGTTTTTTCCTTACTCATCACCATGCTAGTTCATTTTTTCTTTAAAGTTCTGCCTGCCTCTCCTCCCTATCTGCCGGTCCGTCTCTCCCTCTGAACTCCCCTCCTCTTCCTCTCTTGTGGGCACGCATGTGACGTCCATAGACACGTCATCATCCACGTCACCTTCCCCACCACTAACAATCAAGATCTCGGAGTAGGCAGCAACAGCGGGGACCAACCTCCTTGGGCTGATCTGGGTACTGTCGTCAGACTGCTGAGTGGCGGCTATTGTTACCTCCTCTTCCTGATCCGATGCCAACAATGGCTGCGCATCGCAAATGTCTTGTGATGGATCGGAAAATAATTCCAGAGACTCAAGCGTAGGGTATGTGGTGGTGGTGGTGGTGTTTGTGGTGGTGTCTTTGGGGGTGCACACAGCAGAGATTGAAGAGGGTGCAGATAGAGAGGATGAGGAGGGTGCAGAAGAGAAAGGCAGAGTGAGCCACTCAACCAAGTCTGGTGCGTCCTTTGACGTAATCGAACGCGCCTTCTGAAACTTCATACTTTGGCTCCGGCCTACTGCTCCTGCTCTACCCCTATCACTCACAAATATATATAATAATAATATAATATAATAATATTAATAAAATAATAAAATATAAAATAATAATATAATAATATATATAAGTATACTCAGATAATAAAAAATTTAATTGCAGCCTAGTCTGCATATGTTACAGTGAGATACACCCTTTGCATACTGTTGTATTCCGCTTTGCAATAAAAACCCATTTAGGGGAAAAAAATGTAATTGCGACCTAGTCTGCATATGTTACAGTGAGATACACCCTTTGGATACTGCTGTTGTATTCAGCTTATCAATAAAAACCCATTTAGGGGAAGATCCAAAATTCGATAAATATGAGGAGAAGGTCAAATAAGGGACGTGGCCTGGGTCGTGGTGTTGCTGGTGGAGCTCCTGTTGCAAGGAGAGGACGTGGTCGATCTGTGCCAGCTACACGCACAGGTCAAACACCTTTCTCAGCTACGAGTAGGCGACAGTACCTGCAGCAGTATTTGGCAGGGCCTAATGTGCCTCCACAAATGTTGAGGCCAGAACAAGTATAGGCGATAGTAGATTGGGTTGCTGACAGTGCCTCCAGTTCCTTCACATTGTCTCCCACCCAGTCTTCTGCTGAAAGGTCAGAGTTGGCACCTGCAGCCGATGTCCATCAATCTTTCACCTCACCCCCTTGCAAATCAGCCAAGCAGTCTGAGACCCAAGTCATGCAACAGTCTCTTCTTCTTTTTGATGACTCTGTTACCATGGTTTCCCAGGGCCATCCACCTAGCCCTGCCCCAGAAGTGGAAGAGATTGAGTGCACCGATGCCCAACCACTTATGTCTCAAGATGAGTACATGGGAGGACCATCGCAGCATGTCTCGGATGATGACGAAACACAGGTGCCAACTGCTGCGGAATTCCGAATTGTGGAGACCGACAAGGAGGGAAGGGGTGAAGACTGGGTGGAGGACGATGTGGAGGACGATGAGGTCCTTGACCCCACATGGAATGAACATCATGCAGGTGACCTGAGTGGTTTGGAGGAAGAGACAGTGGTCACACAGAGCCACCAGCACAGCAGAAGAGGGAGCAGGGTGCAAAAGCGGAGCGGCCGTGCCCTAGACACTACGCCTGCTACTGCCCAATGCAGCAAGGGACCGAGCACACCAAAGCCAGCTCAAAGGAGTTCCCTAGTATGGTAGTTCTTCAGATAATGTGATGGTGACAGGACACGAGTGGTTTGCACGCTGTGCAATCAGAGCCTGAAGCGAGGCATAAACCTTCTCAACCTGAGCACAACCTGCATGACCAGGCATCTAAGTGCAAAGCACGAACTGCAGTGGACTGCACACCTCTGGCTCCTCCTGCTTCCTCTTCTGCTGCTGCATTCTACGCCTCTACATCCACCTCTGTAGTGACAGTGGCACCTGCCACCTGGCAAACAGAGGATCCGCCAGCAACACCACCACCTGGGTCACCAACAACCATCTCCACAATGTCCCGTGGAAGCGTTCAGCTTTCTATCTCCCAAACACTGGAGCGGAAGAGGAAGTACCCCCCTACCCACCCGCGATCCCTGGCCCTGAATGCCGGCATTTCAAAATTCCTGGCCTTTGAAATGCTGCCATTCCGGCTGGTGGAGACGCAGAGTTTTAAAAGCCTTATGGCGGTGGCTGTCCCACAGTACGCCGTGCCCAGCCGCCACTACTTTTCCAGGCAAGCCATCCCTTCCCTGTACAACCAAGTAGGTGACAAAATCAGGCATGCACTGCGCAACGCCATCTGTGGCAAGGGCCACCTAGCTACGGATACGTGGACCAGTAAGCACGGTCAGGGACGTTATATCTCCCTAACGGCACACTGGGTAAATGCAGTGGCGGAGGGGCCTGAGGCAGATAGCAGTTTGGCGCATGTCCTTCCACCACCGAGGATTGCATGGTGCTTCAGTTTGCCTCCTGTTCCTACTCCGCTTTCTCATTCTTTACCGCCTCCTCATCCGGTCAGCGTAACACCTTCACCACCAACTTCAGCACAGCCAGGGGTAAACGACAGCAGGCAGTTTTAAAACTTGCCTGTTTGGGGGAAAAACCACACACTGTGCAGGAGTTGTGGAGGGGCATTCAAAAGCAGACCGATGAGTGGTTGCTGCCAGTGAGCCTCAAGCCCGGCCTGGTGGTGTGCGATAATGGGCGAAATCTCGTAGCAGCTCTGGGCCTAGCCGGTTTGACACACATCCCTTGCCTGGTGCATGTGCTGAATTTGATGGTGCAGAGGTTCCTTAGAAATTACCCCGATATGTCAGAGCTGCTGCACAAAGTGCGGGCCGTCTGTGCGCACTTTCGGCATTCTCACCCTGTTGCTGCTCGCCTGTCAGCGCTGCAGCATAACTTTGGCCTTCCAGCTCACTGCCTCATATGTGACGTGCCCACATGGTGGAACTCCACCTTGCACATGCTGGCCAGACTGTGCGAGCAGCAGCAGGCCATAGTGGAGTTACAGCTGCAGCAGGCACGCGTGAGTCGCTCTGCGGAACAGCACCACTTCACCACCAGTAACTGGGCCTCCATGCGAGACCTGTGTGCCTCGTTGCGCTGTTCCGAGTACTCCACCAACATGGCCAGTGTAGACGATGCCGTTCTTAGCTTAACTATCCCACTTCTATGCCTTCTTGAAAAAATGCTTTAGGTAATGATGGAAGAGGATGTGGCACAGGATGAGGAGGGGGAGGAGGAGGAGGAGGAAGAGGTATAATTTCCAAGGCTTTCAGGGCAGTCATTCACAAGTGGCTCTGAGGGTGAGATCCTGCACCCACAAACGCCAGGTACACAATTGTCCAGCAGGAGCACAGTTCTGGAGAATGACGAGGATGAGGAGATGGAGGAGGAGATGGAACCATGTTCACAGCAGGGTGGCACCCAGGCCAGCTCATGGCCATCACTGGTGCGTGGCTGGGGGGATACAGAGGACACAGAGGATACACCTCCCACAGAGGACAGCTTTTCGTTGCCTTTGGGCAGCCTGGCACACATGAGCGATTACATGCTGCAGTGTCTCCGCAATGACTGCGAGTTTCCCACATTGTAACTTGTGCGGATTACTGGGTGGCCACGCTGCTGGATCCCCATTACAAGGACAACGTACCGTCCTTAATTCCCTCACTGGAGTGTGATCGGAAGATGCGCGAGTACAAGCGCACGCTGGTAGACGCGCTGCTGGTGGCATTCCCACCTGACAGCGGAGGCACAGTGGAAGCACAAGGCCAAGGCAGAGGAGAAGAAGGAGGTCGCCAATTCAGCAAGGGCACCGCCAGCACCTCAGAAGGCAGGGTTAGCTTTGCCGAAATGTGGAAAAGCTTTGTCAGCACGCCACAACAAGCAGCAGCACCAACAGCTGATATGGAACGTCTTAGCAGGAGGCAGCATTTCACTAACATGGTGGAGCAGTATGTATGCACACGCCTAGATGTACTGAATGACGGGTCTGCCCCTTCAACTTCTGGGTCTCCAAGTTGGGCACATGGCCTGAGCTTGCCCTTTACACCTTGGAGGTGCTGGCCTGCCCTGAAGCCAGTGTATTATCTGAACGGGTATTTAGCATGGCTGGGGGCGTTATCACAGACAAGCGCAGTCGCCTGTCCAGAGCCAATGTGGACAAGCTCACGTTCATTAAAATGAACCAGGCATGGATCCCACAGGACTTGCCGTATCTTGTGCAGAATAGACATGTATACCTGCCTTACCCAGCCATTGTTGTATTTGATCTTTCTTACTCTTTTGGGGTGTACCCTAATTTAAAAAAAAATACAATTAAAAATCAAAACCAGTGTTGGCTACCTCGTCCTCCTCCTCCACCGCCGCCGGTTCCACCTACACCACCACATCCACCGCCACCTCAACCTACTACTCCATATGGGCGTCGTCCTCCTAGATCAAGATGATTAATTTTTTATTTTTATGTTTTTTATGTTATTTTAAGTTATTCCCTATCCACATTTGTTTGCAGAGCACTTGCCATGCTCTTAAGAAGATGTTGCTGCCATTTGCAGCCCTCTAGCCTTTAGATGTTTTTTTTAGAGCCTTTTTAGTGCTCAAAAGTTCGGGTCACCATTAACTTCAATGGGGTTCGGGATCGGGGTAAAGTTCGGGTTAAGTTTAACTTTTTTCAAGTTCAGCCGAACCCGCCGAACCCGGACATCCAGGTGTTCGCTCAACTCTAGTTATTACCTGATTACTGGCTGCGACCTCACATAGACTTAATTGAGAAGAGAAACAGGCGCCACTGTAGTAAGCCAAAAGTATTTATTGCACAACATAACATAATAACTTACACAGTAGTAAGCTCCAGTCTGTGTAGCAGCATCCCCAGCCGCACGATCCGGCCGTCCACCGGCCCGGAGGTGACGTCACAGGAAGCTGGTCCGGGGAACTGGTAACACCGGAAGCCGCAATGGAACGCAGGCTACCGGAAATGACGCAACGCGTTTCGGAGCATGCGCACTCGGCTCCTTCCTCAAGACGCTCACTTCTGCCAGCGGATTTTTCAGAGTTATTCCTGCCAGTGCTGCCTTGTACCCAGCCATCCCGGACAGTTCATACCAAGATTTTGGAGACATCCCCTGCGCCCCCCTTACAACGGTGGACTTTTCCCTCCTCTGGTTTGGTCAGAAGCGCCCAACAACCATTTTCTTTTCACATAGACTTAATGGAGCGCCATTCCTTAGCACTGGCATTTTATTTTTCAAAGAGGTGGAAATCGAGAAGAAAGTGAGAAAATTTATCTGGATTCCAAGAACTTGGCTGGCTAAAGGGGAACAAACATTGTCAGATGTAACAGTGAAAATATTCTCCATGGATCTCACCTACAAATCCAATAGACTCAGAAAACTAAGAAAGAAAAGGTCCTTAATCAAGGACCAGGAGTATCTAGTTATTCTATCAGGACAATATATCTGTAACCTATTTATTTCTATCTAGGTTTGTACTGCAATGATGCAAGTGAATGTCTTTTTGACCTTATAAACTCCTAAAAAGAATTTTCCATTAGAACAAGTCAACACAAATACAATAGTCTTCATACATCCATGTACATTACTGTATGTGTAATTGTAAGGACCAATCTTTGGTCTACTGAAATTGCAGGTTTAAATATTATAACCTTGAATTTGTTTTTAAAACCCTTCAGCTAATAAAATATAAATGGCACTTCTGCAGCTAGAAGGGACACAATGACATAGGAAGACAGGTTTCCTGCATTTTGAATTACTGACTTCAAAGTATAATCTTTGCTGATCTCTTTTGCTATTCTGGGGTTTCTGCATCATATTTTATCATAGAAATCACTGCGAAAGCCGGTAATATGCCACTGGACAAGTTACTAGGCAACACAGTATCTGTCTAAAGAGCATCTTTTGTTAAAGTGGGACTTTATGTATGAAATGAAAATGAGCGAACAGGCAGGATTTTTAATGCAGAAGAGACATTCTTTGTCTCTTCTGCTTTAAAGTTACCTACCTGCCTGTCTTCCCCTGAGCACAAGCAGCTCACTGAAGAAATTCATCTCTCCTTCCGCATATGCGCAGGAGAGATGTCATATCGGCCCGGTCAATGAAAGTGGCCCACAATCAATACCCGGAAGCTGGCCACTCGAAGATGTCAGCAGCCAGAGGGGAGCTACAGGACGCCACGTCGCTGAAGCCAAGGTGAGTATAGTTCTGCTTTAAGAGCTGTTTTATTGCATATTTACAGACAATAGAATGCCATCAGGGCACGCTCTGTATTTTAAGGATTATGGGCTAGCGCTGAGGATTACAATTATTCTGATACCACTGTATAGTGGGCTGCTGCTGGTATACAAGGTGGTGTGCCTTTATAAAGTGTATGGTGCAAAAGTATACCTGCGCTGCTAACAAAGCAAACTCATAAATAGATCTCAATAAATATAGTGTATAAATAATCTGTGTAAAGTGCTAGTGCTCAACTTGAAATACACATTTCTATATCATAAATCGCAATCAATATATATCAATCAATATAAAAATTCAATAAATACAAATTTTATACACGTGAAAATAATAAATGTGAATAAAGTCTTTCAATAAAAGACGTGCTTAAATAGTGACAGTCTTATTGCAAAACATGATTCCAAAGTGCTGCGTGCTCGTAGAATAAGTGCCGGTGCTCTCTCTACACGGGTAGGTGCTCCCCTCCTGGACCCCTACTCACCAGAAGCCAAATAATACACCGCTTTCAGAATATCCTTAAATAGGACAAGCCTTCTTGGACCATCAACTCAAACAACTTTCTTGTAGATCATATCATCCAGGTATTGCTCAAAAAAAATGAAAAGAGATGCTGGCATTGTGAAGTATGTAACCACTTTATTCGATGCACACAATACAAGATACACTTACAATATGGCAAAGGTTAAACGCCTAAAAAAGTCATCCCACGGGTTGCCAATCCAAACGGCTATACTCACTCCCCGTGTCCCCGTATGCCGGAAGGTGGATGTAGTCGGGCGTAGTACGTACTCGGACGAACGGCTTGACGCGTTTCGCTCCGCACACAGAGCGTTATCAAAAGCTTTTTATTTTATGACTTTTTTAGGCGTTTAACCTTTGCCATATTGTAAGTGTATCTTGTATTGTGTGCATCGAATAAAGTGGTTACATACTTCACGATGCCAGCATCTCTTTCCATTTTTTTTGAGCAATACCTGGATGATATGATCTACAAGAAAGTTGTTTGAGTTGATGGTCCAAGAAGGCTTGTCCTATTTAAGGATATTCTGAAAGCGGTGTATTATTTGGCTTCTGGTGAGTAGGGGTCCAGGAGGGGAGCACCTACCCGTGTAGAGAGAGCACCGGCACTTATTCTACGAGCACGCAGCACTTTGGAATCATGTTTTGCAATAAGACTGTCACTATTTTATTGAAAGACTTTATTCACATTTATTATTTTCACGTGTATAAAATTTGTATTTATTGAATTTTTATATTGATTGATATATATTGATTGCGATTTATGATATAGAAATGTGTATTTCAAGTTGAGCACTAGCACTTTACACAGATTATTTATACACTATATTTATTGAGATCTATTTATGAGTTTGCTTTGTTAGCAGCGCAGGTATACTTTTGCACCATACGCTCTGTATTTTAACCACTTTAGGACTGAGGGTTCTACCCCCTTAATGACCGGGCCCTTTTTTGCGATACGGCAGGCCGTTAATTTAACTGATATTTGCACAGTCATGCAAAACTGAACCCTAACAAAATTGATGTTCTTTTTTTCCCCACCAATAGAGCTTTCTTTTGGTGGTATTTGATCACCTCTGTGATTTTTATCTTTTGCGCTATAAACAAAAAAAGAGCGACAATTTTGAAAAAAAATAATAATAATATTTGTTACCCCCTGCTATACAAGAATAATAAAAAATACAATTAAAAATAGTAAAAAAATATGAAAAAATATTTTTTTTTTCATAATTTTAGGCCAATTTGTATTCTGCTACATATTTTTGTTAAAAAAAATTCCAATAAGCGTATATTGATTGGTTTGTGCAAAAGTTATCACGTCTACAAACTAGGGGAAAGATTTACAGTATGTCATTTTTATTTATTCAATTTTTTTACTAGTAATGGCAGCGATCAGCAAGTTTTAGCGGGACTGCGACATTGCGGAGGACAGATTGGACAACTAACTGACATTTTTGACACTTTAGGGGGAACTTTTGACATTACTACAGTAATCAGTGCTAAAAATATGCACTGTTACTGTACTAATGACACTGGAAAGGAAGGGGTTAACCCAGGGACAATCAAAGGCTTAAATGTGTCCCTAGGGGTGCTTTCTAAATGTGTGGGGGATGGACTTGCTGTACGAACACAGAGACCCGTGTTCCTAAATAAGAGGAATACAGGATCCCTGTGTTCATAACTGAAAGAACAGCGATCTGCCATGTTTACAATGGCAGACCACCGTTCTGTCTCCACAGAGAGCGATGGCGGGTGTTGGACGGCAATCGCGGCTGCTGGTCCCGCTGATTGGCTCCTCCCCTTGGACAATCGGCGTGTGTGCGCGCCCACACTAACGGTCCTGCAAAGCGACGTACATGTACGTCGTTTTGCGGGACAGAGCTGAACTGCTGCAGTATATATACTGCTGGTGGTCGACAAGTGGTTAAACAGGTGCCTGATCTTTGGAAAATTCAAAACCATGGCAGCAATCAAGAAGTTAATGAACGGCCAGTGTGTTGAACCTTTTATATGCATAATTAACACCCTGTGGACATGTTGCACTGACATTTAATGTATATGTCAAGGCAAAAAACAAAAACAATACATGATGCAGTATATCTCTACAATAAATGAAAATGTGCCCATGTTCATCTCAATAAAGATCCTGCAAGTACAGAAAAATACTGTATTTTCCGGCGTATAAGACGACTGGGCGTATAAGACGACCCCCCCTAATTTTCATCTACCGGTAATACTTATACTTAGGTTACCTTGGAGATATTATACTCGGCGTATAAGACGACCCCCCATTTTTGGGGGATTTTTTTGAGGTTCAAAAGTAGTCTTATACGCCAGAAAATACAGTACCTATTGATCTGTAAGAAATGCACCTAACACTTAATTTTCTGAATTTCCTGGTCTGACAACACACAGTATGTTGAAAGACTGAGTGGTGTCAGCCCTGCCCAGTTTCTTTTTTTACACTTCTCAACCACTCCCATTGTCTTCATCTCTAACGAATTGGCACAAATTGTCTTGTAGCTCTAAGAGAAGAACTAAATATACCCTTTGAGATAGCACGGGCACAGAGCACAAGATGGATCTGAATTTATAACAAGTTCATCAGGTTTATTTCACTTATGGCACTTTTCCACTGCAAGTACCGGCTAGTACTGGCTCGGCTCTACTCGGCCCTGCTTGGCCCGGTTTGCTTTTCCACTGTGGTACCGCATGGTATAGTGTCGGAACGGTTCGGTACGGTACGGTATAGGTTTTCTTTTCCACTAAAGTAGTACTAAAGTTAAGTGGGTGGGATAACAACGGGGTGGGTGTGATTCTCTGACCAATCAGTGGCTAGTAGTGACTGCATGCAAAGGATTGTGGGATATGGTACCAGTTTGGTACCTGTTGGAACCACAATCGAGTAGGTACTGTTTTTTCAGAGCCGTACCGTACCGTTCGGTTCCATGCAGTGGAAAAGCAAACCTATACCGTACCGTACCGAACCGCTCCGACCCTATACCATGCGGTACCGCAGTGGAAAAGCACAAAAGCATGCCGAGCCGGTACGGTTCTATGCAGTGGAAAAGCGCCATTATAAAACAGACCAAACGAGAGCAAAAATGAGAACCTAAGGCGGAGCTCCAGGATTTAGTTTTTTTACATTTGCAATGTAAAAACAAATTAACACTGATTATGTGTGCCCCATGTGTTGCTGCTGTGTTTGCTAAATACTGTATGTTTACTCCAGAATACTACACTGAACATCTGTCATTAAAACTTTATTGAAGGTAGGTCGCTCTCCACCTCCTCCATTTAGAAGCATTCTGTATTCTTTTCACTAAATTTTAAGCTTTAATTGAAGATTGTCGCATTCATCTGCCCCTCTTTAATTCACAGAAAGTTTTGTGTTTAAAGCGGTGTTCCAGCCTCCCCCTCCAAAAATTAAAAGTCAGCAGCTACACATACTGTAGCTGGTGACTTTTAATATTAGAACACTTACCTGTCCTGGAGTCCAGCGACATCGGCACAGCAGCGGATGTTTCCATTGGCTGTTGGGTGCTGCCGCCACCATTGCCGGTAAGGAAAGCTCAGATTGGCTCAGTGGCGGGGGAAGGAGGTGGGGGCCAAACTTCTGAGGGACAGCGCCGCGGCACTGTCTCCCAAAAGGGGGGAAGGGTACCTGTCTAAAACATGTACCCGTTCCCCCCCTGAAAGGTGCCAAATGTGGCACCGGAGGGGGGGAGGAGGCAAATGAGCGGAAGTTGTTTTTTGAATGGAATGGAATTTTATAAAGTGTATAGGGAGATTTGAAGTATACAAATACGTCCCAAATGAAGTACAAATACTGTAGCTGCTGACATTTAATATAAGGACACTTACCTGTCCAGATATCCCGCGATGGTGGAACCGATTCATAGCCGATTTGTCCTTCAGCTGTGGGTGCAGGTGCCGCGATATTCACTAAGGGAAACAGGAAGGGAAGTCTTGTGGCTTCACAGTCTGTTTCCTACTGCGCATGCGCGGTTTGTGCCACATTTTTTTTTGCGGTCCTGCTGTTTTCTGGGACCTGTGTTTCTCCCAGAAGAAAGCAGGGGGCGGAAAAATCATAGGTTGCCGCGACCGTTGTGAGGCGATCTTACCCGGAAGTGGGAGTGGGTATCCGCTCCCCTCCAAAAAGCGCCAAATGTGGCAGTGGATGGTGCGAACAAGTGGAGATTCCCCTTTTGGGTGGAGCTCCGCTTTAAAGTGTTGATTTTCTAGTGGGAAGTACTTAAAGGAGTAGTGATGTAGGGAAAATTATCTGCTTTGAAGCGTGTTTAGGTTGTGGTACGATAACAGACATATTTACAAATTCTCTGCAAAATGGATCCATATACTTTGATCTCTCTGACACTTGGTGTAGTCCAGCTTTGCTTTGCTGAAACAAAAATCTTTGTGAATGGCAATAATGTGCAATGCCTCTGCTCCTGCCTGGCCCTGTGAATATTTCTGGCTGGTTGATGCTTTTGCCTGCTCTTTAAATAGAGGGAGTAGCTGGAGCTGCTCTGTCCTAGGTCTCTATTATTTTCCAGCTCATTATGAGATAGTGGATCCTCCAGTGTCTCTCCCCCCAGTACCCAGCTAACACTTTATAAATTATTAACTAACTATAAGTGCTATAGGTGTTCTTACAGAGCATTACCATTGAAATCAATGGATACAGCTAACAAGCACTGATGCCTTAGGAAAGCGACATATGCCTAATTATTAACACAACACTATCACTCATGTGTGTACTGCACTTTATGGTGACTATGACAGACCCAACTGGGACAGGGGCTTTTGGAGGGGACTGCAGGGTAGCCTTTTGTCTACTGACTATGGGCTCTGGCTTTTGCAGGGCTCTATTCTTTGGGAGGTGTGTGCCTGGGGGACCTTTGGAGTTGTCAGAAAACCCCTGTGAGACGCCTGGTGCATAGATATGGACATGCACAGGGTATTTGCAGAAGAATGGCTAAATGGGCGCACGTATGCATGTGAGAATTCATGAATGCGCATGCGCACACGCACAAGCACAATTACTTTTGGCTCCAGACGGGCTATTTAAAGGGAGCTCGTTCCCATTTCCTTTGCTGACTGATCTTCAGCTGTTCCCTGTGTCCTGATTGTTCCTGTATGCTTTCCCAGATGCTGACCCGGTGTGTTCTGGACCTGACCTTGGATTCCACTTCTGCCTTTCCACCTTTCTGTTAACCTTTGACCTGGCTCTGTTCCTGACTTTGTGAAAGAGTTTATGAAATTCC
Source organism: Pelophylax lessonae (assembly GCF_965119305.1). Lineage (NCBI taxonomy): Eukaryota > Metazoa > Chordata > Amphibia > Anura > Ranidae > Pelophylax > Pelophylax lessonae. The sequence goes on along the minus strand of NC_138772.1, from coordinate 378,796,426 downwards.
GCGCTTAGGATGGCGAGTATATATGGAAAAATGACACCACACTTGGCTGCTGCCCACTTCAAAAAATGCAACCCTAGAAGGGGAGCATTTAAATAAAATGTGAGAGAATGAGAGAAGTGATTGGCGCTGCCCAGTGGGGTATTCGGGAAATCAATCTATGGTTGTTTCACTCCTGAGTTAAGTGGTATATAAAAGTATGTGCAATAATAAATTATACTAAAATCCGTGTGATAAAACTATATTAAGACCTGTGTGTAGTTTTATAGAATCATGAAACAAAGGGCTAAAACTGTGTAAGAGGAGGGATGATCTATGTGCAAATTCTAGACATAAAATAAGAAACTATCACAATTGAATAAACATATACATACAATGTGTACAGTTGATAAAGTGCAAAAAGTGCAATAGTGGATATCAGGAGTGAAGTGATAAATAATTAAATATCTTATTATAAATTAGCAACCATAGAATCACAATCAATAAATATAATAAATACAGGTGAAAAAAGATATATATATATATATAGCTGCCAATAAGTAAGTGCAATAGTGCAAATGTGAAGAATTATTATATATAGCTGTGCAAAAACGGCAGCACAAAAGAAGAAGTGTCCATATAAAATATCATACAAATAAATCCAAAAACGTGTGCAATCTCAGTGGTTTGATAGATCCAGCAAAGTCCTAAATATGTATAGTCCGTATATGGTGGTTAAGGTGCTCTTTTCTCTATGCCCGGAGTGTAGTGAGTGGGCAGAAGGAAAAAGTGTTCCCCTGAGCCTGGGGTCCTGCGCTTACCAGATTCCCTTACCCCTACAGGGGTAACCAGCGGGTCGATATTAAGGGATCGCTCCCATACACTGGCAATCAGGATGTCCCTAGACCTCGATCTCCCTCCGTTATTGGTGATAAGCTGTCCGCTCAGTAGGTATAGTAAAATCCAGTACAGTACCCGGGTATGAAGAAGAAAAGGGAAGGAGCCTGTACAGCTGCTCTACACACACCGGCATCTGCAACCTCCCCACTCCCCGGCTATACATGTCAATCAAACGTAAATTTTGTTTGGGTACAGCGTTGCACGACCGCGCAATTGTCCGTTAAAGTCGCACAGCGCCGAATCGCAAAAAGTGGCCCAGACGTAAGACAGCAAAATCCTCTAGTGGTAAAGTGGTTAAAAAAGCTGAGCGTTCCCACAAAACTCGTTGAGGAATTACCTACCCATGGAAGACACCTTAAGCTACTAATTTGCTCTAAGAATGTAATCCGGTGAAATTATGTTATGGGTTTGTGTCATTAACTCTATGGAAAGTATTTATGAGAGATTTAATATGCACACATTTTATACATCTATGCTTTTATTTATGTGATTTTATGGATGTTGTAACAATAAAAATGTATAGTTTTTATTTTTGTTCGTTCATTGTTGGCACCTGAAAAGTCCATCTTGCTTTCTCTCAATTTTTGACTATATAAACTGGATGTCGGTGCCTTTTGCAGTCCTGTGGTATGTCAAACTCTAATTTCTGTCTGAGTAACTGGGGATTTAATTGGTCCCAGGGATGACCACTGTCAGTCTGCTGGCACCTATATTGTTGACACATACACAACCTTAATCAGTAATAAATCCTAAAGTATTAAAGATAACAAAACCAATTTTTGAACTGTAGGTAAGAATACATGCTTTCTTTATCCTGTGATTTTTTTCCTGCAAGTAGTATTGACTTACTATCCTGACAAACTAACCACTGCATCTTGGCCTCTGACAGCTTGAGCTGTCAATGGTTAGTGAGAACAGCTCCTCATGGGAGACATGTTGACTGACAGAAGCTGGAATTTGGTCATATGCTTGGAAGTGAAGTGAATTATAATGAATATCTTTGGTAGTCTGAAAATGATGTAAACCTAGAAGAATGAATTATGTTTATATGGGTCATGAGAAAAAAATGTTTTCCAACTTTTGTGTCCTGGTGTTTCAACCCAATATACTTTCTTGTGTTTGGAGGAAAGGTACTCATCCTACCAACCCCTAACAAATGTACCTCCTTTTTCTCCATCAACCCATCCCCCACAGTTATTGCCTTTTGTTTCACTTGACCCTCCCTTCTAGATTGTAAGCTCTAACGAGCAGGGCCCTCTAGTTCCTCCTGTTTTGAACTGTATTGTAACTGTATTGTCTTACTTCACATTGTAAAGCGCTGCGCAAACTGTTGGCGCTATATAAATCCTGTATAATAATAATAATAATAATAATAATAATAATAATAGGGTGAAATCTCCACTGACATTAACCTGTATACTTGGTAGAAAGTTTCACCCTGAGGACAATCGTGCTTATATGGCCTTCAACCCTCGTCTGTGGGTGTCATAAAGTATTGCAAAAACCAGTAGCTGGATAAAAATGTGTAATACCTAAAGGACCTCACAGAGGAAAAATTGCTCTTTAGATTAAGACTGGCCAAAAAAATTATAGGTAAACATAAGATCATCTTCCAGGCACCCCCAAAATGCTAAATTAACAAAGAAATGCTGAGTGTTTTGTTACTTGGAAGCTGGCACTGGCTTCTTAGCAGGGCAACAGCAGCAATCAGGACAGGTTTTTATAATCTGCCTGATGGTCTGTTCACCAGCTAGTCCAGCCCAGGGCTCCCACTGCAGACATGACTAGTATTTGGTGGGTAAGTTATCTTTAACTCTGGTGAGATTACAGGATGTTGACTGTGATTTATATTTCTTCTACAGCCACCAAAGTCAACCAAGACACAGGGCATGGAGGTAGCATTACATTTTATTTCTCAAAATATATGCATTCTCAACAAGTTTGCAGTAAATCATATTATTTATTTATTTATTTATTTTTTGCCAGAAGATATTTCTCCTTTTAAATGTATTGTTATACTAATGGCCCCCATATTACCCATTCTATAAATTAAGCCATTTAGTATTGAAATTTTTTTTTAACATTTTAAGATCCAGCATGCCTGCTGTAGTTAGATGGAGCAGAACAATGAAGATGAATGAAAGCATTTAGAAAGCCAGTCTCATCCATGAATATAAAATGCATCTCTACATCTAACCCTGGCTAGAAATAATCACAGAATTTAAAAACAGGGGCACTATTCCTGTCAAATTGTACTTTACAAACTGCTTTGAAGATTAAATTTAATATAATATATATTCCATGTTTGTACATAAAGTGCATACATATGAAACACAAGATATAAAATAAATAATTATCTTAACATACAATTTATACATGGATTTATTTGTAAAATGGCTTGGAAAACACCATTTGTTTTCACATTTGCAGATCCAGCATGTATACTTGTATGCGTAAACTCATTATTATTCATCGATCAAACCAACACTGAATATTTTACTTGCCTATGTGTTTGATTTATGATATTAGGCCTTATTTCTCTGGATGCATTAGCACTGAAGGCATATTAAGGGACCTCTAAATGTTATAAAATGATAGGCCAATTTAGGATGCTTTGTGTGCTAGTGTAATGTAATTAATCATGTTCATCATATGCTTTTTTAAAAAACAAAATGTACAAACATTTATAGTTCCAACAAAGAGGCAATGGCTATAACATCAATTCTAAATGAAGCATAATGACTTGGAGCCAAGGAAACTTTTAGCCCTGTTTTGCCACAGTGCCAGCAACATTTCTACAAATTTACAGTGTCAGCGTCACACTCCAAGTACGTTTCAGGTACCGTAAGCTCTATCTTCTTCATCCAGCAGAGTAGAATAGATGCCATCATAGCTCTGCTTCTGATGAAGCATCTAACCCTGTGTCTGGAGGTGGTAAGAATGACAACAAATGTAATAATAAATTGAAAGTTATGAGGGTGACCATGTCAATAGGATGAGGTGGAAGATATTAGAGCAGAAAAGGGAGAAGGAAAGTTCCATACATACATTCCATCCTTGCTACCTTTCCTTTCTTCAACCTGTTACAAGCCTATATAATAAATAGTTTATAGCAGGATAAATAAAGGAAAGGCAGCTAGGTATTACAGCAATATATACTTTAATAAAAGATCTCTAAAATATGAAATGGAGGAAAAAATCCACTAATGGGGGGATTTAGGTGAATTATTGGAGGAAAGGTAAAATAAAATACATATGTTAATTGTGGGAACCAATGTCAGAGAAGTATACTTCAAATTCAATAACAAAGAATATATTTCCTTCTGCAAGGTACTGTGAGTGGATAGGAAAAAATAGCCACACTGTTTGAAAAGAGTGTTTCTTTGTCCAAATCGACATCACATGCTGTTTCATTGTGCAAAGGTCAAGAGGATGTGGCATAGAATTGCAAAACGGTTAAGTAGCCTGTTGAAGAGACATTTCAGCTTGACATTCAGAATGATATTATTTATGCCAGGTTCAAGGGAAAGTGATAGTAATGTATTATTGTTGGTCAAATTTATCACATTACCTAGAATTACTCAGGAAGGGGATTACCCAGAATAATTAAATTAAATTTACCCCCCAAGTATATAAAAATACAGATACAATGAATATATACATATTATCTAATTGCAGTACTTGCTCCATCTTTTTATACTTGTTTCATCATCCCTTGGAAGGTTGCCCATCATCCCTTGGAAGGTTATCCCATATCTAAGGACCTGTATGTTACTGTGGTTATTCATCTATGTGGTGCCTTCCCTCCCTTCCCCCTCTGTGTTGGGGTGTGTCCGTGCCTCAGCCCCGGGTGAGGCGTTTCCCGGAGTCGATCCTACCTCTGCCTCCTAAGATTGGACTGCTGCTTGGACATACGACACTACTGAAGGTAGTGCCTATTTTAGGACATATGGAATATTTTTTCAATTTTTGTCATTTTTCTATTATAATCTCATAATTTTATATTTTTAGATACATATATATGTTTCAAAAGCTCCTGATGAATGGACGGAGGTCCATGAAACGCGTCAAGCCTACACTTACTCAGATACTTACCTGTTTACATGTTTAAAACTACAAACCTACAGAGAAGACAGTAATATATGTAGCATATGGAATATATGTATTACTATTGATCTATGATTGTTGTACCTGTTTTTACTTATTATGAAATGTTATGTGTTTTACTGTGGTAACATAAATTACATATTGCTTCTCTGTGGGTATCTCTGTTGCTGGCGTATGCCAATTTTAATAAATTCATGTCTAACTGACCTTATCTAAAGTCCCACATTCCGTTCTTCCTTTTTTTTCATAGTTTAAAAAAAAGTGTATTAATGTATGAAAAAACAAGTACAGAAAATCTAAAATATATATTAATACAGTAGATAAGTGTTTTTCTTTGTACCACAATCTGGTTCTGATAACAGAATCACTGTTTCTTTAAGATGCCCTAATGTATCTGCATATCAGTCTCATTATATAAGGCCTATATAAAAAGATTTGCATGCAAATACTTTACTGCAATGATCCCACTATTTAAGGTAAAAGACTTTCCCTCATGTCTCCCAGAAGGAAGAACCACTGGCAGCAGATGCAGTATTGCTGCACACAAGGCTGGCGAGGCTCCAGGTAAGCTCTGGAAAGACTTTGATCAAGCTGCACTGTTCAGAATCTGGGCTGGCCCTGCATTTCGAGATATCATCACCTCACAGCATGCCTGAGCTCAGTCAATCTAGAATTAGCTTGCTCGAGAACTGCGCATGTGCCATTTGCTTTACTGGTGGAGTGGACATTTTCACTGGCATTTTACTCATCGTCATGGATAAACATGAATGGGAGTAAAATTCTTTTATTTTTTAACCTGCCTGTAAATGAATGGACCATTAGCAACCCTGCTTCATACATGCAGATTTAGTGGTATAATTGTGAGGGCTGTAATAGCATGGTGGTGTTGAGGCTGTAAAAGAGATTTTTTCATGATAATCTTGTAATTTCGAAAGGGTTATTTTCATGGTGGTGGTGTGTGTGCAGAGACCATATATCCATGGCTGTCGTGGTGCAACTTGAAGAAAATATTTTCATTTTAGTGTAAGATGGTGTTTTTTTAATTTTTTTTATTAAAGCGGTGTTCCAGCTGGGGAAAAAAAAATTAAGTCAGCAGCTACAAATACTGTAGCTGCTGACTTTTAATATAAAGACACTTACCTGTCCAGGGATCCTGCAATGTCAGCACCCCAGCCGATTTTCGGATCAGCTGCAAGGTGCTGCCATCGCCATTCGTTCTAACTTCACATCTGCTTCCCTGATGCACATGGGCGAATCGCGCTGTGCTTTCTAATTGGCCTGGTGGCTGGGAAGGAGGAAGGGGGGCCAAACTTCTGAGGGACAGCGCCGCCCCAGGAAGTGTGTGTCAAAAGCAGGTACCTGTTCCCCCCTCCCCCCTGAAAAGTGCCAAATGTGTGGCACCAGAGGGGGGGGGGGAGCAGATGAGCGGAAGTTCCACTTTTGGGTGGAACTCAGCTTTAAAGTTGTACTCTCATTTGTGTGTTTTCATAGTGGTGCAATGCACAGTCTATTTTCCTGTTGGTACTATGACAGTGGTCAGTGTATTTTTACAAACATTTTGAAATGCTAGTGAGGGATATTAAAAAAGTGAAAATGTGAGTGTATAAAAATTGTGTTTTTACAATGTAGAAGTGTGGTTTGGTCATTGTAACATTTCCAAGATACCAGAATATAAAAAGTATAACTAAAGGCATCCTTTTTTCTTTTTTTTTGAATAGAGTGGAGAGGAATGAAAATGCTTGTCAGTTCTTATTGCAGTCTGTGCCCCCCTTAAGGGGATCCCCCCTCACTATTTTTCCTGTTTATCATTGTCATTAAAAGTAAAAGAAAATTCCACATTTTGGGTTGTCCTCAGAAACGTAACAGAAGGGAAATCTTCCAATTGGGACGCTAGTTCTGGTGACCTGGAGGTCCCCAAGGAATTCCCGTAATTAGCAAGAATTTCCTCTAACTTTCTGTTTGGCTATGTGACAGGAAGTGAAGGGAAATCTCCCCAATCGTACACAGATGGCAAAAAAAAAAAAAAAAAATCTAACAGGGGTTATATCCCTCCCTTACTCTATCCAAAATGAATACAAAAGTTTGGCCTATAGTTCTACTTTAATGGAAGGGCTCTGATGTTTAAAGTCATTATATCTAAACATTGTTGTATATTTGGTGTTTTAAAATTACCATTTAACTTCCCTTTTTCAGCAGTGGTGCACTCACAAGGTGGAACTCACATTGGGGCTATTGACTTCTTCCATAGTTGATAGTCTGTGGTTTTTCAAACTATTTATTAGTTAGCAAAGTGTATGTATAGGCAAGCATGTTGGTCTGTATGATGGAAGGAATGTCCAGTATATCTGTACTACCAAATGAAACATACTGTATATGTCTTAACATAAATTAATATATGTAAAGCAAACTGTATTAAATAGTAGGTAAACCCCAATGTTATTAAATAGCAGGGGAAGGTAGATAAATTGGAAACTTATGATGCAGTTATTATGACAAACAACAAGAATCATATTACAAAAAATGTTGCAATATAGCTTTATCAAATTGCTAACATCTACCTTTCAACAGTTACCCTTTAACCATTTATAAAAAAAAAACATTGTTTTTGGAGGGGGGTAATGATAATTTAAAAACACATGCACACTCTTTTTATTGTTCTCTTGTCACAAGAAAGACAATCTATTAAAATGACACCTATCCATGTGTGATGTGACTTCTTATCGGATTATCGGATACATTTTTCAAAGCAGTGATGGCAGAGGGGTGCCATTTAACACCTGCAGAAACAATTGTCATCTATGCAGAAAATAGTCTGACTATGGACACTATGATATGGAAAACTGTTCTAGTTAGAAAACTTCTTTACAGTTTGCAATTTGTATCCTCTGTGAACATGATTTTTAGGGCAATTAAACATCAATATATATTAAAATATATATTTTAATTTTCACTTAAAATATATATATATATATATATATATATATATATATATATATATATATATATACAATTGTTCAAATTTCATTAGGTTCTTTGTATATACAATAACATGTGACACAAGGACATCAATCATAAGAAGCATCCAAATTGCATAGGAGTGGTATTTCCCAGCTACTTTGCGTTTAGTTCCATCATTAATTGAAAACAACTGGAGATGGTTCCCAATAAGTGGGGATATCCAATGTGTTTAAAAAAAAAAATACAAATAAAATCTTCAGACGTTTATTACCACTTTCTGCAACATAGAATAATCTGGTTTTAGAATCAACAAACATTATACATTTGCATTAACTTCACTTTATTTGTTTGACACTATCAGGAAATGTCCAAGTGACACAATTCTCTTTAAAACAGAAACCCAGACATAAAAGAAACCCAAAACTGGTTTAGAGTAGGGATGATCGAACTTTTGAAAAGTTCGGTTCGGCCAGAACATCCGAGCTTCCCGAAAGTTCGGCCCGGATTTCAGAACACTATTGAAATCAATGGGACCCGAACTTCTGTAATCAAAAAACACCATTTTGAAGCCCTAAAACCCAATAAATGCTCCTAAAAAGTGCCTAGGGTTCTGGGTCATGCCCCAGGGACTATTAATCACACAAAAAAAAGTTCTTAACCGCCTTAGCGGTATCCCCGAGCGTGACTCGGGGTAGGAATTTTCTTCTATTAGCGGTATCCCCGAGTCACGCTCGGGGTGAATGGCAGAGCGTGCAGACAGCGCAGCGGAGCTTCTCTTACCTTATCCTGGCGATCCAGCGATGAGCTCTCATTGCTGTGACCGCCAGTGAGATCTCCGCCGCTCGTCTGTCGGTAGGAGGACTTCCTAGTTCCGTTCCCTGCAGCAGCAATGCTGCATGGGAGCGGAACTGGGAGTAAAAAAAGTAACACCAAAACACAAACATATAAAAGGGAGGTGATACAGTGTAATCTGAGAGGATTACACTGTATCACTTTGCTAAAAGTGGTAAAAGACACAGTGCCCTCTCAGTGCCCCCTTGCCATTGTCCTTTGCGTGAATAAAAATAATTGGAAAATGGCATCAAAAAAGCGCTGTCCCGCATATGCGCTTTTGGATGAGCTGAGCAACTGCGACAGCGGCAGCGACACGGAGCTGCTCGCAGAACAGAGCGACAGTGAGTCGTGCGGAGATCTGTCATCTGACTCTGGCACCGACACGGATCCCGAAAGTGACGCCGATGATCCCGCACCTGACCTAGGTGATGTGCGCACTTGGTGCCCTTTGGACAGCGACGCGGACCAGGCAGCGCCCCCGAGATTCCCTTTCACTGGTTCTCCGGGGATGAAGGTTGACGTGGAGAGAGACAACCCCCTGGCGTACCTCAAGTTATTCCTAACGGAGGAGGTAATTCTAAAGATAGTCGCTGAAACCAATCGTTACCAGGAGCAGCAGTGCGCTACGCTGCGCGCCAAATTTTCCCGTTCCAGAAAATGGGAACCAGTCAGTAGCGAGGACATCTGGAAGTTTCTAGGACTCATCATCCTTCAGGGGGTGGTGGGAAAACCACTCCAAAAATGGTATTGGACCACGAATAAAATGCTGGCCACTCCATTTTTTGGCACAGTGATGTCCGAGTACCGATTTTCTCTGATTATGAAAAATTTGCATTTTGCAAACAACGAGGAGTTTGATGAGGCCACGCATCCTGCGCCCAAACTCAAGAAAATCTGGGAGGTGTACCAAACGATCGTTAAAAACTTCCAGCAGACCTATGTGCCAGACAGGGATGTTTGTGTGGACGAAAGTCTCATGGCCTACAAGGGACGCCTGAGCTGGATCCAGTATATTGCATCGAAAAGAGCGCGGTTCGGGATCAAATCTTACATGCTCTGTGAGTCGTCCACAGGATACATATGGAATGCTGTAATTTATACCGGGAAAGGTACAAAGTTCGATCCCAAGTACAGCGGCTATGGGATGGCCACATCCTCTGTCCTTTCACTGCTGGACCCCCTTTTGAACCAGGGATATTGTGTTACAACAGATAACTTTTATACCTCTCCGGAACTATTTGAAGTTTTGATCCGAAACAAAACAGATGTGTATGGCACTGTTAGGCCAAACCGGCGGGACATGCCATCCATGTTTAGCAAGAAAAAGCTAAAAAAAGGAGAGATGGTTGCCTTTCAAAAGGGTAAAATGATGGCAATGCGGTGGCGAGACAAAAAGGACGTGTGTCTCATGAGCACCGTGCACAACACCACCACTGCCATGGTCCGCACAAAACAGGGAGCAGATATGCTGAGGCCGCAAGTCGTGATCGACTACAATCACACGATGGGAGGTGTTGATCGAGCCGATCAGGCAATGACCTTTTACCCGGCGATGCGGAAGCAACAAAAAAAGTATTATAAAAAGATTTTTAGGCATCTCCTAGAACAGTGCCTCTGGAACGCCTATATTCTTTACAAAGCCAACACTGCCATACCCCTCGTTCATTCGGACTTTGTCTGGAAGGTGGCTGAGCAGATTTTCATCAACCACCCGACACCATCATCAGTATCTGCAAACAGACCCGGACGACGTGCTGTTGATGTTGGCAATCCAGAGCGCCTGACAGGCCGTCATTTTGTGGACTTTGTACCGCCCACCCCAAAAAAGTTGGCGCCTACCAGGATGTGCGTCGTCTGTTGTTCTAAAAAGGATGGCAATGGAAGAAAAGTCCGAAAGGAAACACGGTACTTTTGCCCAGATTGCAATGTCGGACTTTGTCTAGTGCCCTGCTTTAAACTTTTTCACACTCAGGATGTGTATTGAATTTCTTTGACAAATTTCATTATTTTTCCTTGCCTTCTTGAATAAAATTCTATTATTGATTGGATTATAATTCATGTGTTTGTGTTTCAAATTCATTACATCTGGGATGTGTACTAGAGTCTTGTTTTGGTAAGTTTTAAGTCAGTAATTACTAAGAATTGTAGGCCTTTAATACATAACGCCAAATTTCCATGGAAAGAATTGTACCGCTTTTGGAACAGAATTCCTGACAGAATCATACCGCTAGGGAGGTTAAAAATTGTCATTTTTGATAGAGAGCCAATTATTGAAAAAAAAAAAAAAAAATTCTTTTGATTTAGTGTCTGGGGGGTCTAAAAAGTGTACCTGTGAAGTTTCAGCTCTGTAGCATGTCCAGAACCAGAAAAAAAAAGATAGTTTGTATTAGGTCACTTATAGAACAGGGATATGGCTCCGCTATTTTCACACCTTGCCGGTTTTGTAGCAAGCGTTTTTTTGGGCATTTTTTGGGGGACTTTGGAGGCAGGCAAAACATCTGAACTTCTGTGTAGGGGAATATATACATACACCCATGTCTGTATATATACACATATATAGGTGTGAAAATAGCAGAACATTATGCTTGCGCTAATGAAATAATGAACACCAATATGTCTCCGCTCCTATCACACCTATATATGTGTATGTGTAAAAATACATATAAGTGTGTGTGTATATATAACCCTATACAGAAGTTCAGATGTTTTGCCTGCCTCCAAAGACCCCAAAAAAATGCCCAAAAAAACGCCAGCTACAAAAATGCACAGGTGTGTATATATACAGACATGGGTGTATGTATATATACCCCTACACAGAAGTTCAGATGTTTTGCCTGCCTCCAAAGACCCACAAAAAATTCCCAAAAAAATGCCCAGGTGTGTTGTTGCAGGCGTTTTTTTTGGGCATTTTTTGTGGGTCTTTGGAGGCAGGCAAAACATCTGAACTTCTCTATAGGGGTATATATACACACACACTTATATGTATATATACACATACACATATATAGGTGTGAAAGTAGCAGAACACTATACTTGCGCTAATGAAATAATTAACACCAATAGGTCTCCGCTCCTTTCACACCTATATATGTGTATATGTAAAATACATATAAGTGTGTGTGTGTGTATATATACCCCTATACAGAAGTTCAGATGTTTTGCCTGCCTCCAAAGACCCCAAAAAAATGCCCAAAAAAAAGCCCTGCAATAACACACCTGGGCGTTTTTTTTTGGCGCAGGCGTTTTTTTTGGGCATTTTTTATGGTGTCTTTGGAGGCAGGCAAAACATCTGAACTTCTCTATAGGGGTATATATACACACACACTTATATCTATATATACACATACACATATATAGGTGTGATAGGAGCGGAGACATATGCCTGTTAATTATTTTATTAGCGCAAGCATAGTGTTCTGCTACTTTCACACATATGTACGTGTAGGTGTATATATACATACATGTGTGTGTATATATACCCCTATACAGAAGTTCAGATGTTTTGCCTGCCTCCAAAGACCCACAAAAAATGCCCAAAAAAAATGCCTGCGCCCAAAAACAAAAAGCCCAGGTGTGTTGTTGCAGGCGTTTTTTTTTTGGGCATTTTTTGTGGGTCTTTGGAGGCAGGCAAAACATCTGAACTTCTGTATAGGGGTATATATACACACACACTTATATGTATTTTACACATACATACATATAGGTGTGATAGGAGCGGAGGCATATTGGTGTTCATTATTTCATTAGCGCAAGTATAGTGTTCTGCTCCTTTCACACCTATATATGTGTATGTGTATATATACAGACATGGGTGTATGTATATATACCCCTACATAGAAGTTCAGATGTCATGCCTGACTCCAAACATCTCCTCAAAAAAGCCCAATAAACGCCTGCAGCAAAAAGCAGGCTGACCGGCGAGAAGCCATATCCCTGTTCTGAAAGTGACCTAAGAGAAACAATCTTTTCTCTATAGCGGTCACCCTGATATGGAAGGGTTTTGTCACCCTGCCATAGCAGTCAGAGTCAGTTAACCCTACACTACGGTCCCCTTACACTTAAAACTTTCCCTGCAGAAACTAGATTATTAAAACTAACTATAGTGGAAAATAGCACCCTAACTACACTAGATATCCCTTTCCTCACACTAAAAATTGCTAAATGACACTTTGTAGCAGAAGTAACAGAACTGCTTCCACTCTCTTCCATGTCCCTGTATTACAATGCTAGGAATTTGGCGGGGGCTATCTTATATACTGGGGGGCGTATTCACTAATGATTGGCCTATGGACCCCCTAGTCACTCCAATCACATTCCTAGCATTCTCCTGCCCCCTCAATTGGCTTTTACTGATGGTTCTGGTCCAATCACGGGCTTTTGAAGCCCATTTCCTGTACCATTGCATTTTGGTCGGTTCTGGTTGCAGAATTCCGAACTTTTTCAGCAAAAAGTTCTAAATTCGGCCGAACCTCGAACAGCCAATGTTCGGGTCGAACCGATGGTCGACCCGAACCGTTCGATCATCCCTAGTTTAGAGGCACTCACGGGTCTTGCAGAGGAGGTAGATCAAAAACAGCAGCGTTTCTATTGTCAATGTTTCAGTGAAGCTCAGTTCATCTTCAAATAAAAATATAAATAAATTATAGAACAGTATAGAACAATGCCCCCCAGCTGAAGCACACCATAGTGTTCATTTTCTAGGGGATTATCTAAAACAGAGAATGACTTAACTTAGTCAGCTGTCCTATGGCATCTCTCCAGCAAATGTTGGTGGACACCAATCCTGCATACATGATGACCTTAGTAAGATTGGTCAAAGACCAGCAAGAATAGTGGATTCTGGGGCTCAGTTGCCACAAATGGAACCACCTTGGATGCAGATCAACTATTAAGTTAAGTATTCATTTGTATGAAACCATGGCATTGTAAAAGGAAAATAGAATTTAAGCTTGTTAAGCTTATAGGCATAAAATGTCTGTTAATGAAGAACAGAGATGGGGTCCTTCATTAATCTGCATCACTCGAGCAGGGTATTTTGGGGTTGGCAACCTTGGAGCAAATAGAGGGTTACATGTATTGTTTGATTACCCTACGTAATGGATGACAGTTAAACTTCTGAGGAGAAATCAATCACTCTCTCTCCTATCCCTGTGATATTATTTTCTGCTTCCCTTTGTTACATACGTGGCAGGTAAAACTTTATGGTGCACTAGTAAAACTCATCGTTATGCTCTGTAATTTTACATTTACTGACACTTTTATGTTCTGTGCTCTGCAGCAATGACCTTTTTTTTATAAACCCCTTTTCATTGGCATCACTGGAGCTGTTACAATTATCCATAAATAAACGTGATAGCATATGAAATGTATATTTAATGTGCATGCATTTACCACTTACATTGTTTTTAAGTTGTAATTATTTCAGTACATGCTTCAATTCATAAAGACGGGTAAAAAAAAATAAAAAAATATCTAGAAATTACTGTTATTATTGTTCTTCATTTCTCATTAACTGTGCCATGAAGTTTTAACTTCCTAATGAAAGGGACACAGAAGCTTTGAGAAGTTTGGGGACAAAACCATCATTAAGTCTAGGCTAAAGAAATGGTACAGTGTATGGAGCAGTAAATCAATTTTTGTTTTAATAAAATCAGACAAAAATAGGCAACACAACGATTTATTTAAAATAAAATTGGTCTGCTTGGTCATGACTTCATTTGAATTAAAAAGCTAGTATAATCCTGAAAAAAATAAAGGCATGTCAAGCTTATTTGCACATTTTATTAAATATATTAGCAAATATAATAGACAATAAAGAAAGCAAATAGAATGCAAGTTAGTATTATTAATGGAATAACAGTATATGTATCCTCTTACACCAGCAGTTTGATTGTGGTTAGAGATGTTGCTGATCCAACTATAGCACTGTACTAGCAATAATTAGGCTGTTCTTGTGGTAAGAGTTAGGGATGACTACACAAGCACTGAAACTACTCAACAGTCTAGAAAATCTCAGCAACCTAATAAAGACCGTTTCTTTACCATAAAAGTTGAAAGTGGAATAACCCTTTCTCCCATGCAGGCCCTCTTTGGTCCCCCGTCTGCTCCCCGCTTGATGTATGTACCAGAGGACAGGCTAGCAATGTGGGAACTTGGGAAGTATGTGAGTTATTATCCCCCTCCCCATTTTCATCCCCCACCACCACCTTAATGATGTTTTACTGCAAGGGCAGAAAAAGGTGTAATGATCTGAAATATCTGGCTTTCTTCATTAATTAAAACCACCTAATTATTGTGGTTATTATTATTTACAGTTGTATTTTTTTAACTATTCTCCTGCTATATATATGAGACTGGAAGACTTTGGTTCTCAAGACATATAAACTTCTGCACTACAACCATATGTTTTTAAAACCATTCTGGGGGTGATTTTATTCAATTTTGTGATTAAATCTAAAAATGTTTTAATATTAAGTAGTTATTGTATGTGTCACTAGTAGAGATGGGCTGAAAACCCCCTGTTCGGTTCGCAGCAGAACTCCCGAACAGGGAAAAAGTTTGGCCCAAGCCGTAAACGCTATTAAAGTCTATGGGGCCCGAACATGAAAAATCAAAAGTCCCCATTTTAAAAGCTTATGTGCAAGTTATTGGCCATAAAAAGGGCATGGGGGCCTTTTTTTAAAGGAGCAGTGGTTTTAATGATGCTTAAAGCCCCTCTCCTTAACAACTGGCTATTCACTGTGCGCTGATTGGCCAAAGCGTTGCCCAATCAGGGCTTAGAATGCACTGTGCAGCATGCAGTGCATTGTGGGGTGCTTGGTAGGGGAACATCTCGCCGAGTGCCCTACAAGTTCAGGTGTTCTTCGAATGGGCAAACAGGCGATGTTCAAGCCGAACTTTTGCTCCGCCTGAACCATTCACCCAACTCTAGTCACTAGCAAAGACATAATTAAAGTCCCATTTCTTTAGATATTACACTCAAAAAGCTGACTATTTTAAAAGCAAATGTTACAGTGTATAATGCTATAAATCCATCTATGGCATAATGAAAATTTTAACTAAAGGGCAAACATGCAAACCTCAAATATGTGCAAATACAACATAAACTGACTAGCGCAACTTAAAATTGCATATCACATCAATCCAAGCCTGTTTTGCGAACAAATAGCCATATACTGTATGTTACAAAAACAGTATTTTATAAAGGTCTTGGCCACCGTGCTGCAGCTCAGTTGCAGGGTCTTGGCAATCTTCCAATAGCCTAGGCCATCTTTATGTAGAACAATTATTTTTTTCAGATCCTCAGAAAGTTCTTTGCCATGAGGTGCCATGTTGAACTTCCAGTATGAAAGAGCGATAACACCAAATTTAACACACCTGCTCCCCATTCACACCTAACACCTTGTAACACTAACGAGTCACATGACACTGGGGAGGCAAAATGGCTAATTGGGTCCAATTTGGACATTTGCACTTAGGGGTGTACTCACTTTTGTTGCCATCGGTTTAGACATTAATGGCTGTGTGTTGAGTTATTTTGAGGGGACAGCAAATTTACACTGTTATACAAGCTTTACACTAACTACTTTACAATGTAGCAAAATGTAATTTCTTCAGTGTTGTCACATGAAAAGATATAATAAAATATTTACAAAAATGTGAGGGGTGTACTCACTTTTGTGAGATACTGTATATATGTTGTATATTGTCCAAACTTCAATGTCCAGAAAGTGCACAGTGCCCCAAAATATTCAAATCACTCTTTGTGTCATTCCCATAATATGCTGCCGTTAGAGTATGCCATGTGTGATTCACTTAACCAGATCCTAAGATCCTAAGTGGGTCCTATGTGCTTGTTATTACTCTGGGGTCCAGAATCACCATTCCTATTTTCTGGACCATAAGACACCTTGGTTCAGAAAGTTAGGATCACACCATTTTAATTCAGACACCGACTATTGTGGGTTACTGTATATTGTATACTTGATGGATTGGTTTTAACATTAAACGATTTTATGCTATGGGATCTTTCTTTCGCCTCCCGGTTTTTATAATGGAAAATTTATGAATGGTGATTCTGGGTCCTAGAGTGATCACAAGTAGGGTTGAGCGGACACCTAGATGTCCGTGTTCGACGGGTTCGGCCAAACTTTAAAAAAAAGTCCGGGTATGTGTCCCGGACTTTTACCGAACTTTTCCCGGACACCGAACCCCATTGAAGTCAATGGGGACCCGAACTTTAAGGCACTAAAATGGCTCTAAAACACCAATGGAAAGGGCTAGAGTGCTGCAAATGGCAGCAAAACGTAGTTAAGAGCATGGCAAGTGCTCTGCAAACAAATGTGGATAGGGAAATAACTTAAAACAACAAAAAAAAAACAGAAAAATAAAACAATGTTCTTCATCTCTGAAGGACGAGGCCCATATGGAGTAGGAGGGAGGTTGAGGTGGTGGTGGATGTGGCGGTGTCATAGGCATGCGCACAGGGTGTGCCTGGTGTACCTGGGCACACCCTAATCACCTAGGGCACATAGCATTATCGCTCTGTTTGCCAGTGAGGAGATGGGAAAGATCTCCCTCGCACCTGCTCTGCTCTATTTCTCTTTGCCAGCAGGGAGAGTAATGTATCGGGGCCATGTACATGTAGGCAAACACATGCATGTGTATTTCAACTTTGGGGTGCACACCCTAATGCAATAGGCTGCGCACACCTATGGGCGGTGTAGGTGGAAGCGACGGTGGAGGAGGACCAGGGCCGGATTAAGAGCATCATGGTCTTGGTGCTGAGGATTTTGAAGGGCCTTAAGGGCCGTGCCTTGGCATGCACCCAGAGGAGGAAGGGTGCAGCCATGCATGCCTAATTCAACATGGGATGCTGTCTCTGAAGCCCATAAACACATCCATGCATCGGCAACTGTCCCTCCTTGTCCGGCCTTCGCGCTGTGTGGGGAGGTTCTGAGGGTGCTGCCTGGGGAAGCGAGCATAGAAGCCAGACTTCTGTGTTTACAAGTGACAGAAGAGCGGTAACAGTGAATATGGCCAACCCGGGGCCTATATAAAAGGTAGGGGCCTGGAGCTGCAGCTCCAATAGCCCCTACGTTAATCTGGCCCTGAGGAGGAGGACGAGGTAGCCAACACTGCTTCTTTTCACAAATTTTAAATGAGGGTACACCCCAAAAGAGTGAGAAAGAGCAAAAATGGAACAATGGCTGGGTAAGGTCGGTATCCATTGCTATTCTGCACAAGGTACGGAAAATTCCCGTGGGATCCATGCCTGGTTCATTTTAATGAACGTGAGCTTGTCCACATTGTCTCTGGACAGGCGGCTGCGCTTGTCTGTTATAACACCCCCAGCCGTGCTAAATACCCGTTCAGATAATACACTGGCTGCAGGGCACGCCAGCACCTCCAAGGCGTAAAGGGCAAGCTCAGGCCATGTGCCCAATTTGGAGACCCAGAAGTTGAAGGGGGCAGACCCCTCATTCACTACATGTAGGCGTGTGCACACATACTGCTCCACCATGTTGGTAAAATGCTGCCTCCTGCTAAGACGTTCCATCTGAGCTGCTGGTGCTGCTGTTTGTTGTGGCGTGCTGACAAAGCTTTTCCACATTTCGGCCATGCTAACCCTGCCTTCTGAGGTGCTGGCGGTGCCCTGGTTGAGTTGGCGACCTCCTCCTCCTCCTCCTCTGTCTTGTGCTTCCTCTGTGGCCCCGCTGTCAGATGGGAATGCCAGCAGCATCGCGTCTACCAGCGTGCGCTTGTACTCGCGCATCTTGCGATCGCGCTCCAGTGAGTGAATTAAGGACGGTACGTTGTCCTTGTAACGGGGATCTAGCAGCGTGGCCACCCAGTAATCAGCACAAGTTAGAATGTGGGCAACTCGGCGGTCGTTGTGGAGACACTGCAGCATGTAATCGCTCATGTGTGCCAGGCTGCCCAGAGGCGACGAAAGGCTGTCCTCTGTGGGAGGTGTATCGTCCGTGTCCTCTGTATCCCCCCAGCCACGCACCAGTGATGGCCATGAGCTGGCCTGGGTGCCACCCTGCTGTGAACATGGTTCCATCTCCTCCTCCAGCTCCTCCTCCTCCTCATCCTCCTCATCCTCCAGAACTGTGCCCCTGCTGGACAATTGTGTCCCTGGCGTTTGTGTGTGCAGGAACCCACCCTCGGAGCCCCTTGCGAATGACTGCCCTGAAAGCCTTTGAAATGTTACCTCTTCATCCTCCTCCTCCTCCTCCTCATCCTGTGCCACATCCTCTTCCATCATCGCCCGAATTGTTTTTTCCAGGAGGCATAGAAGTGGGATAGTTAAGCTGAGAACGGCGTCATTGCCACTGGCCATGTTGGTGGAGTACTCAAAACAGCGCAACAAGGCACAATATATGCAAATGTCAAATATGCAAACTATGCCGCAATTTAATGTTTTTTACACCAAAAGGGTGTGTATTGAATAGCGAAATAGGATAAAAAACTGTGTATCTCACACGTACAAACACAGACTAGGCCCGATTAAATTTTTTCCTACCCTAAAGGGAGGATGAGGAGGAGGAGTATAGAACAGGCAGCACCCTCAAATCTTCAGAAGTATGAGATGAACCCCAAAAACTTGGAAAGGTGGATCTCACACGTACCGACACAGACTATTCCGCAATTTAATTGAGCCCCAAAGGTTTTTATTGAATAGCGGAATAGGAAATATGATCAAAAAAAAGTGTATGTTTTTCACACGTACAGAAGCACACTAGGCCCCAATTACTATTGTTTGTACACCTAAAAGGATGGATGAGGAAGAGGAGGAGGAGGAGTATAGAACAGGCAGCACCCTCAAAGCTTCAGAAGTATGAGATGAACCCCAAAAACTTGGAAAGGTGGATCTCACACGTACCGACACAGACTATTCCGCAATTTAATTGAGCCCCAAAGGTTTTTATTGAATAGCGGAATAGGAAATATGATAAAAAAAAAGTGTATGTTTTTCACACGTACAGAAGCACACTAGGCCCCAATTACTATTGTTTGTACACCTAAAAGGATGGATGAGGAGGAGGAGGAGGAGGAGTATAGAACAGGCAGCACCCTCAAAGCTTCAGAAGTATGAGATGAACCCCAAAAACTTGGAAAGGTGGATCTCACACGTACCGACACAGACTATTCCGCAATTTAATTGAGCCCCAAAGGTTTTTATTGAATAGCGGAATAGGAAATATGATCAAAAAAAAGTGTATGTTTTTCACACGTACAGAAGCACACTAGGCCCCAATTACTATTGTTTGTACACCTAAAAGGATGGATGAGGAGGAGGAGGAGTATAGAACAGGCAGCACCCTCAAAGCTTCAGAAGTATGAGATGAACCCCAAAAACTTGGAAAGGTGGATGTCACACGTACCGACACAGACTATTCCGCAATTTAATTGAGCCCCAACGGTTTTTATTGAATAGCGGAATAGGAAATATGATAAAAAAAAAGTGTATGTTTTTCACACGTACAGAAGCACACTAGGCCCCAATTACTATTGTTTGTACACCTAAAAGGATGGATGAGGAAGAGGAGGAGGAGGAGTATTGAACAGGCAGCACCCTCAAAGCTTCAGAAGTATGAGATGAACCCCAAAAACTTGGAAAGGTGGATCTCACACGTACCGACACAGACTATTCCGCAATTTAATTGAGCCCCAAAGGTTTTTATTGAATAACGGAATAGGAAATATGATCAAAAAAAGTGTATGTTTTTCACACGTACAGAAGCACACTAGGCCCCAATTACTATTGTTTGTACACCTAAAAGGATGGATGAGGAGGAGGAGGAGGAGTATAGAACAGGCAGCACCCTCAAAGCTTCAGATGTATGAGATTGTGTTCACTGTACCCCACAAAGATTGTGTTCACTGTACCCCACAAAGATTGTGTTCACTGTACCCCACAAAGGTTTTGTTCACTGCACCCCACAAAGATTGTGTTCACTATACCCCACAAAGGTTTTGTTCACTGCACCCCACAAAGATTGTGTTCACTGTACCCCACAAAGATTGTGTTCACTGCACCCCAAAAGGATTGTCTTCTCTGCACCCCACAAAGATTGTGTTCACTGTACCCCACAAAGGTTTTGTTCACTGCACCCCACAAAGATTGTGTTCACTGCACCCCACAAAGATTGTGTTCACTGTACCCCACAAAGGTTTTGTTCACTGCACCCCACAAAGATTGTGTTCACTGTACCCCACAAAGATTGTGTTCACTGCACTCCAAAAGGATTGTCTTCACTGCACCCCACAAAGATTGTGTTCACTGTACCCCACAAAGGTTTTGTTCACTGCACCCCACAAAGATTGTGTTCACTGTACCCCACAAAGGTTTTGTTCACTGCACCCCACAAAGATTGTGTTCACTGTACCCCCAAAGATTTTGTTCACTGCACCCCACAAGGATTGTCTTCACTGCACCCCACAAGGATTGTCTTCACTGCACCCCACAAAGATTGTGTTCACTATACCCCACAAAGATTTTGTTCACTGCACCCCACAAAGATTGTGTTCACTGTACCCCACAAAGATTTTGTTCACTGCACTCCAAAAGGATTTTCTTCACTGCACACCACAAAGATTGTGTTCACTGTACCCCACAAAGGTTTTGTTCACTGCACCCCACAAAGGTTTTGTTCACTGCACCCCACAAAGATTGTGTTCACCGCACCCCACAAAGATTGTGTTCACTGTACCCCACAAAGGTTTTGTTCACTGCACCCCACAAAGATTGTGTTCACTGTACCCCACAAAGATTGTGTTCACTGCACTCCAAAAGGATTGTCTTCACTGCACCCCACAAAGATTGTGTTCACTGTACCCCACAAAGGTTTTGTTCACTGCACCCCACAAAGATTGTGTTCACTGTACCCCACAAAGGTTTTGTTCACTGTACCCCACAAAGATTGTGTTCACTGTACCCCCCAAAGATTTTGTTCACTGCACCCCACAAGGATTGTCTTCACTGCACCCCACAAGGATTGTCTTCACTGCACCCCACAAAGATTGTGTTCACTGCACCCCACAAAGGTTTTGTTCACTGCACCCCACAAAGATTGTGTTCACTGCACCCCACAAAGATTGTGTTCACTGTACCCCACAAAGGTTTTGTTCACTGCACCCCACAAAGATTGTGTTCACTGTACCCCACAAAGATTGTGTTCACTGCACTCCAAAAGGATTGTCTTCACTGCACCCCACAAAGATTGTGTTCACTGTACCCCACAAAGGTTTTGTTCACTGCACCCCACAAAGATTGTGTTCACTGTACCCCACAAAGGTTTTGTTCACTGCACCCCACAAAGATTGTGTTCACTGTACCCCCCAAAGATTTTGTTCACTGCACCCCACAAGGATTGTCTTCACTGCACCCCACAAGGATTGTCTTCACTGCACCCCACAAAGATTGTGTTCACTATACCCCACAAAGATTTTGTTCACTGCACCCCACAAAGATTGTGTTCACTGTACCCCACAAAGATTTTGTTCACTGCACTCCAAAAGGATTGTCTTCACTGCACACCACAAAGATTGTGTTCACTGTACCCCACAAAGGTTTTGTTCACTGCACCCCACAAAGGTTTTGTTCACTGCACCCCACAAAGATTGTGTTCACCGCACCCCACAAAGATTGTGTTCACTGTACCCCACAAAGGTTTTGTTCACTGCACCCCACAAAGATTGTGTTCACTGTACCCCACAAAGATTGTGTTCACTGCACTCCAAAAGGATTGTCTTCACTGCACCCCACAAAGATTGTGTTCACTGTACCCCACAAAGGTTTTGTTCACTGCACCCCACAAAGATTGTGTTCACTGTACCCCACAAAGGTTTTGTTCACTGCACCCCACAAAGATTGTGTTCACTGTACCCCCCAAAGATTTTGTTCACTGCACCCCACAAGGATTGTCTTCACTGCACCCCACAAGGATTGTCTTCACTGCACCCCACAAAGATTGTGTTCACTGCACCCCACAAAGGTTTTGTTCACTGCACCCCACAAAGATTGTGTTCACTGCACCCCACAAAGATTGTGTTCACTGTACCCCACAAAGGTTTTGTTTCACTGCACCCCACAAAGATTGTGTTCACTGTACCCCACAAAGATTGTGTTCACTGCACTCCAAAAGGATTGTCTTCACTGCACCCCACAAAGATTGTGTTCACTGTACCCCACAAAGGTTTTGTCCACTGCACCCCACAAAGATTGTGTTCACTGTACCCCACAAAGGTTTTGTTCACTGCACCCCACAAAGATTGTGTTCACTGTACCCCCCAAAGATTTTGTTCACTGCACCCCACAAGGATTGTCTTCACTGCACCCCACAAGGATTGTCTTCACTGCACCCCACAAAGATTGTGTTCACTGTACGCCACAAAGATTTTGTTCACTGCACCCCACAAAGATTGTGTTCACTGTACCCCACAAAGATTTTGTTCACTGCACTCCAAAAGGATTGTCTTCACTGCACCCCACAAAGATTGTGTTCACTGTACCCCACAAAGGTTTTGTTCACTGCACCCCACAAAGATTGTGTTCACTGTACCCCACAAAGGTTTTGTTCACTGCACCCCACAAAGATTGTGTTCACTGTACCCCACAAAGATTGTGTTCACTGTACCCCACAAAGGTTTTGTTCACTGCACCCCACAAAGATTTTGTTCACTGTACCCCACAAAGGTTGTGTTCACTGCACCCCACAAAGGTTTTGTTCACTGCACCCCACAAAGATTGTGTTCACTGCACCCCGCAAAGATTGTGTTCACTGTACCCCACAAAGGTTTTGTTCACTGCACCCCACAAAGATTGTGTTCACTGTACCCCACAAAGATTGTGTTCACTGTACCCCACAAAGGTTTTGTTCACTGCACCCCACAAAGATTGTGTTCACTGTACCCCACAAAGGTTGTGTTCACTGCACCCCACAAAGGTTTTGTTCACTGCACCCCACAAAGATTGTGTTCACTGCACCCCACAAAGATTGTGTTCACTGTACCCCACAAAGGTTTTGTTCACTGCACCCCACAAAGATTGTGTTCACTGTACCCCACAAAGATTGTGTTCACTGCACTCCAAAAGGATTGTCTTCACTGCACCCCACAAAGATTGTGTTCACTGTACCCCACAAAGGTTTTGTTCACTGCACCCCACAAAGATTGTGTTCACTGTACCCCACAAAGGTTTTGTTCACTGCACCCCACAAAGATTGTGTTCACTGTACCCTCCAAAGATTTTGTTCACTGCACCCCACAAGGATTGTCTTCACTGCACCCCACAAGGATTGTCTTCACTGCACCCCACAAGGATTGTCTTCACTGCACCCCACAAAGATTGTGTTCACTGCACCCCACAAAGGTTTTGTTCACTGCACCCCACAAAGATTGTGTTCACTGCACCCCACAAAGATTGTGTTCACTGTACCCCACAAAGGTTTTGTTCACTGCACCCCACAAAGATTGTGTTCACTGTACCCCACAAAGATTGTGTTCACTGCACTCCAAAAGGATTGTGTTCACTGCACCCCACAAAGATTGTGTTCACTGTACCCCACAAAGGTTTTGTTCACTGCACCCCACAAAGATTGTGTTCACTGTACCCCACAAAGGTTTTGTTCACTGCACCCCACAAAGATTGTGTTCACTGTACCCCCCAAAGATTTTGTTCACTGCACCCCACAAGGATTGTCTTCACTGCACCCCACAAGGATTGTCTTCACTGCACCCCACAAAGATTGTGTTCACTGTACCCCACAAAGATTTTGTTCACTGCACCCCACAAAGATTGTGTTCACTTTACCCCACAAAGATCTTGTTTACTGCACTCCAAAAGGATTGTCTTCACTGCACCCCACAAAGATTGTGTTCACTGTACCCCACAAAGGTTTTGTTCACTGCACCCCACAAAGATTGTGTTCACTGTACCCCACAAAGGTTTTGTTCACTGCACCCCACAAAGATTGTGTTCACTGTACCCCACAAAGATTGTGTTCACTGTACCCCACAAAGGTTTTGTTCACTGCACCCCACAAAGATTGTGTTCACTGTACCCCACAAAGGTTGTGTTCACTGCACCCCACAAAGGTTTTGTTCACTGCACCCCACAAAGATTGTGTTCACTGCACCCCACAAAGATTGTGTTCACTGTACCCCACAAAGGTTTTGTTCACTGCACCCCACAAAGATTGTGTTCACTGTACCCCACAAAGATTGTGTTCACTGCACTCCAAAAGGATTGTCTTCACTGCACCCCACAAAGATTGTGTTCACTGTACCCCACAAAGGTTTTGTTCACTGCACCCCACAAAGATTGTGTTCACTGTACCCCACAAAGGTTTTGTTCACTGCACCCCACAAAGATTGTGTTCACTGTACCCCCCAAAGATTTTGTTCACTGCACCCCACAAGGATTGTCTTCACTGCACCCCACAAGGATTGTCTTCACTGCACCCCACAAAGATTGTGTTCACTGCACCCCACAAAGGTTTTGTTCACTGCACCCCACAAAGATTGTGTTCACTGTACCCCCCCAAAGATTTTGTTCACAGCACCCCACAAGGATTGTCTTCTCTTCACCCCACAAAGATTGTGTTCACTGTACCCCCCAAAGATTTTGTTCACTGCACCCCACAAGAATTGTCTTCACTGCACCCCACAAGGATTGTCTTCACTGCACCCCACAAAGATTGTGTTCACTGTACCCCCCCAAAGATTTTGTTCACTGCACCCCACAAGGATTGTCTTCTCTGCACCCCAGAAAGATTGTGTTCACTGTACCCCCCAAAGATTTTGTTCACTGCACCCCACAAGGATTGTCTTCACTGCACCCCACAAGGATTGTCTTCACTGCACCCCACAAAGATTGTGTTCACTGTACCCCCACAAAGGTTTTGTTCACTGCACCCCACAAAGATTGTGTTCACTGTACCCCCCAAAGATTTTGTTCACTGCACTCCAAAAGGATTGTGTTCACTGCACCCCAAAAAGATTGTGTTCACTGCAGCCCACACACAGAAAAATGGATGTGGATCACTGACACCTGCCTATCTCCTATCCCACACCACACAGCAATATCGATTGTAGTTTGTAGAACACACTTTCCCTAAAATTCAGCAGACTCTGTCCCTAACAGGATTGAGAAGAGATCGTAGATCAGGAGAACTAAGTGCAGACCCCACCCCACACAGCAATATCGATTGTAGTTTGTAGAACACACTGACCCTATAATTCAGCAGACTCTATCCCTAAAATGCCTACAACTCGCCCTGCCTAAACACTCCGACCTGTCCCTCAATTCTATCCGGACACAAATGTTTTTTTCCTGCCTATCTTTCCCTAATCAGCAGCCAGCACGTTGATGTGTGCTCTGTCCCTGATCTAAGCAGCATAATGACCCCGCTGCGGCTGCCTCGAACTTATAAAGACTTGGTCACATGCTTCAGACGGCCAATCACAGCTACTGAGACATTTGCAGGCATGGCTGGGATGGCTTAAGGCACACCAGTTAAACGATTGTTGATTGGCTGTTGAAAGCCCGCCATGAAAAGAGCGCCAAAGCATGCAAAACCCGGAAATAAAACGACCGAACACGGATTTTTACCCGAATATACAGTAAAGTGTCCGTGTTCGTGTTCGGGTAACAAAAATCCAATTATTCGGTACGAACACGAATAATACAGTCCGTGTTCGCTCAATACTAATCACAAGTGCTTTAGACCTAGTTATAGAACCATAGGGTCTCATGGTCTGAAAAATAGCTATAACGATTCTTGTCCCTGTAAGCGCTTAGGGCCCACTTATTAGCAGGTCTTAGTATCTGGTGAGTGTTCATACTGTTGGGGAATCACACACAGCATAATGTGAATGATTTGAATATTGTGGAGCACTGTGCACTACATAGTATGAGCGGCAATTGGCGATAAACTCGTTAAAGTGTGATGCTTTTACTATGTCCTGAAAAATATGGAAGGATAGGTATGACCTGAAAGATAGGCCTGGTTGAAGGCTAATACAGCCCAATTAAGAGCACTAGGATTCTTAAGTGTGTTATTAGTTTATGAACTTGATTGTATTTTCTGTTTTGTTCCCTTTGTATTACTGTACTTTAGGAGATGTCGTGTTCTACCACTCCTTGTTATCATTGCTGTAACCTTAATGTATATAAATAATACAAATTATTGATATTAAAAAAAAAAAAAAACTTAGGAAACCCTATTGTCTAAAACAATGCCTATTTGAATTGAATTGCTTTGTACTGTAAATGTTTTTATTAACAGCAGTATGGAGCATATGGATTAACAGAATTAGTGAGGTGTTCCACTAGTCTCCAAGTCTCACCAGTCAGTTTACCAAGAATGACACTTAAAGCAATTCTATAAATTGTCGTAGGTTATATAATGTTTAATCTCTAAAGAAAGTAAAGCTAACAATAAACTAGATGGAGCTAACTGATCTCTGTGTGAAAGTCACTCTGCAAAGGTCTGACACATCCCCTGTGAGTCAGAGCTAGAGCGCACCACTCTGCAGGAGTCTTGACCTTGGCTGAATGGACAGTTATACCTTTGGCCATCACCATGAGGTGTGCTGAACCTCGGTAGAGAGACCCCTGCTTACACACAGAGAGCAAAGGTTATTCTCTGCAGTATTCAAGGAGGGGAAAGACTTCTCTACCCAGGCTGTTGCCTGAAAACAAGCTGCAAGACTTTGAACCAGTAACAATAATCTTTTAACACTGGGCAGGGCCTGTGATATCATTTACAGTGTTTGAGTAATACTGCAAAGTGGAGACAACTCTGGCAAGCCCCTTAAAGGGGACATCACACATGAAGGTGGTGTAAATAGTCAGGTGGTGGATCCACAAGGCTGATAACAAAAAGGAGATTCCTTTTCAGGTCAGTGTAGAAGGTGAGTGAGCACTGCCCCCAGAGGCGATTAGTGGTGGTGGTTGAAGGATATTCTTTGGACATTCACCACAATTTATTTGCTTTAAGTGTGGAATTTTTTATGAGCACTGGATTTTTAATATTTACATTTGACTTACATAATAATTTACAGCATGTTTGTTTATTACATCACACAGTGGTATTTGAATCTAATTTTTTACACCAAATAAGTCTTATATTATTTGCACCTATTAGGTAAGGTGAAACATATTATTATGGGGAGACCCTTTACAATTTTTTTTTACTTTTATAGTAACAGCACAGCATTCATTTACATTATTATTATTATTATTATTATTTTTAACACCCCCTTTACAAAAAAATAATTTTATAATAATTATCATGAATTTAAACATCATGCATGCTGCTAGGGGTAGGAGCAAAACTGGCTGGTGGAGGGTGGGCAACATCTATTAGTATGGCTGCAATTTTTTGCAGAGAGACTAAACCACAGCATGTCAATTCACCCAACATGCAGGAGCAAGGAGACACAAGCTTCTGCATAGTTGGAAAATGTTTAAAATCGGAGGGGCACCATGAAACATTAAGAAGAAATAAACGTATGGGCAATAAAATCAGTTTTATGTCACAGTGTATGGTTTGAAATTTGGTATTAAAATAAGCTCCATAACTGGTGTCAGTGACAGTAATAAAAAGCCCAAACATTGGTGGTCAGTGGCAGGCTCATGCTATAATAATAATCCCCCAGAATTTATAGTCAGTATCTGCCTGTAACAATACAATAACTCTATCCTCCAGCCTTGGTGTTCAGTGGTTTACTCACCTGAGCACATGCTCCTGCACTGCTGCCTCTCTCCCTGTTGGCTAGGACTGTACTTCTAGAGAGATTTCCACATGACAGTTCTGGCTTCTTATAGGCTCCATTCACACCTGAGCTTTTTTTTTTGAGCATGTTTGTATTTTTTAGTGGAGCATTTTTGGAGCGGCACCATTCATTTGAATGGGTCTCCCTTTGCTCCAAAAATGTTCCAAAGAAGCACATCTACCACACACACTTGGCACAGAGCCAGGAGAGTTTGGCATTGCAATTTTGGCCACGATTGTAGTGCAATTTGTCCCTTGACAATTAGGAGAAAATGAGATTACAAATGCGTTCTGCATTTTGCAGCGATTCTGGAATCGTGGGCAGAATCACAGTGATTCTGCCCTTGATCTGGATCATGCAGGCGTGAATGGAGCCTTAAGCCTCGTACACACGAGTCGAAATTCGGCCTGGAATTTTAGTCCGACAACCGATCTGCCAATTTTCGGCTTGTTAGTATGGTGCTCTCGACAACTGACTCCGACTTTTCGGCCGAAAAAATTCTGGTGTGCAGGCTATAAAATTTTTGTCCACCGTCAAACACGTCCGATTTTCGTGCAGTCAGTACAGATTTCGACAGGGAAAAATCTTATGAGCAAGACTGGGCATGCTCAGAGATGAAAGAACACAAAGAAAGGAATCCAACACATGACATCACTTCTGAAGTATAATTCTGTCGGACGACAAAATTCGTGTGCAGTCTAGAGCACATTCCAACCAACAGACACCATTCTGGACAAAAGACGAACGACCGGTCGGCGGAAATTCGTTGCGTGTGTACGAGGCTTTAGCGCCACTGCTGGGACACAGAAATCAACCCAGTAAACTATGGCTGTTTTGCCTCTTTGGTGTCCGCAACAGCAGTAAATACTTTTACTTCTTAATTCCTTCATGTTTACATGTTAAACTGGACTGATGTCAATAAAGCATGGGAACCCACATGCTCACTGATTCTGCTGTATAGCTATTCTGTGTCTACACTGGCTATATGTTTAGTGTCATTGGCTGTTATTTATCTTAAAAAAATAAAAAATACTAGAGCAAACAAACAAGTTTAGCACTGGAAGGTTCCTAAAATGTTGATGTATTAATTGGGGATGGGTGAGGCATGTTCGAAATCCAAGTCCCAACCCATCTGAGCAATCCTGCCAGGAAGCCATAACTGCATGCCGCCAATAACAAGAAGCGTGTGTATATGCAGCTGCAGGCCGGGAAATGGCTCACTGCCTATGATTGGCAGTGGGAAGTGACAGCTTCCTGCTGGGATTGCTCAGGTTTGTTGGCACTAGGATCTCAACACGTCAGAACCCATCCCTAGTATTAATATCATCAAAATTCCTGCTTAGAATAAATAATAGCTTTTGTGCTATTTATACTAACTTCTTGATGATTTCTTATTATGAATCAATTGTTAATTGCCATCTTTATGTTGTATTTTCCACATGTCATAAAATGATTGATGTCCACAACTTACTGTTCTGAAAAGCCAGTGCTAAAGCACAGACAGCAATGTCAAAACACTAATAACCAACCTACTGAGCTTGATTTACCAGTCTGTACTGTAGTAACACAAGCCCAGATGGCATTTCAATATTGTACTGGAGGTACAGTATAAAGTCAGTTTTAAATAATTATCTGCTAAATAACTTGTAAATATTTATAACCACAATCCCCAAGCTGTTTTACTTGTCTACAAAGTCAGACATGGCCTGGGCAGGATTGGAAATATGATAGAGATTGTGAAATTATATTTTTTTATAATTTGTTTTAAAGAGAAATTGAAGCAAGACTTATGTATTTTTTTTTTGTAAATGTAATTAAATCTCTGCATCCTAAAATATATTGTTTGCATGTTAAAGCTAGAAACTATAATATATAGACATGAAGACACACTTGTTATCCTGCTGAGCCACTCTAAGCCTCAAGATAAAAGCTTATTCATAAAAGGTAAAATGCTATTGTCCCATTCTTTCATTGAAAATATAATTTCCAACAGTTTTGCCAATTTTAAAGCTGCCTAGGTAATCTATCCTCTATTTTCTGCTTTTAAAGAAGAACTAAACTTTCTCAATCAACATTATCTATATTTAATCCTTATGCTGCTAGCATTTAAAAATAGATAGGAAGGTATTGCTGACCAAATATATATATATATATATATATATATATATATATATATATATATATATATATATTATGATTTTTAACATTTTCCTGATATAATTTGGTAAATAAGAGTTTTTGGAAAGTGAGTGAAAGCCTTAACACAACAACAGAATATTATTGATAAGTAGTAATAAAGTTTAACAAAAAACAATTTATTTAGTTACATAAAAGAAACATTATTAAGAGAGCTCTAACACATGTCTTTTCTTTCTCATTGTTTGTATTTAATAATAAGAAAAACATTTAGATATAAGTGCAAGTGGTATATTATATAATTACCATGCTACTGCACATGAGGGCCCCATTCTGTTAACTGGTGTTCCAGAGACTTCTCTCTCCTCCCATTTAGTCTGTGTATATTATTATAGGCTGGTGCCTCATTGGTTTGCATGGACAGGCTCTGATTGGTGGGAATCTCTATTCCTTTTTAGGATAGGCTAATCTTTAATCCCTATACTTTTCATAGGTCTGCCCCTTTAATACAAATCCTTGGCACAAACTATTTTGAGCAGAAAACTTAAATTTGCGAGTGCATGACATTTTTAGGGAAATTAAGTATTCATGACGGGCTGGCCACCTTGATTGCAGATCTAAAAGAAGCATCATTTGAAGTGAATATTTGTTGAACAAGGTTTGGGTCCCATTGTTTGGATAAATGAGCTCAGGCACCGAAGTGTCTAGGAAAAGCCTTCTCACATACAGAATTAGTAATGCGAATATTTCTCCTGGCAACCTAAAGCGGAGTTCCACCCTCAAAAATAACTTTTCCCCATCCACATGCTCTAAATTACCTGAAAAAGAATTGGATAATTAAAATTTTTTTTTTTGATTCACTTACCTTGTTTTTAAAGAAAATATACTTACCTTCCTTCCTCTTCCTCCCTCTGCGGACACGGCCGCCAACATCACTTCCTGCTTGCATTGACTCCTGGGAGATGAGCGTCATCGATCCCATGAGTCAATGCGCCTGCTCCGGCCCTGCTTGTCACTTCCGGTGCAGGCGCGTCATTCCCAGAAGCTGTGCAGGGATGACGCGCATGCACTGGAAGTGATGAGCAGGGCCGCTGCAGGGCATTCTGGGACTCCAACGTCACCGAAGAGGACACCGAAGAGGACTCTCTGGCTTCAGCTGCCCACACCTGAGATGGCAGCGCTGGACAAGACATTTTCAAGGTAAGTATTTCTTCTAAAAGGTAAGTGAAACAGAGGACAGTTCAGAGGCTATCGTTGCTTAAATGCACTAGCCCTGACTGTCCCGGGGGTATTTTTATCTAAAAAAAATTTTTCAGAGTGGAACTCTGCTTTAACCTATCCTGTATAACAGGGTCTTATGAAAGACACATTACACACCCACACTGATACAACTCTAACTGAAATATATTCATAATTACAATATTATTTACAGCTTTTAAAGGAGATTTCACATAAACCTATTATGCAACAGTATGTTATATTTCCTTGTTTTAACCTTTATTTTATATATATTTTTTCAATGGCTTCCTGGTTTCTGGCCTAGCCCAAAATGATGTCATCTATGCCATGAGTCTCCATGAGAAAATGTTTTCTTTCATCTGGAGCAGGGGAGGAGATGCTCTATCAGCTAAGCACTCCCCCTTGCCTGCATGCCTGAGCGAAGGACAGATGGATTCCAGGAAGTAAATGCTACATGAATCATCTGCCCTTACTCAAGACGTGTATTGCTATAGAAATACTGGGGGGGGGGGGGGGCTGCTTTTCAAAGTGATTTCTCAACATAATAAAAGTATAGAGACATAGATGTGAATGCATGGGCGAGTTTGCTTTACATATTAAAAGTTAATTAAACACAGCTTTTTTTTGTGGTGCTCAGATACAGTTTAGTTCGGCTTTAAAAAATTCTGAAAAAAACTACAATGAAGATAACAGATAATTTCTAAAGGCTTTCATATTTTTTTTAAACTAGCAACCTTGTTGAAAACTAATCTAGACTAATTCATGTTTGATGCATTTTTTTTTTTTTTGTGGAGGAAAACTGAAGAAAGAGCTTAAAGTATTCTGTCTGAAAAGAATATTGGTGGCTGTCATTGCTGAATTGTGCTTTTGAAAATCTTAGTTCCCTGGCTTTTATGCTAATGTGTTGAATTCAGTCTAAATCAATCTGAGTCACTGGCCCAGAACAAGTATAGACATAAAAAAATTCTGACACCTATTTGCTTGTCACAACTCCTTGACTTTGACAACAGGCATTTTTAGAAATAGGACAGCAATGTCAGCCCCTGCACTTCTTTCATTAAAGTCACTTTTAAACACTGGGAAAATGTAAAATTATTCCCTGCAGTGGAGATGTATCTGCACTGCAAGAGTTAATTGCTTGTTTGTCTAGGATAGAGGAGAATCAGTTTACTTACCCGATCCTCTGCTTCCCTGGCAACATGTTCAGTACACCGCTATAGACCCTGCTGCGGTCTTAATGACCTAGTCACTGCAGAGACCAGTCTAGCAGTGGGGAGGAGCAGGGAATAGAGTAAGTAAAACTTCTTTCATTGTCCCCTTGGACCTAAACAAGCAATGAACCCTAGCAGTTCTGGGGCAGTCCCCCACTGCAGGGGATACATTTATAGTTGCCTGGATTTGGGCTTCAAGGTGTTGTATTTGCATTGTTTATTGTGTTTTGTTTTTGTCTTTTTATATTTTTAATACATTCTTTTGCCGATCTGTCTACTTTCCACCATTTACAAAATAAAAAAGCACTTCAGCATAGTTCATTTCCATTTAAACATTACAAACCAATATTGGAAAAAAAAAAAAACCTTGGGATTTTTAGAGTGCCACACAACAAACAAACAAACATAAAAAATAAAATTTTTAATTTTTATTATTAGTACAAATAGAATTGGGTTAAAAAGAAAACTGTGCATTCAGTTGTATTTAAAAACAGCTATCAAGAATAGGTATCCATGTAATTCATGTAGTTACTTCATCTCAACGTGTTTCACCAAACACTACATATTAAACAACTGAAATGAGAAAAATAGAGAAAATCACCAACAAATTTACATAACAGTATACAGTATATTGCACCACAAGCGTTTGAAATATAATAATGCCATATATATATATATATATATATGCTGCAAAAACTTATATCATACATTGATCAAATTAAACATGAATCTGATGTCACCAGAAAATTACACCTGATGCATGTATACAAGCAGCACTGGATAGTTTTGTCAAGCGTGGTTCCCAATGTTACCCACCGGAAGTATTAGTGAACCATAGGTGAAGCACAAAAGAACCACAGACAATTCCCTTTCTGCTGTATAATATAAGAACAAAATTATGACTTAAAAAAGTGCAGGTGCTGGAAACCCCCTGCATCAACATCTACAAAAAGAAAAAAAATGCCAAGAACCAAAGCACCAAAGGAGAAAGGCATACCAGTATCAGGGGTGTTCTAAACATACGCTAAGGTTGGCTCCATTCATGAATTTGTGGGGCCCACCAACTGATTAATTTTTGATATGCTAA
The DNA here is from genome assembly GCF_965119305.1 of Pelophylax lessonae. Taxonomy (NCBI): domain Eukaryota; kingdom Metazoa; phylum Chordata; class Amphibia; order Anura; family Ranidae; genus Pelophylax; species Pelophylax lessonae. Next base: position 378,762,190 of record NC_138772.1, on the reverse strand, counting down.
AAGTAAAAAAACAAAACATAAACATACTCTTACTCCAAACAGAAAGAGGATCCTCAAACATGTATTAAAAAAAAAAAAAGGGTTCATAGTTGAAAAGATGGAGTCTGACCTGGCTAATAAGCACTCACCATATAAACAGGATTTGTTTGGGAAGAGATCTTAAATGGCCAGAACCAATAGAGAGATAGAAAGCAATAAAGGACACAATACCACTCTGGTGATGACACAGCATACCGGCCATCAAGTGCCAGCCACGTACATCAAGTGTCACCGACCAGCCGCTGCCAAAGGTCACTGACCCAAGTCATGGGGAAAAAAAAGGATGGGTATTCAAGACATACTGAAAAATATGTACCTATAAAAATTAAAAAAAATATACTCAAATGAATATGATTAACTAATGGAAACATATGATAAAAACTGATCATATTTTGCATCAAACCTGCTAAGCACTAGACAGAAAAAAGGAAGCAAACAAATTCAAAAAAGTGCCAAATATAAAAAAAACTAACTTATTCAATGCCACTCCACCAAATTCTAAAATATAATAAACCAATCTGGGAATGACAAAAAACATAAAATGACTAGACAAATCAGTAGAAACTCATCAAGGAAATAACTCAAGGGTTTGAAACTCAGGGCATCATTCAAACCTGGAAATTTTGTAGCAGCTAGGTCATAGATCCATTTGGTCTCTCCCTGCAAAAAAAAATGTGTTCATGTCTCCATTTCTTTCGTAAGGAGGCACATGTTCTAAGAAAAAAAAAAAAAAAATCCTCCGTAAGTCAAACCTATGGTACAGTCCAACATGGTAGGAGATTGGGGCCTCTAATTTATTTTTAGATATTAAGGCAACATAGCGTAATCACGGATGTGCTGATTACATTATTTCTTTGTTTTGCCTATATAGAAGGCTCAACAGTCACATCTCATAAAATACACAATACCATAGGTTTGACAGTTTGCTAATAACTTAGGACTAAAACACTGAGCCCCGAGTAGGATGATCTCCCCAGCATTCAGAATGTGCCTACAATAGTTTCACCTGCTGCCCTGGGCCATGTCCACAATCCTAGGCTTAATTTGAGACCTGTTAGAATAGCTACTGTGAACAAGTTGATTCTTCAACGATTGAGACCTCCTAAATGTGATTTCTGTGCATATATTGACGTATTTTAACACAACATCATCTGCCAAAAGTAAATACCAGCATATCTCCATGATTTAACGAACCCATTTGTGCTGACCTGAGTATTGCGTTATCAATCTGGTATTTTGAAAATTTGATCTGATTTATTTGCTGTGGATTAAGGTTGTTCTGTCCTGATTTTTGGCTAGATTATATGCTTTCTTTAGACAAGTTTTACTATACCCACGCTCCATCAGGCATTGTTGTAAAGCCTTAGCCTCAGTCTCAAAGTCCTCAACCCTCGTGCAATTTATTTTATTACGTAGGTGTTGACTATAAAGGATGCTGGTCACAAAAGATGCAGGGATTTTAGTCCTAAGTTTTTGCTTTCCATCTCTCCATTTAACCACCTCCTGCCTACCATATTTTCAAATGGCGGGTGGACGGTGGCTCTCTTGTTCTGAGACATCCTATGACATGCTCCCATTGTCGCTGCCTATTGCGTGCCCATAGGGGCCCGCAGCACGGCGATTGATGGTGCACTCTCTTCTTGGGACACGGCACATCACCGATCCCGGACCACAGCTGATCATATGTAAACAAGGAAATGCTGGTTATTGACATTATTTTCCTCACAATGACAGAGCGTGAGGAGAGGAGTGCCGATTAGTGGCATTTCCTCACAGGGGAAATCTGTACAGATAAACAGGGTACTGATTATCAGTGCAGCCCCAACAGCGCCCAGCAGTGATGTCAATCAGTGCCCATCAGTGATGCCAGTCAGTACTGCCTTTCAGTGCCCATCAGTGCCTGCTCATCAGTGCTGCCTTTCTGTGCCCATCAGTGCTACATATTAGTGCCGTCTCATCAGTGCCCTTCAGTGCTGTCTCATCAGTATAGCCTCATCAGTGCTTATCAGTGCAGCCTCATCAGCACACATTAGTGAAGGAGAAAAATTACTTATTTACAAAATGTTATAAGAGAAACTAAGTTTTAAGTCTTTTTTAATTTTTTTTTTTAGCAAGAAATAAAAAAACGAGTGGTGATTAAATACCACCAAAAGAAAGCTCTGTCTAAAAAAAAAAAAAATGATAAAAAATATTTTTTTTGGATACAGTGCTGCATGACTGTGCAATTGCATCATTCAAAGTGCGACAGCACTGAAAGCTGAAAATTGGCTTGGGCAGGAAGGGGGTAAAAGTGCCCACTAGGCACGTGGGTAAAATCTCTCATGTATTACCCCTTGTCTGGCACAGGGGGTAGACGGCCTCCTTTGTTCTGTGGATTCCAGCATTACCTTGGTCAGACTTGGGCATAAAAATGGTGGCATCCTGATGCGCATGTGTCTGACGTCATATCCCGGTAGCAAGATCGCGCACACCCGCATCCCTCTAGTGGAGTCAGATGACAGCAGGGTAGAAGGGGTATAACTAAAGGTGCACGAGGCGATATTTTCTGCTGAGGTGCACCTGGCTGTGTACAACACAGGCTTCCTGAACAAATCCTCTTTATATGGTGAGTGCTTGTTAGCCATGTTGAACTCCCTCTTTTCGACCTCTTTCTGTTTTTAGAAAGAATATGTTTTTTCTTTATTTTCAGCATATCAACAATCTGGTCTGTTACTGGGCCCCACAAATTCATGAATGGAGCCAATTTTTAAGCCAACCTTAGTGTACATTTAGAACACTCCTGTTGATGGTATGCCTTTCTACTTTGGTGCTTTGATCCTTGCCGTTTTTTTTTTTGTAGATGTCCATGGAGGAGGTTTCCTGCACCTGCACTTTTTTTAAGTCATAACTTTGTTCTTATATTATACAGCAGAAAGGGAATTGTCTGCGGTTCTTTTGTGCTCCTCATATGGTTCACTAATACTTCTGGACGGTAATGTTGGGAACCACATTTGACAAAACTATCCAGTGCCTCTTGTATGCATTGATCAAGTCTAATTTTATGGAGAGATGCCCTCCATTAGATTCATGTTTCATTTGATTAATGAACAATTTAGAGATGCCCTCCATCAGATTCACGTTTAATTGGATTAATGAACAATTAATGATTTTCAAACACTTGTGGTGCAATATATACTGTTGCGTGTGTTTTTCTTTTTTGTGATTTTCTCTATTTTTCTAATTTCAGTTGTTTATTATGTAGTAAATCTCCTGAAGAAGCCAGTGAGTGCCAAAACATGTTGAGATGAAGTAACTACATGAATTACATGGATATCTATTTTTTCACACAATTCTTTTTGTATTATTAGAAAATATTGTAATATTATCTTTTATATTTGTGTGTTGTGTGACACCCTAAAAATCCCAATGTACTTTTTCAAACATTTGTTCTCTATTCAGGATGTGGGGCCCTTGATATCCATTTTTACTGGTGTAAAGATTATGTGTATGTTACAAACCAATAGTAAAGCTTTGGTGTCCTAATACATAATTGATGTTTCTTCAGCTAAAAATCTATGGGACTAGACTGCAACAATTCCTCTGCCCAACTGGGAATTTGTTCATGTTCAAAATATTTTATACATTAATGATAATTCTGTATATATATTTTACTGAATTTCCTTTACAATTCTGCTACTTGCTTATTTGTCTAGTTCCAGGTTATAGGTCTGGGATAATCTTTTGCAGAAGATTTTTTATAGCATGTAATGATCTGTCTTATAATACTGTAATACAAATACTGATAATGTATAACCATCTTTATGATGATCTATCTGCTTAAAATTCTTGAGGTTTTTTTTCAAACATTTTCTAGTTTATATAAAAATGGCTAATTGAAAATTCACACTATCTGGGGGGTGACTTGCATCAGGGGGTCCGGTGTGTCCCCGTTCACCATTCAAGTTCAAATTTTTGCCTGAATTCGGACCTGAAATGGAGCCAGAGATGCACAGGACCCTTCTGCGGTGCGATCCCTGGCTGTCCTGGAGATGTGTGAACCGGTTCCATCGAGAGCTGGTCACACTCTCCTGTTAATGTGAATTGGATGTGGGGAAACCCGCATCCAATTCGCATAAGTGTGAACCCAGCCTAAAAGGAAATTTTATAAAGCATAGTCAGCTTAAGGCTGGCCATATATTATACAATTAGTGCAAAGGCCTCTCTTATTGCATACAAATTGAAAGTGTTTGGTTGGACCTTATATTTTATGGTTTTGGTAAATCTACAAGAAAATTGTATAATGTATAGCCAGCTTGAGGCTGGCCATAAATTATATATTTAGTGCAAGGGCCTGCTTGATTGCATACAAATTGAAAGTGTTTAGGTTTGACCTGGTGTTATATGGTTTTGGTAAATCTAAAGCAAAATTGTACCAGAGAATTGTATAATGTATGGCCAGCCATACTGTAGTGTGTGGTGTAGCGAACTATAATATTTTGCATGGACTTGATCAATGTTATGTGTGTTAAAAATATGACTAATCATATGAAATGTATGCATATGAATGAAGTAAATGGTCTATTTGCAATAGGTTGTACAAAACAGGGAGCTTGGGTTATCACCTTACTGCATAGGTACTGGAAAGTATTGATAGATCCACTCACAGATAATGAAAAGATACAGAGACCTTCCAGCCTTCCCATTAAATAGCTTCTTTTCAGACGTTGCTAGGCTGCAGGCCGCGTGGGAGACAGACAAAGCACAGAACACACATAGGAAGCAATCCGTGGATTTACTAATAAACTGAAGATATCACTTATGTCAGTATTAAAGGTTTATTCAGGAAGGTGTCTGTGCTGAAAGATTGTATTGTTCATGCTGGATATATGACAAAATATATTGCTTCTAAAAACTCTACCATTATGTTAGTTTTCATTAGCTTTTCAGTGTCTCTTGACGTGGACATATTTTTTTTTTTTTTAAACAGAAAACAACACTTTCTTTTTAGTTTATTTGTGAGTTAATACATTTCATTTTGAAGCTCTGTGATACTTTATGTTATGCAAACAAAATACAGACTCCATACGAAATGAACAAGGTTTTCTATCTTTTGGGCTAATTCTACCTTTGCATAAAAAAACTCCATGGGATGTAAAAATTTAGGGTCGTAGAGCTATTAAAAGTTTAGGTAGACCTTTATGAATAGTACACCTTCACGATTCATAGTTACGTAGTAAATGTGGTTGAAAAGAGACACAGGTCCATCCAGTTCAAATAACATTCACCATCCTCTCTACTGCAAATAAACAAGAAGGTATTTAAAATAATAACATTACGTCTGAGGTGTATTAAAAAGTATTAATAACATTGGGGGAATGAAGGAAAGGTGACTACATGATACTATAAAATGGGATTTTAAAGAAAACCTGTTACTTTGACCTGCATGGGCAAAGCACAAGTTTTCTTTACATATTTCCCCTCTGGGTGTTAGGGCCCAACTTTCAACAACTTTTGGAGTCTATACTGGCCACTATGCCACTGATTAGTGCACCATTAACTCATGTGGTTAAGTATAGTGCTAGAAGAGCATAGAACATAGTACAGAGTTGGGCAAAACTCAAAGCCCTTTATGCAGCCTAAACCTGTTGTCAATTGTGACACAAAAACATATCTACTACAGTACTTTCAGACATTTCAACCATAGTCTTAGCTTAAACCAAAATGAAGTTTGTTTGAGCTTTGCATCCTGAAGAACAAGACTTCAAAATTGCTTTTTCATACATATACTTTTAGAGAAAAGAAAATTGTAAAAAATAGGTAAACTAAATGCAACTAGTAAAACATTTCCAACCTAAAATTTATAGGCAGGTTGTAAACACAAGAGTAAACCTTTGAGAAGGAACAATAACTATGGCTGTATATAGTCTGATGCCAGTGATTGGAAAAGCTTGGATCACAGTTGTAAGTTTTCTGCCTTTACTTTCCCATAATTGCTGATGGCAGTTTAGCTTAGAATTGGCTGACCATATACTTACACTGACAATTAGCAGGTTCAGGCACAGTTCTGGTCTCCTACCCACACATGGTTACTAGTAGGCTATTTATCCCTACCTCCCTTTCAATGAGCTGTTTCTTTAGCCTTCCACAGTGTCTTTCAATTTCCATTGTGGTTTTGTTCTGTGTCTAGCCTTATATGCTCCTTACCTACAGTACTTATTTTCATGGGGTACCTAGGATTTAGCCTTACTTTTTCTTTTATTTACTCGGTTCATATAATCCTGAGAAAGGAATTTTTATAATCCATGGGCATGTCTACTGATTATACTGTACATCTATATAAAATTACATATGAGATGTAACAGTAGTTTCATTTTCAAATTGTTTGTCCTCTACTTTCACTGTTTAAAGAATGCTGTTTATTGTGGATGAAGTTAATCAATTATATTTTTGCTATTGGGAAGGGTGATCCTGATAACCTACTTACGTTTTATGAGTATTTGAATGGTTCTGTCCCCAAATTTGATTTTAATTTTTAACATTAATTATGACTGTTTTTCTATCTCATTTCTGGATACTAGGGCATATGTGCAGGCTCGTTGTTGTTATAGTGATTTGCTTGGTAAATCTTCAGATCACAACCGATTGCTTAGGTACTTTGGTTTTTATCCACGGTCTGTATTTAGAGTTGGTAGCAGTGCGTGTCCTGTGTCATCCAAGATGAGTCAGTTAGGATAGAGAGACTTGCAGAAATCACCAATCAATTGGTTGTACAAGGCTAGCTCAATTCAGTAGTATCCAAGGAATGTGATTTGATAGATACCAATGCTTAATTCCAGTAAGGTTCTGAACATAGGATTCCTTTTGTGTCTCAATATCATGGCTTGTCAAAGAGCATATTTGCCTCTCTTAAAGAGTAACTCCGCTTTTATTGAACAAAAAACATGCCCCTTTGGTAATCTATTTGCATTGCAGGGATTTTAACAATTTTTGTTGCAGATTCCTACCTTTTGTTATTCTGAAGATATAGCTGTTTGTTTGTCTGTGTCCATGTGCAAAGTAAATGTGAATGGGAGTGATTTGAAATTATCAATCAGCTGCTGCACTTGCAGATTTTCTTTGGGAGAGTGGCAGGGTCTGCATCCCTTTAGCCTGGCATCTGTGTACAAAAAGCCTACAGGTTGCCATATTGTATTACAGAAACCTACAGAGATACCTGCCTACCTGCAGATTGACAAGGAAAGGTAATTTTTTTAATAACATTTAACTACAGTATGACTTGTGTAGCAACTGCACATACTATATACATTTTTTTTAATTTGCTGTTTTTTCCTATGAAGGTAGAGTTACTCTTTAAACGACACTGTCATATATTGTTGAGCAATTATCCATAAATAAGAGAGTTTTATCAATATCTGTTACAAACATACAGAAGGGTTTGAATGATTTACAATCAGGTTGTTTGTGCTCATTGTGTTAGGACTTCTGCTTCCTTTAGAACTTCAAATACTTTTTGGGGGCCAGTAACAACGGTAGTTATTCCTGTCTGTCATGTATTCATTGTTTGAATTTAAACAAGGGTGGTGTTTTCTTTCATCCACATCAGTGCTATCCTTTTAAGAAAAAAAACTAACTATTATACCTGCCTTAAATTGCTGTAGTTGATGTGATTAAAGGGGTTGTAAAGTAAGAAGATTTCTTATCTTAATGCATCCTATGACCTAAGATAAAAAGCCTTCTGTATGCAGACGCCCCCCCTCTGCCCCCCTAACACTTACCTGAGTTCCCTCTCTGTCCAGCGATGTCCACAAGTGTCTCAGTTGTCCGAGTTTCTCCCTCCTGATTGGCTGAGACACAGCAGTGGAGCCATTGGCTGCTGCTGTCAATCAAAGTCAGCTAGCCAGTCAGGAGGGAGAGTCTCCGTGTCTGAATGGACACAGGGAGCTGTAACTAAGCTCGGGTGCCCCCCCCATAGCAATTTGCTTGATGTGGGGGCACTGAACAGGAGCGAGGGGCCAGGAGAGCAGAAGAGGGACATGAGAAGAGGAGGATCCAGGCTGCTCTGTGCAAAACCAACTGCAACAGAGCAGGTAAGTATAACATGTTTGTTATTTTTATAGGAAAAGAACGAGACTTTACAATCACTTTAAGTACCCGCGTGGCTTTTGTTACATGGATGAAATTACTCTGCAGGTGAAAGAGAGGATTGCGAGACATAAGTATCCTATCAGAGATAAGCAAGTAGAACAACAAACAGCATTTTATTTAATGGGGTCTGTTTCCCAACTTAAGTATACCATTATAGATTCTATTCCCAAATTAAAAGAGGAGGCAATAGAGAATTACTTCTTAACAATAGGAAGACTTTCTGGATCCACAAACTGAACACATTACATCCATTAGGTTTGAATGGCGATCCAACTAGAATTATATTAAATTTTGTAACAGTCTTTATTTTTTCTTTTCACAGCTCTCTTGTCACATATTGTTACATTACATTATGATAATAGATGTTTTCATTTGATGGTGGGAAGATTGCTGCAGCTGCATGATTTTCTCCCTATTCTTTGTTTTATATCTTATTAGGCTACACCCCATTTGAGTTGTTTTAATGATGTAATTAATGGTCTTACTAGCATTTTTTGTTTATTGAATAATATGCGACTTACAATCATATAAGAAACTGAGGCAAATACTGTATGTCTATGGATACAGAAGAAATAATAAAAACTAGACCACTATCCTTAAGTATTTGCTCTAAATGACAACAATTCAACAGTATCTAGAAATTTGTTATGCATAGCAAAACCTAAAAAAATGAAGGTCTTACTAGTATATAGATAAGAGTTGATATATCATTGTGTATCTGTCTATTTATCCTGACTGATAGGGCTGATTGTCTGAAACTGTTGCCAATATCTTATGATTTTTTTAAGACTTTTAAATACATTACATATATGCTGAAACCACTTCTGGATTTTTGCTATATATTGAGCCTGGAGGGCAAGGCTTTGGTTGCTGGCATTAACTACAATAGTTGCCATGCATAGCTGCTACGTATCGGATTACTTTCACATTGTAGGGATCTGCTGGTTAGAGAAAATGATATCTGAATCATGGCAGCCATGACCTACAGTATATATCATGGCTTCCTCCCTTCCCTTTCTATAAAACCTGCAATAAATTAGGAGATAGATTCTGCCTATTTGTTGCCCAAAGGTGTGAAAAAAAAAACATTAATCTTTGCAAGCCAAGACTTTATTTTTTTTATAGAGTTGTGATGGATTAGAGCCACTGTCAGCTCTTTCTTGTTGCCTGTGCTTTAAAATTCACTCTCCATATTTGTGCAAATGTCCAACTGTGGTAAACAAGTGTTAAAGATGTGCATAGCAACTTTACCAGAAAAAATGACCACAATAAGCTACAATAAGCTGCAATCTAAAAAAAAATCTAAAATGATTATTTTCTCTTTTAAAAGGATATCTCAATATTATATTATGGTAAAATAAGCAAAAACTATTTCATACTCCTTAGAAATATACATGTAATATGTCATCTCAAATAGCTACAACTCCCTAATACATATTAAAAATAAGCTCTCACTTAAAACTTTACACACATAAAATTAACAAGAATTGAATTATAACAATAATTGCATGATAACCTAATAACCCCAGAAAATGCCTAAAAACTTAATAATCTGTCACAACCAAGCAAACATAAAACCAAAAAAAAGAAATAGAATTTTATTCCAGCTCTTTCCAGGTGGCCTCCCATCCAATACTAACCAGGTTCTATCCTGCTTAACCTCAAATATCATATCAGAGTGGGTCCTGAAAAGGGGTGGGGCCATAGTTTTAATTGTGAGAAAAAAAACTGCTTAGAAAATTCTGAACATTTGGTCCCTGTTGCTGTAATGTGATCAACAGGTAGATCCATTTTGTTTTGTTTTTTTGAAATATCTCTAATTCTCCTTTCAGGGGCAGAATTACCAGGGTTTCAGAAGTCGCACTTGCCTGGGTGTTCCGCCACCTTAGAATGCCCCAAGACAGCAGGAACATAGTTGCCAACTATGGAGACAGCGACACTGCCACAAGTGTCCACAATTAATAAACAGTGTGTAGCTTCACATGCCAGGACAAAGATTCCTCCCCCTACTTCCTCTCCCAAAAGAAAATTAGGAACCCTTGTGGACTCACTCCTCTTAAGAACATCTCTGAGGTAGAGCCTGTGATTTGGGAAATCCTGTACACTATGCAGAACCAATATTCACCACTAGTTGTTTCCAGGAGGGAAGGAAAAGTAGTGCACAACATGGAAGCTTTCAGTTAACATGCTGGAATGCTTCTGCAGAGGGGGAGACTATGCCATGTCTCCCTCATCAAGAACATCATAGGAGGTGAGTGCACCCTGCTGGTGGAAAAGGGGGGGGGGGGCAGGCCAGAATGGTCCAAAAGAGCACCAGAGGACACAGCATGGCCCTTTAAAGACCTACAAGTCCCAGCATGACCTGATAAAGAACTACAAGTACCAATCTACCTTAATAAAGAACTGCAAGTTGTTGTTTATCACTCAGTCCATGATGGGACCTGTAGAACTTATGCTAGCATGCCCTGCCAAGGAACCACAAGTCTGAACATTTTCTGAAAGGGTTCTTTGATTGTCAACACACACTAGGGCTACTAGTTCCTTAGCCATCAAAACATTAGAAATGGTAGGTCCCTCTCTTGGGGTCACACTGATACTAAGCCCTGTTGGGGCTTACTGGGACTGGCGGTTCCCCACCTGTTGGGTCACACTGGGACTGATATTTTTACAGCTGTCAGTGCACACTGACAGAGGTAGGTCCCAAACTGTTTGGCCACACTGGAACTGGTAATTACCCACCTATCTAGTTACATAGCACCGTGGGAAATCTTCTGCCTACAGTAATTTATTAAGTGACCAATGGATCAACCTGCTCACTGACTGCCCTGCACTACCACTCACTGACTGCTCTTCCCTACCCTGACATACCACTAACCTGACATACTGACATGACATACCACTCACTGACTGCCCTGACATATTGCTCACTGACTGCCCTGACATACCGCTCACTGACTGCCCTGACATACCGATCACTGACTGCCCTGACATACCACTCACTGACTGCCCTGACATAACAATCACTGACTGCTCTGACATAACAATCACTGACTGCTCTGACATAACAATCACTGACTGCTCTGACATAACAATCACTGACTGCTCTGACATAACAATCACTGATTGCTCTGACATAACAATCACTGACTGGTCTGACATAACACTCACTGACTGCCCTGACATACTGATCATTGATGTCCTGCCCAGACATTCTTCCCCCTGACTACCCTTCCATGACATACTGCTCACTTACTGCCCCACCCTGGCATACTGCTCACTGACTGATGGATACCACATCTTCCATAGCTTTGCTTTGGCACGTGTTAATTTCATGTTAAGTTCAAGCCATGAAATAATCTACGCCAATCAGGTTTGCATCTGTTCAGGTAAGCTTTACTGAGATTACATGCGCACGGACCACATCTCATACAGAAATAGAGAATGTGATGCCATATACATTTTTGATACATCCTTTTATAGAGAGTTTATCACATTAAAGCCAATGGCGGGCATAGACCCAAAGACATAGTCATACAAGATTACACAATATTTCAATAACAGCCATAATACAGCCTTTGTTGATTATTTAGCAAAGTCTTGGTCATCTTGCTTTAGGAGCATGACAATTAAAAATGATGGATTGGGGGCTTTTTATATTTTACGGTAATAAGGGGCTTCTTTTCATAAACATCTCTTTCCGGGAATCTTATCATTTTTGGAAGAACATTTCATGTTATACTTGACACATATTCATAATAAAGACAACATAACAAACAGACTCAGACTGAAATCCTAAAACGTATTATTTTGAAAGTATATTCAAGGATTAAGAGGGGACTCTAGACTGCCATACTGAATATGGATATATGAACATATAATATAAAAGTCTTTAAGAGTCCTCAATATGTTCTCATCTCGACAGTCCCTCCTGAGTTTAGAATTCATCTGTGTCTTTTCTTTTATACTTTTAAACTTCTTCTGTGTCTTTAAGTTGGTTTTCGGGTATGCGGGTAACCATCTCATGGGCCGTCTTTATGCGAGACCTCGAGAGCTCAAAAGAACCAGTATTAGTACGAGCAGTAGCCATTTTCATACAACATTTGCATAGCATTGGCACGCATTTAACTACCAGTGTAATCAATACTATAACTCCAACAATATACAGGATACCATGCAATATACCTGTGAACCACCCTCCAATACCAGTAAACCAGTTGACAGGTTTTAGCCAAGAGAGTCAACTTTCCCAGCTACCTCAAATCCAAGCGGTTTCGGTATGTTCCATACAAAAATAAAGCTTTAATTGCTGCGCCCTTTATACATGTGAAATGATTGCATCTTCAGCTTTCGTATCATTTCCTATGTAATTGCAGCATGAGGTTCCCACTACGGTACACATTCCTCCCTGACTAGCAGTAAGGTAATCCAACACCAGCCGGTGTTGCAAAACTTCCTTTTTAATCATTTTTAATTCAGTGGCCATCAATATGAAATTTCTGTCATACAGAGCAATTATGTTAAACCCATAAATCAGCTAAATCTATAATAAAACTGAAAGCCTTTTTAATACAACATCTATTCACCCAAGGTATAGAAAATATTGGTCTTATCTCTTTATCATGGGACTCAATATTAATATCATCATCATTTCTTTCTGGGCCTTCATTCTGGGTTGGAATAGGTGTTAGTATTTCAAGATTAGTCTCTTCTTCAGTGTCATCTGCCACTTGTCCGAGGGTAGCCTGTACTGGAATATCCTGTTCAGTGAGTGCTCTTTTGAAGAAATGGGCAGGAATTTTATGCAATTGTGTCTCTTTAAACTCATTGTCACTCATGTACCATGTTGCAGGCACATTAATAACTTCAAATTATTCTTGGCGATGTGTGAAATCATGCAATTCCTGATATCGATACTGTACTCCACATAAAATCTTTACCATCAAACCAATACCTGACATCCGCATTATCCATTCACTGAGAGTCTCCAATCACTCGATCAGTATTCTTGAAACCTTTCTCAAGTAGTTCTGGCGGATAAATATGGGTAAAGTTAATACATACTGCTGGTATTCTCATTGGGGCCTTGGTAAATAGCAGTAGTAAAATGGCCTTGTCAACCATCTTAGCACCGTCTTCTATCTCAGCTAGGGTACTGGGTATACCTAGTAATGGCAAAGTCTTGTGTGAGATAGGTGAATGTGTGCATATCCAACACTTAGTGATTTTCAACTTCTTGGCAGCTTGCAAATGCATAGCCACAAAGGAATTATAGAAGGGTTGTCTCAGCTTAGCATGTAAGTCTCTCTTCAGCCTTTGCTCAAATCCAGACTCTGTGGTAATGTGTAACTTTTTAGTCATTACCGTAGCATTGAGGAAAAAGATATCATGCGTCTCACCTTTTTTTTATCATGTGAGTCCATTCATACATCATGACCGTGATCCACACCAAGGCTCCTCCACTTAGGATAATTCCTCAGAGATGCATATCAGCTCTAGGTACTGTAAGAGACATTCTTCCGTATTCGTAGTCTTCTGGCTCGAGCCTGAGTCAATGATGGAGATGACCTAGGAGGTAAAGGTACAGAAAAGTCCTTGCCAGCAGTACACTGGGCTGTATGTTTGTTCAAAGCCACTGCTTTCTTACAATGGGAACCATACACCCAATACTTGTAATCCTTTAGCTTTACAGCTGTGGGAGACACAAGAATAATCTGGAACGGTCCCTTCCACTTAGGGGACAGAGTAGTCTTCGGGGTGTGATTCTTGATGTACACCCACTCTCCAGAATTCAGTCCATGAGTCTTTTCACTTAGGTCCACTGGTTGTCCTGCTTTGGAAAAAGTATCAGAAAACACATTTGTGTTAAAGTCTTAAAGTCACTGTTTCTGATGTCTTTTAGGAGGGCGCCCAAACAATACATCTTCTCCTTTGGGGTAGTCCTGATAGTTGCTAGGGCTATAGGCAATGCTTCTACCCATGTGCTCTTTCCATTAGTAATCATCTTGGCCAGATACCTCTTTAGGGTTTGATTACTGCGTTCCACCATCCCACTAACCTGTGTTCTATACGTGGTGTGTAACTGTTGTTTCAGACCTAAGATATCTACTACCTCTGCTATCAGTTTGTTATCAAAGTGTGTACCTCTGTCTGAAGAGATCACAGCTCCCATACCAAACCTAGGAATCAATTCTCTAGTAAGACACTTAACTACTGTTCTGGCATCCTTATTCGCAAACTAAAAGATACTTAAATCGGCCACAAGGGGGCATATCTGAGAAGTCAATCTGCACAATTTGAAAACGGCTCCTCAGTATGCGGAATGTGTTTCATAGGGGTAGGCACTGGTTTACCTATGTTATGCATTTGACATACAGTACATTCATTAACTTGTTTAGCAGCATATGTGTAAAAACCTGGTGCCCACCACTGTTTGTTCATAATCCCTCCTGTTGAGACATGGCAATGCCCATCGCTCAAGGCCAACAATGAAGGAAAAAGAGTCGGTGGAGCAACCAGTTTACCATTCAACCTCCACAGGCCATCTGGTCCGCAAACAGTTCTTTTTGTAGACCAAGTGGATCAGTGGGGTGAACTTTCTTGTAGGGCTTTGACAACCCCATGGTCCACTTGAAGATTTGTGACCAAAAATATAGGGACTACATGTGGCTGATAAGAATGAATAGCTTTCTTTTGCATATTTATCTGCCAAAACATTCCCAACCGATACACTGTCATTAAACCCGGTATGTACTTTACATTTAATTACTGTTACTTTAAGAGGCGATTGGACTGCAAACAACAGTCTGTCAATTAACTCTTTGTGTTGAATGGGTGTTCCTGTTGCTATCAGGTAACCCCTTTCCTGCCATAATTGTGCAAAGCTGTGCAATATACCCACAGCATAAGCAGAATCACTGTAGATATTTACCGTATCTCATTCTGCTAGCTCTAATGCAACACAGAGAGGTGTAATTTCCGCAGCTTGCGCTGACTTAGAATTTAGCAGAATTTCAGTATGCAGTAGTCGGCTCTCACCGTTTATTACCGCACAGGCAGCTAATGTTAACCCATCAGGTCGTCTGAGGGATGAGTCATCTACCAACAAGTCTGCACATACAGGCAGACCAGCAATGGATTCATCCTGAAGACCAGATCTGGGTTTTCTTACTTCATCAATAAAGGTAGCACAATCATATATTAGGTATTCAGAATCATCAATTTCCTCACTGTCAGCTTCCGATAGAAAAATAGCTGGATTCAGAGGCTGGCAGCGCTGAATTTTTAGATTAGAAGCTGATAACAAAATCAAATGATAATGTGCTATCCTTTGTACTGAGAAGTGTTTAGTATAGGCACTATTTAACATAGCCTCCAAATCATGGGGGCACATCAAATACAAAGTGTTGCCTAATACAATATCTGCAGTTTTTTCAACCAGTAGGGCAACTGCCGCTACTGATTTTTGACATCCAGGTAGCTGTCCAATGGGTAACTGTAGTACCCCACTGGGCGATGTCTGGCACAGAAGTGTTGCATTAACACCCCATTCGCATGTCCATTTATTTCTGTGCAAAATAAATAGAAATCTTTGCTATAGTCTAACAAACCAAGACTGGGCACTGTTAGCAAAGATTGCTTGATTTGTTTAAATGCCTCCCTAACTGAAGGGGTTAACTCTTCCGAAGTAAATTTATAATCGCTTTTTGTTTGTCCCTTCAACAATTCCTGTAGGGGGTCCTACACTGCCCCTCTTTGGATCTCCAGTTCTCCCTTTTGACCTGGGGACCCCAAAATTGGAAATGTACACTATTCCTGGCGGGGGATAAGCGAGTTCCGTCACCTGTACTGTAGAAACTGACATTCCCCTGGGTTTATGTACCTTTTCCTTTACCTCAGGGACTTGCATATTCATTATTTTAGTTTTTTCCTTTCTCTCTATTTTTTTTCCTCTTTCTTTTTGTTTATAACACTTCACAAGCTATCTGTGCTATGTCAACCAACTCGGGGACAGGTTTAATTCTCCAGCCCGGTATGCGGAGCTCCATTTTCTTTTCTAATCTCAGACAACAATCCACTTACAAAAATATTTATCACTTTAGGTTGTTTCATGTCATCTTCACTTTCAGTCACCCAATCACTTTGCTTCTATATAGCATCTTTGAATCTATTACAATAGTTCAACATCTCCTCACCTTCCTTCTAAACAACATCCAATAACATTCGTATATCCTGTCCTTTATCAAACATACTTGTTACCCATTTCTTTGGAATTTTATTGTATCAATCTTTGTTTCATACGTATTTTGGCCATGTGTCTGTATCCTCAATATCCCTGATTCATGTGTACTTATTTATTTACTGCAAATGTGTTCCATACATACGCATATTTTTTTCTCTTTCCCAGTACTGCACAATCAATCAAAATCCACATATCTATATATGTAGCTTGCTGAGTTTTCTCCATTCACATCAACCTTTTGTACCATTTCTTTTAAGACTCTTGGCAATGTTTGGAAGATTTTCTACAATTGCCCTAATTTCTTGGGGTTTCTAAGGGACATACACTTTCCCTATCCTTGCTGTATACTAACCTCCATCACCTATTTTTAAGGGCATTTCTACACCAGGTCAGTTACCCGGACTTAAAAACAAGAAACTAAGATGGCTTTGTTTCCTCGTCCACTAGGACGCTAAAAAAAAACGCATTACTTCACTATAAAAGTGAGTAGCATCGGATGGTATGGCCATCAGTAAAGATGGCTCATCAGATACCACTTGTATGCTAAAATCAGATAAAACTATAAAACTAAAACATTTTCCTGGCTCCGTGCCAAACTTACAAAAAAAACTTTCTTCCTTTTTTTCTTCTTTTTTGTGTCATTTTTACAAAAATCTGACCAGAGGTTCCCCTCCTTCAATAGAGGACATCCCTAAAATACCATTCAAAAACTATAATCACATAAAAAGTTAATCTGATTTAAAACTTTTGGCTCGGTGCCAACAGGGTCCAATGGTCACACTAATTGCGGTAAACCTTTCTGTGCAAAAATAAATTTCATAACTTTAACGGGACCGAAAATATTTACTGTTGAACCATCTCTTGGCAAGTAGCCAATTTTCAAAATTTTGCAGCAGAGCTCCCTTTAATACAGGGACTTATGAGCAAAATGTAAATTCTCATTATCTATAATTCTATATATATAAAATAACCTCAAAGTGTCCTGCCAACTACGCGAACTACGTTTTCCCTGATAAAACAGTTTCCATTACTCTTAAACCATCTATTTGTTAAAGTAGCTTTTTCTTAACACATTTTATAGGGAGGGGCTTCACCTATATATTTTTCTTCCCATGCTGCTAGACATTTAATTCCCCCACAATCAGACATTTTAAATAGCAAGTTAAACCAGGCATCAATTTTTAGGCATACTCAGAATAGCCCTCTGGTGGCCACCATTTAGAGGGATCCTCTTTATACGCTTTTTTTTTAATTTTGCACCATTTTACATGATGTTTGAGGGCGTCTGGATCACCACTCACCATCATCTTAACGATGGGTGCACCTGGATGCAATTTAGCAACATTTAAGCCTGTTTTCTTTGCTATTTTTAATACATTTTTGCTTTAGTTTTTTAAGCCCTAAGTCATTCATAATGGGCAAAACATTCTTATCACTTAAATTTCCCATTTTATTATTTCTCCTTACCACTTTAAGAAATGACAATATTTGGAGATTCTGGGATCAAGAATTCCGTTCTCTATTACAACAGCTGCTACCAACAGCCCGGTACTTTATCATTACGACATGTCTTAATCTGTTCTGTGCTCGTTTGAACGTCTTCAAAACGAGTGAATATAGGCTAGTCTCTCTCTGACTCCCCAATCCAAAGAACACTCAGCAGGTTATACAGACACTGGGGTTTAAGGCAATACCTGCCCTAATACCTCCACATTTGTCTTTCAACACCACACACACACACTCCAGAAAATATTAATATCTCTGCTGAAATCGTCCCTTATATATATATTGTCATTTCTTGTAATAAGGAGAATTAAAAAAATATTTTTTTAGAAAATAATATTTTTCATACATAGTATTTCCTATTGGTACCATTTAATAATCTCAGTAACCATACACAGACAGAATGCAATTAAATTCAAAGGATACGTGTTACCTTTCGTAGCCGCACTTACCCCAACCGGCACACCACCACACATCAGATAAAGACAGTTTCATCATGAGAAATAAAAATGTTTTCTCACCTGAGGCCTCTGTGCTGTCCCTCCTGTTGTACGGTGGCAACCGGCGGGTTTCGATGCGAATAGAAAGACACGGTCTCGGGGTCACCAAATGTTAATCTCATGTTAAGTTCAAGCCATGAAATAATCTACGCCAATCAGGTTTGCATCTGTTCAGGTAAGCTTTACTGAGATTACATGCGCACGGACCACATCTCATACAGAAATAGAGAATGTGATGCCATATACATTTTTGATACATCCTTTTATAGAGAGTTTATCACATTAAAGCCAATGGCGGGCATAGACCCAAAGACATAGTCATACAAGATTACACAATATTTCAATAACAGCCATAATACAGCCTTTGTTGATTATTTAGCAAAGTCTTGGTCATCTTGCTCTAGGAGCATGACAATTAAAAATGATGGATTGGGGGCTTTTTACATTTTACGGTAATAAGGGGCTTGTTTTCATAAACATCTCTTTCCGGGAATCGAATCATTTTTGGAAGAACATTTCATGTTATACTTGACACATATTCATAATAAAGACAACATAACAAACAGACTCAGACTGAAATCCTAAAACGTATTATTTTGAAAGTATATTCAAGCATTAAGAGGGGACTCTAGACTGCCATACTGAATATGGATATATGAACATATAATATAAAAGTCTTTAAGAGTCCTCAATATGTTCTCATCTCGACAACGCTGCACTGCATACTTTTTTTTTTTTACTTTTGTATTTCTTTAGCCCCATAACTATATTTCTCTTATATTTGCTTACATAAAGTGTGGCACTAGATTACCAATATACCTCTTGTAAAACCACACCCCTTAAAATGTATCCACCTCTCCTAATTAAAGTAATTCTATGCCTACAATGGCTTGCTAAACGCAAAGCGAAAAAAGGTGTCCCTGAATTTTTCTTTTAAATGTTGACAACTATGCAGGAAGGGTGCCTGCTGCGGTATTATAAGAAAGGGCCACACAATGTCATGAAAAGGGCCCCAGGAAGGGGGTTAGGGGGGCCCTTCATGGTTTCTTGCACCCAGGACCTGAAGGTTCTAATTATGCCTCTGACTACTTTATCAAATCCATAAAATTTTAAAGCTCTGGGGTCTTTGTTGGGAAAGCCTAAAACTTTCCTTTGTTTTTTTCTTTGTTCACTATTACCCCTTGCTACTTGACATTATGGACCAGTTTGGTCTGGAGGGAGCTCTCTTCAAATAATTTTAGGTTGGTTTGGCAACATTAATCCCAATATTTTATCTTTTTTATAGGATAAGCCAATGTCTAGCAATTGTTTTCTCTGAATTCAGATTTTTAATTTTCGCTTTACTGTCCATTTCAGGCTTCATTTTACCTCCTATTTTGTTTCATAATTTTCAGGTTACTCCTCCTGTACACCTTTTTCTCAAACTTTTTTATTTTCTTGTCTGATTATTTAAAAAAAATAATTTTCCAGAGTGCAATTTTTTTTTTTTAATCTGTTTCATTTGCCCCTTTAAACACCCAAACAATTGTATATTTTCTGAAAGCAGAGGCCCTGAATAATAAAATGATGGCAGCTGCAATTGTTTATGTCAGGCAGTATTTGCGCAACTATTTATAAAACGGATGTTTTCAAGAAAAAAACAAAAAACACACCAAACAGAATAAGACTTAAAATTGCGTGCAAGCAGGAAATCACTAAAAATGATGGTACCTAAAATTCTCATTAGCTTTACAGGTCATCAATTTAGAATTCGCCATGAGTTATGACTCTAGAATTATTTCTTTCACTCCAATGGCCACGATGATACCTCACATGTGTGGTGCAATTTATGCCTACTTGCACGTGCATGCCTTATGCTGTAAGTTTGTATTTGGGTGTGAACAGGGGTGGGGTGCTTCTAAATTATTTTCTTATTTTTATTATTTCAATGTATTTTTTACGCTTATTACATTTTATTTTTCTTTCAACTGTATTGTTATCTCAAGAGGGCTAACAGGCACCCTATGTGATAGCATGGGGGGCAGGTAATAGATCCTCTTGATGGGGTCAGAGGAAGTCTATTAGACCCTAAATTAGGAGGGGGCCCCCCGGTGGAGGGGAGTTATGCCACTGGATGGATGTGTGGTTGAGGTGACCACTGCTGTTGCTGCACCACAGTCAGGACTGGCTGCTGCCATTCCTAAGGCTGGTGAAGAACAGGCACCCCAGCGAGTTGTACTGTAAATAACTATCCCCCTTACAAACAAGGATCAGTGATAGTGGGGCACCTGTTTGTTTGAACCTCTAGCCAGAAGAGGAGATAGAAGCAGCCAGGCACAGGGCCCAGCTAGTTTCCAGAGATCCCAGGAGGGATCACACCCCTTTGCAATAGGAAGACTGTGTTGTACTGCATTCAGAGACTGTGGGATGTGAAGAGGAGTGGAAATACAGTTTCTACAGTGTATGTAAAGTGTTGCTGTGAAAGAGACTGTGCGACATAAGAAAGGCTTCCCTTGGGCAGTCTAAAGATTACTTAAAGGGACAGAGTCCTCAGTGAAAAAAAGTTAATGGATTAATGGCTTACTACACTCGGATAGCGCCCACCCCAGAAATTTAGTGAATAGTATTCCATATTCACAATACCTCCGCCTTAGGAGAAACTGTTCAGAAGATGAGTGCTTTAAACGAGTCGGATAAACTTAGAATGCGACTCATACATAGAGGATATTCCAAGTCTATATTACGCAAAGCATACAATAAAGCTATTAACAAAACACGCCATAAATTACTCTTTCACAAAAAAGAGAAAAGAAGCGATGATAGAATTAGGTTTATCACTACATATTCTGGACAGCATGCTGAAATCTATGAGATACTCAGAAAAAATAGGAGTATCCTTACAAATGATTCAGTTTTGTGTAAATATCTTGGACCATCCCCAAGTGTCACATACAGTAGAGAAAAATCCCTACGAGATAGCATGGTACATAGTCACTATACCAGACCTCAGAAAGATACTCAACCACTTAAAGGTATGTTCAAGTGTGGAAACTGCAGTTTCTGCCCTTGGATCCTGGAAGGGCAATCCTTTAGACTTCCATCTGGACGCATACATTACATTAATGAACATGTGACCTGCCAAACAAAAAACGTGGTATATATCATGCTGTGTAGCTGTGGCTCTTTTTATGTGGGAAAGACGATCAGATTTTTGCATAAACGCATTTCTGACCATATCTCCTACATAAATACAGGACAGATCAATACACCTATCGGGGGACACGTAGGGTTAAAACATAGGTTTGATGATTCTGTGATTAAATTCACAGTTTTGGAAGTAATACATCAGAACTCCAGGGGGGGGGGAATGTGGACAAGAAAGTCTTGTGTAAGGAGGCTAAATGGATTTTTGACTTGAAGGCCAATCAAAATCCAGGCTTGAACGATGTTCTGAGCTTCAAATCATTCCTATAGCACTATAGTCTAGGTAGCTTTGGGAGTGTTATGCATATTTATGCATCCTATTTTTAGGTTTTTTTAGGTTTCTGTATTTCCTTGATGTATTTTCTTATGAATTGTTTGATACTATTTTCGCGTATCATTATGTTCGTTCTGCCAATATGTTTATGGATCAGCATGTGTATATGACATTTTTGATGTAAATAGGGGTCTTTCGCTCTCTGTATGATATGGTTGTTATTGTGACCGAAATGTGACAGGCTAGGGATGTTGCATACCCTTTGCAGGCGTTCGGTGGAAGTTCACACTTCGTCTGCTAGATGGTGGACAACGTGGAGTGGCCGTGGAGAGTCTTTTCTCTATGGTCCTCTTGGCACTTCCGCCGCTCTGCCGACGTCACTTCCGCTTTGCGGACGTGACAGTGCGGCCGGTCTCACAATTGCGGCCGATGAGTGATCACCGGTTTCGCAGCTGTTCATCTAGTCCCAGGCAGAGGCGGTGCCCATATATAGCCGGTCACATGACCGGAAGGAGTGAGACGGCGTTAATTTCACTACACTGTGCAGGGAGGTATGTTAAGCTTGAATGGAGGTATAATATGGAGGATTACTATTCCCTCCTGTACCTTCCATTTTCTTTTCTTTTCTTCCCTTTGTTTTAAACCTCTTCTTCCCTTTATTTGAGCGGTCTTTGCCAATAAGTTTTGGTACATATTTGCTCCCTTTGGATCTCTCTTTATAGGTGGGATTTATTCATCTACGCTTTGGGCGGTATGGCTGTGATACCAACCTTATGGGATGTTTCTATTGCCTTTTTACAGACTTCATGGCTTCATTTATCTAATAGTGAGAGGTAGGTATTGATGACCTCTATGCTTTTAGGGAGAGGAGCTTTTTCCTCATTCCCTCCCCTGTATATCCATATACAGTACCTAGCTTTTCCTTTCTTCTTTCCCACTGGGATAATCACTCAGGTGATATACTGTATATATATATATATATATATATATACTTGTCATATCTATCTTCCCTTTTAGGCAACAGAGTCTTTGGGGGAAGTTACATTTATATCTACAACCAAGGGAATCAGGTCATTATCAACCAACAGCTCCTCTCTTGAAAGTATCCAGTATCCCATACAACGCTCATTAGCCCTAATCTTTTGACAAGAGGCCTACGCCTACTTGTAAGATGTAATCAATAAGTACATACCGCACCACTTTTTTGATCCACTTATATGGGCTCCCGGCGCCTGCAAAGGAAGTGTTATTTTATACCGCCTGTCCTATTTTGAGGTTAGCATAATCATAATTATACAATTGGTTATTGATGGAAATGAATGTAATAAAACTAATTGTGATTGTAACATATGTATTTTATCATATCTCTCTAGTGCAGCATCTATTTGGTCTTTGTAATGCCCTGATGAAGCAATAATTGCGAAACGCGTTGGCTTATCCAGGGACCATTAGTCTGCATATACATTGGGATCCGTTGGTGTGGTATTTTGGTATCAATTTCTAGTTATCATACACACATGGACCTATATACCAATTTTTTAGGTTTTGTATGTATGTCTTGTTGTGATATCGTTTTTTTATCCTTTTGTAATAAAATGAATATGTTTTACATATAGTAGTGTTGTGTCTATATCCCTACAACCATGTAAATGCCAGTATAGTCCCGCTTTTTGGGACCTCTCTTGGTCCTTTACTTTTGTTTTTTGTTCTGTCCTAAACCCTATCCAAGTTAAAATCCCCTAATGAACACAAAAACAACAATTCCATCAACTGTTCTCTGACTGCGAGTGACTGTTACAAATGCTGGTTGCTTGGCTGTCAGGCTGGAATGCCTCCTGCCTGACTGCACACAGGGTGAACCTTTTTAAATCAAGTGGCTCCTACGAGGGTACCGCTACACTCCCTAAAAGAAACATATATTCCCCTGAGAGTAATAGGTTTGTCAGGGGGGGCTTTAAATATGACCATTAAAGAGTTTCTTCCAGTTTCCCCTAATAGGTGTCCAATCATTGGTTACAACAATAGGACATTTGCACAATTTTATGAGTTTTACTTGGTTGTGATGGAATGATATTTGCACAGTTTAATGGAATTGCACTACTGTAAATACACTGTGAATGCAAAGATTGCATACAGGAGCACAGGAGTGTGTATACGTTTTATATTTTTATTTGTATTATACTGTATATTCAGTATAATTTTTTGATTTGGATTTTATTCAGGTAGCTTTTATTTAGACAACATTTAAAATGGAGCAAAAATCATATAGGATATCTGCGCTAAAAAATATAAATTACAAATGAGCAGCTGCTTAAGCAAACTGTGACACTAGATGCAAGAATTGTGATGAATATATGAAGCAGCGCTAAAAAATTGAACTCAATATTGTGAAAACACAAAAATGAATAAATATAATGAAATCAAACCTATTAGGTGAAAAACATGTATACAGAAATCACATCAAATATATAAGTAGTGTCCATAAGGAAACAAATCATCCACTATTCAATTGCTCCACCAGTGTCTCCACAATCACAATTCATAGTGCTTCCACCAGCAGGTGACACCAAGTATTAAAGCCTCTTGCCAGATCCTGTGGACTATCATATAGTATGGTCAAATGCCTGTGCTACATCTCCTTATGAAGGGAAACTCCAAAGTGCCAAACGTGATCCAATCAGGGTTGGTTCATCAGCAGGATGAAAAAAAAAAAAAAAAGCATATACGCCCATAGAGTAAACCATAAAAATCATTTATTCAAAAAATAACAAGTGAAACTTGCAAAAGGAATTACACTAAGCAAATCCTTGGGCAATAGGTTTAAAAAACTTGCATATAGCAATAAAAACAGATAGAAATGCTCTCCCAAAAAGCAGCAGGCTGTGTGGCTGCACCGGACTCTCGATGGTCAACAAGTGTGCATGATGGCGAAGTGTCGTAGCCATGCCCAACTAGTTTCGTCAAAGAGATGAAGTCGTTGAAGGACTGGCTTAAACCAGGCTTCAGCCAGTCCCTGACGACGTCATCTCTTTGACGTTTGGAGCTTTGGAGTTTCCCTCGATAAGGAGATATAACAAGTGCATTTGACCCTGCTATATGATGGTCCACAGGATCCGGAAAGAGGCTTTAAAACTTGGTGTCACCTGATGGTGGAAGCACTATGAAGTGTGATTGTGGGGACACTGGTGGAGCAAGTAAATTGTAGATTTGTTTCCTTTGAACTTTCTTGTTTCACATATAATTTTCCTTTTTAGCCCTTGTGAATGGGCTCTTATGGACACTATTTATATATTTGGTGTGATTTCTTTATACACATTTTTCACCTAATAAGTTTGATGTCATTATATCGATTCATGTTTGTGTTTTAACAATAATGAGTTAAATTTTTTAGCACTGCTTCAAATATTTATCACATATTTAAATAGGAGCGCTCTGTTCATACAGATAACTATAAGGAGATTTGTGTGCTCACCTATCACAGTGTATTGGATCGTCTGATAGGGCAAGTTAAAGTAGATATAATTTTGCAGAGCTGTTGTGTTTCCCTTTCAATGTTTGAGCAATTTGCTGTTCTCTCCAGTGTAGAATGAGCACAGTGTGGCTGGGCTGGAACAGTGGCATTTGCCTGTCAGTGTCAGAGCAATAATCATCTGTAAAGGGCTTCAGTCCTATATTCCTGACAGCTGTGTCACTGGAGTTTGTACCTCTCATAATCCAATAAACATATTCTCTCATCCTGATTTTAAAATTGGGTTTGGTATGCTCTATATGCTATTTCTGGCAGGGACACTATATGCAATACATAACAGGTTTAGCTCTGCATGTTAACATGCCCTTTATCTCAAATTGTTCTTTAGTACTGGTTATGATAAAAAGCCCACTTTTTTATCCTAATAGTTATTTTTCTTATTCTGCATTTTAAGAGAACCTTTTGATTGTAAATCTGGTGCTCTTTTCTAAAAATAATAACAGGCAAAATAAAGGACGATAGAATAGGTCTTGTCTCCTTAGAAAGCATTCCAATGCTTTCCTATTATGTATGTTGTATCCTAGATGTATGAGAATTATAATTTAATAAGATTTGGAAGCCTCTAGTACCATTGTCACATTTTTTTTAGGCTGTAGAAATTAAAATCTATCATTATACTTTGCCTCCCTGGTATTCTGAGCTACAAATAATTCTGGATACCTTTTCGTATAAAATGTTCTGTTCTGTTTAGTGTTCTTGTTTGTAGTCCTCTATCCTGCTGCGATTTATTCTAAGTTTTCTATATTGATTTCTAGGAACATTTTACAGCCACCTACTTAGAAGGTAACTGTGTGTTAATATGAAGCTGTTTGTATCCACTATTTTAAAAATAATTTTTACTTGGATTTTATCTGCTAATAAAATAATTCTCATTATTGCTTAGTTTAGTCACAAATTTATTAAGTTGTTCCAAATATCCTTTCCAAATGATTTATCACGTCATCTATATAGGGTTTCTATAGCACAAGATTTGTGCCAAGCCCATCCCAGACCTAGATGCTTCCAGATCATAAACAAGTTGGCAAAGCTGGGCATAAAGCTTGTTCCAATGGATGCGCCTGTAGTTTAAGTAGAAGGTATTTTATTTATGCATACGTTTGAAGTTAATCCCTTTAAGAGGGAACTGTAAACGTTGCCTGTAGTAATGGCATATCCACTTCCAAAGAACCTGACAGCTTCATATTCAATGTCATGTTTGATAATGGTATATAATGATGTACCATCTTAGGTACCCCATATATGGTCTTTTGACCATGGGATGGGGGCTAATAGGTTTATTATCTCTGATATAACTTATAGATATGCAGGACTTAGGGTGATATATTTCTGCTGGCATAAGTCCATGTATTAGGAGAAATTGGAGGTGAGGGAACCAATCCCTGGGACTATCAGTCTTCCTGGTGGATTACTTAAATATTTATGTGCAAGGCTGGGAAGGGGGGGGGGCAAGGGGGGAAGCTTCCCTAGGAACAGGTGTTATGTGAGGTGGGGAGGGGGCACTTGGAGAGTTTCTGCTGCTACAAACTGACAGGGGTAGTGACAGCAGAATCACTACTAATATCAGATTAGCGGGGAAAGTCACAAGCAGCTTAGCGCAGAATGTGACAAACAGTTTAGCTCAGGATCTCACAAGCAGCGCTGTAACAAGCCAGATCTGGAGAGTAGAAGAGAGCTGTGAGGAGGTGGGGGCTATGCTCTCTCTGCCCTCCAGCTTTTTCTCCTGCTGTTGATCGCTTCTGCATCCAGATTGTCAAATCGGGACTATGCAGGGCTTACTAACCTTTAAAGTCCCAATCTGACAGGCAGTGGTGTCCCCAGCTGTGATTCAATACCCCTCAGAAGCTGGCATCTCTCCCCACTGGGTGCCTGGCAGAAGTGTTGAATGTCTGCTTGTGCTAGGCTCCTCCTTAACTCTGGTGTGCCATAATGAGGAGGAGTCTGGGGGGGGGACATCACAAAGCCACTGCTGTGCTGAATCTGAGGTCTGTGTGTTTAGGTGTGTGTGAGTCGGGGAGGGAATTGCACTGGGGGAATGCGAGGGGGGGGGGGGCAAAGTAAGAAAATTGGTGGGAATGTGTGCTAGTAGGGGTAGTGGGGGGGATTTGTGTAGGGGTAATTTAGGTGAGTTGTTAGGAAGAGCGATTTGGAGGGTGGGGACTTGTGCTGAAAGGGGATTTGTGCTAGTAAGGGAAATTTTTTATTGAAGGGGGATTTATGTTAGGAAAGGGAATTGGGGAGGAAAGGTTTGTGCTAGTAGGGATGACTGGAGGAGGGGGCTTTAGGCTAGGAGGGGAAATTTGTGCTGAGAGGATGATTTGTGCTTGTGGGAATTGTGGGGAGAGGTGCCTTGTGCTTGGAAGGGATTTCTTTGCGACGATTTGTGTTAGAAAGAGGGATTTTTGGGGGTTTGTCCTGGGGGGTGTAACGCTCCTGCGTTTCTTATATGGTGTGGATTTTCAGCAGCAGAAATAATTCCACGTCAGTAGTCATGTAAGAGATATGCTGAGATACCATTCCCAACCTCAATGACTCATCATGTGTGGAAGGTCTTATTTCAGCCAGTAAATACACACAATTAGCAAGCTGGTTCCTAGAATGACTTTATGTATGTGGTAACACAATGATGAAGGTTGAGGGATAGGTTGAGTGGAGGTGGTAGGTGATAGACACTTGAAGGTGAGACAGTAGCAGATGGATGCAGGAAGGTTTAGCAATGTTGTATGGTAGCAGATGACAGAATAGCAGGTGGACATACAAAAGAGATCAACCCAGTGCAGAAAAGTAGCAGTAGTCTCAAGAGCTAGCAATCTAGTTATGCAGATGTAATAAACAGTCTTTACTATGCAGAGCTAGATAGTGTAAGCTTAGTATAAGTTTATAGAGAATTCCCCTGCGGGGTACTTAGCACTATTAGCGATACAGCCGAAGGGTGGTTCAGGAGAGGCGGATGATCCAGTAGCGGGATACAGGGATCAGCGCAGCGAGGTTCCGTCAGCGAAGTAAGCTTGCAAGCATGGAAGCTTCAAGCAAGGTTAGCATCCAGGTAAGGGTGTTTGAACGAACACATGTGAGTGAGAACCGACGCCTTAAATAGCCATCTAGTCCGGCGCTGGGTGATGACAGCTCCAGTCTTAAAGGTGTATGCGCACCTTTCCAAAAGTAAATGGTGGGGCGCATACACTTGTGGAAAGTGTAATTTAGGGTACCAAAGGTACCGGAACATTACAGGGGGAAGGTTTTTTCTCCTGGGGAAATTTGGGGGGGGGGGATTGTGCTAGGAGGAGGGATTGGGGGGGGGGATTGTGCTGGGTGTGAGGAGGATTTGTGCTCATGGAAGGGATTTGGGGGGATTTGTGCTGGGAGGGGGGATTTGGGGGAATTTTTTAAGGTGGATATTTGAGTTAGGAGGGGGGATTTGGTGAGATTTGTGCTGGGGGGTAGGATTTGGGGAGGTTTACCCAAAAAGAAAAAGTGAAGTTTAGGGGAGGGTCTGCTTAATTTCATTTCTGTAACTGACTAAATATATTAAGAAAATGAACATAAAGTATTTTTACTTCTATGCTTGGACCTACATTAAAAGCAAAATCTGGAGGGAAAAGTACAATTAAATATGTAGGGATTATTCAGACTCCAAAAATCACCACTTATTTATTTTTTTTGCTATATAAACACAAAAAAATACTGAAACTTTTAAAAGAAAAAACATATTTTCCTTAGTTTCTGTTATAAAAGTTTGAAAATATATGATCTTTCTTCTTAAATTTAGGCCAAAATGTATTCTGCTACAAACTAGTGTATATATTTTGAAAATTTATTTCTCTCATTCCTTGTGGCCCCAAATGGCCAGGACAGTATAAATACCCCCAAAGTAACCCCTTTTTGGAAAGTAGACATCGCTGTAGTGACACTGTACTGCGCTGGGGAGGTGATTAGGTTTTTTTTTTTTACACTGTGATTGCTTATTACATTGACTATAACTGTATATGTAATCATTTTTACTTTGTATGGCATCCATTCATGTGCCATTGATAGACCACAGCTTTCACATGGTAAAGGTTTGCTGTGATTGGTCCTGTACCATGTGATCATTGTAACCAATTACAGAGATCACAATGGCTATGAATGACAAGCTATTGTTTGTTTACAACTCACATGTGATCACTGTGACTGCTCACAGCGATTACATGATACCAGTGGAACGCGTAGTTGCCTGGTACAACAATCTGTGTCACAAATCGTGCTGTTGAGCAGCCCCCAGGGAATGTATGAGGAGTGTGAGTGGGAGGACATTAAATGGCATATACCCAGGATAACAGAGCACTCGCCCCGTCTATTGTAATAATACAGAAAGTGGTTAAACATTATAGACTATACAACATACATAAATTGCATTGCCCATATAACAATGGGAGACAGCACAATGGTCTAAAAAATCTAACTACTTTTATCTTTACCCACTCCTCCACTGGAAGATTTTGCCCTCTTAATGACCAGGCCATTTTTTGCGATTCGGCACTGAGTTACTTTAACTGACAATTGCGCGGTCGTGCGACACTGTACCCAAATAAAATTGGGCGCCAATTCTGAAAAAAAAAAACTGTTCACTTTCTGCTATATAACATTCCAAAAAAAAATCAAAATCAAACGTTTTCATCCTTTTAGGCCAAATTGTATTCTGGTAAAAAAAATCCCAATAAGCGTATTTTGATTGGTTTGCGCAATCGCGGAACGATTTAGGTCATTGTTATTTATTTTACTTTTTTTATACTAGTAATGTCGGCCTATCAGCGTTTTTTAGCGGGACTGCAACATTGCGGCGGACAGATCGGACCCCTAACTGACATTTTTTACACTTTTGGGGGGACCAGTGACATTACTACAGTAATCAGTGCTAAAAATATGCAATGTTACTGTAATAATGACACTGGAAGGGAAGGGGTTAACCCAGGGGCGATCAAAGGGTTAGGTGTGAGTCTAGGGGAGTGTTTTCTAACTGTATGGGGATGGACTTGTGGAATCAACACAGAGAGCTGTGATCCTACATAGGAGGATCACAGGCTCTCTGTGTTCATTCCAGAGAGAACAACGGTCTGCTGTGTCTACAACAGCAGAACGTTGTTGTCTCTCCACGGGGAGTGATCGTGGGTGCCCGGCGGCCCAGTGGATCGGCTTCCCCGCTTCCTAAGGGGGGCGGTATGGCGGTTTGCGCAGTCGAGCCAGCCTGCCACAGTATATATGCAGCGGGCTGTCGGCAAGTAGTTAAAAAATGCTTCAAATGTTTACATGTGTTCAAACAGATGGTGAATTATGACATTTGAAGAGTAAAGAGTTTGTAAACCCAATATTTCATATTCCTGATATGTGCCTAGTGTATCATGTACTTGTATGAAAAAATATCCTATTCCCTTTGTATTGCTTCTTTTATGTGATATCCCTGGTGTTTTTGTCAGTCCCTCTGCTTTTCTATTTAAAACAGATCACACTAAGCAGGAGAACACATCATAGTCAATTCTCTAGCTGTGATGGGAACTCTGCCTGTTCTCCTCCAATGATCCTTGTCCTGGCACCACTTCCCCCTGCACAGCCTTTTACTGGAAAGCTCAGTGTGCTATTGCTTCTTCTCCCCCAGCTCTTATGCAGCTGAGAACAGAGGGAATGTGATAACTTATAAAAAAGGGAAAAAACAGTATTTATAATTTTTTTATTTTTACACAAATGTTTTGCCTTTCATTTCTATTATAAACTGAATTTACAATCACATTAAAGATTAAGAGAATTACATTGGAATTGTAGGCCACATTCTCACATAAAACGTATTAACCTTATTAAATAATAACCATGACTCTCAGTTCTTTGGCAAGAAAAGGCCGCGGCACTCTTTATTGGTTTAATATAATTGAAATCATAAACATTTAATTGCTTGTATAAATACTCAAATACCAAATAAACTTGTAATTGCTCAGTTATACACAACTCAAGCAAAATAAACATCAATAACCATCTGAAAACAACGTCCCCCCTGAGATACCAGGGTGACCCGACCACATAAAGGTGCACGCGACAAGGGAGGGGGGGCGGGAACTTTCCTCGGTGTGCTCTTCGGTGCAAAGGGAAGAACTCCAGACTGCACCAAACTTAAATAGCCTCTGCTCCAGCCACTGGAATATTCCTTGATAACTGATTGGCCATTACCTGTTACCTCTAGCCAGGTATAATTTAACCACATAAATGCCTAATAATAACCACAGCAACCCTATGAATCTAAACCTTAACTGCTTACAGGTGGGGTGGCCACAATTCCACACAAGTGGCCACATACTGTGCCCCCTTATATATGGAATTGTAGGCCACATTCTCACATAAAACGTATTAACCTTATTAAATAATAACCATGACTCTCAGTTCTTTGGCAAGAAAAGGCCGCGGCACTCTTTATTGGTTTAATATAATTGAAATCATAAACATTTAATTGCTTGTATAAATACTCAAATACCAAATAAACTTGTAATTGCTCAGTTATACACAACTCAAGCAAAATAAACATCAATAACCATCTGAAAACAACGTCCCCACCAGCCGGGCTTGAGAATCAAGGACGGCCCTGCCCCACCACCGCGGCCCTCTCTATGCAAGACTGTAGTCCCACATTAAAAATGTCAATACCGACATCCGACAGGTGAACTCCATCCTGGCGATAAAGACCTTGAATACCTCCCTCCAAATCGACATGTCGGTATGATAGCCCGCCAATAGACGGCATGAACTTTTCCATGGCCCTATTAACCCTTTTCCTCATCTTCTCCATAACTTTCCTCTGTGACGAGGACAGCCAGGGAAGACGAGAAACTATTTCTGAGAAAACCACCACAGTTCCTGGGGACGAAAGATTAAATAATAAATAATAAATCCAGAGTCTTAACACTACCTAAATCATTACCCCCAGCGTGAACTATCAATATGGATGGGCGAGGCCATATCTGAAACAACCTGGACAGGTGGAAATAAAGCTGGTACCACTGTAGGCCTCTAATTCCTCTCCAATATAACTTAAATTCCGGAGGCATTGCTAAATTCGTACTGTAAATACGTTGCGCTGCTCTCTTCCTTGCCCAATAAATGAAGGAGTGTCCTATAATCCAAACTGTGCGCTGCAAACCTGAGAATTAAATAAACAAATTAGGTCTCACATATAATTTAAAACAATTCGACCTCCACCTTCCCATATTCTTTATTAGCCCATCTGAAAACCCTTTCCTGGCCGCCTCGGAGGCTGCTCCTATCCGGAAAGAGTGTGAAGAGAACTTAAAATCTTTCAAACCCAAATACATTAAACATTTATGCAGTATGAAATCAAATTGGTACTTCGTGAGCAGGACAGAGTCCACATGAATCAAAAGTTGCCTACTACCTCCCGGCCGTACTCCCAAATATTGCTTGACCAATGCCACAGGGCACACTCCCCCGTTATGCTGGGCCTTAAGCGTAACTCCCACTCCTCTCCCCGTAGCATTCGTCTTCGAGCGGTGTAACCAAATATGAATCATTGCGTGGCCAACCACCACCTGGTCAAATAACAGGCCGCCATCAGCCTTCTTTGATAAAGGTAGTAGCTCGGAAATACAGAGCGCCCCAAAAAAGGCCAAGGCGAAGGCCGTTCTGAAAAGCAATGCTTCATAATCCGATACACAAACCGCAGAGGTTGCCCTACAAATATCCGCCAGTAGCTCAATTGAAATAGGACGCCTGCTATCCACCACAGCTACTGCTTTCCTATACCCCTTCAGTGCCTGTTGCACTGAAAAATATGCTGTGCAAGCTCGGAAACCCTTCAGGCGGCAGAAAAAAGAAATGCCCGCAAGAGTTTTCCTCACATAACTGTAAGAGTATTCCTGCTGAATCAATGATGCTACAAACTCAAGAACCAAAACCTCCTCCGGGCAACCATCCATCCGACCCCTTGCTTCCGTGAAGGTCAACCAGTTCCTCCAGGCAGCAGAATAGCTCGCCCAGGTTTTAGGAGCCACGATCCCTCAATCGCTCTCCTGATCAAATCCCAACAATCTCCCATACATGGCTTGGGCATTCGGTACCCCTCATGTCCGCCTCCGGCAACAGCTGGCGAAAACGGTCCATCTGAAACCGAGATAATGCGTCGGCCAGATTATTCAGCACTCCCGGTGTGTACTTAGCCTTCAGCCATATGTTAAGTTGTAAACATAAAAGAACAATTCTCCTAAGCACTTTGTTCACAAAGACGGATTTTGAGGATAAACAGTTTACTGCGAACAAGACCCCTTTGTTATCCGTCTCAACTAAAAGTCGTCTATTCGCAAAAAACTCACCCCATAACTCTAAAGCCACCAGTATCGGAAACAGTTCCAACAAAACCACCGTTTTCGTCAAACCTTCTCGTTTCCATGAGTCAGGCCACTCAGCACAACACCAATGTGTCTGCCATATAGCCCCAAAACCTTTAGAGCCCGCCGCGTCCGTGAACAAGTGAAAACCCAGAGCAAAAACAAAATCTGCTTGAAAAAACGAACGACCATTATATTTGTCAAAAAATTCAGCCCAGACCAATAGGTCCTCCTTCAAGGCTCCATTCATCCTGATATGGGCAAACGGGGATTTCAAGCCTGACATAGAAAGGTAGAGACGCCGTGAAAAAACCCGGCCCATAGGCATAATCCTGCATGCAAACGCCAGCAGGCCTAGAAAGGATTGCATTTCCTTCAACAGTACCTTTTTCCTAGCCAAAAACAGCCTGGTAAGAGATCTCAATCTTTCCAGCTTATCCATTGGCAAACGAAACTCCATACAATTGGTATCAATATGGATACCTAGAAAGACCATCTCCGTGGCAGGTAAGCAAGTCTTTTCTTCCGCCAACGGAACCCCAAATTCCTCCGCAATCTCCCAGAAATTCTGCAACAATTTTAAACAATCCTCCGTTCCAGGCGGACCGACAAACAAAAAGTCGTCTAAATAGTGCATCACTCCCGCGCTACCCGACCTACAGGACACCACCCAGTGTAAGAAAGAAGAAAACGCCTCAAAATATGCACAGGACAGCGAGCATCCCATCGGAAAGCTTTTATCGAAATAGTACAAACCGTCCAACTGAAAACCCAGGGAATTAAATGCCAATGGTGACACTGGTAACAGCCGAAAAGCGGACTTCACGTCCGCTTTTGCTAGCAACGCCCCTCGGCCAAAAGTTTTAATTTTCGCCACAGCTTCCTCAAACGTAGCATACGATACGGAACACAAATTCTCATCAATATCGTCGTTAAGCGAACTTCCCAACGGGTAAGAGAGATGATGAATAACCCGAAACTCGTTCGGCTCTTTCTTAGGGACTACTCCCAAGGGGGAAATCCGAAAATTATCAAATGGTGGATGCTCAAAAGGGCCTGCCACCCTACCCAATTCAATTTCCTTACCAATTTTATCCCGGACCACCTGTGGGAAATTCTCAACAGACTTCAAATTGCTCACTTCCAAACACCCTTCCCCTGAAAAGGAAGGCAAAGGAAAGCCATTCTCAAAGCCATCAGTGAGGAAACGCGCCTTCTCCCTGTTTGGGTAACTGTCCAACCATGGCCGCATTCTTTCCAGCCTCACAGGCGTGCAGGCTTTTTGGAAAAATATCCTTTTGTGATTGCGACCCTGAAGCAGCATTTTTCCTGAAGCATTTAACTACTGGATGCGGGCCCGCACAAAAAGAACATTCGTGCTTATAGCGACAGGACGCGTTCCAACGACACTGACTGTCGTTGAACGCAAAACAGCATCCCTTGCGATATGCTACTGCCCGATTACTAGGTAGTGGTTGTCTAGTCACAGCCTGCCTCTGAGGGGAAATCAAATTCAAGCAAAGGCCCACATCCTTCATACCCCACCTTAGAGAGGGGTGGACAGATAGCTTCTGACGAAACGACTCGTCATAGTAGTACCAGCCCAATCCCCCAAAACCCTTATAGGCTTCCAGTACATGATCAAGGTGTTGAAATAAGCCCCCGCACCTTTCAGGGTGCCTTTCCGCCATTACCCCGGAAAAAATGCAAAATGCTTGCAACCAGTTATGAAATGACCTGGGGGCCCCCCCTGCGCCTCTCCTCCTCCTGTTTTTCTTCCCTCCTATCCGACTTAATCGACAAATCCTTATGCGTAGGCAAAAGTGATAATATGTCGACAAATTCCCCCTTCCATATTTTTTCCTTGACCCCCAAGCTCAGGTGGTAACCCAGAGGCGACATTTCACAAGGCATCGCATCCTTCATGCAAGCCTCTGGTACACTACAACCCGCCTGTAATGGTGTCTGCACAGAAAACATATTAGAGTCATTAGCAACATTATGGTCAACATGCGAACACAAACGGTTAATAACAGGGGGAATAGAGACAGTGGACACAGCAGGCGAAAACACAGGTTCACAGTTTGCCAGCTGCTGTGCAGACATAGGAGGAGCAGAAGGAGCAACATGGGAAAAGGACTTCACAATGGACGACAAAGAGTTAATTAAAGCAGACAAATTATGCATTTCTGATAACTCACCCACCGCTGGGGGCGAGACAGCTTGCTGTCCCACCTCTCCCAGCAGCGCTGTAGCAGCTCTTCCATTTGGCCATTGTTGTACTGCAGCCGAGCCAGCAGCAGGTGTCGCCCTGACATTCACAGGGATAGCTTGTGGTGGTGATGGCAGCCGCCCTCTTGCCACCTCATGGTTCGCTGTTACAGTCTCAGTCCGCCCTCCCCTTCTAGGAGACAGGGAGGCTCGTCTTCTTTTCCTTGATGCTCGGCGCATGCGCCCTTGCGCCATCTTCGCCGCCATGACGCCGCATGGCGGCCCGCCCGCCGCTTCACTGACATGCTTCTCCGGACGTCTTCTCCCTCTCCGGGGCCCGGCTTCTTCTAGCTCTGGTCAGGCATCCCGGCTCAGCTCTAGCCTCCATCACTGTAGGGGAAACTGTATTCACAGCTGTGGCCGGCTCCTGCTGCGGAACCTCTTCAGGCATATTAAGGCAATGCCTCAGCCAGGCCTCTCCACCTTCACTCTCCGCCTTTTCTATGAGCTGCCTCAAAAGGGACTCCATGCTGTCAGGTAAGCAGACACAACTTTCCTCGGTGTGCTCTTCGGTGCAAAGGGAAGAACTCCAGACTGCACCAAACTTAAATAGCCTCTGCTCCAGCCACTGGAATATTCCTTGATAACTGATTGGCCATTACCTGTTACCTCTAGCCAGGTATAATTTAACCACATAAATGCCTAATAATAACCACAGCAACCCTATGAATCTAAACCTTAACTGCTTACAGGTGGGGTGGCCACAATTCCACACAAGTGGCCACATACTGTGCCCCCTTATATATTCTCAAGAGGTGGTACCCTTCTCTGCTTCCTGGACCTGGCAAGACTAACATCTGTTACAATTCTACTGATGTGAGCCCACCGGTGAGCAGATGACACAGGATCCCCCAAAGCATGGAATCTAAGGGCCAGCTAGTGTTCTGCCAGGGACCCCCTCATAGGAGTTTGGACTTAGCTGCGTGCTGACCCCAGGTCACGACCCCCAGGTTTACCCTGCTCACAAGGAGAGTTCCCAAAGACACGGATGTATGAATGGATTGAGCAAAAGGAGAGCCGGATAAGGATCCAAGGTGAGGGTGGGCAGCAGACAAATGTAATCTGGAGAACTAGCCAAGTCGGTACACAAGAGATCAGTCAGGTTAGGAATGATTGCACGGAATGGGCTCAGGAACAAGTGTTGCTCAAGCAACCAGAAACTGATCTGAGTGGGATGTAAATAGAGAGGCAGCCTGAACAGGAAGTAGCAGGAAGGAAGGTATATAAACCATCAGGTGAAGAGGCTGACATCCATAGCTGTTAAGTCAGTGCAGCAAGAGCAGAGAACAAGCTTGTGGAACCACAGGTGCCAGCAGACCTACAGCAGCAAAAGGTAAAAAACATATGCAAACAGTAAGACACAGATCAGCTCCGCAGCTGATCTGTGACAACATCCCATTAATCTCCTTCTCGCTTGCTCCATCAGATTTAGTTTGAGCTTTGCAAGGTGGTTTCATCTCTGAGTTTCCTCCCTATTACTTCCCTCCTGTCCCTTTTGACCAACTGTTCTGCTCTTTTTCCTCGCTTCTCTGCTCCCCCTATCCCTCTATATTGAATTGCCTACTCAATGTGGATGCCTTGTAGTAAATGTATTGATTCTCACCGTCTGTGTGCAGAACTATTGTATTACATCTGATCTACCTGACTTGATTTAACACCTTCTAATGCTATAGCCTTTGCATGGGCATAACATTTGTTATGACTCTTCCTTTTTTGAAAACTTCAATATACAGTAATCCATGAACATGAAAGATTAGGAGAATTAATGAGGAAGGAGATATAAAAAAAAAAAGCAATAGAGAAGTCCCCAGTTAAGCCAATTTATACATGCCTATATGGAAGTAAAATCCAACTTTATTGTGAAATGACCCCACTTAGTCATCTGTAGGAGATTAATTGATGATGTATTCAAAATATAGGAGGGAGATAAGAACTCATTGGAAAATTTCGAACAGTACAAAAATGACAATAGGTACAGTATGTAATAAAGTTCTCTAATTCTAGTGACTCTAATGAGGTGCATTCTCTAGATTTCTTTTTAAACATGACCAAAAAATATGTGCCCAGACTTTTTTTTTCAAATACCCAAAGGAACAAAGAAATATGACAAAAGGGAGCTGCACTCTGTATGTAGATTTTTGATACAATCAAACAATGAATACAATTTGAGGAAAAGGTGTACAAGAAGAGTAACTTAATGAAATTAGGAAACAAAATAGGAAGTAAAATGAAACCTGGAATGACCAGTGAAGGAAAAGTAAAACTCAGATTATGGATGTCTCTATTTCACTTGTTGCAAATTTTAGTATACAGTATTAGGAAATTGAAAAAAGTACTAGACAGTGTCTTATCCTACAAAAATATAAAATATTGGGGTCCATGTTGACAGACACACCTCAAACACACAGACCAGACTGGAAATGAATTTATTAGACCCTCCAAATAATAAAAAGTAAGATTTGATGGTACTAGCTTCTATCCTTATAAGTAATGTCTATCATGATGAGCAGTGAGGGGTAATAGTAGAATTAAAAGGGAAAGTTTTAGATTCAGAGTTACAGATATTATTATTATTATATAGGATTTATATAGCGCCGACAGTTTACGCAGCGCTTTACAACTTGAGGATAGACAGTACAAATACAATACACTTTAATACAGTAGGAAACAGGGGGCCCTACTCATTAGAGCTTACAATCTAAGAGATATAAATTATAGCGATGCTAGAATAAGCATTTCAAATCATATAACGCCACCCATGTGACATGTGACGCCCAAAAAATGCCCAAAAAAATGCCAGCTACAAAAACGCCCAGGTGTGTTTTTGCAGCTGGCGTTCTTTTTGGGCATTTTTTGGGGTCTTTGGAGGCAGGCATAACATCTGAACTTCTGTGTAGGGGTATATACACCCATGTATGTATATATACACATACACATATATAGGTGTGAAAATAGCAGAAATCTATGCTTGCGCTAATTCACACTAATATGGCTCCGCTCCTATAACACCTATATGTGTGTATGTGTATAAATATATACAAGTGTGTGTGTGTATATATAACCCTATACAGAAGTTCAGATGTTTAGCCTCCCTCCAAAGACCCCAAAAAAATGCCCAAAAAAAAACGCCTGCAAGAACACACCTGGGCATTTTTTTTTGGCGCAGGCATTTTTTTGGGCATTTTTTTTGGGTCTTTGGAGGGAGGCTAAACATCTGAACTTCTGTATAGGGTTATATATACACACACACTTGTATATATTTATACACATACACACATATAGGTGTTATAGGAGCGGAGCCATATTAGTGTGAATTAACGCAAGCATAGATTTCTGCTATTTTCACACCTATATATGTGCAGTGGCGGCCCATGCATAGGGGGCGCCAGGGCGCCGCCCCCTTAAAAAAAAGGAAAAAAAAATGACAAAAAAGAACAATAAAGTTATCAAAAAAAAAAATCGGTGTTATAGGAGCGGAGCCATATTAGTGTGAATTAACGCAAGCATAGATTTCTGCTATTTTCACACCTATATATGTGCAGTGGCGGCCGTGCATAGGGGGCGCCACGGCGCCGCCCCCTAAGAAAAATGACAAAAAAACAATAAAGTTATAAAAAAAATCGGTTCGCCGGCCTATGTGGTGGCTAAAGGGGGGGGGTGGGGTTTACGACCCAGAAAGGCGCCGATTGGTTGCCTTCTGGGGGCGTAACCTGGGCGCAGGAAAGAGCGCTTGGCCACCCCCACCTTCGTGATGTCCTGGCTGTGATTGGTCCAGTCTCCAGCCTGGACCAATCATCATCCAGGACATCCGATCGCTGATTTCGCAATGGGGGCGGTGCCGGTGCGTGCGTCAGTCACTCACCGTCACCGCCGCTCACCTTCCCGCCGGTTCCCGCCGCAGAGAAGAGGAGAGGCCACCCGCCGGTTCCCGCCACAGAGGAGGACGAGGGAGAAGCCGCTCACCTTCCCAGAAGAGGACGAAGGATCGAGGAGGGGAGAAGGCGCCGCCGATAGCCGAGCCGCCGCCGCCAGGTAAGTGCATTGGGTTGAAGGGAGCACGCACGCTGGTCTCTGCATTGATTGGGGGACAATGCTGTGGCACTCTGCAATCATTGGGGTACAATGCTGTGGGCAATTTGCAATCATTGGGGTACAATGCTGTGGCACTCTGCAATCATTGGGGTACAATGCTGTGGGCACTCTGCAATCATTGGGGTACAATGCTGTGGGCACTCTGCAATCATTGGGGTACAATGCTGTGGCGCTCTGCAATCATTGGGGTACAATGCTGTGGCGCTCTGCAATCATTGGGGTACAATGCTGTGGGCACTCTGCAATCATTGGGGTACAATGCTGTGGGCACTCTGCAATCATTGGGGTACAATGCTGTGGCACTCTGCAATCATTGGGGGACAATGCTGTGGCACTCTACAATCATTGGGGTACAATGCTGTGGGCACTCTGCAGTGATTGGGGACAATGCTGTGGCGCTCTGCAGTGATTGGGGGCAATGCTGTGGTGCTCTGCAGTGATTGGGGACAATGCTGTGGCGCTCTGCATTGAAAGGGGCTCGCGCACTGAACTCTGCATTGATGGGGGCATGGAACAGTGTTCATTGCATTGAAGGGGGCACGCACGCTGAACTCTGCATTGTGGGGGCACAGCACAGTGTTCATTGCATTGAAGGGGGCACAGAACAGTGTTTATTGCATTGAAGGGGGCACAGCACATTGTTCATTGCATTGAAGGGGGCACAGCACAGTTGCATTGAAGGGGGCATGCACGCTGAACTCTGCATTGTGGGGGCACAGCACAGTGTTCATTGCATTGAAGGTGGCACAGTGTTTATTGCATTGAAGGGGGCACAGCACAGTGTTTATTGCATTGAAGGGGGCATAGCACAGTGTTCATTGCATTGAAGGGGGCACAGCAAAATATTCATTGCATTGAAGGGGGCACGCACGCTGATCTCTGCATTAAAAGTGGAACGCATGCTGGTCTCTGCATTGAAAGGGGGCATGTACGCTGGTCTCTGCATTGAAAGGGGGCATGTACGCTGGTCTCTGCATTGAAAGGGGGCATGTACGCTGGTCACTGCATTGAAAGGGGGCATGTACGCTGGTCTCTGCATTGAAAGGGGGCATATACCATCTCCTGTACCATGACCTGTGACCTGCCTATACCATATCTGTGCCATGCCTATACCATCTCCTGTACCATCACCTGTGCCATGCCTGTACCATCACCTATGCCATGCCTATACCATGACCTGTGCCATGCCTGTACCATGACTTCAAAGTCACGCAATTTTTTACTGCGATTTTTGACGCGAAGCAATACCTATTACATTTTTCTTTTTGCGCCCCCCCAAAAATTTGGAGCACCAGCCGCCACTGTATATGTGTATGTGTATATATGCATACATGGGTGTATATACCCCTACACAGAAGTTCAGATGTTTTGCCTGCCTCCAAAGACCCAAAAAAATGCCTGCGCCCAGGTGCCCAGGTGTGTTGTTGCAGGTGTTTTTTTGGGCATTTTTTGGGCATCTTTGGAGGCAGGCATAACATCTGAACTTCTGTGTAGGGGTATATACACCCATGTATGTATATATACACATACACATATATAGGTGTGAAAACAGCAGAAATCTATGCTTGCACTAATTCACACTAATATGGCTCCGCTCCTATAACACCTATATGTGTGTATGTGTATAAATATATACAAGTGTGTGTGTATATATAACCCTATACAGAAGTTCAGATGTTTAGCCTCCCTCCAAAGACCCCAAAAAAATGCCCAAAAAAGCGCCTGCAAGAACACACCTGGGCATTTTTTTTTTGGCGCAGGCATTTTTTGGGCATTTTTTTGGGGTCTTTGGAGGGAGGCAAAACATCTGAACTTCTGTATAGGGTTATATATATATACACACACACTTGTATATATTTACACACATATACACATATAGGTGTTATAGGAGCGGAGCCATATGCCTGTTAATTATTTAATTAGCGCAAGCATATGTTTCTGCTACTTTCACACCTATATATGTGTATGTGTATATATACAGACATGGGTGTATGTATATATACACCTACACAGATGTTCAGATGTCATGCCTGACTCCAAACATCTCCTCAAAAAAGCCCTATAAACGCCTGCAGCCAAAAAGCAAGCTGACCGGTGAGAAGCCATATCAGTGCTCTGAATGCGACACAAGAGAAACAATCTTTTCTCTATAGCGGTCACCCTGATATGGAAGGGTTTTGTCACCCTGCCATAGCAGTCAGAGTCAGTTAACCCTACACTACACTACAGTCCCCTTACACTTAACACTTTCCCTACAGAAACTGAATAATTAAAGCTAACTATAGTGGAAAATAGCACCCTAACTACACTAGATATCCCTTTCCTCACACTAAAAATTGCTAAATGACACTTTGTAGCAAAAGTCACAGAACTGCTTCCACTCTATTCCATGTCCCTGTATAACAATGCTAGGAATTTGGCGGGGGCTATCTTATATACTGGGGGGGCGTATTCACTAATGATTGGACTATGGACCCCCTAGTCACTCCAATCCCATTCCTAGCATTCTCCTGCCCCCTCAATTGGCTTTTACTGATGGTTCTGGTCCAATCACGGGCTTTTAAAGCCCATTTCCTGAACCATTGCATTTTGGTCGGTTCTGGTTGCTGAATTCTGAACTTTTTCAGCAAAAAGTTCTAAATTCGGCCGAACCTCGAACAGCCAATGTTCCGGTCGAACCGTTGGTCGACCCGAACCGTTCGATCATCCCTACTAATGAACAAGGGTACTAAAAAGCTGAGGATCTGCTAAATGAGGCTGATAGCAAGCTGGGGACCTGCTGAACAGGGATAGTTATGATCTGGGGATCAGCTGAACAGGGGTACTGATGACCTAGTGTTCTACTGGGTCCCTTTAAAACAAATAGAAAATCAACACACAGGGCATTTGCCAAGCTTCATTAAAGCTTTAAAAAGCATCACAGAAGCATCACTGAAGCATTAAAAAAGCATGTTGAAGAGGTAAGCGCTTTAATGTGTGTTAAAGTTGAAGCAAGTGTAAATGAGCCCATTCTTGTCTAGTCTAAGAGGCTAAGCAGGATCAGACCTGGTTAGCACTTAAATGGGAGAATCAGAATAAGAAAGAATTTGTTTTTATCTATGCTTGAGGGTGACACCATTATTACAATGATGCAGTTTTTGGTACAGCGTGTTTATTTTTTTCAGGCATGCTCTATTGGGGAATAATTATGGGATTACACCATTATAGTTATAATGAAATACTCGTTTTAAGGCAGAATCTATTTGTATTATTTTTATGAAGATGCAGCTATTCTTGATGTCATTGTATGTCAATTTTAGAGGGATAGAAATGTGTATTTGGTTATTTTAGGATAAAATAATATAGACATATCCTTGTAAAAGGTAAAGAACTTATTTTAGATTGCATTTTTAAAGAACTTACATATTTTCATGTCAGATTACACATAAATTGATTGATGCGTCTAGTTCCTTTTACCTAGTTTTCTTCTATTGAGTAGCGGGACAGAATGGGACATAGGTAAAATATGTAATATAATAAATGGAGAAGGATAAGCATGGCAGAGTGCGCAGCGCATCCCTGAACCCTGCATTGTATGCGTAGCTCACTCCTGATCTCTGCACTGTGTATGTACTGAACGCCTAAACCCTGCAATGTGTGCGTAGCTCACTCCTGAACCCTGCATTGTGTGCGTAGCACACACCTGAACCCTACATTGTGTGCATAGCACACACCTGAACCTCTGTATGTAGCACACTCCTGAACTCTGCACTCTGTATTTAGCGAACCCCTGAATCTTGCACTCTG
The DNA here is from genome assembly GCF_965119305.1 of Pelophylax lessonae. Taxonomy (NCBI): domain Eukaryota; kingdom Metazoa; phylum Chordata; class Amphibia; order Anura; family Ranidae; genus Pelophylax; species Pelophylax lessonae. The sequence goes on along the minus strand of NC_138772.1, from coordinate 378,718,293 downwards.
TACATAGCACACACCTGAACCCTGCTCTCTGTATATAAAGCACTCCTGAACCCTGCTCTCTGTATATAGCGCACTCCTGAACCCTTCACTCTGTAGGTAGCGCACTCCTGAACCCTGCACTCTGCAATCATTGGGGTACAATGCTGTGGGCACTCTGCAATCATTGGGGTACAATGCTGTGGCGCTCTGCAATCATTGGGGTACAATGCTGTGGCGCTCTGCAATCATTGGGGTACAATGCTGTGGGCACTCTGCAATCATTGGGGTACAATGCTGTGGGCACTCTGCAATCATTGGGGTACAATGCTGTGGCACTCTGCAATCATTGGGGGACAATGCTGTGGCACTCTACAATCATTGGGGTACAATGCTGTGGGCACTCTGCAGTGATTGGGGACAATGCTGTGGCGCTCTGCAGTGATTGGGGGCAATGCTGTGGTGCTCTGCAGTGATTGGGGACAATGCTGTGGCGCTCTGCATTGAAAGGGGCTCGCGCACTGAACTCTGCATTGATGGGGGCATGGAACAGTGTTCATTGCATTGAAGGGGGCACGCACGCTGAACTCTGCATTGTGGGGGCACAGCACAGTGTTCATTGCATTGAAGGGGGCACAGAACAGTGTTTATTGCATTGAAGGGGGCACAGCACATTGTTCATTGCATTGAAGGGGGCACAGCACAGTTGCATTGAAGGGGGCATGCACGCTGAACTCTGCATTGTGGGGGCACAGCACAGTGTTCATTGCATTGAAGGTGGCACAGTGTTTATTGCATTGAAGGGGGCACAGCACAGTGTTTATTGCATTGAAGGGGGCATAGCACAGTGTTCATTGCATTGAAGGGGGCACAGCAAAATATTCATTGCATTGAAGGGGGCACGCACGCTGATCTCTGCATTAAAAGTGGAACGCATGCTGGTCTCTGCATTGAAAGGGGGCATGTACGCTGGTCTCTGCATTGAAAGGGGGCATGTACGCTGGTCTCTGCATTGAAAGGGGGCATGTACGCTGGTCACTGCATTGAAAGGGGGCATGTACGCTGGTCTCTGCATTGAAAGGGGGCATATACCATCTCCTGTACCATGACCTGTGACCTGCCTATACCATATCTGTGCCATGCCTATACCATCTCCTGTACCATCACCTGTGCCATGCCTGTACCATCACCTATGCCATGCCTATACCATGACCTGTGCCATGCCTGTACCATGACTTCAAAGTCACGCAATTTTTTACTGCGATTTTTGACGCGAAGCAATACCTATTACATTTTTCTTTTTGCGCCCCCCCAAAAATTTGGAGCACCAGCCGCCACTGTATATGTGTATGTGTATATATGCATACATGGGTGTATATACCCCTACACAGAAGTTCAGATGTTTTGCCTGCCTCCAAAGACCCAAAAAAATGCCTGCGCCCAGGTGCCCAGGTGTGTTGTTGCAGGTGTTTTTTTGGGCATTTTTTGGGCATCTTTGGAGGCAGGCATAACATCTGAACTTCTGTGTAGGGGTATATACACCCATGTATGTATATATACACATACACATATATAGGTGTGAAAACAGCAGAAATCTATGCTTGCACTAATTCACACTAATATGGCTCCGCTCCTATAACACCTATATGTGTGTATGTGTATAAATATATACAAGTGTGTGTGTATATATAACCCTATACAGAAGTTCAGATGTTTAGCCTCCCTCCAAAGACCCCAAAAAAATGCCCAAAAAAGCGCCTGCAAGAACACACCTGGGCATTTTTTTTTTGGCGCAGGCATTTTTTGGGCATTTTTTTGGGGTCTTTGGAGGGAGGCAAAACATCTGAACTTCTGTATAGGGTTATATATATATACACACACACTTGTATATATTTACACACATATACACATATAGGTGTTATAGGAGCGGAGCCATATGCCTGTTAATTATTTAATTAGCGCAAGCATATGTTTCTGCTACTTTCACACCTATATATGTGTATGTGTATATATACAGACATGGGTGTATGTATATATACACCTACACAGATGTTCAGATGTCATGCCTGACTCCAAACATCTCCTCAAAAAAGCCCTATAAACGCCTGCAGCCAAAAAGCAAGCTGACCGGTGAGAAGCCATATCAGTGCTCTGAATGCGACACAAGAGAAACAATCTTTTCTCTATAGCGGTCACCCTGATATGGAAGGGTTTTGTCACCCTGCCATAGCAGTCAGAGTCAGTTAACCCTACACTACACTACAGTCCCCTTACACTTAACACTTTCCCTACAGAAACTGAATAATTAAAGCTAACTATAGTGGAAAATAGCACCCTAACTACACTAGATATCCCTTTCCTCACACTAAAAATTGCTAAATGACACTTTGTAGCAAAAGTCACAGAACTGCTTCCACTCTATTCCATGTCCCTGTATAACAATGCTAGGAATTTGGCGGGGGCTATCTTATATACTGGGGGGGCGTATTCACTAATGATTGGACTATGGACCCCCTAGTCACTCCAATCCCATTCCTAGCATTCTCCTGCCCCCTCAATTGGCTTTTACTGATGGTTCTGGTCCAATCACGGGCTTTTAAAGCCCATTTCCTGAACCATTGCATTTTGGTCGGTTCTGGTTGCTGAATTCTGAACTTTTTCAGCAAAAAGTTCTAAATTCGGCCGAACCTCGAACAGCCAATGTTCCGGTCGAACCGTTGGTCGACCCGAACCGTTCGATCATCCCTACTAATGAACAAGGGTACTAAAAAGCTGAGGATCTGCTAAATGAGGCTGATAGCAAGCTGGGGACCTGCTGAACAGGGATAGTTATGATCTGGGGATCAGCTGAACAGGGGTACTGATGACCTAGTGTTCTACTGGGTCCCTTTAAAACAAATAGAAAATCAACACACAGGGCATTTGCCAAGCTTCATTAAAGCTTTAAAAAGCATCACAGAAGCATCACTGAAGCATTAAAAAAGCATGTTGAAGAGGTAAGCGCTTTAATGTGTGTTAAAGTTGAAGCAAGTGTAAATGAGCCCATTCTTGTCTAGTCTAAGAGGCTAAGCAGGATCAGACCTGGTTAGCACTTAAATGGGAGAATCAGAATAAGAAAGAATTTGTTTTTATCTATGCTTGAGGGTGACACCATTATTACAATGATGCAGTTTTTGGTACAGCGTGTTTATTTTTTTCAGGCATGCTCTATTGGGGAATAATTATGGGATTACACCATTATAGTTATAATGAAATACTCGTTTTAAGGCAGAATCTATTTGTATTATTTTTATGAAGATGCAGCTATTCTTGATGTCATTGTATGTCAATTTTAGAGGGATAGAAATGTGTATTTGGTTATTTTAGGATAAAATAATATAGACATATCCTTGTAAAAGGTAAAGAACTTATTTTAGATTGCATTTTTAAAGAACTTACATATTTTCATGTCAGATTACACATAAATTGATTGATGCGTCTAGTTCCTTTTACCTAGTTTTCTTCTATTGAGTAGCGGGACAGAATGGGACATAGGTAAAATATGTAATATAATAAATGGAGAAGGATAAGCATGGCAGAGTGCGCAGCGCATCCCTGAACCCTGCATTGTATGCGTAGCTCACTCCTGATCTCTGCACTGTGTATGTACTGAACGCCTAAACCCTGCAATGTGTGCGTAGCTCACTCCTGAACCCTGCATTGTGTGCGTAGCACACACCTGAACCCTACATTGTGTGCATAGCACACACCTGAACCTCTGTATGTAGCACACTCCTGAACTCTGCACTCTGTATTTAGCGAACCCCTGAATCTTGCACTCTGTACATAGCACACACCTGAACCCTGCTCTCTGTATATAAAGCACTCCTGAACCCTGCTCTCTGTATATAGCGCACTCCTGAACCCTTCACTCTGTAGGTAGCGCACTCCTGAACCCTGCACTCTGTATGTAGCGCACTCCTGAATCCTTCACTCTGTACCTAGCACACTTCTGAACCCTGCACTCTGTACATAGCGCACTTCTGAACCCTGCACTCTGTACATAGCGCACTTCTGAACCCTGCGCTCTGTACATAGAGCACTCCTGAACCCTGCAATCTGTACATAGCGCACTCCTGAACCCTGCACAATTATGAATGCTGCACTTTGTATTTAGCGTACTTCTGAAACATGTACTTTGCATGTAGCATGCTCCTCAATCCTGTACTCTGTAAGTAGCTGTAAGGTAAACCAGATTCCCAGCACCAGAAAACCAGTGCGGGCTTATGCTCATATTTGTCCATTTGCACAACAATTTTATAAAGGAAGTGTAAAGTTGGGCTGCATTTTTTTTTATTTGCTTTTTTATTGATATACAGAGGGCAGGACATACTGATCACCATTGTACAGGGGCACATCAACCACCATTATGCAGATGCACACTGACAACTAATGTAAGGGAGCACTCTGAGTACTAACCACCAATGTAAAAGCGCACACTGAGGAACTAATGCCCTCACACTCTATACGCTATATAGTGCTAACCTCTTCACTCTGTATGCTATGTTGTATGTTGCACAATGAATGTGGCCAACTGATTGCTTTACTACTGGGGATTTATTATTGCGCAATGTTGGGGGTTCAATATGTGTATTGCTGGAGTTTATTACTGTGCTGTGCTCAGAATTTATTTTTGTGTTGTGCTGGGGGATATATTACTGTGTTGTGCTGGGGGTTTATTACTGTGCCTTGTTGGGGGTTTATTGTTGTGATGTCCTGTGGGTTTATTATCAAGAAGTGTTGGGGGCTAATTGTTGTGCAATATTGGGGGTTAATTGTTGTGCAATGTTGAGGGTTAATTGTTGGGCAATGCTGGTGGGGGTTAATTACTGTGCCATGGTGAGGGTTAAGTATTGAACCATGCCCTGGTTATTTACTGTGCTGTGCTAGGGGTTAATTTCTGTGTCCTACTGAGGATTAATTATTGTGCTGTCCTGTGAGTTTATCATTTTGCTATGCTGGAGTTATTGCTGAACATGACACAAGCCGGGGGTTTTATTTCTGACTACAGCTGGCCTTTTTTTCATCTCACAGTCTCTTATGTTTACCTCCAGGTCTTATTTGGTCTATACAAAGGTAGTCAACAAGCACTTTTTTGCCACGCCAACAGGTGCACGGTAGGAGGCATACTTCGCACACCGCATTGGCACCCCCACTCATGTTATAGCACCACCATAGCATCCCCCAACAAATTTGTCTAGGGCTGCCCCTGCACATAGTGTGCAATCAGTGACACCATCAAGCTCTGCTGCATGCTTTTAGCTACCAAAGAGATTAGTGGAAAAGGAGGAAATTAGATGCATTTGTTAGTGCTAGCAATAACACTGAAAATTGCTGTATATACTCTATACCTGAAATTTTCGGAAGGCCATTTAAATGCTTTTATGCAATATAAAACTGAATGGTTTAATACTATACAGATTTTTTCTTTTCCTTTTTTTACTGCATTCATGTGGAATATTTTGGAGAGATAGAGGGATCCTCAGTGGGGGGAGTAACTTATTTTACCACAATTTGGGAAAAGCACTTTCTAACCTCTTTGATTCAAGGTCAATGTATTCCAATGCATTTACCCAGTGAAATTGTTGTGCACATCTTTCACACCTGGGAGAGTATTGAAGTTTTGCACACTGATTCTTGGTTGCTGTTGCCACAGACGGATTATGAATTATATTGTTTGCTATTGGTTACCACAGATGGGCAGCTGCACAATTTTATGAATTATACTGGCCATTATGGGTTATCGTGGATAGGCTTTGATAGGTTTGATTTTGCAGCCTAATAAATATGTTTTCATAAGATTTCACACATAAGCACTTGTTTATATTTGCGTATCACTTTTTTTTGTGCATGTATTATATTTTTATTGGTATTATAAATCGAGAAGGCTTTTCTGATTCAGCATTTAATAAAAAACACATCTAAACAATCAAGTCAACATTGGTTAACAACCATATTTCAAATCAAGACTATTGAGGAATATCTGTTTCTGTAATAATTTCTCTGTTTTTACAATTTTTGCATACATATTAAAATAATTATTTTAGGTCTATTTATTAGGTAAAATCCCAGTGTATATTTTCTAAAATGTGCTGAAGGTCTCTCTGGCTCTGAAGAAGCCTTTGGTGAAACACGTCGGCTCTTCGAGGACCTACTGTTTATTATCATTATGAGACATATGTATTGCCTAATTGGTAAATTGTATCAGTAAGTACCCATTGTGGGAACATACATTTTATATGTAAAATTGTATGCATGCATTTTCCTTTTATCTCTATGTATCAATATATCTATATATATATATATATATATATATATATCACGCTGTTCACTCTGAATTGAAAGGGGGCATGCTGGTCTCTGCATTGAAAGGGGGCACGATGATCTCTGCATTAAAAGGGGCAGGATGATCTCTGCATTGAAGGGGGCACACTGGTCTCTGCATTGAAAGGGGGCACGCTGGTCTCTGCATTGAAAGGGGACATGCTGGTCTATGCAATGAAAGGGGGCAAGCTAGACTCTGCATTGAAGGGGGCACGATGATCTCTGCATTGAAGGGGGCACGCTGGTCTCTGAATTGAAAGGGGACACTCTGGTCTCTGCATTGAAAGGGGGCACGCTGGTCTCTGCATTGAAATGGGGCACGCTGGTCTCTGCATTGAAGGGGGCACGCTGGTCACTGTGCATTGAAAGGGGGCACGCTGGTCACTGTGCATTGAAAGGGGAACCCTGGTAATTCTTCATTGAAAGGGGGGCATGCTGGTCACTGTGCATTGAAAGGGGGGCACGCTGGTCACTGTGCATTGAAAGGGGGCACGCTGGTCTCTGTGCATTGAAAGGGGGCACGCTGTGGTCACTCTGCATTGAAGGGGGCACACTATACCATGATTACTGAAGGCCCCTTTTACACTTTTGTGACCTCAAAGTCATGCAATTTTTTACAGCGTTTTTTTTGCCGCAAAGCAATGCCTATTACATTTTTCTGTTTGTTCCCTCCAAAAAATTTTGAGCACCAGCCGCCACTGAAATAGACCAGAGCTGGCTGCCATTTCATATTCTGCTTTTTGTCAGCGTAGGGAGAGGTCTGCTGTGTTCATCAGGGAGAGATTGCCAGTGAAACAGATAGCTCTGTTAAGATCCACAAAAGTCCTTTTCAGGGCTGGTATTTGGTATAGGTCTACTACAGTCTCTTTTCAGTTTAGGGGCAGATATTCTGTGTTCATCAGGGACAGATCGGCAGTGACACAAATCGCTCTGTTAAGATCCACAAAAGTCCTTTTAAGGGCTGGTATTTGGTATAGGTGTGTAGTCTCTTTTCAGTTTAGGTACAGGTATGCTGTGTTCATCAGGGACAGATCGGCTGCAGTCTCTTTTCAGTGTAGGGACAGGTATGCTGTGTTCATCAGGGACAGATTGGCAGTGACACAAATCGCTCTGTTAAGGTCCACAAAAGTCATTTTAAGGGCTGCTATTTATTTGGTACAGGTGTACAGTCTTTTGCCAGTGTAGGTATAGGTGTGCAGTGCACTATATAGGGGTGTAATCCACGTATAATATACTTTGTAATATAGAAAGCATATTATAGTGGATTTGTATTGTGCACTGTGCAGCATTGTGACTGGTGTGTTGAGCGTTGCTTCAGCAATACTACAAACAGTGACAAAAGCACTTTTAATGTATAGACCAGTGGCCCCCCAATACCACATATTGAAGTGGGGTGTTATTTAACAGTATACTGTTCTAAGAGTGTATTGTAGTCCTGCAAAAATTTGGCCTCTTTTGCTGCGTTAACCGTGCTACACACAGTGACAACAGTTACTGGCCAATTATTTGTAGAACTGGTGTGATAAAATTGTGGCCCTCCAATACCACATATTGAAGTGGGGTGTCATCTGAGTATACTTTCATAAATGTATTTGTGTCCTGCAACATTATTGCCTCTTTTGCTGTGTTAACTCTGATACACACAGTGCCAAACTCACTGACCAATTTTTTGTACAACTGGTGTGATAGATCAGTGGCCCCCCAATACCACATATTGAAGTGGGGTGTTATCTGAGTATACTTTAAAGCGGAGTTCTGGGCACAAAAACTATATTGTTTTTTTTTGTGCCCGTCCGCTAGTTCAGCCTAACCTGAAAAGGAATTGGATAGTTAGATTTTTTTTTTTTAAAAACTCACCTTGTAATTGACGATCGTAAATACTCACCTCAGGGTACTTCCTTCCTCGGAGCCACGGCTCACCCCGTCACTTCCTGCGCTGCGATGATTCCTGGGAGCTAAACGTCATCGCTCCCAGGAATCAATGCGACGGCACCGGCCCCGCTCGTCACTTCCGGGCGACGCCGCATTCCCCTGCTAAACAGCTTCTGGGCATGCCCAGAAGCTGTTTAGGAATGCGGCGCCGCGCCGGAAGTGACGAAAGGGGCCGATGCGGCGCATTCTGGGAGAAGACGCGGAAGAAGACGCAGAAGAGGACCGTGCCGGCTTCAGCTGCCCACAAGAGAGATGGAAACGCTGTGGAAGAAAGTTTATAAGTAAGTATTTCTTCTAAAAGGTAAGTGCGAACCGGGACAGATCAGAGGCTAGCCATTGTGGAATGTGCTAGCCCTGACTGTCCCAGGGGTATGTTCATTAAAAAATGACATCTGTGCCCAGAACTCCGCTTTAATAAGTGTATTTGTGTCCTGCAACAATATTGGCTCTTTTGCTGTGTTAACTCTGATACACACAGTGCCAAACTCCTTGACCAATTTTTTACACTTACTTCTGTATCCTGTGAATGCCTAATGTACCTCCAGCCACCACATACTACATTCTTAGCTGTCAGGAAAACCCATGTGGGCTAATTTTTGGGGCCTTTTATGGTCGACGCTTACTTATTTAACCTGTGAATGCCTAATGTACCTCCAGCCACCAAATACTACGTTCTTAGCTGTCAGGTAAACCCATGTGGGCTAATTTTTGGGGCCTATACTGGCCGACACTTACTTCTTTATCCTGTGAATGCCTAATATACATCCAGCCACAGAATACAACGTTCTTTGCTGACAGGTAAACGCATGTGGGCTAATTTTTGGGGCCTGTACTGGCCGACACTTACTTCTTTATCCTGTGAATGCCTAATTTTTCAGACTGGAATTGGAAATCAATGGGTCTGTAAAGGTTCCAGCAAATTGTGGAATGGATGCGGACCCATTTTACAGATGTGTGTATGGACCCTATATGTATTTGACATGTATTTACCGGCTGCTGTCAGTTCTGGCTGATTTATGAAAAAAAAAAAATTTTTTTGCTGTAAAAAAAAAAAAAAAAAAAAAAATTTTAGGGCAACTTTTCCAATTGCAATACTTCAGTTATGACATTGTCCATGTGGTGGGGCTATTTGTGCACAGCTAGTAAGTCTAAGACCCTAAGCGCACAGCCAAGATTACAAAGGAGTAGCTACAGGAAAACTCTGTGAAAGTCTTTGAGGGGCCAAGCCAGAGCCTAGACTTGAACCCGATTGAAAATCTCTGGAGAGACCTGAATATGGCTGTGCACCGACGCTCCCCATCCAACCTGATGGAGCTTGAGAGGTCCTGCAAAGAATGGGAGAAACTGCCCAAAAATAGGTATGCCAAGCTTGTAGACTCATACTCAAAAATAATTTGAAAAAAGCTTAAGGCTGTAATTGGTGCCGAAGCTCCTTCAACAAAGTATTAGGCAAAAGCTGTAAATGCTTATGTACATGTGTTTTTTTTTTCACGTTTTTATTTTTAATAAATTTACAAAGATTTCAAACAAACTTCTTTCACATTGTCATTATGGGGTATTGTTTGTAACATTTTGAGGAAAATAATGAATTTAATCCATTTTGGAATAAAGCTGTAACATAACAAAATTTTAAAAAAGCGAAGCACTGTGAATACTTTCCAGATTCACTGTTTATATATATATATATATATATATATATATATATATATATATACACACAGTATCTCATAAAAGTGAGTACATCCCTCACATTTTTGTAAATATTTTATTATATCTTTTCATGTGACAACACTGAAGAAATGACACTTTGCTACAATGTAAAGTAGTGAGTGTACAGCTTGTATAACAGTGTAAATTTGCTGTCCCCGCAAAATAACGCAACACACAGCCATTAATGTCTAAACTGCTGGCAACAAAATTGAGTACACCCCTAAGTGAAAATGTCCAAACTGGGCCAAATTTGCCATTTTCCCTCCCTGGTGTCATGTGACTCGTTAGTGTTACAAGGTCTCAGGTGTGAATGGGGAGCAGGTGTGTTAAATTTGGTGTTATCGCTCTCACTCTCTCATATTGGAATCTGGAAGTTCAACATGTCACCTCATGGCAAAGAACTCTCTGAGGATCTGAAAAAAAAGAATTGTTGCTCTACATAAAGATGGTCTAGAATACAAGATATTCAGCCAATATCCTGAAACTGAGTTGCAGCACGGTGGCCAAGACCATAGAGCGATTTAACAGGGCAGTTTCCACTCAGAACAGGCCTCGCTATGGTCGACCAAAGCAGTTGAGTGCACGTGTTCTGCGTCATATCCAGAGGTTGTCTTTGGGAAATAGACGTATGAGTGCTGCCAGTATTGCTGCAGAGGTTGAAGGGGTGGGGGGTCAGCCTGTCAGTGCTCAGACCATACGCCGCACCTTGCATCAAATTGGTCTTCATAGCTGTCGTCCCAGAAGGAAGCCTCTTCTAAAGATGATGCTCAAGAAATCCGGCAAACAGTTTGCCGAAGACCAGCAGACTAAGGACATGATTTACTGGAACCATGTCCTGTGGTCTAATGAGACCAAGATAAACACATTTGTTTCAGATGGTGTCAAGTGTGTGTGTGGTGGCAACCAAGTGAGGAGTAAAAAGACAAGTGTGTCTTGCCTTCAGTCAAGCTTGGTGGTGGGAGTGTCATGGTCTGGGGCTGCATGAGTGCTGCCGCCACTGGGGAGCTACAGTTCATTGAGGCAACCATGAATGCCAACATGTACTGTGACATACTGAAGCAGAGCATGATCCCCTGGGCCGTAGGGCAGTATTTCAACATGATAATGACCCCAAACACACCTCCAAGACGACCACTGCCTTGCTAAAGAAGCTGATGGTAAAGGTGATGGACTTGGCAAGCATGTCTCCAGACCTAAACCCTATTGAGCATCTGTGGGGCATCCTCAAATGGAAGGAAGAGGAGCGCAAGGTCTCTAACATCCACCAGCTCCGTGATGTCATCATGGTGGAGTGGAAGAGGACTCCAGTGGCAACCTGTGAAGCTCTGGTGAACCCCATCCCCAAGAGGGTTAAGGCAGTGCTGGAAAATAATGGTGACCACACAAAATATTGACTTTTCACTTAGGGGTGTACTCACTTTTGTTGCCCACGGTTTAGACATTAATGGCTGTGTGTTGAGTTATTTTGAGGGGCAGCAAATTTACACTGTTATACAAGCTGTACACTCACTACTTTACATTGTAGCAGTGTCATTTCTTCAGTGTTGTCACATGAAAAGATATAATAAAATATTTTACAAAAATAAGAGGGGTGTACTAACTTTTGTGAGATACTGTACATAATTTAAAACAAATTGTATTTACATAGATAAACTAAATAAAAGGCAATACAACAGTTTGTAAAGTGATTAATAACAAAGTCATGATCCAGCGTTCCATCCAGTTTATTAATCCATTGGAGATATGGCCTTTATTTATATAAAGTACATTTTACAATTCTTGGTAGCTCAGATTAAGCGTGTAATACACAAATGCAGAAGCAAATGATCTCATCTTTTTGCTGGAAAAGTCAAGCCTACTGTAGAGTGACCCTGAGGGTGCCTTGCACATTAAAGAACTAAAATGGTGAGGCTTGAAAGAGCAGAGAAAGTAAGCTCAAGCCTGACTTTAGCTATAAAATTCCAGGTTTGCACATAAATTCAGCTGCCTACATTTTTGGATCTGCCATATATATTTACTGATCATTTTGAGATGTTATTTTCACAATTCACCAAAGTGGCACATCAATGTGATCAGTAGATCACATTGTTTTTTTTTTTTTTTTTACTTTAAGTATATGCAAATTGATATGTGGAGTGGACAAGGTGCCTTGCAGGGGAGGAAGCATTCTCGTCCCATTCCCCAGCAAGGTACCCTCAAAATGTTGAAGGCATGTGCCCTGGTATGGTTCAGGAGGCGGGGGGACGGGGTATTTAACTCATCCCTAAAAGTAACCTAGACTAAAAGAAATCTGGGAGATGCTAATGTTCTGAAAATACCAGTTTCCTGAAAACCAATGTCTTCATTTCTTTCTGAGTTATTTACAAACATATGGGTGCATACTGTCTGGAATAAGGAAGAAGATAAATAAAATAGAGGAATGAAGGTGAAAGTTATATTTTATTAAAATTTACCCCATGGTGAACAATATTATAAAAACCCAAGTCTGACCACCGGAAAAACCTGCATACATACACCCATGGGTTTCCACCAATCACAAATTACAGGCATGCGAGAGGCCCACACTCCTGTTATTTATCAATATTGCTTTTTATAGGAGTTAGCAGTTTAACTAAACCAGCCACTTCACATAAAGCCTACCCCCAGGCATTATCTTTAAAGGAATTTCTCATTTTAACTGATTTTAAGCATAAATAAAATCACTGCTCCGGAAAAAAACAATAATTTTTTTTTTTTATTATTGATACGTGTCCCCCAGGGCAGTACCCAGAACCCCATACCCCTTTTATGGCTAATTGCTTGCATATAAGCCTTCAAAATGGGCACTTTTGATTTTTCCTGTTCGGCTCCCATAGACTTCAATGGGGTTCGCCATCCAGATTAGAACATTTCCCTTGTTCGGGTGTTCTGCTGCGAACCGTACAGGGGGTTGTTTGAGCTATCTCTATTGATACATGTATTTTATTTTTAATTCCTTTTCAGCAGTGTTACAACTATACTTTTAAGTGATACTAAAGGGCTGCACACTGAAGGTTTTTTACTTTCATGTATAAAATGCATAAAAGTATAAAACCTTTAGCCTTCAGCATTCTCATCTTTGGACAGGACTACAGCACGCCTTCCACTCTCCTTATCTCCATAACCTAGGGAAGATGACTTCTTTAGTAAACAGAGGTAATCTGGGCAGGCAGAAAAGAGTGTTTGAGATAAAACTGAAGAGTCCATAGAGTGCATTGAAATGTATGAGTTCTTTGCACTTATGAGATAAAATAAAATGTTTTCAGTTGTATAATGGACATTCCCAGAGGAAATAAGAGAGGCTCAATGTTAGAGTTTATATACATTTTAAGAATAAATATATTACATTTAAAATATTTCATCTTTTTTATGGTTGCTGAATTCTGTATATATGCATTTAAAAATGTTTACTGTATATAACTGTTAAATACACAGACAGTACCTTTTCGTGAGTAAATTGGAGCATGTAGATCTTTAACATGTATTCAAGGTTACAATTTACCAGAGTAATATTCGTACGATATTCATTGATGTCACAAAGTGTTTCTATAAGCTCACTAATCACAAAGGTGGATTCCAGCCCAAAGTGATATGATGTACCTGTGAAATTCTACTCATCCACTGGGAACATTGCAGTGTAAGTACTGTATTTGTTCCATTATAAATATAATATTTAACTCTGTTTCTAAGCCCCAGGAAATATGACGGAAGATGATGAAGATGCTAGAATTTCTCTACTCTGTCGAGATGAAAATGAAAAGGTAGCAGAGAACTATATTGGGGATGCAGGGTAACATTCATTCCTCTGAAAATCAGTCCTCACATTGCAATGAAATGAACACTGCATGAAGATTTTGAAAGAGTACATCATGCCGACTTGAAAGACTATATACTTCAATTGAGCATGTTAGAGCAAAACCTTTTTCTCAGTAATTAAAGCAGAACTACTGTCTCTAATGTTTTTGTTTAATCTGCTTTTGCCTTTGGTGCCAGGTGGGTTGCTTCTAAACTTTCTACCCCTTTTCTCCCCACAGAGTGCTTCTGAAATTTTATAAGAGCACATTGCAGCAGGCATACTTTTTAACCTAATACAAGGCTCATTAACCACTTAAGCCCCGGAAGATTTGGCTGCTCAAAGACCGGGCCCTATTTTGCGATTCGGCACTGCGTGACTTTAACGGACAATTGCGCGGTCGTGCGATGCTGCACCCAAACAAAATTGACGTCCTTTTTTCCCACAAATAGAGCTTTCTTTTGGTGGTATTTGATCACCTGTGCAATTTTTATTTTTTGCGCTATAAACAAAAAAATAGCGACAATTTAAAAAAAATAACAATATTTTTCACATTTTTTTATATGAAATTCTCAAAAAAAAAAATGTAAAAATCTAAATTTTTTTTAACATTTTAAGCCAATTTGCTTTCTGCTACATACGTTTGGTAGAAAAAATTGCAATAAGCGTATTTTGATTGGTTTGCGCAAAAGTTATTGTGTTCACTAACTACGGGAAAGATTTATGTAATTTTTATTGTTTTTTTTTTTACTAGTAATGGCGGCGATCTGCGATTTTTTTTGCGGGACTGCGACATTGCAGCGGACAGATCAGACCCCTGACTGACATTTTTGACACTTTTGGGAGTACCAGTGACATTACTACAGTAATCAGTGCTATAAATATGCACTGTTACTGTCAAAATGACACTGGCAGGGAAGGGGTTAACTTTATTGGTGATCAAGGGGTCAAGTGTGTCCCTAGGGGCGTGATTCTAACTGTGGGGGGGGGGCTGGCTTGTGATGTAACCACAGAGACATACGATCCTACATAGCAGGATCGTATAGTCTCTGCACTAACATCAGGGAGAATGACAGACGGCTGTGTTTACATCAGCCGTCTGCCTTTCTCCCTCTCCTGCAGGAGATCGCGAGTGACCGGCGGACATCGGAGCTGCCGGTCACTCGCGCGGGGATGCCTGTGAACAAGCGGGGGTGGGAGCACGCCTCTGGCGCCGCGCGCTCACCCCCTACAGGCGGCTGAGCGAGTGACGTTCCCCTACGTCACTTTGCCCAGCAGCGGCTGCCTGCCGCAGTATATCTGCGGTGGGCGGTCGTTATGTGGTTAACTTTTAGTGATATGTCCCCCCTGAGATACAAGGGGTGTCAGTCAGAGTTTCTGTTTTATATCTGGAGCACATGACTTTCATTGAACAAGTTTCATCATTCCTAGAAAGCGTTAGCTGCAGATCCCACCCCTATGTAAAAAAATCATGAAACTCTGGAAATCATATGCAGCAATGGGTGTGTTGTCCAGACAAGTGCATATACAGTATAAAAGCATCTGGATGAGAAAGAGTATCTTACTTTTCTTTTCCAATTACAATAATTAGCTATAACTTAATGACCACTCATATTGAGTAGATCTCCTTTTTGCCACCAAAACAGCCATGATCTGTCAAGGCATCGAAGCCCCAAACCTCTAAAGGTATGCTGTGGTATCTCCAGGGCTTTTTTCCTCAGAGAATAGGTGCAGGAACTCCCCCATTTTGAGTCACCTCTCGTCTCTGCTCCCAACCCACCTCTGAGCACTGTTCCTTGGTTCTACCCCTACCTACCTTTCAGTATTGCCCCTTTAGGAGAATACAGGACCAAGTATCATTTTGTGATGCTAAGTAATTTGTATAGAATTTGTTAATGATAACAAGAAAGGACGAAAAAAAAACAGATCCCCTGTAGCCAGCGATATCAGACCCCCCCCTGCAACAATAGGCCCCCCCAGCATCAATAAACCCTCCAGCAGCCAGCAAGAATAGACCCCTCCCTCAACAGTAGATCCCTTTTAAGCAATACATTTTCCCCCAGCAAAAATAGACCCCCACGAAAAAATAGATCCCCTCCAGCAAAGATAGATTCCCCAGAAGCCAGCATGAATAGACACTCCAGCACACCCCAGCACCCCTTGTCATTACATACATTCAATGCTGGAGGTGCATTCCCCCGCTGAAAAAAAGCCCTAGGTATCTTGCACCTTTCTGGGGACTGAAAACTCTCTTAAGGTTTGACGTTTGCATTCCTTTGCTTCAATGCTTACAACATTTCCAGAATCCTCCTCCTCCCTCTCCTCTTGTGTGTTCTGTGGCATCGCAAGAATGGTGTCTGCATAAAGTGGGCCTTGAGAGGAAAGGAAGTCCTCCTCTCCCTCCTGCTGCTCTGCCTCCAGTGCCCTGTCCAGAATGCCACTCAGAGTCTGCTCCAGCAGGAACACAAGAGGGATTGTGTCACTGATGCATGCATTGTCACGGCTCTCCATCCTTGTCGCCTGCTCAAATGGTAACAGTACAGTGCATGCATCCTTTATCAGCAGCCATTGGCAGCGGGAAAAAAAGCTGAGTCTGAGGCTGTTGTTGTGCCATACTCACACAGGTACTCATTGACGGCCCTCTGCTGCATGTGCAGGTGCTGCAGCATTGCCAAAGTCCAGTTCCACCTGGTGGGCATGTCACAAATCAGGCAATGGAATTCCCACTGAATTTTAGCCAGCCGAACACTGGCTGTTTATGACCACCTGATGGCCTGCTTTAGAAGATTTTGCAAAACTGGGTACCTGTATAAGAAACACTGCACCACAAAACTGAGGACATGTGCCACACATGGCACATGGGTAAACTTTCTCTGTCGAAGGGCTGACAGAAGTTTAGTGCAATTATCGCAAACCACCAATCCTGGCTCAAGATTGTGTCGCGTGAACCACTTCTGGGCCTGCCCCTGCAGAGGGGAAAGAATCTCGTCTCCAATGTGGACAGTGTAGACAGACCAGCTGAAGCACTGCATAGCATCTTTTAGCCTGACTCGTTGAATGGCCTCTTGAACACTTAGAGGGTACTGGTGGTTCATAGAACAATGCAGCAGAGGAGGGAATAGAGGAGGAGGGGGGGCTGACAGATCTCACATTATCACAACCAACTGAATGGAAACAAGCTCCAGCACTGTGCCCTGTCCTGCAGCCTTCCTAGTTGCAAGCAGAGTTACCCAGTGTGCTGTGAATGAAATATAACATCCTTGACCATGCTCGCTGGATCACGAGTCAGCAGTAAGTTGGACCTTGTGGCTGACTTCCTTGCCCAACGATTCCAAAACATTGCCTTCCACATAATGCTACAGAGCTGGAATGGCCATTTGTGAAAAGGAATAGTGACTGGGAACCTATAGTACAGCACATGTTGCAAATTCACGTATTGGGGGCAGAATCCACCAGACAAAAAGGCAGGAGTTGTAAAGCCAGCAATGTTGACAAGCTGGAATTTAGATGCTGGGCATATAAGTGATAGGGAGTGTATTTTTCCCCTACTTTCCTCCTTGGCTCTATCTGGCACCCAAGTCACGTCAGTGACCTCATCATCAGCATGCCCTTCATCCTCATAATCACTGGAGCCAACTTGGCAATAGGCTGCGGCTGGGGGAACATGACTGCCAATTTGTTGTTTATCAGTGTTCTCTCCTCCCTGTTGGCTCATGTTAGTCCCTTCCTCTACCAACATAAGAATCAAGAAAAGTCTGTGCATCCTCAAGAAGCAAGTGGCTGATGCTGTGTTCAAATATTTTAGCTGACTCCTTCATGCATGATGCTGGGACTATGGCAGGAATAGCTGTGGACAAGGAGGTAGAATAAGCCACTCAGGCAGCTGCAATGGACTGCACACTAGTGTCAGCCTATGTAATTTAGGATGAGGAGGAAGAGGATTGTTTAGTAAGTTAGTCCATCACATCCTTTACATGCTGTGGGTGGAAAGCACAGGCAACATCCTTAAATAGATAAAAAGGGGCCCCGCCTGAGGACAGACCACGTCCACCTTTGCCAGTGGACACAGACGCTGCTAGCCCCCTCATAGTGCCATAAGAATGTCTGCCTCTTTGTTGGCCTCCCAGACATGATGGGGGGGCTTACCCCCCAAATTTTATAGATACTAAGAATGTATAATTGGTTGCACTTTATTCAATAAAAGGTGGTGTTTGGTACCCTTTAAATTGAAAAAAATTTAAAAAGGGGGGAACACCACGTCGCAGTCAGAAAAACTGCATCTGATGTGAAAAATAAAAAAGGGGGCAGGCAGGGGACAATAAAAGAGAAGAAAAAAAAAAAAAAACACGGAGCAACCAAAAAATAAAAAAGGGTATACAGCACAGTATACAGCACAATATGTTATGTATTGATGTGTTAAACACTGCACTACAGTAACACACTACACTGACACACTATTCTCACACACTATACAAACACTAAACTAACACTCTACACTCAGTCAAATGTTATGTAAAGCTGTGTTAAACACTGCACTACACTAACACACTGCACTGACACAGTATTCATACACACTATACTAACACTCTACATTCAAGAGTCACAAGACTCACAAGTTCAAGAGCCCTGCTCTATCTATCTCCACTCCAACACACTACAAGAGCTGGCTATGGGAAGTTAGATTTTATAGAGTGGGGTGGGACTATGAGTACTGAGCAGTGATTGGAGAAAGTTTTCATCACTTTGTTCAATCAGGGCTCTGGAAGTGCTTATTGGCAAAGCCTTGCACCTGACCAGCAGTCAGGTGCAAGGCTTCATACAATTAGAGCCCTAGAATGCACTGTGAATCACGCGGACGAACATCCTGCCGAGCTACTCGCAAATTTGGATGTTCGCCGAATGGGCGAACAAGTGAAATTTGTGCCAGACTTATGCTCTTCGGCTCAGATTGTTCACCCATCTCTAATTTTGAACCCTTTTAGGGTAAAAGGGGGTTCTTTAGTTATATAGTTTTTTCTTCTTTTTATTTTTTTCCCATTTTTTTTGGGTATTTTTATTTTATGATATATTATTGTAATATGGCTACAAAAATTGGTAAAAAGAAATATTGATTTACTGTATAGAATATGTAAAAATGAGATCACAGGCCATTGTATATATGGAATATTGTAAGTGGGCTTGAACCTACTGTGAAGTTTTTTTTAATTTTACTTTTTACTTTACCATAATAACATATTATTTTACCATATAACTATTGCCTTCCTCTATCCAAAAGAAAAAAAATGCTTTATAGAAACTTAAATATAAGATGCAAGTTTAGGTTTGCAACTATTGTAATTTTGGGATGTTATGTACACCACTTTTTAGGAGTGCTTATTGAAATGAAGATTTTAACCATGATCAATGGCATTACACTGGAACTACCAAGTCAGTCTTTGCAAACTCTAGCAAATAATCCTCTGACATTGAGGATACAAGAAATTATCTTTTTGAAAGTTTGAGAAATGTTAGCTTAAAGGTATTAAATTGTATTGGAATATGATGAATATGATATGATTAACAAAGTATTTGTCACTGGAGCACATACCCAGAGGGTTGAGAATTAAAAAGTTTTCTGCATTTGACTTAGTAGATGAAAAACCTAAATCGACTGATACATTATCAGTGTGTTCTTTTGATCTATTCATAATCACTATTAGCCCCAAAACCTCAGAAGTGGGTCTGGTACATGAAGAAATTGTTAACTTGCAGGAGGAAATATCTCCCCTCAAGGAAACATCATTTTGTGAACTGGATGAACAGCTAAATGTAAAATTAGATTCCATAGAAAAACAAGTTATTGATGCCAAAAATGAAAAAATATCACAGAGATGTAGTAATGAAATAAACGGTGTATATACTTGAAATAAAAAATTAGGATATATATTCTGTCATATACAAAAACCACTTGTATGGGTACAGCCAAACAAAAAGTACATGTCAGCTTCTCTGATAAAGATCCAGAAGTTGCTAGTTTTGCTAATGTTGATACACACAAATCTTAAGAACCTACTCCCTGAGATTCTAAAAAACTGTCACTGTGGATACCTCTACTTTTGCTCACCAACTGGGTTCTGGAATGTTTAATTGTCAATGGTTTTAAAGTACTGTTAGTAAAAAAGAAAAAAAAAAACAAAACATACTTTATAAGAATTGTTACAACAATCTACTTCGTCATTTTTGGATCTGACTTTAAAGGGTGTTGATTCTATACAATGATCTGCAGGAAACTTCAGCAGAAATTCCACTTTTTCACAGAAATTCAAGTCATCCTGAGCATGTCATTGAAAATGCCCCAGGAATACAGGGTTTTACAAAATAACTTTTCCTATTGAAGGTTTATCATAAACAAACAGGCGCTTTTTTAAACATATTTGTTTCCACCTAGATTATGGAACATTAAATAGTACAAAAGATAGAATGTCCTTGCTTAGATGTCCTTGTTTAGCTCCGTCTTCATAAAGTACAGGTTTAAAAAACAGCATGTAGGATGGAAAAACAGTTTATAATTATACAATAGTAGAGTTTAGAATTTAACTAAATGTAAAAAATAGTGAAGAGCTCACTCTGTAAATAAAACCTATAAAATACATAAAGTGCATTAACGTGTTAAATACAATATAAATGCAATCACATTATTCATAAATTAGGCATATAAAGTGCATGTGCATCCGTAAAAATATTTAATAGTCCACGGATAAAGTTCATGTGCATAATCATCAATCTGTATAAAAAAAACAAAAAACAATAAATTGTATTAGTGCATATTTATCCACAAAAAGAGTGTGTCAGAAAAAATAAATTCCCAGTGTTCAAATGTCCACATCACACCAAATATCATCTAATCTTTACCGTGAACCACAAAATAAAATCCTCCCAGTGAAAAAAAGCATTCACCACCAGTGCACAGATTGGTGTGCCCTTCACCTTCTATGATTGACCCCCACCAATATGTTAGGACTCGGAGATCAGATATAGCTTTCAACAGGTATGCTCACAGCAGCCAGACCTTTCTACTGGAGCTTTACAAATAAATAAAGAAATCTTCCTCATAGGACACTCAGAGAGCAAGAACAACAAGAAAGCTCCTTAGTGTAACAACCTACCATTTATTTAAAGTACAATAAAATAACATTCACATGGTTTTTACAAGTAAATGTATATAACTCAGAATCAACTCACAAGTATTGGTAAGCAAAGGGATTCCACAAAGGTGACCCAGCTTCGCCCAGCATGATGACATCACTAAGCTGAGGTACCCACTCTTCCCGGAGGAACCCTCTATCCTTGACTACACCTACTCTGCCATTATTGTTAAGAGACACTTCAATGGATACAATTCTATGAGTAATGTCTTGGTTCTACCACACCCATTACTATCAGGGCATTTACCAGGTATGAATCAGCAACACTCCACAATGGTTGCCTGTGATTCAAATGTCTGGGTTAAGTAAACTTTCGAAGCTCATTTTCAGGCAGTTTCTCTACACCAAAACTTTTATTTTCATTTGGCTTGGCAGAGATCATGTTTTGAAACACTTTATTACAAGTACGTTTGGGCTCTTCTTTTTGGGAACCACACTTTTCTGTTCATTGTCACTAGCAAGTTTCATTTCATTAAACCCACTCTCAAAGGGCTTGATATTCTTCTTTCGTGTCACTTTACTGAGCTCTAGGTTTACTTCCTCTACTGGTACAGCCTTACTTCCACTTAATCTTTCTACCTCTATGCTCACTAGGAAGCCATCGCCCATCTCTCTGTAATTTCCAGCCATGGCTATCAATTCTGATTGACTATCAGGACTTGTTTGGTCATCCTTACCTAAACTAATTTTGTATCAGGAGGGTAACCCACTGTTTCTTGGAGAGACCCCCTTCAGCACTGATAATAAACTCTATGCCAAACTGTCCTAATCTATTCCATCTTTGCAGTAATAGGTACTCCACAGTACCAACCCATCCCTCAGAAGATACACAGAAGTACATGGTAGCTGTACAATAAAAATATTACACATTTCACATATTTCCGAATTTGCAGAGGATGCAGTTTCTAAAAGTACTTCCTCACAACTCCAAGTAATCCTGTCTGCAAACTGACAAAGTAGCTTAATGCTCCCCCAAAGCATTGATATGTGCCATATGTACTATAATCTTCTCAGAGTTAGCAACCCTGAGCTACTCCACAACCACGCCAGGGAAATTGTCTCCTTGATACAACACATCTTTAGATATTAAAGATTGTAATACCACATTTTTAGCATCATGGATTTGTAGCTCTGCATTTAATCCACTTTCATGGAAGCCTGCAATAACCCAATCTCAGCATCTTGGGCCTGTAGTTCTTCATTTAACACAGGAACATTTTCACCATTACCAGCTTTAGTTAAGCGCTGTAACACATCCTGGTTGCACTTTGTAAGTACACTTTTGCCGGCAATACTATAGTTGTCCTGGGAATCCAGTAGCTCTGGCACACCAAGCTCCTTGTAGGGATGAGCCAAACACCCCCCTGTTTGGTTTGCATCAGAACATCTTTAACAGGGAAACAGTTCTAGCCAACATGCAAACTCCATTAAAGTCTATGGGACACTAACATGATAAATCAAAAGTCCTCTTTTTAAAGACTTATATGCAACATATTGCCATAAAAAGTGTATGGGGATCTGAGTACTGCCCTGAGGACAGGTATCAATGCAATTTCTTTTTTTTTTTAATTGATTTTTTTTAAAGGAGCGGTGATTTTAATGATGCAGTCACGTACCTGGTAGGTAGAGCCTGAATGTGCGGAGGAAGGCCTCTCTTACACCTCTGACTCAGAGCCCCTGATAGAGTAAACAGGAGGCGCAGAGTGCAGAGCCACACGAGTGCCAGTGGACGTGCAGGCTGCAGGACTGCTGGTAGCATGAGTTCCAGAAGGAGGCAGGTGTCCTGGGAGTAGTTGGACCAATGCAGCAACTAGGGAGACTCGGGGAATACTGGAAGGTAAGCAGAGTCAGACAAGCCGGGTCATACACAGAGAGGTCAGATCAGGTACAAGTGGAGAGAATGGAGAATGGTCAAAGAACAGGCTGGGGTCAGTGCAGGCAGAGAACTGGAGAAGTCAGAGGCAAGCTGGGTCAAGATTTCAGGAACAACACAGGTAACAGGAAGCAGGAATGGCACGGAACGCTGTAGATGAGACAGCACTGATCCTGGGAGCAAATCCAGCTTAAATAGCCCCTTGATGCCTAAACTGTCCTCAGGTGTGCAGCGCACATTAGCGTGCGCATGCACACTCAAATTCACATGCTGGCACTTTCACGTTTGCCAATTAGCCAATTAGCGCGCACTAACGCGTTAGTGGTAGCTAAGTGCACTTCTTCCTTGGGAGATTTGAGGGGCAGGACCTTGCCTGCGGTTGCCAACGGGTCTTCTGGCAGGACCTTCCTGAGAGATGCTTAAAAGTGAAACAATAAAAATGAAAAAAATCCTTTAAATATCATGCCTGGGGGTCCCCCTAATGTGCCTATAAAGTGGCGCATTTGTACGATGTATGGAGCCTGCTGCAGCAATACTGACATTTCTAAAGGAAAAAATGCAATTTAAACTTGCTCATGACTGTAATATATTGTTGGGTCCCAGCAATAAAGATAAAAAAAATGAAAAAAAAAAAAAAGGTGTAGGGTTCCCCCCAGTCCAGACCAGGCCCTTATCTATGCATGCAGCCTAGAAGGTCAGGAAAGGGGGGGGAGGTGAGTGAGTGTCCCCCCCTTCTGAACCATACCAGGCCTCTTCCCTACAAAACCCTGGGCTGTGATTGTCGGGGTCTGCGGGTGGGGGGGCTTTTCGGAATCTGGAAGCCCCCTTTAACAAGGGGCCCCCTACCCATTCACCAAAAAAGTGTCAAAAAGTAAAAACCACAGAACACAGTTTTTGACACGTGACATCAGAAGGAGGTGGTACCACCCGTTGATGTAGCTGGGTGGCCCCGCCCCTTGCCTATAAAAGAACTTTCAAAGAAAGCTGAAAATCAGGCATATGGCGTATGCCATCAGGAATCCACTACATCTGGTAAGTGAGCCTTCTTACCATTTGAGCACCAGTGGTGACCGGCGAAGGGACACAATAAAGCCATCTTAATACAGAGACTTTCTTTGCACTATTGCACTTTTCTCTCCTTTAGATGGTTTTATGAAAGTTCCATTTTTAGAAGTTTTATTTATATTGATCCTGGCATAATGATGTTTTAGGCGGCTTCTACATTGTGCAATACTATCATTGAATAGCCGGTTTTTATGCATATTTGACATTCTTTGAATATATTTGCTTTTTGAGGGGTATAGCGCAGTTACTTCATATATTCACTTGTTATAACCATTCATAGTTATTTAACGTGCAGCTTACCACAATACTTATACTTATATACCAGTGGCGCACAGTTTTTTCCCACTACAATTGAGCTGTTTTACTGCTTTTTACTCACTGATCACCCAGCTAGTGTCCCCAACACAGTGAAAACACCTGTCACACATCTGCCCCAGTAAAATAATTTGTTACAGTGAACATCTGGCGCATCTGTCTGTGATCATCTGGCACATCTGTCCATGATAATCTGCCACACCTGTCTGTAATCATCTGCCATTCCTGTCTATAATCATCTGCCACACATCATCTGCAACATCTGTCTGTGATCGTCTGCCACATCTGTCTATGAGCATCTACCACAGCTGTCCTAGTCAGCATCTGCCACATCCGTTTGTGATCTGCCACATCTGTCCCAGTGAACAACTGCCACATCCCAGTGATCAACATCTGTCACAGGGCCTTCAAAAATGTGATAGGTACTCAGGAAATGAAATATGTAATTTATGCCTTTAGAACACCTGACAGTGCTACTTGGATGTTGGGCCTCTGTATGTGGCTGTAAAAAAAGTCTCACACAATGTGGTATCGCCATTGCAAGTTTATCTATGTCACGTATAAGAAATAACTTGTTAATATGACAATTTTGTGGAAAAAAAATCTTCATTACCCAAACTATTGTGGACAAATAATTGCAACTTCAAAAAGGGCCTCAAGAAATGGTAGTCAGTACATCAGAAATGATCAATTTTCAATGATATGTAGCCTAGCTTGTAAAGTCTATAACTTTCACACAAACTTATTATTATACACTTATAGGGTTGAGCGGACACCTAGATGTCCGTGTTCGACGGGTTCGGCCGAACTTTAAAAAAAAGTCCGGGTCCGTGTCCCGGACTTTTACCGAACTTTTCCCAGACACCGAACCCCATTGAAGTCAATGGGGACCCGAACTTTAAGGCACTAAAATGGCTCTAAAACACCAAAGGAAAGGGCTAGAGTGCTGCAAATGGCAGCAAAACGTAATTAAGAGCATGGCAAGTGCTCTGCAAACAAATGTGGATAGGGAAATAACTTAAAACAACAAAAAAAAACAGAAAAATAAAACAATGTTCTTCTTCATCTCTGAAGGACGAGGCCCATATGGAGTAGGAGGGAGGTTGAGGTGGTGGTGGATGTGGCGGTGACATAGGCGTGCGCACAGGGAGTGCTGGGTGTGCCTGGGCACACCCTAATCACCTAGGGCACATAGCATTGCCAGTGAGGAGATGGGAAAGATCTCCCTGGGACCTGCTCTGCTCTATTTCTCCTTGCCTACAGGTACATGGCCCCGATACATTACTCTCCCTGCTGGCAAACACATGCATGTGTATTTCAACTTTGGGGTGCACACCTTAATGCAATAGGCTGCGCACACCTATGGGCGGTGTAGGTGGAAGCGGCGGTGGAGGAGGACCAGGGCCGGATTAACAGCATCATGGGCTTGGTGCTGAGGATTTTGAAGGGCCTTAAGGGCCGTGCCTTGCCATGCACCCAGAGGAGGAAGGGTGCAGCCATGCATGCCTAATTCAACATGGGATGCTGTCTCTGAAGCCCATAAACACATCCATGCATCGCCAACTGTCCCTCCTTGTCCGGCCTTCACGCTGTGTGGGGAGGTTCTGAGGGTGCTGCCTGGGGAAGCGAGCATAGAAGCCAGACTTCTGTGTTTACAAGTGACAGAAGAGCGGTAACAGTGAATATGGCCAACCCGGGGCCTATATAAAAGGTAGGGGCCTGGAGCTGCAGCTCCAATAGCCCCTACATTAATCTGGCCCTGAGGAGGAGGACGAGGTAGCCAACACTGCTTCTTTTCAAAAATTTTAAATGAGGGTACACCCCAAAAGAGTGAGAAAGAGCAAAAATGGAACAATGGGTGGGTAAGGTCGGTATCCATTGCTATTCTGCATAAGGTACGTAAAAAGTCCCGTGGGATCCATGCCTGGTTCATTTTAATGAACGTGAGCTTGTCCACATTGTCTCTGGACAGGCGGCTGCGCTTGTCTGTTATAACGCCCCCAGCCGTGCTAAATACCCGTTCAGATAATACACTGGCTGCAGGGCACGCCAGCACCTCCAAGGCGTAAAGGGCAAGCTCAGGCCATGTGCCCAATTTGGAGACCCAGAAGTTGAAGGGGGCAGACCCGTCATTCACTACATGTAGGCGTGTGCACACATACTGCTCCACCATGTTGGTAAAATGCTGCCTCCTGCTAAGACGTTCCATCTGAGCTGCTGGTGCTGCTGTTTGTTGTGGCGTGCTGACAAAGCTTTTCCACATTTCGGCCATGCTAACCCTGCCTTCTGAGGTGCTGGCGGTGCCCTGGTTGCGTTGGCGACCTCCTCCTCCTCCTCCTCTGCCTTGTGCTTCCACTGTGGCCCCGCTGTCAGATGGGAATGCCAGCAGCATGGCGTCTACCAGCGTGCGCTTGTACTCGCGCATCTTGCGATCGCGCTCCAGTGAGTGAATTAAGGACGGTACGTTGTCCTTGTAACGGGGATCCAGCAGCGTGGCCACCCAGTAATCAGCACAAGTTAGAATGTGGGCAACTCGGCGGTCGTTGTGGAGACACTGCAGCATGTAATCGCTCATGTGTGCCAGGCTGCCCAGAGGCAACGAAAGGCTGTCCTCTGTGGGAGGTGTATCGTCCGTGTCCTCTGTATCCCCCCAGCCACGCACCAGTGATGGCCATGAGCTGGCCTGGGTGCCACCCTGCTGTGAACATGGTTCCATCTCCTCCTCCAGCTCCTCCTCCTCCTCATCCTCCTCATCCTCCAGAACTGTGCCCCTGCTGGACAATTGCGTCCCTGGCGTTTGCGTGTGCAGGAACCCACCCTCGGAGCCCCTTGCGAATGACTGCCCTGAAAGCCTTGGAAATGTTACCTCTTCATCCTCCTCCTCCTCCTCATCCTGTGCCACATCCTCTTCCATCATCGCCCGAATTGTTTTTTCAAGGAGGCATAGAAGTGGGATAGTTAAGCTGAGAACGGCGTCATTGCCACTGGCCATGTTGGTGGAGTACTCAAAACAGCGCAACAAGGCACACAGGTCTCGCATGGAGGCCCAGTTAAATTAAATAGCAGAATAGAAAATATGATCCAAAAAAAGTGTATGTATATCACACGTACACAACCACACTGGGCCCCAATTACTATTGTTTGTACCCCTAAAAGGCTAGATGAGGAGTAGGGGGAGTATGGAACAGGCAGCACCCTCAAACCTTCAGAAGTATGAGATGAACCCCAACAACTTGGAAAGGTGGATCTCTCTCACACGTACCAACACAGACTATCCCCCAATTTAACTGATCCCCAAAGGTTTTTGATTAAATAGCGGAATAGAAAATATGATCCAAAAAAAGTGTATGTATATCACACGTACACAACCACACTAGGCCCCAATTACTATTGTTTGTACCCCTAAAAGGCTAGATGAGGAGTAGGGGGGGTATGGAACAGGCAGCACCCTCAAACCTTCAGAAGTATGAGATGAACCCCAACAACTTGGAAAGGTGGATCTCTCTCACACGTACCAACACAGACTATCCCCCAATTTAACTGATCCCCAAAGGTTTTTGATTAAATAGCGGAATAGAAAATATGATCCAAAAAAAGTGTATGTATATCACACGTACACAACCACACTAGGCCCCAATTACTATTGTTTGTACCCCTAAAAGGCTAGATGAGGAGTAGGGGGGGTATGGAACAGGCAGCACCCTCAAACCTTCAGAAGTATGAGATGAACCCCAACAACTTGGAAAGG
Organism: Pelophylax lessonae; assembly: GCF_965119305.1. Lineage (NCBI taxonomy): Eukaryota > Metazoa > Chordata > Amphibia > Anura > Ranidae > Pelophylax > Pelophylax lessonae. The sequence continues at coordinate 378,690,316 of NC_138772.1, read as the reverse complement.
TGGATCTCTCTCACACGTACCAACACAGACTATCCCCCAATTTAACTGATCCCCAAAGGTTTTTGATTAAATAGCGGAATAGAAAATATGATCCAAAAAAAGTGTATGTATATCACACGTACACAACCACACTAGGCCCCAATTACTATTGTTTGTACCCCTAAAAGGCTAGATGAGGAGTAGGGGGGGTATGGAACAGGCAGCACCCTCAAACCTTCAGAAGTATGAGATGAACCCCAACAACTTGGAAAGGTGGATCTCTCTCACACGTACCAACACAGACTATCCCCCAATTTAACTGATCCCCAAAGGTTTTTGATTAAATAGCGGAATAGAAAATATGATCCAAAAAAAGTGTATGTATATCACACGTACACAACCACACTAGGCCCCAATTACTATTGTTTGTACCCCTAAAAGGCTAGGAGTAGGGGGAGTATGGAACAGGCAGCACCCTCAAACCTTCAGAAGTATGAGATGAACCCCAACAACTTGGAAAGGTGGATCTCTCTCACACGTACCAACACAGACTATCCCCCAATTTAACTGATCCCCAAAGGTTTTTGATTAAATAGCGGAATAGAAAATATGATCCAAAAAAAGTGTATGTATATCACACGTACACAACCACACTAGGCCCCAATTACTATTGTTTGTACCCCTAAAAGGCTAGATGAGGAGTAGGGGGGGTATGGAACAGGCAGCACCCTCAAACCTTCAGAAGTATGAGATGAACCCCAACAACTTGGAAAGGTGGATCTCTCTCACACGTACCAACACAGACTATCCCCCAATTTAACTGATCCCCAAAGGTTTTTGATTAAATAGCGGAATAGAAAATATGATCCAAAAAAAGTGTATGTATATCACACGTACACAACCACACTAGGCCCCAATTACTATTGTTTGTACCCCTAAAAGGCTAGATGAGGAGTAGGGGGGGTATGGAACAGGCAGCACCCTCAAACCTTCAGAAGTATGAGATGAACCCCAACAACTTGGAAAGGTGGATCTCTCTCACACGTACCAACACAGACTATCCCCCAATTTAACTGATCCCCAAAGGTTTTTGATTAAATAGCGGAATAGAAAATATGATCCAAAAAAAGTGTATGTATATCACACGTACACAACCACACTAGGCCCCAATTACTATTGTTTGTACCCCTAAAAGGCTAGGAGTAGGGGGAGTATGGAACAGGCAGCACCCTCAAACCTTCAGAAGTATGAGATGAACCCCAACAACTTGGAAAGGTGGATCTCTCTCACACGTACCAACACAGACTATCCCCCAATTTAACTGATCCCCAAAGGTTTTTGATTAAATAGCGGAATAGAAAATATGATCCAAAAAAAGTGTATGTATATCACACGTACACAACCACACTGGGCCCCAATTACTATTGTTTGTACCCCTAAAAGGCTAGATGAGGAGTAGGGGGAGTATGGAACAGGCAGCACCCTCAAACCTTCAGAAGTATGAGATGAACCCCAACAACTTGGAAAGGTGGATCTCTCTCACACGTACCAACACAGACTATCCCCCAATTTAACTGATCCCCAAAGGTTTTTGATTAAATAGCGGAATAGAAAATATGATCCAAAAAAAGTGTATGTATATCACACGTACACAACCACACTAGGCCCCAATTACTATTGTTTGTACCCCTAAAAGGCTAGATGAGGAGTAGGGGGGGTATGGAACAGGCAGCACCCTCAAACCTTCAGAAGTATGAGATGAACCCCAACAACTTGGAAAGGTGGATCTCTCTCACACGTACCAACACAGACTATCCCCCAATTTAACTGATCCCCAAAGGTTTTTGATTAAATAGCGGAATAGAAAATATGATCCAAAAAAAGTGTATGTATATCACACGTACACAACCACACTAGGCCCCAATTACTATTGTTTGTACCCCTAAAAGGCTAGATGAGGAGTAGGGGGAGTATGGAACAGGCAGCACCCTCAAACCTTCAGAAGTATGAGATGAACCCCAACAACTTGGAAAGGTGGATCTCTCTCACACGTACCAACACAGACTATCCCCCAATTTAACTGATCCCCAAAGGTTTTTGATTAAATAGCGGAATAGAAAATATGATCCAAAAAAAGTGTATGTATATCACACGTACACAACCACACTAGGCCCCAATTACTATTGTTTGTACCCCTAAAAGGCTAGATGAGGAGTAGGGGGAGTATGGAACAGGCAGCACCCTCAAATCTTCAGAAGTATGAGATTGTGTTCACTGTACCCCACAAAGATTGAGTTCACTGCACCCCACAATGATTGTGTTCACTGCACCCCACAAAGATTGTGTTCACTGCACCTCACAAAGATTGTGTTCACTGTACCCCCCAAAGATTGTGTTCACTGCACCCCACAAAGATTCTGTTCACTGTACCCCACAAAGATTGTGTTCACTGCACCCTAAAAGGATGTTGTTCACTGCACCCCACAAAGATTGTGTTCACTGCACCCTAAAAGGATGTTGTTCACTGCACCCCAAAAAGATTGTGTTCACTGTACCCCCCCAAAGATTGTGTTCACTGCACCCCACAAAGATTGTGTTCACTGCACCCCAAAAAGATTGTGTTCACTGTACCCCCCAAAGATTGTGTTCACTGCACCCCAAAAAGATTGTGTTCACTGTACCCCCCAAAGATTGTGTTCACTGCACCCCACAAAGATTCTGTTCACTGTACCCCACAAAGATTGTGTTCACTGCACCCCAAAAAGATTGTGTTCACTGTACCCCCCCAAAGATTGTGTTCACTGCACCCCACAAAGATTCTGTTCACTGCACCCCACAAAGGATTTTGTTCACTGCACCCCAAAAAGATTGTGTTCACTGCACCCCAAAAAGGATTTTGATCACTGCACCCCAAAAAGGATGTTGTTCACTGCACCCCAAAAATGATTTTGTTCACTCCACCCCAAAAAGATTGTGTTCACTGCACCCCACAAAGATTGTGTTCACTGCACCCCAAAAAGATTGTGTTCACTGTACCCCCCAAAGATTGTGTTCACTGCACCCCACAAAGATTCTGTTCACTGTACCCCACAAAGATTGTGTTCACTGCACCCCAAAAAGATTGTGTTCACTGCACCCCAAAAAGGATGTTGTTCACTGCACCCCAAAAAGGATGTTGTTCACTCCACCCCAAAAAGATTGTGTTCACTGCACCCCACAAAGATTGTGTTCACTGCACCCCAAAAATGATTTTGTTCACTGCACCCCAAAAAGGATTTTGTTCACTGCACCCCAAAAAGGATGTTGTTCACTCCACCCCAAAAAGATTGTGTTCACTGCACCCCAAAAAGATTGTGTTCACTGCACCCCACAAAGGATTTTGTTCACTGCACCCCAAAAAGATTGTGTTCACTGCACCCCAAAAAGGATGTTGTTCACTGCACCCCAAAAAGGATTTTGTTCACTGCACCCCAAAAAGATTGTGTTCACTGCACCCCACAAAGGATTTTGTTCACTGCACCCCACAAAGATTGTGTTCACTGCACACCAAAAAGGATTGTGTTCACTGCACCCCAAAAAGATTTTGTTCACTGCACCCCAAAAAGATTGTGTTCACTGCAGCTCAAAAAGATTGTGTTCACTGCAGCCCAAAAAGATTGTGTTCACTGCAGCCCAAAAAGATTGTGTTCACTGCAGCTCACACACAGAAAAATGGATGTGGATCACTGACACCTGCCTATCTCCAATCCCACACCACACAGCAATATCGATTGTAGTTTGTAGAACACAGTTTCCCTAAAATTCAGCAGACTCTGTCCCTAACAGGATTGAGAAGAGATCGTAGATCAGGATTGAGTGCAGATTCACCCCACCCCCCACACAGCAATATCGATTGTAGTTTGTAGAAGACACTGACCCTATAATTCAGCAGACTCTATCCCTAAAATGCCTACAACTCGCCCTGCCTAAACACTCCGACCTGTCCCTCAATTCTATCCGGACACAAATGTTTTTTTCCTGCCTATCTTTCCCTAATCAGCAGCCAGCACATTGATGTGTGCTCTGTCCCTTAGCTAAGCAGCAGAATGACGCTGCTGCGGCGGCTGCCTCGAACTTATAAAGACTTGGTCACATGCTTCAGACGGCCAATCACAGCTACTAAGACATTTGCAGGCATGGCTGGGATGGCTTAAGGCACACCAGTTAAACGATTGTTGATTGGCTGTTGAAAGCCCGCCATGAAAAGAGCGCCAAAGCATGCAAAACCCGGAAATAAAACGACCGAACACGGATTTTTACCCGAACATACAGTAAAGTGTCCGTGTCCGTGTTCGGGTAAAAAAAATCCAATTATTCGGTACGAACACGAATAATACAGTCCGTGTTCGCTCAACACTATACACTTATCAAGATTTTTTTTTTTTTACCAAAGACATGTAGCAGAATACATTCTGGTCTAAATGTATGAATTTTATTGGATTTCTTTTGAAACAGAAAGTAGAAAACATTGTTTTTTTTCAAATATTTTGCTCTTTTTTCACTTTTATCGCAAAAAAAAAAAATCCAGTGGTGAATAAATACCTTCAAAAGAAAACTCTATTTGTGTGAACAAAATGATAAAAATGTAATTTGGGTACCGTGTAGCATGACTGTAATTGTCATTCAAAGTGCGAGAGCACTGAAAGCTGAAAATTGGTTTGGGAAGGAAGGGGGTGGAAGTGCCCTGTATTTAGGTGATTAATAAAGGACTTGTCAAAAACTGTGTTCTGTGGTATTTACTTTTTTTTACACTTTTTTGGTGAATGGGTACAGGTACTATGTATCCGATACCCATTCACATGGGGGGGGGGGGGAGTGGGATCTGGGGGCCCCCCTGTTAAAGGGGGTTTCCAGATTCCAATAAGCACCCCACCCACATATCTCCATAATCACACCCCAGGGTTGTCGGGAAGAGGCCTTTGTCCCCCATCAACACGGGGACAAGATACTTTGGGGGGCACCCCAAAGCACCCTTGCCCATGTTGAGGGCAAGCAGCTTGGTATGGTTCAGGAGGGGGGCACTCTCTTGTCCCCCCTTTCCTGGTCTGCCAGGCTGCATGCCCGGATAAGGGTCTGGTATGGATTTTGGGGGGGGGGGGACTCCATGCCGTTTTGCTTCTAATTTTGGTGTGGCGTTTCCCTTAAAATCTGTACCAGACCAAAAAGGCCTGGTATGAATTCTAGGGGGGACCCCATGCCATTTTATTTTTAATTTTGGCGTGGAATTCCCCTTAAAATCTATACAAGACCAAAAGGGCCTAGTATAGATTTTGGTGGGGACCCCACGCCATTTTTTTTTTAAAATTCTTTTTAGGGTTCCCCTTAACCACTTAAATACAGGGCACTTTCATTCCCTTCCTGCCCAGACCAATTTTCAGCTTTCAGCACTCATTGGTCCCTATGGGAAATATTGGTCAGCTTGACATGGCACTGCTTCCTGTCTTTAACCACTTCCATACGGCTGAATGATGATGTCCTCGACTTTGAGTGGAGATATCTTAATGATGCATGCAGCTATATTTTCACCCATTGCTAATGGAGACAGTCTTATCAGAATTAAGTCTGGTATAGGTTGTTAAGTCCCCGAATGTTCATGCTACAATCTCTACAATGTTATAGTAAACTTTGTGCCGCAGTGTATGTGTTTTTTTAAAATATAAGCCGTTATATACCCTATTTTATCTATCACATGACCAGCCCCTCTCTCTTCTCTTCATCTGACAGCTACAGCCAGTGCCATCTTAAGAGCATTATAGGCCCCCGGGCAATGCAGTGCACTGGGGTCCTGCCTACACAATCACCCACGAGAAAAAAAATGCAAATTATCGATAAGGCAATATTTATTGGTACAGCAATGCAAGGCCAATGACAGCTTCCAAGTTCGGTGGCTGGGTCTGGTGAAAACACACACGGATGGGAGTCAGACTCGACTGTCCTGTGTGTGCCTGCTCCCGTGGAGGCGGACAGGCATTCCTGGAGTTGCGGGCTCCCCCTGCACGGCCCAAGTGGCCTGACAGCAGTGCAAGGCTGACAGGCAGTTGCCCCCTGCTAAGTTCAGGGGGAGGGATGCACACGGGAATCAGGACTAATGCTTGGCTGGGTGCCCATTCGGTAAGATGGCCTTGGCTACAGCGGGAGGGGCTGGGAATCCCCCACTGATGTCAGCCAGGAGGAGAAGGAGAGTAGAGAGGTCACATTAGCGCCGAGTGGTGCTATGAAATAGGGTATATGGCGGCTTATTTTAAAAAAAAAACACAAACTGGAGCAAATCATTTACTATAACAGGAGATTGTCGCACGATAATAGCATAGTTATAATAGAAACAGGAAGGGAGGGCCGTGGAACGGATTGGAGCTGACAGGCAGGGAGGGAGGGAGGGGGAGAGAGGACAGAGGAGAGCTGCGGATGACAGAGGTGACAGGGCTCAGCAGCCATGATAATCCGTGGTCAGTTTACAGGGGGGGGGGGCAAACCAGGCATGATCAACCAGGTATTGCAGGTTTAACAGGGGGCCAAATGACACAGCACAAGCACTGTGCTGTATACCATGCTTTAAAGCAGGGGTATTCAAACTTTGGACTTCCAGTTGTTCAGCAAATAGAATTTCCCTCATGTCTAGTAATGGCTGTGAATGTCAGAGTTTTCCAGTGCCTCATGGGATGTGTAGTTCTACAACAGCTGGAGGGCTGTAGTTTGAAGACCCCTGCTTTAAAGGAACAGGTTCTATTCTTTTTTATTATTTTTTTTTAGGGTTACAAACACTTTAAAATTCACCTTCTTTCTCAGAAAGTTGTATTTGCCTTTGCTCCCAGCAATGTGGTCTTACATTTACCATAATCCACCTTAAAAAACATCTCTGCACAAAGACACCAAGACTGGCATTAACGTCATTGCTATGTGCAGCCACCTCCTCTTGGGCTTCTGGTTAGCCTCTTGCTAACCCACAGCACTCAGAGCAGGCTTCCCAATTGTGATAGCTGAAGTCAGCACTGCCATGTACTTACATATTTTTTTCCAGATGGGTCTTAAACTGACATTGTTTGTTTGGTCAACCACAGAGGGCTTCCACAGGGAGTGACATCACTTCTAGCCACAAAACTCTCTTGACCATCTTTTGCTGACTTGCAGTCACTCTGTTTGCACAGTTCAGATGAAAAGTGCTATCTCTTTAACCACTTCAGCCCCAGAAGATTCTACCCCCTTCATGACCGGGCCATTTATTGCGATATGGCACTGCATTACTTTAACTGATAATTGTGCAGTTGTGCAACGCTGTACCCATGTAAAATAATGTCCCTTTCTTCCTCACAAATAGAGCTTTCTTTTGGTGGTATTTAATTTTTTTTCCCTAGGCTGCATTTTTTATAATGACATGGTTGGAGTTTGTTAGTTTTTATATAATTTTATATTATTTTATGTGTATTTTTATGCATGTTGTGTAAGTTGCGGTGTTCTTGCGGATTTCCATTTCATCTTTGTATAAAGCGATCTTGAAAATGTGATCTTTTATGACTTTATAGGAACTGTCATTGTTGGCCCTTTTTATTCCTTTTATTCTATTATTTTTTAAGGATATTGACTTTTATCTATATTCACATTTAATTATGTATTGTTCATAATAGAGTCTTTTATCTTATAATTACCTTGTTGACCACTAGATGGCCAGATTGGGGTGTTTCTCATTAGTGTTCCTGCTTTCGTTTCTATCTGCCATTATGTTAAGGGCATTTGCCAGGAATTAATATTACGTGTGCACAATATTTAAGGCAGTGAGTGTGACGTTGTGCCATCTGGACCAACCCCCAGACTACGTCACGTGTGACAAAACATGTAGGGCGTAGACGACATCACGCCTCTCGACTCATATTGGAGGCTCACAGGTTCCCTCTCAGAAGCTAGGATTTTGGAAAAAAACTCCACAGGAATGCTGCAGCATGATATTACTTCATACCTGTAATCGTTAGATTTCATGTGAGTGTAACTTAATAGTTTTAGCCCAATAAATGTATACGTTTTTAATGCACTATGGGAGCGCTCTTATCTTTACCCCTATGATCCACAAGCTGGATGACAGTTGATCCGGTATGCAGTACTGCCTATGGACAGATGATTGTTTCACTGTTTAATCTGACCTCCTGTGATTGAGTGATTTTTTCTGATCTGCTGGATTATTCAGGATCCTGTATGCAGCATTGCCCCTAGATGATTGATCGGTTCATTGCCTTATTTGACCACGTATGATCTAGTGGTCATCTTAATTTGGTAAAGGGATTACCTTAGCACATAGGGTTTTGAAGCTTTATTTTCTAGATTTCCAGTCACCCTCTTTTTATCTGTGTGTGGCTCTCTTTGGGAAGGCTGGTGTCATCTACCTTTTTCTCCTGGATTTGACCACTAATTTATAAACTTGTTTTATGTTTTTTATATTGTTTTATTGTGTTATTTTGTTTTGGAAGCTTGTATCATCATTCCAAGTGCCAGCAGCTTTCCTCATAGCACAGTGCTTTAATTTGTTTTGACATTATTACAGTTATCAGTGCTAAAACATATGCACTGTTACTGTACTAATGACAATGGCAGGGAAGGGGTTAACATCAGGGACAATCAAAGGGCTAAATGTGTCCCTAGGGGGTGCTTTCTAACTGTGTGGGGTGCACTGATTGAGGAAAGACAGAGATCAGTGTTCCTGCTTAGCAGAAACACAAGAACTCCATCTTCTCCCCTATCAGAACAGCAATCTGCCTTGTTTACATAGGCAGACCGTCACTCTGCCTTTCTCGGGAAGGATCGCGGGTGGCCGGCAGACATTGGCTCCATTGGACCCACTGATTGGCTCCCCCTCTGTCCAATCAGTGCACGAGTGGGTGCCCGGCAGCGTGGCCACACCCCCTAGAGGCCATTGCACGAAATGAAGTACAGGTAGGTGATTTTGCGCGATAGAGCCAACCTGCCGCAGTAAATATACGTTATGCAGTCGGCAAGGGGTCAAAGTCTTATCTTCCTCTTCTGCAGGTCCTCACTTCACACACACAGAATGTGCTGTCTCACACACAGAAACACAGTCAAAAAATAGTTGAACTTACTTCTTCTTAGCAGGGAATTCTAACTCTACCTACATCTTCCACCTTAGGTCCTGTTCACATCTGACAATTTGGGACCATGGGCAGAGTCGCTGTGATTCCAAATTGCACTGTAATAGTGGCAAAACGTGTTTAGGTGTCATTCATTTTTAATGATACCTCAAATAATTGTCACATGATAAATCACAGCAAACTGCATTGTGCAAAGCTTGTTGCCCAAAAGAAGCTTCTGCTCCTTTTTGGGTGAAAAGCTTTGTGTGATATGGTTTGCAGCGATCGCCATGCGATTAATTGTCCTGCAACACTGCACTGCATTTGAGGTGCCATTTGAAATGAATGGCACCCAAACACGTGTGGCGCATTTTGCCACTATTAGAGTGCAATTTGGAATCACTGGTAGAATCCTGGCAATTCTGTCCGGGATCCCATATCACCAGATGTGAACAGGGCCTAATGTGGGAACTAGATTTTATTGTACATCATTAAAGCGTTTGTTCCCCAAAGCTTCATATTCCTGATATGTGCCTGCTGTATCATGTACTTGAGTTAGAAAATATCCTGTTCTCTCCTCTTGCATTGCTTGCTTGTGTGAAATCCCTGGTGTTCTTGCAAATCCCATTGCTTTCTTATTAAAGACTGACCACACTAAGCAGGAGAGCACACTGTGCTCAATTGTCTAGCTATGCTGGGAACTCAGTATGCTCTACTCCAAGGATTACACTTGTCCTAACATGCCCCGGCTGCACAGCCATTCACAAGGAAGCTCAGTGTGCTGATGCTTCTCCTCCCCAGCTCTCATGTAATGTAGCTGATAACAGAGGGAATGTGATCACTTTATAATGTTTTTTTTATATTCATACACAAATGTTTTGCCTTTCATATATGTTTTTAAAATGAATGGGTTGTTTTACAAGGTAATCCTTTACAATCACTTTAAAGTATGACTAAAGTATAACTATAGGCAAAACTTTGTTTTGTTTTGTGTGGAGCGGAGATGGAAAAGAACACTTGTCAGTTTGTATTGCTGTCTGTGCCCCTCTTAAGGAAATTCACCCTATTTGTCCTGTTTACCATTATCATTGAAAGTTAAAGTAAAAGAAAATCCCAAATTTTGGGTTGTCCCTAAAAAAGTAATAGAGGAGAAATCTTCCAAAGGGGACACTTGTTCTGGTGACCTGGGTGTCCCCAAGAAATTCCCCTCATTTGCAGAGATTTTCCCTTCCTGTTTGGCTATGGGACAGAAAGTGAAGAGCAATCTCTGCAATGGGACACAGATGGCGGAAAAAAATATGACCGGGGGATATAACCCTCAATTGCTCTATCTAAAATAAAATAAAAATCAACTCAAAATAAAAAGGTACAAAATGTGTCTATAGTTCTAATTTATCCACTTACGGACCGCCCACCATGTATTTAAGTCGGTACTTTCACGTTAAATACCGGGGTTATAGCAGCAGATAGCTGCCACAACCTCAGTATTTTGTTTAAATGGTGGGTGGTTCGCTTTAACATAAGGGTGGTCCCAGCTGCAGGATCACCTTTATGGGCGGCGTGAGAGGTGACCCCTGCAGCTGCCTGGTCGTTTTCCCAGCTAAGCGGACCAGTCGGTAGCGGGGAAAACGATCCGGTCCGCTGTTCCCTCAGGCAGGAAGTCGAATGAGGGCAAAATAGCTCTCACTCGACTCTATGGCCTTGGAGGACCGGAGCGACATCATATGTCACTCCCTAGCAATGAATTTAAAAAGCCCAATTTTTGAGCGGTCCGCTTTAACATAACAGGCTCGCCGCAGGATCACCTTTATGGGTGGCGGGAGAGGTGCTCCCCTCCCCCCGCAGCCTCCTGGTCATTTTCCCTGCTTACCGGACCAGTCAGTAGCGGGGAAAACGATCTGGTCCACTGTCCCCTCAGGCAGGATGTCGACTAAGGGCAAGATGATCCTCACTCGACTCTATGGCCTTGGAGGACCGGCACAACATCATATGTCGCTCAATTTAAATGAATATATATATGTTGCGCAAATAAAAAATTATTAAATTAATTAATTTTGTGATTAAATAATTAAAAATCCAAAATATTCATATGTGGCATAATATAAAAGTGCCAATAGTGCTAATAAAGTAGTAAAATATAATATATAATATAATATTCATAGAAAAGAGAAAATATATAGATATAAAAGTCCAGTGTGCAAAGTGCAAAAAGCCACGCACGCTGTGGAGACCGGCGGCGCTGTGCAGTCTCTCCCACTATACCACCACAATTTCCACCATTCAGTTGATGCTATTGTCCAAGTGCATGTATTGCACCTACAAATGTGAGTGATATTTATCCACCTTTACTTAATAAAAGCTGATTGTTTAACCACTTTACCACCGGAGGATTTTGCTGTCTTACGTCTGGGCCACTTTTTGCGATTCGGCACTGTGCGAATTTAACTGACAATTGCTCGGTCATGCAACGCCGTACCCAAACGAAATTTATGTCCTTTTTTTTCCCCACAAACAGAGCTTTCTTTTGGTGGTATTTGATCACCTGTGCAATTTTTTATTTTTTGCGCTATAAACAAAAATAGCAACAATTTTGAAAAAATAACAATATTTTTCACATTTTTTATATGAAATTCCCCCCCAAAAAATGTAAAATCAAAATTTTTTATCATTTTAGGCCAATTTGTTTTCTGCTACATATTTTTGGTAAAAAAAAACGCAATAAGCGTATTTTGATTGGTTTGCGCAAAAGTTAATGCGTTTATTAACTAAGGGAAAGATTTCCGTCGTTTTTGGTGTTTTTTTTTTTAACGAGTAATGGGTTGTTTTTTTTGCGGGACTGCGACATTGCGGCGGACAGATCGGACCCTTGACTGACATTTTTGACACTTTTGGGGGTACCAGTGACATTACTACAGTAATCAGTGCTATAAATATGCACTGTTACTGTAAAAATGACACTGGCAGGGAAGGGGTTAATTTTTATTGGTGATCAAGGGGTTAATGTATGCCTGGTGCTTACTGACGTGTGTGGGGGGAGGGGACTATGTGACACAAGGACAGATCGCAGGTTCAGCTATGCTGAATCCTGCAATCTGACCCTGCCTGTCACTTAGGAGATCCGCCCGCTTGTGTTTACACAAGCAGACGGATCTCCACACTCGATTCCCCGATGATCGGGGAAGAGCAGCGGCGATCGCCGTCGCTCCTCCCCTGGCACGAATCCCGCTGTGACTGAATACAGCGGGAGCGTGCCTCCGGCGTCGCGCGCGCAGCGCCGAAAGAGGGGAATGTCTGGCGATGTAGGTCTACGTCGCCAGACGTTATCGAGCCACTTTGCCGCAGTAGAGCTCTAGTGAGCAGCGGCAAAGTGGTTAAAGGATTTCATACACTATTGCAAGTCTCTTTGTTTGCATGTATACTGCATTGATTGATCCTGCAACTCCTGTGAATGAGAGGAGCCCCGAAGGATATGGCTGGATGATCTTTTTTGGGATAACAATCCATGCGCTCTTTTTAAGGATTTGAGGTGAGCACGGTGATACACCCATTCACAAGGGGGTGCACGGCTGGCTGTCCACTGTGACACTCATGTCACTTCTCTCTGGGAGCACAGATCACTTTAGGATTACATTTTGGACTTTATTTATTGGCTTTTTGCACTTTGCACACTGAACTTTTATATCTATATATTTTCTCTTTTCTATGAATATTATATTATATATTATATTTTACTACTTTATTAGCACTTTAATATTATGTCACATATGAATATTTTGGATTTTTAATTATTTAAGCACAAAATTAATTAATTTAATAATTTTTTATTTGCGCAACACAATATATTTATTTCAATTAAGCACACTATTATGAGAAGTGGAGTGTCTGCGGCAAATAACTGATTGATTTAGAGCCTCAGGGTCGCTTGCAGGACTTATTCCTTATATCATACAGTATGTCGCTCCCTAGCAATGAATTTAAAAAGCCCATTTTTTTCATCACTTTTTTAGTGTAGATGTAAGATCAGAGGTCTTTTTGACCCCAGATCTCACATTAAAGAGGTCTTGTCATGCTTATTTCTATTACAAGTGATGTTTACATTCCTTGTAATAGGAATATAAGTGATCAAGTTTTTTTTTTTTTTTTAAACTGTGTAAAATTAAAAAATAAAAGATAAAATAAATAGGAAATAAAAATTAAAGTGCCCTGTCCCCGTTAGCCCACGCGCAGAAGTGAACGCATACGCAAGTCGCGCCCACATAGGTAAACGGTGTTCAAACCACAAATGAGGTATCGCCGCGATCATTAGAGCGAGAGCAATAATTTGAGCCCCAGACCTCCTCTGTAACTCTAAACTGGTAATCTGTAGAAATTTTTAAAATGTCACCTATGGGGATTTTTAAATACCAATGTTTGTCGCCATTTGTGCAATTTAGAAGCATGACATGTTGACTATCTATTTACTTGGCGTAACATTATCTTTCACATTATAGAAAATTCAAAAAAGTGTATCTTTTCCAAAAAAATTGTTTTTGTAAGACCGCTGTGCAGATACGGTGTGATAAACAATATTGCAACGATCTCTATTTTATTCTCAAGGTTTTTGTTAACAAAATGATTTAATGTTTGGGGGTTCTAAGTAATTTTCTAGCAAAAATAACAGATTTTAACATGTAAACAACAAGTGTCAGAAAAAGGCCTGGTCCAGAAGTGATTAAGTTTACTTTCCTGGACACTTGCTCTCTGCATATCTAACTACACACACAGACACCACTTTCTGAATGCGGCCCTGTCTGGCTACATTGATTCCCTTTTCTGAGTCAACATCCACCTGAAAATTAAACTCACACCTGTTCTGGCAACCTGTAAGTGCTGAAGCAGACATCAACTGCATCTATCCACAGTGGCAAATCACTAGTCTGTCAAAAAATTAACCACTTAAGCCCCGGAGGATTTTCCTGCTAAAAGACCAGGGGGTATTTTGCGATTCGGCACTGCGTGACTTTAACGGACAATTGCGCGGTCGTGCGACGCTGTACCTAAACGAATTTGACGTCCTTTTTTTCCCACAAACAGAGCTTTCTTTTGGTGGTATTTGATCACCTGTGCGATTTTTTGATCACGCGCTATAAACAAAAAAAGAGCGACAATTTTGCAAAAATAGCAATATTTTTCACATTTTTTTATATGAAATTCCCCCCAAAAAAATGTAAAAATCAAAATTTTTTAACATTTTCGGCCAATTTGTTTTATCCTACCTATGTTTGGTAAAAAAAATCGCAAAAAGCGTATTTTTATTGGTTTGCGCAAAAGTTATCGCGTCTACTAACAAAGGGAAAGATTTTTGTCATTTTTGTTGTTTTTTTTTAACGCGTAATGGCGGCGATCTGCGATTTTTTTGCGGTACTGCGACATTGCAGCGGACAGATCGGACCCTTGACTGACATTTTTGACACTTTTGGGGTTACCAGTGACATTTCTACAGTAATCAGTGCTATACATATGCACTGTTACTGTAAAAATACACTGGTAGTGAAGGGGTTAACTTTATTTGGGAGGGAGGGGCTGTGTGTGTCCCTAGGGGCGTGCTTTCTACTGTGATTGGCTGTGGCTTGAGCTGTAAGGACACTGATCAACGGATCTACATAGTAGATCTGTGTGATCAGTGTCTTTACACCGAGGAGAATGACAGGTGGCTTGTTTACACAAGCTGCCTGACATTCTCCCTCTCCCCCGACGATCGCCGAGTGACCGGCGGACATCGGGTCCGCTGGTCACACGCGCGGGGGGGGGTCCGTGACCGCGCGGGAGCGGGAGCGCGCCTCCGCGGGCGCGCGCTCGCTCCCCAGACCCTCCCAGGCTAGTGACGTTAATTAACGTCACTCTGCCTGGCAGGGGCTGACCGCCGCAGTAAATCTACTTGCGGCGGTCGGCAAGCGGTTAAAGCAAACATACATATACTATATATATATATATATATATATATATATATATATATATATATATATATATATAAATATGTATATCTATATAGATATATATATATATATATGATTGAGCTGTAAATTGAAAGTCTATGCTTTGTGGATTATAGTTAGCTTCAGAGGTGAGGCCTTTTTTATATTTGTTTTCTGGAACTAACCATTTTATAAGCAGAGCATCTATGTGTCTTTTATACCAAACAGTATTGCTGGAATAAATGGAATCTGTTTTTACAGACTCTGAGTAATACATTTTGTACTGATCCTTTCTTTGATACGTAGGAGTCAGTATACACAGGCGGAAGAGGCCAACATTGCTATTGTATAATAGAGGTATAGAGGTTTATTTACTAAAGGTGAATGGGTAGAATTGCTCAAGCTGTGTGGTACATAGACTACATATGGTGCGTGGATGTTAGTCTGAATGCCACATTAGGTAACACCCACATATCCATGACTAAAAGAACTAAAATCCAATAAATAAAAGAGGTAGGCCAGGGAAAGTTTGGCTGGAAAGGAAATCGCTAGATAATGCTGGACATCCTCCAGCCAGGAAATAAGGTGGGTAATATCTGAGTTACTGCAGCTTCTAGTGCACATTGTAAGAAGCCCACAGTGTGCAGTGAGATCATCTAAATATTTTCAAAGAAGGAGCTTGTACAACTCAAGGACAAAAAAGTAAAGATGCATTACCCTTCACATCTCACACGACTCCATGATGCCATCACCCTATTAAATGAAGTTAAAGAATACTGGATCTATTGGCAGGATCAACAGATAATAAAACTCTTATAGGGGGACTTAATGTCCTAATCCTAGTCTCAGATTGCATTATAAATGGATTTTCCTATTTTTCACATAACTACCCTTTAAAATTACATTTTTTATGTTATATTATTTATATTATAATATAATGCATGAGATCAGTTGTGGAGTTTAATTAACAGACAGCTGAGGATAAGCTACTGTGTCCTTAACTGGGCTAATTCCCTGCCAAGTTAATAAATGATAAGTACTACCTGAAACATAAGCTTCTCTTTAATGAACACAAAA
Organism: Pelophylax lessonae; assembly: GCF_965119305.1. Taxonomy (NCBI): domain Eukaryota; kingdom Metazoa; phylum Chordata; class Amphibia; order Anura; family Ranidae; genus Pelophylax; species Pelophylax lessonae. Next base: position 378,674,196 of record NC_138772.1, on the reverse strand, counting down.
TTGCTAATAAAAAGTGTCAGTTTCTGATTGGTATAGAGTAGGGATTGAAAGAGCTGTATTAGGATTTCTGCACCATTACCAGAGCAGGTTCAGGAAAGATAAAAAGATTTTCTTCTTGTTTGATAAGTGACTGTATATTTATACTGATATTCTGCTCAACTGCAGCAAGTAAATGCTGTACTTTTTATGATTGGCAAATCTTTTGAATTAGGCTACATTTGTTGCAATTGATGATTTTAATCCAGGTGTGAACATTGTTCCTTAGAATTTTTGGATTGTCAGTAGCTTTGTCTAAAAACCTTTACCTAAACTAGTGTGTCACAGATTATTTCCTAATAATATTCTGCAACTCTGAAACTTTATAATATAAAATTATCAAGGATCACGGATATTAGTAAAGCTAGAATTTGTTGTTTTGTTTGCTACAATTATTGGACTGGTGTTGGGTTCCCGAAGAACCTGACTTGCTATGACAAACAAGTGCAGTCCTTCCTTCATTCACTTTGATATATGAAGCTGTCTATCACATAACTCCACTACACACAAAACCCTAGAGCAGGGCTCAAAATTTAAAGTCCTGAGCTACTAGCCAGGCCTTAAGGGTTACTCGCCACCAGTTGCCCCACCCAACCCCTACCATGCCCCGCCCCTAATCCCGCCTCTAAACACACCCTCATAAGTTATCTCAACATTACACTGTTAAATGTTTTTGAATTAATGCAGAAGTTACAAAAATAAATATTAATAACAACGTTTTCAGTGCCCATCAGTGCAGCCTCATCAGTGCCCATCAAGGGTCTGGAGGGTGGGGGGCTGAAGAGCACTGGGGGGGGCTAAAGGGGGGGCTGAAGAGCACTAAGGGGCTGGAGGGGGGCTGAAGAGCGCTGGGGGGGCTGAGAGCACTAAGGGGCTGGAGGAGTGGGCTGAAGAGCACTGGGGGGGCTGAGAGCACTAAGGGGCTGGAGGAGTGGGCTGAAGAGCACTGGGGGGGAACTGGAGGGGTGGACTGAAGATCACTGGGGGGACTGGAGGGGTGGACTGAAGAGCACTAAGGGGCTGGAGGGGTGGGCTGAAGAGCACTGGGGGGGCTGGAGGGGTGGGCTGAAGGGGTGGGCTGAAGAGCACTGGGGGGGCTGGAGGGGTGGGCTGAAGAGCACTGGGGGGGCTGGAGGGATGGGCTGAAGAGCACTGGGGGGGCTGGAGGGATGGGCTGAAGAGCACTGGGGGGGGGCTGGAGGGATGGGCTGAAGAGCACTGGGGGGGGGCTGGAGGGATGGGCTGAAGAGCACTGGGGGGGCTGGAGGGATGGGCTGAAGAGCACTGGGGGGGCTGGAGGGATGGGCTGAAGAGCACTGGGGGGGCTGGGGGGATGGGCTGAAGAGCACTGGGGGGGCTGGGGGGATGGGCTGAAGAGCACTGGGGGGGCTGGGGGGATGGGCTGAAGAGCACTGGGGGGGCTGGAGGGGTGGGCTGAAAAGCACTGGGGGGGCTGGAGGGGTGGACTGAAGATCACTGGGGGGACTGGAGGGGTGGACTGAAGATCACTGGGGGGACTGGAGGGGTGGACTGAAGATCACTGGGGGGACTGGAGGGGTGGACTGAAGAGCACTAAGGGGCTGGAGGGGTGGGCTGAAGAGCACTGGGGGGCTGGAGGGTGGGCTGAAGAGCACTGGGGGGGCTGGAGGGGTGGGCTGAAGAGCACTGGGGGGGCTGGAGGGGTGGACTGAAGAGCACTGGGGGGCTGGAGGGGGGGCTGAAGAGCACTGGGGGGCTGGAGGGGGGGCTGAAGAGCACTGGGAGGGCTGAAGAGGGAGGGGCTGTACAGCACTGGGGGGCCAGCAAAAGAAAAAACGAAGTTGGATAGCAGGAGCGGTGGGGCGGCTGCATATAGAGGAATTGATCTTTCCATATTCCTCCTGCAGCTGCTCAATGCCTGCAGAGAGGAGAATCAGGCATCCAGCTGGAAAGATCAATTCCTCTATATGCAGCCGCCCCACTGCTCCTCCTATCCAGTCACACAGGGAGGCTGCTAAATCCTTGGACACTCACCTGCTTCCAGCACCCATGAGCAGCGCAGCACAGACCGAGGGAGCAGCTGCCTTCACAGGAGATGATCGGCGCGAGTACCGGTGTAGCTCTGGGAGATCGATTTTCACGCCGGCTTGACACCCCCCATCGGTATGCGGCCGGATAATGTCAGAGCGGCGGATCATCCCGCTGTAATAGCTTCGATTGTAATTGCCGGGCGCTCGGTGACATACACAGTCCCGCCTCCTAGCCCGGCTCCTTTGATAGACGTCACATGTCCTGGTTGGCCAGGTGTTCTGTCTATCAAAAAAGCCGGGCTAGGAGGCGGGACTGTGTGTGTCAGCGAATGCCCCGCAATTACAATCGAAGCTATTACAGCGGGATGATCCGCCGCTCTGACATTAGCTCTGGCTTTCCTCTCCTCTCTTCCCCAGAGCTCGCCCAACATAATTTTCCACTCGCAAAATGCGACCAGGCGAGTGGAAAATTTGAGGGCTGCCCTAGAGCATAACTGTCTTTTATACCTTACCCTTTGGAAAGTCATATTTATTTGAAACCAGTTTTTAATCTCAATTATAAAAACAGGAACAACAACTGACAGAAACTTCTTTTTACATGCTTTTTAATTAAAAAAGCATAGGTCACGTTTAAATCAAGGTGACATTTTAAGAGCTGAATTTGTTTTATTTACTGTATGTGATAGTTACAGGTACTTTTTGGCATGAGTTTTCTGTGCTGAAAGTATATCTCAAAAAATGTCCTTCATGTCCTAGATACCTAATTCATCACTAAAACATAAAACTCCCCTCACCCAAACCCCATGAACTTTTACCTCCTAACAGAATTTGGAAATTAAAACATTAATACAACCTGACCTTTACAGTACACTTTGTTACCTTAACTCTTAATACTCCTCCTGATATGTGCCTGCTGTACCATGTACTTGTATGAAAAAGTACCCTGTTCTCTTTGTATTGCTTCCTTTATGTGAAATCCCTGGTGTCCCTGCCAGTCCTTCTGCTTTCCTATTAAAAACGGACCACACTAAGTATGAGAGCAAGGGGTGCATCCACCAGAGACCCCAAACATCCACCAGAGACCCCAGACATCCACCAGAGACCCCAGACATCCACCAAAGACCCCACACATCCACCAGGGAACCCACACATCGACCAGGGACCCCAGGGACCCCAGGGACCCCACCCATCCACCAGGGACCCTGCACAGCCCCCAAGGACCCTGCAGAGCCACCAGGGACCCCGCACAACTACCAGAGACAGCCACCAAAAACCCTGTAGAGCCACCAGAGGCCCGGCACATCCACTGACCCCGAATAGCCACTATAGCCCCCCCCAATAGGAAGGGGTGGGACAAAATTAGATGGGGGGGGGGCGCGCCTGATTTTAGCCATGCATAGGGCAGCATAAAACCAAATTACACCACTAAGGAAAGCACAGCATGGTCAGTTCTCTGGCTATGCTGGGAACTCAATCTGCTCTCCTCCAATGATCAGACTTGTCCTGACACGCACCCGCTGCACAGCCACTCACTGGGAAAGCTCTGTGTGCTGTTGCTTTTCTTCCCTTAGCTCTTATGCAGCTGAGTATAGAGGGAATGTGATCACTTATAAAAAAGGGAAAAACAGTTATTTATACTTTTTTTTATATCTTTACAAAAATGTTATGCCTTTCATTTCTATTATAAACTGAATTTACAATCACATTAAAGATTAAGAGAATTAAAAAAAGGTATATATAATGTTTTTATATATACACAAAACTGTTTTGCCTTTCATTTCTATTTTAAACTGAATGGGTTGTTTTACAAGGTAATTATTTGCAATCACTTAAACTCAACCCTCATTTTGAACCTAATCAAAACTATAATGGTTTGTGGTGAATTTTATTTTAAAAAGTATCTAAACCCCAAAACAAAAATGAAATATATTGCAGCTTAGCAGTCCTTAGATGTGGTGGCTGCATTACTTTCCTTTTTCAGGTTTGTTTGTTTTCTTTTTTCCACCTCAGATCCTGTCAGTAACATACTTTCTTTTTACTTTTGGAGTGCAGCCTTGTCACTCTAGGCTGCTCTCCTTATTTGGTATTTTTCTATAAGTGTAGAAAATGTACTTAGTCTTATAAAATAAAACGAATGTAATGTAAAATATTGAATTTTTGTTCTTGGATTTAGATAAAACTTTATGTCAAGAATATGTAAAACTGACAACAGACTGTACTGTATATACACACACTGTATATATTATATGAGTTATCAGCTTAGAGCAATGAGCTCACAGAGGCAATGCATATGCCAAAGTGTGTTTAAGGTCTTCTTGCCCATGCATATTTGTCAGTGTTAAAACAAACACAACCAAAACAAAGAGGTTTCCTTGCACTCAACTCTGAGCTCCGTGTGCTTGCTGCATGTGTTTCCAGACAAGAGTCTTTACTGAGGCAATTTTGTCTTGCATGCCTAAGACACGCTCTATGATACAATTGTGTGGGGTGGTTTCCATCTCCCAGTTTTACTTTACAATAGGTAGCAATCTTTGGGGGTGTTGCCCATATGAATGTTTTAAGGTGAAAACTCTTTGGAAGCCTGTGGAAGTTTTCTAGTTGCAAACAACAAGGCAGAAGTCAAGAGGAAGGAGGAGGAGCCTACATGGCGTGTGAGTGAGTGCAGGGAGCAGCAGCAACGGTACCATCCAGCTATGAGGCGATGGTGCTCTGCATCGTAACAGTCTCGCCACCCCACCCCCTGCTCCCCCCTTCTGAGTGGGGCGTACTTGGTCTGCTAGCTGCCAGCAGGAGTCATCGGACTCGACCGCGCTGGGCGGCCTGGGAAGGAGTGATTCTCCCTGGCCTGATCCATCCATCGCTCTGCCAGCTGGCGTCTGTTGGGAGCCTCGCATCGGGATCAGGCGCGGCAGAGCTTTAAAAGCGAGAGCCCCAGGCATCGTGCGAGAGGTAGAAGTGCCACCACCCGAATTACCCGCCAAGCTACCGTGAGTGCCAGGGACCTGCAATTTGATCAGGAGCAGCGGTGTTGCTCCATAGTGGCATGAGAGTCCAGGAGCCACTAGGATAGAGGAAGGCTGGAGCAGTGGCCAGGAGGATCCTGAAGGAATAACCAGGAGAGTCATCAATTCCCCAAACTGAATTTAACCTTACTGACGGCCATTCTCTCTGCTGACTCTAACAACAATGTGGTGAGACCTATTTGTTTTTTTTTTTGTTTTTGTTATTTTCCTTCTTTATGCTTACCCTCGCTATTTTGATGTAAATTATGCCTGCTGAGCCTGCTCAACACTGCCGGAGGTAAATGACTATCAGCTGTAGTGACTTTTTTTAATGGTGTGATTTGCTGAGGGGACTGGATACTTCTAGGGGGGATGGAAAATATAATTAAAAAAAGATGAGAGGCAAGTCAGCAAGGGGCGGTGCGACCGCTTGGTCAACCAAAGTGAGTGCCAGTCCTAGCACAATTAAGAAATTTATGATGACACAAAGACACTGCACAAAAATTTACTCTAGAGAAATCACAAGGAACCTGTTTGAAACAAATGGAAGCAAGGAAAAAAAGTGACCAAAATAGGCCACCACTAGGTCTGGTCACCACAGTGCAAATTAGAACAAAACAAGCCTTTGATGTTGACACATGGGTGGATCACAACGCAGAGCAAATAGCAAGCGACCAATTGCCCACAAAGGGGATATTGCTGTCATGCTTGCAGCATTTGAAAAGTCTCTAAAAATAGAACTAACAACAATCCACAATGACTTGGGTCACTTAGTAACAAGAGTTGAAGACCTAGAAAAGAGACAAGACCGTTACATACAGACCTACAAAGAGAGATGAAAGAGCTAAAAATGGAACATAGAAGTCTTGCTTATAAAATGGAAGATCAAGAAAATAGCAGTAGGTAGAAGAACTTGAGAATAAGTGGCTTGCCAGAACCGATACATGGAGAGGACTCAACAGACAAAATGAGAAAAAAATTGAACCCGCTGCTGGGCAGAGAAGAAGCAGACCAAATAATGATCGAGAGAGTACATTGGCTCAGAAGACCAAAAAGCATACTAGTGGATACCCCCAGAGATGTAATCAAAAGATTCCAGAGCTACTCAGAGATGGTCCTGATCTGAGAGCGTCTGAAGAGAAAGTCATCCATAAATTATAAAAGTGCAAATATTCAGATCTTAACAGACCTATCACAGGCCATGAAGGAGATTTTTGAAACCACTCGTAGATTAGAAGCAAAAACAAGGAATACGGTACAACTGGGGCTTCCCAGACTGTCTGATAGGAGGTTGGGGGTGGGAGGATTGTGTAGGAAGTTGTTAGAAAAAATTGGATGGCAACCTAGCTGGGCCCTGTCAATTATTTCCTAAGAGGGGAAGAAGGAGGTTCATGAGCGGGCAAGTAGAGCACCACCCTAAAGGAGTAGAGGGCAGGAAGTGCCCATTGGTAAATTTTCCAACTACTTCAGGACCATAAGGTGGTCAGACCAACTTCATGGCAAGGGTGAAGGAAGGGGGGGTGGATGGGAGGAGGGGGAGGGATTTTGCACGTGGATGGGAACTAGGGGGGGGGGAGGGAAGGGAAGGATGGAAGGGGATTTAAGGAGAGAACAATATTGTGCTGACTCCCATACAGAACTCTCATACAGTCTCATAATATTGCAGAGGATTGTTGGAGGTTGCCTCTGTTCTTCACACCCGGCCTCGGCTGGATGGGAGAAGGAGAGGCAACAATCTGCAAGAGGCAAGAGGAGAGGGAAAGACGACATCAACTCCCTGAATCTATGGACATATAATGTCAGAGGTTTAAACATGCCAGCTAAAAGACACATTTTTACAGAAAACACACATTGCTCAAGATACAAATGTGAAAATACTACTCAAAATAGTACACGGTCTGGTACTATGGAGATTCACCAACTAAAAGAGCTAAGGGGGTAGCAATCGGTTTTGCTAAAGATGTGAGGTTTTCCCTGGAGCAAAGGTTGGTTGACCCAGAAGGACGATATATTTTTCTGATGGGACAACTGCAGGGTATAGACTGCACGCTGGCAAATGTATACTGCCCAAATAAAAAAAAAAAACCTGCATAAGAAGATAAATATCTGGAGACTAAACGAAGATCTGATACAGGAGGCAGAAGTAGGGGAAAAAGAGAAAGAATTGGAAAAATATTTTTCAGAAAATGAAACCCCAGGTATCTCTGCAGCTACGACATGGATTGCTCACAAAGCATATATTGAAAATTGGGGGGGCCTGGTTTGACCTCGTGGAAGATGGGCGCTTAAAGGCTGAGCTCCCTTCCCCGCAGGTATTCTCCAGCTAATATCGGAGGTAACAAACTGCTAACCCGACATGGAATCATTCCTTCACATTGTAAAGCGCTGCGCAAACTGTTGGCGCTATATAAATCCTGTATAATAATAATAATAATAATAATATGACAGCTTCCCGCGGTACCTCAGTCATCCATTCCTGCTTAAAGCTGCGTTAACTTGAAATATATGCAATCAAAACATATGCATGAAAGTGAACAAGAAATAAATTGAACAGTGAACAATTTGATACAAATAGCAATAACACAACATCCGTGTTAAAATATCATAGTGTTCATAAAAGAAAAGGTAAAAGGGGTTGCCGCCAGGTTGAACCAGCCAGAGGGGTCAGAGTGTTGCCCATTGGAGCAGACAGGAGTCACACCATTTATACATATTGAAGGGCTTTATTGCTTCTGCCTTTTGGTAAGCGCATAGAAGTCACATTATTGCAGTGGATGATTTCCAATTTCTGCACCCTGCACATCTTATTTGGACTTTGTTTACCTTTTCTTTTATGAACACTATGATATTTTAACACGGATGTTGTGTTATTGCTATTTGTATTAAATTGTTCACTGTTCAACTTATTTCTTGTTCACTTTTATGCATATGTTTTGATTGCATATATTTCAAGTTAGCGCAGCTTTATTCTTTATATTTGCTACTTGGTGTATTCCCACTACAGCTGCAGCTTTATTATATTCAATATTTTTGCACTGTTTTAGCACAGGTCTAATGTTGTTTATATTTTCACAGTGTGTTTAGCATGGTTATTTTTCGTATATCCATTCCTGCTTGCCTCACAAATCTAGCGGTAGGCTAAGCTAAAATTTACAGGGGATCTTCAGATCGCAGGCCAGCAACATGGCAATCTCTAGGCAGGGACACACACAGCACACGAGCCTACCGCCTCACCTCTCACTGGCACATAGCACTACATCTTCTCAACAGCACCCCAGCCGCAATGATCTCTGCACTATTACAGCAGACATCAAAGGTAACGACTGCCATTTCTGATCTGCGCTTAGACATACAGGGCCTAGTGGAGGAAGTAGAAGAATTGGCGAGACAACATGATACTGCCATCCTCCACTTGAACCACACAGTGGAAGCTAATACACTGCAACTCAGAGATCTCCAGCGCCATATCGAGGATCTTGACAACCGAGGTAGGCGACATAATTTGCGGGTCTGTGGTTTGCCAGAATCTGTAGAGCATGACCTGATTCACTCCACGGTGACTGACATCTTTAACAACCTCCTCGATAGACCACGCACAACACTCATAGAAAAAGAGGGCATTCACCGAGCCCTCAGACCTAGAGCTAGGGAATCTGACCCACTGAGAGATGCGATATGTTGTCTGGTGGACTTTAAGCTTAAAGAAGGAATTTTGTGAAAATTATGCAACAGAACACAGATAACATATGAGGGAGTTACAATCCACATATACCAGGATCTCTCCAACATCACGCTCCAGCACCAAAAAGAGCCTCCGCCCACTGCTTGACGTTCTATGCGCCAAAGGCATCCATTATAGGAGGAAGTTCCCTTTCTGCCTAACGGCATCCACACAGGGCCAGGCAGCCCTGTTAGGAGTACCAGAAGATCTTCACCTATTCTGCATCACCCTGGATAGCCCACTGGTTGACGTTCCCAACTGGTACGCTGAATTTAGACACACACCAGGGAGACATGATGCCCAACGCGAAGAACCAATGGAGGCTCAAGACCAGAGATGCCGTCGCCACCGGCGCTCACCATCTGGTGCCAGATCCCAGCTTAACCAACCGAACATACAGCATGATGCAAGTCCTACTAAGCCACCACGACCCAGCAGAGCAAGTCATTAAAATTGAAGGACTTTGAATTAAATGCCATATTTTAGATAAGTACCATTAGTTTGCTCCAATTGCTTGAATTCGCTAAGCACTGCCCTACCTTTTTGTGTGCCAAATAATTTACTTAGTTCTTGATCATCTGAGATACCCTTTCATTGCATCCCTCAGCATATGGATTATATCCTTCTAAATAACGATTTGGCCCATATTTCTCACTCCTCTTAATACCCCACCCGAGCTCCACTGATCATCTCAGTCCATTACCCCCCAAAGCAGAGTGTTCTTCTCCGTCATTAACCCTTACAATTGCACAAGGACAACCAATGTATGACTCTACCACCTACTGTTCTCACATGTACCTTATTGCTATTCACATGATCTGTTATAACTGATGTAATCGGGCTCATGGGAAACGTCTTGCGGGATATCAATTGTAAAGGTACTTGTCATATGAGCTCCACATCTGGAAATCCAAATTGCCCAATCAGCTTTACTCCACATTCTTGTTGTTTGTTCCTCACACCTCTTCAGGCACCCATGCAAATGGCTAAAGGCCAAGCTTGCTGCCACATTTACTCGTCACTGACCCCCCGCAAGGCCTCTCCCTAGCCCTTTTATACAAAAGAGAACATGAGATACCTAAACAATCTTAGTGACCGCTCTTTAATTACTGCTGTATAACTGTATATTCTCCATCTTATCCCCAGAGGGAATCGCACACACCACTTTCCACATATAGCATACATTTCTCTTTGTGATCTGACCTAGGGGATTAAGAGCTCACATGCACATTGCATTGATCCGTAACGCTGTTTTATTGATATTTCCAAGGAAGACGCTTTCCCTGAGGACAAGAATAATTTATTGTTGGTTGTGCAGACACAGAAATTGGGTCCTTTTTTAATACTGCATTACACCCTTACTGACCTACCTAAGTAAATTCACTGAAGGTCTACACCTCTCTGTGAGGGAGCTGATGTAACTATCAGAAAGCAGAATATATTACAATCTCTTAGGTTAGGGGACCCTTCCCACATCCATCGACAACTTGCCTCCATAAACCTCAGTACCGAAAGGGTGTTGGAGGTGGAAGGTAATGGGACACATCTTTTTTTAAAATGAAAAATAAACTCCCTGATTCTTAGTATATGGAGCCAGTCCCCTTCTGCTCTAATGGGCGCTCTGCTTACATTGACTCAAACTAAAAACTGTGGGGTATATGGTGTTTTTTGTTTTTTTTTTGTTTCGTCCTATACCCTCCTAAGGGACTATCTTGATTATAGTAAGAAGTTTATTATTTCTTCTTGTTTGCTAAAAGCACATATAGTGGTCGTTTTTGATAATGGCATTACCACTATCCTTCTGGGCAATAGGTTACACTATAAATATGGTCTCTATTTTCAACAGACATCATGGTTGCGTTTTTACAGGTTTATTAACAAATCCTTTTTCAAACATATCTTATAATTAGGGTTGAGCGGACACCTAGATGTCCGTGTTCGACGGGTTCGGCCGAACTTTAAAAAAAAGTCCGGGTCCGTGTCCCGGACTTTTACCGAACTTTTCCCGGACACCGAACCCCATTGAAGTCAATGGGGACCCGAACTTTAAGGCACTAAAATGGCTCTAAAACACCAAAGGAAAGGGCTAGAGTGCTGCAAATGGCAGCAAAACGTAATTAAGAGCATGGCAAGTGCTCTGCAAACAAATGTGGATAGGGAAATAACTTAAAACAACAAAAAAAAACAGAAAAATAAAACAATGTTCTTCTTCATCTCTGAAGGACGAGGCCCATATGGAGTAGGAGGGAGGTTGAGGTGGTGGTGGATGTGGCGGTGACATAGGCGTGCGCACAGGGTGTGCTGGGTGTGCCTGGGCACACCCTAATCACCTAGGGCACATAGCATTGCCAGTGAGGAGATGGGAAAGATCTCCCTGGGACCTGCTCTGCTCTATTTCTCCTTGCCTACAGGTACATGGCCCCGATACATTACTCTCCCTGCTGGCAAACACATGCATGTGTATTTCAACTTTGGGGTGCACACCTTAATGCAATAGGCTGCGCACACCTATGGGCGGTGTAGGTGGAAGCGGCGGTGGAGGAGGACCAGGGCCGGATTAACAGCATCATGGGCTTGGTGCTGAGGATTTTGAAGGGCCTTAGGGCCGTGCCTTGCCATGCACCCAGAGGAGGAAGGGTGCAGCCATGCATGCCTAATTCAACATGGGATGCTGTCTCTGAAGCCCATAAACACATCCATGCATCGCCAACTGTCCCTCCTTGTCCGGCCTTCACGCTGTGTGGGGAGGTTCTGAGGGTGCTGCCTGGGGAAGCGAGCATAGAAGCCAGACTTCTGTGTTTACAAGTGACAGAAGAGCGGTAACAGTGAATATGGCCAACCCGGGGCCTATATAAAAGGTAGGGGCCTGGAGCTGCAGCTCCAATAGACCCTACATTAATCTGGCCCTGAGGAGGAGGACGAGGTAGCCAACACTGCTTCTTTTCACAAATTTTAAATGAGGGTACACCCCAAAAGAGTGAGAAAGAGCAAAAATGGAACAATGGGTGGGTAAGGTCGGTATCCATTGCTATTCTGCATAAGGTACGGAAAAGTCCCGTGGGATCCATGCCTGGTTCATTTTAATGAACGTGAGCTTGTCCACATTGTCTCTGGACAGGCGGCTGCGCTTGTCTGTTATAACGCCCCCAGCCGTGCTAAATACCCGTTCAGATAATACACTGGCTGCAGGGCACGCCAGCACCTCCAAGGCGTAAAGGGCAAGCTCAGGCCATGTGCCCAATTTGGAGACCCAGAAGTTGAAGGGGGCAGACCCGTCATTCACTACATGTAGGCGTGTGCACACATACTGCTCCACCATGTTGGTAAAATGCTGCCTCCTGCTAAGACGTTCCATCTGAGCTGCTGGTGCTGCTGTTTGTTGTGGCGTGCTGACAAAGCTTTTCCACATTTCGGCCATGCTAACCCTGCCTTCTGAGGTGCTGGCGGTGCCCTGGTTGCGTTGGCGACCTCCTCCTCCTCCTCCTCTGCCTTGTGCTTCCACTGTGGCCCCGCTGTCAGATGGGAATGCCAGCAGCATGGCGTCTACCAGCGTGCGCTTGTACTCGCGCATCTTGCGATCGCGCTCCAGTGAGTGAATTAAGGACGGTACGTTGTCCTTGTAACGGGGATCCAGCAGCGTGGCCACCCAGTAATCAGCACAAGTTAGAATGTGGGCAACTCGGCGGTCGTTGTGGAGACACTGCAGCATGTAATCGCTCATGTGTGCCAGGCTGCCCAGAGGCAACGAAAGGCTGTCCTCTGTGGGAGGTGTATGGTCCGTGTCCTCTGTATCCCCCCAGCCACGCACCAGTGATGGCCATGAGCTGGCCTGGGTGCCACCCTGCTGTGAACATGGTTCCATCTCCTCCTCCAGCTCCTCCTCCTCCTCATCCTCCTCATCCTCCAGAACTGTGCCCCTGCTGGACAATTGCGTCCCTGGCGTTTGCGTGTGCAGGAACCCACCCTCGGAGCCCCTTGCGAATGACTGCCCTGAAAGCCTTGGAAATGTTACCTCTTCATCCTCCTCCTCCTCCTCATCCTGTGCCACATCCTCTTCCATCATCGCCCGAATTGTTTTTTCAAGGAGGCATAGAAGTGGGATAGTTAAGCTGAGAACGGCGTCATTGCCACTGGCCATGTTGGTGGAGTACTCAAAACAGCGCAACAAGGCACACAGGTCTCGCATGGAGGCCCAGTTATTGGTGGTGAAGTGGTGCTGTTCCGCAGAGCGACTCACGCGTGCGTGCTGCAGCTGAAACTCCACTATGGCCTGCTGCTGCTCGCACAGTCTTTCCAGCATGTGCAAGGTGGAGTTCCACCTTGTGGGCACGTCACATATGAGGCGGTGAGCGGGAAGGCCGAAGTTACGCTGCAGCGCTGCCAGGCGAGCAGCAGCAGGGTGAGAACGCCGAAAGTGCGCACAAACGGCCCGCACTTTCTGCAGCAGCTCTGACATATCGGGGTAGTTTTTAAGGAACCTCTGCACCACCAAATTCAGCACATGCGCCAGGCAAGGGATGTGCGTCAAACCGGCTAGGCCCAGAGCTGCTATGAGATTTCGCCCGTTATCGCACACCACCAGGCCGGGCTTGAGGCTCGCTGGCAGCAACCACTCATTTGTCTGCTGTTCCATGCTCCTCCACAACTCCTGCGCGGTGTGTGGTTTGTCCCCCAAACAGGCAAGTTGTAAAACTGCCTGCTGTCGTTTACCCCTGGCCGTGCTGAAGTTGGTGGTGAAGGTGTTACGCTGTCCGGATGAGGAGGCGGTAGAGGATGAGGAAGCGGAGTAGGAGGAGTTAGGAACAGGAGGCAAACTGAAGCGCCCTGCAATCCTCGGTGGTGGAAGGACATGCGCCAAATTGCTATCCGCCTCAGGCCCATCCGCCACTGCATTTACCCAGTGTGCCGTTAGGGAGATATAACGCCCCTGACCGTGCTTACTGGTCCACGTATCCGTAGTTAGGTGGACCTTGGCACAGATGGCGTTGCGCAGTGCACACCTGATTTTTTCCCCCACTTGGTTGTGCAGGGAAGGGATGGCTTGCCTGGAAAAGTAGTGGCGGCTGGGCACGACGTACTGTGGGACAGCCACCGACATAAGGTTTTTAAAACTGTGCGTCTCCACCAGACGGAATGACAGCATTTCAAAGGCCAATAATTTTGAAATGCTGGCATTCAGGGCCAGGGATCGCGGGTGGGTAGGGGGGTACTTCCTCTTCCTCTCAAGTGTTTGGGAGATGGAAAGCTGAACGCTTCCACGGGACATTGTGGAGATGGTTGTTGGTGACCCAGGTGGTGGTGTTGCTGACAGATCGTCTGTTTGCGGGGTGGCAGGTGCCGGTATCACTACAGATGTGGCTGGAGCGGCCGAGACTGCAGCAGAAGAGGAAGCAGGATGAGCCAGAGACGTTTCTTGGTTTTGAAGGTGTGTACTCCACTGCAGCTCGTGCTTTGCACTTAGATGCCTGATCATGCAGGTTGTGCTCAGGTTGAGAAGGTTCATGCCTCGCTTCAAGCTCTGATTGCACAGGGTGCAAACCACTCGTGTCCTGTCATCAGCACATTTTCTAAAGATCTTCCACGCTAGAGAACTCCTTTGAGCTGACTTTGGTGCGCTCGTTCCCTTGCTGCGTTGGGCAGTAGCGGGCGTAGTGTCTAGGGCACGGCCGCTCCGCTTCTGCACCCTGCTCCCTCTTCTGCTGTGCTGGTGGCTCTGTGCGACCACCGCCTCTTCCTCCAAACTACTCAGTTCACCTGCATGACGTTCATTCCATGTGGGGTCGAGGACCTCATCGTCCTCCACATCATCTTCCACCCAGTCTTCACCCCTGCCCTCCTTGTCGGTCTCCACAATGCTGAACGCCGCAGCAGTTGGCACCTGCGTTTCGTCATCATCGGAGACGTGCTGCGATGATCCTTGCATGTACTCATCTTGAGGAATAAGTGGTTGGGCATCGCTGCACTCAATCTCTTCCACTTCTGGGGCAGGGCTAGGTGGATGGCCCTGGGAAACCCTGCTGACAGAGTCCTCAAAAAGAATAAGAGACTGCTGTATGGCTTGGGGCTCAGACTGCTGGCCTGATTTGCAAGGGGGTGAGGTGAAAGACGGTTGGACATTGGCTGCAGGTGCCAACTCTGACCTTTCTGCAGTAGACTGGGTGGGAGACAATGTGAAGGAACTGGAGGCACTGTCAGCAGCAAACCAATCTACTATCGCCTCAACTTGTTCTGGCCTCATCACTTCTAGGGGCGTTTGATGCCCTACCAAATACTGATGCAGGTTCTGTCGCCTACTCACACTTGAGGAAGGTGTTTCACTTGTGCGTGTAGCTGGCACAGATCGACCATGTCCTCTCCTTGCAACAGGAGCTCTACCAGCAGCACCACGACCCAGGCCACGGCCCTTATTTGACGGTCTCCTCATATTTCTGTAATTTAAGATCTTGCCCTAGAAAGGTTTTTATTGAATAGCGGAATAGAAAATATGATCCAAAAAAAGTGTATGTATATCACACGTACACAACCACACTAGGCCCCAATTACTATTGTTTGTACCCCTAAAAGGCTAGATGAGGAGTAGGGGGAGTATGGAACAGGCAGCACCCTCAAACCTTCAGAAGTATGAGATGAACCCCAACAACTTGGAAAGGTGGATCTCTCTCACACGTACCGACACAGACTATCCCGCAATTCAATTGATCCTCAAAGGTTTTTATTGAATAGCGGAATAGGAAATATGATCAAAAAAAGTGTATGTATCTCGCACGTACACAACCACACTAGGCCCCAATTACTATTGTTTGTACCCCTAAAAGGCTAGATGAGGAGTAGGGGGGGTATGGAACAGGCAGCACCCTCAAACCTTCAGAAGTATGAGATGAACCCCAACAACTTGGAAAGGTGGATCTCTCTCACACGTACCGACACAGACTATCCCGCAATTCAATTGATCCCCAAAGGTTTTTATTGAATAGCGGAATAGGAAATATGATCAAAAAAAGTGTATGTATCTCACACGTACAGAAACACACTAGGCCCCAATTACTATTGTTTGTACACCTAAAAGGATGGATGAGGAGGAGGAGGAGTATGGAACAGGCAGCACCCTCAAAGCTTCAGAAGTATGAGATGAACCCCAAAAACTTGGAAAGGTGGATCTCACACGTACCGACACAGACTATCCCGCAATTTAATTGATCCCCAAAGGTTTTTATTGAATAGCGGAATAGGAAATATGATCAAAAAATGTGTATGTATCTCACACGTACAGAAGCACACTAGGCCCCAATTACTATTGTTTGTACACCTAAAAGGATGGATGAGGAGGAGGAGGAGTATGGAACAGGCAGCACCCTCAAAGCTTCAGAAGTATGAGATGAACCCCAAAAACTTGGAAAGGTGGATCTCACACGTACCGACACAGACTATCCCGCAATTTAATTGATCCCCAAAGGTTTTTATTGAATAGCGGAATAGGAAATATGATCAAAAAAAGTGTATGTATCTCGCACGTACAGAAACACACTAGGCCCCAATTACTATTGTTTGTACACCTAAAAGGATGGATGAGGAGGAGGAGGAGTATGGAACAGGCAGCACCCTCAAAGCTTCAGAAGTATGAGATGAACCCCAAAAACTTGGAAAGGTGGATCTCACACGTACCGACACAGACTATTCCGCAATTTAATTGATCCCCAAAGGTTTTTATTGAATAGCGGAATAGGAAATATGATCAAAAAATGTGTATGTATCTCACACGTACAGAAGCACACTAGGCCCCAATTACTATTGTTTGTACACCTAAAAGGATGGATGAGGAGGAGGAGGAGTATGGAACAGGCAGCACCCTCAAAGCTTCAGAAGTATGAGATGAACCCCAAAAACTTGGAAAGGTGGATCTCACACGTACCGACACAGACTATCCCGCAATTTAATTGATCCCCAAAGGTTTTTATTGAATAGCGGAATAGGAAATATGATCAAAAAAAGTGTATGTATCTCGCACGTACACAACCACACTAGGCCCCAATTACTATTGTTTGTACCCCTAAAAGGCTAGATGAGGAGTAGGGGGGGTATGGAACAGGCAGCACCCTCAAACCTTCAGAAGTATGAGATGAACCCCAACAACTTGGAAAGGTGGATCTCTCTCACACGTACCGACACAGACTATCCCGCAATTCAATTGATCCTCAAAGGTTTTTATTGAATAGCGGAATAGGAAATATGATCAAAAAAAGTGTATGTATCTCGCACGTACACAACCACACTAGGCCCCAATTACTATTGTTTGTACCCCTAAAAGGCTAGATGAGGAGTAGGGGGAGTATGGAACAGGCAGCACCCTCAAACCTTCAGAAGTATGAGATGAACCCCAACAACTTGGAAAGGTGGATCTCTCTCACACGTACCGACACAGACTATCCCGCAATTCAATTGATCCTCAAAGGTTTTTATTGAATAGCGGAATAGGAAATATGATCAAAAAAAGTGTATGTATCTCGCACGTACACAACCACACTAGGCCCCAATTACTATTGTTTGTACCCCTAAAAGGCTAGATGAGGAGTAGGGGGGGTATGGAACAGGCAGCACCCTCAAACCTTCAGAAGTATGAGATGAACCCCAACAACTTGGAAAGGTGGATCTCTCTCACACGTACCGACACAGACTATCCCGCAATTCAATTGATCCTCAAAGGTTTTTATTGAATAGCGGAATAGGAAATATGATCAAAAAAAGTGTATGTATCTCGCACGTACACAACCACACTAGGCCCCAATTACTATTGTTTGTACCCCTAAAAGGCTAGATGAGGAGTAGGGGGAGTATGGAACAGGCAGCACCCTCAAACCTTCAGAAGTATGAGATGAACCCCAACAACTTGGAAAGGTGGATCTCTCTCACACGTACCGACACAGACTATCCCGCAATTCAATTGATCCTCAAAGGTTTTTATTGAATAGCGGAATAGGAAATATGATCAAAAAAAGTGTATGTATCTCGCACGTACACAACCACACTAGGCCCCAATTACTATTGTTTGTACCCCTAAAAGGCTAGATGAGGAGTAGGGGGAGTATGGAACAGGCAGCACCCTCAAACCTTCAGAAGTATGAGATGAACCCCAACAACTTGGAAAGGTGGATCTCTCTCACACGTACCGACACAGACTATCCCGCAATTCAATTGATCCTCAAAGGTTTTTATTGAATAGCGGAATAGGAAATATGATCAAAAAAAGTGTATGTATCTCGCACGTACACAACCACACTAGGCCCCAATTACTATTGTTTGTACCCCTAAAAGGCTAGATGAGGAGTAGGGGGAGTATGGAACAGGCAGCACCCTCAAACCTTCAGAAGTATGAGATGAACCCCAACAACTTGGAAAGGTGGATCTCTCTCACACGTACCAACACAGACTATCCCCCAATTTAACTGATCCCCAAAGGTTTTTGATTAAATAGCGGAATAGAAAATATGATCCCAAAAAAGTGTATGTATATCACACGTACACAACCACACTAGGCCCCAATTACTATTGTTTGTACCCCTAAAAGGCTAGGAGTAGGGGGGAGTATGGAACAGGCAGCACCCTCAAACCTTCAGAAGTATGAGATGAACCCCAACAACTTGGAAAGGTGGATCTCTCTCACACGTACCAACACAGACTATCCCCCAATTTAACTGATCCCCAGAGGTTTTTGATTAAATAGCGGAATAGAAAATATGATCCCAAAAAAGTGTATGTATATCACACGTACACAACCACACTAGGCCCCAATTACTATTGTTTGTACCCCTAAAAGGCTAGGAGTAGGGGGGAGTATGGAACAGGCAGCACCCTCAAACCTTCAGAAGTATGAGATGAACCCCAACAACTTGGAAAGGTGGATCTCTCTCACACGTACCAACACAGACTATCCCCCAATTTAACTGATCCCCAGAGGTTTTTGATTAAATAGCGGAATAGAAAATATGATCCCAAAAAAGTGTATGTATATCACATGTACACAACCACACTAGGCCCCAATTACTATTGTTTGTACCCCTAAAAGGCTTGGAGTAGGGGGAGTATGGAACAGGCAGCACCCTCAAACCTTCAGAAGTATGAGATGAACCCCAACAACTTGGAAAGGTGGATCTCTCTCACACGTACCAACACAGACTATCCCCCAATTTAACTGATCCCCAGAGGTTTTTGATTAAATAGCGGAATAGAAAATATGATCCCAAAAAAGTGTATGTATATCACACGTACACAACCACACTAGGCCCCAATTACTATTGTTTGTACCCCTAAAAGGCTAGGAGTAGGGGGGAGTATGGAACAGGCAGCACCCTCAAACCTTCAGAAGTATGAG
The DNA here is from genome assembly GCF_965119305.1 of Pelophylax lessonae. Classification (NCBI taxonomy): domain Eukaryota; kingdom Metazoa; phylum Chordata; class Amphibia; order Anura; family Ranidae; genus Pelophylax; species Pelophylax lessonae. Next base: position 378,655,062 of record NC_138772.1, on the reverse strand, counting down.
ATGAACCCCAACAACTTGGAAAGGTGGATCTCTCTCACACGTACCAACACAGACTATCCCCCAATTTAACTGATCCCCAGAGGTTTTTGATTAAATAGCGGAATAGAAAATATGATCCCAAAAAAGTGTATGTATATCACACGTACACAACCACACTAGGCCCCAATTACTATTGTTTGTACCCCTAAAAGGCTAGGAGTAGGGGGGAGTATGGAACAGGCAGCACCCTCAAACCTTCAGAAGTATGAGATGAACCCCAACAACTTGGAAAGGTGGATCTCTCTCACACGTACCAACACAGACTATCCCCCAATTTAACTGATCCCCAGAGGTTTTTGATTAAATAGCGGAATAGAAAATATGATCCCAAAAAAGTGTATGTATATCACACGTACACAACCACACTAGGCCCCAATTACTATTGTTTGTACCCCTAAAAGGCTAGGAGTAGGGGGAGTATGGAACAGGCAGCACCCTCAAACCTTCAGAAGTATGAGATGAACCCCAACAACTTGGAAAGGTGGATCTCTCTCACACGTACCAACACAGACTATCCCCCAATTTAACTGATCCCCAGAGGTTTTTGATTAAATAGCGGAATAGAAAATATGATCCCAAAAAAGTGTATGTATATCACACGTACACAACCACACTAGGCCCCAATTACTATTGTTTGTACCCCTAAAAGGCTAGGAGTAGGGGGAGTATGGAACAGGCAGCACCCTCAAACCTTCAGAAGTATGAGATGAACCCCAACAACTTGGAAAGGTGGATCTCTCTCACACGTACCAACACAGACTATCCCCCAATTTAACTGATCCCCAGAGGTTTTTGATTAAATAGCGGAATAGAAAATATGATCCCAAAAAAGTGTATGTATATCACACGTACACAACCACACTAGGCCCCAATTACTATTGTTTGTACCCCTAAAAGGCTAGGAGTAGGGGGAGTATGGAACAGGCAGCACCCTCAAACCTTCAGAAGTATGAGATGAACCCCAACAACTTGGAAAGGTGGATCTCTCTCACACGTACCAACACAGACTATCCCCCAATTTAACTGATCCCCAGAGGTTTTTGATTAAATAGCGGAATAGAAAATATGATCCCAAAAAAGTGTATGTATATCACACGTACACAACCACACTAGGCCCCAATTACTATTGTTTGTACCCCTAAAAGGCTAGGAGTAGGGGGAGTATGGAACAGGCAGCACCCTCAAACCTTCAGAAGTATGAGATGAACCCCAACAACTTGGAAAGGTGGATCTCTCTCACACGTACCAACACAGACTATCCCCCAATTTAACTGATCCCCAGAGGTTTTTGATTAAATAGCGGAATAGAAAATATGATCCCAAAAAAGTGTATGTATATCACACGTACACAACCACACTAGGCCCCAATTACTATTGTTTGTACCCCTAAAAGGCTAGGAGTAGGGGGGAGTATGGAACAGGCAGCACCCTCAAACCTTCAGAAGTATGAGATGAACCCCAACAACTTGGAAAGGTGGATCTCTCTCACACGTACCAACACAGACTATCCCCCAATTTAACTGATCCCCAAAGGTTTTTGATTAAATAGCGGAATAGAAAATATGATCCCAAAAAAGTGTATGTATATCACACGTACACAACCACACTAGGCCCCAATTACTATTGTTTGTACCCCTAAAAGGCTAGATGAGGAGTAGGGGGAGTATGGAACAGGCAGCACCCTCAAACCTTCAGTATGAGATTGTGTTCACTGTACCCCACAAAGATTGAGTTCACTGCACCCCACAATGATTGTGTTCACTGCACCCCACAAAGATTGTGTTCACTGCACCTCACAAAGATTGTGTTCACTGTACCCCCCAAAGATTGTGTTCACTGCACCCCACAAAGATTCTGTTCACTGTACCCCACAAAGATTGTGTTCACTGCACCCCAAAAAGATTGTGTTCACTGCACCCCAAAAAGGATGTTGTTCACTGCACCCCAAAAAGGATGTTGTTCACTCCACCCCAAAAAGATTGTGTTCACTGCACCCCACAAAGATTGTGTTCACTGCACCCCAAAAAGATTGTGTTCACTGCACCCCAAAAATGATTTTGTTCACTGCACCCCAAAAAGGATTTTGTTCACTGCACCCCAAAAAGGATGTTGTTCACTCCACCCCAAAAAGATTGTGTTCACTGCACCCCAAAAAGATTGTGTTCACTGCACCCCACAAAGGATTTTGTTCACTGCACCCCAAAAAGATTGTGTTCACTGCACCCCAAAAAGGATGTTGTTCACTGCACCCCAAAAAGGATTTTGTTCACTGCACCCCAAAAAGATTGTGTTCACTGCACCCCACAAAGGATTTTGTTCACTGCACCCCACAAAGATTGTGTTCACTGCACACCAAAAAGGATTGTGTTCACTGCACCCCAAAAAGATTTTGTTCACTGCACCCCAAAAAGATTGTGTTCACTGCAGCCCAAAAAGATTGTGTTCACTGCAGCCCAAAAAGATTGTGTTCACTGCAGCCCAAAAAGATTGTGTTCACTGCAGCCCAAAAAGATTGTGTTCACTGCAGCCCAAAAAGATTGTGTTCACTGCAGCTCACACACAGAAAAATGGATGTGGATCACTGACACCTGCCTATCTCCAATCCCACACCACACAGCAATATCGATTGTAGTTTGTAGAACACAGTTTCCCTAAAATTCAGCAGACTCTGTCCCTAACAGGATTGAGAAGAGATCGTAGATCAGGATTGAGTGCAGATTCACCCCACCCCCCACACAGCAATATCGATTGTAGTTTGTAGAATACAGTTTCCCTAAAATTCAGCAGACTCTGTCCCTAACAGGATTGAGAAGAGATCGTAGATCAGGATTGAGTGCAGATTCACCCCACCCCCCACACAGCAATATCGATTGTAGTTTGTAGAACACAGTTTCCCTAAAATTCAGCAGACTCTGTCCCTAACAGGATTGAGAAGAGATCGTAGATCAGGATTGAGTGCAGATTCACCCCACCCCCCACACAGCAATATCGATTGTAGTTTGTAGAAGACACTGACCCTATATAATTCAGCAGACTCTATCCCTAAAATGCCTACAACTCGCCCTGCCTAAACACTCCGACCTGTCCCTCAATTCTATCCGGACACAAATGGTTTTTTCCTGCCTATCTTTCCCTAATCAGCAGCCAGCACGTTGATGTGTGCTCTGTCCCTGAATCTAAGCAGCATAATGACGCCGCTGCGGCTGCCTCGAACTTATAAAGACTTGGTCACATGCTTCAGACGGCCAATCACAGCTACTGAGACATTTGCAGGCATGGCTGGGATGGCTTAAGGCACACCAGTTAAACGATTGTTGATTGGCTGTTGAAAGCCCGCCATGAAAAGAGCGCCAAAGCATGCAAAACCCGGAAATAAAACGACCGAACACGGATTTTTACCCGAACATACAGTAAAGTGTCCGTGTCCGTGTTCGGGTACAAAAAATCCAATTATTCGGTACGAACACGAATAATACAGTCCGTGTTCGCTCAACACTACTTATAATAGAATTATAGACCCCCCCCCCCCATGCATTATGTCCTGTGGCGACGGGACACCATGGCATTTCTCCTTCATCCCCACAGGTTTACTCCAACCCCCACACAGTGGTATTTTATTCATTAGCACTCACACTTAATTCGTGCCCCTTGCCTCGCTAATCCTCGTTCCTCGACAACTCACTCTTAACCGATCCCTCTACTTTAACAAAGATAAACACACGCCTGAAACAATGTTTCTTAGAAAATGAATCCTCTGAACTATTCCCAATGACACAATGGGCTACACATAAATGCGTTATTAGGGGAGAATTTATCTCAATAGCCTCCAAACGATGGAAAAATAAACAAGCCTGGATTAATGCTCTGATCCTATTCACTCTCTGGAAAAAGCTCGCAAACAATCGCTAGACACTCAAACCCTGCAAAGCCTGGTACAAGCCAGAAACTAGTTGCTACTAGAACTAGGAAAATAATCCAAATGCAAATTTGCTCTCACACACAGGTTATTCTATGAATTCAGTAACAAGTCTGGTAAACTATTAGCCAGAGCTCTTCAGGCCAAAAAGGCAGCTTCGACAATACATACGATCAAGGAGTCCTCAGGAGGGAAACTGAACACCTACAGAAGGCATCGCTGACCAATTTGTCAAATACTATTCTAAATTATACAACCTTACCTCCCCCAACATAGAAACTTACAAAATTGCAAGACACGAATTGATAACTGACATTCTACGTCAATATAGCTCTAAACCCATCTCCTCATGGGAAGCTTTAGAACTGGAACGCCCAATTTCCCTAGAAGAAACCATTTGGGCTCTAAAACAGCTTAAACCAGGGAAAAGCCCAGGTCCAGATGGGCTACCACTGGCCTACTATAAATCCTTCAAAGACACCTTAATACCTCATTTCATCAGATCGTTAAATTCCCTATCCACCTCATCTCCTCCTAACCTAGATGTATTGGAGGCACAGATAACTGTCATACTCAAACTGAATAAAGACCCCTCTTTTGTCTCCAACTATAGGCCGATATCACTTCTCAAAGTGGACGTTAAAGTCTATGTGAAAATCGTCACCAATTGTATGCTTCCCAAACTAATATCTTTAGATCAAGTAAGTTTCATCCCAGGACGTGAGGCGAGAGACATACCCTGAAAGCGATCATCTTCCTTCTATCTCTCGATGCAGAGAAGGTGTTCGGCAGAGTAGCATGGGATTACATGACAGAAGCTCTCAAAACACTGGGCATTCTGAGTCCCATGCTAAATTTCATTCTGGCATTGTATTCTAACCCAACCGCCAGAGTCGGGATCAATGGCAATCTGTCGAACATCTTCTCCATCTCAAATGGGACACGCCAGGGATGCCCCCTCTCTCCCCATATCTTTATTCTCACTCTAGAATCCATGCTTTGAAGAATAAGACAGAATCCCGATATCAGAGGCGTCAATGTTGGAGGCAATTCCCATAAACTAGCAGCTTATGCTGATGATATCCTACTATTCCTCACTGATCCCATAATCACTATTCCCAATCTACTACAAGACTTCTCCCGTTTAAAGACTTATCAAAGGTACAAATACATTTTTCCAAATCCCATGCGATCAATGTAACCCTCCCGCATAACGCTTTGTTGCAATGCCAAAATAACTTCCACTTTGGGTGGAAACCACGCTATAACATATCTCGGAGTACAACTCCCGGTAAAACTCTCTGAACTCTACACCAGGAATCCTCTCCCACTCCTAAAAGCCATCCAACTAGACCTCCAAAAATGGAATATCAGACCTTTCTCATGGTTTGGGAGAGCGGTGATTATTAAAATGAACATTATTCCTAGAGTTCTTTATTTGCTACAATGGATCACCATTAAACTCCCAACATTCTTCTCTTTATTCAAACAAATATGTACCTCCCTTTATATGGCACTATAAACGCCCATGGATTCGTTGGGATAACCTTTTGTCCCCCAAGCTGAAAGGAGGTTTAGGCCTTCTAGACATATATAAATACTATTGGGCATGTCAGCTGGCCAGGGGGGTAGACTGGCAAGTACATGCCCAAACCAAGGCTTGGGTGAAATTGGAGGACTTGTTCTCTCCGATCCCAATACGCAACCTTCCGTGAATTAAACCTAACATGATTTCAAAATATAATGCTAAGCATCCTTTAATAGGCCCAACAATTCAGGTCTTCCTGGCAGGATGTAGGAAACTCAAGCTCTCATCTTCCCCGGGCCCTCTAACCCCTATCAAACAAAACCCAGAGTTCCCTCTGAGTCTTGCTGAAACATTTTTTGTTAACCACGATATAGACACACCTTTTAAGAGGGGAAAATTTCTTCAATAAGGGAGTAATGCTGACACATAATTCTTTATCCTCCTGCTTCTCAGGTCACCACCCTATCTATTTCTTACCTATAAATCAGACACTTCTTGTCTAATTCTAGCCCAAGTACAGCTTACAGTAGAGATTGCACACCCTCGGAAACCATGTGTTCTAAAACTGAGCCACAAAGACACTTGATCTTGGACTTCTATGCACTTCTGTTCATGGACTGTGATCCCAAATTGAAAGAGATCAGCCAGCAGTGGGAAAGAGAGCCCACTATGGATCTGGCGGCAGAAGATTGGGAGAATATATATACACCTATCCACAAAGGCTCAACAAATGTGTCCACCCAGGAAACCAGCTTTAAAATATACTCAAAATACTGGCGTTGTAACACAGAATTGGGCACAATACTCCATATATGGTGGGAATGCCCTTCTTGACAGAAGAACGCCAATTAATATCTAGCATCACAACATACTCACCAGATTAAACACCTGCTCAATTTCTCTTGCATCACACATCCATACCTTAGCCGGCTTATAAAAAGTCTCTGGTCCTACATCAAATTAATGCAGTAAAAATATTTATTGCCATGCACTGGCAGGAAACTATTCCTCTTTCCATCGCTGAATGGATTCAGCGAGTTATGAAAATTGCTGAAATGGAGGAACAAACCCATCAGGCAAGGGAAAAACCTGCATCTTTTTACAAAACATGGACCTGTTGGGTACATTTTATAAACACTGCAGAATTTGCCAGAATAATGAACAATACCAACAGTAAGAATCAATAGGAGCTGGAACCTTGGGAATAAAGAAAGAAGGATAGTGGAGATAAAAAAAGGGTCTCAAGGACATTCCCTAACTCCATTTTTACCAATGAAATATCCTTAGTTACCCCTCATTCCCCATTGAGCCCATCTGTAATATACCCACCCGCACAAAATCAATGAAATATCACCTGAATATATACAGATCAACACTTTCCGCTATCTCCTTTCCAACTCCCTTCCCTCCACTCCCCCCTTTTGTATTCTCACAACACACAACAGACTTATGTAAACAAATGTAAAGGTATCTACCTAGTCTTTTATGTACGAGAGATGATGTCTAATATGGTACCCCCCCTTTTTTTTTTTCTTTTTTCTCTCTTCTTCTTCTTTCCATTTTGGTTAACACTTCATGACTTGCTATTCGAATAATGAATGTATAGACCTGAATAACTTACACTCGCTGCCATCTTTTATTGTTATGCATCTTTTTTTTTTTTTTGTTGAGAAAACAGGGCTGTCCTCTCTCACCCCTGTTGTTCATCCTGAGGTGGTGCCACCGGGTGACTTAGCTGGATGGCCCTGGCCCTTGCCTATAAAGGAACTGTCAAAGCTGAAGATTGGGCATACGGAGGGTAGCCTCTTAAGAGGCGAAGCGTTTTTAATTTTTTTCTATCTTTCGGGTCAGCAGGCATCATGATTGACAATGGATTTACATCGAGGGACACTATTTTTTTCTTTTTTAACCACTTCTTACCCGCCCGCTGTCAAATGACGGCGGAGCGGTGTATCCATTGTTCTGGGATGCCATCATATGACGGCGCACCAGAACAGCCTCTTTCGCTGCCCCCGGGGGCACGCAGAGCGGCGATCGTGGCCGCGCCATGTTGCTAGGACACAGTTCGACTCCGATCTTGGTAAAGAGTCCTTAAATAGGAGTATATTTAGAGTCTATAGTTATTGGGCCTGCTTTGCAGATAGCCAGCGCCCGTATTGAGCTGGATCACTCGTCACACATGTCCTCCCCGGATGGGGAACCGCCGCCATTGATGTATACTCCTATTTAAGGATTGACATTAGCATAGGTTGTGACTACCTTCACACCTACGTGAATATTGGTTCCCCAATACATGAGCTTAGCGATCACTTCACAGTCCTCCTCGTTATACTATCAGAAGTTCGAAATATATGATGTACAGACAATGCCGAATAGTATGCTCCAGACGAAGCTTTCAACAGAAAAGCGAAACATGTTGAGCAAATTGTAAAAGTAATGTACGATACATATTCACTATAATCTCAGTTGACCCTGTTGACCGGCACCTTGACTATTGAGGTATCCGTCGGCAGGATTCTCCTGTGTTGAAGCAATTCTAATGGATCTATGTAAACTGTAAAGCTGTCTTGTACATGTATGTTTCCATGCTATATTGAGGTCCAATACCTCTTGAGATATTGTATCTTACGTTGTTGACCAATGTATTGGTCTTATTATCAATGTAGATTATTCATCTGCTTGCAATAATAGATGTTTTTAATGATTTTTGTTTAATAAAAATTTATTTTTATAAATCTTAGTGCCCGAAATCCTTGTCTCCCAACCCTTCCATTGTCGCAGGGCAGACAAGGACATGTAATCCAGAATACAGAAAATCAAAATAAAGTGCCAATCAGTGCCCACAATCAGTGCCCACAATCAGTGCCCATAGTGATGCCAGTCAGTGCCCATCAGTGCCTGCTCATCTAGGCACTGATGAGCACTGACTGGCAGCACCATGGGCACTGATTGTGGGCACTGATGGGGCTGCCCATCAGTGCTAATCAGTGCCGCCCGTCAGTGCTCATCAGTGCCGCCTCACAGTGCCCATCAGTGCCGCCTCACAGTGCCCATCAGTGACACCACTCAGTGGCCATTAGTGCCACCTCTCAGTGCCCATCAGTGCCGCCTATCAGTGCTCATCAGTGCCGCCTATCAGTGCTCATCAGTGCCGCCTATCAGTGCCTATCAGTGCGGTATATTAGTACCTCCTCACCAGTGCCACCTCATCAGTGCCCATAAGTGCAACCTCATCAGTGCCCATGAGTGCCACCTCATCAGTGCCCATCAGTGCAGCCTATCCGTGCCCATCAGTGCAGCCTATCAGTGTCCATCAGTGAAGGAGAACATTTTTTTTCAAAATTTTCTCTTTTTTCTTTTTTTTTTGTAAGAAATAAAAAACTCAGCGGTGATTAAATACCATCAAAAGAAAGCTCTATTTGTGTGAAAAAAAATGATACAAATTTCATATGGGTACAGTGTAGCATGATCACTCAATTGTCATTCAAAATGTGAGAGCGCTGAAAGATGAAATTTTTTTTACACCTTTTTGATGAATTGGTATGGGTACAATGTACCCGATACCCATTAACATGGGGGGGGGGGGAATCTGGGGGTCCCCTTATTAAAGGGGGCTTCCCGATTCCGATAGGCCCCCCATCCGCAGACCCCGACAACCACAGCCCCTGGGTTGTCGGGAAGAAGCCCTTGTCCCCATCAACATGGGGGACAAGGTGCTTTGGAGTGGGGGGGCAGGGCCCCCATGCCCCAAAGAACCCACCCCCCATGTTGAGGGCATTTGGTATAGTTCAGGAAGGGGCGTTTGCTCCTCCCCTCCCTTTCCTGCATGCTCAGATAAGGGTCTGGTATGGAATTTGTTGGCCAGGTTTTTTTTTTAATTTTGGTGTTTTTTCATTTTCTTTATCTACTGTATATTGCCGGGAGCCGGCAATACATTACAGCCGTGAGCAAGTTTAAATGAACAAAATTGTCAGTATTGCTGCAGCAGACTCCATACATCGTACACATGCGCCACTTTACAGGCACAATAAGGGGACTCTCCAGACACGATATTTAAAGGAATGTTTAATTTTTATTGTTTCACTTTAAGTAAGCATCATTAAAATCACGCAAGAAAGGAAAGAGCGGCGCCAGCTTAGTATAGTACAAGTTTATTTAACACTGTTAAAATTGGTGACTCACTGTCCGAGGTTGGGTGAGACCGGTACACAAAGACTGTTAGGGTCATCCATCTTCCTCTTCCAGGATAGTGGTCATAGGAGAAGGTGGTGAGGTTCCAGAGGTATAGCCGAGCCGCTGTGGGGCTGCTAGTTGTCAGTGGCCGCGGCGGAGCATGCACAACAGGGCTCCGGCTGCCGACTTCTGATCCCTGATGACATCACTTCCTGGCAGGAGAAAAACAGGGGTTGCACGCGTTCAGAGCATCCGTGCTCCTTCGTCAGGCTTCCCTACAGTACCAAACTTTGTTCCCCCCCACGCAGCCCCATAACCCCCCCCCTCCCATCCACCCACATTCCTTGTACCACCTTGGGATATTAGAAGAGCGCCATGACACCCCCCACTATCATTAAAATCACTGCTCCTTTAAAAACGATTGTTTTACTTTTTTTTTTTTGCGTTGGTACATGTCCTCCAGGGCAGCACCCAGGTCCCCATACACCTTTTATGACAATACCTTGCATATACAGTCAGGTCCATAAATACTGGGACATCAACACAATTCTAATCTTTTTGGCTCTATACACAACTACATTGGATTTGAAATGAAACAAACAAGATGAGCTTTGACTGCAGACTTTCAGCTTTAATTTGAGGGTATTTACATAAAAATCAGGTGAAAGGTGTAGGAATTACAACAGATTGTATATGTGCCTCCCACTTTTTAAGGGACCAAAGTAATGGGACAGTTGGCTGCTCAGCTGTTCCATGGCCAGGTGTGTGTTATTCCCTCATTATCCCATTTACAAGGAGCAGATAAAAGGTCCAAAGTTAATTTCAAGTGTGTTATTTGCATTTGGAATCTGTTGCTGTCAACTCTCAATATGAGATCCAAAGAGCTGTCATTATCAGTGAAGCAAGCCATCATTAGGCTGAAAAAATAAAACAAACTCATCAGAGAGATAGCAAAAACATTAGGTGTGGCCAAATCAACTGTTTGGAACATCCTTAAAAAGAAAGAATGCCCCGGTGAGTTCAGCAACACCAAAAGACCCGGAAGACCATGGAAAACAACTGTGGTGGATGACTGAAGAATTCTTTCCCTGGTGAAGAAAACACCCTTCACAACAGTTGGCCAGATTAAGAACACTCTCCAGAAAGGTAGGTGCATGTGTGTCAAAGTCAACAATCAAAAGAAGACTTCACCAGAGTGAATGCAGAGGGTTCACCACAAGATGTAAACCATTGGTGAGCCTCAAAAACAGGAAGGCCAGATTAGAGTTTGCCAAACAACATCTAAAAAAGCCTTCACAGATCTGGAACAACATCCTATGGACAGATGAGACCAAGATCAACTTGTACCAGAGTGATGGGAAGAGAAGAGTATGGAGAAGGAAAGGAACTGCTCATGATCCAAAGCATACCACCTCATCGGTGAAGCATGGTGGTGGTAGTGTCATGGCGTGGGCATGTATGGCTGCCAGTGGAACTGGATCTCTTGTATTTATTGATGATGTGACTGCTGATGAATTCTGAAGTGTTTCGGGCAATATTATCTGCTCATATTCAGCCAAATGCTTCAGAACTCATTGGACGGCGCTTCACAGTGTAGATGGACAAGGACCCAAAGCATACTGTGAAAGCAACCAAAGAGTTTTTTAAGGGAAAGGAGTAGAATGTTATGCAATGGCCAAGTCAATCACCTGACCTGAATCCGATTGAGCATGCATTTCACTTGCTGAAGACAAAACTGAAGGGAAAATGCACCAAGAACAAGTAGGAACTGAAGACAGTTGCAGTAGAGGCCTGGTAGAGCATCACCAGGGATGAAACCCAGTGTCTGGTGATGTCTATGCATTCCAGACTTCAGGCTGTAATTGATTGCAAAGGATTTGCAACCAAGTATTAAAAAGTGAAAGTTTGATTTATGATTGTTAATCTGTCCCATTACTTTTGGTCCCTTAAAAAGTGGGAGGCACATATACAAACTGTTGTAATTCCTACACCGTTCACCTGATTTGGATGTAAATACTCTCAAATTAAAGCTAAAAGTCTGCAGTTAAAGCACATCTTGTTTGTTTCATTTCAAATCCATTGTTGTGGTGTATAGAGCCAAAAAGATTACAATTGTGTCGATGTCCCAATATTTATGGACCTGACTGTAGGCCTTTAAAATTAGGACTTTTGATTTTTCATGTTCGTGTCCTATAGACTTTAATATAGTTTGCATGTTCACTAGAACCTTTTCTCTGTTCAAGATGTTCTGGTGCGAACTGAACAGGGTAGTGTTCGGCCCATCACTATAAAAGACCACATAGATGGTCTCTTGCTGGAAAAAAATATTTTAAGCAACAGGCAACATGGATTCATGAAAGACAGATGTTGTAAGACAATTCTAAATTCTTATTATGAGCAGGTAAGTAAAACCTTGGACAAAAGAGTGGCTGTGGACGTGGCATACTTGGATTTTGCAAAAGTGTTTAACTCAGTTCCCCAAACATGGCTAATGTGTAAGGTTAAGTCCACAGGCCTGGAAAAATCAGTTTGAAAATGGATAGAAAACTGGCCTAAAGGCTGTATTCAGAGAGTAGTGGTAATGATGATTCATACTCTGAATGGTCTAGGGTTATCAGTGGTGTACCCCAAGGTTCAGTGTTGGGACCCTTACTTTTTAATATCTTTATAAATGATATAGGGTCTGGGATTAAAAGTACCATTTCAGTCTTTGCAGGGGACACCGAGCTGTGCAGTGGAATAACATCCTTGCAGGATTTCTCTAACTTACAAGCCAACCTCAATGCAACTATGTGGCAAATGAGGTTTAATGTTGATAAATGTAAAGGTGTACACTTGGAGGCTATGAATATGCATGCATCATACATACTAGGGGGAGTACAACTGCCTATACCCTCTTGAGCCTGCTAACACAATAGCCAGGAAGTTGAAAGTTTGCATGTAATCCCATCTGTGGCATAGTTGGGGAGAAGAGATAAGATTATAGATAAAAGAAACTGATAGATATAAGTGGTGTTTAAACAGATAAGAGTAACAACTAGTGGAGGGCTTTTAAAAAAAAAAAAAAAAGAAAGCCGTCTGCACACAGACACTGACTCCCTGTTGCATGTGTGTGAATAGCATAGATAAAAAATGGCTTCAGCTCCTGTCTTCAACCTGTAGAGAACTCCTCAGATGCGTTTTCACCCTTTTTGGGTCTTAATCATATAGGCCTCTATGAAACGGAGACAGTCTCAAAAGGAAGGTATGTATATGAGATACTGAAAATAAAGGCACCCACGTCCCAGATACAATTGAATGGGGAAACAAAAGAGGGAGGGGCAAGAGGGGGGGGGGCTTTCTATAGGGGTACCGTCATATGACCAATATGTATAAACACAAAAAAATGTAAAAATATAATTTTTATTGAAATAACGATAGTTTAAAAACTGTATTTTTGATCTCACAGATATCAGTATTACAAATTTAGGGTAAAAACATAGGAACAGAAGTCAAATCGTAGCAAAAGCATAAATAACAATATCATATCCTACATAAGGGTTGATAGAGAGTCTATACAAACCCTGAACTAACCAGATAAATGTTAGTGGTTAGTATAAATGTAGTGGCAATTTTGATGTTCACACAACCCCTCAACTGCCCCTGAGGAAGCGGCTATGCCGCGAAACATGTCGGGCTAGGTTTTGGGCATCATCATGGGCCTCATTGATAAGGATACCTATGAATATATACAATATACATCATAATTAAGGTCTCCCATACTTGCCGGTGAGAGTGTTGATGGTTCTGCTCCCCCTTCTGGGCCTTCATGCTTTATAGTGACCATAGGTAAGGTTGATATCCCTCCCCATACACATTGTAAAGACCTCTTATGCTATGGTGATACATGTTTTTTGTTTTTGATTTATTCTTGTCTTATTCTTCAGATTCTGGTAAAAATGTATGTATTATATTCTCCTGAAGAAACTGTCCAGCCAGCGAAACATGTAGAGAAACTGTGGAGATATTCCAACTGCTCTCCACATCCTGAGTCAATTTTTAGCTGACACTGGTTGTGTCAATTGTATGTTATTTGTGTCATAACTGTTGTAATGAAGTATCTGTCAATTTTTGTTGTATATTTAATAAAGTCATTTTTTAAATAATTATATTTTCTTTCATGTTAACTGTTAAGGTATTGGTACCCAAAAATCCAGTAAATTTTCCCATTCTTATTCCCCTTTCCCAGTGAGAACCTCTACATTTGGGGAGCTTGAGGTCCCACTTACCCTTTTACCCCAACTCTATACTGATACGTTTCTGGAAGCTGGTACCATTTTTTTTGTATATTATTCTAGGCACTAAATATACTGGTCATATGACGGTACCCCTATAGAAAGTCCCCCCCCCCCCGTCCTCGCTCTTTTGTTTCCCCATTCAAATATAGGCTTCTATGATTAAGCCCTAAAAAGGGTGAAATTAGTCTGAGGAGTTCTCTACAGATGGAGAATAGAAGCTGAAGTCATCTTTTATTCATTCTATTCACAATCAGGCAACATGGAGCTCGTGTCTCTGTGCAGATGCCTGCCATTATGTTTAAGTTTACTGAAGCCTGACAATCCCATCCTGTCTATCTACATGCTGATTCAACTGATACAGGGGGCATTTGAGTGGTACTATTTTCATTGTTATGGGTTACATAATGCTGTGTACACATGGGCTAAAAATCATCCAGTTCAGCAGGAACTGGCCGACATATGGCTAGTGTGTACAGCTGCCTGTCCAACATAAGCTAGTCTAATGACAAGCTTTTGCTGAAGGAACATGCTGAAAACCAGCATCCAATCAGTGCTTTCAGCCAATGGCTATGAGCTCAGATCAGTGTATTCTGGGGGATGGGAGGTGGTGGAGTCCCTCTGTCACAACACAAAAGGCTAGTGGGGGAAATCACCACACCAACATTGCTTGTGTTGGTATGGTAATCTGTCAGGTTTTTTTCATTCAGCCCAATTAAAAAAAACTAGCACGTGTACCAGGCTTAAGTAGTAGAGGAGTTCAAGCTGAGGGGCAATGACAATGATAGAATTTTGAAGCCTGGATGGAGTTAAGGTACTGATGAGATCACCCTATCAAAAGGCCTGTCCAGTATCTTTACTGTAGCAGTCCCTCATATTGTCCAAACCAACCTATGCAGAGGCGTAAATAGAACCTTCAGGCCCCGATGCAAGAAACCATGACCCCTCCTCTTCCATCTGAACCCCGGGCTTCCAGTTCTGGGAGGGCATCCATTGACAGCCTCCCAGAACCCTGCCTTCCGTGTGCCCCCAGAGGTGCACAACCAGCGGGTTCTGTGACTCCTGTGTTCTTTGAACCCAGCTGATCACAGATCATGGTAAAGAGACACTCACAGTGGCCCTTTACTATGTGATCAGCTGATCACATGTAAGCAGACTTGTCGGTTATCGGCAGTCCTTTCCTCCCGGCAAGACTGTCAGTATATTGTTTACACTGATAATCAGGGCACTGATCATCAGTGCCCTGATGATCACTGCTGCCTATAAGTGCCCATCAGTGCCACCTATCAGTGCTCTTCAATGCCACCTATCAGTACCCATCAATGCTGCCCATCAGTGCCGCCTAGTGCCTCCTCATTAGTGCCTCCTTAGCAGGACTCTGAGCTGAGAGTGTCTCTCTCATACAGCTCAGAGCCTGCACTCACAGTTCCACCTCCCTTCTCCCTTACATGGATGGGAGAGGAGAAAGTCAATCTGCTCCTTCTCGTTCTGCCCCTCTCCTCCTGTGTATACACCATGGGAAGTGTGAAGCTCAACTGCTGGGCTTCACACTTCCTGCAGTGCACAAACAGGAGGAGAGGGGTGAGAGGAGAAGAAACAGATCGTCTCTCTCCTCTGCCATCCGTATGAGAGAGGAGGAAGGGGGAACTGTCAATGCAGGCTCTGGGCTGTATGAGAGAGATGATCACAGCTCAGAGCCCTGCAGCCAGCAACACCACTGGGGCTCCCTGACAGTGTCAGACCACCAGGGCCTAGTCGCAAGTGCAACCTTTGTGACCCTGATAGTTCTGCCATTGCTATAAAAGCACACAAGTGTCTCCCCAGCTACTACAGTGAATTACATTTTTGTAGTGAGTTTGAATTACTTTATTTTCTAATTTGGTCATTACTGTTAACTTTAACCCTCCAGCACCAACCACGCAAACCACCTGTTGCACCATACCTTAGATAAAGAATTTGAATCTTCTGACATTATGAAAGTTGCTTGCAGTGTTTAATGGATGAAATTCATTAGGCTATTCAGTAATTAACTACCCTTTTCTCCTCTTCAGCAGAGTTATAATGTTTCTTGGCTAACTTTAAGTCTGCTTATTAATTTTAGGCACTGCTTAGAGCAAGTGAACCTTACAAGAAATATTATCTCATATAACCAAAGAACACTATATATATATATATATATATATATATATATATTGTGACAGGAAGTCAGGTAAATCTGTGAGCGTTGTTACAGACGGGAGATACATTTCTGCCTTGTTTAGACAATTCACCAATTACTATCAGGTGTCGGCTGCAGAGGTAGCCAGAAAGGTTTAGGACGTTGGAAAGCTTCAGCTATTCAGAATGAGGCAATTAAGGCCTCTATAAGTTATCCAGAGGATGACTACTGATTGCTGCCTCCTGAGGCTTTTCGCATTAAGGAGAGCAGTGAGCTGAGAGAGACTTCTGAAGGTGAGGTAGTGTTGACTTTTTCTGTTTGAAAGGAAAATAAATGGACCATTGGTTTTCTGCTGTATGACCAGCAGTGTCTGCCCAGCAGTATGTTGGGACAGACTCCATAGGTAGGTTCCTGTGTTGTGAAGGTAGACGCCCCAAGTGGCCAGGGTTTATTTTGTTTTGTTTGTTTGTTTGTTTGTTTGATTTAGGCTGTTTGGATGCTTGCACTTGTTTCCAGCAAATTGGAAGAATAAACCATAGACCGTTGTTTTCAACCACTCCTCGGCTGTCTCTCTGTGTAGCGAACCCACCCAAGGGGTCACCCACACCCGCTACCGAGCTAACCCCTTAAAAAAAATATATATATTATATATTTTTTTTTAATATAGATTTTAATTACTTAAAAGAACTCATAGTAGGTAAATGATTATTAGAAGTATATCCAGCAGAAAAAAGCAAAAGTTTTTTTTACTACTGTTAAAATTAAAAATAGGAGTATTTAGAGAGACCTCTGGTTCTCCCTTTTCCCTTTGGGTTATTACTTTAGATCAGTGGAGGTGGTAACCATGGCCCAAAGTTACTTTTTAATACAGCTGCAGTGCTTCCTTAATTGCATTGACAGCTTTTGTCAAAATAATATGAGAGAATTAAAAGGATGTACAACAATAAAACAGACAATTCTGGCTGCAGGATGGTATCCTTGCTGAATGGTTGCATATGTTATGTGACTTAGGGATTACATGCCTACATCTCGCTTCCCCCTTAAACCCCCTGGACTAACAGCTACTATATCTATGCAGACTGATGACTACTTTCAGCACCTGTATGAAGCCCTTTTTCTTTTACACACAAGCACATTTTTTCTCTTTTACATTTGTACAATTCAGCAAATAGGCACACTTTAGTCAGCACAAATACACATTAATAAAAGGTGTCAGTCCATGGAGGTTTGTAGAATTTGCACAAAGTGACAGCTGTCAAGATATTTATAAGGCATGAAATGAGCCCACTGGTGGAGGATAAAGTATAATCTCAGACCTGAGCTACACTCCAGAAGCCATGAGGTCACAAAGCATCTATTAAATTAGACAGCTGTATTAGAATTTGAAAACATGTACTGCATATATTGCAGCATACCAGTCTATTGATGTTGTGGCTGCATTTGTTTTTCAGGCTCTTTTAAATTTATTTACTGCTGTTAATTCTACAAATTACACATTCCCTGTCCCTTTGTGGCTAAACTCATTTCTCTACTTTATGGAAGGAGACATTGTTGGCACACAGCTAGACGTCAAGAAGCATGTTTGCCTTTCTTACTCTTTATTACATATGGATTGATGGGACTAGTAGTCAATACTAGAAAAATAGGGATGTTTATAAATATTTTTAGTTTGAAACTATGAACTAATCAGCCACCAAATATAAAGATTGGTAAACCGAAACATATTACATTTTTTTTTTGGATTTAGAAATGCTTTAAGCTTTAAAGACATTACCTTAGATCTAATATACAACACAGGGGTCCGTTGACCTTTCATGATGAACTTCAAGGAGAGGCTAGGTTTATCTTAAACAGCAACAATGAAAATACTAAAAATACTTCCAAAAGTAACTACAAGTTTTGTGTCTAAGCATTCCATGTAGCCTATAAACAATAAATTAATCTAATTTTCATGTAATATTTATCATCTAATAGTTATAATATAAGTCTAAAGTGTTATAAAAGATCCCTCTTGTCCTGGTTATGTACTATTGAAATCACTAGAAATGTTCCCAAATGTCACATTATGCTTTTAACCACAAATGTTGTGTCTAAACATACCATTTAGCCTATAAACAATAAATTAATCAAATTTTCATGCAATATTTATCATCTAATATTTCTAATATAAGTGCACCATCCAGTCCATAATTGTAATTGTCAATGGACGGGAACAAGGCAAGCTCCTGTGTTGATTCAGCTGCTGCTGCTGTCATGCTTCCCCTCCTCGCCGCTTTTGATATCGGCTCGGCTCCCTTCATCTCAGCTCGGCTGGTGGGCAGGGCGGTCTGCTGGCATCTCATCTTGGCTTAGGTCGGCTCAGGCGGGGGGTGGAGCAGTCCGCTGACATCTCGGCTCCACTTGGTTTGGGTGGGGAGGAGGGGCGTTCCGCTGATGGCTGGGGATGGCTCAGGAGGGGGGCAGTCCGCTGACCCGGTGCACACTAGACGGGGACATAAAGGCACTTTTTTTTTTTTTACAAATTTCAAGCGTACTGCATGGAGGGGGAGTGGGAGGAAAAGCGGATCAATTCCTGCTCTTAGTGCCCTGAACTGCACAAGAAAATTAAGGTCAGTGCATGACCGCTCCACGCCAGACTGCCCTGCAATCTGCTGAAAAAAGAATCTGCAAGGGGTCACTGATGTAAGAGGGGAGCAGGGACCCTAAGATAAGGGTAGTCCATCTGCAGTCTCTGATTATATTCTGTAATCCATCCGCAGTCTCTGTTTATCTCCTGTAATCCATTCACAGTCTCTGTTTATCTCCTGTAATCCATCCGCAGTGTCTGGTTATTCTGTAATTCATCTGCAGTCTCTGTTTATCTCCTGTAATCCATTCACAGTCTCTGTTTATCTCCTGTAATCCATCCGCAGTCTCTGGTTATTCTGTAATGCATCCGCAGTCTCTGTTCATCTCCGTTTATCCGTCCGCAGTCTCTGGTTATCTCCTGTAATCCGTCCACAGTCTCTGGTTATCTCCTGTAATCCGTCCGCAGTCTCTGGTTATCTCCTGTAATCCGTCCGCAGTCTCTGATTATCTCCTGTAATCTGTCCACAGTCTCTGATTATCTCCTGTAATCTGTCCACAGTCTCTAGTTATTGCCTGAAATCGGTCTGCAGTCTTTGGTTATCTCCTGTAATCTGTCCGCAGTCTCTGATTATCTCCTGTAATCTGTCCGCAGTCTCTGATTATCTCCTGTAATCTGTGAGCAGTCTCTGATTATCTCCTGTAATCTGTCCGAAGTCTCTGATTATCTCCTGTAATCCGTCCGCAGTCTTGGTTTATCTCCTGTAATCCAGTTTGTCCCCTTAAGCCCCTCCCACTATCATGTTGGACACACCCACTTTTTTCCAT
This sequence comes from Pelophylax lessonae, assembly GCF_965119305.1. Classification (NCBI taxonomy): domain Eukaryota; kingdom Metazoa; phylum Chordata; class Amphibia; order Anura; family Ranidae; genus Pelophylax; species Pelophylax lessonae. The sequence goes on along the minus strand of NC_138772.1, from coordinate 378,635,581 downwards.
TATCATTGTCTCCCTGGCATACCCCTCAGTCTCAAGTTTAAGAGTTTAGAGGTATCTTCTGTATGTATGGACTCTGCACAGTACCACTTATCTTGTCTGGTGTGCTCGGTTAACAAAAAATAAGTTAGTGTGCTGCCTTCCACAAGATGGTGCCCTTTGCTCTTGCCCAGTAAGATTGGCTATTACAGTGCACCACCCTATGATAGACACTCCAATGGCTAGGAGCGCTGTTTTCTGGTGGGGGAGGGGCACCCCCCCCCCGTCATAACACAATTGCACAGCAGGGGAGATTACTGTACTAACGCTGCCTGTCTGACAGTGTGTCCCCGGCCTTAGACTGGACAATAGCCAACCTCACTGGGCAATGTTCATGAAAACTGGAAAAATGAAAAACTGAAATCAGGTTCAATTTTTAGGAGGATCTAACAAAATAGAATTAAGGATGTGATTGCTTACTATGAGCAACACATTGTTTTTCCTTCTCCTAGTCTTTATGAATTATTTTTATTTAAAAAGACTTTTACTTAGTCCCTGCTGCTGAACCCCCCCCCCCCCCCCCCCCGGACATAAAATGATCTACGGCCCTGAGAGAAAGGCACAGCGTTGTGTAACCATTCAGCCATGTTTGATTTGCTAAATACTATGGATCAATCATAAAGAGTTTTCCAATTGGAGAAGGCAAAAAACAAGCCCGCTGGTGTAGGAGTTATGGTGTAGGAGTATACTCCTGAAGCCAGGAGGTCACAAGACAGATGTAAGTTAGACAGCTGTGTCAGAATTGATATAATAAGCCCAGAGTGAGGATTCTGGGAAATCCACCAGAAATGCAGAAATTATTTTCAATAGAATGTCACTGTTCTTGACAAGATATTTCTGCAATGGATCTGAATTAATGCATTGAGAGGGTTTAGGCCAGGCAAAAATGACATCACTGATGTATCTCAAGGATGCTTCAAAGTTTGAGATCCATTCGTTCAGAGATGCAGTTCCAGTTCACTGGAGCTATCAATATCTCCATTTATAAAAATCCCACACAAAGTATGAAATTTCACTGTGGTTATCACCATTGAGAATTTGACTCCAGAAACAAATTGCAGATAGGGTTTCAAATGTTGCACTCTGGCAGCTTCTCTGTTTTATACACTTTATTACCAAAAGTATTGGGGACATCTGCCTTTACACGCACATGAACTTTAATGGCATCCCAGTCTTGGCTAGTAGGATTCAATTTTGAGTTGGCCCACCTTTTGCAACAATAACAGCTTCAACTCCTCTGGGAAGCCTGTACACAAGGTTTAAGAGTGTGTCTATGTGAACGTTTGACCATTCTTCCAGAAGCGTATTTGTGAGGTCAGGCACTGATTTTGGACGAGAAGATCTGACTCACAGACTCCCCTTTAATTCATCTCAAAGGAGTTCTATCAGGTTGAGGTCAGGACTCTTTACAGGCCAGTCAAGTTCCTCCACTCCAAACCCGCTCAACCATGTCTTCATAGAACTTGCTTTGTGCACTGGTCCAAATCATTTGGTGGAGGGGGAATTATGGTGTGGGGTTGTTTTTCAGGGGTTTGGCTTGACTCCTTAGTTTGGCATCAGCATACCAAGACATTTTGGACAATTTTAACTTTGTGGGAACAGTTTGGGGATGACCCCTTCCTGTTCCAACATTGGGTTTGGGGTGGAGGAACTTGACAGGCCTACACAGAGTCCTAATCTCAACCCTATAGAATTAGAGTGGAGACTATGAGCCACCCTTCTTGTTCACATCAGTGCTTAACCTCACAAATGCCCTTCTGGAAGAATGGTGGAACATTTTCATAGACACACTCCTTGTTGACCACTTTCCCAGAAGAGTTGAAGCTGTTAAAGCTGCAAAGCATGGGCTAACTAAATATCGAATCTCATGGACTAAGACTGGGATTAAAGTTCATGTGCGTGTAAAGGCAGGGATCCCAATACTTTTGGTAATATAGTGTATATGCCAATGCAGGAATAGACACCCTGAACTTGAGTAGTAGGACAAATCTCCACTTTGTGACAGTGTTTAGCACTTTTTGGGCCATGTCATACAGGACTTCTTTAGAGCAGTCAGTTTTTTTGTAAGCATTTTTTTCCCTTTAGAATCACTAACTCATTAATTGTGCAGCAATTTGTACTTCGATATACAGGAAACCAACTGACCGACGCAGCTATCTCCACAGTTCCAGTTTTCACCCCCCACACACTAAATGGGCCATCATACACAGCCAGGACATCAGATACCACCGAATATGTTCTGACCCAGAAAACAGAGATAAACATCTCAGAACACTAGCAGACTCCTTCCGTAAGAAAGGTTACAAAGACCCAACCACCAACAACAGCATAAACACGGCCTTGAAAACACAAAGAAGAAATCTTCTCCAATACAAAGAGAAAAAAAAAAACAAATAACCGTGTACCTCTAGTTACCACATACAATCCAGCACTAGAAGGGATAGAAAAGATAATCAAAGATTTACAACCCATCATAACAGAGGAAGAAACTCTGAAAGGAATATTCCAACAACCTCCAATACTGGCTTTCAGACAACCACCCAACCTCAGACATAAACTAATCAGCAGGAAACTTCATTCTGATCATGAAGTCACAAATAATGGGAACAAACCCTGCAAGAAAAAATGCTGCAAACTGTGCAACCAGATCAATCTGTCTAAAAGTGTCACACACACAAATGAGACCTTCAATATAACAGGATCATAAAACTGCACCTCCAGTAATGTTGTGTACCTCATGCAATGCAAAAGATGTAGCAAAGGATCTTATGTAGGCGAAACAGGACAGAAGTTGCAAGGGAGGATGAATTTGCACAGACATACAATCAAGGAAAATAAAGAAGATAGTTTCTGCACACCTGTGGGGCATCGTTTCTCACAACCAGATCACACTATAGAATACCTCAATGTTTTAGTTCTTAAAGGGAATTTCAGAACTATCCAGGAAAGGAAAACTTTTGAATTAAGAATGATACTTCTTTTTGACACAGAAAATAATGGCCTAAATTTAGCTTACTTACTCATTATTCTACAGTTTTATGACCCCCCCTCTGGGACTATTACCCCCTCCCGTCTATATCTCTCCCTCTGTCTTATCTCACTAACTTATGTTTGTTTGGTTTTCTCTTTTTTTTCTTTGGCTTAGAGATTGTGTTTTTTTTTGCTAAATCTTTTGTGAATCAGTACTCCTTGGACCTTGATGAAGGGGACATGCCCCGAAAGCTTGTCCTGAAAAATTGTATGTTAGTGCAAATAAAAAAATTATCACGAATAGTACTCAATTAATTTAGTGACTAAGCAACAATGGCTCCACCTTAAGGTCCTATTCACACAGTCGGTTTTGAAAACCTAATGTGAAGTGCACAAAGTGACACCTCATTCATGTCACCACACAACAGTGCGAAACATTGCACTTGCTAGGCGGTGACATGGAGTTTCGTCCACTGAGGTATGATGTTATGTAGCATATCTGCATATTATTTCACTTTACTGTACTGCACCTTGAGCTGTGCTGTAGTAAGAATAGGGCACCTAGTAAACAATTGTTTTTGACGTGCCCTAGCAGTGACTGGCATTCTTTCAGTGTGGAAAAACTTCAGTCACTGCTTTAGTGTGAACAGGCCCTTACTTCCATGACTATCTACAAATAACTGACAGAGATCAATAAAACGTATGCTTAAACTTTATGCTTAAGCCTTAAACTTTATGCTGTCAATAAAACTCAGTTAGCCAATTAGGAGAGATAGGGGGTGGGGCCGAACATCAGCTCCGTGTCTGAAAGGACACATGGAGCTGCAGCTTGGCTCAGGTGCCCCCATAGCAAGCTGCTTTGCTGTGGGGGCACCCGACAGGAGGGAGGGGCCAGGAGCAGCAAAGAGGGACCAGAGAAGAGGAGGATCTGGGCTGCTCTGTGCAAAACCAACTGCACAGAGGAGGTAAGTATTATGTGTTTGTTATTTAAAAATAAAAAACACAAGACTTTACAATCACTTTGTGCTTTTTACTCCAGCTGAGGCACTAAAAGCTTATTTCAATCTAATATTTTGTTCTAATACATACGAAAAATAAAAGACCCACTCTCTAACCATTGCAAAATGGCAGAATACATTTCCCAATCTGGCCTGGTTCCCATATTACTTCAGTAATATCTTTTTTAGATAAATAAATCCAGCTAAAATTTTTACATTGCGTGTACAATTCACAGGGCTGCTGATAGAAATTTCCTGGTCATGTACAGGCTACCTGACAGGGCCCTCCCCCAATAAAATATTAAAACTATTTTTCTATTAAAAATACAATAAAATCATTATTATCAGACACCAATGAAGCATAACTCACAGAATTCCTGCTAAATCTAAAAGATGAAACTGAGTTGATAAATAAATCTGTGTGTGTGAATAAGGTGTTGGGACTCATGGGTGCTGTGGTCTGTACAGTGTGAATCAGTGGTTCATTTATGTGGCTTGAGCCACCTGGAGCTGTATGAATACAGCTGCAGTTCCTAATTTGACAGGTGTGGGGATGCAGGTGTACGGCCCAAACACAGACAGTGTGCATTTGGGGGCCACTCACACACACCTGTCCATTTAGGGCCCGTGGCTGTGTTCATACAGGCGCTTCATCCCCATAGAATGACAGATGGCTCCAGCCCAAACCCCTCCTTCACACAGCCCAATAATCAACAGAAGAAAAGTGACCGCACTCGGAAGAAGATGAAGATGGAAGTGCTTTATTCCCCATACACTTGAAGATGAACATACAATGCTTCACATAGGCACGGGACAGGTAAATGCATTTCACGATTCCACAGATCGCTTATTCATTACCAATGGTAATGGTGCTATCGCCGGCTGCTACATTTAGGAGATATTCACTGTACCTACATGTAAGCCCTATTCTAGGCTTACCTGTAAATACAAGATAAAAAAATTGAGTTTACTACTGCCAGATCAGTTAGTAAAAGGTTAAATAGAAGGAGTTGATACATAGATGCAGAGGCAACTGACAGTGTAGGGGGGAAGAAGAAAAGATTAGGAAGCAGTCTGGGGGAGAGAAGTGGGAAGCCCAGCTACATAAAGCACACTAAACTGCACTGAAACAATATAACAGGCAGCTATGGAACCGGTGTAGCAGTAAATTCTTCATCCCATGGGAATGCAGCTGTGACTGTCAGGAAGACAGAGCAATGGGGGAGAGAGATGAAAAAAATATACAGGCTGGGGCAAGAAGTATAGGAAGAACTAAAGGGAGAGAAACAAAGTTACAGAGATAACAAACTCAGGAGCAAAGCTAACATTAGAGCCAGTGCTGAGAGGGGGGCCCACACAGAAAGGGGGATTAGTGAGGGAGAAAGTCTCTTTCTCACCAGATAAAAGCTGGCAGCAAGGAGAGGGGGAGAGATTAGCTTTCAGCTGCTGGAGGAAGATTTCTGTAAATGTCATTCATCACTAATCCCCCTCCCTGTGTGGGCCCCCCTGTGAGCTCGGGCCCCCTACAAGGGAACCGGTGGTTCCCCTCTATCAGCGGCCCTGACAATTCATCCCATAGAATGTTTACATTCAGCAACCTATCTACCTCCATTTGCACTAAAAGTCAACTACAAACCGGTACATTCCTTCATAAAGTTATTGGGCTATCCCAAAGTAAGATCGTTAAGGTCTGAGATGATCTTTCTTTAACTTTCTATTCTTCTATGCAAAGTAACGCATAGCTATTGATTGGAAAGCACCTTAACCTCCAACCTTAGACAGCTGGAAAAGGCTCCATAACCTGGTACTAACTTCTTACAAATGTAGCAACCCTCCCCAACCTCCAGAGGACTGGTGGTGACCCCCAGAAACAGGGAGGGCCAACATTCCTCCTCAAGGTGCAGGTTACTAGGCATGGTGGGTGGTGTACAAAGTAGAAAGATGGGTGCCAGTCCCTTTTATGCTTGAACAAAGAGAAGTTTATTTCTCACAACAGGAAAAATGTGGGAGAGAGGGGTAGGGCACAGGACATCCTTAGTCAAAAACAGCAGAATCCTTAGTCAAAAATGTAGAATAGGTAGACAGAGGTACAGAAAAGAGCCTTTAAGCTGGAACCAGCAATCTGTACTTTGTAGCATGAGCTGTCTCCTATAACAGCAATATTCAACTCGCAGAAGGTGCAGGAACTCTCTGGATGACTCCATCTTGCCGCTTTCCCAGACTCTCCATGGATTCCCAGTCCATGCAAGAGTAACCTCTGGTACTTCATCTCAGGTCTCCATCCTTTCCTTCCTGCTTCCAGGTAGTGAGCAGGCTCTCCCTTGCAGAGCTCTGAGCACATGGCTAGACCTCAGGCTTTAGGCCTACCCAGCAGCAGCTGTTTCTCACACACTCCTGTCTGGGTGGAAAAGACACAGATCACCTGACTTCCTCCAAATAAATACCTTCCCCCAGCATGTTCAGGGACCAGTATGATTGGCTGAGAGAAGTATACATATCCTTAACCTAGTCTCATTGTAATTCATCACACTAATGCCAAAAGTTAACAGTGCCACCTATTGACAAAAGGGAGAAACCACAGCCAAACCAGGCTTAGGAGGAAAATCCAATGATCACAAAGACTACAAATTAGCCAGGCTAGCTACCACCAAGCACAGCTAAATATATTAGCAGCTCTGTTTAGGACAAGGGTGCTACACAAAACTGAGGTATGCAGAGATTCGGTCTGCAGAGATTCGGTCTGCCTGGCTAAACACACAAATTACAATATAAGATTAGTTAACTATATACTTATATTTTACACATTTGGTAGAAGCAAATGCATCTGTGTATAAAGAGGTAACATTAAAACAGACAAGATACTGAGGTTGGTTTACTAAAACTGAAGAATGCAAAATCTGGTGCAGCTCTGCATAGAAAACAATTAGCTTCCAGCTTTTTTTTTTTTGTCAAAGCTTAATTGAGGAAACTGAAGTTAGAAGTTGATTGGCTACCATGCCCAGCTGCACTAGATTTTGCATACCAGGTTTAGTAATTCAACCCCATTGTATTGGTATTAATAACTGGATTTATTATTTCTTGTCTGTATCTGATAAATGTTACCGTGATTTAATATCAATAATCTCAATGATGTTCTGCTACTTTTGTACTTTTCTGCTTTGGAATATAAGTGGATGCTTTATTTTTGTAAGGTTCTATTGGAACTATGTCTTATCATGGCTTGACATCTGTTCAATGTTTTTTTTTTCTGCAAAACTAATAAAATATACTTTAAAAATTAGAGAATACCCATTATTTATCATTTACCTGACCATTTTTGGACATTACCACAGACAATAAATAAATAAATAAATGGAGAAGTGTTATATAAAACAACATTTAAATAAACTCTTGGTTACATTAGATAAGGTAATCTTGCTAAATTTTCGCTCTGTAAATTACATTTCCTTATCCTACAACATACAGAACATAAGAGAGAACCTGAATATGCCCTTTCTGATGCACAGTTTATCATAGAAGTTAGCTCTAGTATATTGGGTTATCCATAGTAAAAACACATACGCCTCATTTATCAATGTTTCGAACGTACAGCAAGTGGCAGTAATGCCACCAGCAACCAGTTAGTTCTCATTAGTTAGTTCAGTCAGTTCTCAAATCAACAACAATTTTTAAATGAAATAATAGTCAAAAACCGTGCAAAATAAATGCAACTTAGAACCCAGGTCCAGAGGACTTCTCCATTGAAGCATCACTATTCTGACTTTGAATTCTCAGTTAACTCTTTTTAAACTATTACAATTACAGGTTTTCCATTTTTATAAACACATTCCTTTTAAAGCTGTCTTAAAACATTCTTCCCCGATCAATCCTTGGAACCTGCTCTTTTGACCCATTGTCTGTCAGCTCAGAGGTTAAATCTTTAATCACAATCTCTAGACTTGCTGATGCAAACATTTTGGTTTGTCTTGACAAAGTTGTACCAGCTACAACTTTGGATAGAGCAATGTACTGTCTTTGTAAATCAGAAAAGGATTTGCTGAGTTTTACTTTTTCTTTCTTTCTCTCGGAATCTATTTTCGAAGCAAGTATCTGTTCTCGATTCATCTTAGTCTGTTGTAGAAGAGGTATAAGTCTTTACACTATCTGTACTTAAAGTGTCATTAAACCCACATTATTACATTATTAAAAACTATCAATACATGATATATATCAAATGCTAACCATACTCACTCCGCCACTATGGGATTTGTTTTCTGTATTCTGCAAAAAACCTGGTTGATCCTGTTGTGTTGGAAGCTAATGCACATGCTCAGTTTTTAGCGTGTTTCTATGTTGAGCCCTGATCACATATGAGAAGCCTGTGTGGGCTAATACACTTAACACATGACCAAAATTCTCTCAAAAGGGGTTTATCGTACTAATATAGAAGAGGAAAGAGGTTTCACATGGCATAAAAAAAAAAATTAAAAACCAGCTGTGACTTTTTTTTAAATATATATATATTACAGTCACATTTGTAAGTGTCACAAATGACACATGGAAATAGGCAAAAAAAAAATTGTAGCCGAGTGGGCTCCGGCAACAACCCGGTCTCAGCAACGGGATGATGACACCTATAGCTCCCCTGCTGGTTTTAAGAAAGATTTTTTGCCATGTGAAGCCTCTTTTCTGTACTATATTGGTACGACTGATCCCCTTTGAGAGAGCTTTGGTCATCCGGAGACAGCAGAGGACTGCAGAGTATTATACCATTCGGATCGCTGCAGAGGATTTTCCCTGCACAGGGAAGGCGTGCAAGCTGATTTATCATTTGACCAGCAACAACATTTGGTAAGTCAATTTATGACATTAATGTTGAAGGATTGGAGTGGACTCACAGAGAAAACAAGATAAAAGAACTTGAAAAGACTTTATACTTCTTCGGTGATCTTGCCTTATTTGAACATATTTTTTTTTTTTGGGACATATGGTTGCACTTATACTTGTTGCTGCATAAGAGCACTTTACCAATCCATTAGTTTATAAAATACTGGTTAACACATATATCATTTCCCTTAATACAATTTATTCTCTTTGGATGTCACTAAGTTAAAAATAGTTAAAATCAGGTTTAGTATTGTACTTTTGGTATATACACTTGCTTTTGTTGCACCACAGCACTTTGTGAACTTATTGAACACACATATACAGTATATTTTGCTCTATCAAGCACATTATGAGAGGGGATTCAGTCCCTCGTATTCTTTTTTGCTACAATTGGTTAAATTATTATCACACACACTTGTCAGATATTAAATTTTTATTTAAACACAAATAAGAGAAAGACACACAAATAACTTTCCCTCACACAGAGCTGTCGTCCTGACAATATAAATCTGAATTGAGCCGTCTCAATTTTGACAGCAGCAGTGATCACTCAATAATTACCCAGGCGTAATTCATGTTTTTCTCTTTAGAAACTGTTCTTTGCAGCTGGAGGAGATCCAGAGAACAGATTTTTGATGGCCCCTGTCCTCTCCTCCTGATGAAACCCATCATGTGGATCTCAGGTCCCAAGCTGAGACAGCAGACCTAAGGAAGCACGACCGGTGGAGGGGGGGGGGTCACAATTTCAGGGGTCACAGAAACAGCTGCCCAATTACTTTTATTGGAAAGCCAGCAGTTGTTGGGCTTACACAGCTGGGAGTGTGTGTAAAACCCCCTGCTGTCACCAACGTATGGCACATTGTGCTGTCATTAAAAGGGTTAAAATACTTATTTTTCTGTGCTTTTAACTACAGTTTTTAAGTTGTTGTCAAGGTCTCTTAATGAATATATGAAATATGGTAGAAAATAAGCAATTTTACATAGAATGATGGGAGGACAAGCTATGTATAGGTGGTTTAAATTTTCAGTGGCGCACAACAAATGCTGCTCATTGCTAGGATAAAATGCAAGAAGACTGTTGTAAAAAACACAATTAGATATATATCTGGTAAATCTCTTGTGTAAAGGGAAGCGGGTGTGAAGAACAATGAACATTTTGTATAATGAGGAAAAGTCAGAGTTCATTATGAAAGTATACTTTTATAAATTAGAATAGAAAGTAATCAAGCAAAAGTAACTAGAGCCAGGGCTCAAATCCAATATGCTGTATGTTAGAGGGCATTGAAAGCTAGTCCTGCAACTGTATTATTTATATTGTGTGTTAAAAATGAGTTCAAAATATTATGCCAAGGCCAATTAAATGTAAGTGGAATTGTACACCTTATAATGAAACCCAAAAACAAAAATATTTTAAATTTTTGCTCACCAATCTTTAGATGTGGAGGCTGCATTTGATTTTTTTAGGCTTTTTATTGCTTTATTTTTAGCTGGTGATTCGGCCAGTAAGTTTGTAATTTTTCAACTTTTTTTTGTTTGTTTTTGACAGATTAGAGAATAGTTAAAATCTGCCTCCTCCACATCTCAGACATGCCTGTAAAAATCTACAAAAAAATCCATCATGTGCCACCTCCTTAAAGCGGTTGTAAACCCAAAAATTAAAAAAAAAAAAAAAAAACCTGCAAGACAAAGGCATAATGAGCTAGTATGCATCGCATACTAGCTCATTATGTATTACTTACCTTAGAACGAAGCCCCGACACGGACCCCCGGACATCGCTGCGGGCGCTGCCATGATCCCTCGTCGTCTCTTCCGGGTTCCGGCGCTGTGATTGGCCGGAGCCGCGCCGACATGCGCGCGGGAGTGATTTTCCGGCAAGCTCCCGGTAAGTAAAACTGAAGGTCCCCCCGGTCCTTCAGAGCGCATGCGCCGCTCGCGTGAGTGGCTGCATGCACAGAAAATATCTCCTATACCGTGCCAGTTTAGAAGATATTAATTGTACCTACAGGTAAGCCTTATTATAGGCTTACCTGTAGGTAAAAGTGTCAAAAAGCGGGATACTACCACTTTAATGCCTCCAAATATTGCATCTCCTTGAGATGGAAGATCTGAGGCCTCCCTCTGTCACCTTAGGGCTGACAAAAGTTCAGGAGTTAAAGAAGATGGAAGATGTGGTGATTTCCGCTCACAATCAGCATGAAATGGTTTCTAAAACATCGGTCCACTGAAATATGTTCAACTTTTCCAATGAGTGAGTATCTTCTTGAACCTAGCCTATGATGCCCTGCACTGCTCCATTTATTTATTCCAGTGTTACACAACCCCTCCCCCTTCCTCCTACCCTATTATATATACATATACAGCCGTGGCCAAAAGTTTGGTCAATTACACAAATAATTCAAAGTCTGCTGCCTCAGTTTTTATGATGGCAATTTGCAAATACTCCAGAAGGCTATGAAGAGAGATCAGATGAATTGGAATTAATTGCAAAGTCCCTCTTTGCATGAAAATGAATTTAATCCTATAAAAAACAATTGCCACTGTATATGTGAAGACGGCTTCAGGGCACAAGCACAAGGACCGTCTCCTACAGTTGATTCACCTGCGGGATCAGAGCAACACCAGTGCAGAGCTTGCTCGGGAAGGGCAGCAGGCAGGTGTGAGTGCATCTGCACGCACAGTGAGAAGAGAAGTAGAAAGTTTGGAGGATGGCCTGGTGTCAAGGAGGGCAGTAAAGAAGCCACACCTTCCCAGGAAAAACATCAGGGTAAGACTGCTATTCTGCAAAAGGTATAGGGATTGGACTGTTGAGGACTGGGGTAAAGTCAATTTCTCTGATGTATGCCCTTTCAGATTGTTGGAGGCATCTGGAAAAAACCTTGTCCGGAGAAGAAAAGGTGAGCGCTACCATCAGTCCTGTGTCAAGCCAACAGTAAAGCATCCTGAGACCATTAATGTGTGGGGTTGCTTCTTAGCCAAAGGAGTGGGCTCACTTATAATTTTGCCTAAGAACACAGCCATGAATAAAGAATGGTACAAAAGCAACTTCAACCATCCAAGAACAGTTTGGTGATGAACAATGTCTTTTCCAGAATGATGGATGCCATAAGGCAAAAGTGATAACTAAGTGGCTTGGGGAACAAAATATCAAAAGGTTGGGTCCTTGGGCAGGAAGCTCCCCAGACCTTAAGCCAATTGAGAACTTGTGATTCATCCTCAAGAGGGGGGGGGGGTGAACAAAAAATACCCCACAAATTCTGACAAACTCCAAGCATTGAATATACAAGAATGGGCTGCCATCAGTCAGGATGTGACCCAGAAGTTGATTGACAGCATGCCAGGGCGAATTGCAGAGGTCTTGAAAAAGAAGGGTCAACACTGCAAATATTAACTCTTTGCATGAACTTCATATAATGTCAATAAAATCCTCTGACACTTAAAGCGGTAGTATCCCGCTTTTTGACACTCTTGACTACAGGTAAGCCTATAATAAGTACAATAAATATCTCCTAAACTGGCACGGTTTAGGAGATATTTGCAGTGCATGCAGCCGCTCACGCGAGCGGCGCATGTGATCTGAAGGTCCGGCGGACCTTCAGCTTTCCTTGCCGGAAGATTGCCGGAAAATCACTCCCGCGCGCATCCCGGAGCCGCCGAACCCAGAAGAGACGCCGAGGGATCATGGCAGCGCCCGCAGCGATGCCCGGGGGTCCGTGTTGGGGCTTCGTTCTAAGGTAAGGAATACATAATGAGCTAGTATGCGATGCATACTAGCTCATTATGCCTTTGTCTTGCAGGTTTTTTTTTTTTCCGGGTTTACAACCGCTTTAAGAAATGCTTGTAATTTTACTTCGGTATACCATAGTAACATCTGACAAAAAGATCTAAAAACACTGAAGCAGCAGACTTTGTGAAAATTAATATTTATGTCATTCTGAAAACTTTTAGCCATGGCTGTACAGTATATATAATATCATTAATTTTCTCTATACTCCCCCTCTCTCACTTTCCACCCTCCTTAACCTTCAACCACTCCTTCGTCTCTCCCTTTTTTCCGCCTACTATTAGGCCAACTGAGCAATCTTACAGAATAACTATTTGAATGTAACTCTGAACCTTCTAGATTGCTGTCTTGTCTGGAAATCCATGTAACTGCTCCACAGATGGGCTATTATCCATATATCAATGTATTTGGATTTGTATCTACCAAGCTGTAACACCTGCGCTTTGTCTAATATGTATATTGATGTTATTCTTTGTTGCCTTTTGAGTGCTGGATACTTTAACCTGTTGGGAATAATTCACTTCCCCTCTTGTCCTGGATATGGAACAAAAAATAAAAGCAAACCACTGCAAAGTGAAGGAAATTCCCTTTTAGTTATTACTGAGCAGTTGCCTGCGTTGGAAGATTTCCCTTAGCTTCATGCAACAGTGACCACTGTAACATTTGTGATTTTCCATCACTTTCTGTCATGATAAAAATGGAACGGAAAATAGCAAAAAAGACGAGTAAATACACTCAGTGAAGACAAAGATGGCAAATAAATGGAAAAAATATACAGCTGTGCATAAAAAATTAACATTTTATGAAGATATGAAGTTGATGGAGCACTGGATCAGGATCTTGGTGAGGAAACTGCCCTCTAAGATCTGATCTGTCTGAAGAAGAGACTCTTAAATTGACAGTCTTAAGTTTGATAGAGTGAAGACAGTGCCAGAGGTATGGTTGAGAGCCCAGTTTGATTTAAATTCATCATAATAGTAAAAAGGATATCAATGCATTTCAGGGACTTTCCTGACCCCTCTTCATTAGGGCTTAATTGTCCAGATGTGACTTGGATTCAAGCCGGACTGAGAGCAGGTATCCTGGATCAGATTTCTCTAGCATACAGTGAGGGAAAAAAGTATTTGATCCCATGCTGATTTTATACACTTGCCCACTGCCAAAGAAATGTTTAGTCTATAATTTTAATAGTAGGTTTATTTTAACAGTAAGAGACGCATTTAAAAAAAAATGATAAAGTGATTTCCTTTTTTTTTTTTAATGAAATAAGTATTTGACCCCTTCCTAAAACATGACTTAGTACTTGGTGGCAAAATTATTGTTGGTAATCACAGAGGTTAGACATTTCTTGTAGTTGGCCGCCAGGTTTGCACACATCTCACGAGAGATTTTTTCCCACTCCTCTTTACAGATCCTCTCCAAGTCATTAGGGTTTCGAGTCTGACGTTCAAACCTTCAGCTCCCTCCACATATTTTTTTATGGTATTAAGGTCTGGAGACTAGCTGGCCACTCCAGGACAATAATGTGCTTCTTCTTGAGCAACTCCTTTGTTGCCTTTGCCGTGTGTTTTGGGTCATTGTCATGCTGGCTTACCCATCTACGACCCATTTTCTATGCCCTGCCTGAGGGAAGGAGGTTCTTAACCAAGATTTGACGGTACATGGCCCATCGTCCATTTGATGCGGTAAAGTTGTTGTGTCCCCTTCGCAGAAAAACACCCCCAAAGAATAATGTTTTCACCTCCATGTTTGATGGGGGGGGATGGTGTTCTTGGGGTCATAGGCAGAATTCCTCCTCCTCCAAACACGGCGAGTTGATGCCAAAGAGCTCCATGTTGGTCTCGTCTGACTTCAACACTTTCATCCAGTTCTCCTCTGAATCATTCAGATGTTCATTAGCAAACTTCAGACAGGCCTGTACATGTGCTTTCTTGAGCAGAGAGACCTTGTGGGCGCTGCAAGATTCCGGCCCTTCGTAGTGTGTTACCAATTGTTTTCTTGGTGACTATGGTCCCAGCTGCCTTGGGATCATTGACAGGGTTCTCTTGTGTAGTTGTGGGCTGATTCCTCACTGTTCTCATGATCATTGAAACTCAATGAGATGAGATCTTGAATGGAGCCACAGACCAAGGTAGACTGACCGTTAGTTTGTGTTTCTTCTATTTGTGAATAATTGCACAAACCCACACCCTCTCATAAAGCTGCTTGGCGATGGTCTTGTACCCCATTCTGACCTTGTGTAGGTTTACAATCTTGCCCCTGACATCCTTGGACAGCTGTTTGGTCTTGGCCATGGTGGTAAGATTGGAATCTGAGTGCTTGATTGCTTCTGTGGACAGGTGTCTTTTGTGCAGGTAACAAGCTGAGATTAGCAGCACTCCCTTTAAGAGAGTGCTGCTAATCTCAGCTCGTTACCTGTATAGAAGAATCCTGGGAGCCAGAAATCTTGCTGATTGATAGAGGATCAAATACTTATTTAACTCATTAAAATGCAAATCAATTTATAACTTTTTTGAAATGCGTTTTTCTGGATATTTTTATTGTTATTCTGTCTCTCACTGTTAAAATAAACCTACTAATACATTTATAGACTGATCATTTCTTTGTCAGTGGGCAAACGTACAAAATCAGCAGGGGATCAAATACTTTTTTCCCTCATTGTATATTAAAGGCCTGCTCTGGTCACTGGTCTAGCCACTAATTTAGACTGCGAGAATGGTAACCAAAACAGGTCCTTATTCCATGCTAGAGAAATCAACTCCGGAATACTAGGCCTTTAGGATCTGTGATTTAACAAATATTGCTAAATAACTTCGAAAACTTTTATTTTTAAAATGAGGCATCAGGTTGGTTTTAATTATAATCATGTCATCAGTAAAAAGGTCAATAATGTGTGACACCAGGTTTATCTCAAAACCTTTAAGAGGAAAGTTCTTAATGCTTATGCCAGAGGTGTCCTAAAGAGTACAATAGTATGGGTACTTGCCTTATCTTGTTCCATAGATATTCCAAACTCTCTCATTAGGTTTTAGAAGTAGCCCTTTTATTAGGGCTTAATAAATGGGACTCTGCCCTGAAATGTGTAGTTCCGCCCCATGTGTGACATCATCACAACCTCACTTCCTGTCAATATCACACTTCCTTGTGGTCAACTGCTGCCTCATCTGACTGCACACACTCAGTGTTGGCTCTTCCTGCTTTTCTACCTATGGTTGGCTTGTTCCACTCTCTGACAGATCCATACATCTGTGGTCATTGGAGATGTGTCATCCATTTGTCTTCCATTGGATTTACTGAAATGACATAATCTTCTGGTATCTGTGCATAATGCCTATCTACTGTATGTATTACAGTATGTAATATTGTGAGTGCAATACTGTTTTTACTTTTGTTTGTACAGATTATAATAAATACTACACTTAGAGTGTCAAAAACACTCTCTTTGCCTACAATTTTTTTATAGTTAGGAAACAGTGTACCCTCACTGGCCGATAAGGTTATCCACCAGGAACTTTGCTGTGCTTGATATCAACATCATGGATATTTATAAATGAGGCCACAGTCTGCTGGATTTTATGAGTAATCTGATTGCTTCAGCTCCCAAATGTGAGTGCATTTATATTCTCCTCTTCACACCACCATTTTCACTATTACTACACTGAGCGTTAGTTGTCCTCTTTTTTTACATTTATCATTCTATATCCATATTGTTCCATGTCCACTGGCAGATTCCAGAAGCTGCTGCCAACAACATTATATATATATATATATATATATACATTCTGTGTTCATCTTTGTGTATGTGAGTGCAATACTCATCTTTCTGACATTTTTTTACCTGTATCTTCACGTATACCATGCTTAGAAAGTGGTGCCCTCTCTCCCCCTCCCCCTCTTTTTTTTTGCCATACATGTACTGGCGAGAAGACTCCAGAGCTCACATGAAGGAGAGACTGCTGATGCTGTGGAAGTGTTCTCTTTTTCAAACAAATCGACTTTATTCTCATGAGGAATCATTTTTACCACATTTTCCTGATCTCGGATAGACTAGCATTGCACTAGTTTTTACACTGTTTTGGTTGGGTTACATTCACTACCCCTCCTGGGGTCTGTATTTGTGTTTTGCATTTTCCACAAAGATTTTCTATCTTGCGCGACCACAATCTAGGTGCCAGCAGACTGAAAAAGATTGACATTGGGGCTGGTTAACTGCTACCATGTCTGTTATCAGAAAGAGAAACCATTTACAATAATCACTGTAACAAGCCTGACCATAAATGAAATGCCTGTAATACAAGCTGTCATGCAGACAGCAATATTTTACCGGTTCAATATTGTAGCCCTCTTCAAAAAGACAGTGAGTCTTTAAGTTCTCTCCTAGTGCATTAGCAATAATTTCACCAATTTTAAAAAATAGTTTATAAAAAAAAAAAAGGAAAATAATGCAAACAAAATATTTACAGAAAATTAATATTGCAAAAAAGAAAAGAATAGCAACAGAAAATAAATTGGAATAACAAAGAAAAAGTACTTGTGTCTTAGGGTTCAGGCAGGGTTCCAAGATTGAGAATCTTGGGAATCTCAGGAAGTAAGACTCTTGACAGAGGTTCTTCATTTTGATGATTAAAGTTAGCTCCAGAATACAGATACAGTTCTACTTTTTTTGAGGAGTGGCTGAGGGGATATCAGAATGCGTATGATCATTCAACTGCCACTCCTTCCGATCCAGTTTTCCAAATGCATTAGCATTTTGAGTATACCACATTCCACAAAGTTTTTTTTTTTAAAGCAGAATAAATTTATCTTTTGAAGACCACGCATGACCCATCCTTGAAATTTGCCTTTCTACCTTTCTGAGAAAAAGTAATGCACCTCAGGATGACCCACCATTGAAATTTGCCTTTCTAAAAAAAGAAACAAAAGCATTTGACACCATGCCCCACAAATGCCTAATTTATAAACTGAGGTCTATTGGAGCGGAGGCAGGTGAATGTACATAGTTAAAAATCTTGTTTTAGGAACAGGTACAGAAGAAAATGGTAAATCAGTGAGGCTCAGAGTGGGCTAAGTTTGCAAGAGGGGTGCCCCACGGTTCTGTCATAAAGCCAATTACGTTTAACTCCTTTATAAACAACATTAAGGATGGAGTTAAGGGTTCGCTTTTTGTATTTGCTGATGACAAATAATGATGCATGGAAGTTACTTTGGCATAGGTTACAGTAACATTACAGGTGGATCTGGATAAAATAGGGGGATGGGCAGAGAGAAAATTAAGTTCAATGTTGATAAATGCAAATTTATGCATTTGGGTGACAAGAACTTACAGGCAAGATATTTATTAGGAGGGGTTACACTGGGAAAATCAGTGATGGAAAAAGATTTGAGGGGCCCTAGTGGATCACCAAATTAGCAATCGCATGCAATGTCAGGCCATCACAAACAGAGCCAACAGAAGACTCACATGCATTAGAAAAGGTATTTATTTGAGAGACAAATCAATACTTTTAAAGCTTTATGAAACATTGGTTTAGCTTATCCAGTTCAGTTTTGGTCTCCAGTCAATAAAAAGGATGTTCTAGAATTACAAAGAGTACAACAAAGGAGCACATAATTAAAAAGGGAGCTAATGGACCTCAATTAAGAGTCGGAATCTGGAACCCATTGATCGTTATCTACCCATCAATTGTGGGCAGGTGACAGGTAGATCCTGTTCTTTGGTTGCCAACTCTCGGAACTTGGAAAGGAAGGGCAGTGGGCTGGCATTTAGTGAAACTGATCGGCTGAATTTTCCTTCACTTGCAGCCGTTAAAAGCCCACTTCTCCTCCTCTCCCTCCTGCTAGTATTCAGGTGCTGAAAGTTGAGGTAAATACAGCCAAAATATTTCCTAAATGCTCCTGCTGCCCCTTCTTTCCAGGTTTAATTTCCCTCTGCTGCCTGGTCCCCTGTGTGCCTCCTTTGCCCCCTGCTCTCCCAGGTCCTACCAGCTTTCCTTCCACTCTTCTCCCACTGGCTGCTGCGGAGGATGTTTCAGGATGGAGAGTGGGGAAGGGGCCAGTAAATTTGTAATTTATCTGCCCCTTTTTTTCTGAATGAACACAGTGAGTGTTTGCTACTGTGTCTATTCCTAACTAAAGCATAATTAACCGTGTTTACTATCTGCTTCAGTTTGTGAATGAACAGGAAGCTGTTCAGTACCCTACTGACACTATCCACTGTTATATTTACTGACACTGGCCACTTTTAAGGTAAGGTAAGCTAAGTTTACATTTTTACAATGACATTTGTTTTATTATAGTTTTTAAAGTTTTCCTTAATCTTTTTTTAGGCCTCTCTAGTTAATTTCTTCAAAGAAAAAAAAAGGCACCAAACCGCAGTGATTCTTTTTTTTTTTTTCTTTTGTGTTGTTTAGGTAGATCTTCACCTCCTAAAGGCTGCCTACCCCTGGTAAAGAGGAATGATAAACTAAACTAAACTAAAGAGATGCGGTGCTTAACCACTTAAGCCCCGGAAGATTTTACCCCCTTCCTGACCAGGGGGTATTTTGCGATTCGGCACTGCGTGATTTTAACAGACAATTGCGCGGTCGTACCTAAACCAATTTGACGTCATTTTTTTCCCACAAACAGAGCTTTCTTTTGGTGGTATTTGATCACCCGTGCGATTTTTTGATCATGCGCTATAAACAAAAAAGTGCGTCAATTTTGCAAAAATAACAATATTTTTCACATTTTTTTATATGAAATTCCCCAAAAAAAATGTAAAAATCACATTTTTTTAACATTTTCAGCCAATTTGTTTTATGCTACATATGTTTGGTAAAAAAAATTGCAAAAAGCGTATTTTGATTGGTTTGCGCAAAAGTTATCGCGTTTACTAACAAAGGGAAAGATTTTTGTCATTTTTGTTGTTTTTTTTTTTTAACGTGTAATGGCGGCGATCTGCGATTTTTTTTGCGGTACTGCGACATTGGGGCGGACAGATTGGACCCTTGACTGACATTTTTGACACTTTTGGGGTTACCAGTGACATTTCTACAGTAATCAGTGCTATACATATGCACTGTTACTGTAAAATTACACTGGCAGTGAAGGGGTTAACTTTATTTGAGAGGGAGGGGTGGTGTGTGTCCCTAGGGGCGGGATTCTAACTGTGATTGGCTGTGGCTTGAGCTGTAGGAACAGTGATCAATGGTCCTACATAGTAGAACCGTATGATCACTGTTTCTACACAGGGGAGAATGACAGGCGGCTTGTTTACATCAGCCATCTGCCTTTCTCCCACTGCACCGACGATCGCCGAGTGACCGGCGGACATCGGGTCCGCCGGTCACACGCGCAGGAGGGGTCCGTGCCTGCATGGGAGTGGGAGCGCGCCTCCGGCGACGCGCGCTCGCTCCCCAGAGCCTCACAGGCTAGTGACGTATATATACGTCACTTTGCCTGTGAGGGGCTGACCGCCGCAGTATATGTACTTGCGGCGGTCGGCAAGTGGTTAAGAAAGGACATGGTGCCTATCTAGAAAGTAATTATTGGGGATTCTAAAGGCAGTTACAACTTGATCAATCTTAGGTCCCTGATGAGGACACACGGACACAATTTAAAATTGGCTAAAGAGAGGTTTAAACTGAAATTACATAGGGGTTCTTTACAGTCAGAGGAGCAAAAATTTGAAACTTTCTTGGTATCAGCTGGGACTGGGAGTAGTGGTAAATGAAAAATGAATGTTTTAAGACTTAGGTGACCCATCTGATGAGGAAAGCAGGGTTAAAATCTCCTTCCAGAATCACTTCTCTAAAAGTGTCGGATTCTAATTTTGGCAAGATGTTGAGGTAACAGTCCACTTAGCCCAGGTTCGGGAGATAGATTTTAAACAAAGCAAATACTTTGTGAAAAAATGTTATCTTTAGAAATGCAATGTAAAATGCAAATATAAAAACTCCCCTGGATTTAGATAAGGGACGTTTGTTATACTTTGGAATCAGGTAGGATAGTTCTAATTTTTGAATTTGGGGATGTGATTAGACTTGAAATGAGTTTCCTGTATAATCAGGATATCAACCCTGTCTTTGCAAAAGAAATTTAGGATTTTGGGATTAATTGTTAGGGAGATTAAGTCCTTTCATATTAAACGTACAATGTTTTTCTTGTACCATATTGACTGGGGTGGGGGAGTAATAGTCCTTTTAGGTGCATTCAATGAGCAGAATAAAGGTAGGGGATGAAGGCAGGAACGGTGTGTGTGTGTGTGTGTGTGTGTGTGTGGGGGGGGGGGGGAGGGGGGTTTGGTGGTAGGTGGGTTAGGAAGAGGGATGGGGATCAGACAAGTACATGCCCTAGAACTAGGTTGGAAAGGTGAAGTAAAATGGGGAGAACATGTCAACATAACAGATTCCGTGACGAGATCCTGAGGCCCATTGTTGTGCCATTCATCCACGACCATCACCTCATGTTGCAGCATGATAATGCACAGCCCCATGTTGCAAGGATCTGTACACAATTTCTGGAAGCTGAAAACAGTTCTTGCACGGCCAGCATACTCACCGGACATGTCACCCATTGGGCATGTTTGAGATGCTCTGGATCAGTGCATACAACAGCATGTTCCAGGTCCTGCCAATATCCTGCCAATATCCAGCAACTTCACTTCACTTCAGCCATTGAAGAGGAGTGAACCAACAATCCACAGGCCACAATTAACAACCTGATCAACTCTATGCAAAGGGGCTGTATTGCACTATGTGAGGCAAATGATGGTCACATCAGATACTGACTGGTTTTCGGACCCCCCAAAAAAAAAAAAGTGGCCTTTTATTGTGGCCAGCCTATGGCCCACCTGTGCAATAATCATGCTGTCTAATCTGCATCTTGATACGGCACACCTGTAAGGTGGATGGATTATCTCATCAAAGGAGAAGTGCTCACTAACACAGATTTAGACAGATTTGTGAACCATATTTCAGAGAAATAGGCCTTTTGTAAGCATAGAAAAAGTCTTAGATCTTTGAGTTCAGCTCATGAAAAATGGGGGCAATGAAAAAAGTGTTGCATTTATAATTGTGTTCAGTGTATATGTAGCCCCCATATAAGATGCACTTTTAGAGCCCAGTAAGCCCAGTCATCTTCTTCTAGAAGGGTAAATGTCTCCAGGAATGTGAATCCACCTCTGAGGCTGTGGAGAAGAAGGCCCTGAGAACAGGTCGGGAGAGAAGGAAGCAGATCCATGCTGTGGTAGGGATGCTCCAACATTGCGCACATTGGCAGACACAAAGTGGCATAATTGGAATCCAAAATATTCTCTAATACCGCCCAATCTGGATCCGGAAGCAGGTGTATCAACAGGTTGTTGCTCCTATTTTTCCATTAGTAGCAGCAGCACCTGGCAGGTCAGTCTTTAACATGGTAGTAAAACAAAATCTCCTGCGCTCGAGTGCTGTCTGATGGAGTAAAAAGAGGTGCACTACAAACTCAGGTGTTGAAAGAGCTATTGGTCTTGCTGCCCCCTTCAGGATCAAGGGTATCCAGAACCAACTGGTAGAAAAGACAAAAAAGAAAAAGAGGGGCGCACCGACCTAGTGCATTACCATAAAACCATTTATTTAAAATATTAAAAAGTGTACAAAGTACTCACAAGACTGGTGTGATACAACACACATCAACATAGCATATGCAATCTCCAAGGTAGCCAGGTCCCAAATGTAGCGAATGGACATGCAGATGGTCGCATGGGGCTGCTGTGGCTAGGCTGGCGTGTTTCAGGGGCAAACCCGCTTCCACAGAGCCAGAAAGAGTGCTGCTGGATCACAAGCCGGATAGCCGAAGACTAAATGGGAGCTGGCCACACCTCTTCCTGCTCCGCCCCAAACCAAAAGGCGGGACAAAGGGGAGGGGGGAAAAAGAAAAGGGAAGGGGAGGGGAAAGGGGAAGGGGAAAATGGGACTCATAGAATAGGAAAGACAGCAAGAAGGGGAGGGAGAGAGGTGTGGGGGTACTGGGACAGGAAGGAACATGGACAGGGGGGGGCAGGGACACTTGTCCAGCCCAGGCCAAAAACCCGCCCACCTTCCAAGGCCAGCTCGGACTATGTGATCAGCAGCAGAATATACAGCAAATGAAACACTTGTTCAAACATGAAAGGAAAAATAGAAAACCAAATGTGATGAATAATACATTTAAAAAACATATATATATATATACACAATCAATACCTTAAATCTCTGTAGGTTCAAATAAATACTCCACTGCCTTACTTGTGTATCTTCAGTATAACAGCAAGCAGATCAGTGTCAATCACCCCTGGCCTGCAATACTGCAGGGGAGACATTGTCCATGGAAGTGGGGCATTTAGAGCATCACAACAATTCCAGCTTGAGTTAATTTATTTATGGCTTGTTGTCTTTAATGCTATGTAGGAGGCTGTGCTATTTACTAAAGACTGTTGAGTATTATATGTAGTTCTGTGGTGGCAAATATGTATCTTCCAGTTGCGAGTATTATATGTAGTTCAGTGGTGGCAAATATGTATCTTCCAGTGGCATAATAAGACAATCCTTTTACATTTCTAATAGTTAAATGGCAATGTTGAATTTCAGTAATTCATCTTCATGGAATTAAAAGTGATGAGCACATTGGTTGGAAAACAGGCATATCAGAATACCGCAATGCAAATGTTTTGATTACATAAAGATATGCTGGAAATCAGATTTTTTTTGTACTGATTATGCACATAGGAAAACAGGACTAAAAAATTAGCCTTTTCTTGTCTTTTCAGGGACACCATGTGGAACTAATTGATGTGGAAAGGGGGGTGGAAAGTGCTATCCCTCTGCTCCAAATACAGCTGATTAGATTATTTCACAGAGAGACCACTGAACTGCAAAATTGAGAGTTTGTGGTAATCCCATTAAAAAGGCTTCACTCCATATTAAAAAAAACTTGCACAACTGTATTTACAAAGCAAAAAAAGAGCTTTTACATTAATTTAGCATTTGGGTTTACATAAGATACAACCACTTTATGTACCACACTGTAGCACCTCTACATTGCCAAACAATTTTTCAGTTTTCTGTGCTGTGATAGTTTGACTAACAATTACTCGATCATCAGTCCGGTGATCGCAGTGTATAGTCCTGGGATCCAGTAGGTTGGTGCAGAGCAGAGGGCGTCCATGATCTCCGGTAACTGCGGATTTTCCAAAGTTTCCGGAGATCGCTGAGTGCTCTCTACTTGGATTTTCCACTTTGCAGTTGCTGGAGATCGCTGAGTGCCATTCACTCTGCACCGACCCACCGGATCCCGGAACTACGCTGTGATCTCCGGACACTGGATGCAGCTGTGAAATCAGAGGGACCCTCCCTGCACTGCACTAGATGATCGGATACATTTCTATACTGAGCCCCAGAGAAATCCTGCATTCCCATTCCCACAGGAGAAGACACTTACCTTGTAGCACGCTCATCCTCTGTCTGCTCAGCCTTGTGTTGTCACCAATGTCGGTCCCCAGTGGAGTCTACTAAGTCTTCTACAGATCTGGATATGATGTCGCCAAACTTCATAGCAGCAATTCAAAGTTTGTCATTACTTGCCATCTGGTAATTGCATAGAATGGTGGAGGGACACCATGGAGAATGAGTACTGAGCAGACTTGTATAAAGTACTCGAAATTTCTACTTGAGTAAAAGTACAAGTGCTCGATCAAAAAGTGACTTGAGTAGAAGTGGAAGTGCTCGCAGAAAAAGTTACTTAAGTAGAAGTACTAAAGTATTCAACATTTTTTTTTACTTAAGTATTGCAAGTAGTTTTTTCAAAACATTTGCTACTTAAGTACTAAAAGTAAAAAGTACCAGTAGTTTTGAAAAAAAAATTATACTCAAGTACTGAAAGTAAAAGTACAAGTACTGTTTTATGTAGTTATTAAAGAAAGAAGTCAAAAGTTTGAACATCATATTGTTTTTTATTATTTAAAATGATTTATTCAAATGATTAACCTGTGTTTGTTAGTAGTTTCTTGATGCACTTTAAGCGCTGTAGCACCATTTATTTGTTTGTTTCATATTTTCTTTTTATTGGAAAGATTTGGTATAGCAGCTTTTATTATACACAGCCTTTATTTTCGTATGCGCTGATTTACAAATGACATTATACACATTTTTTTGAGCTTTATGCAACCTGCCATCTACTGTTCTGGCAGTGGTAATTTTTTTAAAAGTAACGAGTAACTATGCAGCACAAAAAAAAATATCGGAGTAGAAGTATCGAAATCATCGAAAAAATGTAGTGAAGTAAAAGTAGAAGTAGGAGAAAAAAATTCTACTCTAGGAAAGTACAGATACCGCATTTCGGTACTTAAGTACAGTACTTAAGTAGTTCTACTTCGTTACTATACATCTCTGGTACTGAGTACCACTTTTGTTTTGGTTGGAGTGTTTATAACTGAATGCTGGATTTTGTCCACTCTCTGGTGAGTGGTTTAGCACACATCACTATCACAGCAGGTTTTTTGAGTCGAGTTAAGGATTTTTCCGGTCACATTATTTGTTCACTAATGGGACTTTGTATATTTATTTAACACATGGACATATGCTCCTCATTGTAAAACGCTGCACTAGATTTGCTATTTTAAGATTATTTGGAGGTTGTATATACACCTTTTGTACGTGCTAGCTGCTACATAAGTTATTTATCGCTCACTTTTTTTCTATTGCCAGCAATAGAAACCCAACTGGTATTCAGCCTGAATTTAATTTCCAGAGATAAAATGAAAACTAGTGCAGATGTAGCACCTTCCTAGGTAGGTGCTAGAGAAAGAGTATAATTTTAAATCCTTTCTGCTTACCAGAGGGATTGAAGATTGGTATATTTAGTTCTCTACCTACCAGAGAGCAGGATCTGTTAGTGAGACTCAATGTGCTCAGGTGCAACTCAGTCTGTCTGAAGAGTGTTTCACACTAGTCCAATAGGGAGACACATTGGACAGTGGGAGGAAACATGACAATTGAGTGCACAGGCATTTAGAACAGCCCTGGTGATATGGCAGAGAAAATGCAATGCATGCAGGGATACTGTATATATACCAGGAGCACATGTGCGCTGGGTCTTTCAGCTGGAGAGCGGAGACCTGGAGGGAGGGAGTGGCTGCCTCCTTCTCTGTAGAGGTGTCATGCGGCCTCAGGTGATCCACCTGAGGTCCTAAAGAGCTAGATAGGAACTGAATCCAGAGGTCATGTAAAGCTGATCAGGAGGGGGGACACTGGAAGGATCTGATTCTGCAGTACAGTAAGTACAAATCTGTGTCAAGGGACCTGACCTGAGGGGGGCCACCCCTACAGCTAGAGGAGTCAATGGACGGGTGTCAGTAAAGAGGATGCTAGAGTGTCCTAAAGATAAAGTAGATCCCTAAGTCTATTGCTGGAGAAATAGCAAGGAGACTTAACCCTTTCCATACATGTGGCAGTATTGTTTAAGCAGTGAGACTGCTTCCACAAGCAACCTGGTGAGGCCAAGTGAGAGTTGTCCTTATCCAATGTATATAGTTCCAGTCAGAGTATCCCAATATTCCCTTCTCCCATCTAAATTCCACAATAAATACTAAAAACCAAAACCCCTGGACTGTTTATTGAGCAATGAGCCATTGGGGGTAGGGATGAATGTGTAAACTGTACCCTTAGTGACTGTTTGCTGGTAATCAGAGGAGGCCCAATAAGTCATCATACAGTAAGCCCTACGGGGGCAGCATACCTCCCAAAAGTATCAGAAAAAACGTGTCAAAGGCAGATCACAATGTTGGTCATGGTCTAACATGTAACACATTCAGCAGCGCTTAATCATCCTATTAAAAGCATGATGAGAGTTCATGATAAAAAAGTCTCTTTCACATGAATCAAAATAGTAAACAGTTGTGTCCAGTCTTTAAGCAGGGAAAAAACACTTGAGGTTGAAATACTCCTGGCTAAACAACACCCGTGTTCCTTAGCTTTGGATCAGCAGCCTTCACCACACCTTTTGTGCTCCCCTTAGAAGTGGACACTCACCACATCTCACAAAGATAAAAGCCTGTATGCATCAGCTGCATGAGCCCTTGCCCCCGGATATCGGTCCCCTCCAGCACTTCAAACCACCTTTATCCTCCTCCTTCAACTCTGGGTAAGGCTCCAAATCACAGTCAGCCAATCCGAATGTAAGCAGACAACAAGGAGCAGACCTGTGGTCTCCTTCCACAGGAATACGCTGTCAGCTCGCGGCCGGCGAGCAACGGTACACTCGGTCCTACACTTTTTTACATGCCTGTACAAGTTTGAACAAATGTAAGCAGATTGATTGAGGGGGAACAGGGTGACTGTTTGTGTTTGAATAAAGTCATATCAGTATTACACTATCCTCTGTTCCTTGTTGTCTGCTTACATTCGGATTGGCTGACTGTGATTTGGAGCCTTACCCAGAGTTGAAGGAGGAGGATAAAGGTGGTTTGAAGTGCTGGAGGCGACCGATATCCGGGGGCAAGGGCTCATGCAGCTGATGCATACAGGCTTTTATCTTTGTGAGATGTGGTGAGTGTCCACTTCTAAGGGGAGCACG
Organism: Pelophylax lessonae; assembly: GCF_965119305.1. Taxonomy (NCBI): domain Eukaryota; kingdom Metazoa; phylum Chordata; class Amphibia; order Anura; family Ranidae; genus Pelophylax; species Pelophylax lessonae. Next base: position 378,608,358 of record NC_138772.1, on the reverse strand, counting down.
AAAGGTGTGGTGAAGGCTGCTGATCCAAAGCTAAGGAACACGGGTGTTGTTTAGCCAGGAGTATTTCAACCTCAAGTGTTTTTTCCCTGCTTAAAGACTGGACACAACTGTTTACTATTTTGATTCATGTGAAAGAGACTTTTTTATCAAGAACTCTCATCATGCTTTTAATAGGGTGATTAAGCGCTGCTGAATGTGTTACATGTTAGACCATGACCAACATTGTGATCTGCCTTTGACACGTTTTTTCTGATATAGAGTGATTAGTTTACAGTAGCTGCTAATGCACATTTGCACACTATATTTTACCGTATTATTATACATATATATCTTTTTAGACCACGGATTTTATATATATTTATATATAAGAGCGCCGGGCGGGTGCATGTAGAATATCTTCAGACACCTTTTTTTAACCAAATACCTCCCAAAAGTCCCGGATTGGGCGGGACTTTCCTGCATTTACACCTCTGTCCCACTGTACAGGGGCTTTGTCCCGAATAATTCTGTGTATTATATGTTACTTTCTAGCTCAGAAGGACCTGCAGCAGTTTGAACATGCAGCAGAGCCAGGGATTGGCGAGCAACCTGGCTGGGTGTGCACTGTGCAGCCACAATGAGAGACTGCACCTGTCAAAAGCTGTGATGTCGGGGATGGGCAGGACTGCTACCTAAACTCGCCCCATTTGTCAAGCAACGATTGCATAAGGGAAGGAAGAATTTATACATAGCTGGCCAGGGAAAAGGTGGCAGGACAGGGTGTTTTTTTAGCTTTCTGTAGTTGACAGTGAAATCAGAGTAGCTCTCCCATGGCTGATTCAACAGCCTCCCTGCTCTACACTACGATCCTTATCTGCTATCTGGTCATTAGTGTAGTTCAGGAGCTGAATATGCATGTTAGACAGGCCAATTTGGTTGGTAAGCAGACTGGTTGGCAAATTGAACTGGGAATTTTATCTTTGTTTGTTTCATGTGTGTTGCCCTTCCATGTGTTCTTTGCTATGAAGGCCAGTTATAGGTGGGGGCAGAGGCCATTTTCTTTGTTGTATATGTGTACTGGTGAGTGGACATACTGGGTGCCTTTGCTGTAATACTATCAGCTGGGCTTCCATTATGCCCCCAATTACCTTTCAGGAGGGATGGGCCACCTCCAGGCTCACCTGCCCCCTATCTATCCATTAGTTTGCATGTGCTCCCACTGTGGAGACTCTTTAAAATTCATTAGAGTTAGGACTGCAGGTAACAGGGAGCCTTGACGTGGCCCTGCAGCTTTCACATGCGTTTGCAAATGTGTGCTAACTAAACCCCTGTATTGACGCAAACTGTTAGACAGGCCAATTTGGTTGGTAAGCAGACTGGTTGGCAAATTGAACTGGGAATTTTATCTTTGTTTGTTTCATGTGTGTTGCCCTTCCATGTGTTCTTTGCTATGAAGGCCAGTTATAGGTGGGGGCAGAGGCCATTTTCTTTGTTGTATATGTGTACTGGTGAGTGGACATACTGGGTGCCTTTGCTGTAATACTATCAGCTGGGCTTCCATTATGCCCCCAATTACCTTTCAGGAGGGATGGGCCACCTCCAGGCTCACCTGCCCCCTATCTAATTATTAGTTTGCATGTGCTCCCACTGTGGAGACTCTTTAAAATTCATTAGAGTTAGGACTGCAGGTAACAGGGAGCCTTGACGTGGCCCTGCAGCTTTCACATGCGTTTGCAAATGTGTGCTAACTAAACCCCTGTATTGACGCAAACTGTTAGACAGGCCAATTTGGTTGGTAAGCAGACTGGTTGGCAAATTGAACTGGGAATTTTATCTTTGTTTGTTTCATGTGTGTTGCCCTTCCATGTGTTCTATGCTATGAAGGCCAGTTATAGGTGGGGGCAGAGGCCATTTTCTTTGTTGTATATGTGTACTGGTGAGTGGACATACTGGGTGCCTTTGCTGTAATACTATCAGCTGGGCTTCCATTATGCCCCCAATTACCTTTCAGGAGGGATGGGCCACCTCCAGGCTCACCTGCCCCCTATCTATCCATTAGCTTGCATGTGCTCCCACTGTGGAGACTCTTTAAAATTCATTAGAGTTAGGACTGCAGGTAACAGGGAGCCTTGACGTGGCCCTGCAGCTTTCACATGCGTTTGCAAATGTGTGCTAACTAAACCCCTGTATTGACGCAAACTGTTAGACAGGCCAATTTGGTTGGTAAGCAGACTGGTTGGCAAATTGAACTGGGGATTTTATCTTTGTTTGTTTCATGTGTGTTGCCCTTCCATGTGTTCTTTGCTATGAAGGCCAGTTATAGGTGGGGGCAGAGGCCATTTTCTTTGTTGTATATGTGTACTGGTGAGTGGACATACTGGGTGCCTTTGCTGTAATACTATCAGCTGAGCTTCCATTATGCCCCCAATTACCTTTCAGGAGGGATGGGCCACCTCCAGGCTCACCTGCCCCCTATCTAATTATTAGTTTGCATGTGCTCCCACTGTGGAGACTCTTTAAAATTCATTAGAGTTAGGACTGCAGGTAACAGGGAGCCTTGACGTGGCCCTGCAGCTTTCACATGCGTTTGCAAATGTGTGCTAACTAAACCCCTGTATTATTGGATATGGAAAGGTTGGGAGACAAGGATTTCGGGCACTAAATTTTCATAAAATTGCTTTTTATTAAACAAACATTTTAAAAAACATCTAATGATACAAGCAGATGAGAAGAAATCTACATTGAACATGAGACCAGAAAACGGTCGACAGTATCAGATATAATCTTGCATGAGGTGCTAGACCTTCATATAGTATAGGAACAGTTGTGTACAGAACAAGTTGTATTATGCATACATCCAATGTAATATACTTCAAAGCAGACAGAAGCTGCCGGCGGACACCTCGATGCTCAGGGTGCCAGTCAGCAGAGTCGGCCGAAGTTTACAGTAAATATATAGTATACATTACTCATGACAGTTTGCTCAACATGTTTCGCCTTCTCGGTGAAAGCTTCGTCTGGAGCTTAGTAATTGTTTTGTCTGTGTAAAAACATAAGTAATTTTAAGGAAACAGAATATATTGTTTACTACATATTCCATAAATGAGAATAATGCATTTTATATGTGATATACAGTGTCAATGTAAAAGAAAAAGCATTTCACACACATGATATTACTGTTCTAGCCATCAGGGGGGAGGGGGCTCGGTGGGTAGGCAAGAGGATAGCCATTGGGACACATGTGGGGACACACACCGTATGAAATAGATAACACTATTTTTTAAGCATCAGTATATATACATGGTAAAGAAAAACATATCTGTATAGGATATGAACATACCTGTACAGTGTATATTCTGAACTTTTTTGGTACTGTAACGAGGAGGACTAAAAGACGGTCACTGAGCTCATAAATGGGGGAGCCGATGTTCACAAGGAGTGTAAATACAAACGCTCCTGTGTGTTTGTATCTAGGTTGGATATAGAAAGTGCGCTAATTATAATATATCAAATCATTATCGGTAGAAAATAGCCACACCCGGTGCATGTTGGTACACAGATAGGTGAGGATAGAGTTGTTTGTATATAAAAAAAAAAGGAAGAAACCCATTGAAGAAAGATGCATGGACATATACCAATCACAGGGAGGGAGCTTCTACTTTATGTCATCATATACCGCAATAGTTAGAGGTTTTTATGAGAAGAGTTCCAAAAGAGTAATTGCCTAGGTATAAGTCGCTTGTATGGTCCCAAATCTCCATATAGGCAATCACATAGGATACATTGATTCCCTCATATGAGGTGTAACATTATTCAGCCTTGAATGTATAGTGGATTAGAAGAATTGCTTCTAATACCGCATTACTTTCAATGAGCCCAGCGGTGGTAGTCAATGCATGTTTCAAGATAGTTGGAAAATCACCAATAGTTACATACGAGTGTATTGGGGGCTCACTAATAATTAAACATGCTCACCGGTCCTGCAGAATACTTTGTTAAGATAAAGGTAAATTAAACCTGCCTTGTAAGTGGCAGACACTGTTGAATTGAGAAAGGATTAAAGACAAAGTTGTAAGTAAAATGGTGTGCATAATCCAAAAGATAGCGAAGATATAAGTTTGTCGGCTTACCCTGTTGAGCCAAATTCCGTCATAGATGTCCTCCCCGGATGGGGAACCGCCGCCATACTCGGACGCTTGTATGGCGCCCTTTTATGGCGTGGGTCCCGGGCGGTTCGTCAGAACGACGTCGCCACCCCGGCCACACCCCCCGGAAATGACGATGCGGCGCAGACGGAAGTGATTCCGCTACGGCCACTCGTAACGCTCCGAGAGGTTAGGTCAGACTCTCAGAGCTGGCAGGCTCCAGAAAGTCTGATCTGGTGCCACAGGGAACGATGCTCCTGGGAGCGGAAGTCCACTGTGGCTTACCAGGCCGCACATATATCACCGGATTGGCTGATAACTCTAGCGTCCCACAGCGCCCCCAGAGGTTACTAGCATGGCACACTTAAATACAAAGCATCTGCAAACACATATTAACAAGAATACATTAATCTGAGTAGTAATTACAGAGAAAAAAGAAATATATACATCAATATTTAACAGAGAGTGATGAAAACAAGAAAAACCAAGAATATAATAATATATTATATTCTAAAAGAAGAAAAAAGAGAAAAAAGGATATACATAATATGTTAATAAGGGAAAAAGGAAAAAAAAAAAAAGGAAATGGTGTATCTAGCACCTAGGCAATTTGGTGCTTAAAGAATGGAAGGATTAGAGCTGTTAGGCCCAAAAATTGAAGACACTACCCTCAATAGCTTTTAAACATATGAAGAGCTGAGTTTGGAAATTATGATTCTCATACATATCAAAGAGGCATAAGATCAGCACATGGACATTCATTGGGTTTCATATGATGCGATAGTAATTCTTCTAATGATTAGTGAAAGATAATTGGGGGTAAAAAGACACAAAAAGGGGGGGGGGGGGGGGCCAGGGCTAGAAAAGAAAAAGAAACAGGGGGTGGAAAGATGGTCACGCCAGGCAAGCCGACACCCATCCCACCCTCCACAGATGACAAATAGTAACGACGGTGGAAAAGAGTTTTATCTTAAATCATTAAGAAATGCATAATTTACAAAAATGACTTATAAGATTGGGTTTCATTCAAACCCGGTCTAACGGTGGCATTGAGACGTTCAATCCAGATGGTTTCCCTCTGGAGAATTCTTTTGTCCCAGTTGCCACCTCGTGGGTCCTGGGGAATCACATCCAGGACATAAAAGCGTGCTTTTTTTGGGTTGAATCTGTGGTAGAGGTCTAGATGCCTGCTCACGGGCGTGACCATCTTTCCTCCCTCTGATATATATATATGGTCATTTATCCTCTGACGGAGTTCTCTAATTGTTTTCCCAACATAGAACATGCCACATGTACAGTGCATGAGATACACCAACCCACGAGTGTCACAGTTGGCACGAAAGGTAGGGGAAAAATCTTCCCCATTGGGTAGAACAAAATGGGAACCCTCCTTAACCCATGGACACATGGCACAACCACGGCATCTATACGTACCCCTATTAGTTGTTTTGGAATTTTTTATGGGTTGGTAGTGGCTAGCTGTTAATTGATCTCGTAATGATCTAGTACGTTTAAATACAATTTGTGGGTATGGTCCCACATATTTGCTCGTGATTGGATCATGACTGAGTAAGTGCCAGTGTCGTTCAAGGATGGTTCGGAGTACATTCTGGTGGCTTGAAAACTTCGTTATGAGTTTCACCGTGGGTAGTGTATCTCGATCTTTAACTCTAAAAATCAGACTATTCCGATCTTGTGAGAAGGCTCTATTGTATGCTGTACGTAAAAGGCGTTTACTATAGCCACGGGCTTTTAAGCGTTCACGTAGTGAGTTGGCTTGAGTTTTAAAATCTCTATCGGTTGTGCAATTACGCCGAAGGCGTGCGTATTGGGCATAGGGAATACTGCGTATTAGTGCCGCTGGATGGGCACTTGACGCATGCAATATTACGTTACCCGATGTTGGTTTACGGTAAAGGTTCGTGGTCAGTTGGCCATTTGCATGCTTCAATACCGTTAGATCAAGGAAATTAACTTTTGAAACGTCTACAGTACATGTGAATTTTAAATTGAAATTATTAATGTTTAACGCCTGAACAAAATCATCAAATAGCTGTCTAGAGCCTGTCCAAACTACAAACACATCGTCTATGTAGCGATACCAAACCGCCACATGTGTAAAAAACTTTGATAGAGTCTCATCTGATGTAATGTGTCGTTCCCACCCCCCCAGGTACAAGTTGGCGTAGGCCGGGGCACAACAGGTGCCCATGGCCACGCCTTGCACCTGGAGGTAGTGGGACCCATTAAAAGTAAACCAGTTGTGCTGCAGGATGAACAGGAGTAATTTCAAAAGGAATTCACAGAAAGGCCATGTATGGTGGTTCTGTTCATAGAGGAAGGTGCGTACTATCCCGACGCCCTGCTCGTGAGGGATGCTCGAGTATAGAGCCTCTACATCCAAAGTCACGAGCAGGGCGTCGGGAGGAACGACCATATCCTCAATCATTTTTAAAAATTCAAGTGTATCCTTGACATAGGATGGTAAACGAACAACATGGGGTAATAAGAAAAAGTCTATCAGACGACTAGCATTTTCCGTTAAGCTTCCAATGCCTGATATAATAGGCCTTCCTGGGGGCGTGGTCAAGTTTTTATGAGTTTTAGGGAGGGAATAAAATGTAGCTTGTCTAGGGAACTTATTGTTCAGATAGTCATAACAATCCTTATCAATTAACGCTGATTGATAGGCACATCCAATTATGTCCAGGTATTGAGCCTGATATCTCTTCGTAGCTAGCAGGGAAATCTTTTTGTACCAGTTCTTGTTTGTAAGAATATCTGTACACATTTTTTCATACCCTACCCGGGTCATTAGTACAAGGTTACCACCCTTGTCCGAGGGCTTGATAACAAGGTCCGTGTGGTTTTTCAATCTATTTATTGTTTGTATTTGTTGCTTGGATAAGTTATTTTGTGTAGATGGAAGTTCACAATTTTTTATTTCTCCTATAACCGATGTTAGGAAGGCCCAAATATTTGAATTTATGGTTAAATCTGGAAAACTCTTTGATTTAGGTTTAAAGAGAATTTGTCTCTCGTTATGAGAGGTACTAGGTGGAGGTTGGCTGGAGGATTGGGATTCCGAGGGATCCCCTTCCTCCAGTAGCAGGATTAGGTCTCGTAAAGCACGGAATTCTTGCATTGTGTAGTTTTTTATTTTTTCAGAGATTTCTTTATCTTGTGCAGTTCGTTTACGTTCAGGATCATAGATATGTTTGTATGTTAGGTTCCTAGCAAACATATAAATGTCTTTTATTGTGTCATATTTGTCCAACGAAGCTGATGGACAGAAGGTAAGGCCCAGTTCTAACACTTCCACCTCTTGTGAGGATAGTTGATAGGGAGTGAGGTTAATAATAGAAAATTTTAAGTGGGTAGATTGAGTGTCGTGTTCAATTGAAAATTTGAAGTTTGTGCCTGTGATGCTGAAAAGTGAGAATCCAAGGTCGTTTGTCTTTGTGTACCTACATAAGGTGTGGTGGTTGATAGTGTATTAGTCAGCGGGGCAAGCGAACTTGCTCCTAGGGATGAAGTGTGAGGGTTGGGTGGTCCAACAGGTGAAGGAGTGATGAGGTTAGTAGTGGATGGCTCTAGCATCTGTATAGCTTGAAGGGCCAAACCACCAAGATATGGATCTTGGGTGTCCAGGGCCTCATGTGTTGTGATATTGTTTAGTTTAGATGTGGGTCCAACAGGACCAGATCCAGATATGGGGGGCTGGAACTTGGACCCTTCATCCGGTCGTTTTTTAGAGCGTGGTGTGTACGTACCATTCTCTTGTGGACCACGCTTTCGTGTGGTTGGGTCAGTTTTGGGTCTTGTATCCTGATTAGATCTTGCCGATACCTTAGATCGGTCAGATTGCATGGAAATTGAAGATGAATCCGATTCCCAATCGGTTTCTTTATGTCCTGAATTGGATGGATGGCCACGAGGGCCACGTGGATAGCGAGATCGTCTAGGACCATTAGGTCCTGGCCATCGATACGCATATCCTTCCGTAAATGCCATTTTGTCTTTAAGAAATTTAGTTTGTTTTTTACATATAATCTCTTTATTTAATTTGATTCCATAGTCCTTTACCTCTTTCCACCTAGATTCATACTGTGTGTGTTTTTTTAAGCCTTCATGTTTAGTGTATAAGGAGGAAAGTTCTGCATCTAAAGTGGCCAAGTCAAGTCTATACTGGGACACCAAAAGCTGACATAGATCTGTACTGCATTTTGTTAGGATGCGTTCCCAAAGTGTCTTAAATTCATTTGATACATTGTCAAATGACGGGAAAAGATGGATGCGTAAGCCCATAGGGCATACATTCGCTTGAATATATTTTATAAAGAATTCAATGTGCCAGTATAGGTTTGATCAGACTTTCTGGAGCCTGCCAGCTCTGAGAGTCTGACCTAACCTCTCGGAGCGTTACGAGTGGCCGTAGCGGAATCACTTCCGTCTGCGCCGCATCGTCATTTCCGGGGGGTGTGGCCGGGGTGGCGACGTCGTTCTGACGAACCGCCCGGGACCCACGCCATAAAAGGGCGCCATACAAGCGTCCGAGTATGGCGGCGGTTCCCCATCCGGGGAGGACATCTATGACGGAATTTGGCTCAACAGGGTAAGCCGACAAACTTATATCTTCGCTATCTTTTGGATTATGCACACCATTTTACTTACAACTTTGTCTTTAATCCTTTCTCAATTCAACAGTGTCTGCCACTTACAAGGCAGGTTTAATTTACCTTTATCTTAACAAAGTATTCTGCAGGACCGGTGAGCATGTTTAATTATTAGTGAGCCCCCAATACACTCGTATGTAACTATTGGTGATTTTCCAACTATCTTGAAACATGCATTGACTACCACCGCTGGGCTCATTGAAAGTAATGCGGTATTAGAAGCAATTCTTCTAATCCACTATACATTCAAGGCTGAATAATGTTACACCTCATATGAGGGAATCAATGTATCCTATGTGATTGCCTATATGGAGATTTGGGACCATACAAGCGACTTATACCTAGGCAATTACTCTTTTGGAACTCTTCTCATAAAAACCTCTAACTATTGCGGTATATGATGACATAAAGTAGAAGCTCCCTCCCTGTGATTGGTATATGTCCATGCATCTTTCTTCAATGGGTTTCTTCCTTTTTTTTTTTATATACAAACAACTCTATCCTCACCTATCTGTGTACCAACATGCACCGGGTGTGGCTATTTTCTACCGATAATGATTTGATATATTATAATTAGCGCACTTTCTATATCCAACCTAGATACAAACACACAGGAGCGTTTGTATTTACACTCCTTGTGAACATCGGCTCCCCCATTTATGAGCTCAGTGACCGTCTTTTAGTCCTCCTCGTTACAGTACCAAAAAAGTTCAGAATATACACTGTACAGGTATGTTCATATCCTATACAGATATGTTTTTCTTTACCATGTATATATACTGATGCTTAAAAAATAGTGTTATCTATTTCATACGGTGTGTGTCCCCACATGTGTCCCAATGGCTATCCTCTTGCCTACCCACCGAGCCCCCTCCCCCCTGATGGCTAGAACAGTAATATCATGTGTGTGAAATGCTTTTTCTTTTACATTGACACTGTATATCACATATAAAATGCATTATTCTCATTTATGGAATATGTAGTAAACAATATATTCTGTTTCCTTAAAATTACTTATGTTTTTACACAGACAAAACAATTACTAAGCTCCAGACGAAGCTTTCACCGAGAAGGCGAAACATGTTGAGCAAACTGTCATGAGTAATGTATACTATATATTTACTGTAAACTTCGGCCGACTCTGCTGACTGGCACCCTGAGCATCGAGGTGTCCGCCGGCAGCTTCTGTCTGCTTTGAAGTATATTACATTGGATGTATGCATAATACAACTTGTTCTGTACACAACTGTTCCTATACTATATGAAGGTCTAGCACCTCATGCAAGATTATATCTGATACTGTCGACCGTTTTCTGGTCTCATGTTCAATGTAGATTTCTTCTCATCTGCTTGTATCATTAGATGTTTTTTAAAATGTTTGTTTAATAAAAAGCAATTTTATGAAAATTTAGTGCCCGAAATCCTTGTCTCCCAACCTTTCCATATCCAATAATTCAAATGTAGGATAGGGCCCTCTTCAGATGATATATATAATGACCCAGACTGCTGCTGTCTGGTGAGTCATGTGTTTTTGGAAATTTCGACATTAAGGTGGAAGCACCAGCCATTTGGGATAATGGCAAGCAGCAATATTATTATAATGGATTAATTAACTAATATCAATTTGATATATGTTTATATAAGTACATTATTATGATATGGAAGGATTGAAGACACCCCTCGCAACAACACTTTTCAATTAATTATCCCCTTTTGGGTCATTGGCCCTCTTTCATTGAAAGTTGTTTGTTGGATTCTTGGTTGGTTTTTTTTTTTTTCCCCTTTTTGTTATGTTTTTCCCTGTCCCTTTTTCTTCCCCCTCTTTTTTGATGTGTTTGGTAATACCAAATATATAGATATACGGACTATAAGCAATCGATGTGCAAACTGGATAAGAGATAATACCTAGGACATCATGGAGTTTGTGGGTAATGCCTGGACGGGCCTCATGAGTGAGATTGAGTCCTCATGCAATATCCCAGCCAAAGATGATATTAGCCTAAATCAATATATAGGCACAGTCAAAAAATTAATCAAAAGAAAGTCAAACCTATACTGGCACATTGAATTCTTTATAAAATATATTCAAGCGAATGTATGCCCTATGGGCTTACGCATCCATCTTTTCCCGTCATTTGACAATGTATCAAATGAATTTAAGACACTTTGGGAACGCATCCTAACAAAATGCAGTACAGATCTATGTCAGCTTTTGGTGTCCCAGTATAGACTTGACTTGGCCACTTTAGATGCAGAACTTTCCTCCTTATACACTAAACATGAAGGCTTAAAAAAACACACACAGTATGAATCTAGGTGGAAAGAGGTAAAGGACTATGGAATCAAATTAAATAAAGAGATTATATGTAAAAAACAAACTAAATTTCTTAAAGACAAAATGGCATTTACGGAAGGATGTGCGTATCGATGGCCAGGACCTAATGGTCCTAGACGATCTCGCTATCCACGTGGCCCTCGTGGCCATCCATCCAATTCAGGACATAAAGAAACCGATTGGGAATCGGATTCATCTTCAATTTCCATGCAATCTGACCGATCTAAGGTATCGGCAAGATCTAATCAGGATACAAGACCCAAAACTGACCCAACCACACGAAAGCGTGGTCCACAAGAGAATGGTACGTACACACCACGCTCTAAAAAACGACCGGATGAAGGGTCCAAGTTCCAGCCCCCCATATCTGGATCTGGTCCTGTTGGACCCACATCTAAACTAAACAATATCACAACACATGAGGCCCTGGACACCCAAGATCCATATCTTGGTGGTTTGGCCCTTCAAGCTATACAGATGCTAGAGCCATCCACTACTAACCTCATCACTCCTTCACCTGTTGGACCACCCAACCCTCACACTTCATCCCTAGGAGCAAGTTCGCTTGCCCCGCTGACTAATACACTATCAACCACCACACCTTATGTAGGTACACAAAGACAAACGACCTTGGATTCTCACTTTTCAGCATCACAGGCACAAACTTCAAATTTTCAATTGAACACGACACTCAATCTACCCACTTAAAATTTTCTATTATTAACCTCACTCCCTATCAACTATCCTCACAAGAGGTGGAAGTGTTAGAACTGGGCCTTACCTTCTGTCCATCAGCTTCGTTGGACAAATATGACACAATAAAAGACATTTATATGTTTGCTAGGAACCTAACATACAAACATATCTATGATCCTGAACGTAAACGAACTGCACAAGATAAAGAAATCTCTGAAAAAATAAAAAACTACACAATGCAAGAATTCCGTGCTTTACGAGACCTAATCCTGCTACTGGAGGAAGGGGATCCCTCGGAATCCCAATCCTCCAGCCAACCTCCACCTAGTACCTCTCATAACGAGAGACAAATTCTCTTTAAACCTAAATCAAAGAGTTTTCCAGATTTAACCATAAATTCAAATATTTGGGCCTTCCTAACATCGGTTATAGGAGAAATAAAAAATTGTGAACTTCCATCTACACAAAATAACTTATCCAAGCAACAAATACAAACAATAAATAGATTGAAAAACCACACGGACCTTGTTATCAAGCCCTCGGACAAGGGTGGTAACCTTGTACTAATGACCCGGGTAGGGTATGAAAAAATGTGTACAGATATTCTTACAAACAAGAACTGGTACAAAAAGATTTCCCTGCTAGCTACGAAGAGATATCAGGCTCAATACCTGGACATAATTGGATGTGCCTATCAATCAGCGTTAATTGATAAGGATTGTTATGACTATCTGAACAATAAGTTCCCTAGACAAGCTACATTTTATTCCCTCCCTAAAACTCATAAAAACTTGACCACGCCCCCAGGAAGGCCTATTATATCAGGCATTGGAAGCTTAACGGAAAATGCTAGTCGTCTGATAGACTTTTTCTTATTACCCCATGTTGTTCGTTTACCATCCTATGTCAAGGATACACTTGAATTTTTAAAAATGATTGAGGATATGGTCGTTCCTCCCGACGCCCTGCTCGTGACTTTGGATGTAGAGGCTCTATACTCGAGCATCCCTCACGAGCAGGGCGTCGGGATAGTACGCACCTTCCTCTATGAACAGAACCACCATACATGGCCTTTCTGTGAATTCCTTTTGAAATTACTCCTGTTCATCCTGCAGCACAACTGGTTTACTTTTAATGGGTCCCACTACCTCCAGGTGCAAGGCGTGGCCATGGGCACCTGTTGTGCCCCGGCCTACGCCAACTTGTACCTGGGGGGGTGGGAACGACACATTACATCAGATGAGACTCTATCAAAGTTTTTTACACATGTGGCGGTTTGGTATCGCTACATAGACGATGTGTTTGTAGTTTGGACAGGCTCTAGACAGCTATTTGATGATTTTGTTCAGGCGTTAAACATTAATAATTTCAATTTAAAATTCACATGTACTGTAGACGTTTCAAAAGTTAATTTCCTTGATCTAACGGTATTGAAGCATGAAAATGGCCAACTGACCACGAACCTTTACCGTAAACCAACATCGGGTAACGTAATATTGCATGCGTCAAGTGCCCATCCAGCGGCACTAATACGCAGTATTCCCTATGCCCAATACGCACGCCTTCGGCGTAATTGCACAACCGATAGAGATTTTAAAACTCAAGCCAACTCACTACGTGAACGCTTAAAAGCCCGTGGCTATAGTAAACGCCTTTTACGTACAGCATACAATAGAGCCTTCTCACAAGATCGGAATAGTCTGATTTTTAGAGTTAAAGATCGAGATACACTACCCACGGTGAAACTCATAACGAAGTTTTCAAGCCACCAGAATGTACTCCGAACCATCCTTGAACGACACTGGCACTTACTCAGTCATGATCCAATCACGAGCAAATATGTGGGACCATACCCACAAATTGTATTTAAACGTACTAGATCATTACGAGATCAATTAACAGCTAGCCACTACCAACCCATAAAAAATTCCAAAACAACTAATAGGGGTACGTATAGATGCCGTGGTTGTGCCATGTGTCCATGGGTTAAGGAGGGTTCCCATTTTGTTCTACCCAATGGGGAAGATTTTTCCCCTACCTTTCGTGCCAACTGTGACACTCGTGGGTTGGTGTATCTCATGCACTGTACATGTGGCATGTTCTATGTTGGGAAAACAATTAGAGAACTCCGTCAGAGGATAAATGACCATATATATATATCAGAGGGAGGAAAGATGGTCACGCCCGTGAGCAGGCATCTAGACCTCTACCACAGATTCAACCCAAAAAAAGCACGCTTTTATGTCCTGGATGTGATTCCCCAGGACCCACGAGGTGGCAACTGGGACAAAAGAATTCTCCAGAGGGAAACCATCTGGATTGAACGTCTCAATGCCACCGTTAGACCGGGTTTGAATGAAACCCAATCTTATAAGTCATTTTTGTAAATTATGCATTTCTTAATGATTTAAGATAAAACTCTTTTCCACCGTCGTTACTATTTGTCATCTGTGGAGGGTGGGATGGGTGTCGGCTTGCCTGGCGTGACCATCTTTCCACCCCCTGTTTCTTTTTCTTTTCTAGCCCTGGCCCCCCCCCCCCCCTTTTTGTGTCTTTTTACCCCCAATTATCTTTCACTAATCATTAGAAGAATTACTATCGCATCATATGAAACCCAATGAATGTCCATGTGCTGATCTTATGCCTCTTTGATATGTATGAGAATCATAATTTCCAAACTCAGCTCTTCATATGTTTAAAAGCTATTGAGGGTAGTGTCTTCAATTTTTGGGCCTAACAGCTCTAATCCTTCCATTCTTTAAGCACCAAATTGCCTAGGTGCTAGATACACCATTTCCTTTTTTTTTTTTTCCTTTTTCCCTTATTAACATATTATGTATATCCTTTTTTCTCTTTTTTCTTCTTTTAGAATATAATATATTATTATATTCTTGGTTTTTCTTGTTTTCATCACTCTCTGTTAAATATTGATGTATATATTTCTTTTTTCTCTGTAATTACTACTCAGATTAATGTATTCTTGTTAATATGTGTTTGCAGATGCTTTGTATTTAAGTGTGCCATGCTAGTAACCTCTGGGGGCGCTGTGGGACGCTAGAGTTATCAGCCAATCCGGTGATATATGTGCGGCCTGGTAAGCCACAGTGGACTTCCGCTCCCAGGAGCATCGTTCCCTGTGGCACCAGATCAGACTTTCTGGAGCCTGCCAGCTCTGAGAGTCTGACCTAACCTCTCGGAGCGTTACGAGTGGCCGTAGCGGAATCACTTCCGTCTGCGCCGCATCGTCATTTCCGGGGGGTGTGGCCGGGGTGGCGACGTCGTTCTGACGAACCGCCCGGGACCCACGCCATAAAAGGGCGCCATACAAGCGTCCGAGTATGGCGGCGGTTCCCCATCCGGGGAGGACATCTATGACGGAATTTGGCTCAACAGGGTAAGCCGACAAACTTATATCTTCGCTATCTTTTGGATTATGCACACCATTTTACTTACAACTTTGTCTTTAATCCTTTCTCAATTCAACAGTGTCTGCCACTTACAAGGCAGGTTTAATTTACCTTTATCTTAACAAAGTATTCTGCAGGACCGGTGAGCATGTTTAATTATTAGTGAGCCCCCAATACACTCGTATGTAACTATTGGTGATTTTCCAACTATCTTGAAACATGCATTGACTACCACCGCTGGGCTCATTGAAAGTAATGCGGTATTAGAAGCAATTCTTCTAATCCACTATACATTCAAGGCTGAATAATGTTACACCTCATATGAGGGAATCAATGTATCCTATGTGATTGCCTATATGGAGATTTGGGACCATACAAGCGACTTATACCTAGGCAATTACTCTTTTGGAACTCTTCTCATAAAAACCTCTAACTATTGCGGTATATGATGACATAAAGTAGAAGCTCCCTCCCTGTGATTGGTATATGTCCATGCATCTTTCTTCAATGGGTTTCTTCCTTTTTTTTTTATATACAAACAACTCTATCCTCACCTATCTGTGTACCAACATGCACCGGGTGTGGCTATTTTCTACCGATAATGATTTGATATATTATAATTAGCGCACTTTCTATATCCAACCTAGATACAAACACACAGGAGCGTTTGTATTTACACTCCTTGTGAACATCGGCTCCCCCATTTATGAGCTCAGTGACCGTCTTTTAGTCCTCCTCGTTACAGTACCAAAAAAGTTCAGAATATACACTGTACAGGTATGTTCATATCCTATACAGATATGTTTTTCTTTACCATGTATATATACTGATGCTTAAAAAATAGTGTTATCTATTTCATACGGTGTGTGTCCCCACATGTGTCCCAATGGCTATCCTCTTGCCTACCCACCGAGCCCCCTCCCCCCTGATGGCTAGAACAGTAATATCATGTGTGTGAAATGCTTTTTCTTTTACATTGACACTGTATATCACATATAAAATGCATTATTCTCATTTATGGAATATGTAGTAAACAATATATTCTGTTTCCTTAAAATTACTTATGTTTTTACACAGACAAAACAATTACTAAGCTCCAGACGAAGCTTTCACCGAGAAGGCGAAACATGTTGAGCAAACTGTCATGAGTAATGTATACTATATATTTACTGTAAACTTCGGCCGACTCTGCTGACTGGCACCCTGAGCATCGAGGTGTCCGCCGGCAGCTTCTGTCTGCTTTGAAGTATATTACATTGGATGTATGCATAATACAACTTGTTCTGTACACAACTGTTCCTATACTATATGAAGGTCTAGCACCTCATGCAAGATTATATCTGATACTGTCGACCGTTTTCTGGTCTCATGTTCAATGTAGATTTCTTCTCATCTGCTTGTATCATTAGATGTTTTTTAAAATGTTTGTTTAATAAAAAGCAATTTTATGAAAATTTAGTGCCCGAAATCCTTGTCTCCCAACCTTTCCATATCCAATAATTCAAATGTAGGATAGGGCCCTCTTCAGATGATATATATAATGACCCAGACTGCTGCTGTCTGGTGAGTCATGTGTTTTTGGAAATAAACCCCTGTATTGACGCAAACTGTTAGACAGGCCAATTTGGTTGGTAAGCAGACTGGTTGGCAAATTGAACTGGGAATTTTATCTTTGTTTGTTTCATGTATGTTGCCCTTCCATGTGTTCTTTGCTATGAAGGCCAGTTATAGGTGGGGGCAGAGGCCATTTTCTTTGTTGTATATGTGTACTGGTGAGTGGACATACTGGGTGCCTTTGCTGTAATACTATCAGCTGGGCTTCCATTATGCCCCCAATTACCTTTCAGGAGGGATGGGCCACCTCCAGGCTCACCTGCCCCCTATCTATCCATTAGTTTGCATGTGCTCCCACTGTGGAGACTCTTTAAAATTCATTAGAGTTAGGACTGCAGGTAACAGGGAGCCTTGACGTGGCCCTGCAGCTTTCACATGCGTTTGCAAATGTGTGCTAACTAAACCCCTGTATTGACACAAACTGTTAGACAGGCCAATTTGGTTGGTAAGCAGACTGGTTGGCAAATTGAACTGGGAATTTTATCTTTGTTTGTTTCATGTGTGTTGCCCTTCCATGTGTTCTTTGCTATGAAGGCCAGTTATAGGTGGGGGCAGAGGCCATTTTCTTTGTTGTATATGTGTACTGGTGAGTGGACATACTGGGTGCCTTTGCTGTAATACTATCAGCTGGGCTTCCATTATGCCCCCAATTACCTTTCAGGAGGGATGGGCCACCTCCAGGCTCACCTGCCCCCTATCTAATTATTAGTTTGCATGTGCTCCCACTGTGGAGACTCTTTAAAATTCATTAGAGTTAGGACTGCAGGTAACAGGGAGCCTTGACGTGGCCCTGCAGCTTTCACATGCGTTTGCAAATGTGTGCTAACTAAACCCCTGTATTGACGCAAACTGTTAGACAGGCCAATTTGGTTGGTAAAAAGACTGGTTGGCAAATTGAACTGGGAATTTTATCTTTGTTTGTTTCATGTGTGTTGCCCTTCCATGTGTTCTTTGCTATGAAGGCCAGTTATAGGTGGGGGCAGAGGCCATTTTCTTTGTTGTATATGTGTACTGGTGAGTGGACATACTGGGTGCCTTTGCTGTAATACTATCAGCTGGGCTTCCATTATGCCCCCAATTACCTTTCAGGAGGGATGTGCCACCTCCAGGCTCACCTGCCCCCTATCTATCCATTAGCTTGCATGTGCTCCCACTGTGGAGACTCTTTAAAATTCATTAGAGTTAGGACTGCAGGTAACAGGGAGCCTTGACGTGGCCCTGCAGCTTTCACATGCGTTTGCAAATGTGTGCTAACTAAACCCCTGTATTGACGCAAACTGTTAGACAGGCCAATTTGGTTGGTAAGCAGACTGGTTGGCAAATTGAACTGGGAATTTTATCTTTGTTTGTTTCATGTGTGTTGCCCTTCCATGTGTTCTTTGCTATGAAGGCCAGTTATAGGTGGGGGCAGAGGCCATTTTCTTTGTTGTATATGTGTACTGGTGAGTGGACATACTGGGTGCCTTTGCTGTAATACTATCAGCTGGGCTTCCATTATGCCCCCAATTACCTTTCAGGAGGGATGGGCCACCTCCAGGCTCACCTGCCCCCTATCTATCCATTAGCTTGCATGTGCTCCCAGTGTGGAGACTCTTTAAAATTCATTAGAGTTAGGACTGCAGGTAACAGGGAGCCTTGACGTGGCCCTGCAGCTTTCACATGCGTTTGCAAATGTGTGCTAACTAAACCCCTGTATTGACGCAAACTGTTAGACAGGCCAATTTGGTTGGTAAGCAGACTGGTTGGCAAATTGAACTGGGGATTTTATCTTTGTTTGTTTCATGTGTGTTGCCCTTCCATGTGTTCTTTGCTATGAAGGCCAGTTATAGGTGGGGGCAGAGGCCATTTTCTTTGTTGTATATGTGTACTGGTGAGTGGACATACTGGGTGCCTTTGCTGTAATACTATCAGCTGGGCTTCCATTATGCCCCCAATTACCTTTCAGGAGGGATGGGCCACCTCCAGGCTCACCTGCCCCCTATCTATCCATTAGTTTGCATGTGCTCCCACTGTGGAGACTCTTTAAAATTCATTAGAGTTAGGACTGCAGGTAACAGGGAGCCTTGACGTGGCCCTGCAGCTTTCACATGCGTTTGCAAATGTGTGCTAACTAAACCCCTGTATTGACGCAAACTGTTAGACAGGCCAATTTGGTTGGTAAGCAGACTGGTTGGCAAATTAAACTGGGAATTTTATCTTTGTTTGTTTCATGTGTGTTGCCCTTCCATGTGTTCTTTGCTATGAAGGCCAGTTATAGGTGGGGGCAGAGGCCATTTTCTTTGTTGTATATGTGTACTGGTGAGTGGACATACTGGGTGCCTTTGCTGTAATACTATCAGCTGGGCTTCCATTATGCCCCCAATTACCTTTCAGGAGGGATGGGCCACCTCCAGGCTCACCTGCCCCCTATCTATCCATTAGCTTGCATGTGCTCCCACTGTGGAGACTCTTTAAAATTCATTAGAGTTAGGACTGCAGGTAACAGGGAGCCTTGACGTGGCCCTGCAGCTTTCACATGCGTTTGCAAACGTGTGCTAACTAAACCCCTGTATTGACGCAAACTGTTAGACAGGCCAATTTGGTTGGTAAGCAGACTGGTTGGCAAATTGAACTGGGAATTTTATCTTTGTTTGTTTCATGTATGTTGCCCTTCCATGTGTTCTTTGCTATGAAGGCCAGTTATAGGTGGGGGCAGAGGCCATTTTCTTTGTTGTATATGTGTACTGGTGAGTGGACATACTGGGTGCCTTTGCTGTAATACTATCAGCTGGGCTTCCATTATGCCCCCAATTACCTTTCAGGAGGGATGGGCCACCTCCAGGCTCACCTGCCCCCTATCTATCCATTAGTTTGCATGTGCTCCCACTGTGGAGACTCTTTAAAATTCATTAGAGTTAGGACTGCAGGTAACAGGGAGCCTTGACGTGGCCCTGCAGCTTTCACATGCGTTTGCAAATGTGTGCTAACTAAACCCCTGTATTGACGCAAACTGTTAGACAGGCCAATTTGGTTGGTAAGCAGACTGGTTGGCAAATTGAACTGGGGATTTTATCTTTGTTTGTTTCATGTGTGTTGCCCTTCCATGTGTTCTTTGCTATGAAGGCCAGTTATAGGTGGGGGCAGAGGCCATTTTCTTTGTTGTATATGTGTACTGGTGAGTGGACATACTGGGTGCCTTTGCTGTAATACTATCAGCTGAGCTTCCATTATGCCCCCAATTACCTTTCAGGAGGGATGGGCCACCTCCAGGCTCACCTGCCCCCTATCTATCCATTAGCTTGCATGTGCTCCCACTGTGGAGACTCTTTAAAATTCATTAGAGTTAGGACTGCAGGTAACAGGGAGCCTTGACGTGGCCCTGCAGCTTTCACATGCGTTTGCAAATGTGTGCTAACTAAACCCCTGTATTGACGCAAACTGTTAGACAGGCCAATTTGGTTGGTAAGCAGACTGGTTGGCAAATTGAACTGGGAATTTTATCTTTGTTTGTTTCATGTATGTTGCCCTTCCATGTGTTCTTTGCTATGAAGGCCAGTTATAGGTGGGGGCAGAGGCCATTTTCTTTGTTGTATATGTGTACTGGTGAGTGGACATACTGGGTGCCTTTGCTGTAATACTATCAGCTGGGCTTCCATTATGCCCCCAATTACCTTTCAGGAGGGATGGGCCACCTCCAGGCTCACCTGCCCCCTATCTATCCATTAGTTTGCATGTGCTCCCACTGTGGAGACTCTTTAAAATTCATTAGAGTTAGGACTGCAGGTAACAGGGAGCCTTGACGTGGCCCTGCAGCTTTCACATGCGTTTGCAAATGTGTGCTAACTAAACCCCTGTATTGACGCAAACTGTTAGACAGGCCAATTTGGTTGGTAAGCAGACTGGTTGGCAAATTGAACTGGGGATTTTATCTTTGTTTGTTTCATGTGTGTTGCCCTTCCATGTGTTCTTTGCTATGAAGGCCAGTTATAGGTGGGGGCAGAGGCCATTTTCTTTGTTGTATATGTGTACTGGTGAGTGGACATACTGGGTGCCTTTGCTGTAATACTATCAGCTGGGCTTCCATTATGCCCCCAATTACCTTTCAGGAGGGATGGGCCACCTCCAGGCTCACCTGCCCCCTATCTATCCATTAGTTTGCATGTGCTCCCACTGTGGAGACTCTTTAAAATTCATTAGAGTTAGGACTGCAGGTAACAGGGAGCCTTGACGTGGCCCTGCAGCTTTCACATGCGTTTGCAAATGTGTGCTAACTAAACCCCTGTATTGACGCAAACTGTTAGACAGGCCAATTTGGTTGGTAAGCAGACTGGTTGGCAAATTGAACTGGGAATTTTATCTTTGTTTGTTTCATGTGTGTTGCCCTTCCATGTGTTCTTTGCTATGAAGGCCAGTTATAGGTGGGGGCAGAGGCCATTTTCTTTGTTGTATATGTGTACTGGTGAGTGGACATACTGGGTGCCTTTGCTGTAATACTATCAGCTGGGCTTCCATTATGCCCCCAATTACCTTTCAGGAGGGATGGGCCACCTCCAGGCTCACCTGCCCCCTATCTATCCATTAGTTTGCATGTGCTCCCACTGTGGAGACTCTTTAAAATTCATTAGAGTTAGGACTGCAGGTAACAGGGAGCCTTGACGTGGCCCTGCAGCTTTCACATGCGTTTGCAAATGTGTGCTAACTAAACCCCTGTATTGACGCAAACTGTTAGACAGGCCAATTTGGTTGGTAAGCAGACTGGTTGGCAAATTGAACTGGGAATTTTATCTTTGTTTGTTTCATGTGTGTTGCCCTTCCATGTGTTCTTTGCTATGAAGGCCAGTTATAGGTGGGGGCAGAGGCCATTTTCTTTGTTGTATATGTGTACTGGTGAGTGGACATACTGGGTGCCTTTGCTGTAATACTATCAGCTGGGCTTCCATTATGCCCCCAATTACCTTTCAGGAGGGATGGGCCACCTCCAGGCTCACCTGCCCCCTATCTATCCATTAGTTTGCATGTGCTCCCACTGTGGAGACTCTTTAAATTTCATTAGAGTTAGGACTGCAGGTAACAGGGAGCCTTGACGTGGCCCTGCAGCTTTCACATGCGTTTGCAAATGTGTGCTAACTAAACCCCTGTATTGACGCAAACTGTTAGACAGGCCAATTTGGTTGGTAAGCAGACTGGTTGGCAAATTGAACTGGGAATTTTATCTTTGTTTGTTTCATGTGTGTTGCCCTTCCATGTGTTCTTTGCTATGAAGGCCAGTTATAGGTGGGGGCAGAGGCCATTTTCTTTGTTGTATATGTGTACTGGTGAGTGGACATACTGGGTGCCTTTGCTGTAATACTATCAGCTGGGCTTCCATTATGCCCCCAATTACCTTTCAGGAGGGATGGGCCACCTCCAGGCTCACCTGCCCCCTATCTATCCATTAGCTTGCATGTGCTCCCACTGTGGAGACTTTTTAAAATTCATTAGAGTTAGGACTGCAGGTAACAGGGAGCCTTGACGTGGCCCTGCAGCTTTCACATGCGTTTGCAAATGTGTGCTAACTAAACCCCTGTATTGACGCAAACTGTTAGACAGGCCAATTTGGTTGGTAAGCAGACTGGTTGGCAAATTGAACTGGGAATTTTATCTTTGTTTGTTTCATGTGTGTTGCCCTTCCATGTGTTCTTTGCTATGAAGGCCAGTTATAGGTGGGGGCAGAGGCCATTTTCTTTGTTGTATATGTGTACTGGTGAGTGGACATACTGGGTGCCTTTGCTGTAATACTATCAGCTGGGCTTCCATTATGCCCCCAATTACCTTTCAGGAGGGATGGGCCACCTCCAGGCTCACCTGCCCCCTATCTATCCATTAGCTTGCATGTGCTCCCACTGTGGAGACTCTTTAAAATTCATTAGAGTTAGGACTGCAGGTAACAGGGAGCCTTGACGTGGCCCTGCAGCTTTCACATGCGTTTGCAAATGTGTGCTAACTAAACCCCTGTATTGACGCAAACTGTTAGACAGGCCAATTTGGTTGGTAAGCAGACTGGTTGGCAAATTGAACTGGGGATTTTATCTTTGTTTGTTTCATGTGTGTTGCCCTTCCATGTGTTCTTTGCTATGAAGGCCAGTTATAGGTGGGGGCAGAGGCCATTTTCTTTGTTGTATATGTGTACTGGTGAGTGGACATACTGGGTGCCTTTGCTGTAATACTATCAGCTGGGCTTCCATTATGCCCCCAATTACCTTTCAGGAGGGATGGGCCACCTCCAGGCTCACCTGCCCCCTATCTATCCATTAGCTTGCATGTGCTCCCACTGTGGAGACTCTTTAAAATTCATTAGAGTTAGGACTGCAGGTAACAGGGAGCCTTGACGTGGCCCTGCAGCTTTCACATGCGTTTGCAAATGTGTGCTAACTAAACCCCTGTATTGACGCAAACTGTTAGACAGGCCAATTTGGTTGGTAAGCAGACTGGTTGGCAAATTGAACTGGGAATTTTATCTTTGTTTGTTTCATGTGTGTTGCCCTTCCATGTGTTCTTTGCTATGAAGGCCAGTTATAGGTGGGGGCAGAGGCCATTTTCTTTGTTGTATATGTGTACTGGTGAGTGGACATACTGGGTGCCTTTGCTGTAATACTATCAGCTGGGCTTCCATTATGCCCCCAATTACCTTTCAGGAGGGATGGGCCACCTCCAGGCTCACCTGCCCCCTATCTATCCATTAGCTTGCATGTGCTCCCACTGTGGAGACTCTTTAAAATTCATTAGAGTTAGGACTGCAGGTAACAGGGAGCCTTGACGTGGCCCTGCAGCTTTCACATGCGTTTGCAAATGTGTGCTAACTAAACCCCTGTATTGACGCAAACTGTTAGACAGGCCAATTTGGTTGGTAAGCAGACTGGTTGGCAAATTGAACTGGGAATTTTATCTTTGTTTGTTTCATGTGTGTTGCCCTTCAATGTGTTCTTTGCTATGAAGGCCAGTTATAGGTGGGGGCAGAGGCCATTTTCTTTGCTGTATATGTGTACTGGTGAGTGGACATACTGGGTGCCTTTGCTGTAATACTATCAGCTGGGCTTCCATTATGCCCCCAATTACCTTTCAGGAGGGATAGGCCACCTCCAGGCTCACCTGCCCCCTATCTATCCATTAGCTTGCATGTGCTCCCACTGTGGAGACTCTTTAAAATTCATTAGAGTTAGGACTGTAGGTAACAGGGAGCCTTGACGTGGCCCTGCAGCTTTCACATGCGTTTGCAAATGTGTGCTAACTAAACCCCTGTATTGACGCAAACTGTTAGACAGGCCAATTTGGTTGGTAAGCAGACTGGTTGGCAAATTGAACTGGGAATTTATCTTTGTTTGTTTCATGTGTGTTGCCCTTCCATGTGTTCTTTGCTATGAAGGCCAGTTATAGGTGGGGGCAGAGGCCATTTTCTTTGTTGTATATGTGTACTGGTGAGTGGACATACTGGGTGCCTTTGCTGTAATACTATCAGCTGGGCTTCCATTATGCCCCCAATTACCTTTCAGGAGGGATGGGCCACCTCCAGGCTCACCTGCCCCCTATCTATCCATTAGCTTGCATGTGCTCCCACTGTGGAGACTCTTTAAAATTCATTAGAGTTAGGACTGCAGGTAACAGGGAGCCTTGACGTGGCCCTGCAGCTTTCACATGCGTTTGCAAATGTGTGCTAACTAAACCCCTGTATTGACGCAAACTGTTAGACAGGCCAATTTGGTTGGTAAGCAGACTGGTTGGCAAATTGAACTGGGAATTTTATCTTTGTTTGTTTCATGTGTGTTGCCCTTCCATGTGTTCTTTGCTATGAAGGCCAGTTATAGGTGGGGGCAGAGGCCATTTTCTTTGTTGTATATGTGTACTGGTGAGTGGACATACTGGGTGCCTTTGCTGTAATACTATCAGCTGGGCTTCCATTATGCCCCCAATTACCTTTCAGGAGGGATGGGCCACCTCCAGGCTCACCTGCCCCCTATCTATCCATTAGCTTGCATGTGCTCCCACTGTGGAGACTCTTTAAAATTCATTAGAGTTAGGACTGCAGGTAACAGGGAGCCTTGACGTGGCCCTGCAGCTTTCACATGCGTTTGCAAATGTGTGCTAACTAAACCCCTGTATTGACGCAAACTGTTAGACAGGCCAATTTGGTTGGTAAGCAGACTGGTTGGCAAATTGAACTGGGAATTTTATCTTTGTTTGTTTCATGAATATGCATGTGCACTGAGAAGGAAGCTGTGGCAGAGCTAGTTACAGATAGGTGCTTTTAGAAAGGTAATCATGTGGAAGATGGTGGAGCTTCGGGGTAGGGGGGATGAGAAGATGAGGGCAGAGGAGAGGTGTGTGTGTGTTGCAGAGGTTGTAACAGCTGAGGAGAGGTGAAGTATTGAGATGTAGATGGATGAATGGACTCTGTCCATTGTAGATGGATGTATAAGCCCTCTGCATAACATACTGCAGAACCCTGCCCTCTGTACGTAACTCGCTCCAGAACCCACCTTTCTGTATATAACGCACTCCAGAACCCACCTTCCTGTACATGACGCACCCCAGAACCCAATACATAATGCACTCCAGAACCCACCTTCCTGTACATAATGCACTCCCGAACCCACCTTCCTGTACATAACGCACTCCAGAACCCATCTTCCTGTACATAATGCACTCCACAATCCAGTGCATAACGCACTCCAGAACCCACCTTCCTGTACATAATGCACTCCAGAATCCAGTACATAACGCACTCCAGAACCCTGCACTTTGTATCTAGCACTTTCCTAAACCCTTCACCCTGTGCATAATGCACTCCAGAACCCTGCACTCTGTACCTAGAGCTCTCCTGAACCCTGCACCCTGTGCATAATACACTTCAGAACCCTGAACTCTGTACCTAGCACTCTCCTGAACCCTGCACTCTTTACCTCACACTCTCCTGAACCCTGCACCCTGTACATAACGCACTCCGGAACCCACGTTCCTGTACATAACGCACTCCAGAACCCACCTACCTGTACATAACGCACTCCAGAACCCAGTACATAACGCACTCCAGAACCCTGCACTTTGTATCTATCACTTTCCTAAACCCTGCAACCTGTGCATAATTCACTCCAGAACCCTGCGCTCTGTACCTAGAGGTCTCCTGAACCCTGCACCCTGTGCATAATACACTTCAGAACCCTGCACTCTGTACCTAGCACTCTCCTGAACCCTGCACTCTTTAGCTCACACTCTCCTAAACCCTGCACCCTGTGCATAATGCATCCCAGAACCCTGCACTATGTATCTAGCACTCTCCTGAGCTCTGCATTCTGTGCATAATGCACTCCAGAACCCTGCGCTCTGTACCTAGAGCTCTCCTGAACCCTGCACCCTGTGCATAATTCCCTCCAGAACCCTGTGCTCTGTACCTAGAGGTCTCCTGAACCCTGCACTCTGTACCTAGCACTCTCCTGAACCCTGCACTCTTTAGCTCACACTCTTCTAAACCCTGCACCCTGTACATATTGCATCCCAGAACCCTGCACTCTGTATCTAGCATAGAAACATTGAACGTGTCGGCAGATAAGAACCATTTGGCCCATCTAGTCTGCCCAATATATCTGAATCCTATGAATAGTCCCTAGCCCTATCTTATATGAAGGATAGCCTTATGCCTATCCCATGCATGCTTAAACTCCTTCACTGTATTTGCAGCTAACACTTCTGCAGGAAGGTTATTCCATGCATCCACTACTCTCTCAGTAAAGTAATACTTCCTCATATTACTTTTAAACCTTTGCCCCTCTAATTTAAAACTGTGTCCTCTTGTGCTAGTTTTTCTTCTTTTAAATATGCTCTCCTCCTTTACCCAGTTGATTCCCTTTATGTATTTAAAAGTTTCTATCATATCCCCTCTGTCTCTTCTTTCTTCCAAGCCATACATGTTAAGGTCCTTTAACCTTTCCTGGTAAGTTTTTTCCTGCAATCCATGTACTAGTTTAGTAGCTCTTCTCTGAACTCTCTCTAGAGTATCTATATCCTTCTGGAGATATGGCCTCCAGTACTGCGCACAATACTCCAAGTGAGGTCTCACCAGTGTTCTGTACAGCGGCATAAGCACTTCTCTCTTTCTACTGCTTATACCTCTCCCTATACATCCAAGCATTCTGCTGGCATTTCGTGCTGCTCTATTACATTGTCTTCCCACCTTTAAGTCTTCTGAAATAATTACTCCTAAATCCCTTTCCTCAGATACTGAGGTCAGGACTGTGTCAAATATTCTATATTCTGCCCTTGGGTTTTTACGCCCCAGGTGCATTATCTTCCACTTATCCACATTAAATTTCAGTTGCCAGAGTTCTGACCATTCATCTAGTTTTCCTAAATCCTTTTCCATTTGGCGTTTCCCTCCAGGAACATCAACCCTGTTACATATCTTTGTGTCATCAGCAAAAAGACAAACCTTACCATCGAGGCCTTTTGCAATATCACTTATGAAGATATTAAACAAAATTGGTCCCAGTACAGATCCCTGAGGTACCCCACTGGTAACATGACCTTGTTCTGAATGTTCTCCATTGACTACACTCTCCTGAACCCTGCACTCTGTGCATAATGCACTCCAGAACCCTGCGTTCTGTACCTAGAGCTCTCCTGAACCCTGCACCCTGTGCATAATTCACTTCAGAACCCTGCACTCTTTACCTCACACTCTCCTGAACCCTGCACCCTGTACATAATGCACTCTGGAATCCACCTTCCTGTACATAACGCACTCCAGAACCCACCTACCTGTACATAACGCACTCCAGAACCCAGTACATAATGCACTTCAAAACCCTGCACTTTGTATCTATCACTTTCCTAAACCCTGCACCCTGTGCATAATTCACTCCAGAACCCTGCGCTCTGTACCTAGAGGTCTCCTGAACCCTGCACCCTGTGTATAATACACTTCAGAACCCTGCACTCTGTACCAAGCACTCTCCTGAACCCTGCACTCGTTAGTTCACACTCTCCTAAACCCTGCACCCTGTGCATAATGCATCCCAGAACCCTGCACTCTGTATCTAGCACTCTCCTGAACCCTGCACTCTGTGCATAACACACTCCAGAACCATGCTCCCTGTGCAAAAGGCATGACAGAAACCTGCAGTCTGTACTTAGTGCTCTCCTGATCCCTGCACTATGTATGTATAACACTTCAAAAACATGCTCCCTGTGCATATCGGACTCCAGAACTCTTTACATAGCGCATTCCTGAACCCTGCACTCTGTACATAGCGCATTCCTGAACAATGTACTCTGTACGTAACGTATTTCTGAACCCTTCGTCCTGTACATAACACATTCCTGAATCCTGCACTCTGTACATAGCGCATTCCTGAACCCTGCACTCTGTATCTAATGCATTCCTGAACCCTGCACTCTGTATCTAATGCATTCCTGAACCCTGCACTCTGTATCTAATGCATTCCTGAACCCTGCATTTCTGTACGTAATGCATTCCTGAACCCTGCACTCTGTACGTAAGGCATTCCTGAAACCTGCACCCTGTACGTAAGGGATTCCTGAACCCTGCACCCTGTACGGAACGCATTCCTGAACCCTGTACTCTGTACGTAAGGCATTCCTGAACCCTGTACGTAAGGCATTCCTGAACCCTGCACTCTGTACGGAAGGCATTCCTGAACCATGCACTCTGTACGGAAGGCATTCCTGAACCATGCACCCTGTACGGAAGGCATTCCTGATCCCTGCACTCTGTACAGAAGGCATTCCTGAACCCTGCATTCTGTACGGAACGCATTCCTGAACCCTGTATTCTGTGAGTAATAGGCTCCTGAATCCCTCCAGACTTTGTGTAATGCACACTTACATAGTTTATGCAAAACCATTTGTAATGGAAACTCTTTATTTTTATTTTTTTTTAAATGATTGTGCTGAGATTTGTAGGTATCCCTGTGACTCTTGCTTGTGACACAGCAATCAAAGCAGATTTTATAGGTACAAAGAAATCTGGGTTTTGGTTAACGATGCCCATTAAGCCCCTGCCATTGTTAATTTTGGCCACAGTGCGCGTAGTGTGCCGCAGGTCGCTTCCTCCCTCAAGTGTCCCTTATTCTGAAGTTCAAAAGTTAGGAGGTATGGAACAGTGCTACACAAACAGACAATGCAAATGTAAACAAATCTGGCAATGAAGAATTGTTATTTCTAAGAAATGCATTAATATTATAAAAACTAACATTTACAGAACAACAAACTGAATTGTGGTTGGAACTTTAATCAAAAATAGGTCAAGAGCATGAAATCCATAAAGCAGTCTAGGACACAACCCTACATTTCTTACTCATAAAAGAGCTCTTAAGTGTACCTTTTTTCACTAAGCTATTAAATAGCTATTAAATAGGTCAAGGACATTGTAAAGTATTGCCTTACTGATATTGATTCATACAAAACGAAATAAAATATCTAGCTTTTACTGCAGGAAAATGAAAGTATTTGAAACAATGTGATCAAGCAACATGCTGTCAGACAAGCATGCTAGTTTTTTACTGAATAACATGAATGCAGGATCTTAGGTCATTTCAAAAACTGGTTGAGTGTTAAAAGCTCCATGATTCTTCACTAATGGGATTGATTTACTAAAGGCAAATAGACTCTGCACTTTGCAAATGCAGTTGCTCCAGATCTTAATAAATGAGGGGAAACTCTACTGACTTACATCATCCAATCATGTGCAAGCAAAAATGCTGTTTGTTTTATTTTCCTTGCCTGTAATTGGGTATTCTTTACAAAGTGAAGCTTCCCTCTCATTTACTAAGCTCTGGAGCAACTGCACTTCCAAACTGGAACAGTCTATTTGCCTTTAGTAAATCAACGCTATGGTTTCTTAACCACTTCAGCCCCGGAAAGTTTTATCACCTTAATGACCAGGGCATTTTTTGCATTACGGCACTGGGTGACTTTAACTGACAATTGCGCCGATGGGTGACGCTGTACTGAAATAAAATTTATATTCTCTTTTCCCCACAAATAGAGCTTTCTTTTGGTGGTATTTGATCACCTTTGTGATTTTTATTTTTTGCGCTATAAACAACAAAATACTGACAGTTTTGAAAAAAAAAAAAACTATATTTTTTACTTTCTGCTAAAAAACACATCCAAAAAAAATGTAAAAAATCAAATTTATTCATCAATTTTGGTCAATATGTATTCTGCTACATATTTTTGGTAACCCCCCCCCCCCCAATAAGCATCTATTGATTGATTGGTTTGCGCCAAAGTTATATTGTCTACAAACTATGGGATAGTTTTATTGAATTTTTATAATTTTTATTCTTTTTACCAGTAAGAGTGGCGATCAGTGATTTTGAGCGGAACTGCAACGTTGCAGTGGACAAATCTGACACTAACTGACACTTTTTTGGGGACCAGTGACACCAATTCAGTGATCAGTGCTAAAAAAAAATGCACGGTCACTGTACTAATGGCACTGGCAGGGAAGGGGTTAACATCAGGGGAGATCAAAGGGTTAAATGTGTTTCCAGGGAGTGCTTTCTAACTGTGTGGGGGTGATCTAACTGGAGAAGCATAGAGATCTGTGTTCCTGCTGAGCAGAAACACAAGATCTCCATCTTCCTCTCTGACAGAACAGCGGTCTGCCTTTTACATAGGCAGAGTACTATCCTGCCTCCCCTGCAAATGATCGGCAGGTCCCGGTGGCCATCGCGTCCACCAGACCTGCTTATTGTCTCCTGCTGTGTCCAATCACAGTGGTAGCGGGTCGCTGGCGGCGCACCCCAGACCCAGAGCATGAGCTGATGTACAGGTACGTCGGCTCACACAGCAGGGCTTCCCTGCTGCAGTATATTTTCCTGGGGCAGTTAAAGTTAAAGTGTATCTAAACACAAAACAAAAAATGTAACATATTGCCGCTTGTCTAGCCTTAGGTGTCATGGCTGCATTTGTTTTCTGTATATATATTTTTTTCTTTTATTGTCACCTAGTGATCTGGTCATTACCGCTGACCATAGATGTTTTTTTCCTTCAGCCAGCGGAGTGGAGAAAAAACACAAACAAGGTGGATGGAGGAATCAAGACAGTGGGGTTGATTTACAAAACTGGAGAGTTCAAATCAAACTGCTTCCATTTTTTTTTGTCAAAGCTTAATTAAACAAGCTGAAGTTAGAAGCTGATTGGCTACCATGCAGAGCTGCACCAGATTTTGCACTCTCCAGTTTTAGTAAATCATTCCCATTGTATTCTGACAGTGAGACTCTCTGCTGTCAGAATATTTTGATCAGTGGCTGCTGCAGCTGATCGTCAAAAGTTTGCCAACATTCCCGTTCGAAAAAATTCAATCTATGATCTAATGATCGACTTCTGTTGGACAGGAATGCCCACACATGGATCAAAATTCGACCAGTCCCAGTTGAACCGGACAAATTTCGAGCCATTTATGGCAAGCTTAACACACACCCTGTCTTAGAATGGCTCCTAAGGAGGAGCAACGGAGACATCTTAGACAGCAGCATTGTCTGAAGAGGATAGACTAGATGGACAAGTAGATTTAGATGGGCTTTACATAAATGCCTAGCAAATTAATCACTTCACGACAGGACAATTTTACCCCCTTCCTGCCCAGGCAAATTTTCAGCTTTAAGCTCTGCCGGACTGTGAATGAAAATTGCGTGGTCATGCAACACTGTACTCATACATTTTTTTTTCACATAAATAGAGCTTTCTTTTGATGGTATTTAATTAACACTGTTTTTTTTTTTGCTAAATAAACAAATAAAAAGTCCAAATTTTCCTCAAGAATTGGATGGTATTTTGCCCCATACATTTTCCTTCTACCATCACAAGTGCTCCAGTCCCTGCTGCAAAGAAAGACCCCCATAACAGTTTTTTTTTTTTTTTTACCTTCTCCATGCTTTACTGTAGGAATGGTGTTATTTGGATGGTGAGCTGTATTGGATTTCTGCCAGACACATCAATTGGTATTGAGGCCTAAAAATTCAATTTGGGATCCAAGAAGAGAAGGATCAGGGCTGTTCTGTGGAAAACCGCTGTTTTTTTTTTTTTTACTATTTGCCTTTAATATCACTTTAGGCTAGACTCATTCCTTTGCACACCCACGCAGGGGTAAGAGATTTCCTATTAAGTCTTTTTCATCTGTTCTAGCCAGGACTTTATTTACTTAAGTGTCACCGTGGGTTAGGATATGTGGAATATTTAGGATATGTGGAAAAACAATGTAGGATATGTGGAAAAAACAAACAGAGAGTATGTATAGGACAAATTCAACTGTCCTAATACAGAAGCAGCGATAGGTCAGCTGAATTTACACTGTCTGTGTCAAAACATTGCTGGTCGGCAGGGCATACTAGTACCAAGTTACGCTTTGCAATTATTAAAGGGGTTAATACTCCCAAAAGAGGTGGTGACTTGGTTTGCCTAATGTTGCAGACAGAATTATTCCGGAACTATAAATTGGATACATTCTTTCCTAAACTGAATAATAAGGATAAGGATCTGTTGGTATTTATGTGATATGTCTGCTAGTGTCTATTATTGTTCTCCTCAGCATGAGCGATTCTCCTGAAGTGTATATGTGTATATACACTTTTTTGTCAAAAGTATTAGGACACCCACCTTTACACGCACATGAACCTTGCTTTGTGCACTGGTCTAAATCATTTAGTGGAGGGGGATTATGGTGTAGGGTTGCTTTTCTGAGGTTGGGCCTGGCCCCTTAGTTCTAGTGAAGGGAACTCTTAAGGCGTTAGCATACCAAGACATTTTGGACAATTTCATGCTCCCAACTTTGTAGGAACAGTTTAGGGATCGCTCCTTACTGTTACAACATGACTGCACTCCAGTGCACAAAGCAATGTCCATAAAGAGTCCTGACCTCAACCCAGTAGAAAATCTTTGGGATGAATTAGAGAGGAGACTGTAAGCCAGATCTTCTCGTCCAACATCCGTGCCTGACCTCACAAATGTGCTTCTGGAACAATGGTCAAACGTTCATATAGACACCCTCCTAAACATTGTGGATGGCCTTCCTAGAAGAGTTGAAGCTGGTATAGCTGTAAAGGTTGGGCCAAAGGTTGGGCCAACTCAATATTGAACCCTACGAACTAAGACTGGGATACCATTAAAGATCGAGGGCATGTAAAAGCAGGCATCCCAATGCTTTTGACAATATAGTGTATGTATATATAGGCAATTATGGTTATGTAGTTTCCCTTGTTTATGTGTATCATAATAGAATACCCTTGACCGGAAAAGGTGGACCTTTTGCCGAAGCCTTGAATAATGAGCTGCCTAAACCACCTAAAAATGGTGGATTGAGGAGCAATTAACCCCTATGGGAGTCCTCTGGTATGACAAAGAGGGAATCAATAAATCTAAAAGAAGAAATGGTGAGGGAATCAACTCTAACAAACCGTACTACATGCAAACAATGGAGGGAAATCTTTGTGGCTGTACAATGTCCGGGTTAAAGTAAAAGGACACCACCTTATGCATAAAGGCTCCAGGCCTCAAGACAACCTGTTAACACAAGAAAATGTCTCTTACAGGACAAGCCTGCCAACTCAGAAACTCCTCTTGCTGGGGCGATGGCAACTAGAAAGGCCACCTTGTGAGTGAGGACCGATAGAGGAATAAATTCAAAGCATATAAAAGAAGGATTGGGAGAGAGGGAGCAAAGGAAATATCTACCTCAAGCTGTCTCCTGGTTTCACTGGTCTGGTAAAAAATCCTTTAGAGTCAATGCACATCAAAAATCCCTAACATAGAACCACTTATGTAGGATTTAACCCTTTTGCTGCCAGGCCCTGTGCTCCACTTTTAAACTCAACTGGCTGGACCATTTTTGCATTTTTTCTATTGCTTTTTTATTTTTCCCTTACAGCTTTCAGAGTTTGTAAAAGACCCCCCAAACCAAATATTTTCTGAAAGCACATGGCCAGGAGAATAAAAAGAACTGCTACTGATTGCTACTGATTTTTAAGGCCTTGCGATATTTGCACAAATGTTTCTTAAAACAATATTTGTGCTAAAAATACACTAAAATCATTATTAGCAGATAAAAACACAGCAAATTTACAAATTTCCTGCTAAATATAAATGTTTAACCTGTATTGAGTTAATAAACAACACATTTTTGTAAATTTTAAATTGTGTCTTTTTGTTAACCGGTGAAAACCAAACATACGCAAACATGTAAATATCCAAATTTCTCTAAGAACCTGGTGGTCACTTACAACTGTCAAAGTTCATAAAAGACACCCCCCCCCCCCCAAACCATATATTTTCTGAATTCGCATGATCTGTAGAATAAAAAGAAGGTGCTACTGATTGTTAAGGCCCTGCAATATTTGTGCAAATGTTTATCAAAACGATATTTTTGCTAAAAATACATTAAAATCATTAACAGCTACCATCACAGCAAATTTTACAATATTGTTGCTAAACTTCTGCTAAATATAAAAGCTTAACCTGTATAGAATTAATAAATAACAAATGTTTGTTTACCATTG
Source organism: Pelophylax lessonae (assembly GCF_965119305.1). NCBI lineage: Eukaryota > Metazoa > Chordata > Amphibia > Anura > Ranidae > Pelophylax > Pelophylax lessonae. The sequence goes on along the minus strand of NC_138772.1, from coordinate 378,573,978 downwards.
CAAAATGGTAAAAATCAAACAAGCGCAAGCATTTCTCTAAAAATCTAGAGGTTGTTTTTTTCACTTACAGCTTTCAGAGTTTTGTAAAAGACCCCCCAAACCATATATTTTCTGAAAGCACATGAGCAGTAGAATAAAAAGAAGGTGCTACTGATTTTTTAGGCCCCGCAATAATTGCCCAAAGTATTTTCACTAAAAAAAAACACTACAATCCTTATTTGCACACAAAACCACAACATAAATTACAAAATCCCTGCTAAAGTCCTATTAAGGCCTCACTTAAGGGAGTGTGCTACAGCTTATGCCCCTGGAAGGCTGTATTTACCACACGTGGATGCCCAGGTGTTCTGTGCATCTCTGTGCAGGCAGTCCTAATCATGTCATCTGGAACGCAGCAGCTGCAAGGACAGATCTCTCATCTATGTGGGTGTAGGTGCATGCCCCCAAATGCAGACAGTGTGAGTTCAGGGACATGCACCCAAGGAGACAGCTTGAGGGAGATATTTCCTTTGCTCCCTCTCTCCCAATCCTTCTTTTATATGCTTTGAATTTATTCCTCTATTGGTCCTCACTCACAAGGTGGCCTTTCTGGCTGCCATCGCCCCAGCAAGAGGAGTTTCTGAGTTGGCAGGCTTGTCATGTAAGATACATTTTCTTGTGTTAACAGGTTGTCTTGAGGCCTGGAGCCTTTATGAATAAGGTGGTGTCCTTTCACTTTGACCCAGATGTTGTACAGCCACAAAGATTTCCCTCCATTGTTTGGATGTAGTACAGTGGATGTCAAGAGGAGTGCAGTGGATGTTTCGACACTGTCCCAACTGATATGAATGGGACTGCCTACACAGAAATGCACAGAATACCTGTGTATTCCTATGCAGCTGCTGTGTCCTAATTGATATCAATAGGACTGCCTGCTTAAGGATGCACGGAACATCTGTGCATCCCTCTCCAGCTGGACATAGCCTCACTGTAGTATGCCCCGTGTGAACGAGGCCCTGGGTCTTATTTAGACTTGGGGGCGGTAAAAATTCACAGTTGAGCTGTGTACTTCTGCCTGCCAACCCCCCCCCCCCCCCCCCCAGGCAGTGGACAGGGTGCTGATGCCATGATGCTTGTAGCAATGCCATCCACGGAACACTACACATTCATGTCAACAGGGAAACGCTACCTCGTGCAATGTATGTGGTTGTTGGTAAAATGGGGTTAAAACAGGTGGTGAGGAGGTGTTGCATCCCTTCCTCACTGCCTGTCAGTAGCCATTGGAGCACAATTCAAACCAGTATTGAGATTCAGAGGCAAGAAAGATTTAGACGCATGTTTAAATCTACCCTTACTATGTTTATTTTTATTTTACAACTTAATTTGTTTTTTGTACAGGTACATTTTTAATTTTTAATATTTTTGGGGAGGGGCTTTGGAGAGACATCGGGGGGTCTTAACAGACCTCTAATGTTTTTTGAAACAGAGAAAGGAACTGAAGACAGTCCCTTTCTCTGTAGCCGGAGCTGCACTGTAGATTAATGGATAGGAGTCTGTACAGAGATTTCTATTCATTCATAAGATGAAACATAGTTTTATTTCCAAACTGACACATAGTAAACACAGTTTACTATATGTCAAAGATGAAAGAATACAGGAGCAATCTGTACTAATCACTGGCTGTATTCTTTCAGTGATCTGTCAGGAGCTGCAGCTGCCGGGAGGGAAAAGAGGGAGAGACGGCTAGCAGCTTCAGGGAGGGGGCGTCCGGACATCAGGGAGGTGGGGGGCACTGAAGAGCAGGTCGGATTTTTGGGCTGCAGCTTGGGTCCAGTGATTTTTTACAATAAAGTTGTCAGAAAAGAGTCCTCTATCCACACAGTTTAGTGTGGAAAGGGGAATAGAGTGATTTCTCTCATTTGGACCAGACAAGAGGGATATGTAGACAGCCTTAAGCTGGTCATAGATAGTCCTTTTTTTTTTTTTCTTTTTCATTTAGCCAGTGGGCTGAACAAAAAAGTGAACAGTTTCTCCATCCACACAAGCAAGGTGGATGGAGGAATTCCCCCCTGCTGAGACATTTTATTTGACAGCCCAGACTCTCCGCTGTCAGAATATAGTGATCAGCGACTGCAGCCGCTTATTGAGAAAAACTTTCCACCAGGCCAGTTTGACAGTCCATCCATGGATAGTTTTAGTCTGTACAGTCTATTTATTTAGCATAACATTTTTAGAAAACATCATTTGACACTGACTCTTCTGCGAAGTACTGGAATGCCTGTTGTGGGTGCTAAAAATACTAGTTAGAAGGCATTACACTGGGGAATTCTGAATCACAAAGAGAACAGGAGGAAATCTTTTGCATGTATGTTAAGGAGGGACTCTGACCACCAATGTAATGGGGAAATGTACACTGATCACCAATGTAATGAGTGATTTCTTTACTGACCACCAATGAAGAGAAGGGGTAATTTACACTAACCATCAATGTAAGGGGGGGTTTACACTGACCACCAATGTAAGAGGTACTATACACTGACCACTAATGTATGGGGGGAATTTACACTGACTACCAATGTAAAGGGGGGTTAAAGCAGGCCACAGATGGAATACAATTCAACCAGTTAGGCAGAGACTGGTAAAATTTTGAACCATGCATGGCCATTTCTGTTCAACAGAAATTGATGATTTGATCAACTTCTGTAGAACAGGAATGGTGGAAAACTTTTCTCAATCAGCAGCTGCAGCAGCTGATAAATGTATTCTGACAGCAGAGGAGTGCTGCTGTCAGAATACAGTGTCTCAGTAGGGAGAAATATTCCATCAACCTCACTTGTGGATGGACGGATACTTTTATTAGGCCTGCTGGCTGATCAAAAAAAAAAAAAAAAAAGAGTCATATAGGACCAGCTTTACACTCAACATCATTGTAAGTGGGGATTTTACACTGACCATCAATGTAAGGTGGAATTTTACAGTGACTACCAATGTAAGAAGGGATTTACACTAAACACCAATATAAATGAGACATTTACACTGACTAGTGATGTCAGACCTAGTTTACACTTGCAGTTGGGGGGGTGGGTAGTAAAAATAGGCGGTTGAGCCATGATTTTACAGCTATCTTCAAGCTGCAAAGACAGCTGGATACGTTTGTACACATTCCACAATCGTAATGTGTTGCTTCATGGCTGTGACAAAAATGAAACACCCTGTTATATTTGCCGCGCAGTACTGCTGCCAAAAACAACTAGTATTGAGCGGACACCTGGATGTCCGTGTTCGGCGGGTTCGGCCGAACTTGAAAAAAAAGTTCGGGTCCTTGTCCCGGACTTTTTCCGAACTTTACCCGGACACCGAACCCCATTGAAGTCAATGGGGACCCGAACTTTCAGGCACTATAATGGCTCTAAAACACCAATGAAAAGGGCTAGAGTGCTGCAAATGGCAGCAAAATGTACTTAAGAGCATGGCAAGTGCTCTTAAAAAAATTCCCCTTTAAATTAATTTTTTTAATAGCAGATTAGAACAGCAATCTGTAGTGAAATATAGCTAAACGCTGCACACAACAGACTGATAAAAATAGATTTTTTTCTCCCACCTCCTCCTCCTCCTCAGTGGGCTCAAGTGAGGACAAAAAGATTATGTTCACTGCACCACCCCCACACAGCAAAATCGATGTATACTGTCCCTGCCTAATCTCTGCAGCCTGGCCCTAATATGCTCGATAAAATCGTTCACTGCAACACCCCCCACACAGCAAAATCGATGTAGAACACTGACCCTGCCTAATCTCCAGCCTTGCCCTAATATGCTCGATAAGATCGTTCACTGCACAACCCCCCACACAGCAAAATCGATGTAGAACACTGACCCTGCCTAATCTCCAGCCTCACCCTAATATGTTCAATAAGATTGTTCACTGCACAACCCCCCACACAGCAAAATCGATGTAGAACACTGACCCTGCCTAATCTCCAGCCTCGCCCTAAAATGCTCTAATAACTCTCCCTGCCTGCACTCCGACCTGACCCTGCATTCTTTTCGGACACAATTTTTCACAGAATCACTGTCTGTCCCTAATCAGCAGCCAGCACGTATGATGTGTGCTCTGTCCCTAAACTACAGCAGAATTACGCAGCGCGCTGGGGCTCTCGAACTTATAAAAACATGGTCACATGCTTCAGATGGCCAATCACAGCTACTAATACATTAGTAGGCATGGCTGGGATGGCTTGAGGCACACCAGTTAAATGCTTGTTGATTGGCTGTTGAAAGCCCGCCATTAAAAGCGCGCCATTACATACAAAACAGGAAGTAAAATGACCGAACACGGATTTTAAACCCGAACATACAGTAAAGTTTTCGGGTCCGTGTTCGGTTAACAAAAATCCAATTATTCGGTACGAACACGAATAATACAGTCCGTGTTCGCTCAACACTAAAAACAACCCATTCGAGTGAATGGGACTGTTTTGGATCGGGACCAAAACAGACCGAGATTATATCTGCCCCTGGCCTAATTTCAGAATAGTGTGTGCACACATAGGAATCATAGCCAACACATTTGTCAGAGTAGTTCCTTTGTTTTAATTGTTCCTCTTTTAAGCATTATAAAGACTCAAGAAATTCATTCCAGGAAATAGTCATTTATAATACGTATAAGGTGGTGATTGGATGATTGGAGTATCTATGTGTCTAAGCTTTTCTTCCAGGACATGACAAGGTCTTCTATTTAGAGTGAAGTCTCTCTCTGGAGGCGCCATCTTGGATTCCATGAAGGGAGGGGTGATCTAGCTGCATTTTGAGTAAGGTTGTAAATCTCAGCAGTAACATACGTATATAAGGCATGCATCATAAGGTGAAATAGGCATTTCACTATAACCATTATTAACCATTATTACATCCATTACAGGACCATGTCACAACCATGTGCAATTCAAGCAGTTATGCCATCGTGGTGTTTCCGTTGTAAATTGTGAAGAATCATTTTATATACTTCCCAAATTCCACAAGCTATGTGCCAGAAAGAAACGTCATAATTGTCGCTGTCGTCACTTTCCGTACCTGATGACGAATTTTCCCATAAATCGCTATCGCTCAGTTCTTCCGTTTATATGAAAGAAAACCAGCCGCGCTTGGTCACACTACAGACTAATGCAAATGATTGAAAATGAACATCGGAAGGCTGCCAGTACATAAACAAATGAGTCAAAGATAATAATAAAGGTACAGCGCCAACATATATTAAACACAAATGTTGAGAAATTCAGTTCAATTAAAAGTCCCACAAATGTAGATAATACAACCCAAAGGTTGAAGCCCAAGAAGTCCAACACCAGGAGATGGGATCAAGATAGGTGGAAAGAAATCACCACGTGCACCAAATAAAAGGGGTGTCTGCTTACCGGAACAAATTGACCACCGGTTTAGGGTAGGTCACAATAGGCGTATAACCAAAGGTTCCCCCTGGAATAGGCAGATCTCCAGTGCACAATCAATACTCACTGCAGGTAGCGATTCAAAAATTCCACTCAATGGTCAACCTTCATATACCGTTAACCTCAAAATAAAGAGGAAACTCCAATGGCATAGTATACTTCTTTAATGAATTTTAAAAGAACAGATAAAATGGCAACTCACATATCCAACCATATGAATGCGCATGGATTAAAGGAAGCCAAGGTCAGCATGGCGACGTGCGGGTGTTGCTGACGCGTTTAGTTCCAGTTAGGACATTATCAAAGTAACTCCGTTTCACTATCGCTGTTTTCCAGTTCATCTAAAAGCGCTTTTGCGCAAAAAAGAACGCTTTTTGGATGCCATGGTAGTTCTCAATTTTCCAGGCACAAAGCACTGGAAAAGCACAGGCAGGGCACTGGAAAAGTCACCAGGTGCAATCCTGTGGTGAAATGGCATGATACTGTATAATCCGTTAGGATCACAACTTTGCATTATGTCATTTAGTGTATTTACATTTTTGAATTTGTCGCAACACTCGCAGGGAAGGGAGCCAGAAGTCAAGTGCCGGCATCTGCCGAGCACAGAGCGGGTAGAGAGTGGGAGGATGTCGGGGGGTCTCAGGGAAAGTGAGTGTGCTTCTGGGGAAATCCCGAGTTTGGCTCGGGGTTACCACTTTTGGAATTGAAAGTTAACCCCGAGCCACACTCGGGAATACCGCCAGGGAGGTTAATAAACAATTAAGAAAATATTTAATTTATACAACTTAGCTAAATCTCAGTATAAAAATCATATTATTTTAGTAGACGCAACATTTTATGGAAGCATTCATCCATCTCTGTTTTGTTTTTTAACAACCTGCTTGTTTACTTGTTCTCTAAAGCAAATTCTCTAGAGCCAATAAGGTAAAAGATAGAAAAACAGATCTTGCACATTTACAATATTCTTAATCATGCATTGAAATAAAATGAAATGAACAACGTGTTCATGTAAGAGAATTCTTTTCCATTAGGAGAATATTGAAAAAATTGTGTCAGCAAAGTTTGAGGATTTTACACAAGTTTGAAGTAAATCAAAACATCAAATGTGTGTTCATTCTAAAGACAATCTGCATGAATAATGTATCATTTCAAATGTTTACCGGGTGAAACAATAATGCATTTTATTATTGGTTTTATGACTTCACATACCGATCTGTCCCAAGAAAGCAGAGTTCTGTTAAAAGATGAAATAATAATATAATTAACACTGCGCAATTGATAATATATAATACCTTAGTGAGTAAACGGATAAACGAATTGATTGCTGCTAGCATTGACGTGTGTTCCTACAACTATGTGAATGAATTAACCACTCGCTGACCAGCCTCCATATTTTTACTGCAGCAGGTCGGCTCTGTCCTGCATAGCAACGTACCTGTATGTCGCTTTGTGAGACAGCTAGTGGGGGCACGCATACGCCAATTGGCCACAGGGGGAGCCAATCAGCGGGTCCGGTGGACACAATGTCTGCCGGGCACCGGCGATCACTCCCCATGGAGGCAGAACGGCAGTTTGCCGATGTAAACATGGCAGACCGCTGTTCTGTCAATAATGAACACAGGGATCCTGTGTGCCTCCTATTTAGGAACACAAGTCTCTGTGTTCATCCAGCAAGCCCATCCCCAACACAGTTAGAAAGCTCCCCCTAGGACAGTGATCGCAAACCTTGGCACCCCAGATGTTTTGGAAAATACATTTCCCATGATGCTCAACTACACTGCAGAGTACAGGAGTATTATGGGAAATGTATTCCCAAAACATCTGGGTGCCAAGGTTCGCCATCACTGCCCTAGGGACACACTTAACCCTTTGATCGCCCCTGGTGTTAACCCCTTCCCTGCCAGTGTCATTAGTACAGTAACAGTGCATGTTTTTAGCACTGATTACTGTAGTAATGTCACTGGTCCCCCCCAAACGTGTCAAAAATATCAGTTAGGTGTCGGATCTGTCCGCCGCAATGTCGCAGTCCCGCTAAAAATTGCTGATTGCCGCCATTACTACGTATTAAAAAAATAAATAAATAAAAATTACATCAATATTTCCCCTAGTTTTTAGACGTGATAACTTTTGCGCAAACCAATCAATATACACTCATTAGGATTTTTAATACCAAACATATGTAGCAGAATACAAATTGGCCTAAAATTATGAAAAAATTGTATTTTTTTTATTGGGAATGTTTTATAGCAGAAAGTAAAAAATATATTTTTTTCTTTTCAGAATTGTAGCTCTTTGTTTGTTTATAGCGCAAAAAAAAAAAAAAAAATTACAAGTGGTGATCAAATACCACCAAAAGAAAACTCTGTTTTATTTGGGTACAGCGTCGCACGACCGCGCAATTGTCAGTTATGCAGTGCCGTATCGCAAAAACCGCCTGGTCATTAAGTGGGTAAAACCTTCCAGTCCTAAATGGTTAAAGGAAAAAAATGCAGCACAATCCTTTAAAAAAAAAAAAAAACATTATAAATGCATGTGACTCATGTGTAATACCACTTAAAGAGGAAGTAAACCCTCCTCTGCAACTTGTACCTATAGGTAAGCCTATGATAAGGCTTACCTATAGGTACTGTAAATATCTTCTAAACATGTACCGTTTAGGAGATATTTACCTTACAAGCAGCCAGTGACATCACTGGCGCATGCGCTCTGAAGGAACGGCCGCTGGTGCCGTTCCTTCAGAGCCCCGTACCGTGACCGTCGTGACGTCACCACGGCTCCGGCCAATCAGATGGCCGGATGCCGCGATCCCGTAAGACGGGCGACTGAACATGTCGCCCGTCATAGAGGTAAGCGGGCGGCACGGCGGGGGCTCGTTCTAAGGTAAGTATTTCATAATGAGCTAGTATGCGATGCAAACTAGCTCATTATGTGTTTCTCTTTCAGGTTAAAAAAAAAAAAAATGTTTGGGTTTACAACCTCTTTAAGGTACCACTAACAAAAAAAAAAAAAAAATATATATATATATATATATATATATATATATATATATATATATATATATATATATATATATATATAATTCAAATAAAGCAATATCGTGTATATTAAAGGTTGTGACACCCTTTGCTGAGCAGTACATTAGATACAGTACATTAACCATACGGGATTATCCCCCTTGAGGAAGCTTTGTGAACCTGTGAGGTAACACGTAGGGAAGGGGCTTGATGACATAACAACGCTCTTTGGATGAGACAGTGTGGTATCTTTACCAGAAGTAACTAACAAAATATATTTACAATGGAAATAAAGCGAATTTGTGAATATGAATGGTGGTGACACCCTCTGCTGACACCCTCTAAACACCTCCCAGTATAATATTGCAACAAAGAGCGTTATACCTCTAGGAACAACTATTTATTTTATCTATTTAAACAGGTGATCCTAGAAGCATAATACTCTTTGTTGCAATATTGGATTGAGAGGTGTTAAAGGGGAGTTCCACCCTAAAATGAAAGTTCCGTCCATCTTCTTGCTCCGTGTCACCTGAAAAACAAATGGATAATCACAATTTTTTTTTTACTTACCTTGTGTAGAAGATAATATACTTACCTTACTTCCTCTTCCCCCCTCGGCGGCCACGGCGAGTCGTCACTTCCTTGCTTGCAATGATTCCTGGGAGCTGAACGTCATGGCTCCCAGGAATCACTGCGCCTGCACCGGCCCCGACGTCAGTTCCGGTGCAGGCTCCATCATACCTTGCTAAACAGCTTCTGGGCATGCCCAGAAGCTGTGCAGGGATGACGCTGAAGCCCCGGAAGTGACGGCAGGGCCGGCGCAGTGCATTGTGTGACCGAAGAGGACGGAAGAGGACGCAGAAGAGGATCGCGCTGGCTTCAAGCTGCCCACACCTGAGATGGCAGCGCTGGATAGACATTTTCAAGGTAAGTATTTCTTCTTGCAGGTAAGTGCAACCCGGGACAGTTCAGAGTCTATCCATTGTGGAATGCACTAGCCCTGACTGTCCCGGGGGTATTTTTATGTATTTTTTTTTGTTTTAGGTGGAACTCCGCTTTAAGATACACCCTGCTCAGCAGAGGGTTTTACCACCATACTGTATATATACACTAATTTGCTTTATTTATACTGTAATTGTATTTTTTGTTCGTGGTACCTTTAAGAGTCGGCTCACACTGGGGCAACACGACTCTGTACTACTTCGGGAGCGACTTGTGCATTCCCATGCACCACGACTTCGAAGCGACTTGCATGGACTTCACATAATGGAAGTCTATGCAAGTCGCTCCGAGGTTGCCCCGAAGTAGTACAGGACCCTTTTTCTAAATCGGAGCGACTTGTGTCTCTCCTATTAGAACGGGTCCTGTAGCGGTCAATGGACTGCGAGGGAGCACGACTTGTCAGGCTGACAAGTCGCCTGACAAGTCGCGCTAGTGTGGACCGAGTCTAAGTGGTATTGCACATGATTCATGTGCAATTATAATGTTTTTTTTTTTTTTTTGAAGATTGGGCTGCATTTTTTCCCTCCTTAATTCATTTACATAGGTGTAGGAACACATGTCAATGCTAGCAGCAATCAATTACCGTAGGTAATCTTTCTGATTTTTTTATATTAGTATTTTGTCTTTCTCTTTTCTTGGGACAGATGGGTATGTGAAGCGATAAAAACAATATTAAAATGCAATATTGTTTCACTTGCTAAACATTTGAAATGATACATTATTCATGCACATTTTCTTTAGAATGAACACACATTTGATGTTTTGATTTTCTTCAAACTTGTGTAAAATCCGCAAACTTTGCTAACACTTTTTTAACTCCTTTCATTGTTCAGAATTGACTTAACCACTTAAGGACCAAGCCTATTTCTGACACATGTTGTTTACAAGTTAAAATCAGTAATTTTTTTTGATAGAAAATTACTTAGAACCCCCAAACATTATATAACGGTCGTTGCAATATTTATTTTCACGCGGTTTTGCGCAGCGGTCTTTTAAATGCAATTTTTTTTTGAAAAAATACATTTCACTGCATTTAAAAAAAATAAATAGTAAAGTTAGCTCATTTTTTTTTCTATATTGGGAAAGATGATGTCACGCCGAGTAAATGTTACAGTTTAAAATTTCGAACACTCAGGAAATGGCGACAAATTTACAATACTTAAAAATCTCCTTTAAAAAATGTTAGCGGTTACCAGTTTCGAGTTAAAGCGGAGGTCTTTTTCTAGAATTATATAAACCTGGCGATCACAGCGATAATTTACATGTGTGGTTGGAACACCGTTTTCATTTGTGGGTGCGACTTACATATGCTTTTCTTTCGTGCGTGAGCTCACAGCGACGGGGGCTCTTTAAAAAAATGTTTTTTCCTATTTATTTTATTACATTTTTTATTTTTAGCACTGTTTTAAGAAAAAAAAAATCTGATCACTTTTATTGCTGTCACAAGGAATGTAAACATCCCTTGTGACAGTATTAGGCAGTGACTTAATGGAGAGATCTGGGGTCTAAAATCGGCACCGTTAGCAGCCGAGTAAACCGGAAGTGACGTTGTGACATTTTGATGTTGCTTCCGGGTTACTACATCAGAGACCTGATCAAAGCCAAATCCGGCTTTGTCCGGGATTCCAACCAGTCAGGGGACGTGCCAGCTGCTTGCTTGGGTCCCCCCGGTGGGACGGGACACCCAGGCAGAGCCGGGGAAGGCGGCGGGAGGGGTATAATGGCCGCGCAGCTGCTATCTCCTAAAAGCCAACCGCTGGCTCTAAAAAATGGTACCGGGTTGATGCCTGCAGCTGCATGCATCATCCTGGTACAACCACTTCTGCAAGCTAAACTCAGGTGGAAATTACGTCACCAGATGGAGGAGACAGTCGGACAAGCAGGCAAACTACACGCTCTAAGCTACGGCTCTTTCTACAGGCCTAGGAGGGGACTGTTCCTCAGGAGCTATTTAAGTGTATTGGATGGCCATAGGACTGTAACAGCCAGCCACATCACAGCAGGAACATACTAACTCATCTAACCTCTTGCTGATCAGCCACTGTACTTATACTGTGGCAGGTCAGCTCTGCCCCACGAAACCACATACCTGTATTATTATTATATATTATATATGATATATTTTTTTATTATTTTTTAATATTATTTTCTGCGATTAATATTATTACTTGTTTTCTGAATGACATCCCCTGAATACTGTCCCCACTTGGCTGTTGATTATGATGTTTTTTAAATTAAGTTAGTTGTTGCTGCCCAATTGTTTCATGTGACCCTTTGGGTGTAGCAGGCTGTTATAGTCCCATGGCCATCCAATACACTTAAATATCTCCTGAGGAACAGTTTCCCTCCTAGGCCTGTAGAAGGAGCCCTAGCTCCGAGCGCGTAGCTTGCCTGCCTGTCCGTCTTTTCCATCTTCGTTCCTCGCTGGTTCGCTTCCTGGTGGCCACAGGATAATCAGAGGACCTGGATCCGAATACTACAGCCCTGTGGAAGGCATGATAGCCCAGGGACGGATTGAAATGGCTTTCTTCTCTCTCCCCATGTGGATGAGCATTTAATTTGGATGAGAATTTAAATCTGTGTGCAATAAATGCTTTTGAACCTCTAAACTAAGGTAGCGCTTCCCTGTTCTCTCCCTTTTTTTCCATTTTGTTACAGAGCTGGCTAAACTCTGAGCATAGCTGCCACCATTCATCCCTAGTAATTTTCCCATATGATGATGGACTAATGTATGGTCTACATATAAACTATTGACTTTTTCTGCTGGTGCAAATCAAACTTAGTTTTTCATGCTGATCCAGCAATACCTTTGCACCAGAAACACTGTGTTTTTTGTATATCATTACTTATCCCATATGTGTTACATCACAGGGTCGGGTGGCTTCCTCGGGGGGATAACCCTGTATGTTTAATGTAGTGTATATTTTTGTAAAACAGAAAAAAATTGTACAAATTTGCACCATACCTTTTAAGCCTTAAATTGATATGCCTAAATTTCTGATGGAGAGAGCAAGCATCTTGCATCTGGAAATGCACAGAGAAATTTCACACATTTGTAGCAAAATTAATTTCACTACCACCAAAATACAGCAATGGGGCAAGTACAAGTTAGTAATTTTTAATATTCCTTAGTTATCTCCCCATAACCATGTAAAACTCCTGGGATTTGGGAGGGAGTAAACTCACCCCTGGAAGCTTGTGACATTTCTTCTTTTTCCTCAACACCTGTACTGCAACCATACTCCTCCTCGTGCTCCTGCTGTGCCCAATGTGGCCATATAGGAATGATGCCAGGATAAATTGGGCCTTGGGACACCAATGCCTCGTTTCCACTGAGTGCAACGGTTCGGGTCGGTACAGTTTGGAAGGGTTAGAATGGTCCGGTCTATTCAGGTGAGCGTTTCCACTGCAATTCGGGCCACCAGGGACCATGCGGGGTTTACACCAAATGAGGTGTTTGTTTTGCTCTTTCATTTGACGTGAGCATTGAAGTTTTCCTGTCCGCCAATCAGTGGAATCTATCGTGTGACGCCAGTAGCTCCGCCTTAACCGTACCGTACAATTTCCTATGGCCCTACATCTGAAGCAGGACCAGGAATGGTGCGGTTTGGTTCGGTTGTATGGGCCACTTTCATAATGGAAACACTCAAATTAGCGTACCGTACCGAACCGATCCGAACCGATCCGCTCAGTGGAAACGAGGCATTAGAGTACCCTTATTTTTCCTGCCTTGTCACTGATTCCTAAGGAAGCAGCAAATGCTTGCACCCCTCCTTAGGAACAGCTGACATCACTAGGAATCCCTACCCTGTAAGCAAAGGCCATATTTGGGCAATGATGTTTTCACTATCCCTACCCTTCCCTTTTAAAGCTGATGTCAGCTTGGGGAGCTGTGATTTGCCTGGTGGTACCATTGGTATTGGTTGTGTACGCTTCATCATCAGATTTTTTCTTTCAACTAGTCGGATGGCTGTGGACATCATGATTGAGGATGGATTTACAACTTGGGACTTTTTAGGGGATTATAATTTGTTTAATAAAAGACTGTAAGGTCAAACATTTTTCATTCTCATTTCAAGATATGCTACAGCAAAAGTGTTGTTTTCACAGGAAAAAAAATATACAGTTTAGCCACTCGCTGTCCAACTGTTGTACCTAAATAACTGGATGGCTCACTCTTGAGGGCAAAAAGGGCTTTTAAAGCATTCTCCTACTTGTATCACTCATGGATGTCCTCTAGCACATGTAGCAGTGTCCTCTGCAATCACTTCGTCCATTGTCACAAGTCACAGAGAAATGTGATCCTTTTTTTGTTATTATGGTGACTGGGCCTTGGGTGTTATGTAGTGTGTACAGTGTTACTATAGCAGCCAGACAGTATCCGTGATCACTAGCCACCCCAGTACAATGTCACCATACCACTGCAACCAGACAGTATCCCTAATCACCAGAACACTAGTTTAAGTGTAAACAGACCCATGTAAGCCACCAAAAGGCTCCTGATCGCTAACCACGCTAGTGCCAGTGTCACAATCCCAGTGCTGCCATCCAATGTCCCTGATTGCCCCTACACCAGTATAGTGGTATCAAAATAGTGCAGGAACCAACGGTGTTCCTGATATTCACCACACCAGACTAGTGCAGCCAGCAACATTGTTCTTGATTGCTGCCATACCATGGCAACCAGACCAGTGTAAGCAAACACAAGTGTTCCTGACCACCGCCACACCAGTCCCAGTGTCACCAGACCATGTAAACCAGAAAAATTGTTTCTGACTGCTATCAGTGTTTCTGATCGTTGCCACACCAGTGTCAGTATCACCAGAACAGTGCAGCCAACCAGTGTCCCCGATCACCCCCACACGAGTATTGTATTGCCAAACAACAGTGTTCCTGATATTCAACACACCAGACCAGTGCAGGCAGTACGGCTCCCACTGAGCTCTGTGGTGAGCAGTCATGTGTCTCTTCATGCATGTAGTACCCAAATGATCGATTTACCCCATTTGTGGTGCTGCTGGCAGAGACTGCAAATGACCTTGGTACTGTCTGCAGCCCAAAAAAACCCACACAGCTGAGATATGAGGATTGGACCAGGTAATAACAAAGGCCTGCACTTGTGAAGCAATGCCACTTGGTGGAATAGAGCAGCTACTCCCTTCACTCTTTGCAAGCTGCCCCTTGACTACATCCAGTCTTGCTGATATTGTGCCACTCCCTCACTTTCCTCCCCCACTATCTATAGCACCCAGGTATGGTCAGAGACCTCATCATCATCATCTCTACACTGCCCATTGCTGGGGGCAACTTGGCAGTAAGCTGCAGGAACATCAGTGCCAATTGGGCCTCTCGTCAGTGACAGTGTCGCCCCCTTGTGCAATGATCCTGTAGCTTACTCCTCAACAGTAGGTGACCTTATGCTACTCTGCATCTGGAAGAATGAGGAGGATGATGAAGATTTTGTTAGCCACTCCACCATCTCCTCCCCCTCCTCCACATGCTCTGGCTGTATAGCACGCCCACCCCCACAAAATAAATGCAGATGCACTCTGTCTTTTGAAGGTGTATCCCAAACACTGCTTTAGGCCTATGGATACAGAAATTGCTTCTCCACTAAAAGCTGCACAGAAACAACCTCTGCCTCCCTTTAGGCCTCCCAGCCATAATGGTAGTGGGTGATTCCCTACATTTGATGCCAGCTATGGCAAGAGATGAGTGAGTAATGTGGGTGCTTTGATACACTTGGTACAAAATAAAATAAAAAAGTAATAAATAAAATAAGCCCTAAAAAGGGACTGTTAGGTTTCTACACAGTAAACATTAGTCCCAAAAACTGTAACTCACTGCAGTGAATCGCTGGAAATATACAGCACTGAAGACAGAACACATACAGCACTTTATAGCCCTGTGGTAGAACACTTGCACAATACAATAGCAGAAAACTCTCTGTGATCACTGTCAATTGTCCCTTTTTACTTACTCTAACACACTGATAACAGGCTGCTGGGATGGTTTGAACAAACCTTGTTATTTAACAAAATATTGCACCTGACAGGGGTTTTTAGTGCACTGCAATGCATTTTGGAACGTTCAGCTTGGCCATCATGCCAAAAGACCTTGAAAGTTTACAATTTGGCTGAACGGCAAACATGTTAAATTTGGTCCAAAAGCCATTCCTAATAATAATCAAACCATTCTGGTTTCTATGTTAGTCTAGTCTTGTCCTACTCAGTGAATGTTTTATATATAGAGTATCTCACAAAAGTGAGTACACCTCTCACATTTTTGTAAATACTGAAGAAATGACACTTTGCTACAATGTAAAGTAGTAAGTGTACAGCTTGTATAATTGTGTAAATTTGCTGTCCCCTCAAAATAACTCGACACACAGCCATTAATGTCTAACCCGCTGGCAACAAAAGTTAGTACACCCCTAAGTGGAAATGTCCAAATTGGGCCTGAAGTGTCAATGTTTTGTGTGGCCCCCATTATTTTCCAGCACTGTCTTAACCCTCTTGGGCATGGAGTTCACTAGAGCTTCACAAGTTGCCACTGGAGTCCTTTTCAACGCCTTCACGATGACATCACAGAGCTGGTGGATGTTAGAGGCCCTGCGCTCCTTCACCTTCAATTTGAGGATGCCCCACAGATGTTCAATAGGGCTTAGGTCTGGAGACATCTTGGACAGTCCATCACCTTTACCCTCAGCTTCTTTAGCAAGGCAGTGGTCGTCTTGGAGGTGTGTTTGAGGTTTTTATGTTGGAATACTGCCCTGCGGCCCAGTCTCCCAAGGGAGGGGATCATTCTTTGCTTCAGATTGTCACAGTACATGTTGGCATTCATGGTTCCCTCAATGAACTGTAGCTCCCCAGTGCCAGCAGCACTCATGCAGCCCCAGATCATGACACTCCCACCACCATGCAAGACACACTTTGTCTTTGTACTCCTCACCTGGTTGCCGCCACACACAATTGACACCAGCTGAACCAAATACGTTTATCTTGGTCTCATCAGACCACAGGACTTGGTTCCAGTAATCCATGTCCTCTGTCTGCTTATCTTCAGCAAACTGTTTGTGGGCTTTTTTGTGCATCATTTTTAGAAGAGGCTTTCTTTCTGGGATGACAGCCACCATGCAGACCAATTTGATTCAGTGTGCAGCATATGGTCTGAGCACTGACAGGCAGCCCTCCCACCCCTTCAACCTCTGCAGCAATGCTGGAAACACTCATACATCTATTTCCCAAAGACAACCTCTGGATATGACACTGAGCACGTGCACTTGACCTCTTTGGTCGACCATGGCGAGGCCTGTTCTGAGTGGAACCTGTCCTGTTAAACCACTGTTTGGTCTTGGCCACCGTCCTGCAACTCAGTTTCAGGGTCTTGGCAATCTTGTTATAGCCTAGGCTATCTTTATGTAGAGCAAATTCTTTTTTTCAGATCCTCAGAGAGTTCTTTGTCATGAGGTGCCATGCTGAACTTCTAGGGAACAGTATGAGAGAGTGAGAGCGATAACACCAAATTTAACACACCCGCTCCCCATTCACACCTAAGACTTTGCAACACTACAGAGTCACATGACAACGGGGACGGAAAATTGCTAATTGGGCCCTATGTGGACATTTTCACTTAGGGGTGTACTCAGTTTTGTTGCTAGCAGTTTAGACGTTAATGGCTGTGTGCTGCGTTATTTTGAGGGGACTGCAAATTTACACTGTTATACAAGCTGTACACCCACTACTTTACATTGTAGCAAAGTGTGATTTCTTCAGTGTTGTCAGATGCAAAGATATAATAAAATATTTACAAAAATGTGAGGGGTGTACTCACTTTTATGAGATACTGTATTTTTGTAATAATTCACTGAAAGACATATTTCCCTTCCTTTATACTTGGGTCTCTGGGCTTGAAGGGCACTCTAGATCTCATAATTGGACCAAAATGCTCCAAGATCCTGCACTAAGACTCCAATTATTCTAAAAAGAAGGAGGTCAGTACAAGTTCCCTTTAACTCTGAGTGTCCAGTATTTCTATCTCCCACTTTATAGCAGTATGGGGTATAATGTGGATCTCTCGTGAGGGATTCAGTCAGTGTATAATTAACTGAAGACTGACACACAGCACAGGTGTGGGAATAGTTCCTTCTCCACCAAACTCATTCTCCACATGACCTGACAAATATTTGCTAATTGGTAGCTGTGGCTCTGTGGGGTTCAAACAGATCTGCAGTAAGACAGAAAAAAATAATACCACTGTATATTAGCAGATTTCATGCATGGAAAGTTAGGTATTTCTGAAAGTGGCTTGACACCATGTTACACAGTGTTGTGTTTATCAGCTATAAACACATATTTTTCATTTCAAATGCTCCTTATACTTCCCTTTTTTTTGTAAATAAAATGTGGTCTTTATATTGATAATGTACGAATATGTATTGTCACTTTAAATGAAGTGGAACATGTCAGTTATATTGTGCTATATGTGCATTGTATTGTCACTTTAAATGAAGTAGGACACGTCAGTTATATTGTGCTATATGTGCATATTTTGTTTGAATTAAACCTATTAAAAACGCTGCGTCTATCAGTGGACTGCAGAGAAAAGGATTTTGTGATAAGTTCTTACAAAAATCCATTTTCTTTTGTGTTTGTTTTTTTTTTTTGTTTTGTTTTGTTGTTTTTTTACTGTGCTATATGTGCATATTTTTTTTAATCAAACCTAATAAAATATATATGTTTTTTGTTTTGTTTTGTTGTTTGTGAATTAATTTGAAAATTAATAAAGAGATATATGATAAAAAAAAAAAAAAGCTACTCAATTTTATCCACAGCTTCAAGGATTTTGGCTCAGAAGTTACACATAGGAGTTTCTTCTGCTGATCTATTTTTTTTTTTTTTTGTTTTTAAGCACGAATTTCTAAAGATACAGTGCCTCTAATTTTCTCATAACAACAAATATTTTTGTATTATGTTCTATACAGCTCTACAAGAAAGACTTGCTGTCCTGAACATCCACATCCCCTACACTATAGCAGGAAACATAGCCTTGTGAATAAAAACGGAATTTTTGTAAAATCTTACCTGTAAAATTCCTTTCTCTGAGTCCTCCGACAGTCGCCGCCTCTTCATATTCGTCACAATGGGGTAATTGACCTTTGCTCCGTAGGAGTAGCTAGGCAACAGAATATGTCAATATTAAAGCTTTTAGCATATCCCACCCCCAGGGGGTGGTCCCCTCAGTCAATACCCTCCTGCTTCCTGTATCCATACCTCAGTTTCAGTAGTATAGCAGTAGAGTACATAACAAACCCCAAAAGAGGGGTGGGGGCGGCGACTGTCGGAGGACTCAGAGAAAGGAATTTTACAGGTAAGATTTTACAAAAAATTCAGTTTTCCGACAGTCGCCGCCTCTTCATATTCGTCACAATGGGGACGTCCCAAAGCAGTGCAAACATGAGGGGTGGGAAACGCAGCCGCGCCTAAGGCAACGCAGTATCCACAGCAGAAAAAAAGGAGCCTTACCAAAGGAAGGAAACCAGCTGGGCAGCATGAAAAAAACTTGCTCAACAGGAGCAACAACCCAGGAAAAAACAAATAACCTAGGGAAAAAAACACATCCCAAAATAGCCAAGGTCCCAAAAATAAGGTACCCTAAGGCACTGCCACACTAAGAACATTGCGGCCAAAGGAAGCATCTGCCGATGCCTGAACATCCACTTTGTAGAAACTTTGAGAAGGTGTGAACGGACGACCAAGTCGCTGCCTTACACACCGGAGCCACAGAAGCCCAATGATGACAGGCCCAAGACGTACTCAGAGACCTGGTAGAGTGCGTCTTCACAGGCATAGGGGGAACTTTTCCCTGCAAAACATATGCCTGTTCAACAGTCTGTCTGATCCATTTGGTGATGGTAGAAACCGACGCCGCCATGCCCTTCCGAGGCCCCTCTGGAAGGACAAATAGAGAATCCGTCTTGCGAAAAGATTTAGTCGACGACAGGTAAACCCTGATCGCCCGAACAACATCCAAGCAGTGGCGGCTGGTGCTCAAAATTTTTGGGGGGGCGCAAAAAGAAAAATGTAATAGGTATTGCTTCGCGTCAAAAAACGCAGTAAAAAATTGCGTGACTTTGAAGTCATGGTACAGGCATGGCACAGGTGATGGTATAGGCATGGCATATGTGATGGTACAGGCATGGCACAGGTGATGGTATAGGCATGGCATAGGTGATGGTACAGGCATGGCACAGGTGATGGTATAGGCATGGCACAGATATGGTATAGGCATGTCACAGGTCATGGTACAGGAGATGGTATATGCCCCCTTTCAATGCAGTGACCAGCGTACATGCCCCCTTTCAATGCAGAGACCAGTGTACATGCCCCCTTCAATGCAGAGTTCAGCGTGCGTGCCCCCTTCAATGCAATGAACATTGTGCTATGCCCCCTTCAATGCAATAAACACTGTGCTATGCCCCCTTCAATGCAATAAACACTGTGCTGTGCCCCCTTCAATGCAATAAACACTGTGCTATGCCCCCTTCAATGCAATGAACACTGTGCTGTGCCCCAACAATGCAGAATTCAGCGTGCATGCCCCCTTCAATGCAACACTGTGCTGTGCCCCCTTCAATGCAATAAACACTGTGCTGTGCCCCCTTCAATGCAATAAACACTGTGCTGTGCCCCCTTCAATGCAATGAACACTGTGCTGTGCCCCCACAATGCAATGAACACTGTGCTGTGCCCCCTTCAATGCAATAAACACTGTGCTGTGCCCCCTTCAATGCAATAAACACTGTGCTGTGCCCCCTTCAATGCAATAAACACTGTGCCCCCTTCAATGCAATGAACTCTATGCTGTGCCCCAACAATGCAGAGTTCAGCGTGCATGCCCCCTTCAATGCAACTGTGCTGTGCCCCCTTCAATGCAATGAACACTGTGCTGTGTCCCCACAATGCAGAGTTCAGCGTGCATGCCCCCTTCAATGCAATTGTGCTGTGCCCCCTTCAATGCAATAAACACTGTGCAGAGTTCAGCGTGCGTGCCCCCTTCAATGCAACTGTTCCGTGCCCCCATCAATGCAGAGTTCAGCGTGTGAGCCCCTTTCAATGCAGAGCGCCACAGCATTGTCCCCAATCACTGCAGAGCGCCACAGCATTGTCCCCAATGATTGCAGAGCGCCACAGCATTGTCCCCAATGATTGCAGAGCGCCACAGCATTGTCCCCCAATGATTGCAGAGCGCCACAGCATTGTCCCCCAATGATTGCAGAGCGCCACAGCATTGTCCCCCAATGATTGCAGAGCGCCACAGCATTGTCCCCCAATGATTGCAGAGAGCCACAGCATTGTACCCCAATGATTGCAGAGCGCCACAGCATTGTACCCCAATGATTGCAGAGTGCCCACAGCATTGTACCCCAATGATTGCAGAGCGCCACAGCTTTGTCCCCCAATGATTGCAGAGCGCCACAGCATTGTCCCCCAATGATTGCAGTGCGCCACAGCATTGTCCCCCAATGATTGCAGAGTGCCACAGCATTGTCCCCCAATGATTGCAGAGCGCCACAGCTTTGTCCCCCAATGATTGCAGAGTGCCACAGCTTTGTCCCCCAATGATTGCAGAGTGCCACAGCATTGTCCCCCAATGATTGCAGAGTGCCAGCATTGTCCCCCAATGATTGCAGAGCGCCAGCATTGTCCCCCAATGATTGCAGGGCGCCAGCATTGTCCCCCAATGATTGCAGAGCGCCAGCATTGTCCCCCAATGATTGCAGAGTGCCAGCATTGTCCCCCAATGATTGCAGAGCGCCAGCATTGTCCCCCAATGATTGCAGAGCGCCAGCATTGTCCCCCAATGATTGCAGAGTGCCAGCATTGTCCCCCAATGATTGCAGAGCGCCAGCATTGTCCCCCAATGGTTGCAGAGCGCCAGCATTGTCCCCCAATGATTGCAGAGTGCCAGCATTGTCCCCCAATGATTGCAGAGCGCCAGCATTGTCCCCCAATGATTGCAGAGTGCCAGCATTGTCCCCCAATGATTGCAGAGCGCCAGCATTGTCCCCCAATGATTGCAGGGCGCCAGCATTGTCCCCCAATGATTGCAGAGCGCCAGCATTGTCCCCCAATGATTGCAGAGTGCCAGCATTGTCCCCCAATGATTGCAGAGCGCCAGCATTGTCCCCCAATGATTGCAGAGCGCCAGCATTGTCCCCCAATGATTGCAGAGCGCCAGCATTGTCCCCCAATGATTGCAGAGTGCCAGCATTGTCCCCCAATGATTGCAGAGTGCCAGCGTGCGTGCTCCCTTCAAACTTACATGGCGGCGGCGCGGCTCAGCTTCTTCCTCCTCTTCTGCGGCGGGTCCTTCTCCCTCGTCGTCTCGGCGGCGGGAACCGGCGGGCGGGCGGCCTCTCCTCTTCTCTGAGCGGCGGTGACGGTGAGTGACTGACGCACGCACCGGCACCGCCCCATTGCGACGTCAGCGATATCCTGGATGATGATTGGTCCAGGCTGTAGACTGGACCAATCACAGCCAGGATATCAGAAAGTGGGGGTGTCCAACCGCAAAGACTTGCGCCCAGGATACCCCCCTACCCCCCCAGAAGGCAGCCAATTGGCGCCTCTTCTGGGACGTAACCCCACCCCCCCCCAGCCACCAGTTCCTTGGGTTCAGGCCGGCGAACCCAATTTTTTTTTGAACAACTTTATTTGTTCGTTTTTTTTTTTTCTTTTTTTTAGGGGTAGGGGGGCGGCGCCCTGGAGCCCCCTATGCACGGGCTGCCACTGCATCCAAGGAGTGTAAATCCACCTCCTTTTGATGTTTAGGCTTCGCGCAAAGCGAAGGCAAGACAATGTCCTCATTGAGATGAAATTCCGAGATTCTCTTCGGGAGAAAAGAAGGGTTAGGTCGCAAGACCACCTTATCCAAGTGAATCACCAAATACGGAGACCTGAAGGACAAGGCTGCCAGCTCCGACACTCTGCGAGCCGAAGTGATCGCCACCAAAAAAGCGACCTTCTTGGACAACAGAGGCAACGAGATCTCCCCGATCTTTTCAAAGGGAGCATGTTGCAACACGGAGAGAACGAGGTTCAAGTCCCATGGAGGCAAAGGCTCCCTCCTAGGAGGGACCAGGTGTCGCACCCCTTGAACAAAGGTGCTAACCAAAGAATTAGACGCCACATGGCGTTGAAAGAGAACGGCCAGCGCAGAAATCTGACCCTTAATCGTGGCCAACGCCAAACGCTGGTCCACACCCGTTTGAAGGAAAGACAACACCCTAGGCACCGAGTATGAGCGAGGGGAAAACCCCCTGGACTCACACTAGGCAAAATAGGCCTTCCAAGTAAGGTAGTAAACCTTCCCCGAAGAGGTCTTTCTAGCGTTGATCAAAGTGTGAATGACCTCAGGGGAGAGACCCCTATCCCTCAGGACCTTGGTTTCAACAGCCAGGCCGTCAAAGCCAGCGACTGTAAAGCAAGATGGAATGTCGGTCCTTGAGACAGAAGATCTTCTCGAAGAGGCAGACGCCACGGAGCGTCGACTGCCAGATTCACAAGGTCTGCGTACCAAGACCGGTGAGGCCAGTCTGGCGCCACCAGAATCACCGTGAGCGGTTCCGAGGACAACCTGCGAAGGAACCTGGTTACCTGGATAGCAGCTGAATCGGTGGGAATGCATACATCAGTCGATACTGATGCCACGGAGCCACTAACGCGTCCAACGCGTCTGCCCGAGGATCGCGCGTCCTTGCCACGAACCTTCCCACCTTGTTGTTCAGACGAGACACGAACAGGTCCACATCTGGAAGACCCCACTTCACGCACAACATCTGGAAGACATCCGGGTGGAGTGACCATTCCCCCTGGTCCAGGGTCTGGCGACTCAGATAATCCGCCTGCCAGTTCTCCACCCCCGGAATGTGAACTGCCGTGATCGCCGGGACGTGCGTCTCGGCCCAAGACAGAATGTCGGCCACCTCCCGAGCCGCTCGGGCACACCTGGTGCCCCCTTGGTGGTTGATGTAGGCCACCGCCGTGGCATTGTCCGTCTGCACCCGAACCGGACGGCCCTGAAGCCTGTCCGTCCAACGTCGAAGGCAGAGATTTATTGCCCGCAATTCCAGAATGTTGATCGGAAGGGAGGATTCCCCCTCCGACCAAGTACCCTGGACGGACAGAACGCCCAGAACACCACCCCAGCCCGACAGGCTGGCATCCATGGTGATCACCGTCCACGAAAGAGGGCGAAAAGACTTGCCCCCCGACACCGCTGGGGACTGTAGCCACCACAGAAGATCCCTTCTGGTGCGAGGACTCAACGAGATCTGAAGATCCAGAGATTGTGGTCGCCCGTCCCACCTGGACAGGATCTCCGCTTGGAGACCCCTCGTGTGAAACTGGGCGAAGGGAATCGCCTCGAAAGCCGAGATCATCAACCCCAGACACCTCATGCCCGTCCGGAGGGACGAGCACGGAACGTCCCTGAGGGACCTGACTTCTTCCTGAAGTGTCCTGAGCTTGTCTTCCGGCAGGAAGACCTTTGCCTGAACAGAGTCCAGGATCATTCCCAGGTAGGGAAGACGAACCGACGGGCACAGCTTCGATTTTGGAAAGTTTATCGTCCAACCAAACTCCCGTACAGTTTGCATCGTGACGGACAGGGCTGTCACCAGACCCTGACTGGTCGCAGACCGAACCAGAATGTCGTCCAGATACCCCACGACCGAGATGCCCTGGGCTCTCAATAAAGCCAGAACCGGTGCAAGCACCTTGGTGAACACCCGCGGAGCCGAAGCGAGACCAAAAGGCAGCGCCACGAATTGGTAATGATCCTCCGCAATGGCGAATCGAAGGTACCTCTGGTGACCCTCGAAAATGGGGATGTGAAGGTACGCATCCTTCAAATCGATGGATGCCATGAATTCTCCCGGAACTAGAGCAGCCACCACCGAGCGCAGGGATTCCATGCGGAACTTGCGAACCCGCACAAAACGGTTCAGAGCTTTTAAGTCCAGAATCGGACGTACCTTGCCCTCCTTTCTGGGCACAGTGAACAGATTTGAATAAAACCCCCGAAATCTGTCCCGATGAGGCACCGGAACCACCACTCCCTGAGCCCGCAGGTCCCGCACCGCCAGGTGCAGATCCCGCAAACGCTCCGGAGACAGCTGAAGATTTGAGGGAAAAAATCTGCTCGCCGGCCGAGAGAGAAACTCGATCTTGTAACCGGACCGAACGATCTGCTGAACCCACCTGTCCCGAACGCGGGCCAGCCAGGGTTGAAGAAAACCGAGCAAACGTCCCCCCACCCCAGAACTGGGTGAGGGCACCCCTTCAGGCCGCATTGTTATGGGCAGCGAACCCGGACTGGCCGGACTTCTGCTTACCTGTCCACGGCTTCTTTTGGGAGCCTTGACCTTTGAAGGGTTTGCCCTTATAGTGCGACCGAAAGGCACGAAAGGACCCCTGAGAGGGTCTAAACGAAGCATGCTTCTTACCTTGAGCAACCTTAGCCTTGTGAGACTGGGGCAAGAGCGTGCTCTTACCCCCAGTGATCCCCTTTATCAGCGTATCCAAGGAGTCGCCAAAAAGGCGAGATCCCGTATAAGGTAGATTAGCTAAAGTTTTGCGAGAAGATTGGTCCACAGACCAACATTTCAGCCAAATCAAGCGGCGTGTCAACACCGCCACGCTGTGCACACGTGCAGCCAAAGGGACTATATCTAAGTCCGCATCACACAAATACATGACACCCTGATGAATTTGATCCACCATAGCCAACGTTGTCGGCGGGGCAGAATCAGCCACCAGGACGCGCCTGAGCACCTGCGTCCAATCCGCGACAGCCTGAGCTGCCATAAGGGAAGCAAAAATAGCTCTTAGCATGGAACCGGTAACCGAGTAAGTATGGCGGGCAAGAGACTCCATTCTCCTGTCCGTGGGATCCCGGAACACCGGGGTATCCTCCGCCGGAATCGCAGTAGATTTATTCAAAACTGCCACCGCGTGATCCACCGGAGGCGGCACACACCAACGTTCATCAGTGGCGGGTGTGAAGGGATAACGCAGCTTGAACCTACTTGGCACAGCAAAAGACTTCTTTATATTGCGCCATTGTTCACTAACAGCGCGCTGAAAATCCTCAGTGCAAGGAAAAACCTGCGATGATTTGCGCCTCCGCTGCGTCCCATAAGAGGCCAGGACGGCAGGAGGACATGGTTCATCCTGCAAATGCAGTGTTTGTTTGATAGAAGCAACCAATTCATCCATGATTGCAAGCTCTTCAGACGAGCCAGGGGGGGAATCATCAACCCCTTCAACCTCTGCCTCCCCTTCCGGCCCTACAAGGTCCAGGGACGAACGGGACCCCGATAAGGGGACCCCAGCCATAGCAGCCCCATCACCATCGCCCTCTGAATCAGAGCAAATTGAAACTCTGGGCCGTTTTGTGGATTGAGCAGCCACAAGCATCTGCACCTGAGCAGCTAGGTTAGCCACAATGGTAGCCAAATCGCCCCCCTTGGGGGAAGCAGCAGACCCTTGGCCCCCCACTAAGGTGGGAGGAAATTTGCTTTCCTGAGAATCCATGCCCCAAAAGTTTGCAGGAAAAAAAAGGGGTACTGCCCCTTTAAGATCGCGGCGAGCGTAGCCCACCGCACACACAGCACACACCGACCCCCACAGGGAGAAGTACAAAACTTAGGCAAGGAATACAGGAATAAGGAAGATAAACCTGGAAGGACCACTCAGGCTGCTGCACCGATCGCTGTTCTCAGGGTAAAGGAAGTGATGCAATACAGACCGCTCCTATAAAGCCTATGGAAGGCTCCACAAACATGGCTGCTGGTGGGGGACTGCAAAGGCAGAGCATGCAGCGCTGACATGTGGCCTGAGCGATCGCCGCCAAAATGGCGGCGCTTGGCACCAAAAACGCCGCTCTTATTATACAGTAATGGCCATCATACGCCTGCAGTAATAAAAAAATGGCGGATCGCAGCAGCGGCCGCCGCATGTATGCACAAACATGTCTCACATCATGCCCCACAGCATACAGCATGTCACACAGAAAAGCACACAGCCTGTAACACAGAACAGTGCAGGATAGCCCCCCTCCTTGCAGCCCACAGAAAGCAGCAAACCAGACAGGGAGCCCAATAGTGTGTACAGAAAAGCAGGGTTACACAGTCCCAGACTGACACCCACTAAACAGACAGGTCCCCACACAGAGTACACTTACCTTCCGAACGGTGTGGGGAGCCCGCACAAGCGATCAAGTCGCTGCACAGAGGACAGGGAGAGTCGCAGCCAGGACGCAGTAGAACTGCGGTGCGAAACTGCATGGCGTCCAGCGAGGTAGCCACCTCACCGCAGCATCCCTGCAGCGAACAGGGATAGGTCGTTCACACATGCCAGGAAAAAACCTGACTGAACGCTCGATGGCAGGCTGGGAAGCCACTGGCCCACAACCTGCGACCAGGGGGGCCAGCCCGAGACCCAGCCCGCACGATCCTCTTCATCAGAAGAACTAACTAATGCTGAAAAATTAACAGCTAAGTAAAGAGAGAGAAAAACACTCAAATAAAATCAAAAAGAAGATAAAGGCTGAGACAAAAAGCCCCAGCACAGAAACAGCCTGCTACTCCTGATAGCTAGACAATGAAACTGAGGTATGGATACAGGAAGCAGGAGGGTATTGACTGAGGGGACCACCCCCTGGGGGTGGGATATGCTAAAAGCTTTAATATTGACATATTCTGTTGCCTAGCTACTCCTACTGAGCAAAGGTCAATTACCCCATTGTGACGAATATGAAGAGGCGGCGACTGTCGGAGGACGTAAGAGAAATACATTTTAGCCCTGAGCCTGATGAGAATTAGAGTCTCCTTCATCTCCTGCATGAGGCAAGGCAACACAAAGAATATATCCTTTCCTCAGTCTTTGCAGATACGTTATATATGTTTTCATAAGTTTGTGACAGGTCTACTTTAAATGGTAGGGTGGTGGCAGAAAGGCATCTTGTGAAATGTAATTGTGGGGAGCTCACTCATTTCTGATTATTATCTTGTGCATAGGATGCTGCATGTGGTCTATGTGTTCATCTACATCACTGCTATTCAGTTGAGTGCTTTACTCTCCTGGTACCCAACCTGCACCCCTTTGGCAAGTACTGTGAGGCCCTTGAGACCCCTGCAGATAGCACACTTTTTTTTTTTTTTAACTTAAGTGAATATTTATGCCTTTTTATACAGGATTCCAGTAGAGAAATGATTTGGTTAATTTCTTTCATGTTATCTTACTTTTTTCTGGACTGTTCTTTCTCTCATTTAATGTTTTCGTAATAGAAAAATAAATATTAAATGTGGAACAAGCTATTTTTAAGAGGACTGTAGGGATCACACACATGGAATCATTTGTTTTGAAAGGGACTGTAAAGGCAGCAGTCTCTAGAGGTCTAATATAACATAACATTATTTCTTCAAAGCATGCCCCATGTTTATACCAAATAAAAAATAATGTGTGGTTGTGCTGCTTGACTAATTGTGAAGCCTAAATAATATCACATTTAAAACAAACTTTAATCCTGATTCTGTAATAATAGTTATCATGTTATAACATTATTACACAGTGCCATAAATCAATATAATTTAAGATTAATCAGGGATGATAATATCATCAATAATATAAAACTCAACAGTGAAAAAATATACTAAAGGTAAAAAGAAAGAAAGTCCCAAAAGTCCCAACTACTAACACGTGCTAATAGTGCTTTTTCAAAAAATAGGCTTTAGAATCGTAGAATCCACACAGTGCTCCTCCAGATATAAAACAGTGCTTCGCCTCTTAGTGAAGTGCACACTCACATTTTGGCTAGACCTATAGATAGGCCAATCTTGCATAAACAGGGATATTCTCAATAT
This sequence comes from Pelophylax lessonae, assembly GCF_965119305.1. Taxonomy (NCBI): domain Eukaryota; kingdom Metazoa; phylum Chordata; class Amphibia; order Anura; family Ranidae; genus Pelophylax; species Pelophylax lessonae. The sequence goes on along the minus strand of NC_138772.1, from coordinate 378,545,614 downwards.
GATCTTGAACACCAGGTAATTATCCTCCACATTAATCTTCCTTAATGATGTGGCTTCCTTATGGGGAGTGGCTCAATACAGCTCTCAAAAAAGAGGGAATAGCCACCAATAGTGTAGATATATGTTTAGACATATAGATAAGTAACACCAATTCAGCTTCCAGAAAGGTACTGACATTTATTAAATAAAAACGAGCATTTGACAGCTAAGAAACATAGAAGTAAAAAACAAGCAGTGTCTCACATAGGGTTTCCAATCCAACATTCACGTTGCCTGGCTCCACCTCCACGCATTACACCACCCTCCCACGTGGCTTCCTCAGTAAGTAAAAGTTTTATCACAGCATTCATCACAGGCTTCAATAATCAGTACAAGATGATGGAGAGGAGTGTAAAAACATTGGTCTATACTGCTCAGAAATCTCACTTTGGGAAAAATATTCCAGTAAGGTATAAAGTATAAATATACCTTTTATAATTTAAATATTCTTTATCTCCAGGAGGGCCCGAGGGCCAAGGAACAAAATAGTACACAATATTCCAGCCCCCCATCCCCTCCCTGAATAAACAGTTCAATTTTTAGATGAATTTGGTCTTTATTAGATGTGGCAGGTGTTTGCAATGCAGAACATTAAAATAAAGAAAGAAGTAAAGCTAGGTTCCAATTTAATCGTACTCATAAACAATATTCTGTGGGAAAATGGGTTTCATGTGACAATACTCATGTCACATACATAGTGTAGTGCCCATGTGGCCTACAATATGTTGGGAGAATCACAAGGAAACTTTCTGCCTGCTTAGCTGAAAATAAAAACAACATTCAAAAGGGATACAAAAAGAATAGTGTTTCCAACCATTTCAGATTGATGCATAATAAAAATCCTTAGAATTTAGTGTTTTATGGAATTGATAAGGTGATTAAACATTGGAACGGGTCCAACTTAAAGATGGAGTTTGAGTTGGAGATTCTAACCCCAAATGATATGAACATAGAAATAGATCTCAATTGTTTTATTATGGATTTTTAATAAAACACTCCCTGATCTTATTATTTTAAAGCTATAGAAGGTAGGTTTGGATATGCTAATGTTATGGCAAGTGTTTTTATGGGTTTCTATTGGAATACATATGGAAGTATATACATCTATGGATATTATTATCTATTTTATTGTATACTTAATCTTACACTACACACAAAACAGGTCTAATTTTTATGTTTTTATTTATTAATATTTTAAATATAAAACAGGAAAAAATCTGCACTAGGTCAAGCAAAAAGAACGAAAAGGTAAGCAACCAATCAACTATAATACCAGCTGTAAATGATCTGCAGCATTAGCAGGATAAGCCCCAACACCTGCCAGCACCTGCGTTTAGCCCCACCTCCCAGCCCCCAAGAAGTGCAGTCAGGCCTGATCTCTGCTAGCACTAGCAGTCAATTTTTTTGGGAGCGGTTCAAACAGTCCTTGACAACAAGGTGCCCTTTTTACCTGTGAGTCACACTGGGTACCTACAAATTTATTTTCCAAAATGTCCAAATAAAGGTACACTAGTGAAGAGGCCTACACTATGCTGAGCATGACAAATGAGAGCAATGGGGAAGCCTCACTGTCAATCAGGCTCAGTATTCAAACCTGATGAGGAAGTAGTGGTCCCTGCTAAGGTCAGGCAGACCTGACCCTGTTCTTCTGTTGCTGAGGTGCAACAATGGCTGGGTTCTAGTATGCAGCAGAGTGTTGGTATTAGTGCCGCTCAACCTTCTGGTGAACTGGCAAGCACCAGCAGCCTAATACATCTTGGCCAAAGACAAACCAGCACTGCAGAGACACTTGGTGAGGTGGTGAGTCCTATAAGTGCAGTTCAAGCTGGTGCTGTGGCTAGCACAAGTAGTGTCCTGAAGCCACTAAGAATTTGAAGACAGTCCCATAGAGCCCATAGTGTCCTTCCTGAGGCGCTTGCAAATCCTGATTGAGAGCCCGCCACTTCTGCAGCTCCTGAACTTTCCCCATTCACTGGCCAACCCGGAATTCAGGTCAAAACAAACAATTTTATTCCCCTTGATTTATTTGAGCTGTTTTTCTATGGAAGATCTGTACAGATCTATTGTGGACCAAAGCAATTTATATGCCGATCAATTTATCACCGCAAATCCAAATTTGACCCTTGCCAGAGAATTTGCATGGAAACGTATCACAGTTTCAGAATTTAAAACCTTGCTGGCATATCCCTCATCATGGGCATTACTAAAAAGAGTGAGTTGCCGTCATATTGGTCCATTCACCCAATTCATCAAATGCCCGTGTTCTCTGCTGCCATGGTCGTACTGGGAGTGACCCTGGATATGACTGATTTCACAAAAGTTGGCCCCTTGTAAATCACTTCAACCAAAAGTTTGCAGCCTTGTTTATCCCCAAGAACAAGATGTCTGCATAGATGAGTTCCTGATTACATTTTCTGGCCGCCTTGTTTTCAAACAGTTTCTCCCCGGCAAGCGTGCCAGATATGGGGGTCAATATTCATATGCTCTGTGACAGGGCAACAAGCTTTACATGCAGTTTCCAGATTTATGAGGGGGAAAGATAGCAATGTGGAACCCCTCAACTGCCCAGACTACATGGGGAGCAGCGGCAAGATTGTTTGGGACTTGGTGTCACCCTTATTGGGAAAGGGGTACCATTAATACGTGGACAATTATTACACAAGCGTGCCACTTTTTAGTCACCTTTTTGAATCTAGGAATTGGTGCATGTGGCACTGTTGGATCTAATCGCTGGGATTTTCCCCCAACGGCTTGTAGATTACTGACTTAGACGTGGGGAGAGAGCCTGTTTGCAGTGTAATAAATTGCATGCAGTGAAGTGGAGGGACACACAGAATGTTTTCATTCTGTCCCCCACTCACGCAGATACGACAGTCCATGGCGACTAGTGTTGTTGAGATGCCTCTCTGTGTCCACGGCCACAACCTTAACATGGTAGGGGTGGACTTCAATGACCAGATAATGGCTCTGTGCTTAATTGCCCATAAGGCCAGACGTTGGTACAAGAAAGTGTCTGTATACTTATTCCAATTGGCTCTGCTGAACACTTATGTGCTATACAAAGCGTAAGGAAGAAGTGGAGCCTTCTTAAAATTCCAGGAAGAGATCATCATCACCTCCCTTCTGTATCCAGAAGGTGCTGTGGCCCAAATTTACAATCCAGATGCAGTGAGCCGGATGCATGAGAGGCATATTTAACGGATGTCCTCCCTAGTACCCCCACCCAAAGAGCACACTAAAGAAGATGTTGTGTCTGTAGAAAACGCAAATATGGGCATGACATCCACTTTTTTTGTGCCTCCTGTCCTGGCCAACCTGGTCTCCGCATCAGGGACTGTTTCCGCCGCTACCACACACTAGTAGAGTATTAGTATAGAGTACAGCACGGCACAGTCTAGGGCACACTTACACACAGGGTCTCGAAAGGCAATCATCTAGATGGAGTATTGGTAGTAGTACTAACATGTGGCTAAAAATAGATACAAACGAAGCACAAAGGAAAATATTGCTAGTAAAAAATGTATTAACAAGCCAAGGCTAAAGGGAAACACCAAAAGAAAAAAAGAGGGACATAGTAGATTATCCCACCAAAAATTGCCAAAATACCTTTCAGGAATGGTGGAGAGCTATGGCACTGGTGTGGAGGTATAACAAGATAGATCAAATGCATGTTCAACAAAGACACTTTCTTCAATGCCTCAAGCTCTATGTAACAAATAAGATAGATATATACTAGTAACCTACAATAGTTATATCCAAAAAAAAAAAAAGGTATTTTGCCGGTTTGGTGGGATATTCTACCATGTCCCTCATTTTCACATCACAGACCTGTAAAGGGAAGGTTAAAACATTTTCAAATGAGATCCAGGGACAGCATACTGACCATGCTCACTTTTAATAACATCACCCCAAAAAAATAACAACCCCTATTTAAGCCACACCAACAAAACCATGCCCACATTTTCAACATACCCTTAAACAATCGGCCACATACTGTACTTTAGAAACAAGAGGCAGACATTTAAAGTACAAAGCCTTTATCACAGCTTTAGAATAAATATAAACTTCACTTTTTAAAACGAAGTTTCCCTTTACAAGGAGTGCACGATCTTTGGTCCTAATCTTCTGGTAACTCATGGTACCAACAAAAGCAAAGATGTTCAGTACTTTCAGAGTCCAATAAAAAAGCTCTATAATGAAGAATTTTAAAATTAGAAAGTCAAAAATATGCAGTAGGGAAGAAAAACATACTACAAATATCTTTAAAGCGGAGTTCCGGGCACAGAAACCATTTTTCAACAAACATACCCCCGGGACAGTCAGGGCTAGTACATTCCACAATGGCTAGCCTCTGATCTGTCCCGGTTCGCACTTACCTTTTAGAAGAAATACTCACTTATAAAATTTCTTCCACAGTGTTGCCATCTCTGTTGTGGGCAGCTGAAGCCAGCGCGATCCTCTTCGGCGTCCTCTTCCGCGTCTTCTTGTCCCAGAATGCGCCTGCACCGGCCCCTCTCGTCACTTCCGGTGTGGCGCCGCATTCCTCCACAGCTTCTGGGCATGCCCAGAAGCTGTTTAGCGGGGGAATGCGGCGTCGCCCCAGAAGTGACGAGCGGGGCCGGCGCCGTCGCATTGATTCCTGGGAGCGATGACGTTCAGCTCCCAGGAATCATCGCAAGACAGGAAGTGACGGCGGAGCCGCGACTCAGAGGGAGGAAGTTCACTGAGGTGAGTATTTTCAATCTACAAATACAAGGTGAGTGAAAAAAAAATGCCTAACTATCCAATTCCTTTTCAGGTGAAGGAGACCAAGCGGATGGGCAAAAAAAAAAAAGGTAGTTTTTGTGCCCGGAACTTCACTTTAACATTTACATTTTTTCTGGCTCAAAAATTGCTAGTCTCTCTCTTCAGATGTGGACTAGTAAAAAGGCTTACATGATGTGCAGTGTGTCTCTGTTATATTTCTGTCAAGTGTCTCTGACATATTCCACTGCAATTTTTATTTTACTTTTTTTAAAGATTAAAAAACAAACAAACTGTAATTTGTATTTCTTCATAACGAGTGCATTACCTTTGCTTTTTTGTGCACTTTGTGTTGACATCTTATTAAGCTTTTTACAATACAGTGTGGTACTGCTCTAAAATCAGATCACATGCTATGCTATTAAACATATTTTGCCACTGTTTGGCAATTGTTATGGAGTTGGGAGATTTAGATTTATTTATTACACATCCTAATAGCTTTTAGATCTGTTCTTTTTACTACTTCAATCCCTCAATTCTAGCCTAATATTGTTGGATATCATTTTTGTTTTAAATTAATCAGATGGGATGCTGTTACTTTATGCAAGCTAAGGAATAATGTACAATTGAAAGAAATTATTTCACATACAAATTATGTGATGCCATAGTATACTGTTGTTGATGCTATTGTGAAGAATTGTACTGTTTTGTAACCCTGAATATAACTGAAATGCATCTCTGAAGCATGTATTTGAAGATGTGGATGTTTTTCCAATGTTGTCTTTGAAAGCATGTAAAATGGGGGACCCTTAAGCCCCGTACACACGTACCGATGGTCGGCTTACAAATGTTCCTCTTTTCTCCCCGGGATGTCGGTGTCTGCTGAAAAGTGCAAAGACAGCACAAGGACAGCACAAGAATTTTGTCCGCCGACTGCAGAAGTGATGTCATGTAATGGTTAACTTTCCCTGTGTTTTCTATTTTCTGAGCATGCCCAGTCTTGCAAATCTGCGGTCTGTCGGCCGAATTGTGTACTGACAGGCGAACAATCGTCCGTTCTGGTGTCGGCATACAAATATTTTCATGTTTGCACGAAAGACTTTTGTCCGCGGATTGTGCGCAGACATCTGTCGGAGGCACCATACTAACACACGTACAATCGGCAGATCCTTCGTCCACCGACGTTTGTATGCCGACGATCGGTACGTGTGTACGGGCCTTAAGTATATATTTTTTGCATTGGTGCATGTCCACATTATCCAGCTCTTTATGCTCTTTATTTGTCAATTTCTTGACCTTTAGTCTCAAACATTGAGAGAATTAATTTAGTGGATTTGCAGATTTTTGAAGGTTCGCCAAACATTCCTGCAAATTGAACCTGGGCAGATTTGCTTATGACTACAGCTGCAGGAAGATCTGATTCAGACTCAGAAGGTGAAAGTATAGAAGTATAGTGTTCTAAATCAGTTATCATGGCAGGCATTTGTTCATGAAATCCAGCATAGCTGTAGAAAATGCCTCCCTGGACAATGCAGAGAGGGAACCACACTTAAGGGAGGTAGAGAATATTCCAAGGAATATGTGGACGTAAAGAGTGAACAACAATCCAGGAAAGCGGTGTTAGGTCTTTTAAGAGGGAAACCGCAGGCCATCCTAGAGCTGTCAGAGGATCTTGAGATAATAAATGGTTATGATTCCGTGCTACGGTATGGACAAAATGGCTACTGCCTACCTCACATGTCTCACAAAGTGGGATATGGAAATTGATAAATACAGGGGAAGAGGTATAGTTGGTGCTGCCTATTTAGTGTGTGCAATCCTCATAGGAAAGAAATAACAAAAAAAAAAAAATACAAAAAAGTGCTATCCCTTTAAATAAACCTCAGATGTATGAGATAATGAAAACAATAATAAAGTGCAAACATGTTAGTAAAAATTCCCAAACAAGTGGTAATTCACAGTGTTTTGACTTACTGCTATTATTGCTTGAACCTCTGTGTAATGTTCTGGTACCTTTGGGTACCCTAATTACTCTTTCATAAGTGTATGCGCCCCACCATTCTCTTTTGGTAAGGTGCGCATACACCTTTAAGACTGATGCTGTCATCACTGAGCGCCGGACTGGATGGCTATTTAGATCGCCGGCTCTCACTCACATGTGTTCGTTCAAACTGCTTTGTGCCTTGATGCTAACCTGTCTTGAAGCTCTCATGCTTGCAAGCATACCTCGCTGTCGGAACCACGCTGCGCTGATCCCTGTATCCCGCTACCGGATCATCCGCTCTTGCCGAACCTCTCCTCTGCTACATTGCTATTAGTGATAAGTACCACACAGGGGAAACCTCTATAACCTTCATACTAAAGCTTACACTATCTAGCTCTGCATACTAAGGACTATTACTACATCTGCATTATCTAAGATTGCTAGCTCTTGAGCCTACTACCACCTGTTCTTGCACTGGGTTGATCTCTCTTGTATGTCCACCTGCTACTCTGTCATCTGCTACCATACATGATTGCTAAACCTATCTGCATCCCATCTGCTACTATCTTACTTTCAAGAACATTTCCTTTCAAGTGTCTGTCATCTACCATCTCTACCCAACCTGTCTCTTCAGCCTATCATCACTGTGTTACTATATACATAAGTCACTCTAGGAAACATCTTATTGAGTGTGTGTATTTACTTGCTGAATTGAGATCATCCACACATGATGAGTCATTGGGAGTTGGGATTGGTGTCTCAGCGTTTCTCTACATGACTACTGAAGTGGAATATTTCTGCAGCTGAAAATCCACATCATACATAAAATGCAGGAGCGTTACAGATTGAACGAACCACAAATGGATTCAGCAGAAATAACCACTCAGATGACACAATTAAAACAGCAAGTAACTGCGTTAATACACGCACTTGCTGAATTAAAAGAAGACAATCAGGCTCTGTCGCAGCAGGTAATTAGACTGACACAACTTACCACTGCTCAGTCCCCTGAACCCAAAATAAATCCTCCTTTGGTATTTACAGGCGATCGCAAAAAATTTCGCGAATTTAAAAACGCATGTGAGTTACTTTTCTTGCTAAAACCCCGTACCTACCTTACTGATCACATTAAGGTTTGTACTATTATTTCTTACCTAACAGGCGATCCTCGGGCCTGGGCAGACTCTCTTTTTGAGAAAAGCGACCAGCTTCTCAACTCCTATGCCTTGTTCCTAGCAGAACTCACTAGCCTATATGATGATCCCAATAGGCAGAGTACTGCCGATCTTCAATTAAGATCCTTGAAACAAGGTGGGAGACCTGTAGAAGACTTTGTCGCAGAATTCAAGAGATGAACCCTTGATTCAGAATGGAATGATGCATCTCTGAAAACCCAATTTAGGCTTGGCCTATCAGAGGCCGTTAAAGACGAGCTCGCCCGAGCGGATCTGCCAAAAACCCTGGATGCATTGATACAACTCAGTATCACCATAGATAGAAGACTACGAGAAAGAAAGGCTGAGAAAATGGGAATGCCATTATCCAGTTCTTCTCGGATTTCGGCCGTTGACCCCGTTCCTATGGAGGTAGGAACCATACGCCCACCTCTATCAACTATGGAAAGAGCCAAAAGACGATCTGGTAATCTCTGCTTGTACTGTGCATTCCCGGATCACAAGATAAACGTCTGTCCCCTAGTCTACAAAAAGAAGGGTGAGTCTTCACATGTCCTCCTAGGGGGATTGACAACTTCAATCACTAACCCTTACCTTTCTGTTTGCTTAACATTACAGTGGGACCAGAACAGGATTATTACTAAGGCCATGATTGACACAGGATCTTGTGGAAATTATATTGACATACGTTTTGCTGCTTTAAATAAAGTTCCTATTATTTCTAAACTTAAACCTGTCTCAGTGAGTCTTATTAATGGTGTTCCTTTATCCTCTGGTCCGATCACTGATCAGACACAGGCACTCCTAGTCACTACTAACGGGTCTCATATGGAGACCACTACCTTCGATCTAATACCTTCACCCCACTTTCCCATTGTGTTGGGACTTCCCTGGTTGCACACACATCAACCAACCATAGATTGGAAGGAACGGACCCTGGCCTTCCTCTCTTGCTATTGCGAGGGTACGTGTAACCTCCCGTCTTTCGAGAAGATCCTGTCTGTGGTGACAGATGAGATTGCACCACTATGTTATCAGGATCTCTCTGAGGTTTTTCTTGAGAAAAATGCTCAAGCACTACCTCCCCATCGAGACTATGATTGTAGCATTGATCTACTCCCAAATAGCAAATTGCCGTTCGGTCATGTTTATCCTCTTTCACAGGATGAACTTTCCCATCTCAAAGACTATTTGGATGAGAATTTGAAGAAAGGTTTTATTAGACCTTCCACTTCTTCCACAGCAGCAGGACTCTTTTTTGTCCGCAATAAGGACTCAAGTCTCAGGCCTATCATCGACTATAGGCAATTGAATGCTATTACAATAAAAGATCGCTATCCTCTACCGCTTATCCCTGAGCTCATTGAGCAGGTGCGTGGAGCTACCTATTTTTCAAAATTGGACCTGAAAGGAGCATACAATCTCATTCGAATCCGCGATGGACACGAGTGGAAGACTGCATTCAGAACCAGATACGGATTGTTCGAATATCTTGTAATGCCATTCGGGCTATGCAACGCCCCTGCAGTTTTTCAACGATTTATAAACAATATTTTCAGAGACTTACTAGATGTCTGTGTTGTGGTATATCTGGACGATATACTTATATATTCACGATCCCTGTCTGAACACATAAGACATGTAAGACTAGTATTATTGAGATTGCTTGCACACAACCTTTATGTGAAACTGAAAAAATGCTTGTTTCATAAAGAAGAGGTACTGTTTCTAGGCTACATCATATCCAAAACAGGAATCGAGATGGACATGAGTAAGATATCCTGCATTCAGGATTGGCCTACACCAACCACATGCAAGGCACTACAGCGATTCCTTGGATTTTCGAATTTCTACAGGAAGTTCATCAGAAACTTCTCTGCCATTGTGAGACCCCTCACACAGCTCACTAGCATTAAAAAAACATTCAAATGGTCAGATGAAGCAAATAAAGCTTTTCACCTGTTAAAGACAAGGTTTACTTCTGCTCCCATACTACGCCATCCAGACCCATCCCTCCAATACATTCTGGAAGTAGATGCGTCAAACATGGCAATAGGAGCAATACTCTCCCAACGACCAACTCACACTTCACCACTTCATCCAGTCGCCTTTTTTTCTAAATCCCTAAGCAGTCCAGAGATAAATTACCCCGTGGGTGAAAAGGAACTGCTTGCTATAAAATTGGCTCTGGAGAATTGGCGACATCTACTCGAAGGCACCCAATCACCAATACTTATATACACGGACCATAAAAATCTCCAATATCTTCAGACTAACAAAACTCTCTCTCACCGACAGGTACGATGGTCACTATTCTTTCTAAGGTTTAACTTCCTAGTGACCTACACACCTGCAGATAAGAACAAAAAGGCGGATGCACTATCACGACTAACTGAAGAAAACTACTTCGAAATCCCTTCCGTTCCTATAATACCTCACAAACGCATTATTGGAGTTGTCCGTTCCTTGAAGGAAGAGGTTTTGCATGGTATAAGTTTGGATTCACCCCCACCACAACTAAATACTGATGCAGAAGGCTTCCTCTACTACAACGACAAACTTTACATACCACCTACCATACGCACCAAGATCTTGGAATTATGGCATGATGTGCCTATGGCAGGACATATGGGTATGACAAAGACTCTTAATCTGATTACCAGGCAATTCTGGTGGCCTGACATGAAAACATCTATACAAAAATTCGTCTCTTCATGCAATGTCTGTGCCAGGTCCAAAATTGACACTACGAGACCATCCGGTCTACTATGCAGTCTACCAATACCCCAAACTCCATGGGAAGTTGTGTCCTTGGACTTTATAGTGGAATTGCCTCCTTCCAAAGGATTTAATACCATCTTAGTGTCAGTGGACCATCTGACAAAAATGGCACATTTCATTGCTATTCGCAGACTACCTTCGTCCAAACAAACGGCAGAACTCCTGATGAAACATGTCTTTAAGTTACATGGTATCCCAAAAACTCTTCTGTCTGACCGTGGATCACAATTTATTCCCAAGTTCTGGCAAGAACTATGTCACATACTACGGATCGAGCGGAAGCTCACTTCTCCTTACCATCCGCAGACCAACGGACAGACTGAAAGAGTTAACCAATGCATCGAGCAATATTTACGTTGTTACACTTCTTACCAACAGGATGATTGGGTGGATCTTCTCCCTCTGGCAGAATTTGCCTACAACAACGCAACCCACAGTACGACCAAGCAGAGTCCGTTCTACTTGAACTATGGGTTTCATCCCTCTATTCTTCCACCACGCATCCTTCCTTCAAATAACCCAGTAGCCTCAGACTATCTTACCCAAATAAAGGACTCTCTGGGTTTGCTTAATACTACCATTGCACAGGCTCATAGTCAACAAAAGAAGTACTATAATCTTCGCAGAAGACCTTCTCCTCAGTACGCTATCGGGGACCTCGTTTGGCTCTCAACAAAAAATTTAAGACTGAAAATCCCTAGCAAAAAGCTTGGACCTCTGTTCTTGGGACCTTTCCCAATCAAGAAACTTATTGGAAAAGCTGCAGTACAGCTTACATTGCCAATAGACCTCAAAATACATCCCATTTTCCATGTGTCGCTACTGAAGCCCCATGTTCCTGACCAAGGAATAAGGCCTACTATCCCACCTCCTCCTCCTGTACAAGTTGAAGGTGGAGAAGAATATGAGATAAAAGAGATTCTGGATTCTCGTATCCACAGAGGAAGACTTCAGTACTTGGTTCGATGGAAGAACTATGGGCCCCAAGATGACACCTGGCTAAACACCTCTGACATACATGCCTCTAGATTAATCCGCAATTTTCATGCGAAGTACCCAGACAAACCAGCTCCAGAGGCCTTCAGGAGCCGGCCTTAAGGGGGGGGGGTACTGTAATGTTCTGGTACCTTTGGGTACCCTAATTACTCTTTCATAAGTGTATGCGCCCCACCATTCTCTTTTGGTAAGGTGCGCATACACCTTTAAGACTGATGCTGTCATCACTGAGCGCCGGACTGGATGGCTATTTAGATCGCCGGCTCTCACTCACATGTGTTCGTTCAAACTGCTTTGTGCCTTGATGCTAACCTGTCTTGAAGCTCTCATGCTTGCAAGCATACCTCACTGTCGGAACCACGCTGCGCTGATCCCTGTATCCCGCTACCGGATCATCCGCTCTTGCCGAACCTCTCCTCTGCTACATTGCTATTAGTGATAAGTACCCCACAGGGGAAACCTCTATAACCTTCATACTAAAGCTTACACTATCTAGCTCTGCATACTAAGGACTATTACTACATCTGCATTATCTAAGATTGCTAGCTCTTGAGCCTACTACCACCTGTTCTTGCACTGGGTTGATCTCTCTTGTATGTCCACCTGCTACTCTGTCATCTGCTACCATACATGATTGCTAAACCTATCTGCATCCCATCTGCTACTATCTTACTTTCAAGAACATTTCCTTTCAAGTGTCTGTCATCTACCATCTCTACCCAACCTGTCTCTTCAGCCTATCATCACTGTGTTACTATATACATAAGTCACTCTAGGAAACATCTTATTGAGTGTGTGTATTTACTTGCTGAATTGAGATCATCCACACATGATGAGTCATTGGGAGTTGGGATTGGTGTCTCAGCGTTTCTCTACATGACTACTGAAGTGGAATATTTCTGCAGCTGAAAATCCACATCATACATAAAACGCAGGAGCGTTACACTCTGTAAGTAAGTTTTTTGCTTTTAATAATAAAACGTTTATGGTACAGACTTACACTATGAGATGCTTCTTTGTCCATGTACCCTGTTATAAGTGTCCCTATCGATCAGACCCGGTGAGGAGGAGGAGGAGACATAGGATCATGCAGTAACCTATTTGTTGGTGCCTCTGACCCCTGCAGGGGTTTAGTCCTCTGGTGAGTGTGGATCTGAGGGGGGAGCACAAGTGGATTCACCTTCAGTTTTCGTCACCAAAAGACTGACACTGCACTTTACTGTTTCTTTGCACCGAGTCACTTTACAAGATTTAGAAGGACTTATAGATTTTTTTTGAACATCATTTATGGCATGATTTAATTGATTATTATTATTATTATACAGGATTTATATAGCGCCAACAGTTTGCGCAGCACTTTACAATGTGAGGGAAGACAATACAGTTACAATACAGTTCAAAACAGGAGGAACTAGAGGGCCCTGCTCATTAGAGCTTACAATCTAGAAGGGAGGGTCAAGTGAAACAAAAGGCAATAACTGTGGGGGATGGGTTGATGGAGAAAATGGAGGTACATTTGTTAGGTGTTGGTAGGATAGGCTTCTCTGAAAAGGAGGGTTTTCAGAGATCGCCTAAAAGCTAATAGAGTAGGAGATAATCAGACAGATAAGGGTAAGGAGTTCCATAGGATTGGAGAGGCTCTGGAAAAGTCCTTGAGGCAAGCATGGGAAGAGGTGACGAGGGGGCTAGAGAGCAGGAGGTTTTGAGAGGAACAAATAGAGCGATTAGGTTGGTATTTTGAGACTAGGCTAGTGATGTAGCTGGGGGCTAAGCTGTGGATTGCTTTGTAAGATGTTGTAAGTATTTTGAATTTAACTTGTTGGGTGAGCGGAAGCCAGTGGAGGGCTTGACAGAGAGGAGCAGCGGACACTGAGCGATTGGTAAGGTGGATGAGTCTGGCGGCAGCATTCATGATGGATTGAAGGTGGGATAGCCTGTGTAGAGGTATGCCAACGAGAAGGGAATTGCAGTAGTCGAGGCGCGAGATGACCAGGGAGTTAACTAGGAGTTTTGTTGTGGTTAGAAAGGGGTGTATTTTGGAGATGTTGCGGAGGCTGAGGCGGCAAGATTTGGACAGCGATTGGATGTGGGGTTTGAAGGAGAGTTCAGAGTCCAGGACAACACCTAAGACCTTGGCATGCGGGGATGGGCTGCTAGTAATGCCATCGATATTGACGAAGAAATCAGGGGAAGGGGCACGTGGTGGAGGAAAAATTATAAGCTCGGTTTTGGATGGATTGAGTTTGAGGAAGTGGTGAGACATCCAGACCGATATATCTGATAGTATATTAGTGATACGTGAGGAGACTGAGGGAGAGAGCTGAGGGGTGGATAGATAGATTTGGGTATCGTCAGAGTAGAGATGGTATTGGAAGCTGTGGGAGGCTATCAACTGACCCAGAGAGGAGTTGTAGATTGAAAATAGGAGGGGTCCAAGAACAGAGCCTTGGGGGACCCCAACAGAGAAGGGAAGAGGAGAAGTAGAATTGTACATAACGCTAAAGCTGCGGTTGGATAAGTAGGAAGATAGCCAGTGAAGAGTGCAGTCACGGAGACCAAAGGCATGGAGTTTTTTGAGGAGGAGGGGATGGTCAACCGTATCAAAGGCAGCAGAAAGGTCCAGAAGTAGGAGCACAGAATAGTGTCCATTGGTTTTGGCCATTAGTAGATTGTTTGTCAGTTTTAGGAGAGCAGTTTCAGTGGAGGGTTGAGGCCGAAAACCAGACTGAAGGGGATCAAGGAGGCTATTCTCGGCAAGGTGGTCGCACAGTAGGTTGTAGACTAGGCGTTCGAGGAGTTTGGATGAAAAGGGGAGCAAGGAAATAGGGCGTAGGTTGTTCAGATCGGTTGGGTCCGATGAGGGCTTTTTAAGTATGGGGCTGACTAGTGCATGTTTTAGAGAGTTGGGGGAAGATGCCAGAAGAGAGGGAGAGATTGAAGATGTGGGTTAGAGAGCGTACAATAGGGCCAGAAGGTGAACGTAGCATTTGCGAGGGAACAGGATCCAGAGGGCAGGTGGTTAAGTGGATGTTAGCAAGTAGTTTACAGAGATGTATAGTAACGAAGTAGAACTACTTAAGTACTGTACTTAAGTACCGAAATGCAGTATCTGTACTTTCCTAGAGTAGAATTTTTTTCTCCTACTTCTACTTTTACTTCACTACATTTTTTCGATGATTTCGATACTTCTACTCAAGTATTTTTTTTTTTGTGCTGCATAGTTACTCGTTACTTTTAAAAAAATTACCACTGCCAGAACAGTAGATGGCAGGTTACATAAAGCTCAAAAAAATGTGTAAAATGTCATTTGTAAATCAGCGCATACGAAAATAAAGGCTGTGTATAATAAAAGCTGCTATACCAAATGTTTCCAATAAAAAGAAAATATGAAATAAGCAAATAAATGGTGCTACAGCGCTTAAAGTGCATCAAGAAACTACTAACAAACACAGGTTAATCATTTGAATAAATAATTTGAAATAATAAAAAACAATATGTTGTTCAAACTTTTGACTTCTTTCTTTAATAACTACATAACACAGTACTTTTACTTCTACTTTCAGTACTTGAGTAGAATTTTTTTTTCAAAACTACTGGTACTTTTTACTTTTAGTACTTAAGTAGCAAATTTTTTGAAAAAACTACTTGCAATACTTAAGTAAAAAAAATGTTGAATACTTTAGTACTTCTACTTAAGTAACTTTTTCTGCGAGCACTTCCACTTCTACTCAAGTCACTTTTTGATCGAGCACTTGTACTTTTACTCAAGTAGAAATTTCGAGTACTTTATACAAGTCTGGTAGTTTAGCAACCTCATCTGTAGTGACGGGGTTGAATGAGGGAAGTAATGATTGCACCTGTGGGCATGAAGCATAAGGCATGGAAGGTATCTGAACAGCAATGATCTCCTTACGAATTGTATCAATCCTCTGTTTGAAGTGGTAGAACTTGATTATTTGTTTATTATACTTATTATGGCACCTTTTTGCATATTCTTGCACCGAGAGCACTTTTTGTATATCATTATGTTGTTTTTATTATGATACAGGGTGCTTGACTATTTTAGATTTGTGGGTTACCACTTGGTTGGGAACTTTTACTAGCATGTTTACACTTTATTAATGTTTTCATTATCTCATACATATGAGGTTTATTTCATTTTTTTTTTCATTTTTTTTTCATTTCTTTCCTATGAGGATTACACACACTAAATAGGCAGTGCCACCTATACCTCTTCCCCTATATTCAGAGGATCTTGAGATGGAGAGGCTCCTGGGACTGCATTATTTGCGTTTAGGATTGACACGGACAAACTTAGTTAAAAACTTCATGAGCAGTGATGGAAAAACTGAAAAGATGGGAAGTGATAGTGCAGAGTACATATGTGTCAGAATGCTTTTGAGTGGCCCTTGACAAATGGCACTGAAGTGATTTGTATTAACCATTAAAAGTCTGCTGTACTGCTCCCCAACTACATTTAATGCACTTTAGGGCAAATGTGGCCTGTGATATAAATTTTGCTGTGCTGCACTGCAACCTTGCAGCTTGGTAGTTGGGTGGTAGTAAAACCACAACACCTATTTTCTCAGTCTGTGTAAATGAGGCCTAAAAGTGGCTTATACACTCATACACTAACATAAGTCAACATCACATGAGTTCAGATTTTATATCTTTGGTGTTAAGCTATGGGAGTTGTTGTCCCATACACAGAGAAAATATAGGTAGATTAGGACTAGATTAGCCTACTGTACTAAAATTGTTGGCCTGTGTATGGAAAATAATGAATACATTTATCATGGCCATACTAAAAAAGAGCTTTCTCTTTACCCAGTGCCTTTGTTTTTTATCCTGCACTACAACTTTCTAAAAAAAAAAAGCAGATTGGGCTCACCAAGGCGCAACTGGCCTGTGTTTTTCCATGTTCAGACTAAAGCTGGATACACATTATACAACTTTTGTTGGTAGATTTCCTTTAGATTTACCTTCAACTATGTAGTGCAAGGACCTGCCTGATTGCATACAAATTGAAAGTGTTCAGATTTGACCTCATATTATATGGGTTTGGTAAATCTAAAGGAAAAAATCTAGACAATTGTATAGTGTGCATGGCCCATTAGAATCATTCACAAAAAAATATATTTAGGCAGCTACTGGGATTTAGCTAGCAGAACAGCTAACTCCAGAACATGAAAGTCAGAAAGAATGTTGGATCCATTCAGCAAATTGAATGTTTCCCCTACGTGACTTTACATAGAGAATATAAAATTAAACAGATTGCCTATGGTTGAAGCTATTTCATAGTAACATGGTTATTAGATGGCCATACGAGAGCTTATTCATTTCTTACAGGTTTAAATATCCCACAAGAACCCCCCCCCCCAAAAAAAAACAAAAACAAAAAAACAAGCACTCAGTATTATTGTTGTGACAGGCTGAGACCTGTCAGAAAATGATGAATTGTGAATGAATAATACAAAAATTCCAAACCACAGCTGTTTTTCAGAGTTAAGCCTCAGTCATAGGTTAGGAATAAATATAAACCATTTTGGTTTGTACATGTCCTTACTTACCCTGGTTACATTCAAACATTTTTGCTTCTGGTAACATAGTAAATCAGTAATGTGGTATACATTTAATTGCTATGACTGAGAAAGAATATTTGGCTCTGCAGATGTATAGAGGCCTGGGCACCAGCATACAGGTAAAACTTATTTTCAGGAGGTAAGCAATGATAACCCAAGTCATTTTCTTTTTACTATATTTTCAAAAGCTACAACAAATTTACAGTATTATTATGTATTTTTTATTTTTACACTGTCTGTTTAAATTTTATTTAATTTTTTTTAATCACTTTTATTCCTAATAAAAGGAATGTAAACATCCCTTGTTAAAGAAATAAGGATGACAGGTTCACTTTATGAAGAGATCTGGGGTAAAAAAGGCCCCACAACTCTTCTTTACCTTTAAAAGCAAAAGATCAAAACATTTCCTTATGCTCAATATATACGTTCGCGGGGTGGAACTGTGCCTCGGATCTAGATTTTAAAAGGCAGGCAGACTTATTACAACAAAGGCTTCTGGCACGGGGGTACTCGGGGACCCTCCTTAGACATTCTTATAACAGAGCAAAGGAGAGATCTAAGACCTCTCTTTTATATGACACTTCTTCTTAACAGCTAAATTCAACTGTAGGCATTATTACAAAGTATTCATCCAATGAACCACAATTGCGATCATTAATTGCAAAGAATTGGCATTTTCTAACTGAGGACCATACCATTTCTAAATACATCAGACAGACCCCTGAACTTATTTTTCAATGGGCATCAGCATTAAGAGACCAGTTGACATCTAGTCACTATACACCATATAAAAAGAATGATGATTTCCAACCCCGTGGAACTTACCGATGTGGTAAATGCTCAAGGTGCGCATGGGTCCATGAAGGCCCAGGCATTAGATTGCCCAACGGGCAATGGCACAGATCAAATACTTTTTCTTATTGTTCCACTGAATGGGTGATATACATTATGACTTGTAGATGTGGTGCTTTCTATATCGGCAAAACCAAACGACAGTTTGGACAAAGGATTGGAGACCATAGCTATTATTCAGGCAGTGGAAAAGTTGTCACTTCAGTCACTAGGCACAGTCTTCATCACAAATATCATACAGAAATGGTGTATTTTTGGTTTTAGAAGTGATTGTACATGACCCTAGGGGAGGGAACTGGGACAAACGCATACTCCAGCGTGAGACCCTATGGGTCGAACGCCTTAAAGCTTTGGTACCTCCTGGACTTAAATATGTAAATACATATAAACCGTTTCTATGATGCCAATTCTAGTTAACCAGGATTATTAATTCTGTCAATTGGGCCTAATGCCTCTTGTCTTTCTATTTTTCTTCCATCAAGGCGTTTTGCCATCTTTTTGAAGTACACTCCTGACCTTTTGTGATTAATGGCGGGTACAAGCCTTTTTGGCACACTCAGGTTTATTTATTTCCCTCCCTATGTTTTCCCTTTACTCTTCCCCTTTATTCTGAATCCTGCATAATGATTAATCATCATTGCTTTCTTTACATTCAATTGTTAATATATGTTGCTATAATCAATATCTTAGATTATTGTACTGATTCTGTACGATGCTTGTAATTGGCATGGATTTATGTATTCCCTGGTGTGATGTTTTTCTATACACGTTTACCACCTGACTCCTGTATTCTATCTGGATGTAGATACTAGATCGTACTAATTAGACATATGTGTGACTTGTGCTACCTATATGTTTATAGGCTGGTCTTGTGCCCTCTTTTTGCCTACTTGCAATTTGGTGGTTTAAGTTTAGCCCGGGGTGTGGCCTCCTTTAGGGTTTCCTGGAGCTGTTGTTTCCTGGATGATGTGTGGCTCCATAGGGTTGGGTAGGCCACGGGATCCATTGGCCCTCCCTTTGTGGTCTATTGGGCATTTTTGCTTATCAAGGGGGGTACTGTCTCTCTCGGTGGGCGGATGCCTTGTTTTGATCTCGTGCATGCACAACATGTATGCGCACTATGGGGCCAGGTCTAGTGACGTCACACAGTGGGACGGGCTTTGCCGGACAGGAGTCTCATTCATGTAAATAGGGGGAGATGCAGCAAGGTTCCCTTGCAGAAGCTGGCCCGGGTCTGTTCTTCCCCTAGCTGGGTAAGTGTAAACCTAATATAACACTGGCACTGTGTGATCCATACTCTGTGCAAATGCTACAGGTGATGTTTCATATCCCTTCATTTTACAGGGGGGATACTTTTAATATTACAAGACTTGCAACACAGGCCTCACCTGTTGAGAAATACACTGTGAGAAATATACTGTGTTTTTTTTTTTTTTTTAACAGTTAAATTTTTATTTTATTGTTAAACATATAAACAACACAAATATTCCAATACAATACATTACTCTGCACAAGGAATAATATTATCCATACATACAAACACAAAAAAAAAAAAAAAAAAAAAAAAAAAAAAAAAATTCTTAGGGAGAGGAAGGGAAGGGGAATATCAATAAACCAGTTTAGAAACAAGGAGAAAAAAAAAAAAAAAAAATTAATAATAATAATAATAATAAGTGCCTACTTATATCATTATGGAACAGGTGACCTTGGCTCACCTACAGCGTCAATCCAGGCTGACCAGACTTTATCAAATTTTTTTGGACAATTCCTACTACCGTATGTGAAACGGTAGAATGGAAGTGTCTGTGTTTTAATACTCCATCTATCCTTGCAAGGATCTTTGAAGATGAGCATTTACAAATTAGTCCCCCTACTGAGTGATACTGAGTGATACTGCTATTTTATCCATGTGGCACACTAGATTACCTTTTTTTCTATTCTGATAAATATGATAGTGTCTGGCAGACACACAAAAGCATCATTATAATAACCATCAGTTTGTTTGCCTATTCACTATATATCCCTATTCTTTGGTTGATAATATAGGGGAAAGACCACTGTCAAATTGCGGTAACTTCCTTTAAGTGGCCCTATATGTTTCCCTTATCATACAAAGTAAATTTTAAACATACTGTATAAGGTAAGCTTAATACAAACACTACCCGAATATACAGGTACTAATGAGCAATTTAGTTATGGCTACTTTTTTTGTACTATTATTTGGCAGTATATTAGCCTGAAGTAACCTTTTGGTAATACTGACCCTCAGCGGTGGGAGGATCTGACCCAATACCCCAACGTCTGTGTTTATGGTGTGTTATATGTTCACTATCTAAATGGATACTTCAAAAACTTTTTTACTGTTTCTGTTATATTACTATCTCCTTTCTTACCAGATAAGGGACTCTTGATGGCCCTTTTTTCTCTCCCCCTTTTTTGTGTCAGGGACTTTTCCTTGTTCCCCATATGAGATCCCATTCTGGGTAAGAACGTGCATAGGCTATCATCACACCAGTGTCACTCTATATACATTTGTACATATGTTTGTTCATATTTTGAACTAATACTGTTATCATTTTATATTATTACAGTCTTAGATGTGAATTGCTCTATATGTGTGCTAAAAGCTCCTGAAGAAGCGGTGGTATCTCCACAAAATATGCCAAGCGTCCAACATCCAGATGGAATCTGCCACCATCGATAGTGGTTACATGGCTCCATCTGTGATTTACATTTTTTATAGAGCTTAATGTGAAAGACACAATATATTTTGTGCATATATCTTTTATACAAAAAATGCATGTTTTAATATGGTTTGAATAAAACTGAATTTTTTCCACTTCTGGACCAGAAGGATTTGCCCCCTTAATGACCAGGTCATTTTTTGCGATTCGGCACTGCGTTATTTTAACGGACAGATGCGCGGTCATGCAATGCTGTACTCAAATAAAATTTATGTTCTTTTTTCCCTACAAATAGAGCTTTCTTTTGGTGGTATTTGATCACTTGTGTGATTTTTATTTTTTGCGCTATAAACAAAAAAACAATATTTCTCACTTTCTACTATATAACATCCCCCCCCCCCCCCCAAAAAAAAAGAAATTAAAAATCAATTTTTTTTTAACATTTTAGGCCAAAAAATTGCAATAAGCGTATTTTGATTGGTTTGCGCAAAAGTTATCGTGTCTACTAACTACGGGAAAGATTTATGTAATTTTTATTGTTTTTTTTTTTTTTTACTAGTAATGGCGGCAATCTGCGGGACTGCGACATTGCGGCGGACAGATCGGACCCCTAACTGACATTTTTGACACTTTTGGGGGGACCAGTGACATTACTACAGTAATCAGTGCTAGAAATATGCACTGTTACTGTAATAATGACACTGGCAGGGAAGGGGTTAACACTGTGGGTGACCAAGGGCTTAAATGTGAGCCTAGGGGAGTGATTCTAACTGTATGGGGGCGGGGCTTATGGAATGACCATAGAGACCTGTGATCCTATATAGAAGGATCACAAGCACTCTGTGAACATTCCAGAGAGAAGAACGGTCAGCTGTGTTTACAACAGCTGACCGTCCTCTCTCAGCACGGAGTGAACGCGGGTGCCATGCAGCAGTCAAGGCCACCTGCCCCATGCATCGGAGTCCCCGCTGCCGAGTGGGGGCAGGAGCGCGCCAAGCTAGCTGCAGGTGCGTGACCGACGTAGCCCTACGTCGGTTCGCGCAAGAGTGCCAGCCTGCCGCAGTCCGGAAGCAGTTAAATTAACTGCTGTGTTTTGTATGCTACCATGAAAGTCCTCATATGCCTCAAAAAACATTTGTTTCTATTCTTCATCATCATTATCAACTTCCATATGTGAGCCATGTTGACATCGCCAGTACCAGATCCATATGCACATACTCCTTCTCTGCTGGCTTCAGTAGCACTTCAAGAGCATCTCTCAGAGACACACTTTTAATCAGCCATTTGTGGCTTTTTAATCAGGTGCAAAAACCTGAAGTGGAGTACTTCATCCCAATAAATAACACAGTCTAGACATATGCCCTATCTATCACTACACCATTCATTATCCAAGGTCATTCGTAAAATCATCTACACATTTCCTCCAGCTAACAGAAACATGTCTTGCTATTAATTAATTTATTTTTTGTTGTTTGTTTTCATTATATAAAAAAATGAATTTACAATTATATGCAGTAAGGAACACAATATAATAAACTGAATATTTTTTATGTAGTCTAATACATCTGTTAAAGTGAAAATAATTATTTTTAACATTTTTAAACTTCTGTTAAAATAACATGATGATGGAGATGATTGCTTTTTCAGTGTGAAAACATAAAAAAAGAATAAAAATTAAAATATGGCAAGTTCCCAAATGCCTGGTAAAGGTATGAAAGGCACACGATCCAAACAAAGAATCAGCTCCAAAGAACTCTAACATTGTGCTTTTGAAGGAAATAAGGTATTGTATATTATTATTCTTATTACACAGGATTTATCTAGTGCCAACAGTTTTCGCAGCACTTTACAACACAAGGGCAGTTACAATACAATTTAATACAGGAGGAATCAGAGGGCCCTGCTGGTTAGAGCTTACAATCTAGGAGGGAGGGTCAAGTGCTACAAAAGGTAACATCTGTGGATGATGAGCTGATGGAGAAAATAAAAGTACAGTTGTTAGGTGGGGCAGAATAGGCTTCTCTGAAGAAAAGGGTTTTCAGGGATCATCTAAAAGTGTTACTATTATTTTTATTAAATATGATTTATATAGCGCTGACAGTTTACGGAACGCTTTACAATTTGAGGGTAGACAGTACAAATACTTACTTTATATATGCGGCGACAGAGTGGCTCCTCCAGGCAAAACCACGTATCGGTACGTTGGTTGCCTGGTGGCAGCTAGGGGGCGAGGGTGCGCCCTCCATCGTCAGCGGGGAAACCGGTCAGGTGGCTCCGATTGCCGCCTGACACCCGCGCTCGCTCCCCGCTAAGAGAGATGGACGGTCGGCCGTTGTAAACACAGCCGACCGTTCTTCTCCCTGAAATGATCACAGAGCTCATGTGATCCTTCTATATAGGATCACATGTCTCTATGGTCATCTCAGAAGCCACGCCCCCCACAGTTAGAATCACTCCCCTAGGGCCACTTTTAACTCCTTGATCACCTTTGCTGTTAACCACTTCTCTGCCAGTGTTATTACTACAGTAAAAAAAAGGGGGGTAATAACTGCGCTAAAGGTAAAGAAAAATTGGTGAAGCAGCGACTTCAAGTGTGACCACACCCTCAAATCAATATATATACAATAAGTCGCGCTAAATGATATGAAACAAAATAAATTGTCCAACAAAAGTCCCAAATAGTGAACGTGAGTAAGTGAAGGAAATAGTTGAAATCTTGATCAGCACACAAGCAAACTGGATTCCCTTAGGAAATGTGCTTACCAGACAGGCAATTCAAAATCGCAAAATTCATATGCCAAGGTGACTTGATTGCGTGAAGTTTCAACGTTGAGATACTCGATGTGAAAGTGTCATAAATCATATAAAAAATAAAAAACACTCCATAGCGTGATACCGTACAATAAATGTTATTCCAAAAACAAATTCCACCACCACATAAAGGTGTGAGTATCCGTCACCAGTTGTGAAACTGCTTACCAGAAGGATGTATATCACAGACATAGATATCTATCCCAGTGATGAGAAAAGGAGAAAGAACCACCACCGACCATATAGCCTCTTACCATATTGAAAAATATGATTAGCAGAATTCAGAAATAAAAGATTTCAGGTACATCTGATCATCAAACGTCCCAAATAGTGAACGTGGATAAATAAATATTGATAATCTTGATCAGCACACACAGCAATCTACAGTCCCATAGGAGATGTGCTTACCAGACAGGCACTCAAAAATAGCAAAATTCATATGCCAAGGTAAATTTCATATGCCCAGGAGACTTGATTGCGTGAAGTTCCAGATTAAATATAAGATCAGCAGAGTTCAGATGTGATCCGAGTCTGTCTAATCACCAGCGTGACACCCAAAGACACCATAAGCCTCTTACCAGACCACAAATAAGATGCACAAATGTAGTCTCTCTATGCGCTCCCCCAACGTATAGACAGGTAACCTCAGGGACCCAAATGATGCCGATGGATGTAGCCAATATGAGTCTCAGTGATCAGGGTATTGCCAATGGATGGGGCCCGACCAGCCCGGACAAAGAGAAAAAGCGCCAATAGTGTAAAAACTTCAAACACCACTTTATTGTTAAAAGAAATGCACTTACAAGCGATTAGTAGATAAAGTCACGAAGGGATGTGGAGCCGCCGGCCGGACGGCAAAGCGCATCCGCTCCCTCGATAAGCTTCCGGGGATGACGTCAGCACGCCGTGACCTAACGGCGTTTCGTCCAAGGAGACGTTATCAAAAGGATATTTATAGCACTGATTACTGTAGTAATGTCACTGGTACCCCCAAAAGTGTCAAAAATGTCAGTTAGGGATCCGATCTGTCCACCGCAATGTCGCAGTCCCGCAAAAAAATCACAGATATTAAAAAAAAAACAATAAAAATTACATAAATCTTTCCCGTGATAACTTTTGCACAAACCAATAAAAATACGCTTATTTTTTTACTGATTTTTTTTTACCAAAAATATGTAGCAGACAACAAATTGGCCTAAAATGTGAAAAAATTTTGATTTTTAATTATTTTTATTTGAGAATGTCATATAGCAGAATGTGAAAAATATTGTTTTTTTTTTCCAAAATTGTCGCTTTCTCTATCGCTCATTGACAGACGTAGTCTTCTTGATTCTCAAGAGCTGGGTTATGTTGTCTCCGCAGGAGTAGGACTAGGCAGAATGACAAAACGTTCTGGCTCCACCCTAGGGGGCAGTCCCTGAGGGTATATCCTCCCTCTCTCTGCTACAGGGAATCAGTTTTTTTCTGTCTAGTCAGGAGTAAGGACCTAAGTTCCTTGCTGGGATCTTTTGGTCCTGGCAAGACTTTTTTTCTTTAAGAAAAAGACATTTTTTAGGTAGTTTTCTCCAGTGTTTTTTTCCTGTGAGATCTTCAAGCAAAAATGCCGGACTGGGCGACACTTGTGGTCACCCCAGCCGGCCTACGAGCGCGTGCAGACCAGGCATTGCGCTTGGTCGGCCGCGACATATTCAAGTAAGTATGCGGGCCGGGCGACGGGCTGGATGTATGATCCAGCGGTCACCCCGGTTTCTGCCTAAAAGCGCGTGCAGACCAGTGCGCTGAGTCGGCCGCGACGGAGTCCCAGTAAAGGGACTGACTTTGCGAGTTAAAAGCTCGCTTGGACGCCAGGACCAGAGAGTCGAGGCGTCCACAAACCCCCACCTCGGTGGAGAGGGTATTATGAAGAGAGGGTGCCTGTCGGTTCGGTATGGTGAGTAAAACGTTCCCTTTTTTCCTCATTTATGAGGCAGTATATATTATGGGCCCCTCCATATATGGTCAGTATATATCTGACACTTACAAGTCCCCCTTGTAATACAGCATGTGTTTGTGGGAAGTGGACTTGGTTCAAGAGCTAACACTCTACCCAGCAGACTGTAACATTACAGCAAACATAGGAGGTATAATCCTACCTTATGTGCAGTGTATCTCTGTAGATCCATATGTCACCTCTCAGCAGAGTGCAGGTGGATGTGCTGGGAAGACGATATCGGCGGTCCGCCGCCATTTTGCCGTAGACCGTATGCATGTATGTCCTCAGGTCACGCCGGCCGCCATGTTTTTGGAGTCTTATGTCTCTTCTATGGGGGCGGCCATGTTTTGTGAGCCCAGCTTCCTCGTGGAGGGCTGGGAACGCCGGAAGGCGTACACAGGGGGCGGAGCCACGCCTTCTGCCCGGGAAAAAGCAAACAGCTCCTTCCAGTCTGTGTAAGACAGACGCTGGCTGCAGTTTGTTGGAAACTGCACTGCATCGGTTGGTGAGCCTTGGGGGTCCCTCTCTCTCTCTCTGGGATCGAGAAGCAGGTACTCTGAGGGGCGCTATTGCGCTAGGGGGAGACACACAAAAAAAAAAAAAAAAAAAGTTTTTTTGTTTATTGCTGGCAAAAGTGTCCTGTATTAACATGGACCCTGCCACTCATGTATCTCCTCCGGATCCCCTCGAGGGGTCTGCGGGATCCTCCAGCACCCCATTGACAATTGAATCTTTGTCAGCCATTATGGAAACTTTTGTGTCCCGGGTGGAAGTGGCTTGTCAGGGACAGGGCGCAAGAAAGCGACCCCCGCCTAACCCCTTATTATCTGAAACCTCGGATTCAGACTCTGAGCCTATTTCTGCAGTTGCAGGTACTTCATCTGGTATTGGTGTCTCGGGTCCTGTCTCTTCAGACAGTGAGGAGGATGTTTCGGCATCTGCCATAGCCCGAGAGGAAGCGTTGGTAAACGCACTCATTGTATCTGTTCAAGAGACTTTAAGGTTACAGGGTATTCCATCAGAAATAGCTGAAACTGAGATCCCTTTTGGGACTAAAAAGCGCATCAAAGTGGCAAAGGTTTTTCCATTGCCCAAATGTTTTGGCAATCCAATCGATGAAGAATGGCGTCTGCCAAAACGCACTTTTAATATTTCCAAACGCATTGACAGGCGTTATCCGTTTGAGGAAACCCTTATTAACCACTTTAGTACCAGTCACGTAACCTCTACGTCATCAGACTTTGCGGGGTTATACCGGGATGATGCCTCTAGCTAGAGGCATCATCCCGGTACCGTTGTTTGAAGCCGACGGTCGGCTTTCCGTCGGTAACGATCGATGCGGCTCGGGAGCCGCTCGATCGTTACCCGGGGGGGCGGGAGGGGACGTCCCCCCCCTCCCGCCGCCTTCCGCGGCTTTGCTCGGGGCTACCGTCCCACCGGGAGCCCCGAGCACCCAGCCGGCACATCCGCCGGCTGGATGGAGTCCCGATGAATGCCGGAAACGGCATCGATCGGGTCTCCGATGACGTAACCCGGAGGCGGCGTCCATGAAGTCACGACCGGGTTACTGTGCTGCAAAAGGCGGCAGATTTGAAAAACGGCTGTATGCAAAAATGCCGTTTTCGGCGTTTTGCATACAGGGAAGTGTAGTGGAGGGGTCTAGGGTCTTTTAGACCCTCGATCCCTCCATAAAGAGTACCTGTCACGACATATTGCTGTCACCAGGGATGTTTACATTGCTTGTGACAGCAATAAAAGTGATCAGATTTTTTTTTTTTTAAAAACCTGTAATAAAGTTTAAAAAAAAAGAAAAAATAAATAGGAAAAAAAAAAAAAAAAAAAATTTAGCCGTCCCCGTCACCGTTAGCTCGCGCACAAAAAAAAACGTATACGCAAGTCGAGCCGCAAATGAAATCGCTGTTCAAACCACACATGTGAGGTATCGCCGCGATCGCCAGAGCGTGGGCAATAATTAAAAAAAAAGAGCTACACTCTAACTCTAAACTGGTAACCGTTAAATAAATTTAAAGCGTCGCAGATTGAGATCTCTATTGACCGTAGTTTGTCGCCATCCCACGGGGGGGCGCAATTTTAAACCGTAACATGTTTGGTATCTATTTACTCGGCGTGACATCATCTTTCACAATATACAAAAAAAATGGGCTAACTTTACTGTTTAGTATTTTTTAAATGCAGTGAAATGTGATTTTTCAAATTTTTTCCAAAAAAATGGCGTTTTAAAGACCGCTGCGCAAATACCGCGTGACAAAAAATTTTGCAATGACCGACATTTTATTCTCCAGAGTCTTTGCTAAAAAAATATATATAATGTTTGGGGGTTCTAAGTAGTTTTCTAGGAAAAAATACTGGTTTTAACTTGTGAACAAAAAGTGTCCGAAATAGGGCTGGGGCTAAAGTGGTTAAGAAATGGACAGAACCACCTGTGGTGGATTCACCAATTGCTAGATTGAATAAAGCCACGGTTATTCCTTTAGAAGACGCTCCGTCTTTTAAAGATCCAGTGGATCGCAAGATAGAAGCTATGTCTCGCACCATGTTTTCCTTGATTGGATCAGCTTTCAGGCCAATAATTGCTATTGGTCTGGTTTCGCAGGCTGTAACTGAATGGACCAAGTGGTTACGCCGGGACTTAGAAGAAGTCCCTCAGGCGGTATCAGATTTGTTGGAACAAATGATACAGGGGTTACAGTTTGTATGTGATGCGGCGTTAGACGCCACTCCATTAATGGCGCGAGCATCAGTCTCAGCAGTGGTTCTCAGGCGTACACTGTGGCTAAAAGGTTGGATAGCCGACCAAGGTTCCAAAAAAGCATTGGCTAATATCCCCTTTTCAGGAGAACGTCTATTTGGAGCCAACTTAGATGAGATCATTAAGGATCTCACCGGTGGAAAAAGCACCTTTTTACCGCAAAATTTTAAAGGTAGAGGAACTCGTCAAAGACGAGGGCCTTCTTTTTCTGCTCACAAGAGGTTTTTTCGTCCAGCGGGTGAAAAAACTAAGTCCTCCAAGGTTCCTACAGGAGGCGTCAGGAGTCGTTGGTCGGGCAAGCAAAAGCCCGCCCCCTCCAGACCTGAAGATAAACCATCCAAAGCCTGAAGGTGCGCCCCCACCCATAACTGGGGTGGGGGGACGTCTTCGCCGGTTCCCGGATCCATGGCTTTCCAGAATCCCGGACAAATGGGTTTGCGAAGTCATAAAGTCAGGGTACAAGATCGAGTTTCGATCTCTCCCACCGGCGCGATTCTTCCCTTCCAATATCCGACTATCTCCGGATCGTCTAGAAGATCTGCGGAGAGCAGTCACAGATCTACTACAACAAGGAGTGGTAGTCCACGTTCCTTGGACAGAACGGTTTCAAGGGTTTTATTCAAACCTGTTTACAATACCCAGGAAAGAGGGCAAAGTGCGTCCAATTCTGGACTTAAGAGCACTCAATTCTTTCGTCAACATAAGAAGATTCAGAATGGAGTCCATTCGCACGGTAGCAGCCTTCCTGCATCCAGGGGATGTCCTAGCGTCCATAGACATCAAGGACGCCTATCTTCACATTCCCATTTTCGCAGGACATCAGCGTTTTCTACGCTTTTCCGTAGAGGAGAACCACTATCAGTTTGTGGCGTTACCTTTCGGTCTCGCCACGGCTCCGCGGGTCTTCACAAAAGTGTTGGCCCCAATGTTGGCACTTCTGCGCCAAAGAGGTATATCGATTCTAGGTTACCTAGACGATCTTCTGCTTCATGCAGAGTCTCCTCAGACCTTGCTACAAAACATAGAAATTACTATGATTTCTTTACAGGAATTCGGGTGGCTGGTGAACCAGCAAAAGTCTTTTCTGGTTCCCACCCAGAGGCTCGAATATCTGGGTCTAATTCTAGACACAGTCAGGACAAGAGTGTTTCTTCCGGTAGGGAAACTTCGAAAGATTCAATCAGCAGTCCAGTTGTTACTGTCCAACAGCTGGTCTTCCCTTCGGACTTGCATGAGGGTTCTGGGGTTGATGGTGGCTTCATTCGAAGCAGTCCCATTTGCCCAGTCCCATACCCGAATTCTTCAGCAAGAGATTCTCCTCAGATGGAATCGGAATCCGGAATCCCTGGACAATCAGATACGATTGAGCAAACAGACCAGAGAGTCTCTGGTTTGGTGGCTTCGGTCTCCAATGCTCAGCCAGGGAAAGTCATTTCTGCCAATATATTGGACGATAGTGACCACGGATGCCAGTCTATCCGGATGGGGAGGAATTCTCGGTCAATTATCTGCCCAGGGACTTTGGTCCCCGGAAGAATCCAGATTACCGATAAATGTATTGGAACTGAGAGCGATCAGACTTTGTCTGATTCACTGGACCGAGCAGCTCCAGGGCAGCCCGGTTCGGATCCAGTCGGACAATGCCACGGCCGTGGCTTATGTCAATCACCAGGGGGGCACCAAGAGTGTCCGAGCGGCCAAAGAAGTGGCTTGCATTCTTCGCTGGGCGGAACGATTTGTTCCAGCAATCTCTGCGGTGTTCATTCCGGGGGTGGAGAATTGGCAGGCAGATTATCTCAGCCGTCAGACCCTGGATCAGGGGGAATGGTCCCTCCATCCAGACGTTTTCCACCAGTTGTGCCTACGGTGGGGCACCCCGGATGTGGATCTGTTGGCATCACGATTCAACAGGAAAGTTCAGAGATTCGTGGCTCGCTCCCGCGATCCTCTAGCAGAAACCGCAGACGCACTGATCGCCCCGTGGGGGCAATACCAGCTAATATATGCCTTCCCTCCTCTCGCGTTACTGCCAAGACTTCTTCGCAGGGTAGAGGAGGAAGGAATCCCAGTAATCCTGGTAGCTCCGGACTGGCCTCGTCGAGCTTGGTACGCCGACATGGTCAGACTGGTGGCGGACGTCCCGTGGAGACTTCCTCTCAGAGAGGATCTACTGTCTCAGGGACCGATCCTCCATCCTGCTTTACGATCGCTGGCTTTAACGGCCTGGCTATTGAGACCCAGGTGCTGAAGGACAAAGGTTTGTCAGCTTCAGTTATTCCTACTCTAGTTGAAGCAAGGAAAGCGACTTCCAGAAAGATTTATCATCGCACATGGAAGTCCTACATTGCATGGTGTGAACCTTTGGGGTTCCGTCCTCGGTCTTATTCGATTAGTCGAATATTGGCTTTTCTGCAACAAGGGGTTGAGCAGAAACTGGCCTTGAGTACTATCAAGGGTCAGGTCTCAGCATTAGCCATCTTCTTTCAGAAGCCTTTGGCTACTCATTCCTTGGTGCGGAATTTCATCCAGGGGGTGCGACATCTGGCTCCGCCAGTACACGCGCCGTTACCCCCCTGGGATCTTAATTTAGTGTTGTCGGTTCTTCAGAAACCTCCCTTTGAAGATATTAGGGAGATTCCTCTACCCACGTTGTCCCAGAAGGTGGCCTTCTTGGTGGCTATTACTTCTGCACGCAGGGTGTCAGAACTGGCCGCATTATCTTGTCGTTCACCATATCTGGTGGTTCATAGAGATAAGGTGGTTCTTCGTCCGAATCCATCCTTCCTACCAAAAGTAGTTTCAGAATTTCATCTGAATGAAGAAATTGTATTACCTTCCCTGTGTCCTAAGCCCAGTCATCCTCGGGAGTTTGCGTTACACTCCTTGGATGTGGTCCGGGCGATCAGGGTATACTTGAAAACGACAGACTCGTTTCGCAAGACGGATTCACTTTTTGTGATCCCAGATGGACCCAAAAAGGGGTTGCCTGCATCTGCCGCGACCATTTCCAGATGGATCAGACAGACGGTAGTACAGGCTTATTCTATTAAGGGTCGGGAGCCCCCGTTCCCTGTTAAGGCGCACTCCACTTAGTGCGTCATGGGCCTTTCGCCATCAGGCGTCAGTGGTCCAGGTGTGCAAGGCGGCTACCTGGTCGTCGGTGCATACCTTCTCTAAACATTATAAAGTTGATGTTATGGCATCGTCTGATGCCTCATTTGGCCGCAAGGTTTTGCAGGCCGCAATTTGAGGAGACCAGTGGTCTACCTCGAGGGTTTTTTTCCGTTGGAAAATTTTTCTTTAGTCTCATTCTTTGTTTATAATGAGCCTTTAAAACTTCTAGTTTGGCACCAGTTGGGCCTACTAGATTGGATTTGATTTTGTCAATCCCACCCCTCATTTGTGGCACTGCTTCTGGATGTCCCAGCTCTTGAGAATCAAGAAGACTACGTCTGTCAATGAGCGATAGAGAAAAATGGATTTTTGTAAGAACTTACCGTAAAATCCTTTTCTCTTAAGCTCATTGACAGACGTAGTACCCGCCCCTCTATCATTGAGTTGGGTTGGGTTAATTTCTCTGTACTGCTTTAAACAGAACTGATTCCCTGTAGCAGAGAGAGGGAGGATATACCCTCAGGGACTGCCCCCTAGGGTGGAGCCAGAACGTTTTGTCATTCTGCCTAGTCCTACTCCTGCGGAGACAACATAACCCAGCTCTTGAGAATCAAGAAGACTACGTCTGTCAATGAGCTTAAGAGAAAAGGATTTTACGGTAAGTTCTTACAAAAATCCATTTTTTTTTTTTATAGCGAAAAAAATTTAAATCGCACAGGTGATCAAATACTACCATAAGAAAGCTCTATTTGTGGGAAAAAAAGGACATCAATTTTATTTGGGTACAGCGTCGCACAACCGCACAATTGTCCGTTAAAGTCACGCAGTGCCGAATCGCAAAATAGGGCCTGGTCATTGAGCAGCCAAATCCTCCGGGGCTAAAGTGGTTAAACAGGCCATTCATGCTCAAAAACCAAAATAGGGCCTGGTCATTAAGGGGGCAAATCCTTCCGGTCTTAAAGTAGGAATCAGAGGGCCCTGCTGATTAGAGCTTACAATCTAAGAGGGAGGGTCAAGAGATACAAGAGGTAATAACTATGGGGGATGGGCTGATGGAGAAAATAAAAGTACAGTTGTAAATGTGCCTTAAAATGAGCTTTGGATGTTCATCTGGTAACAGCAGGATGTTGATTCTCCTCACATCAAACCCTCCAGCTCCAGCAGGAACACTGGGTTTGATTTACTAAAACTGGAAAGTGCAAAAAATCTAGTGCGGCTGTGCATGGTAGCCAATTCTAGAATATTGTGTAGAGATTTTATTAGCACACCTGAATAGCGCACCAATTTGGTAAACACATCACTGACGAAAATTAGGATGAAAATATTTCCATCAACGCAATGAACACTGAATACATACCTTAATGCTTCAACATACCTTAATGCTTCAGCAGTCTCCCTCCAGCGCTGCAAATGGTACCCCACCGCAGCCTGCTCTGTAAGATGCTGATAGCACTACATCTACTTCAGCATACCATACAACACACAGGGGTTCATTTACTAAAGGGAAAAAGACTGTGCACTGTTGCCCTCTGCAAGTGCAGTTGCTCCAGAGCTTAGTAAATGAGTTAAGGCTTACTTTGCAAACAGTACCTAATTACAAGCAAGAACAAAAAATCAAACACTGTAAAAATAACAAACATGTTATACTTACCTGCTCTGTTGCAGTGGATTTGCACAGGGCAGCCTGATCCTCCTCTTCTCTGGTCCTATTCGGCTCTCCTGGCTCCTCCCTCCTGTTGAGTGCCCCCACAGCAAGCAGCTTGCTATGGGGGCACCCAAGCCAAGTCACAGCTCCCTGTGTCCATTCAGACACGGAGCTGAAATTGAAACGAAAATGTGAGGGAGGGACTTTTATTTTTTATATTTTAAAGTTTCACTTCTGTTAACAAACAAACACATTTTTCCTTGCACATGATGGAAGTCAGCAGAGCTTCTGCTCATTTACTAAACTCTGGAGCAACTGCACTTAGTAAAGTGCACAGTCGTTTTGCCTTTAGTAAATAAACCCCACAGAGTTATAGTCCCTGTATTGTATGTGATAACACTGAGACTTTGCTCACAGACTGGAGCTTCAGAAAGAAGAGGAGAGCACTGGAGCCGGCTAGAGCCATAGGTGATCCAGCCTTTTCATCTCTCCCATTGATGCAACATGCATTTAACCCTTGCATTGTTGGGGGGGGGGGTTAATTTTCCCTTGAGTTGGACTTTAACATTGTTCACAGGTTATCTTTTTAGCTCTCAGTACTGTCATACAGAGGGCAGCGTTTTAAAATAAGATTATCAATATTATATTTTAACGCTCCATTGGATCTACATTTTTTTTGGCAGGTTAAACTTTTTTTTCACAGCTAAGCAGTTAAAACTGCAGCTGTTATATTATACAAGGCTGTTCATGAGATATTATATTTTTGAGTTTCTCACATTTCAAACACTTTTATGTTCATACATTTTCATGAATTTTATAAACCGACTGGATAGCTGAAAAATGTTTGTCTAATTCTGGCACTGATATTTGGGCACGTAATGGCTTTAGTACAGCAAAATTTGAATTCAATTTTCTATAAAAAGTCTATAAATCTGCAAAAAAACTTAAAGTGTTACTAAAGTTATTCTTTTTTTTATTCAAATAAAAATATGTGATACTTACCTGCCCTGTGCAGTGGTATTGCTCCCTTACCTTCTCTTCTGGAGTCAGCACTGTCTGCTCCTCCTCTTCTCCAAGCGCTCCCCCAATAAGTCACGTGCTGAAGGGGCACCGGTGGCTGCATGCTCATGAGCCAGGGCTGTGTGCATCCATAGACACACAAAGTTGCTTGGCCACGCCTCCTGCTCCCTCCTCACTGCTCTCAATGTGTCCTGTGGGAAGAGGAAGAGTGGAGAGCGGGACTGTAGACAGGACAGTGCTAGATCGATAGAGGAGCCATGTAAGTGTTTAGGGATGCGGGAAAAGTCAGAGGAACATTTGTTTACGTAATTCAATGACTGCAGTAAGGTAAAAAATGCAAAGACTTAAGAACAACTTTAAATATTTCTGGTAGATAAAGATAACGTTAGGATCTCATAGAATGCAAACTAGGAAATCAATATTTAGTAATTCTAGGCTGGATAGCAGTGCTCAGAGCCTAGAATTAAGCAATAACAGAAGGTCAAATATGTCAAGGATTATATTCAGAATTTTCCT
Source organism: Pelophylax lessonae (assembly GCF_965119305.1). Lineage (NCBI taxonomy): Eukaryota > Metazoa > Chordata > Amphibia > Anura > Ranidae > Pelophylax > Pelophylax lessonae. The sequence goes on along the minus strand of NC_138772.1, from coordinate 378,510,930 downwards.
TCATTCATATTGTCAATAAATATGATAAAAACGTTTCTTTTAGTTTGGGAAAGGTGTTGCTATTTCTCCCAGCTGGAGAATTTCCTTTATTTCCTGTGTTGATGACAATATTGTCACTATGACAGGAGATAACCCCAAAAGAGACTCAGATGGTAGTAAAACCCAGCAGAGGTTCTAACCCCACTTCAACATATCCCAATGAAAAAAAAAAAGTTGGTTTAGTGCCGGTGTAACGTTAAAAAACCCTACCTCGTGAAAATTCCCTACCCTCGTCACTTCCTGTGCACATACGTCATGGAACAGCTGAGCAGCTTACCACTGCGCATGCTCACTGCTCCGGAGGGTAGCACCTACGTCATTGAACAGCTGAACAGCTTACCAGTGCGCATGCTCACAGCCCTGGAGGGTAGGGAATTTTCACGGGATAGGGATTTGTAACGTTACACCGCATCGGCTGTTGCCGCGGGTACATTAAATCATCTACGTTGCGACATTAAATCATCTCCGCTCCAACCCCTCTGACTTCCCTGATCTCGGCTACTAAATGTAAAAGCAGCGGGTGTATGAAAATATAAATCACGGAGAGCTCGGCTCCGTGATTTATATTTTCATAGACCCGCCGCCGCTTTTACATTTAGTAGCCGAGATTAGGGAAGTCACAGTGGTAGGAGCGGAGATGATTTCATGTTGCAGCGGAGATGATTTCATGTACCCGCGGCAACAGCTGATGTGGTGTAACGTTAAAAAAACCCTACCCCGTGAAAATACCCTACCCTCCGGAGCCGTGAGCATGCGCACTGGTAAGCTGCTCAGCTGTTCCATGACGTAGGTGCACCGGAAGTGACGAGGGTAGGGAATTTTCACGGGTAGGGTTTTTCACGGAGCACCGAATCGCACTGGTGACATGCAGGAACCCTGCAAATCCACTGCGGGTTCCCTGACTGGCAGGCAGTTCACACTGCCATATGTGAACTGCTGGGAGTGTGAATGTAAAGTTAATGACACCCCAGATTAGTTTGCATATCGCAGTGCGCACTGTCAATTCAGACAGGAATTGGATCGCATAGGTGTGAACACCCATGTGACTTGATTCTGGTGCGGACCAAAAAAAGGGTCCTGCACCACTTTGGTCCGAATGCAAAGCAAATTCAGGCATACGATCTGTATGGCTGAATTTGCATCGCACAGACATTGCATGTGATTTGCAGAGCAGTGTGGTGCGAATCACATGCAATGTCTTACATCACTATAGTGTGAACCGGCACTAAACACTGTAAATCCTTTTCTTATAATGGAGCATGACAGAAAATAGAGTACACACAAATGGTGGGCCTTTCTGTACAATAGGGTAATCTGGTAAGATATAGGAAACAAAATCATTCAGGAATAGTATTCTTAGGATCATTCAATTAGACTGATTGGTCAGGTCACCCTATACATATGTTATATTTTCTTAAAGTGAACTTTACCAATGCTTTATCTTTGCTCCAATCATGCTAAAATGATGTATAAAATAAAAAATAACAAAAATGACCTGTATGGAAAAAAGTTTATAAATATATTTATCCTTGTCTGATTTCCATACTGTGGGATTGGGCGGGGGGGCATACTCCTTTCAAAAAGATCCCAGGTAATGCTAAGTAGCCCCAATCACATGAGAGAATGCACATACACAGTACAGGAACATGTTCTCACAAGATTTAGGTTGCACATTTTTACCCTGGATCTCACTGGAGGGTGCATGATGTCACCCTATGCACCCTAAGGTAGGTAGGTAAGGAGGGGTAAGTATACACTTTTTCCATACAAGTTTTTTTGCTTGGAGTTTGCATGTGCTCCCTGTGCCTGCATTGGTTTCCTCCAGGCCCTCTGGTTTCCTCCCACAGCCTAAAGACATGATGGTAGATTAATTGGCTCCTTTCTAAATTGGCCTTAGAATGTGTATGTATTAATGTGGTTTAGAGACCTTAGATTGTAAGCTCCTTGAGAGCAGTGACTGCTGTGAATGTACGAAACAGTATAGAATAGATGTAAAGCACTGGGTAAATTGTTGGCGCTATGTAAGTACCTGTAGTAATAATAATAATAATAATAATACATTTTTTAGCTCAAGGCCTAACAACCATGATAGGGTAGAGCCAGGTTAGGCATCTGATGGTCATTTCTGGTAGTTAGAGGCCTATTTGCATAACAGATTGGAAGTAGGGTTGAGCGAACACCTAGATGTCCGTGTTCGACGGGTTCGGCCGAACTTTAAAAAAAAGTCCGGGTCCGTGTCCCGGACTTTTACCGAACTTTTCCCGGACACCGAACCCCATTGAAGTCAATGGGGACCCGAACTTTAAGGCACTAAAATGGCTCTAAAACACCAAAGGAAAGGGCTAGAGTGCTGCAAATGGCAGCAAAACGTAATTAAGAGCATGGCAAGTGCTCTGCAAACAAATGTGGATAGGGAAATAACTTAAAACAACAAAAAAAAACCAGAAAAATAAAACAATGTTCTTCTTCATCTCTGAAGGACGAGGCCCATATGGAGTAGGAGGGAGGTTGAGGTGGTGGTGGATGTGGCGGTGACATAGGCGTGCGCACAGGGTGTGCTGGGTGTGCCTGGGCACACCCTAATCACCTAGGGCACATAGCATTGCCAGTGAGGAGATGGGAAAGATCTCCCTGGGACCTGCTCTGCTCTATTTCTCCTTGCCTACAGGTACATGGCCCCGATACATTACTCTCCCTGCTGGCAAACACATGCATGTGTATTTCAACTTTGGGGTGCACACCTTAATGCAATAGGCTGCGCACACCTATGGGCGGTGTAGGTGGAAGCGGCGGTGGAGGAGGACCAGGGCCGGATTAACAGCATCATGGGCTTGGTGCTGAGGATTTTGAAGGGCCTTAAGGGCCGTGCCTTGCCATGCACCCAGAGGAGGAAGGGTGCAGCCATGCATGCCTAATTCAACATGGGATGCTGTCTCTGAAGCCCATAAACACATCCATGCATCGCCAACTGTCCCTCCTTGTCCGGCCTTCACGCTGTGTGGGGAGATTCTGAGGGTGCTGCCTGGGGAAGCGAGCATAGAAGCCAGACTTCTGTGTTTACAAGTGACAGAAGAGCGGTAACAGTGAATATGGCCAACCCGGGGCCTATATAAAAGGTAGGGGCCTGGAGCTGCAGCTCCAATAGCCCCTACATTAATCTGGCCCTGAGGAGGAGGACGAGGTAGCCAACACTGCTTCTTTTCAAAAATTTTAAATGAGGGTACACCCCAAAAGAGTGAGAAAGAGCAAAAATGGAACAATGGGTGGGTAAGGTCGGTATCCATTGCTATTCTGCATAAGGTACGGAAAAGTCCCGTGGGATCCATGCCTGGTTCATTTTAATGAACGTGAGCTTGTCCACATTGTCTCTGGACAGGCGGCTGCGCTTGTCTGTTATAACGCCCCCAGCCGTGCTAAATACCCGTTCAGATAATACACTGGCTGCAGGGCACGCCAGCACCTCCAAGGCGTAAAGGGCAAGCTCAGGCCATGTGCCCAATTTGGAGACCCAGAAGTTGAAGGGGGCAGACCCGTCATTCACTACATGTAGGCGTGTGCACACATACTGCTCCACCATGTTGGTAAAATGCTGCCTCCTGCTAAGACGTTCCATCTGAGCTGCTGGTGCTGCTGTTTGTTGTGGCGTGCTGACAAAGCTTTTCCACATTTCGGCCATGCTAACCCTGCCTTCTGAGGTGCTGGCGGTGCCCTGGTTGCGTTGGCGACCTCCTCCTCCTCCTCCTCTGCCTTGTGCTTCCACTGTGGCCCCGCTGTCAGATGGGAATGCCAGCAGCATGGCGTCTACCAGCGTGCGCTTGTACTCGCGCATCTTGCGATCGCGCTCCAGTGAGTGAATTAAGGACGGTACGTTGTCCTTGTAACGGGGATCCAGCAGCGTGGCCACCCAGTAATCAGCACAAGTTAGAATGTGGGCAACTCGGCGGTCGTTGTGGAGACACTGCAGCATGTAATCGCTCATGTGTGCCAGGCTGCCCAGAGGCGACGAAAGGCTGTCCTCTGTGGGAGGTGTATCGTCCGTGTCCTCTGTATCCCCCCAGCCACGCACCAGTGATGGCCATGAGCTGGCCTGGGTGCCACCCTGCTGTGAACATGGTTCCATCTCCTCCTCCAGCTCCTCCTCCTCCTCATCCTCCTCATCCTCCAGAACTGTGCCCCTGCTGGACAATTGCGTCCCTGGCGTTTGCGTGTGCAGGAACCCACCCTCGGAGCCCCTTGCGAATGACTGCCCTGAAAGCCTTGGAAATGTTACCTCTTCATCCTCCTCCTCCTCCTCATCCTGTGCCACATCCTCTTCCATCATCGCCCGAATTGTTTTTTCAAGGAGGCATAGAAGTGGGATAGTTAAGCTGAGAACGGCGTCATTGCCACTGGCCATGTTGGTGGAGTACTCAAAACAGCGCAACAAGGCACACAGGTCTCGCATGGAGGCCCAGTTATTGGTGGTGAAGTGGTGCTGTTCCGCAGAGCGACTCACGCGTGCGTGCTGCAGCTGAAACTCCACTATGGCCTGCTGCTGCTCGCACAGTCTTTCCAGCATGTGCAAGGTGGAGTTCCACCTTGTGGGCACGTCACATATGAGGCGATGAGCGGGAAGGCCGAAGTTACGCTGCAGCGCTGCCAGGCGAGCAGCAGCAGGGTGAGAACGCCGAAAGTGCGCACAAACGGCCCGCACTTTCTGCAGCAGCTCTGACATATCGGGGTAGTTTTTAAGGAACCTCTGCACCACCAAATTCAGCACATGCGCCAGGCAAGGGATGTGCGTCAAACCGGCTAGGCCCAGAGCTGCTATGAGATTTCGCCCGTTATCACACACCACCAGGCCGGGCTTGAGGCTCGCTGGCAGCAACCACTCATTTGTCTGCTGTTCCATGCTCCTCCACAACTCCTGCGCGGTGTGTGGTTTGTCCCCCAAACAGGCAAGTTGTAAAACTGCCTGCTGTCGTTTACCCCTGGCCGTGCTGAAGTTGGTGGTGAAGGTGTTACGCTGTCCGGATGAGGAGGCGGTAGAGGATGAGGAAGCGGAGTAGGAGGAGTTACGAACAGGAGGCAAACTGAAGCGCCCTGCAATCCTCGGTGGTGGAAGGACATGCGCCAAATTGCTATCCGCCTCAGGCCCATCCGCCACTGCATTTACCCAGTGTGCCGTTAGGGAGATATAACGCCCCTGACCGTGCTTACTGGTCCACGTATCCGTAGTTAGGTGGACCTTGGCACAGATGGCGTTGCGCAGTGCACACCTGATATTTTCCCCCACTTGGTTGTGCAGGGAAGGGATGGCTTGCCTGGAAAAGTAGTGGCGGCTGGGCACGACGTACTGTGGGACAGCCACCGACATAAGGTTTTTAAAACTGTGCGTCTCCACCAGACGGAATGACAGCATTTCAAAGGCCAATAATTTTGAAATGCTGGCATTCAGGGCCAGGGATCGCGGGTGGGTAGGGGGGTACTTCCTCTTCCTCTCAAGTGTTTGGGAGATGGAAAGCTGAACGCTTCCACGGGACATTGTGGAGATGGTTGTTGGTGACCCAGGTGGTGGTGTTGCTGACAGATCGTCTGTTTGCGGGGTGGCAGGTGCCGGTATCACTACAGATGTGGCTGGAGCGGCCGAGACTGCAGCAGAAGAGGAAGCAGGATGAGCCAGAGACGTTTCTTGGTTTTGAAGGTGTGTACTCCACTGCAGCTCGTGCTTTGCACTTAGATGCCTGATCATGCAGGTTGTGCTCAGGTTGAGAAGGTTCATGCCTCGCTTCAAGCTCTGATTGCACAGGGTGCAAACCACTCGTGTCCTGTCATCAGCACATTTTCTAAAGAACTTCCACGCTAGAGAACTCCTTTGAGCTGACTTTGGTGCGCTCGTTCCCTTGCTGCGTTGGGCAGTAGCGGGCGTAGTGTCTAGGGCACGGCCGCTCCGCTTCTGCACCCTGCTCCCTCTTCTGCTGTGCTGGTGGCTCTGTGCGACCACCGCCTCTTCCTCCAAACTACTCAGGTCACCTGCATGACGTTCATTCCATGTGGGGTCGAGGACCTCATCGTCCTCCACATCATCTTCCACCCAGTCTTCACCCCTGCCCTCCTTGTCGGTCTCCACAATGCTGAACGCCGCAGCAGTTGGCACCTGCGTTTCGTCATCATCGGAGACGTGCTGCGATGATCCTTGCATGTACTCATCTTGAGAAATAAGTGGTTGGGCATCGCTGCACTCAATCTCTTCCACTTCTGGGGCAGGGCTAGGTGGATGGCCCTGGGAAACCCTGCTGACAGAGTCCTCAAAAAGAATAAGAGACTGCTGTATGGCTTGGGGCTCAGACTGCTGGCCTGATTTGCAAGGGGGTGAGGTGAAAGACGGTTGGACATTGGCTGCAGGTGCCAACTCTGACCTTTCTGCAGTAGACTGGGTGGGAGACAATGTGAAGGAACTGGAGGCACTGTCAGCAGCAAACCAATCTACTATCGCCTCAACTTGTTCTGGCCTCATCACTTCTAGGGGCGTTTGATGCCCTACCAAATACTGATGCAGGTTCTGTCGCCTACTCACACTTGAGGAAGGTGTTTCACTTGTGCGTGTAGCTGGCACAGATCGACCATGTCCTCTCCTTGCAACAGGAGCTCTACCAGCAGCACCACGACCCAGGCCACGGCCCTTATTTGACGGTCTCCTCATATTTCTGTAATTTAAGATCTTGCCCTAGAAAGGTTTTTATTGAATAGCGGAATAGAAAATATGATCCAAAAAAAGTGTATGTATATCACACGTACACAACCACACTAGGCCCCAATTACTATTGTTTGTACCCCTAAAAGGCTAGGAGTAGGGGGAGTATGGAACAGGCAGCACCCTCAAACCTTCAGAAGTATGAGATGAACCCCAACAACTTGGAAAGGTGGATCTCTCTCACACGTACCAACACAGACTATCCCCCAATTTAACTGATCCCCAAAGGTTTTTGATTAAATAGCGGAATAGAAAATATGATCCCAAAAAAGTGTATGTATATCACACGTACACAACCACACTAGGCCCCAATTACTATTGTTTGTACCCCTAAAAGGCTAGGAGTAGGGGGAGTATGGAACAGGCAGCACCCTCAAACCTTCAGAAGTATGAGATGAACCCCAACAACTTGGAAAGGTGGATCTCTCTCACACGTACCAACACAGACTATCCCCCAATTTAACTGATCCCCAAAGGTTTTTGATTAAATAGCGGAATAGAAAATATGATCCCAAAAAAGTGTATGTATATCACACGTACACAATCACACTAGGCCCCAATTACTATTGTTTGTACCCCTAAAAGGCTAGGAGTAGGGGGAGTATGGAACAGGCAGCACCCTCAAACCTTCAGAAGTATGAGATGAACCCCAACAACTTGGAAAGGTGGATCTCTCTCACACGTACCAACACAGACTATCCCCCAATTTAACTGATCCCCAAAGGTTTTTGATTAAATAGCGGAATAGAAAATATGATCCCAAAAAAGTGTATGTATATCACACGTACACAACCACACTAGGCCCCAATTACTATTGTTTGTACCCCTAAAAGGCTAGGAGTAGGGGGAGTATGGAACAGGCAGCACCCTCAAACCTTCAGAAGTATGAGATGAACCCCAACAACTTGGAAAGGTGGATCTCTCTCACACGTACCAACACAGACTATCCCCCAATTTAACTGATCCCCAAAGGTTTTTGATTAAATAGCGGAATAGAAAATATGATCCCAAAAAAGTGTATGTATATCACACGTACACAACCACACTAGGCCCCAATTACTATTGTTTGTACCCCTAAAAGGCTAGGAGTAGGGGGAGTATGGAACAGGCAGCACCCTCAAACCTTCAGAAGTATGAGATGAACCCCAACAACTTGGAAAGGTGGATCTCTCTCACACGTACCAACACAGACTATCCCCCAATTTAACTGATCCCCAAAGGTTTTTGATTAAATAGCGGAATAGAAAATATGATCCCAAAAAAGTGTATGTATATCACACGTACACAACCACACTAGGCCCCAATTACTATTGTTTGTACCCCTAAAAGGCTAGATGAGGAGTAGGGGGAGTATGGAACAGGCAGCACCCTCAAACCTTCAGAAGTATGAGATTGTGTTCACTGTACCCCACAAAGATTGAGTTCACTGCACCCCACAATGATTGTGTTCACTGCACCCCACAAAGATTGTGTTCACTGCACCTCACAAAGATTGTGTTCACTGTACCCCCCAAAGATTGTGTTCACTGCACCCCACAAAGATTCTGTTCACTGTACCCCACAAAGATTGTGTTCACTGCACCCCAAAAAGGATGTTGTTCACTGCACCCCAAAAAGGATGTTGTTCACTCCACCCCAAAAAGATTGTGTTCACTGCACCCCACAAAGATTGTGTTCACTGCACCCCAAAAAGATTGTGTTCACTGCACCCCAAAAATGATTTTGTTCACTGCACCCCAAAAAGGATTTTGTTCACTGCACCCCAAAAAGGATGTTGTTAACTCCACCCCAAAAAGATTGTGTTCACTGCACCCCAAAAAGATTGTGTTCACTGCACCCCACAAAGGATTTTGTTCACTGCACCCCAAAAAGATTGTGTTCACTGCACCCCAAAAAGGATGTTGTTCACTGCACCCCAAAAAGGATTTTGTTCACTGCACCCCAAAAAGATTGTGTTCACTGCACCCCACAAAGGATTTTGTTCACTGCACCCCACAAAGATTGTGTTCACTGCACACCAAAAAGGATTGTGTTCACTGCACCCCAAAAAGATTTTGTTCACTGCACCCCAAAAAGATTGTGTTCACTGCAGCCCAAAAAGATTGTGTTCACTGCAGCCCAAAAAGATTGTGTTCACTGCAGCCCAAAAAGATTGTGTTCACTGCAGCCCAAAAAGATTGTGTTCACTGCAGCCCAAAAAGATTGTGTTCACTGCAGCTCACACACAGAAAAATGGATGTGGATCACTGACACCTGCCTATCTCCAATCCCACACCACACAGCAATATCGATAGTAGTTTGTAGAACACAGTTTCCCTAAAATTCAGCAGACTCTGTCCCTAACAGGATTGAGAAGAGATCGTAGATCAGGATTGAGTGCAGACCCCACCCCCCACACAGCAATATCGATTGTAGTTTGTAGAAGACACTGACCCTATAATTCAGCAGACTCTATCCCTAAAATGCCTACAACTCGCCCTGCCTAAACACTCCGACCTGTCCCTCAATTCTATCCGGACACAAATGGTTTTTTCCTGCCTATCTTTCCCTAATCAGCAGCCAGCACGTTGATGTGTGCTCTGTCCCTGAATCTAAGCAGCATAATGACGCCGCTGCGGCTGCCTCGAACTTATAAAGACTTGGTCACATGCTTCAGACGGCCAATCACAGCTACTGAGACATTTGCAGGCATGGCTGGGATGGCTTAAGGCACACCAGTTAAACGATTGTTGATTGGCTGTTGAAAGCCCGCCATGAAAAGAGCGCCAAAGCATGCAAAACCCGGAAATAAAACGACCGAACACGGATTTTTACCCGAACATACAGTAAAGTGTCCGTGTCCGTGTTCGGGTACAAAAAATCCAATTATTCGGTACGAACACGAATAATACAGTCCGTGTTCGCTCAACACTAATTGGAAGCTAATAGGAACTAAGGTGCAAAGTAGGTAGGCTGACTCTGAGTTCCAGTGCCATACCATGGTTTCTTCAGAAGCTGTATCAGGCTGTTGGGAAAACAGTGGAAGGATCTCCCCATCATTGCTGATCTTGTCTTCTGGTCCCTAACTCATAGACAAATACCCCATTGTGATCATTCTCGGGGTCCTCTACAACTGAACTTTTCTGAAACATTCTTCCACCAGAACTCTTGTTGGGTCCAATGCTCATAACACTAGTTTGTACATTGGATGTATGTAATGTTAATAAATTATTATGTAAAGTTTGTATTATTTTAATACTAGCGTGCATCTACAGTATATGCCAATGGTTAAAGTGTTACTAAACCCACAACAGTAAAAAATCTGTCTGTAGAGCATGCTTGTTATATTCACTGTGTAACTTAAAGTGGAAGTCCAGCCTAATACCTCAAAATACCTTCAATTCTCCCCTGGAATTATTAATGTTAACTGAGTTCAGCCTCATGTGTCAAAATGAAAAAATCCCAGATTTTTCTACCTTTATTTTGCAGTATTCAGTGCTGTCACATGACTTGAATTCCTCTTCCTGCTGAGTCCAAGAGCAGCAAGTGGGTGTGGTTACTAAAAGCTAGTGACATCACTTCCAGGGAGGGGCACTGTTCCAGTGGGCGTTTACAGAATGGGAGGAGCTGATCATAGGTTCCCGCTCAGTGTTTTCTCGTCATTAAAGATGCATTGTACATCTTAATTCATGAGAAAATTAAGAAATAAAAAAGACCCCTCCACACAGGACACGGGGGGGGGGGGGGGGGGAGTGGAGTGTACACATACAGTATACATACAGTATACAGTGGGGATCGAAAGTTTGAGCCAAGGAAGGATGGAAAAATCTCCAAAAGGCATCAAATTACAGCTTAGACATTCTTATAATATGTCAACAAAAGTTAGATTTTATTTCCATCATTTACACTTTCAAAATAACAGAAAACAAAAAAATGGCGTCTGCAAAAGTTTGGGCACCCTGCAGAGTTAATATCTTTTACTGCCCCCTTTGGCAAGTATCACAGCTTGTAAATGCCAAGAGACTTTCAATTCTTGTTCTTTGAGATTTCTGGGCTGTTTGTCACGCACTGCTCTTTTAAGGTCTATCCATAGATTTTCAATTATGTTGAGGTCAGGAGATTGTGAAGGCCATGCATGGCAAAACCTTCAGTTTACCTCTTTTGATGTAATCCCCCGTGGATTTCGAGGTGTGTTTAGGATCATTATCCATTTGTAGAAGCCATCCTCTCTTTAACTTCAGCTTTTTCACAGATGGCATCAAGTTACCATCCAAAATTTGCTGAAATTTTATTGAATCCATTTTTCCTTCTACTCGTGAGATGTTCCCTGTGCCACTGGCTGCAATACAACCCCAAAGCATGATTGATCCACCCCCATGCTTAACAGTTGGACAGAGGTTCTTTTCATTAAATTCTGTGCCCCTTCTTCTCCAAGCGTACCTTTGCTTATTCTGACCAAAAAGTTCAATTTTAACCTCATCGGTCCACAGAACTTGTTTCCAAAATGCATCAGGCTTGTCTATATGTTCATTTGCAAAGTTCAAATGCTGATTTTTCTGGTGAGGACGTAGAAGAGGTTTTCTTCTGATGATTCTTCCATGAAGACCATATTTGTACAATTATCTCTTTATAGTGGAATAGTGTACCACAACTTCAGTGTCTGCCAGATCTTTCAAACGTGGGTTTTGAATTGTTTTTCTCACAATCCTGCAAGCTGTTCTGTCTGATTGGCCTTCCAGATCTTGCTTTAACTTCCACTGTTCCTGATGACTGCCATTTCTTAAATACATTCTGAACAGAGGATATTGACATCTAAAAACGCTTTGCTATCTTCTTAAAGCCTTCTCCAGCTTTGTGATAGTCAACTATTTTCAGTTTCAGTTTTCTAGACAACTGCTTAGAAGATCCCATGTTGCTGATTGTTGGGGCAAGGTCAGATGAGTCTGGGCATTTAAAACCTTTGAGATTGACATCACCTGGTCTTCCCAGATGATGATTGAGAACAATCCATGACACTGGCAGGCCTCAGCTTTGCAAAGGGGGCAGTGCATGCTATAAATTCTGCAGGGTGCCCAAACTTTTGCAGACACCATTTTTTTGTTTTCTGTAATTTTGAAAGTGTCAATGATGGAAATAAAATCTAACTTTTGTTGACATATTATAAGAATGTCTAATCTGTAATTTGATGCCTTTTGGAGATTTTTCCATCTTTCCTTGGCTTCTTTATGCACATTAATACAAATTTTTACCTGGGGTGCCCAAACATAGCTGTGCTGGGGGGGGGGGGGGTGCACATATACAGTATAGCTGATAGCTGTGCTGGGCTTTGAAAGAAGACTATCATAGGAGAAGGAAGCTAGACACGGGGGAAGGGGGGGGAGGAACTGCAGTGCTCTGGGGTCTCAGCTCACAGTCTACAATGATCATAGTACAGGCAACCACACTAAGACTACGTTTCTACTAGTCGGACTTGTCATGCGACTTTGGACTCGCAAAGTCACATGACAAGTCACAGTCCATTGATTACAATGGCACCCATTCCCATATATATGCAACTTTGAAAATCAGGGACTTTGAAAAGATACCTGCACTATTTTGATGCAACTTTTGATGCAACTTTAATCCAGAGAGTGTAATGTTGGATCAAAGTCGCATCAAAGTCACACTCTAAATCATAATAGTGGAAACATAAACTAAAGATTTGTTTCCACTAGTGTGACTTGTTAAGTCGCATGACAAGTCACAGACCATTGATTACAATGATTACAATGTGACTTTGATCCAGAGAGTGTAAAGTTGAATCAAAGTCGCACACTAAATCGCAATAGTGGAAACATAGACTAAAGCTCCGTTTCCACTATTGTGACTTGTCATGCAACTTTGGACATACAAAGTCGCATGGCAAGTCACAGTCTATTGATTTCAATGGCACCCATTCCCATCTATGCGACTTTGAAAATCAGTGACCTTGAAAAGATACCTGCACTACTTGTCATGCAACTTTTTGTGTGAAAAGTCACATGACAAGTTGCACTAGTGGAAACAGAGCCTAAAACTCATTACTCACATGTAATGAGCAATAGAAATGGATCTGTATCCTTATAAACTTTCAAAAATGTTCCTTTGTACCTTATTTCTTTCATATATTGGGCCCCCCCCCCTCTCTCAGGAAAAGCTGCTAGCCTAAAAGAGGCAATGAAAACAGGAGATCATGTTCTGTGAAGGATGGGAGGGGTGGAGGTGGGGCTGGGCAGGTCTAGGCATGCCTGTCTAAGAAAGACTGACAACCTTTTTAGGAAGTGAAAGACAGATTAGCAAATTCAGATAAAGGGAAATAGCGTTGTTGGTGAAGAACAGGAAGAAGCTGTTTGTCTAGTTTAGATAAGACTTTCTATGCTACACAAGCAGCTAGCCAGAAAATGAATAATATAAAGATATTTAACATACTACTATCAGGAAAATTTTCATTTTTGACTGGAGTTACCCTTTAAATGAATAATCCTCAGCACTGTGTAAAAAAGCTGTGTGATCCTGTATGCACAGATCCTCCCCCTCCAACACGTTCACTCTGGATAAGCCCAGATAAGCACAATAAGTGTAGTTCAGCTGCACATGCTCAGTTTGGTCTCTATTGCTGGAGTGGACATTTCCTAGTTTTAGCCGAGCTATTCAGGTCACGTGATATTGACATCACACATTTGGGCTTATACAGATCCTAAATGACAGCCCAGTCCCTACCTCCTCCTCCATGCCCAGTAACTAAAAAAAGAACACAGTGGGTGGGATGTCCCATCTTGATTGATGGATGATCCCATCCCCTCCCATAAAAGCAAGAGGACACAGGCTGTAGTGGATTTCAAGAGGCAGTGATTTCATAAATGAGATAATACCACTGTACATGTTTTTGCAGTGTTCTTTTTTGACCTCTCAGCGGCATCAGTTACAGCCTGCAGGCGTGCATATTGAGGTCATAAATATTTCTAAACTTCTAAAAATACATTTATTTTCCAATTTCTAAAATCATAAGTAATACAGATCATGCCAAAAATGTGTTATGTTTTCTTTTTTTCATATTGTTGATCCGTCTTTATCCCTTTTTGTGTCTTTACTCTGCTTTCTCTCTCTCTCCCCCTGTCATCCTCATCCCATCTGGCACCTAACACCCCACCCCTGTCATCCTCATCCTCATCACACCTGGCAACCCACTGATACCATACTAATACCCCACCCCTGTCATCCTCATCCTTATCACACCTGGAAACCCACTGCAACCTTGTTGACACCCCACCCCTGTCATCCTTATCCTCATCTTCATCACACCTGGCAACCCACTGATACCTTGCTAACACCCCACCTCCTGTCATCCTCATCCTCATTTTCATCACACCTGGCAACCCACTGATACCTTACTAACACCCCACCCCTTGTCATCCTCATCCTCATCTCCATCACACCTGGCAATTCACTGATACCTTACTAACACCCTGCCCCCTGTCACCCTCATCACTTCTGGCAACCCACTGATACCATACTAACACCCCACCCCCTGTCATCCTCATCCTTATCACACCTGGAAACCCACTGCAACCTTGTTAACACCCCACCCCTGTCATCCTCATCCTCATTTAAATCACACCTGGCAACCCACTGATACCTTAGTAACACCCCACCCCTTGTCATCCTCATCCTCATCTCCATCACACCTGGCAACTCACTGATACCTTACAAACACCCTGCGCCCTGTCACCCTCATCCTCATCACATCTGGCAACCCACTGATACCCTACTAAGACCCCACCCCATGTCATCCTCATCCTCATCACACCTGGCAACCCATTGATACCTTACTAACACCCCACCCCCTGTCATCCTCATCTTCATCACACCTGGCAACCCACTGATACCTTGCTAGCACTCCCATCCCTGTCATCCTCACCCTGATCACACCTGACAACTCACTGATACCTCCCTAACACCCCGCCCCTGTCATCCTCCTCCCCATCTTCTTCGCACCTGGAAACCCACTGCAACCTTGCTAACACCCCACCCCTGTCATCCTCATGCTCATCTTTATCACACCTGGCAACCCACTGCAACCTTCTAACACTCCACCCCCTGTCACCCTAATCCTCATCTTCATCACACCTCGCACCCTACTGCAACCTTGCTAACACCCCACCCCCTGTCATCCCCATCCTTATCTTCATCACACCTGGCAACCCACTGATACCCTACTAACACCTACTCCCTTTCATCCTCATCTTCATCACACCTGGCAACCCACTCATACCTCACTAATACCTGCTATCCTCATCCTCATCTTCATCACAACCCACAACAGTAAAATCAGTCTGTATATGCAGTAAGGCATGCTTGTTATACAACTTAGTGTGGATCCTAAGGGGCTAATCCTCTGCATTGTGTAAAAAGGCTGTTCAATCCCGTCTTCACTGATCATTTCCTTCCTTCACAGACTGCAAAACATAACCTAATATTTATTATATTTAGATCTTGTCTATAGAGCCAGGCTTTAAAACCTGCATGTTTTTTGATTATATTTTCATCACATTTTTATCACATTATTATCACATTTGTATTGCTGTCACTTTTGCGATATATGTCACTTTTTTTTTTTAGCGCTGCACATTTTGTTTATATATGTATTGGATCGTTGTCTATAGATCAGTGTCAGCAGCTTTATTTTTTTAGTAATCTTCACGCATCATATTATTTTTAGCGCAGAAATACCCTCTTTTTGTATATTGCCCGCTATCAGCTGACATGGTGAAGCAGCTTCAGGCTCTGTTCAGATGCCAACAATTTTATCTGCTGGCATTGCCTTTTAGCATGCAGCTGCGCTCGCCCCCTTCCCTGCCTGGCACTTTAGTGAGCACTGCAGGAGTAGAGAGCTGTGAGTAAAAACTGAGCGATCAGCGGTCATGTGATTGCTCAAATCTATATTAATAAGAGCCAAGTGTCCCTGCGTCCAGATTTCCCTGTGTCCGTGGAAATGCGCTACTGAAATGTGATGACATGTGGCTTGAATCACCCCTTTGGAATCATTAGAGCTTCAGCAAACAAAGGAGCTGTGTAAGAAATGTGATGATTTCTCAGTTCAGGCTGAAAACCTAGTGGAGAAAACTAAAGCGGAGAAAACTAAAGCAAGTGATATAAAGCTGGGAGAAAAAAGCAAACACCACCTAGTGGAGAAAACTAAGGCTGTTGGTGAAAACGTGAAGCAAATGAATAAGTGCCTTTCAGGGAATATTTCCAAAATGGAACTGGTGAAAGACAGGTGGCAGAAGTTTGATCGTGATCTTGAGATGCATTCCATGTGGAATTCAGATAGAGAAAAGGAACTAGGTGACCTTGAGCGGTCAAATAGTTCAGCAGAAAGTGCATTGAAGAAACCTGTAAAAGAATGTGTTCTCTTCACTGATGCAGAGAGGAGGTCTATAATGGATACCACCCAGATCGCTGGGTTCAACTGTGTTGTTGCCTTTGACCCATATGTTGGTGGAAGGAAAGTTGATGATGTCGCTGGAAAAATGAACAGGGGTCACTTTGAAGAAATGTGTGACAGCCTGTTGTCGCAAATGGAAGGCCTTCTGCACAGCATCTTAGAGAAAGCCAAGCTCAAGAAGGCATTTCTTGGAACAAAGCCGAGTGAAGCAGAGGTTCTCAAAGTGTTGTGGAAATCATTTGCTGATTGCAGAGAGAGGCGTCTTAAGAATGTTGAAGACTTTAAGACTAGCAAAATTGAGTTGCCTATGGATCACGGTCCTCCATGGTGGATAGGACAAACTTGTATGCAAGACAAGCTTGAGAAGGAGCGAAATGATGCTAAAAATGCAGTTGAGGAAGATGTATATGAGATAAGAGACAAACTGTGTGACATTTACGAGAAATCTGTCAATGAAGATGACCGAAACAGTTTCATCCGGAAGCTTGAGGATACTAGGAGGCTTATCAGTGAGAAGTCAAGAGAAGTGCCTGACACATGCGTGTCTGGAAATCTGTGTCCCAACCCTAGGGTTGAAACAAGAGGGGGGGTATGTGACAGGAAGTCAGGTAAATCTGTGGATGTAGTCAGACAGGAGATACATTTCCACCTGGTTTGGAAAGTTCACCAATTACTATAGGGTGTTGGCTGCAGAGATAGCCAGCAGGAAGTTGAAAACCATTCAGCTGCTCAGAATGAGGAAATGAAGGCCTCTATAATTTGTCCAAAGGAAGTCTAAGGATTGCTGCCTCCTGTCGCCGTGTGGGCTGGGAGAGGAGGACAGTCAGATGTGTGCCCCCTGAAAGCTGTGTGCGCATGGGGAAGACCTCCTGAAGCGATGTGGATGAGGAGGGTAACAAGTGTGAAGACTATTCGAAGTGAGGTCTTGGATCGTTTCTAGGTGAAAAGAAACCAATGGACATTTCCTGTGTGAAGGGGAAATTAATTAAGACTGAAGACTTCTCAAGGTGAGAAAATGAACTATTTCTATGTGGAAGAAACAAATGAACTGTGTTCAATGTGAAGAGACAAGCCAAGGGACATGTTCAATGGACATTTGTTGTGTGAAGATAAAACATGGACTATTGAGAGTCTGCTGTATGATCAGCCAAGTCTGCCCAACAGTAGGTTGGGGACAGACTTCATTAGATAGGTTCCTGTGTGAGAAGGTAGCCGCCCACAGTGGCAAGGATTTATTTTGTGTTTTATTTTTATTTTGATGTTTTTGAGGCTTGCACTTGTGTGAAGTAAATTGCATGAATAAACCAAACTGTTGTTTGCAACCACTTCTCGGCTATCTCCCTGTGTAAACGCACCCCCCAAAGGGGTCATCCACGCCTACCACCGAGCTAATCAATCCCACAATATATATATATATACATACATACACATATATATATGTGTATATTATATATATATATGTGTGTGTATATTGTGTGTGTATATATATATATATATATATATATATATATATACATACATACATACATACATACATACATACATACACATATATATATGTGTATGTTGTGTATATATATATATATAAAACGCAAGTGTCCCTGCGTCCGTCCCTGTGTCCGTGGAAATGCGCTACTGCGCATGTGCCGCACGAACAGCAGTTGGGACGCAGAGAGACTTCGGGCGTTCCGATCTGTGGAGACTGCCACCCAGCGGAGTGCAGAGACTGACCTTTAGGAGAGGCCGGGGATCGAGCCTGCACGGGACGCCCAGGATGACGGAGTTCCAC
Organism: Pelophylax lessonae; assembly: GCF_965119305.1. Taxonomy (NCBI): domain Eukaryota; kingdom Metazoa; phylum Chordata; class Amphibia; order Anura; family Ranidae; genus Pelophylax; species Pelophylax lessonae. The sequence continues at coordinate 378,492,927 of NC_138772.1, read as the reverse complement.
CATCTGCGGAGGAGGCGCCGGGAGGACTGAGGAGACTCGGGGAGCCGTGACCATGAGGTAAGTGCACGGGGGGGGGGGGGACACTGGCATCTCTGCAATTGATTGGGGGCATTGCTGTGGGCACTCTGCATTTGATTTGGGGCAATGCTGTGGGCACTCTACATTTGATTGGGGGCAATGCTGTGGGCACTCTGCATTTGATTGGGGGCAATACTGTGGCACTCTGCAATTGATTGGGGGCAATGCTGTGGGCACTCTGCATTTGATTGGGGGCAATGCTGTGGGCACTCTGCATTTGATTGGGGGCAATGCTGTGGGCACTCTGCAATTGATTGGGGGAATGCTGTGGGCACTCTGCATTTGATTGGGGGCATTGCTTTGGGCAAAGTAAAAAAGAGGTTTGGGGTGCACCCGCGCTATGGATAGCAACACAAGCACAGAACCAACAGATTTAAATGCAGAGTGTGGGGATCAGATGGTTATGCTGCCTCCAACTTACCACAAGGGTAAAGAAATGTGGGGGTCTTACAATTTTAAAAGTTCTAGAAGGGACATGGTTCCCATGCAGTTTATGCATTTTTATGCAGTTTTATGCAGTTTTAGACATGTGACCCCATGTATTTTTATATTCTTATATCTTCACCACAATTTTTAGATTTGGGTTTTTTATGGGTTTCACAGTCTAAGGTATGTTGACGCACCAGAACTCATGCGTATACACCGATTCTTTTCTCTTCTTTTTATTTTTATTTTTATTTCAATTTTATGCTGATTTTTTATCCCTCCGCAATGGTTGCTCCAACACAATAATAAGTCTGTAATTTTTCTCCTCCAACTCAAACATTATGGCTCCTCCTCCACACATATCACCTAACTCCTCTCCTCCATTAATGGAACTTGAGGCCATGATGTTGGGCGCTCAGTCCCATTTAGATAGTATGGTTTTATACCCTCTATGAATTTATCTGAAATTTGCATACTCGATATGTCCCTCCCATCGAGCACTTCTATATAAAATATATTTTATATATTTTTATATATTTTTATATATATTTTTAATCTTTCATTTTTATCCTCAATTTTAATTTTTTAATGTGTTCACAATAAAAGTTTAACATTTTTTATAATCTATATCTCTCTATTAAAAAGCGGATCACCCACTCGGCTCATCTCTCAGCACTTTTATGGCACGCTTTCTCACAAATTACTGTCACTTTATGTTCATGAGATGTATGCATTAATATGTGGGGACCGCTGTATAAGGAAGTTCACGTGATGTAAACAAATAACCTGGTATCCGGTATTTGCGGACCATTATATCCAAAGATACCAAGATGGCCGCCGGTATGACTCGCGTGAGGGTACCAAGATGGCGGAGGTACACATAATGGTCGCTAGGATACGCAGGCCTATATAAGCTCCGGGAGTACGTGGCCTAGTACCGCCCCAGATGACGTCGCAGTGACGAAACGCGTAGAGCGGCAAAGCAGCGTCAACGTCACTTCTGGTTAGGTGGCTCCGGCCGGTGGAACGCGGAAGTACCGCGCGGCCGAACACTGGAGACACACCAAACAAGCTGACGGTGAACTTCCTAACAGTGAGTCGATGCTAATTTCTTCCCTCAATAATGTACTATACTACGCAATGGAAGCTCTCTTGGTCTTTTGTATACTGACTCCCTAGATGCAAGCGCAACTGTATGCACGGAACAACCAGCTCTCACAGGCATCAGGAGAAGGGAGTATATTAGAGTGAGAAGGGAGAGGACTTTTGGTAAGTGCTTTACCCACGGTATTAGCACTTCTCACTCCTAACACGCGCAACAGGCGTTTTTACTTTCTCACTTTACACTGCATAGTGTTCTGTAATATTCACCACGGATGTCAGTTTCCTCTTTCAAAGGAGGCCACAATAAAGTATCTATTGATCACCTATATTGCACTTAGCACTTTTTTGCACTGGTCACTATATGATTGTTTACATCCGATGAGTGATACATACACGGTACAATCCAATTGATACACAATTACTACCGTTTTATAATTTTAATTTAATTTTAAATCTGCACTATATTGCACATTTAATATTTGCACACCACCTGTTCACCAACAAGCACTGTGCACTTTCAGTTTTTTGGATCATATACAACAAAGTAATTCGCTGTGCAAGGTGGTAGCGCCCCATACCAACACCTCCCAAAAACACCCACATTGCTTTGGGCACTCTGCATTTGATTGGGGGCAATGCTGTGGACATTCTGCATTTGATTGGAAGCAATGCTGTGGGCACTCTGCAATTGATTGGGGGCATTGCTGTGGGCACTCTGCATTTGATTGGGGGCAATGCTGTGGGCACTCTGCATTTGATTGGGGGCATTGCTGTGGGCACTCTGCATTTGATTGGGGGCAATGCTGTGGACACTCTGCATTTGATTGGGGGCAATGCTGTGGGCATTCTGCATTGATTGGGGGCAATGCTGTGGGCACTCTGCAATTGATTGGGGGCATTGCTGTGGCACTCTGCAATTGATTGGGGGCAATGCTGTGGGCACTCTGCAATTGATTGGGGGCAATGCTGTGGCACTCTTCAATTGATTGGGGGCAATGCTGTGGGCATTCTGCAATTGATTGGGGGCAATGCTGTGGCACTCTGCAATTGATTGGGGCCAATGCTGTGGCACTCTGCAATTGATTGGGGCAATGCTGTGGGCACTCTGCAATTGATTGGGGGCAATGCTGTGGGCACTCTGCAATTGATTGGGGGCACGCTGGTCACTCTGCATTGACGTCCCCCCCCCAATTGCTCAGTCGAAAGGTTTGCGCTCAGAAAATTTTTTACTTGCGCAGCACAGTAAAAAATTAGAGGGAACATTGGCAGAATAGGTAGGGAATTTTGATAACATTGTAAGGGCTGAGGCACAAGTCCTCTGGCCCATTGGGGAGATTTCCCTTTACTTCCTGTCCCATAGCCAAACAGGAAGTGGGAGAAAATCTCTGCAAAAGGGAATTCCTTGGGGACCCCCAGGTCCCAATTGGAAGATTTCCCCTCCTTTTACTTTTTTGGGGACAACCCACAATTTGGGATTTTCTTTTACTTTTACTTTCAATGATAATGGAAAACAGGACAAATAGAGAGGGTGAATCTCCTTAACCGCTTGCCGACCGCCCACAGTATATTTACTCCGGCAGTCAGCCTCTCACAGGCAAAGCGACGTAGGACTAAGTCACTAGCCTGTGAGGCTCTAGGGGGCGAGCGCGCGCCGCTGGAGGCACGCTCCTGCCCCCGCTCGCTCCTGCACATCCCCACGCGTGTGACGGGCGGACCCGATGTCCGCCGGTCACTTGCGATCGTCTGGTGCAGAGGGAGAAAGGCAGGCGGCTAATGTAAACAAAGCCGCCTGTCATTCTCCCCTGTGTAAGAACAGAGATCATACGGTCCTGCTATGTAGGATCGTATGTCTCTGTTGTTACACCACTAGCCACACCCCTTTACAGTTAGAGGCACACCCCTAGGGACACACTTAACCCCTGCATCACCAATAAAGTTAACCCCTTCCCTAATGTCACTGGTACCCCCAAAAGTGTCAAAAATGTCAGTCAAGGGTCCGATCTGTCCTCCGCAATGTCGCAGTCCCGCAAAATAAATTGCAGATCACCGCCATTACTTGTTAAAAAAAAAAACAACAAAAATTACAGAAATCTTTCCCTTAGTTAGTAAACGCAAAAACTTTTATGCAAACCAATCAAAATACCCTTATTGCGATTTTTTTTAACATATGTAGCAGAAAACAAATTGGCCTAAAATGTGAAAAATATTGTTATTTTTGCAAAATTTACGCTCTTTTTTTGCTTATAGCGCAAAAAGTAAAAATCGCACAAGCGATCAAATACCACCAAAAGAAAGCTCTGTTTGTGGGAAAAAATGGACATCAATTTCGTTTAGGCACAGAATCGCACGACCGCGCAATTGTCCGTTAAAGGCACGCAGTGCCGAATCGCAAAATAGGGCCTGGTCAGGAAGGGGGTAAAATCTTCTGGGGCTTAAGTGGTTAAGGAGGGGCACAGACAGCAATAAAAACCTGACCGGTGTTCTAATCCATCTCCACTACAAAACAAAAAAAAAAAGTTTTGCCTTTTGTTATACTTTAACTCAATCTGACAGATGCAATATATGATACATAGTCAAGTGTATGGAAGGAAACATAGATGAATGAGCTAAAAAAAAAAATGAATAGCAACATGTCAGGCACACTGATAGGGGCATAAGAGAAAATGGTATTATTTTGAGTCACAGAATGTAATTATTCAAAAGAGTGGATACTTCTGCCTAAGAATGTCTAGACAAATAGTCCTTGACTATATATAGCAATGGTTTATTGTTTCTTTACTTTCCCCAGTTGATTTTCACTGTGAAGGACTTGACTATGTTTTGCAAAAAAGTGGAACACCAGGAAAATAGCTATAGGCATTGTAGAAATAAATCCTGTTTATGTTTATTGTTTTACCTGCAGATAAGTTTAATTCTATTTAGTCAATCTGGAGATTAAAAAAGACATATGGCCAAAGCTAATTTGAGCACATTTTTCTTGTGGGTCATTTTGCTCTTCTGTGACCCAAAATCCAGCCAGTGGGCTATTGCCCGCTATCTATAAACAAAATGTGCAGCGCTAAAACAAGTGACATATATCGCAAAAGTGACAGCAATACAAATGTGATAATAATGTGATGACAATGTGATGAAAATATAATCAAAAAACATGCAGGTTTGTAAAATAAGAGTCCATACAGGAAGAAAAAATGAACTGATATTTGAGTGCTAAACCCAGGAGTGCACCACAAGTCCCAGCAAGAATAAGATGATCCAAAGATTTCTTCTCTCATGAAAACAGCAGGAAACAAGAGGGGACACCCATGTGCAAAGCGGTAAGGAGGCTGCTTACCAGAAATCCATGGCCATTCAAACTAATGAAGTGGCCCCAAGAACGCAAAGCATATCACTGCAACCAGGGTCTCGGGTTGGCGTAGATCACCTCCCAGATAAATGATCCTCAAAATTCAGTCAGACACCCAGCACCCTGTGACAGACATAACCAAGATAGAGGCTTTTGGAGGGGATTGCAGGCTAGCCTCCTACCCACTGACTGTGGGCCCTGGCATTTAAGGGAACACTACTCTTTGGAAGGTGTATACCTGGGGGATCGGTAAAGTGGTCTTGTTTCTGGTTCAAGTTCATGTCTCCTCAAAACACGCAGACACTGGGAACTGAAGGTTCCATATCTATTTGAGGCCTCTAGGCCTCAAACCAGCAATGACTGTAGATGTTAATGTAATCCGCTCAAACCTCTGGGTCCCCTGCCATAATGTGTTTATTGTAAGTAGGTATTCTGCTATAGTTTGTTGCCTACTAGTCTGAAGAGGGGGGGAATAACTGTTTGTAATGTTAATTGTGCTAATTAACACACTTATTGTCTGCTCGCAAACTATTGGGGGTGTGTTTACACTTGTAGTAATGTGTATTGTACTTCCTGAGCTGGCAACTTGGAATGAGATCCCTGATTGTCCAGGTGGCCTAATTATGCTTCTGTATACAGTTGCATTGTATAGTACAGATGGTTAGAGGCTGTGGGCATGGTACAGGGGCAGATGGTTAGAGGCTGTGGGCATGGTACAGAGGCAGATGGTTAGAGGCTGTGGGCATGGTACAGGGAGAGATGGTTTGAGGCTGTGGGCACGGTACAGGGGCAGATGGTTAGAGGCTGTGGGCATGGTACAGGGGCAGATGGTTAGAGGCTGTGGGCATGGTACAGGGGCAGATGGTTTGAGGCTGCGGGCATGGTACAGGGGGAGATGGTTAGAGGCTGTGGGCATGGTACAGGGGGAGATGGTTAGAGGCTGTGGGCATGGTACAAGGGGAAATGGTTAGAGGCTGTGGGCATGGTACAGGGGGAGATGGGGAGATGGTTAGAGGCTGCGGGCATGGTACAGGGGCAGATGGTTTGAGGCTGCGGGCATGGTACAGGGAGAGATGGTTAGAGGCTGCGGGCATGGTACAGGGGCAGATGGTTTGAGGCTGCGGGCATGGTACAGGGGCAGATGGTTAGAGGCTGTGGGCATGGTACAGGGGGAGATGGGGAGATGGTTAGAGGCTGCGGGCATGGTACAGGGGCAGATGGTTTGAGGCTGCGGGCATGGTACAGGGAGAGATGGTTAGAGGCTGCGGGCATGGTACAGGGGCAGATGGTTTGAGGCTGCGGGCATGGTACAGGGGCAGATGGTTAGAGGCTGTGGGCATGGTACAGGGGCAGATGGTTAGAGGCTGTGGGCATGGTACAGGGGCAGATGGTTAGAGGCTGTGGGCATGGTACAAGGGGAGATGGTTAGAGGCTGCGGGCATGGTACAGGGGGAGATGGTTTGAGGCTGCGGGCATGGTACAGGGGGAGATGGTTTGAGGCTGTGGGCACGGTACAGGGGCAGATGGTTAGAAGCTGTGGGCATGGTACAGGGGCAGATGGTTTGAGGCTGCGGGCATGGTACAGGGGGAGATGGTTAGAGGCTGTGGGCATGGTACAGGGGGAGATGGTTAGAGGCTGCGGGCATGGTACAGGGGGAGATGGTTAGAGGCTGCGGGCATGGTACAGGGGCAGATGGTTTGAGGCTGCGGGCATGGTACAGGGAGAGATGGTTAGAGGCTGTGGGCATGGTACAAGGGGAGATGGTTAGAGGCTGTGGGCATGGTACAGGGGGAGATGGTTAGAGGCTGCGGGCATGGTACAGGGAGAGATGGTTAGAGGCTGTGGGCATGGTACAGGGGCAGATGGTTTGAAGCTGCGGGCATGGTACAGGGGCAGATGGTTAGAGGCTGTGGGCATGGTACAGGGAGAGATGGTTTGAAGCTGCGGGCATGGTACAGGGGCAGATGGTTAGAGGCTGTGGGCATGGTACAGGGAGAGATGGTTTGAGGCTGTGGGCACGGTACAGGGGCAGATGGTTAGAGGCTGTGGGCATGGTACAGGGGCAGATGGTTAGAGGCTGTGGGCATGGTACAGGGGCAGATGGTTTGAGGCTGCGGGCATGGTACAGGGGGAGATGGTTAGAGGCTGTGGGCATGGTACAGGGGGAGATGGTTAGAGGCTGTGGGCATGGTACAAGGGGAAATGGTTAGAGGCTGTGGGCATGGTACAGGGGGAGATGGGGAGATGGTTAGAGGCTGCGGGCATGGTACAGGGGCAGATGGTTTGAGGCTGCGGGCATGGTACAGGGAGAGATGGTTTGAGGCTGCGGGCATGGTACAGGGAGAGCTGGTTAGATGCTGTGGGCATGGTACAGGGGCAGATGGTTTGAGGCTGCGGGCATGGTACAGGGGCAGATGGTTAGAGGCTGTGGGCATGGTACAGGGGCAGATGGTTAGAGGCTGTGGGCATGGTACAGGGGCAGATGGTTAGAGGCTGTGGGCATGGTACAAGGGGAGATGGTTAGAGGCTGCGGGCATGGTACAGGGGGAGATGGTTTGAGGCTGCGGGCATGGTACAGGGGGAGATGGTTTGAGGCTGTGGGCACGGTACAGGGGCAGATGGTTAGAAGCTGTGGGCATGGTACAGGGGCAGATGGTTTGAGGCTGCGGGCATGGTACAGGGGGAGATGGTTAGAGGCTGTGGGCATGGTACAGGGGGAGATGGTTAGAGGCTGCGGGCATGGTACAGGGGGAGATGGTTAGAGGCTGCGGGCATGGTACAGGGGCAGATGGTTTGAGGCTGCGGGCATGGTACAGGGAGAGATGGTTAGAGGCTGTGGGCATGGTACAAGGGGAGATGGTTAGAGGCTGTGGGCATGGTACAGGGGGAGATGGTTAGAGGCTGCGGGCATGGTACAGGGAGAGATGGTTAGAGGCTGTGGGCATGGTACAGGGGCAGATGGTTTGAAGCTGCGGGCATGGTACAGGGGCAGATGGTTAGAGGCTGTGGGCATGGTACAGGGAGAGATGGTTTGAGGCTGTGGGCACGGTACAGGGGCAGATGGTTAGAGGCTGTGGGCATGGTACAGGGGCAGATGGTTAGAGGCTGTGGGCATGGTACAGGGGCAGATGGTTTGAGGCTGCGGGCATGGTACAGGGGGAGATGGTTAGAGGCTGTGGGCATGGTACAGGGGGAGATGGTTAGAGGCTGTGGGCATGGTACAAGGGGAAATGGTTAGAGGCTGTGGGCATGGTACAGGGGGAGATGGGGAGATGGTTAGAGGCTGCGGGCATGGTACAGGGGCAGATGGTTTGAGGCTGCGGGCATGGTACAGGGAGAGATGGTTAGAGGCTGCGGGCATGGTACAGGGGCAGATGGTTTGAGGCTGCGGGCATGGTACAGGGGAAGATGGTTAGAGGCTGTGGGCATGGTACAGGGGCAGATGGTTAGAGGCTGTGGGCATGGTACAGGGGCAGATGGTTAGAGGCTGTGGGCATGGTACAAGGGGAGATGGTTAGAGGCTGCGGGCATGGTACAGGGGGAGATGGTTTGAGGCTGCGGGCATGGTACAGGGGGAGATGGTTTGAGGCTGTGGGCACGGTACAGGGGCAGATGGTTAGAGGCTGTGGGCATGGTACAGGGGCAGATGGTTAGAGGCTGTGGGCATGGTACAGGGGCAGATGGTTTGAGGCTGCGGGCATGGTACAGGGGGAGATGGTTAGAGGCTGTGGGCATGGTACAGGGGGAGATGGTTAGAGGCTGCGGGCATGGTACAGGGGGAGATGGTTAGAGGCTGCGGGCATGGTACAGGGGCAGATGGTTTGAGGCTGCGGGCATGGTACAGGGAGAGATGGTTAGAGGCTGTGGGCATGGTACAAGGGGAGATGGTTAGAGGCTGTGGGCATGGTACAGGGGGAGATGGTTAGAGGCTGCGGGCATGGTACAGGGAGAGAAGGTTAGAGGCTGTGGGCATGGTACAGGGGCAGATGGTTTGAGGCTGCGGGCATGGTACAGGGGCAGATGGTTTGAGGCTGCGGGCATGGTAAAGGGGGAGATGGTTAGAGGCTGTGGGCATGGTACAGGGGGAGATGGTTAGAGGCTGTGGGCATGGTACAGGGGGAGATGGTTTGAGGCTGCGGGCATGGTACAGGGGGAGATGGTTAGAGGCTGCGGGCATGGTACAGGGGCAGATGGTTTGAGGCTGCGGGCATGGTACATGGAGAGATGGTTAGAGGCTGTGGGCATGGTACAGGGGCAGATGGTTTGAGGCTGCGGGCATGGTACAGGGAGAGATGGTTAGAGGCTGTGGGCATGGTACAAGGGGAGATGGTTAGAGGCTGTGGGCATGGTACAGGGGGAGATGGTTAGAGGCTGCGGGCATGGTACAGGGAGAGAAGGTTAGAGGCTGTGGGCATGGTACAGGGGCAGATGGTTTGAGGCTGCGGGCATGGTACAGGGGCAGATGGTTTGAGGCTGCGGGCATGGTAAAGGGGGAGATGGTTAGAGGCTGTGGGCATGGTACAGGGGGAGATGGTTAGAGGCTGTGGGCATGGTACAGGGGGAGATGGTTTGAGGCTGCGGGCATGGTACAGGGGGAGATGGTTAGAGGCTGCGGGCATGGTACAGGGGCAGATGGTTTGAGGCTGCGGGCATGGTACAGGGAGAGATGGTTAGAGGCTGTGGGCATGGTACAAGGGGAGATGGTTAGAGGCTGTGGAGGGGTCTTACCTGGCTGTGATGAGAGGCGAGCGCCACTGCAGTTTTTTTCTTTTGATTTAAAAATGGCGCCCCCCGCGCCATTAGGTCACTGCTGACAGAGGAGGCGGGACAGATTACTTAGCTGAGACAGGAGGCGGGGCAGAGGCGGGACGAAGTGCTTAGCTGGGAGGAGGTGGGAGGGAGAGAAGACATCCTCGGGTCTGAGAGGAGGCGGGGCAGAGGCGGGACGAACTGCTTAGCTAGGAGGAGGCGGGACGGAGGTCGAGCATAATTGTAATAATGCAGAGCTGGCTGATTACATTTTTTCTCTACCTCCGTCCCGTGTCCTCCCAGCTAAGCAGTTTGTCCCGCCTCAGCCCCGCCTCCTCTCAGACCCGAGGATGTATTCTATCCGCGCCGCCTCCTCTCTGCTAAGCAACCAGTCCTGCCTCCTCTCTGTCAGCTGTGTTCTAAATTTTAGAACACCGGTGACACCGGCCCTCAACCCGACCAGCCCACCGGGAATTCTCCCGGTTCTCCCGATTGGCCAATCCGGGCCTGATTCAGGGTCAATATCTCCTAAACGGTGCATGTTTAGGAGATATTCATTTTACCTACAGATAAAACTTATTATAGGCTTACCTGTAGGTAAAAATGACCAAGCAGGGTTTACTACCGCTTTAAGATCCCAGCTTGATTTGTGTGACTGGGAGCCAGCACAGTAGCAAAGAGTAAAATGATAAGCAAACTTTTAGAACTGATTTAATGCGACTGTGCAGGATAGCATTTTTGTTATATAAAACGTTTTGACTTTTTAACGTGTCGGTGTTCTTAAATTTAAGATGGGTGTAAAAGAACCACATATTTTGGGCATAAACATATCGATTTATATACTGTACTAAAAGCCTTTCATATGAAGTGGAAAGTTAATAGCTACAGACAAGGTATAGTATGTGAGAATGACACATAGTTCATCTAGGTTTGTATACATTTTACACAGTAGATAGTAAAATAATTTGATTAATAAAACAGGCTAAACACATGTACAACTAACATGACTTCCTCTATAAAAAGGAATATAAAGTGTTAACATCAAAAGAAAAAATATATATATTGTGGTGGCATAAGGAATGGGAATACATTGAACACATCAAAGATGTATAACAAGTTTTCATGCTCCAAAGAAGTGCGAAAATTGTCTCTGCTGGGGATCAGAATGTAGATTTTGCAGAGGAGGGATTAGGCTTTTGACTCGGTTTTACAAAAGATGCAGAAAATAATCATCAGAATAAAGAAAGGCTCAAACATGTTCATTCTATCTATATCAGTTGCTGCAACCTAAAGAAGAAGAAAAAAATGTATACTTACTTGGTTATTAGAGCAATTGCAGTCCTGTGTTCTGCTGTCAAGAAACAATATTGCTGTGTACAATTAAAATATAAAAAACCTAGAGAATGGACAATTAAAAAGAGGCTTCACAGCTAGGTTCATTCATATGCAATGCTAAGTATGTGAACTCTAGAGATTATTTTACAGTCTAAATATTTTCTTAAACTAAAGCTATAAAAAAACATAAGACAAATTAAGCCTTTGTAGTCAGTAACTACTTTAGTTGGACATTATAAGGTCATTAATTATTTTTTAAGAGAGAGTTTAATTTGCAGAGATACAATAGATGGTTGTTAGGAAAAAAATATTGTTACCATCATTAATATTAAAAAAACATTGTCTAGTTGGATATGTACTGTAAGAGAGCAATAATTAAGATTCCAGATTTAATTTTTCTATTATAGCTTGGTAACCGAAAGGAAGAATCTGGCAGGTTGCTCTGAGCAATATAGGTTCACATTGTATATGAACAGTTTTCATACATGTGGTCTACATTGTACAAGTGCTAACATGAAAAGTAGTTTCAAGGAACAACAAACAGCTATTTGGAAAATAGTAAACAAACCAATAAGTTAAGTAGAAGAAAAAAAGTGATTGAGAGGACCTTCCGCCCCTGCCATGCATACTCTCTAAATCTGTCTATAATGAATATAGGGGAATTTAACAATCTTACTTACCTATATACTGTACTTTTTACCTATCTTTGTCCTGCTTCTGTGCTGCCTGGGTCCCCATTCCCTTGCCACCATTTTGAAAAGTGTCCATGATACTGCACATGTACAAGATGAATCACAACATGTCATATGCTTTATTCCACACTACAGGTGGTCCCCAGGTTACAAACATCCGACTTACAAACTGCTCCTACTTACAAACGGAGGGAGACAACCGGAAGTGAGGAGAAATCTACCCCTAGGAAGGGAAATTCACTCCTGTAACAGTTCCCATGGGAAAAAGGTGTCTCCACTGATGCTTTATCACCAATCCTTGTTTCCACAACAACCCAAAATTTTCAAAATCCAGTTGTCATAGGGACAGAAAATGAGGTTAAATCTTCTGAACAAGGGTACAGACAGCAAAACAAATGGTACAGGGGTGTTAACTCTTCTTTATGCTATCCAAAAACTAAAAAATTATTTTTTTGGCTGGAGCTACACTTAAAAAATGTACCTGTTCCGACTTACAAACAAATTCGACATAAGAACAAATCTACAGTCCTGTTTGTAACCCGGGGACTGCCTGTATACATCACTACATGCATCTGCTGCGAAAAAGCCCCTCTCCTGAGATCTTGTGAGATCTCATGCAGAAGCTTTTCCCCTAGAAAATGAATGCACGTTCATATGATGAACAAATAGGTGCATGACATCATGCACAGTATGACAATTTTGTGAGATCACACAAGATCTTGCAGTTTAGTTATGAAATATTCCTGAATGGTAAAATTGCCTTCCCAGATGACATTTGCAAAGTTGTAGGCTATGTCACCGTTGCCTTCAGGGAAACTAGACAGTGGACAAAAACATTTTATACAAAGCAGAAAAACATTTAAAAAAGGCGATTTCACATTATTCTCTCTTTAACCACTTTAGGTCTGCTCACATTGCTGCTACTGCGGCAATGTGGCTCGTTATCGTCCAGCGACCTAGTACTACGTCGCTGGACTCCCCCCCCCCCCTGTAGGCGGCGCTCGCGCGCCACCGTAGGTGCGCTCCTACTGTTTTCAGTCACAGCGGGAGTCGGGCCAGGGGAGGAACGGCGGCGATCACCGCTGCTCTTCCCCGATCGTCGGGGAATCAAGTGTGGAGATCCGCTCGCTTGTGTAAACAGAGCGGGTGTAAGATTCTGGTACCTCTGGTACCCTTATTTTCCATTTTCTTTCAATATGCGTCCCACCTTTCTAATTAGGTGGTACGCATACACCTTTAAGACGGATGACGTCATCGCCGAGCGCCGCAGAGCGGCTATTTCAACCGCCGGCGTTCTCTCTCACGTTGTTCGTTCAACCTGCCTGTGTGTCTACATGCTTACAAGCTTGTCTTGCTGCCGGAACCTCCAGCTATTCTCTTTTACTTGGAACAGACCGGAACCTCGCTACTGATCCCTGTATCTCGCTACTGGATCACTCCCTCACTACTGGACCCTTCTACTACTAACCTTACTAGTGATAAGTACCCCACAGGGGAATCCTCCATAACCTTACTTGTGGTCAATACTAAAAGTCGTCACCCCCTGGTAAGGACAGTCGGTGTGGTGTGCCTGAACCGACGTAAGGGGGGTAGCCTGTAAATAAAGAGGGCACCCCCAAGGGAAAGAGGTAGAAAAAAAAAAAAAAAAAAAGGGTGAAGGAGGGAGGGGTGACGATCCGAGGCAGCAGGCCGGTCTAGGGGAGGGGCGGCGCTATAAAGCCCGCTAGCTCCTCCCACAAATACCGGCCTGCGGCCGCACACTTGTGGTCAATACTAAAAGTCGTCACCCCCTGGTAAGGACAGTCGGTGTGGTGTGCCTGAACCGACGTAAGGGGGGTAGCCTGTAAATAAAGAGGGCAAAAAGAGTAAGCAAAACAACACACTTTATTCAACACATCTAGGACACAAGCTTGCGAAAAGCCAATCTCAATTCCTTCTCTGGGTGCGGTATATACACTTGGAAGGCGTCCGACTCCCACCTACCAAGCCTTTTAATGATATGGCCTGGCGTATTATTCCCCGAAGCAGCCGTAGCCGCTCCTATCCGGAAGGAATGGCCAGAGTGCGCTGCCGGGTCCTACCCCAGTCTGATGCAAAGAGAACGTATGTAAAAAATGAATTTGGACGTAGTGAGGGGAACGTCCAGGAGCGCAAAGAGCGGTGCATGGCCGGGACTGCTCAGGGTCTGAGCCACGAAAACATCCAACACTCTGACAGGGCACCAAAGATTCCCAGACGGGTAAAACGGGATGGTAACGGGGTGGCCCACCTGCCTGGTCTTGGTGCTCCACAGAGTCAAAACATAATGATCCCCCCATTTGACAAGATCTCGCTTGAGGAGACACAAACGCCCCTCAGCTGCGGAAGCAGCCGAAAACTCCCCGGGCCTGAGAAAACCGTAGAAGGCCAGATACATTGCCGCTTTGACCACTGCATTCGTGTATGGCTCAAAGGTCGACGTGTCCAGTAAGTTGGAGAGGGCCCTAAATTTCTCCCCATCTATCGGCAGCCGCCTGATGGGGGAATGGTGATCCAACCTGCCAATGCCTTTCAGGAGGCTCTTCAGAGGATATGCCCGGAGGAAAGGCAAGGAGTTTGGATGGCGCGTCAGAACGTGGTGTTGAACACCCGCCAGATATAGTTTAATAGTACTGACAGATAGCTTGAGTTGGAGGTGGCAAAAAGCAGCGAAGGCGACCATGGTCTGCACTGACTGGTCATCCAACCCAAATTCCACTAAAAACCTTTGGAAGATGGCCAAGGCTCGGTCATAAGAACTTCCTGGTGTTGGATGACAGAGCCATACGGGCCAACTCCCGTCCATGCGCCATGATGCGGGCTAGTCCAGGAGCAGATCCTTGAACTCTGGGGTCCGCGTGGGACATCTGTCGGCCGTCGGGTGGAGAGTGAAGAAAACCTGCAATTTGGAGCGGGAAAGAGCGTCAGCGGCTAAGTTGGTGTGACCCGGAATGTGCTCACAGAAAAGAAAAAACTGGTAAGTGGCAGCTACCAAGGTCAGCCTGCGGACCAGCCTCATAATAGTCAGGGACGATGAACAGCCTTTGTTGATGATATCACAAGCAGCCATGTTATCACTGAAACATTTGACTGCCTTCCCTGACCAGTACCTACCCCAGGTGACAGCAGCTGCCACAATAGGGTATAATTCAAACAGCGCTGAGGTCTCCTGGAAAGCAGGTAAGGCTAGAGACTCAGCCGGCCAACTATCCCTGAACCATGAGTCCCCGAAGATGGCTGCGAACCCGGTACTGGCGGCCGCATCCGTCCAAAACACAGGGGACTGGGCAGAGATGGGCGGGATGAACATGGAGATACCGTTCCAGCTTTCCAGGAACTCAACCCACATACCCAGGTCCGCCCTGGCAGGGGGATCCAAGTGGGAGATGACACCCTCCGGAAGACCTGGCAACAGCCGCAGCAACCGAGAGATAAAGGACCTGCCCTGGGGGATGATTCGCATGGCAAAGTTTAATGACCCGATCAAGGATTGCAACTCCTTCCTGGAAAAAGACCCTAGTTCCAGGAACCTGCCTACCACCCCACGAATACGTTCAAGTTTGTCCACAGGGAGGCTGGACTGCATGGAGACAGAATCCAGGGTAATCCCCAAGAAATCCAGCCTGTTGACCGGACCGACCGTTTTGCCTGGTGACAGGGGAACCCCTAAGGTGGAAAATAAGGCCAAGGTACTACTTAAACTGACCGGCGTGCAGTTGCTATCCTCGACCAACAGAAAATCATCAAGGTAGTGCAACACCGAGGGGCACCTGGAGACATTCAGAAGGAGCCAGCAGAGCGTTTCAGCAAAGGTATCAAAAATCTTGCGGCTGCTTTTAGACCCAAAAGTCAGCCTGGAAGCGAAATAATATTTCTCCCTCCACTTTACACCGTGGATGTGCCATAAGGAGGGGTGAATAGGCAGCAGCTTGAAGGCATTGGCAATATCCGTTTTACTGAGCCAGGCAGCCCTGCCAGCCCCTAAAATGGCCTGGATGGCATTGTCCACGGTAGCATAGTGGAGTGAGAACTCGGCTGAAGGAATAAGGGAATTAAGGCTGGGGTTGGTGGAAGAATGAGGAGCCCACATGTCGATAATCAAGCGTTTTTTATTGGTGAATTTGCTTGTGGCAATACCGATCGGGTTGGTACGCCAAGAGGAGAAGGGGGGGGCCGGGAAGGGGCCTAACATGAACCCCTCCTGCACTTCCTTCTCAAGTAGTAGATCTACCGACTCCGGGTCCTCCGTGGCCGACAGTAAATTGGGACATTCCAGAGTCCCCGTGGGAAGAGACACCAGCCCCGTGTGGAACCCACCCAAGAACCCCTGAATCAGATACTCCACCAGGTGTGGAGATGGATGAGCCTGCAGGTAAAACTCCAGCACCTCGACCTTGACCCCGGTTAGTCATTGTTTAGGGTACATCTTGGATGGACACATGGATTTCGTGTGAGCCCTGAAACAGATGGAGCAGACATGGAGCAGCCTGCAAGCACTGAAGCTGCACGCCCCCCCATTGAAATTATTGCAAACCTGGGCTTTACCTAAGAACACTATGGGACGACCCAGCTTATCCCTAAGGCCACGCTGCTCTGACCTGCCAGCACCCCCCCCTGGGACCCCGGCCGGGGAGGATACAGCCTCCATGGGGCAAAGGCTGGCAGAATGTGAAGTGGAGGAGCATGTGGCACAGGAGGGAGGTGCCAAGCCTGCGAAGTGCCTGCAGAAGAGCTCGGTATCCAGTAGACTCCAATCCACACGAACGTTGAATTGAGCCAAGGCTGCCGCCGCCTTGGCCGAGACTGACTTATGAAAGTCGAAGAAGGTAAAACCCCCGTATTTGTGCCCTAAATCCACTATCTTATGCAAGTAAAGATCTAACTCTTCCCGCCGCTGCGGGTAAACGGAACACAAAACGTCCCTGTAGATGCCGAAGGCCAGGACAAACTCGGGGACAGTGAGCTTCTTATTAAGCCTGGGGTCCCTGGCCTTCATGACTACGGACAAATCACCGTAATTGTAGACCTTACTTTCGACCATGTCCTGGGAGGCAATGAGGAGAGCCACTAGGTTGACATCCTTCCCCTCCAAGATATCCTTGCGGAGAGCCGCGGGGACCAAGTGGGCCGGGGTGATAATAGGAGAAACCGTGGAAGAAGGCAAGATGGGAACTGGGGGCCTACCCTGATCACTAGCGGGAACTGGGGTCGGGACCGGCAAGGAAGGAGGGGGACCCCCTTGAGCCGGACTGGCGTCCTCCAGCTTAGTCAGCCTATCGCCGATGGACTGTAGGGAAGATAGGATGGAGTCCAGGGTTCCTTGTATGGCAGACGAACAGCCCTGAGAGCTGGTGCCCAGTCCCGGATCTTCTGGATGTTCCATCATCAATCTGAACAGCTCCGCTTTCCTTGCAGTGGCCGGGAACGAGATACCCTTCTGGCGTAGGACCGCCGAGATCTTTGGAATAGTCCAAGACCCGTAAGAGCCCAGCGGAGAAGGAACCCGACGACCCCTGGGGGTATCGGACCTGACAGGGGTGCCGATCCTGGCTGGCGTGGAGGGGGAGGAAAATCCATCTTCCAGGGTGGCTCCTTGAGGCCCGCTGTAGAAGGAAACAGAAAAAGTAGAAAGCCCAAGACCGATTAACGACCGTAACGTATAGGGGAACCACTGGCTGGCTAGCTAGAGTCCAGAGGCGAAAAACTTAACTACCCCGTGACAGGTGAGGCCCTGCTAGATGCCAAGCGGCCGGTGAGAGGCTCTACCTATGATTTGGGTGAGGGGCGTGAGCCACTGACGTGGTGGCGGGAAAGATGGCCTCTCGGTGACAGTAAAAGAATCAAACGTGTGGCCGTGACAGGTGAGGCCCTAACTATAAACCCCAAGAGAAGGGTGGAGCGAGGCGCTAGCTTTGGTTTGGCCCGTGGGGCGAAATAATCTCCGACGAGATTGGGGGGTTGGCCTCGCGGGACCGGCTATGAAGGGGGGGGGAAATAGGGCCAGCACCTGAAACCCTAACAGCCAGTAGACTAGCCCTACCAGGGAGGAGGGGGCAATACATGACAGAACAACACAGCTGGAGAGCCACAACAGAGTAACGAGAAGGACAGACGACATGAAGAGTGGTAAGTGCACAGAGGTGATGAAGCCGTGACGGAGCACAGGAACCAAAATGCAACCGCAGGTGAAAAACATGAGGAGTATACGGGCCTGAAGTGTACATGAAAGGGGGTGGCCACCGGGTAGCCAGACAAGGTGACTAAGTGTGTGGGGCCAAGTGACAGACCAGGTTTAAGTGTCTATGGGCGATGCCAGAGAAGCGTCTGTGAGAATTAAATAAGCTGAGCCGTGAGGTACATGAAGGAACCTGAACCTGAAGTAGTACCTGGTGCCGGCATTGAAAGACATGGAGAGAACCTGAAGGAAAAAAAGGCAAACGGTCAAAAGGGGGGGACGATGCGTGACCCCCCACTAGAGATACATTACCTGTACCCGGAAATGGAAACACACATACCTACAATGCAAAGAGACCCCCCCCCCCACCAACCCTCAGGTACCAAACCCCCCCGCCCCCTCACTCTGAAAAAGGCCGGGCGACCCCCCCCCCAACCAAGGCAGCCATGAACAAGCAGGGACAAGCAGGGGAACATGGGATGATGTACCCAACCTAACAGAGGCCGATAAGAGAGCAGGAGAACATAAAACAGGTAGCCGTGGCCTAGTAAGGCAGGCAGTGTGTGCATGAGCCTGTGTACGGGGGTAGCCGTGGCCTTCTGGAAGGCAGGCAGTGTGTGCATGAGCCTGTGTACGGGGGTAGCCGTGGCCTTCTGGAAGGCAGGCAGTGTGTGCAGGACTGAGGGTGAAAAAATAGCCGTGGCCTACAGAGGCAGGCAGTGTGTGCAGGACTGAGTGTGAAAGATAGCCGTGGCCTACAGAGGCAGGCAGTGTGTGCAGGAAGATGCCTCCTCCCCCCCTCCCCCCCCATGATAACAAGTACCTGATCCCCTACTGAACAGCAGGAGAAGCAGCGGCGAAGCTGGCAGTCACGGCAGAGAAGCTGGGCTGGATGGCAGCGGAGGGTGAGACTCAGCACCGTCAGAGGTTGCTCAGGAATAGCAGAGATCCGCGCCACACGCAGCGCTTCCTGGTACAGCACCCGACCGGACGTCCGGTCCACAAGGAGGCGGTATTCGGCCGACGTCAGGTGATCACCCAGAACACCTGACCAAGCCGAGTGACGATCCGAGGCAGCAGGCCGGTCTAGGGGAGGGGCGGCGCTATAAAGCCCGCTAGCTCCTCCCACAAATACCGGCCTGCGGCCGCACACTTACACTATCTACCTCTGCACATTAAGGACTGTTACTATCTATGCATACTAATTCTATCATCTGCACTGTTACATAGCTTGCTAGCTCTTGAGTCTACTACCATCTATCCTTGCACTGGGTTAGTCTATCCTGTATTTGTCATCTGCTGTCCTTACCACCTGTTACCATACTCGATTACTAACCTATCTGCATTCTACCTAATACCATCTAATACTCTCCTGAACATTTCTATCAAGTGCTTACCATCTCTGTCACTGTTCACACCCGTCCCTTCAGCACATCATCTTCATACTATCATATACATCCTATCACTCCAGGAACATCTTATTGAGTGTGTATATCTGTATGCTGAAGCTGACAGGCCCACAGTGATGAGTCTGGAGAGTTGGATCTGGTTATTCAACACATCTCTACATGACTACTGAGTGGAGATTCTGCAGCTGCAAATCCAGCCTACTACAAAAACGCAGGAGCGTTACAGCGGGCGGATCTCCTAAGTGACAGGTAGGGACAGATCGCATGGTTCAGCATAGCTGAACATGCGATCTGTCCCTGACTCACTCAGTCATCTCCCCCCACACACGTTAGTAAGCACCAGGCATACATTAACCCCTCCCTCTCCAATAAAATTAACCCCTTCACTGCCAGTGTAATTTTTACAGTAACAGTGCATATATATAGCACTGATTACTGCAGTAATGTCACTGGTACCCCCAAAAGTGTCAAAAATGTCAGTTAGGGGTCCGATCTGTCCGCCGCAATGTCGCAGTCCCGCAAAAAAAATCGCAGATCGCCGCCATTACTCGTTAAAAAGAAAAACACCAAAAATGACAGAAATCTTTCCCTTAGTTAGTAAACGCAATAACTTTTGCGCAAACCAATCAAAATACGCTTATTGTGATTTTTTTTACCAAACATATGTAGCAGAAAACAAATTGGCCAAAAATTTAAAAAAAATGTGATTTTTACATTTTTTTGGGGGGGGATTTCATATAAAAAAATGTTAAAAATATTGTTATTTTTTCAAAATAAATGCTATTTTTTTGTTTATAGCACAAAAAGTAAAATTTGCATAGGTGATCAAATTCCACCAAAAGAAAGCTCTGTTTGTGGGAAAAAAAGGACGTAAATTTCGTTTGGGTACGGCGTCGCACAACCGCGCAATTGTCAGTTAAAGTCGCACAGCGCCGAATCGCTCAGTGGCTCAGACGTAAGACAGCAAAATCCTCTAGTGGTAAAGTGGTTAAATTGGTTAAGAAAAGACTAAATGGAAATTTAAACTTTAGGCATGACATTTTTGACTAAGGATTAAAAATTTTGGCAGATAATGAGGATTTTAGATTACTTACATCCTAACCTTAGCATATGATTATGTATACCAGAAAATGACAGAAAGGTTTGCATTCCTCCCTTTGGATAGTTCAAGATTTGTACAAGTAAATAATGTTTTTCACTTTCATCCCTCAAGACACAAATTCTGTAAAAATATCTACTTTTTTATCTACTTTTATAGGGCTTCCGTGGAAATCCAGATATATATTGATAAATAATGAAAAAGTAAAATGTCTGACTCATCTGGTATTTATTTATCCCAAAGGTGTTCTATCAGGTTGAGATCAGGCCAGTCAAGTTCCTCCACCCCAAACTTGCTCATCCATGTCTTTATGGACCTTGCTTTGTGCACTGGTACAAATAATTTGGTGAAGGGGGGATTATGGAGTGGGGTTGTTTTTTCAGGGGTTGGGCTTGGCACCTTAGTTCCAGTGAAGGGAACTCTTAAAGCGTCAGCATACCAAGACATTTCAACAATTTTATGCTCTCATTTTTGTGGGAACACTTTGGGGATGACCCCTTTCTGTTTCAGCATGATTGCACATGTATGTGCAGAGTAGTGTAGGATGTGAGCTGCAAACATGTTGAAGAAGAGAAAAGCTGATGCATGTCCCCTTAGTTTAAAAATCAACCCACAACCGTTTATACTGGAAACTGACTGTAATCCTTCTCTATACCAAAATAATATTTAAATATATATAAAATTAAATAATATTTTATTATCTTCAAAAAACACTGGCACACCATATGACCTTGTCCCAGCACTGCCTGCAAAAAATAACATTTATTCCTGGTCTTGAAAGCGTTTTTTTTATTAGACATATGGAGGGTTCAGCATCCTCCTGAAAAAGGATTTTCATTTTTACTTAGAAAGTTTAGTCTACAACCGTCCTAACTCCTACCTTCAGTGGAAATACCCTTCTTGATCCCTTACAGTCTGGCTTTCACTTGCAGCACTCCACAGAAACTGCCTTACTAAAACTCACTAACGATTTACTAACTGCTAAAACCAATGGCCACTACTCCATACTCCTATTACTTGACCTCTCTGCAGTCTTTGATATTGTTGACCACCGCCTCCTTCTCAATAAACTCCATTCCCTTGACTTCAAAGATTCTGCTCTATCTTAGTTCTCCTCCTACCTATCACAGCATTCCTGCAGTGTTATCTACAATCTGTCTCCTCCTCTCCATTGCCCCTTTCTGTGGGAGTCCCACAAGGCTCTCTTCTTGGACCCTTTCTCTTCTCTATCCTCACCTCCTCCCTTGGTCAGTTGATAACCGCCCACGGCTTCCAATACCATCTTTACGCCGATGACACCCAAATCTATCTGTCTACTGCTCACCTCACTTCTTCAGTCTCTTCTCGCATTATTATGTAACTTACTAACTGACATATCGGCATGGATGTCGCAAAACATCCTCAAACCAAATCTCTCTAAAACTGAGCTGGTAATATTCCCCCCTGCCCGTGCCCCCTCCATGACTTTTCCATCAAAATCAGTAATGCAACCATCAATCCCTCCCCTCATGCCAGGGTACTGGGTGTAATCCTAGATTCTGACCTGTCCTTTCAGCCCCAAATCCAATTGTTGTCAAAAGCTTGTAGACCTCTGTAACATCTCTAAAATTCGCCCCTTTTCAACAATTGAAACCATCAAGCTACTCATACACTCCCTTTTTATCTCTCGCCTCAACTATTGCAACTCCCTTCTTATAGGCCTACCTCTCCATAGGCTATCCCCTCTTCACTCTATCATGAATGCTGCTGCCAGGCTTATCCTCCTTACCAGCTACTCAGTGTCTGCCACCCCTCTCCGCCAATCCCTAAACTGGCTCTGAATCGCCCAGCGAATTAAATTCAAAATACTAACCTCAACATACAAAGCCATTCACAACTCTGCCCGAGCTACATCACCAATTTTGTCTCCAAATATCACCCAAACTGTCCTCTCAAGACCTCCTACTCTCAAGCTCCCTTGTCTCCTCCTCCCATGGTCATCTCCAGGATTTCTCCAGAGCCTCTCCCATCCTCTGAAATGCTCTACTTCAACTTGTCCGCCTATCTCCTACTCCAGCTGCCTTCAGGCAATCCCTGAAAACTCATCACACCGCCAACTCATCTTTGACCTCTTCCATCCACTCTTTCCCCACAGTTGCAACTTTTTGTACCACCTTCCCCACCCGATTAGATTGTAACTCTTCTGAGCAGGGCCCTCTTAATCCTCTTGTATTTTAAACTGTTGGCGCTATATAAATGCTGTATAATAATAAAAAAAAATAATACTTACATTCCCAAGTTTTCTAACACTGATTAGTAAATCCTAGCCAAACTACTTTATGTCACAATTAGAAATTCTACTATTGAATTCTCATACTTGTAACCCATACTTATTCTTATGTGTAGGATACTTCAAAAGCAGAAGTAAGTCTTCAATCACAGTGAACATGGCTTTGAAATCGTGTGACTTCACCTAAAATCGCACTCGTTTCTAAGCCACATGTCAGTACAACTTCAGGTGCGACTTGGAAGGCATCTGTGTGATTTCATGTACATATGTCTATGCAAGTCGCACCTGAACTTGAAAAAAGTAGTGCAAGAACTACTTTCAAAAGCAGTGCAGAGTCGGAATAAGGCTCCATCTACACGGGACGCTGGAAATGGCCGTTTAGGAGCAGTTGGGCGTTTTTTTCAGAAGCCCCTGAACCCATCTACATTTTATCTTATCTGTCCATGTACACCAGTTCGTTTACAGTCATTTGCAGGCAGTTGCGTTCAGGGACTTTTTTTAGAACGCAATTATTTGCGTTCGAACGTGTGTTTCCTGGCGTTTCAAACGCACAAACGCGTCCGAACGCGTCTGAACGCGTCCGAACGCGTCCGAACGCGATGACCCGCGTTTAGCGTTCGCGTTTTTCCATTTTAAAGGGGAATAATTTTTTTGACCTCTAGGAACGGTTCTAAACGCAAACGCCCCTAAACGCCCGCTAAACGCGGGTACAAACGCGACTGAACGGACGTTTCAAACGTCCTAAAAATTCCAGCATTCAAAGGGACTTTTAACAACGTCCCATGTACATGGAGCCTAACACTGATTGCGTAACCACTTCCATTGCAGACAATAGGGTGCAATTTGTTTTGCGATTTAAAGCTATCAAATAACAAATGACAAGTCACATCGGTGTCACCAGGGTGTCAAAAGTTAGATAACAGCATGTTTATTTTAAAAAAAGAAAATATTTACTGAGATCAAAACCAGCAATAGTCCATAGCTTTCCTTTTCTGAATGAAATTAAACCAATTACAAACCTGAGCAATGCAAACAGGGCATATGGGAGAAAAACACATTAAGAAAGGTTACCATTTCTGATGTACTGATTGTTTTCTCTTGGTATTTTCACAATAATAACATTGTCAATTACTTTTTCTTTTTTTTTTTTCATATAAATAATTTGGTTTGCCCAGGTTTGTCTCTGATTACTGTAAGATTACTGTAGGTAATAGCTAATAAGTAAATATTATTACAAAAAGCTAATGCAAAATGTTTTTTAGCATAATGCACACGCTATACATATTTTTGTAATGGCAACAATATGAATGAAGTAGCACCAAATATCATCAAGAGAGAAATATGCAATCACCAAAACGATCATAAAAAGACTAGTCATAACAAATGCTTTAAAAGAGAAGTGCGGGATGAAAAAAAACAATAATACATACTCACTCAGAAAGATGCAGCATTGATCCGATACTGCCGCTGGCCCCCCTGGTTTTAAGACCAAGAAGCGATTGATCACATGATTGCTGATTTCAGAGAGTGGCGCTCCGGCTGTGCAGGGGACAGGAGCAGCTGGTTTAGGATCTCAGCATCTCACTAAGAGGCTGAGCCAGCAGCTGTTCAGGCATCTGGGTGGATCCCGACATTTTTGTCAGTAACCTCTTAGAGTCTGGACCAGCTTCGGGACATCAGCCTGCTGTTGGCTGAATCTGGGTCACAGGGGTGCAGAACTAAGTGCACACTTGTGATCCACATGAGAAGTATGGCCAAAAGAGCTTTGGCCATACTTCCCATTAAATTTCTTTGTCAATTTATTTTTTCCCTTAAATTTCAGATGAAAATAGGTGGCGCATATGAAATCTGGAGGAACCTCCGCGCTGTCAGGAAGTGTATAAATAAAATGTAGAGTTTTTATAAGTAATTAACAGGGTGGCTGCTGTCACTCAGGTGCTTATCCTTAGCAGTTTAAACATGTTTCAAAAAAATTAGTTTAGTTTCTACTCTTAAATTATTATATTTTCTTGTGAAAATTTACTCAGTGTATATATCAAGACAGAATAAAATACACCAAATATAGAACTTGAATGCATGGAAATATGGAAATCATTAAACCATACTAAATCTTCAAAATTACAGTGCAAATATATAACATGTCATAAAGTGCACAATGCAATAGTGCAAAAAAGAATGAAATTCCTGTGAAAAATTGATAAAATGTAGAATACGTGAATAGTCTTCATAAGTGATATAATATCTCTTCATATAAAGTGCGACGTGCAAAAGTGCAAAACTTCAAAATGATGTATCAGTTCATCAATCAAGGTGGATGATCCAGAAACCCTTCACCAGTGATAAACTGGCAACAGAAAGTAAGGTATCACAGCAAGAATGACCTAAAAAAAAATCTCCACACTGTAATAAATAAATGAATTGGGATGCTGCGTTATTTAAGGCAAGCAATAATAAAGAAAAAACTATATTTCTTGTATAATCTATATTCTTGAGAATGTCCAGAACTTTTTTCAAGATTTGCTTTTAATAATTTTAACTAAGGCCAGGTTTAGGTTCGCAACTTCTCACCCATTATGTCTTTTTATGTAGTCTGATCATACACAGTAGATTCAACAAATCAGATCAGGTACCTTGATAGCATATGCTATCTTTACATACAGTCCCTAACATAAAAACAAGACACTTGACCTCAGAATTTAAAGTATCTCTTTTCACATGATTGGACCAATCAGGTCTGCCTGTCCGTTTTTCAGGCAGACCTGATTGGGCCACCCATTCTCCCCATGGGGGGGGGGGGGGCGGATGTCAGTGGACATGTGTCCGCTAACACCTGTCTGGCATCCTATCCGACCAGATCTGCTGAAAACAGACTAATGGCGATACTACCTTAACCATCCATCCAGTGGGTCAGATTGGATGGGATCGGATGAAAATGGACATCTCCCCGTTAGAGGAGAGCAGGACTCTGACAGCGTCTATGCACAGTGAGCAGGAACAGACCTGTCATCTGCCTGCTCAGCGGGGATCAACTGAGCGATCCCTGATGAGCTAGCAGAGTCCACCGAGCGGACCTGCCCCGTGAGAAAGAGGCATTGTGCAAACACACCAGACAAGGGTGCCTTCTGTCACCCTTACTTTTTTAGCAAAGCTTGCAGACCTCTCGCCATAGAATTATATTTGGTTTGGATGCATTAAAATAGGGCATTTAACACAGAAAGGATAAACTGTTGACAAATGACATGATGGTTTTACCAAAAATGCTACTAAATGACTTAAATAGTGCAAATGTTGCGCGCTGCCAAGTATCTCCAATAACTAACTCTGAGCAGCTGCAATCACTAAATGTGTTCCCACATAAGAGTGCAAAATACAAAAACAATACAAAAATAATGTGTGATTATTCAGACAGCGCAGTCACATATTATTTTTGTATTTTGCTACCATTTGCTACCATGTAAAGAATTTTGGAACCTTTTCTGGTTTAAAATTAGGGTACATTAAAAGCTTGTTAGGTAGTATCCTACCATGGCTGGTTCAGGAACTTTTTTTATTGACAGCTCTCTATCAGTGTCAGTGAGCAGGGACTTTAACAGCTAACATCCCCCTGCTTATTTGGATTTAGCAGCATACACTTAACCGCTTGGTGACCCGCTGCAGTCCATTTACTGCAGCAGGTTGGCTCGTACAGACACAATCACTTACTTGCATGTTGCAGCCTTCTTCAGGGTCTGCTAGCACAAGTGCGTGTTGGCCCGGAAGACTGTGCTGTCATTCACTGCAGCACAAGCCATTGAGCATTGGTCCTGGCCAAAGATTTATAACCGGTACCCACTGATCGGCTGACCGAATGACAGAAGAGAGCCCTGTGTTGGTAAACAACACAGGGCTCTCTGCATATAGCAGCAGTATGCTGTTTGTTTTCTCCTTGCAAAGTAGGGAGTAAAAACCGACACATTGCTTAGTAAAACAGCACACAGTAAACACAGTAAACATTCTTAGGCACATACTTAACCCCTTGATCGCCCTAGATGTGAACCCCTTCCCCGCTAGTGTCATTAGTACACTGACAATGTGTATTTTGTTATCACTGATCCCTTTAATAATGTCACTGGAGATGTCAGAGGAAGTTAGTCAGTTCCCCCCAGCGTCAGTTAGTGTCAGTTTGTCCGTCGCATTATTGCAGTCCAATTATAAGTCGCTGATTGCCGCCATTGCTAGTATAAAAAAGAAATAAATAAAAATTCCAGTATATATATATATATATATATATATATATATATATACCATAGCTTGTAGATGCTATAACTTTAACACAAACCAATCAATATACACTCTACTGGAATTTTTCTTTACCAAAGACCTGCCCCAGAATAAATTTTGGCCAAAATTTATGAAGAAATTTGATTTTTTTTAAATGTTTTTATTGGATGTTTTATAGCAAAAAGTATTGTTTTTTTTTTTTTAATTGTTGGGTCTTTTTCCATTTATATCGAAAAAAATAAAAACCCCAGTGGTTTAGTTTGTGTACAGCATTGCATGACCGAGTGCCCAACTGCAAAAAATGGCTGGTCATAAAGGGGGTAAAATCTTCTGAAGCTCAGGTTGTTAAAAAATTATTAGTGAAAGAATTGTCCATTGATTATTTTTCAGCTGTCTTACATTGTGTACAGTATACCAATCTATGAACACTTTAGGGCTCCATTCACACCTGATCGCAAGCGGAAATGCCGTGATTCCAGGGTTAATTTTAAATCGCTGCAAAACATGGGACGTCCTAATGGCACCATTATACTGAATAAGAGTTTAATGTGGATTTTAAGGGCAATGCTATGAAAACAAACAATAAACCACATGGGGGTTACTCAAAATCCAAATCTGACCTTCCTCCAGGTACGCAACCTTGGTGGCCAAGAAAGGGAGGAAGAGTGAGTGTACATTCTCCTCATGAACCATACCAGGGCACATACCCTCAACACTGGGGGGTACCTTGCCAGGGAAACCCTATGTTAATGAGGGCAAGGAAGTCATTCCTACAATCCTGGTCTAGTGGATGTGTAGATGTGCAAGGGGGACTTATCAGAATCTAGAATCAAAAATAAGGGGACTCCCAGATATCCATCCCTCCCTCCTGCGTGAATAAATATAGGGTACATAGTAATCTACTAAAAATTGTAAATAGGAAAGAACAACACCCATACTGTAAAAAAATATAAAAAATTATAATTATATAATATAAAAAAAAGTATTTTTTTTAACCCACTTAAAAAACATGTACCACGATGTAATCCAAACGTCAATAATGTTGTCCAGTGATCTGGATCCATTCGACACCCCAATGAATGGCCGAAACAGACACAAAAACCTGCCCTAAAATGACCCTCTCCTGCCGCAACTTATTTTAACATGAAGTGGTTCTGTACTGCTGAATATTTGGTTTGTACTGGGCAAAATACTGTACCTAAAGAATATAAAAAACAGAATATTCCCTTTAAATCTTTCAATAGAGAACTCTGCATACTGTTTGCAAGCATGCCACAATGTAACTGACAAGATCAGTAAATTCCAGATATGCAATGTGACGCATGAGACAATGGGATTTTATTGGAAGCCACCTGCATATGCACATGATTGAAACAGTGAGACGTCTATTGAATATGTAGCTTCATTAGGAAATGATAATTCGTGCAGCAGTAAAGTGTGAAAAGTTCTCCTCCACTCATCAGTATCACACTGCTGCTATGATGGTTATAGTTGAATAAATTGTGATAAGCCTGGATATTTTTCTGTCTCTATTTCATTTGTTCAGTGAAAACAGCTAAATAGAAACTACTGAAAACAGGACAAGGACACACCAATAAATATTCCTCTCAGGAGATATTTTTTAAAACCAAAAATAAGGTTGTTTTTTATTTTGACCCTTATCTTTCTATATACTGCATCTGTTTTATCTGTCTGACAAAACAGACAGACAAAACTGTTTTATTTGTGCCACTCATGCTTAGCTACAATTCCCATAAAGGAGATGTACAGCCAAAGCTGTACATCTCCTATGGATCACAGAAGTGCAGTTCGTTCTGCACTCCTGTGACACATTTTCAGTAGAGAGCGGGCTGACGTCACAGAAGTCTGTCCAGGCACCGCATCATCATGACAATGGAAGGTGGGATCTGCCAGATGCCTGGACTGACACCCGGCCTAGCCTCTCAGGGAGCCGTTGAGAGCCTGAGTCGGCCACTCCCCGCCCCTCCACAGCCCTGCACTCCAATGAGTGAAGGAGGGGGCAGAGCAGAGAGCTGCTGATTGACAGTCAGCAGCCCTTAGCTCGGGGAGCTGTGAGATTTGAGCCAAACTGTACATGCATGCCATGGTAATTTGCATCCAGTAATGTATCTATTCATAGGGATGATCGAACTTTTGAAGAGTTTGGTTCGACCAGAACACCCGAATTTCCCGAAAGTTCGGTTCTGATTCCAGAATCCCATTGAAATCAATGGGACCTGAACTTCGGGAATCAAAAAACACAATTTTGAAGCCCTAAAACTAAATAAATGCCCCCTAAAAAGTGCCTAGGGTTCTGGATCATGCCCCAGGGACTATGAATCAGGCAAAAAAAAAAAAAAAATCTTAAAAATTGTCGTTTTTTGATAGAGAGCCAATTATTGAAAGAATTATTGAAAAAAAAAAATGAGATTTCTTTGGATTTAGTGTCTGGGAGGGTCTAAAAAGTGTACATGTGAAGTTTCAGCTCTGTAGCATGTCCAGAACCAGAAAAAAAAAACAGATTACTTTTCTTAGAATTTTTAGTAGTGTAGGGATGGTGTTACCCTCCTTTCACACCTGGGCGTTTTTGTTTCAGGCGTTTTTTGAAGGCATTTGGAGACAGGCATGACATCTGAACTTCTGTATAGGGGTATATATATATATATATATATATATATGTGTGTATGTATATATATATATATATATATATATATATATATATGTGTATATATATATGTGTGTGTGTGTATATATACATATATACATATACATATATATATATATATATATATATATATATATATATATATATACCCCTAACCCAGAATCTGCATAGTGGGGTCACCCTGACATGGCAGAGTTCGGTCACCCTGGCATGGCAGAGTCAGGTCACCCTAAACTACACTACGGTCACCCTGACATGGCAGAGTTCGGTCACCCTGGCATGGCAGAGTCAGGTCACCCTAAACTACACTATGGTCACCCTGACATGGCAGAGTCAGGTCACCCTAAACTACACTACAGTCACCCTGACACTTAAAAGTATCCCTAAAAAAACTAGATTATTGAATCTAACTATAGTGGTATATAGTACCCTAACTACACTGCATATCCCTTTCCTCACACTAAAAGAACAGCTCCATACAGCAGAAGATAATTGCAAAATGACACTGGAGCTTTACAAGCAGCAGGAGAAACACAAATGCTTGCACTCTCTTCCACAGCCTCTGTATTATAGTGCTAGAGGTTTGGCGGGGCTATGTTATATACTGGGGGGCGTATTCACTCCTGATTGGCCTCTGGACCCCGTAGTCACTCCAATCACATTCCTAGCAGACTCCTGCCCCCTCAATTGGCTTTTACTGACGTTTCTGGGCCAATCACAGGCTTTTAAAGCCCAGTTCCTGTCCCATTGCATTTTGGGCGGTTCTGGTAACCGAATTCCTGAACTTTTACGGCAAAAAGTTCGTAATTCGGTCGAATTTCAAACATCGATCACCCCTATTCACGTACACACGTACATTTGTACAAGCAAAGTTATGTAGCTGCATTGTGACCCATCCACATGCTCCAGGGAGTCTGTGCGGCCCGGCCTGTACACCTGCATTAGAAGGGGCAGAAGCCTATAGAGGTAAAACTCCCCTCATCTTCCTCTTACAGCTGCTGAATGTCTGATTCTCCTCCTCTCCCTCCTGCAGGCAGTCAGTGGCTGCAGGAGGAAGATGGAGGGGATCAGTTCCTCTATAGGCTGCCGTGCCTCCTATCTAGCTTCCCTATGCTGACTGTGCATGGGCTGTACCTGCCCCTACTCACATTTCCTGCTGTGGGGAGGTGACCATATAGAGAAGATTGGGAAGATTGGGGGGGTAATCAAATTGTGTATAGTCCAATCTAAGAGCGATCTGTGAATGCGGCTGTGCGCATTTTGGAGGATTGCTATTTTTACAAGAGTGGGGAGAGCACAGCCCAGCACACCTCCTCCTGACTATGATTCCTCATCTATAAGTATGAGTTGGATATTTGTGCTGGGACAGGTAATTAGGGGGAAGGAGGGGGTGATTTGAGCTAGGAGGCGGGATGGGGGTTGTGCAAATAAAGAACAAAAAATGGGGCGCTCCGGCCTAGCGCATTATCCTCAATATAGGCTTTATTAATAAGTAGGGTTGAGCGAACACCTAGATGTCCGTGTTCGACGGGTTCGGCCGAACTTTAAAAAAAAGTCCGGGTCCGTGTCCCGGACTTTTACCGAACTTTTCCCGGACACCGAACCCCATTGAAGTCAATGGGGACCCGAACTTTAAGGCACTAAAATGGCTCTAAAACACCAAAGGAAAGGGCTAGAGTGCTGCAAATGGCAGCAAAACGTAATTAAGAGCATGGCAAGTGCTCTGCAAACAAATGTGGATAGGGAAATAACTTAAAACAACAAAAAAAAAACAGAAAAATAAAACAATGTTCTTCTTCATCTCTGAAGGACGAGGCCCATATGGAGTAGGAGGGAGGTTGAGGTGGTGGTGGATGTGGCGGTGACATAGGCGTGCGCACAGGGTGTGCTGGGTGTGCCTGGGCACACCCTAATCACCTAGGGCACATAGCATTGCCAGTGAGGAGATGGGAAAGATCTCCCTGGGACCTGCTCTGCTCTATTTCTCCTTGCCTACAGGTACATGGCCCCGATACATTACTCTCCCTGCTGGCAAACACATGCATGTGTATTTCAACTTTGGGGTGCACACCTTAATGCAATAGGCTGCGCACACCTATGGGCGGTGTAGGTGGAAGCGGCGGTGGAGGAGGACCAGGGCCGGATTAACAGCATCATGGGCTTGGTGCTGAGGATTTTGAAGGGCCTTAAGGGCCGTGCCTTGCCATGCACCCAGAGGAGGAAGGGTGCAGCCATGCATGCCTAATTCAACATGGGATGCTGTCTCTGAAGCCCATAAACACATCCATGCATCGCCAACTGTCCCTCCTTGTCCGGCCTTCACGCTGTGTGGGGAGGTTCTGAGGGTGCTGCCTGGGGAAGCGAGCATAGAAGCCAGACTTCTGTGTTTACAAGTGACAGAAGAGCGGTAACAGTGAATATGGCCAACCCGGGGCCTATATAAAAGGTAGGGGCCTGGAGCTGCAGCTCCAATAGCCCCTACATTAATCTGGCCCTGAGGAGGAGGACGAGGTAGCCAACACTGCTTCTTTTCAAAAATTTTAAATGAGGGTACACCCCAAAAGAGTGAGAAAGAGCAAAAATGGAACAATGGGTGGGTAAGGTCGGTATCCATTGCTATTCTGCATAAGGTACGGAAAAGTCCCGTGGGATCCATGCCTGGTTCATTTTAATGAACGTGAGCTTGTCCACATTGTCTCTGGACAGGCGGCTGCGCTTGTCTGTTATAACGCCCCCAGCCGTGCTAAATACCCGTTCAGATAATACACTGGCTGCAGGGCACGCCAGCACCTCCAAGGCGTAAAGGGCAAGCTCAGGCCATGTGCCCAATTTGGAGACCCAGAAGTTGAAGGGGGCAGACCCGTCATTCACTACATGTAGGCGTGTGCACACATACTGCTCCACCATGTTGGTAAAATGCTGCCTCCTGCTAAGACGTTCCATCTGAGCTGCTGGTGCTGCTGTTTGTTGTGGCGTGCTGACAAAGCTTTTCCACATTTCGGCCATGCTAACCCTGCCTTCTGAGGTGCTGGCGGTGCCCTGGTTGCGTTGGCGACCTCCTCCTCCTCCTCCTCTGCCTTGTGCTTCCACTGTGGCCCCGCTGTCAGATGGGAATGCCAGCAGCATGGCGTCTACCAGCGTGCGCTTGTACTCGCGCATCTTGCGATCGCGCTCCAGTGAGTGAATTAAGGACGGTACGTTGTCCTTGTAACGGGGATCCAGCAGCGTGGCCACCCAGTAATCAGCACAAGTTAGAATGTGGGCAACTCGGCGGTCGTTGTGGAGACACTGCAGCATGTAATCGCTCATGTGTGCCAGGCTGCCCAGAGGCGACGAAAGGCTGTCCTCTGTGGGAGGTGTATCGTCCGTGTCCTCTGTATCCCCCCAGCCACGCACCAGTGATGGCCATGAGCTGGCCTGGGTGCCACCCTGCTGTGAACATGGTTCCATCTCCTCCTCCAGCTCCTCCTCCTCCTCATCCTCCTCATCCTCCAGAACTGTGCCCCTGCTGGACAATTGCGTCCCTGGCGTTTGCGTGTGCAGGAACCCACCCTCGGAGCCCCTTGCGAATGACTGCCCTGAAAGCCTTGGAAATGTTACCTCTTCATCCTCCTCCTCCTCCTCATCCTGTGCCACATCCTCTTCCATCATCGCCCGAATTGTTTTTTCAAGGAGGCATAGAAGTGGGATAGTTAAGCTGAGAACGGCGTCATTGCCACTGGCCATGTTGGTGGAGTACTCAAAACAGCGCAACAAGGCACACAGGTCTCGCATGGAGGCCCAGTTATTGGTGGTGAAGTGGTGCTGTTCCGCAGAGCGACTCACGCGTGCGTGCTGCAGCTGAAACTCCACTATGGCCTGCTGCTGCTCGCACAGTCTTTCCAGCATGTGCAAGGTGGAGTTCCACCTTGTGGGCACGTCACATATGAGGCGGTGAGCGGGAAGGCCGAAGTTACGCTGCAGCGCTGCCAGGCGAGCAGCAGCAGGGTGAGAACGCCGAAAGTGCGCACAAACGGCCCGCACTTTCTGCAGCAGCTCTGACATATCGGGGTAGTTTTTAAGGAACCTCTGCACCACCAAATTCAGCACATGCGCCAGGCAAGGGATGTGCGTCAAACCGGCTAGGCCCAGAGCTGCTATGAGATTTCGCCCGTTATCACACACCACCAGGCCGGGCTTGAGGCTCGCTGGCAGCAACCACTCATTTGTCTGCTGTTCCATGCTCCTCCACAACTCCTGCGCGGTGTGTGGTTTGTCCCCCAAACAGGCAAGTTGTAAAACTGCCTGCTGTCGTTTACCCCTGGCCGTGCTGAAGTTGGTGGTGAAGGTGTTACGCTGTCCGGATGAGGAGGCGGTAGAGGATGAGGAAGCGGAGTAGGAGGAGTTACGAACAGGAGGCAAACTGAAGCGCCCTGCAATCCTCGGTGGTGGAAGGACATGCGCCAAATTGCTATCCGCCTCAGGCCCATCCGCCACTGCATTTACCCAGTGTGCCGTTAGGGAGATATAACGCCCCTGACCGTGCTTACTGGTCCACGTATCCGTAGTTAGGTGGACCTTGGCACAGATGGCGTTGCGCAGTGCACACCTGATATTTTCCCCCACTTGGTTGTGCAGGGAAGGGATGGCTTGCCTGGAAAAGTAGTGGCGGCTGGGCACGACGTACTGTGGGACAGCCACCGACATAAGGTTTTTAAAACTGTGCGTCTCCACCAGACGGAATGACAGCATTTCAAAGGCCAATAATTTTGAAATGCTGGCATTCAGGGCCAGGGATCGCGGGTGGGTAGGGGGGTACTTCCTCTTCCTCTCAAGTGTTTGGGAGATGGAAAGCTGAACGCTTCCACGGGACATTGTGGAGATGGTTGTTGGTGACCCAGGTGGTGGTGTTGCTGACAGATCGTCTGTTTGCGGGGTGGCAGGTGCCGGTATCACTACAGATGTGGCTGGAGCAGCCGAGACTGCAGCAGAAGAGGAAGCAGGATGAGCCAGAGACGTTTCTTGGTTTTGAAGGTGTGTACTCCACTGCAGCTCGTGCTTTGCACTTAGATGCCTGATCATGCAGGTTGTGCTCAGGTTGAGAAGGTTCATGCCTCGCTTCAAGCTCTGATTGCACAGGGTGCAAACCACTCGTGTCCTGTCATCAGCACATTTTCTAAAGAACTTCCACGCTAGAGAACTCCTTTGAGCTGACTTTGGTGCGCTCGTTCCCTTGCTGCGTTGGGCAGTAGCGGGCGTAGTGTCTAGGGCACGGCCGCTCCGCTTCTGCACCCTGCTCCCTCTTCTGCTGTGCTGGTGGCTCTGTGCGACCACCGCCTCTTCCTCCAAACTACTCAGGTCACCTGCATGACGTTCATTCCATGTGGGGTCGAGGACCTCATCGTCCTCCACATCATCTTCCACCCAGTCTTCACCCCTGCCCTCCTTGTCGGTCTCCACAATGCTGAACGCCGCAGCAGTTGGCACCTGCGTTTCGTCATCATCGGAGACGTGCTGCGATGATCCTTGCATGTACTCATCTTGAGAAATAAGTGGTTGGGCATCGCTGCACTCAATCTCTTCCACTTCTGGGGCAGGGCTAGGTGGATGGCCCTGGGAAACCCTGCTGACAGAGTCCTCAAAAAGAATAAGAGACTGCTGTATGGCTTGGGGCTCAGACTGCTGGCCTGATTTGCAAGGGGGTGAGGTGAAAGACGGTTGGACATTGGCTGCAGGTGCCAACTCTGACCTTTCTGCAGTAGACTGGGTGGGAGACAATGTGAAGGAACTGGAGGCACTGTCAGCAGCAAACCAATCTACTATCGCCTCAACTTGTTCTGGCCTCATCACTTCTAGGGGCGTTTGATGCCCTACCAAATACTGATGCAGGTTCTGTCGCCTACTCACACTTGAGGAAGGTGTTTCACTTGTGCGTGTAGCTGGCACAGATCGACCATGTCCTCTCCTTGCAACAGGAGCTCTACCAGCAGCACCACGACCCAGGCCACGGCCCTTATTTGACGGTCTCCTCATATTTCTGTAATTTAAGATCTTGCCCTAGAAAGGTTTTTATTGAATAGCGGAATAGAAAATATGATCCAAAAAAAGTGTATGTATATCACACGTACACAACCACACTAGGCCCCAATTACTATTGTTTGTACCCCTAAAAGGCTAGATGAGGAGTAGGGGGAGTATGGAACAGGCAGCACCCTCAAACCTTCAGAAGTATGAGATGAACCCCAACAACTTGGAAAGGTGGATCTCTCTCACACGTACCGACACAGACTATCCCGCAATTCAATTGATCCTCAAAGGTTTTTATTGAATAGCGGAATAGGAAATATGATCAAAAAAAGTGTATGTATCTCGCACGTACACAACCACACTAGGCCCCAATTACTATTGTTTGTACCCCTAAAAGGCTAGATGAGGAGTAGGGGGAGTATGGAACAGGCAGCACCCTCAAACCTTCAGAAGTATGAGATGAACCCCAACAACTTGGAAAGGTGGATCTCTCTCACACGTACCGACACAGACTATCCCGCAATTCAATTGATCCTCAAAGGTTTTTATTGAATAGCGGAATAGGAAATATGATCAAAAAAAGTGTATGTATCTCGCACGTACACAACCACACTAGGCCCCAATTACTATTGTTTGTACCCCTAAAAGGCTAGATGAGGAGTAGGGGGAGTATGGAACAGGCAGCACCCTCAAACCTTCAGAAGTATGAGATGAACCCCAACAACTTGGAAAGGTGGATCTCTCTCACACGTACCGACACAGACTATCCCGCAATTCAATTGATCCTCAAAGGTTTTTATTGAATAGCGGAATAGGAAATATGATCAAAAAAAGTGTATGTATCTCGCACGTACACAACCACACTAGGCCCCAATTACTATTGTTTGTACCCCTAAAAGGCTAGATGAGGAGTAGGGGGGGTATGGAACAGGCAGCACCCTCAAACCTTCAGAAGTATGAGATGAACCCCAACAACTTGGAAAGGTGGATCTCTCTCACACGTACCAACACAGACTATCCCCCAATTTAACTGATCCCCAAAGGTTTTTGATTAAATAGCGGAATAGAAAATATGATCCAAAAAAAGTGTATGTATATCACACGTACACAACCACACTAGGCCCCAATTACTATTGTTTGTACCCCTAAAAGGCTAGATGAGGAGTAGGGGGAGTATGGAACAGGCAGCACCCTCAAACCTTCAGAAGTATGAGATGAACCCCAACAACTTGGAAAGGTGGATCTCTCTCACACGTACCGACACAGACTATCCCGCAATTCAATTGATCCTCAAAGGTTTTTATTGAATAGCGGAATAGGAAATATGATCAAAAAAAGTGTATGTATCTCGCACGTACACAACCACACTAGGCCCCAATTACTATTGTTTGTACCCCTAAAAGGCTAGATGAGGAGTAGGGGGAGTATGGAACAGGCAGCACCCTCAAACCTTCAGAAGTATGAGATGAACCCCAACAACTTGGAAAGGTGGATCTCTCTCACACGTACCAACACAGACTATCCCCCAATTTAACTGATCCCCAAAGGTTTTTGATTAAATAGCGGAATAGAAAATATGATCCCAAAAAAGTGTATGTATATCACACGTACACAACCACACTAGGCCCCAATTACTATTGTTTGTACCCCTAAAAGGCTAGGAGTAGGGGGAGTATGGAACAGGCAGCACCCTCAAACCTTCAGAAGTATGA
This sequence comes from Pelophylax lessonae, assembly GCF_965119305.1. NCBI lineage: Eukaryota > Metazoa > Chordata > Amphibia > Anura > Ranidae > Pelophylax > Pelophylax lessonae. The sequence goes on along the minus strand of NC_138772.1, from coordinate 378,455,586 downwards.
GATGAACCCCAACAACTTGGAAAGGTGGATCTCTCTCACACGTACCAACACAGACTATCCCCCAATTTAACTGATCCCCAAAGGTTTTTGATTAAATAGCGGAATAGAAAATATGATCCCAAAAAAGTGTATGTATATCACACGTACACAACCACACTAGGCCCCAATTACTATTGTTTGTACCCCTAAAAGGCTAGGAGTAGGGGGAGTATGGAACAGGCAGCACCCTCAAACCTTCAGAAGTATGAGATGAACCCCAACAACTTGGAAAGGTGGATCTCTCTCACACGTACCAACACAGACTATCCCCCAATTTAACTGATCCCCAAAGGTTTTTGATTAAATAGCGGAATAGAAAATATGATCCCAAAAAAGTGTATGTATATCACACGTACACAACCACACTAGGCCCCAATTACTATTGTTTGTACCCCTAAAAGGCTAGGAGTAGGGGGAGTATGGAACAGGCAGCACCCTCAAACCTTCAGAAGTATGAGATGAACCCCAACAACTTGGAAAGGTGGATCTCTCTCACACGTACCAACACAGACTATCCCCCAATTTAACTGATCCCCAAAGGTTTTTGATTAAATAGCGGAATAGAAAATATGATCCCAAAAAAGTGTATGTATATCACACGTACACAACCACACTAGGCCCCAATTACTATTGTTTGTACCCCTAAAAGGCTAGGAGTAGGGGGAGTATGGAACAGGCAGCACCCTCAAACCTTCAGAAGTATGAGATGAACCCCAACAACTTGGAAAGGTGGATCTCTCTCACACGTACCAACACAGACTATCCCCCAATTTAACTGATCCCCAAAGGTTTTTGATTAAATAGCGGAATAGAAAATATGATCCCAAAAAAGTGTATGTATATCACACGTACACAACCACACTAGGCCCCAATTACTATTGTTTGTACCCCTAAAAGGCTAGGAGTAGGGGGAGTATGGAACAGGCAGCACCCTCAAACCTTCAGAAGTATGAGATGAACCCCAACAACTTGGAAAGGTGGATCTCTCTCACACGTACCAACACAGACTATCCCCCAATTTGCATGTAACAAAATATGGTGTAGCGCTAGTATACTAATTCTTTGAACTTAACAGTCCATATGAACAATAAACACAGATAATTGGAAGGATAGGTCCGTCAAAAGAAAGGAGGAAGGAAGTGCTCCCCAAATCTCATATCAAACTTTCACCATCCTGAAATCCAGTGTATGGAGACCACCACCAAGTAGAAGAAATGGCCCCTTACCGCAACGCAATGATCCCCACCACAGAGATCATTGACCGCTTGTAATGGAAATCAGATGGACCAAGTAGATGACAGTCCAGCTCACTAGGAAGATTTCAATGGCTCCACTCGATGTGAGTACATAAATAAAAAGAAGGGACAACTCCCATGGTGAAATACCGTCACACATTTATTTAGACCAAAAAGTAGGTGGCAACTCACATTTAGATGGAGATATTACAGCATATATCTCGAGGGAGCAATCCTAGGACCTGGTTCCAAACCAAGAAGATGGCCGCCGCGTCCCCTCGTGTGTCTCAGCTCGGCGTGCCGCAGGCTCCTCCTACGCGTTTCGTCAGCCAATTGACGTCGTCAGGGGGTGTGGCCTGCGGTGAGCCATCAATATTTATATGCTGAGCGAGGCGGAAGGGGCGGGATAACTAGTCAACGACCTGAATCACGGAAGTTGCGCAGTTGCGCTCCAACAACCGGATATGACGGATCGGACTTGACATGATCCGGAACAGGAAGCCAGTACATCACATGCCAGCATCCCTGATACCGGAATCAACACGGTCAGAAGCCGGAAGCCAGCAGTTTGCGTGCCAGCACCCCGGAAATCAAACCATCATTAACAACATGTCAATTAAGAATTAATTAATTGCATGTATAGGGACTCCAAGGTCGCTGATAGCCAGCGCATCTCGATAGTCCCATATAAGTGAGATCTCGATCCGTATTGCGGGACCAAAGATTTTAATGCTGTCTCACCGAAAGGATACTCATGGTTCTAGAGTGCATAAGTACACTTAAATGACACTACCGCTTGGGACACACAAGAGGATACAGCGCCATCCCCCGGTCGGAAACAGGTCTCAATGGATAACTCCTCTCCCAAATGCAAAATTACAACCACATTAATAAAACATATACAATACAGATAAAAATAATAATTAAAAATGCATATCCTATATTGCAAGAGATATAATAAAACCCCATAGTACATTAATAAAATCATAAAACTTGAGCATAACAGCAAACATAAGACATATTGGGACATCAAATAACCACTCCATTCAAGCATTGTTAATGAAGGAATTGATGTCCCAATCTATGTTTAACCCGTGGGGGGCATATGTTTTTAACCGATATATCCAGCTGGTCTCCAACTGGGAGACCCCCCTGGTACGGTTACTGCCCCTCCAGCTCCCTGAAAACTTATCAATGCCGAGGAAGACCGTGCCCTTTGGGTCCCCTCCATGGCAAAGATCATAGTGCCGTGAGACACTGTGTTTCGGGAACAGTTTAAAAATGTTTGCTACATGCTCCTGTAAACGTACATGTAACTTACGAATTGTACGGCCCACATATTCAAGGCCACAGGGGCAACGCAACAAATAGACAACATGTCTGGTGGTACAAGTAATGAACGGCTTAATCCTAAAACTTTGTTGGGTGACATTGGAGGTAAACGACTCAACCCGCCTCTCATTGCAAGCATTGATCTTACAGATGGCACAGCGTCTACATCGGTAAAACCCCCCTCTCTGTTGGAAAAACGAGATGGTGGTAGGCGCATCCAGAATGTTAGGGGCCACTTGTAGCCTCAATGGAGGCACCCCCCTAAAGATAATCTTAGGGGCCGCCGGCAGCACCGGCCCCAACAGACTATCACTTTTCAGGATATGCCAGTGTTTGCGAATTATTTTCTTAACTGAAAAGTGCTGGATCGAGTACGAGGAGAAAAAGGCATGTTCAAAATCTCTATTTTCCCCCCGTATCCTCGGTTGTAGGAGGTCGTCCCTATTCCGGCTATCAGCTTGCACCAGGGCCTTTTCCAGCTCCTCTTTATTATAGCCTTTTTCCATAAATTTGGATGTAAGGACACTGGCCTCCTGCAGAAAATCGGATCTGTTAGAACAGTTCCTTTTAAGTCTGAGGAACTGACTGACAGGAACGGATTTAAGCCACGCCACATGGTGGCAGCTGGAAGTGTCAATAAATCCGTTCCTGTCAGTCTCTTTAAAAAACGTGGAGGTTTCCAGGGCACCTCCCACTACCTTGATTTTGAGGTCCAAAAAATGGATCTCAGATCTACTACTTTCGTGGGTGAGCCTGATGCCCCTGTCATTATCATTGAGCATCGAGATAAATGAGTCGAGAGACTCCACATCCCCATCCCACAAGAGGAGGATGTCATCGATGTACCTCCGCCAGAGGACAACCTCTGGCCTCGGAACGTCACCGATGACATCCTCCTCCCACTTGGCCATGAATAGGTTGGCCATACTTGGCGCGAACTTGGCGCCCATGGCCACACCCTTATTCTGCCTGTAGTACGTGCCCCCAAACCAAAAGAAGTTGTGGGCCATGGCGTAGTCCAACAGGGTCAAGATGAAACGACTCTGGAAACCCAACATAGCACTATGTCCCAAAAAGTACTCGACAGCTTCCCTTCCATGCTGATGCGAAATCACCGTATAGAGTGACGAGACATCAGCAGTGGCTAGGATATAACTGTCTTTCCACTCTATGTCTTTCAAAAGATTGATCACTTGCATAGAGTCCCTCAGAAATGAGGGAGTTTTTGTCACCAAGGGTTGCAGAAAGAAATCGATGTATTTCCCCACCCGGGAGGTAACCGAATCAATGCCACTAATGATCGGCCTCCCGGGTGGGTTCACCGCATCCTTATGCACCTTGGGCAAATAGTACATGATTGGAACTCTAGGGGCAGATGGTACCAAAAAGGATTTCTCCTTTTTGTAAGAAGTTTCCGATCAAACCCCTCCTCCACCAATGCTAAAAGCTCGTTCTTATAGGCAACTGTAGGGTTGCCTCTGAGGGGCACATAGGTGTCACGATCGGACAACAACCTGTCCATCTCTCTATTATAGGCAGAGGTGTCCAGAATAACTATCCCTCCCCCCTTATCAGCTGGTCTCACAACAATATCACTACGCTCTTTTAGGGAGCGCATCCCTCGTTTAAACATAGCTGTTTGGTGCACATTTTTGAGATTCAGCTTGTCGAGGTCCTTGGCCACTAAATCCCGAAACACCGTCAAGGTAGGGGCCAAAGGACCAGGAGGGTTGAACAGTGAGGCATTTGCAAATGAAGTGGATTTCACACCCATATTATACTCCATCCTGGAAACCGTCGGGTTCCCCAGAAAATGTCTCTTAACACTCATTTTGCGCACATATTTTTGCAGATCTATAAATGTGTCAAATTTATTGAGAGGTCGGGGAGGGGCATATTTTAGACCATGATTCAGTACATGTTTCTCCTCAACCGAAAGGGAGGCGGTACTAAGGTTAAACAGACCCTGGTCTCTCAATGCCGACTTCTTTTTGTCGCGGACCCTCCTCCCCCCTCTAGTCCCTCTCTTCCTTCTTTCTGCCTTTTGCTTCTTGGGGTACCCCCCTGAAAAGGGGTATTGTATTGTTTGTGTGGGCCCTGTCCCCCAGAGGCATTAGAATGTGCGGGTTGTAATGGGCGATAATTTTGTGGGTTATGAGCCCATTGCTCCACCCTATTTTGATAGTAGGGTCCCTTAGGATGAAAAGAGGGCGTAAAATCTCTTTCCTGTGGGTGTGAGGTGATATATTGGGTTCCACCCTCAAATTCCCCCTGTAAAGGCAGGAATCTGTTATCAGAGGCAGAAAAATTCCCTCCTTGCTGAGAGGCTACTCTGCCCCTACCTCTACCCCTGCCTCTTCCTCGACCACGTCCACGTCCACGCCGGGGCTGTACCCAGGTGTCAGACGTGACGTGGGGATAATGAAACTGCCCCGATGGTAACGTGACTTCCATGGGGGTACTAGGGGGAAGAATAGAAGGGGGATTTAGCGCCTCATTAGGGGCTGGACCTACAGGCCCTCGATTAGCTTGCCATTTGAAGATAAGTTTGTTCTTATAGTCCCCACTATCCCTTAAGAACTTTTTTCTTTTCTTATTTTTCTGCTCTATATCCTCTTTCTCCAAGTGCTTTTTCAGGGAGTCAGATTTTTGTTTATATGACTCTTTGGTCTTAAATTCCTCTAATTTACCCTTAATGACATTAATTTCCTCGTCCAGTTTTTTAAGTTTAAGCCGTTTTTTTGATACCATGAACCGTAACAGCTCCAGCCCTGCTTTGTTAAAGTACTGGTACCATTCCTCAGTATCCAGGATGTCACTTTGCGGTGATACTTCCCACCGCAGGCTCCTGGGTACCATATTTTCTGCCAGATATTTCTCGAAAAATGCCACGTCCCACCCTGTATGAAGCTCAGTGGTCATGACATTTTTCAGTCTCAAAAAGAGACCGTTCATATCATCAGAGGTCTCCTCTGGAGTGGAAAATATACCCTCTAAATTAATAGAGTAGGTCTTCCTAAACTCAAAAACGTCCATAATGGAACTTGTACAAGGGGAGCCCGATGATATGATCAGGTACAATATTTCTATAAATATAGGATAGTACCAGTCCAAAAATTATTATTATTTGTACAAATCGCACAAAAAAGCTGCAGCACATGTACTAATTAAAAAAGCATAAAAAAATAAAAAAAATTTTTTAAAATTTTTTTATAATTTTTTTTTATAATTTTTTTATAATTTTTTTATAATTTTTTTTATATTTTTTTTATATTTTTTTATGCTTTTTTAATTAGTACATGTGCTTTAGCGCAGCAATATCCCCAAAAAATTTTTTTATCCCCCAATTTAACTGATCCCCAAAGGTTTTTGATTAAATAGCGGAATAGAAAATATGATCCCAAAAAAGTGTATGTATATCACACGTACACAACCACACTAGGCCCCAATTACTATTGTTTGTACCCCTAAAAGGCTAGGAGTAGGGGGAGTATGGAACAGGCAGCACCCTCAAACCTTCAGAAGTATGAGATGAACCCCAACAACTTGGAAAGGTGGATCTCTCTCACACGTACCAACACAGACTATCCCCCAATTTAACTGATCCCCAAAGGTTTTTGATTAAATAGCGGAATAGAAAATATGATCCCAAAAAAGTGTATGTATATCACACGTACACAACCACACTAGGCCCCAATTACTATTGTTTGTACCCCTAAAAGGCTAGGAGTAGGGGGAGTATGGAACAGGCAGCACCCTCAAACCTTCAGAAGTATGAGATGAACCCCAACAACTTGGAAAGGTGGATCTCTCTCACACGTACCAACACAGACTATCCCCCAATTTAACTGATCCCCAAAGGTTTTTGATTAAATAGCGGAATAGAAAATATGATCCCAAAAAAGTGTATGTATATCACACGTACACAACCACACTAGGCCCCAATTACTATTGTTTGTACCCCTAAAAGGCTAGGAGTAGGGGGAGTATGGAACAGGCAGCACCCTCAAACCTTCAGAAGTATGAGATGAACCCCAACAACTTGGAAAGGTGGATCTCTCTCACACGTACCAACACAGACTATCCCCCAATTTAACTGATCCCCAAAGGTTTTTGATTAAATAGCGGAATAGAAAATATGATCCCAAAAAAGTGTATGTATATCACACGTACACAACCACACTAGGCCCCAATTACTATTGTTTGTACCCCTAAAAGGCTAGGAGTAGGGGGAGTATGGAACAGGCAGCACCCTCAAACCTTCAGAAGTATGAGATGAACCCCAACAACTTGGAAAGGTGGATCTCTCTCACACGTACCAACACAGACTATCCCCCAATTTAACTGATCCCCAAAGGTTTTTGATTAAATAGCGGAATAGAAAATATGATCCCAAAAAAGTGTATGTATATCACACGTACACAACCACACTAGGCCCCAATTACTATTGTTTGTACCCCTAAAAGGCTAGGAGTAGGGGGAGTATGGAACAGGCAGCACCCTCAAACCTTCAGAAGTATGAGATGAACCCCAACAACTTGGAAAGGTGGATCTCTCTCACACGTACCAACACAGACTATCCCCCAATTTAACTGATCCCCAAAGGTTTTTGATTAAATAGCGGAATAGAAAATATGATCCCAAAAAAGTGTATGTATATCACACGTACACAACCACACTAGGCCCCAATTACTATTGTTTGTACCCCTAAAAGGCTAGGAGTAGGGGGAGTATGGAACAGGCAGCACCCTCAAACCTTCAGAAGTATGAGATGAACCCCAACAACTTGGAAAGGTGGATCTCTCTCACACGTACCAACACAGACTATCCCCCAATTTAACTGATCCCCAAAGGTTTTTGATTAAATAGCGGAATAGAAAATATGATCCCAAAAAAGTGTATGTATATCACACGTACACAACCACACTAGGCCCCAATTACTATTGTTTGTACCCCTAAAAGGCTAGGAGTAGGGGGAGTATGGAACAGGCAGCACCCTCAAACCTTCAGAAGTATGAGATGAACCCCAACAACTTGGAAAGGTGGATCTCTCTCACACGTACCAACACAGACTATCCCCCAATTTAACTGATCCCCAAAGGTTTTTGATTAAATAGCGGAATAGAAAATATGATCCCAAAAAAGTGTATGTATATCACACGTACACAACCACACTAGGCCCCAATTACTATTGTTTGTACCCCTAAAAGGCTAGGAGTAGGGGGAGTATGGAACAGGCAGCACCCTCAAACCTTCAGAAGTATGAGATGAACCCCAACAACTTGGAAAGGTGGATCTCTCTCACACGTACCAACACAGACTATCCCCCAATTTAACTGATCCCCAAAGGTTTTTGATTAAATAGCGGAATAGAAAATATGATCCCAAAAAAGTGTATGTATATCACACGTACACAACCACACTAGGCCCCAATTACTATTGTTTGTACCCCTAAAAGGCTAGGAGTAGGGGGAGTATGGAACAGGCAGCACCCTCAAACCTTCAGAAGTATGAGATGAACCCCAACAACTTGGAAAGGTGGATCTCTCTCACACGTACCAACACAGACTATCCCCCAATTTAACTGATCCCCAAAGGTTTTTGATTAAATAGCGGAATAGAAAATATGATCCCAAAAAAGTGTATGTATATCACACGTACACAACCACACTAGGCCCCAATTACTATTGTTTGTACCCCTAAAAGGCTAGGAGTAGGGGGAGTATGGAACAGGCAGCACCCTCAAACCTTCAGAAGTATGAGATGAACCCCAACAACTTGGAAAGGTGGATCTCTCTCACACGTACCAACACAGACTATCCCCCAATTTAACTGATCCCCAAAGGTTTTTGATTAAATAGCGGAATAGAAAATATGATCCCAAAAAAGTGTATGTATATCACACGTACACAACCACACTAGGCCCCAATTACTATTGTTTGTACCCCTAAAAGGCTAGGAGTAGGGGGAGTATGGAACAGGCAGCACCCTCAAACCTTCAGAAGTATGAGATGAACCCCAACAACTTGGAAAGGTGGATCTCTCTCACACGTACCAACACAGACTATCCCCCAATTTAACTGATCCCCAAAGGTTTTTGATTAAATAGCGGAATAGAAAATATGATCCCAAAAAAGTGTATGTATATCACACGTACACAACCACACTAGGCCCCAATTACTATTGTTTGTACCCCTAAAAGGCTAGGAGTAGGGGGAGTATGGAACAGGCAGCACCCTCAAACCTTCAGAAGTATGAGATGAACCCCAACAACTTGGAAAGGTGGATCTCTCTCACACGTACCAACACAGACTATCCCCCAATTTAACTGATCCCCAAAGGTTTTTGATTAAATAGCGGAATAGAAAATATGATCCCAAAAAAGTGTATGTATATCACACGTACACAACCACACTAGGCCCCAATTACTATTGTTTGTACCCCTAAAAGGCTAGGAGTAGGGGGAGTATGGAACAGGCAGCACCCTCAAACCTTCAGAAGTATGAGATGAACCCCAACAACTTGGAAAGGTGGATCTCTCTCACACGTACCAACACAGACTATCCCCCAATTTAACTGATCCCCAAAGGTTTTTGATTAAATAGCGGAATAGAAAATATGATCCCAAAAAAGTGTATGTATATCACACGTACACAACCACACTAGGCCCCAATTACTATTGTTTGTACCCCTAAAAGGCTAGGAGTAGGGGGAGTATGGAACAGGCAGCACCCTCAAACCTTCAGAAGTATGAGATGAACCCCAACAACTTGGAAAGGTGGATCTCTCTCACACGTACCAACACAGACTATCCCCCAATTTAACTGATCCCCAAAGGTTTTTGATTAAATAGCGGAATAGAAAATATGATCCCAAAAAAGTGTATGTATATCACACGTACACAACCACACTAGGCCCCAATTACTATTGTTTGTACCCCTAAAAGGCTAGGAGTAGGGGGAGTATGGAACAGGCAGCACCCTCAAACCTTCAGAAGTATGAGATGAACCCCAACAACTTGGAAAGGTGGATCTCTCTCACACGTACCAACACAGACTATCCCCCAATTTAACTGATCCCCAAAGGTTTTTGATTAAATAGCGGAATAGAAAATATGATCCCAAAAAAGTGTATGTATATCACACGTACACAACCACACTAGGCCCCAATTACTATTGTTTGTACCCCTAAAAGGCTAGGAGTAGGGGGAGTATGGAACAGGCAGCACCCTCAAACCTTCAGAAGTATGAGATGAACCCCAACAACTTGGAAAGGTGGATCTCTCTCACACGTACCAACACAGACTATCCCCCAATTTAACTGATCCCCAAAGGTTTTTGATTAAATAGCGGAATAGAAAATATGATCCCAAAAAAGTGTATGTATATCACACGTACACAACCACACTAGGCCCCAATTACTATTGTTTGTACCCCTAAAAGGCTAGGAGTAGGGGGAGTATGGAACAGGCAGCACCCTCAAACCTTCAGAAGTATGAGATGAACCCCAACAACTTGGAAAGGTGGATCTCTCTCACACGTACCAACACAGACTATCCCCCAATTTAACTGATCCCCAAAGGTTTTTGATTAAATAGCGGAATAGAAAATATGATCCCAAAAAAGTGTATGTATATCACACGTACACAACCACACTAGGCCCCAATTACTATTGTTTGTACCCCTAAAAGGCTAGGAGTAGGGGGAGTATGGAACAGGCAGCACCCTCAAACCTTCAGAAGTATGAGATGAACCCCAACAACTTGGAAAGGTGGATCTCTCTCACACGTACCAACACAGACTATCCCCCAATTTAACTGATCCCCAAAGGTTTTTGATTAAATAGCGGAATAGAAAATATGATCCCAAAAAAGTGTATGTATATCACACGTACACAACCACACTAGGCCCCAATTACTATTGTTTGTACCCCTAAAAGGCTAGATGAGGAGTAGGGGGAGTATGGAACAGGCAGCACCCTCAAACCTTCAGAAGTATGAGATTGTGTTCACTGTACCCCACAAAGATTGAGTTCACTGCACCCCACAATGATTGTGTTCACTGCACCCCACAAAGATTGTGTTCACTGCACCTCACAAAGATTGTGTTCACTGTACCCCCCAAAGATTGTGTTCACTGCACCCCACAAAGATTCTGTTCACTGTACCCCACAAAGATTGTGTTCACTGCACCCCAAAAAGATTGTGTTCACTGCACCCCAAAAAGGATGTTGTTCACTGCACCCCAAAAAGGATGTTGTTCACTCCACCCCAAAAAGATTGTGTTCACTGCACCCCACAAAGATTGTGTTCACTGCACCCCAAAAAGATTGTGTTCACTGCACCCCAAAAATGATTTTGTTCACTGCACCCCAAAAAGGATTTTGTTCACTGCACCCCAAAAAGGATTTTGTTCACTGCACCCCAAAAAGGATGTTGTTCACTCCACCCCAAAAAGATTGTGTTCACTGCACCCCAAAAAGATTGTGTTCACTGCACCCCACAAAGGATTTTGTTCACTGCACCCCAAAAAGATTGTGTTCACTGCACCCCAAAAAGGATGTTGTTCACTGCACCCCAAAAAGGATTTTGTTCACTGCACCCCAAAAAGATTGTGTTCACTGCACCCCACAAAGGATTTTGTTCACTGCACCCCACAAAGATTGTGTTCACTGCACACCAAAAAGGATTGTGTTCACTGCACCCCAAAAAGATTTTGTTCACTGCACCCCAAAAAGATTGTGTTCACTGCAGCCCAAAAAGATTGTGTTCACTGCAGCCCAAAAAGATTGTGTTCACTGCAGCCCAAAAAGATTGTGTTCACTGCAGCCCAAAAAGATTGTGTTCACTGCAGCTCACACACAGAAAAATGGATGTGGATCACTGACACCTGCCTATCTCCAATCCCACACCACACAGCAATATCGATTGTAGTTTGTAGAACACAGTTTCCCTAAAATTCAGCAGACTCTGTCCCTAACAGGATTGAGAAGAGATCGTAGATCAGGATTGAGTGCAGACCCCACCCCCCACACAGCAATATCGATTGTAGTTTGTAGAAGACACTGACCCTATAATTCAGCAGACTCTATCCCTAAAATGCCTACAACTCGCCCTGCCTAAACACTCCGACCTGTCCCTCAATTCTATCCGGACACAAATGGTTTTTTCCTGCCTATCTTTCCCTAATCAGCAGCCAGCACGTTGATGTGTGCTCTGTCCCTGAATCTAAGCAGCATAATGACGCCGCTGCGGCTGCCTCGAACTTATAAAGACTTGGTCACATGCTTCAGACGGCCAATCACAGCTACTGAGACATTTGCAGGCATGGCTGGGATGGCTTAAGGCACACCAGTTAAACGATTGTTGATTGGCTGTTGAAAGCCCGCCATGAAAAGAGCGCCAAAGCATGCAAAACCCGGAAATAAAACGACCGAACACGGATTTTTACCCGAACATACAGTAAAGTGTCCGTGTCCGTGTTCGGGTACAAAAAATCCAATTATTCGGTACGAACACGAATAATACAGTCCGTGTTCGCTCAACACTATTAATAAGACATAAAAATGACTACTCACAAACAATAGTGTAAACCAGACATATCAAATCCAAATGTCTAAATGACAGGAGCAGTCCATGTGAGAGTCCACTGTCCGTTTCGATTTGATATGTCTGGTTTACACCATTGTTTGTGAGTAATCATTTTTATGTCTTATTAATAAAGCCTATATTGAGGATAATGCGCTAGGCCGTTGATCCCCCTTTTTTGTTCTTTATTTGCAGTACTTGTTGGACTACCCCGGTCCTATAGGGCACAAAGGCCATAGCCATTTGAGATGCCAAATGTGAGTCCCGTGGAAAGAGTGGTCGAGGAGCTCAGATTCTGAGCACAGGAGCAAGGTGTTATATAACACTATTTTGTTTTTGGATGGGGGTTGTGTCTGGGAGGGAGGATTTGTGCTGCTAGGATGGGGGAGGGTGGTTTATGCTAAGAGGGGGGATTTGGGGATGAGGATCTCTGTTGGTAGGGGGGTGTGGGGGGAAATTAGGGGGTAGGGATGTGTGCTAGGAAGGAATGAGGGGGTTGTGCTGGGAGGGAGGATTTGTGCTGCTAGGAAGGGGGTGGAGGAATTAGGCTAAGGGGGGGGGGATTTTGGGGGCTCAGAGGGGGGATTTGTTCCAGGATAGGAAATTTGAGGGGTAAGAGAATGTGTGCTGGGGGTGATTTTTTGGGTGGGGGAGATTTGTGCTAGGTTGGGTTAATTGAGGGGGGTTTAAGCTAGGAGGTGGGGTTCGGGGGCAACGATTTGTGCTGAGAGGGGGGATTTGGACTGGGATGAGGAGAATTTATACATTCAGGATGGAGAGTGGGGAAGGGGCCCGGTAAATGTGTCATTTATTGGCCCCTTCCCTGTCTGAATAAATAGAGCCAATAATCCATACCGATTTAGTTCTTAACCAAATCAAAGTAAACTGTGCTCTGTACAGAGCTATTCCTGTCCATTTGTTCTGTGCAGCTGAGGCTACAGAGATGGAGATTGGGGACTATTTGCTCAATCTTCTTTTTCTATCCCAAAGGTGAACCATCAGAGGTCTGTTTAGACCCCTGATATTTCACCAAAGCCCCCCAATGGGATTTCTGAAAAATTGTAAAAATAATAAAAAAATAATATTGTAAAAAAAATAATATTGTAAAAAAAATAAAAATAAATAAAATGGTAAAAAAAAAATAACAAAAATAAAAAAAACTACTGACACCAGTTGCAGAACTACCAGGGTCACAAAGGTCGCAGGCTGGAAGTTAGAGGCAAAAATTTTTTTTGGGGGAGCATACCCATGTATTTCCAAAGCTGCTGCAGCTATGAACCAAAAGACATGTATATTAAAAAAGAATAGCGCGCAAATGCAAAAGAAATTACTACCAAATCTGAAGAGAGTCCATAAATAAAAATGGGGGTTTGGTCCCACCATATGGCCATATCGTGCTCAAGCCCACTACTGCGTCAAAGTACCCCATTATCAGTGGGTCCTACACTATCCATGAAAAAAGAGATGAATCCAGCCTTTCTAACCCTTGGAGATAATACTCCTTGCTGGGAGAGATGTGCAAATGCACTACAGGGGACTCCTCCTATATCCACTTGATGGTGGACACTGATTGAGTACAGGTGTGTGTGGGGGGTGGGGAGGGCTGCTCAACCTCGATAGTCTGGTCAGACCGAATACATAATAAACAGGCAAAAAATTTTTTTGGGGGAGCATACCCATGTATTTCCAAAGCTGCTGCAGCTATGAACCAAAAGACATGTATATTAAAAAAGAATAGCGCGCAAATGCAAAAGAAATTACTACCAAATCTGAAGAGAGTCCATAAATAAAAATGGGGGTTTGGTCCCACCATATGGCCATATCGTGCTCAAGCCCACTACTGCGTCAAAGTACCCCATTATCAGTGGGTCCTACACTATCCATGAAAAAAGAGATGAATCCAGCCTTTCTAACCCTTGGAGATAATACTCCTTGCTGGGAGAGATGTGCAAATGCACTACAGGGGACTCCTCCTATATCCATTTGATGGTGGACACTGATTGAGTACAGGTGTGTGTGGGGGGTGGGGAGGGCTGCTCAACCTCGATAGTCTGGTCAGACCGAATACATAATAAACAGGCAAAAAATTTTTTTGGGGGAGCATACCCATGTATTTCCAAAGCTGCTGCAGCTATGAACCAAAAGACATGTATATTAAAAAAGAATAGCGCGCAAATGCAAAAGAAATTACTACCAAATCTGAAGAGAGTCCATAAATAAAAATGGGGGTTTGGTCCCACCATATGGCCATATCGTGCTCAAGCCCACTACTGCGTCAAAGTACCCCATTATCAGTGGGTCCTACACTATCCATGAAAAAAGAGATGAATCCAGCCTTTCTAACCCTTGGAGATAATACTCCTTGCTGGGAGAGATGTGCAAATGCACTACAGGGGACTCCTCCTATATCCACTTGATGGTGGACACTGATTGAGTACAGGTGTGTGTGGGGGGTGGGGAGGGCTGCTCAACCTCGATAGTCTGGTCAGACCGAATACATAATAAACAGGCAAAAATTTTTTTTTGGGGGAGCATACCCATGTATTTCCAAAGCTGCTGCAGCTATGTACCAAAAGACATGTATATTAAAAAAGAATAGCGCGCAAATGCAAAAGAAATTACTACCAAATCTGAATAGAGTCCATAAATAAAAATGGGAGTTTGGTCCCACCATATGGCCATATCGTGCTCAAGCCCACTACTGCGTCAAAGTACCCCATTATCAGTGGGTCCTACACTATCCATGAAAAAAGAGATGAATCCAGCCTTTCTAACCCTTGGAGATAATACTCCTTGCTGGGAGAGATGTGCAAATGCACTACAGGGGACTCCTCCTATATCCACTTGATGGTGGACACTGATTGAGTACAGGTGTGTGTGGGGGGTGGGGAGGGCTGCTCAACCTCGATAGTCTGGTCAGACCGAATACATAATAAACAGGCAAAAAAATTTTTTTGGGGGAGCATACCCATGTATTTCCAAAGCTGCTGCAGCTATGAACCAAAAGACATGTATATTAAAAAAGAATAGCGCGCAAATGCAAAAGAAATTACTACCAAATCTGAAGAGAGTCCATAAATAAAAATGGGGGTTTGGTCCCACCATATGGCCATATCATGCTCAAGCCCACTACTGCGTCAAAGTACCCCATTATCAGTGGGTCCTACACTATCCATGAAAAAAGAGATGAATCCAGCCTTTCTAACCCTTGGAGATAATACTCCTTGCTGGGAGAGTTATATGGTGGGACCAAACCCCCATTTTTATTTATGGACTCTCTTCAGATTTGGTAGTAATTTCTTTTGCATTTGCGCGCTATTCTTTTTTAATATGGAAGTTAGAGGGGCTCTTAATGGTTGCTTACATCAGGGTCCTGAAGGTTTTAGTTATGCCTCTGTGTAACTGGTTTGTTGAATTGCTTGACTGTGTCCAGTAGTACAGATAAAGGCAACAGAGAAGCTTGGTAAATTTATTTTGAAGATCAGCCAAAACTATGCACTGTATCTTTTTGAACATCAGGTGGCACTTGCTGGGCTTGAGTTTTAGTCCATGTTGTCCCAAATAGGAGAACACCGGGTCCAGATGTTTCACGTGTTCCTCAAAAGTTCCTTAAAGTAAACTAGTACAATCTCAGAATTGAAATCCCCAAGACATATTTCCATTAGGCCCTGGAAGGTGCTGGGGATATTACTGAGGCTGAAGGGCATACGAGTTGGTGATTAACAATGGCCTGGAAGAGTTTCCAGACAACCCACAGTTCTTAGATATGTGTCCATAATGACTAAATCGCCAGCATTTTCAGTCCTACTCAGGGTCCCTGTGCAAAGAGTTCTCGCCCCTTGTCAGGAAGGTCCTGCCCCTTAAATCTCCCAAGGAAGAAGTACACTTAGCTAACGCCAACGCGTTAGTGTGCGCTAATTGAGTGCGCACCTCATGACAGTTTAGGCGCCAAAAGGGCTATTTATGCTGGATCTGCTCCCAGGATCAGTGCTGTCTCATCTACAGCGTTCCATGCCAGTCCTGCTTCCTGTTACCTGCGTTGTTCCTGAAATCTTGACCCGGCTTGCCTCTAACTTCTCTAGTTCTCTGTCTGCACCGACCCCAGCCTGTTCTTTGACCATTCTCCAGTCTCTTCACTTGTACCTGATCTGACCTCTCTGTGTATGACTCGGCTTGTCTGACTCTGCTTACCTTCCAGTATTCCCCAAGGCTTCCTAGTTGCTGCATTGGTCCAACTACTCCAAGGACACCTGCCTCCTTCTGGAACTCTACGCTACCAGCAGTCCTGCAGCCTGCATGTCCACCGGCACTCGTGCGACTCTGCACTCTGCGCCTCCTGTTTACTCTATCAGGGGCTCTGAGTCAGAGGTGTAAGAGAGGCCTTCCTCCGCACATTCAGGCTCTACCTACCAGGTACGTGACACCCCTCTTGGTTTGGGGTGAGTCCTTTTTAAAGGAGGCTACCTCCTATTTCAAGACAGCCACATCCTGAGCTAGTTTTATCAGCGCAGTTTGCATGGCTGACAGGGATGAAGGTGCCAGGGCCTCCTCCTTGAGATAAGCAGGTTCAAACTTCATGGCTACTGCTACCATTGCATCCATGCTACAGTTGAAAACATTCCTTCTTTTCCAGGCACCACCAGGGGTTCTTCATAGCCACGGCGTAATTGGTGAGGCTGTCATCCTCCTTCTGTTTCCTTAGGAAGAACCTTCGCCACAGCTCCAGCAGTGGTAGCTTCTACCCAAACAGGCTCTCTAAGTGTGCCAAACTGTTCTAATGTAGCTCGTTCACGTTCGGGCAGTGCCATCACTTCGTGGCAGGCATTGGCCTCTAAGGCATTAATAGCCAGCTCCGCCACCAGCCAGACTGGGACCTGGTGCAGGCGTGCAGCACTTTCTAGTCTCTTTTCCCACTCTGCCAGAGGAATATTATTACGATTGAACTTTGGTATTAGGGCTAATGCTGATCCTGGCAGGGTCATGCTGGAACTCAATCCTTTCCCCTCCACTGCAAGGGGCAAATCCTGCCAACTGCGGCCATGTGTAGGTTGGGTAAAAATGCAGCCTGGCCATCTCAAGCCCAAGCGGGATGAAGGCTAGAGGTGTTGTAACCCTACGCTTTCCTTCCTCATCAGAAACCTTTCCCTAGTACTGTCCCTAACAAATGAGGTACCTTTCCCTGCACTACCCACTTAAATAAATCATGCCACACCTTGGAAGCGGGGCCTTAAATAGGTTCTGCCTGACCCAAGATGGCTGCCAGAGTCACATGGGGTTGCAGCTACCAACTGGGTAGCTCCTCCAGTGACCCAGGAAACCAAAGAAGAACCATGTGGATGCAGCATTGCTCTGATGCTGCATCTGTTCCCCTCTGCCTCTAAGACAAAAGCACTGAACATTCAAAGACCACTGATTGCTCAGTTCTTGGATCAGCTTTAAGTGGAGAGTGATGGCTGTCAGTCACCACTCTATGCTCTGCCCCTCCAGCACTCACTGGTGCGCTGTGCTTTTTAGGGGTTGGGAGAGGCTGGCTCAGGCTCTTAGCAATGTACGAAGAGGCCAAGCCAGCTGCCACATAGACACCTGGGTGGATCCTGACATTAAAGTCGGGATCTCCCCAGAGTCTGGATCTGCTTAGTGATGCCATCCAACAGCAGACTTCAGCCTGCTGTTGGTTAAATAGGGGTCACACGAGTGTGGAACAAAGTACACTCCTGTGATCCCCAAAAGAGCTTTGGCCCTACTTCTTCTTTAATCATTTAATTTCATACACATTGTCTGCCTGTAATGACTTTGAGCTTGCGTTTTACAAATGTATAACATTTTAATAATCTAGAAAAAGGTTAGCCTTCACCCATAAAAACATCTGTATGAAAAAAAGAACACAGGCTGCACATGTCAAGTTTTGATCTAATTACACAGTTTTATATTGGAGTTTTCTTTGATCTTGTCAGTATGTCTTTAATATGGTTTGTTATGCACAAGAAACTGCTATGCACAAGAAAGACTTATTTTTCATTTAATGATCATAAATTGCTATCAGCAAAAAGTTTATGAATCCCTCCCCTCTTCTAAGCTGCAATTGGTAATTACTGGAAAACACCAAACATTAATGGTGATACCTTTTGACACAAATACGAAAAGAGCACAATATTCGGGAACTGAAAGCAGCCTCCTAATGATAGTGCTGAAAAAGACAGTCTAGCAAAGCTCTGCTGGTTTCAGAACATTTGTAAAATGATGCAAGAAAATACCTTGGATAAAAGTGTAAGCAGGAGATTTCTGCTTTTCACACAGCTGGAAATGTAAACATTGACAGCCCAAATTGAACTTTGTTTGAACATTTTACAGATACTGAATTTGCTTTATACCGTTATCAATGTGCACAGTATGCACATTAGTTGTATGTCTGCCTTTCCAAGTAATGTGAAGAAATTCCTAAGACACAGATATTGTATTTTTTTAAGATATTTCACTTTTTATGTGTTTAAAGTTGAAATCTAAGGGAAAATTCAAAACTACTGATGCATTAATGCTCTCCCCTACCCCCACCCAACCCCCCCCCCAGTGCAAGAGGCATTTTTTTTGTCTAAAATATCATCAAACTGCAGTTTTAGGGTCCTTTCACACAGTCTTTCCACCCGGAAGACTCTGCTTTGCTCAGCGGGGGATCGATCCACTGAACCCCCCTAAGCAGGCGGATGACAGGTTCGTCTCCGCTCACTGTGCTGAGACAGAACACGAGGGCCCCCGATCCCAGCCCCCCTCTAAATGAGTATGGGGTTTGGGTACAGCGTCATGATTGATGATGAGTCTACATCGAGGGACATTGTTTTTTTATTTTTAATATAGGAATTGTCAAAAACTGTGTGTGTGTTTTTTTTTCTTTTTCACACTTTTTTTAGTGAATGGGCCAAACTCCTTCACGTGGGGGGAGTCGGTATCTGGGGGCTTCCAGATTTGGATAAGCCCGCTGCCCACAGACCCCACACAACCAGAGCCCAGGGTTGTGGGGAGGAGGCCTTTGATCCCATCAACATGGGGACAAGGTGCATGGGGGTGGGGGGGGGGGGCAGACCTCCCCCTGCCCCACAGTACTCCCCCCCATGTTGAGGGCATGTGGCCTGGTATGGTTCGCTCGCCACTCCCTTTCATATTCCTTGCCTGCCGGGCTGCATGCTTGGATAAGGGTCTATTAGAGATTTTAGGGGGACCCAACACCATTTTTTTTTTTTAATTTATGCATTGGGTTTCCCTTAAAATCCATACCAGACCCAAAAGGCCTGGTATGGATTAGGGGTGGGCACACTGTTTTTTTAACAGTTTTCTATTGCTGGCAATGTTTTTTTTTTTCAGCTGTCAGCGAAGAAGCCCATTGACAGCTATTGACTCGTCTGTTGTTAAGGAGGCAGCGACCAGCTTCTCGGCCCACTCCTTAACAACCAGATATTCACTATGCCCTGATTGTGCAAAGCAGTGTGCAGTGCATTGTGGTGCGCTTGGAGGGGGAACATCCCGCCGGGCGCACCGCAAATTTGGGTTTTCGCCGAATGGGCAGACAGGAGATGTTCAGGCTGAACTGTTCACCCAATTCTATTTGCAAGGTTGAAATTAACTTACTATAAAGTGCACAAAAGTGCAAAATCTTTTTTAGCATATCCATAGGCCTCCCTGGGGTGTGGGGCTCAGTGCAGCTGCCATTTTTCTTATAATCCACGACTGCATTTCAATGATTACAGTACAAAAAAAAAAATCATCATTTATCATGGCTGCTAGCATAGACGACATTGCGTTGATTTGCTAATCAACTTAGTTTAGTTGAGGTGAAGCTGATTTTTTTTTCTGTCAGCCAGTTATGTGCAGAATAATCTTGTTTTTTTATTTTTTTGGGTTGCGTTTAATTACTGTGAACATGATTGGGTATTCAAAGTAAGAAGTATATCATCACTGTATTCAGCTATTCACCTTTCTAAGTGAACATTCTTTGCTCCTTTAGTAATTCAACTCCAGTAAACCAGAAACATGGTTCAGAAGGCACCCAGTTCTCAATTACTGGCTGCAATTAGAGTCCAGATGAAGAGAGGTTGAATGTAAAAAAAAGCAATGTTTACCTTGACCGAGGCCTGTGTCGTCTGCCTCAGAGCACTAGTGAAGAAATATATGTTTTCAAAGTACAGTTATCCCCTGACTAATATAAAACTTTACATAGGTGCTTACTACGGAATATTATAAGTGTAATTATCAACATGTGTCTGTGTCATTAAACATTTGTATAATTATCTGTGATTCTGTCAGCTTGGGTTCACTGATTTCATGAGGCATTAAAACACTTTTGGAAGCCCAGTATGACACACCATATAATTTTTATCATCAATGTGACTCACATATACTGTATGTGCATTAAGCTTTCATTCTTTAGATAATTAGAGTTTTATCTCTCAAGTTCTTTAAAAAACAGTATAATCATATGCCAAGTGTGGCATATACAGTATACCTGACAAAGTTCAGCACTTATTTAGCATAATTTATGCCATGTTTCTGAATGTTTTACTGGTTACATTTTCACAATTTTATAGATGGCATGTTCTGCTTATTTTGAAATATCACAGCTGAATCTCTTAAAATGGTTTATTATTGCCACTATTTGTCAAACTAGGAAAATTGGAATCTGTTTTTCAATCTGGCAGTGTAGTATTGCTGCAAGCATACTCAAAGCATCAAAATTTGAAAATATAATTATAATTACTGTGTTAGATATATTAAAGGGGTCGTAAACCCTCGTTTTCTTGGTTTTTTTTTAATAAAAATAACAAACATACCTATACTTACCTGCTCTGTGCAATTGTTTTGCACAGAGCAGCCCCAATCTTCTTCTGTGGTTCCCCGCCAGTGCTCCAGGTCCCTCCTGTTTATTGGGTGCCCCCACAGAAAGCTGCTGTCCTTGGGACACCTGTATGGGCTTGCTCCTGAGTCCCGCTGCTGCATCCATTGACACAAACAGCAGGACTCGGCCCTGCCCCCCCCCCCCGCTCCTGTGTCACTGTATTTGATTGACAGCAGCAGTAGCTGGTGGCTTCTGCTGCTATTAATCTGTCCAATGAGGAGAGCCACAGTGGCTCCCCTTGTGCACATCACTGGATTGAGCTCAGGTAAGAAAAAGAGGGGGTCTGGGGGAGCTGCAGCACAGAAGGTTTTTCATCTTAATGCATAGGATAAATTAACCACTTCTGGACCGGAAGGATTTGCCCCCTTAATGACCAGACCATTTTTTGTGATTCGGCACAGCGTTATTTTAACGGAAAATTGCCTGGTCGTGCGACGCTGTACCGAAATAAAATTGATGTCATTTTTTTCCCACGAATAGAGCCTTCTTTTTGTGGCATTTGATCACCTGTGCGATTTTTATTTTTTGCTCTATAAACAAAAAAAAGCAACATTTCTGAAACAAAAACGTTAATTTTCACATTCTGCTATATAACATCCCCCCCCCCCCCCAAAAAAAAATATAAAAATCCACATTTTTCATCCTTTTAGGCCAATTTGTATTCTGCTACATATTTTTGGTAAAAAAAAATCACAATAAGCGTATTTTGATTGGTTTGTGCAAAAGTTATCACTTCTACAAACTAGGGGAAAGATTTATGTCATTTTTTGTTATTAATTTTTTTTTTACTAGTAATGGCAGCGATTTGCATTTTTTTGTGGGACTGAGACATTGCGACGGACAGATCGGGCCCCTAACTGACATTATGACACTTTTGGGGGGACCAGTGACATTACTACAGTAATCAGTGCTAAAAATATGCACTGTTACTGTAATAATGACATTGGCAGGGAAGGGGTTAACCTAGGGGTGATCAATGGGTTAAGTGTGAGCCTAGGGGGAGTGTTTTTTCAACTTTTTGGGGGATGGGCTTGTAAAATGACCATAGAGACCTGTGATCTATATAGAAGGATCACAGGCGCTCTGTGATCATTTCAGAGAGAAGAGCGGTCAGCTGTGTTTACAACAGCTGCCCGTCCTTCTCTCTCAGTGGGGAGCGATCGCGATTGCCGGCCCCGTGGATCGGCTTCCCCACTACCTAGTGGGGGCAGGAACGCGTCACAGTAGGGCTACATCAGATCGCGCAGGAGAGCCAGCCTGCTGCAGTAAATGTGCGGCGGGCGGTCTTAAAATTGTTAAGGGTAAAAACCTTGAGGCTTTACACTCACTTTTAAATAGAACAATAGGATCAATGAATATTTAACTGACTAGACTAGAACTCAGGTATATGTCTAAATAGACAATGTTGCATGGCCAAGGTCATCCCTAAAACATAAAGGACCTGATATACATAAGCATGAAGTTCTGTAATGTTAGGACAGACTTTATGATATATAAAGTAAGCTGAAGTACATATACTGTATGTAAACTTCAAGCATCCAAGCATACGCAGGGAAAAAACACTTGACAGGATTGTGAGCATAATGTGGACTGGGCACCTCATAAGGCTGAGTGAAAGGTAATGGCCACCATGTTGTTCAGAATTCAGCCATAACAGTTTGTAACACAGTTTGTAACCCCCACTTTCCAAACATGGCTATATAGTACTAGGACTCCATTTTCATACCTCACAACTTTTTGAGATGGTACGAGGGGCACCCATTAGTAAATGTATGTAGACAAAGGGTACACCCCCTGCCACTCCCCCTTAAGGAAGAATCATAAATAAAAAATGACTATTTAAGCCTACAAGTGCTCTTTTTTACCACTACTATTCCCTTATATTGGCTTTTGAAATTTACAAACGCAGCAATTCAGAAATTGAATGAAAGGTTTAGCACTGGGAAACACTTTTTGATAGATAAATAGTGCATCTTATCTACAGCTATATAGATCAGATCAAAATGAGGGACAAATGAGGAGGAAAGAGGGACAGAACACTTTATTCCAAATCAGGGACAGTCCTTCAAAATCAGTTGAGAGGTATGCATATATACAATACTATACAATTACTAGGCTTTTAGCTGCAGAACAGTCCATTGACAGGACACGTGGGCCCTCTCAACCCTATGAACCCAATACTGAATTCAGTCTCTGTGCCCGTCAGAAATCCTTCAAACTTGCAAGCTTGAGTAATTAGGAAAGCAAGCAGATATCTTTCCTCTAATCCCCTGTGGTAAATACCTGAGCTGGTATAACTGGCAATACACATTGCTGTCTCTCTTCCCTGGTAAAAATAAAAAATGTCAGTGTGTTTCATAATAGTCTAAGTCAGAAGGATTGGATAAGGGCACGTACTGTACATGGCAGAGGTTTTGTTCATAGCAATAAAGACGAGTAATGTTTAGTGTAGAAAGACAGTGTACTGGATAATAACTTGAAGAGTCTTAGTTTTGCTGAAAATGAGAGGATGCGTATGACACGTATGCGTTTGGCGGTGCTCAGGGGGAGCCGCTAGTTGTGTCAGTTGCCTCTAATGTGGAGGTTTCTTTAGGTGTCCCAGCCTCTCGAGCCTCTCAGAGTAGTAAAGCTGCCACATGAGAGCCAGGAGATTGAATGTTTTGTCTTTGCAGTGATGGTGAGAGGGGCACACAACATCTTACCGATGGCGGTGATTATTGCTCACTTGACCTTTCTAGAGATAGAAGGTCAATAAGATCAGAGGTGGTGGTATTCACACAAGGAGTCCTTTTCACTTGAGGTGCTGGAGCTCTAAATGAACTTTTAATGAAGATTGCTTTAATATTTTTTCACCATTTCATGTGAAATTTATTCATTATATTGCATTTTTTGTTGATTTATATTTGTTTTTACTGTGCTGATATCAGATGATTTAGAGCCCATTCACACTAGCACGACTTGTGAGGCAACTTGTGTTGCCCCAGGTCGCCCCAGGTAGCTTGACATAACAAAAGCAATGTTAATCAATCAGTGCCGCCTTAATTGGCACTACTGAAGTCGCTCCGACTCCAGAAAAGGGTCCTGTACTACTTTGAGGCGACCTGTGATCCGACTGTCCCATATACTTCAATGGGAGTCGCCTCCTTATCTTAATTGACACGACTTGTTATCAGACTTTCCAGGAAGAAGAAAGAGATTAGCCAGGCATTCCCCACATTGCAGCCATGCCTATAATGGAATATATATACCATTACATATATATATATATATATATATATATATAATCGTATATATATTCCATTATCTCTGCTTGGTCTGTGTGAGTGGCACTGGTGGACACAGATAAGTGGCACTGGTGGACACTGATTCATGGCACTGATACGTGGCACTGATACGTGGCACTGGTGGACACTGATTCGTGGCACTGATACGTGGCACTGGTGGACACTGATACGTGGCACTGGTGGACACTGATTCGTGGCACTGATACGTGGCACTGGTGGACACTGATACGTGGCACTGGTGGACACTGATTCGTGGCACTGGTGGACACTGATTCGTGGCACTGATACGTGGCACTGATACGTGGCACTGATACGTAGCACTGGTGGACACTGATTCGTGGCACTGATACGTGGCACTGATACGTGGCACTGATACGTGGCACTGGTGGACACTGATTAGTGGCACTGATATGTGGCACTGATAGGTGGCACTGGTGGACACTGATACATGGCACTGATAGGTGGCACTGGTGGACACTGATACATGGCACTGATACATGGTACTGGTGGACACTGATTCATGGCACTGATATGTGGCACTGGTGGACACTGATACGTGGCACTGATACGTGGCACTGGCGGACACTGATTAGTGGCACTGATATGTGGCACTGATACGTGGCACTGGTGGACACTGATACGTGGCACTGATACGTGGCACTGGTGGACACTGATTCGTGGCCCTGATATGTGGCACTGGTGGACACTGATTTGTGGCACTGATATGTGGCACTGATATGTGGCACTGGTGGACACTGATTCGTGGCACTGATACGTGGCACTGGTGGACACTGATTCGTGGCACTGATATGTGGCACTGGTGGACACTGATTCGTGGCACTGATATGTGGCACTGATACGTGGCACTGGTGGACACTGATACGTGGTACTGATACGTGGCACTGATACGTGGCACTGGTTGACACTGATTCGTGGCACTGATACGTAGCTCTGGTGGACACTGATTCGTGGCACTGATATGTGGCACTGGTGGACACTGATTCGTGGCACTGGTGGGCAGTGGCACTGGTGGACACATACGTGGCACTGGTAGGCAGTGGCACTGGTGGACACTGATACGTGGCACTGGTGGGTAATGAGGAAATGAGTAAAAAAAAACAGAAAAGGGGAATTAGGTCACAACACATCATATTCTGATTGGCCAAACACAAATCGTCTGTCATATAAGTCCTGCAAAATAATTCACAAGTCGTGGTAAAGTCGTGGTAAAATCGTGGTAAATCGCGGTAAAATCGCTGTAAAGTCGCGGTAAAATCACGGTTAAAAAGTCGCTCCGACATGGGGCAACTTTATGGTCGTGGCAGTGTGAACCGTCTCTAAGTCACAGCTTTGCACTGTTATTTTGTTGTTTTATACAGGCATACCCCACTTTTAAGTACACAATGGGACCAGAGCATGTAGGTAAAACGAAAATGTACTTAAAGTGAAGCAATACCTTTTTTCACTTCTCAATGCATGTAAATACACTAGCTCCATAGGAAATCTTGGTCAGCTTGACATGGCATTGCTCCCAAACCATGTGACAAGGATGCCAAGCTTGGGGAGCATGTTAAGGGGATCCAGGACTATGACATAGTAGATTACCTAGGCAAGCTGGCCAGCCACAAACAGGATATGTTGTAGTCCTGGGTCCCCTCTCGGTGCTTCCTAAGTTTGGTATCCCTGTCACTTATGGTTTGGGAGCAGTGCCATGTCAAGCTGACCAAGATTTCCTATAGACGCCAATGTTAAAAACCGGGAGTAGTGTCATGCCAAGCTGAACAAGCTGTGTCCTTACTCGCGAGTGTACTTAAAGTGAGTGTACTTAAAGCGGGGTATGCCTGTATTGTTATTTTGAAGCACTGTATTGACATTAGCACATTTTTTTCTATTTATATAAACAATATGAAAATGAAGAAACACTTTTATTATTTGAAAGTCGTATGTGTATAGTCCAGCTCTCCTAGTGTTCTCAAACTTAATAAATACTATGTATACAGGGAGGTTGATTTATTAAGGCAAATATATTGTTCACTGCAAGTGCAGTTGCTCTAGATCTGAGGGGAAGCTCTGCTGATTTCTACCATCCAGTCATATGCAAGCAAAAATGCTGTTTGTGACACACAGGCTTTTGTAACTATCCCAGTGGGTTGGCACAAACAGTGGTGCATCCTAGGATATGTTATAAAAGCCACGGGCCCATATGAAAAAGTTTCTTTGGGCGGGAAGCCAGGTCCCGGCAGGAGGGTGACGGCTGTCTCTCCTGCTGTTTGATGTGGATGGTGGTCACAGGCGGTCGGCCTTGTGGACCAGGAGTGTGGTGCTGAATCCAGAGGTCCAGGAGAGCTGACTGGTGGAGTAGACGGCAGAGCAACTCTGGAAAGACAGTGTCCGTGAGTACAGGAAAGCTTGCCAAGGGGTCTGCCAAGGAAGGGGACCACTCCAGTGGATAGAGTCAGTGGAAGGATGTCAGCACACACAGGCATTGGAAGTAAAGGGGGTACCAAGTTAGAACCCTGAAGAGAATGACTAAAACAGGAAGTTTCTAAACTATCTTTACTTCAGTGGCAAGATGAAGCAGGGGCCTTGCCACACTCTGCAGTTAGTTTTCCTCAAGATTGTGCATAGTTCATAGTTGGAGTATCCCACTCATCCCTTCTCCCATCCCAGTTCCAAATAAAACACAAAAAAACCCAACATCCCCTGGATTGATTATTGTTTGAGCCAATTACTTTAACCACTTTGCCGCTGCTCACTAGAGCTCTACTGCGGCAAAGTGGCTCTTGTAGGTCTGACGACATAGACCTACGTCGGCAGACACTCCCCCTTCTCGGCGGCGCGCTTGGGTACAGCTTCGCATGACCGCGCAATTGTCAGTTAAAGAGCCCACAGTGCCGAATCGCAAAAAAGTGGCCCAGACGTAAGACAGCGAAATCCTCCGGTGGTAAAGTGGTTAAATGCCGTTTTGCCTGCTATCAGTTGCTAATGGTAACCCAGGGGACCCGCAAGGTGTAATTCTCAGCAGCCCTCTAGGGGGCAGTGCTACACTTACGTGTGAGTATTCTTTGGAAAGTCAAGCTTTACCTCATTTACTAAGCTCTGGAGCAAGTGCACAGTATATTAGCCTTTAGTAAATCATCCCCAAAGTCTCTAAACCATCAAACAGCAATAGAAATGATATGTCAACAATTAAAATGATAACAAATACAATCTGCAATAACCAAACAGAAGTGCAAATAAAACTGTGCCTATCTTAAAACAAGCCCACTCTGAAACAATTCATCATCTTTCAAAACACTAGGCTCCATTCACGAAGCGGTATAGAGCGCCTAAAAAGATGCAGTAAAAAATAAATAAATAAAAAAAATAAATAAAAAAGAAATGCAGTAAAATACGCTCAGTGTTTTTCAAAATGTTTTTTGGCATTCACAAAAAATACAATACTAAAATACAGAATGCGGTATTTGGCCACGTTTTGCAATATTTCCTGCATGAAACGGTGCAGTAAATGACTGCAGGTGTGCAGTAATTTACTGCAGATGTCATCATATCGTTTAAAGTTTGCCACAAGCCCCCTGGGAGACACACCAAACATGTGGAAGAAGGTGCTCTGGTCAGATGAAACCAAAATTGAACTTTTTGGCAACAATGCAAAACGTTATGTTTGGCGTAAAAGCCCCACTGTCAAACATGGTGGTGGCAGCATCATGGTTTGGGCCTGCTTTTCTTCAGCGGGGACAGGGAAGATGGTTAAAATGGTTAAAATTGATGGGAAGATGGATGGAGCCAAATACAGGACCATTCTGGAAGAAAACCTGATGGAGTCTGCAAAAGACCTGAGACTGGGACAGAGATTTGTCTTCCAACAAGACAATGATCCAAAACATAAAGCAAAATCTACAATGGAATGGTTCACAAATAAACATATCCAGGTGTTAGAATGGCCAAGTCAAAGTCCAGACCTGAATCCAATCGAGAATCTGTGGAAAGAACTGAAAACTGCTGTTCACAAATGCTCTCCATACAACCTCACTGAGCTCGAGCTGTTTTGCAAGGAGGAATGGGCAAAAATTTCAGTCTCTCGATGTGCAAAACTGATAGAGACATACCCCAAGCGACTTACAGCTGTAATCGCAGCCAAAGGTGGCACTACAAAATATTAACTTAAGGGGGCTGAATAATTTTGCACGCCCAATTTTTCAGTTTTTTATTTGTTAAAAAAGTTTGAAATATCCAATAAATTTCGTTCCACTTCATGATTGTGTCCCACTTGTTGTTGATTCTTCACAAAAAAATACAGTTTTATATCTTTAGGTTTGAAGCCTGAAATGTGGCAAAAAGTCAAAAAGTTCAAGGGGGCCAAATACTTTCGCAATGCACTGTATCTAATGTGCAGGTATACATATATATCATAACAATATATCATGAGAGAAGAATGGTGCATAGACCTTGTACATTCTTTTTGAGCGTTATTTTACAAATATACTCTTCTCTCTCTTTTTCTTTACATTGCCTTTGTAGATGCCATATTTTTAAGTTGCTTTTTGACAATTTCGCTTCTGTAGGTGAGATCATTTGTTGTCCCTATGTCTGTCCAGGTCCCCGGTGACCACAAGAATGAACTGATGATGCTATCTAATTTCTTGAAGAATGTCAGTGGCACCCATAACGGAGAGTTACAGAGGAAATATAATACTACCAGCAGAAATTTCATTTTAAGTACACTAAAAACGACCCAATAAAGAGAGCGGGAGTTGCTTCCAAGCCAGTACATGTTGTTGGAGTCTGGACACTAATGGTAAGAGGTTCAAGGAGTAATAATCCTGGGGGTGCCTATTAACCTTGATACCCAGGTAAGTAAAGGTATCCACCCAGCAAAGCAGGAGGTCCCCAGCTGTAGCAAGTCGGGCACCCTCATCTAAGGGCAAAATGGAGGACTTACTCCAGTTGATCCGAAGGCCTCAGCACTGGCCAAATTTGTCCAGGATAGACAGGGCCGCTCGCAACAAGGGACCCGGGTCCTCGAGAAACAATAACATATCATCTGCTTATAACGCAAGGCATTCTCTGATGGAACCCACTCTGATCGACCCTACGGCTGGGGAGCTGCGCAGCGCAATAGCAATAGGCTCAAGTGTGAAGGCAAATAGGAACGGGGAAAGGGGGCAAACCTGCCTCGTCCCCCATCCTACCTGGAAGTATGGAGACGTAAGGTAGCCTAGACGGATAGCTGTTCTAGGGCCCGTGTAGAGGAGCCGGATCCAAGTCGTAAAGTTGGGTCCGAACCCCATGAGATCTAGTGTCTTGAGCATGAAGGTCCAATTGACCGAATCAAAGGCCTTCTCAATATCTATGGAGACCACCACCTGCCGGCCCGAATCGTCCCCCGGGAGTTGAAGATGAGTGAACAACCGTCTAATATTGGTATCAACTGACTTACCCGGCATAAAGCCCGTTTGATCTGGGTCTATCAAAGAATGAATGACCCCAGCCAGTCTATTGGCTAGGACCTTCGTCAGGATTTTAAGGTCCATATTCAAAAGGGCAATAGGGCAATAAGAGGAGCAGTCCAGGGGGTCTTTACCGGGCTTCTGTAATAGCACAATATAAGCATCTAACATGGAAGGAGGAAGTTCCCGCCTCTCTAGACAGTGCTGCAATAAAGAACTTATTCTGGGCGCTAACTGTTCTGAATATTGTTTATAAAAATCTGCAGGAAAGCTGTCAGGGCCTGGGGCTTTGTGTGGCGGGAATGCCTCAATGGCTTTTTCCACCTCCAAAGCTGTAATCGGTTCATCTAAGAGGGCTCTATCCTCATCTGACAGGGTCGGGAGGGTGACGCTCCCCAGTAGCTCAGCCATTGCCACGGGGTCGCCACCCGGCAGCGGAGCATGCAGGTCCTCAAAATAGTTTTGAAACGTCTCTAAGATGTCAGGAGGATCTGTCTGAATAACTCCCCCATCACCTCTAATAAGTGGAATATTAATCGGGGCCCTCTGGTCAGCCACCAACATTGCCAGTAATTTACCATTTTTGTCTCCTTGTGCAAACACAGATTCCCGCATGTTTTTGGCCTCGGTGTGTGCGAGATCGGAGACGTGCAGAGAGAGAAGGCGTCTCGCCTCCAGCAACGCAACGTAGCTGGCATCAGATGGCGAATCCGCGTACTCCCCCGCCCGTCTCCTCTCTATCTCCTGTAGCATCCGAACTTCACTGTTATGATCCTTTCTAGCAGTCTTAATGGTCGAGATACACTCTCTCCTTGTCACCGCCTTGAATGCCTCCCAAACCACTCGCTGGTCCGCCGAGTCAACGTTCTTCTCCCAATATGACTGAATCGACTTTCCAAGGTGAGAGGCGACCTGATCCTGTTGGAGCCAGCCATCAGCCAGACGCCAACCCCGCACTCCAGCCCCCAATTGGAGGTTCACTGTAAAGAGCAGCGGGTTGTGATCAGACACCCCTCCAGCCAAGTACTCTGAGTCAGTCAAAAGGGACTGCAGACATGCATTTCCAAATGCTGAATCAATCCGGGCATACGAGTGGTAAGTGGTGGAAAGGTGAGAGTATTCCCTCAACAGACAATGCTTCCATCTCCAAAGTTCAGACACACCCACCGCGGAGGCCCAGGTAAGCAAATCCACGGAGGCAGGCCGGTTGGGGTTGGAAGTATCCAGGGTGGCATCCAAGATGGCATTGAAATCACCCATGAACAACAACGAAATATGAGTATAGGCAGCTAACTTATCAGTCAAATCATATAGCAATTGTATTCCAAATGGAGGAGGAACATATACTGCTACCAACAGCATGGTAACAGAGTAGATATCTAGAAGCACAGCCACATATCTGCCCCCCGGATCAGAGATCACTCGTTGGATCGTGCAAGGAATGGATTTACTAAGGAGAATGGAGACTCCCCTGGCGTAGGTGGAGTAGGTGGCATGAAAGAGCAAGAATCATGTTACCATCCAGGCGAGTCTCCTGCAGGAGGATGATATGCGGCTTAATAACCTTCAGGTACTGAAAGACACTGGCCCTTTTAAACTTATTATTCAATCCTCTCACATTCCATGAGAGGAGTCTAACAACGTCTGCCATGAGAATCAAGAAAAAATTGGTGCAGGAACCAAGAGGAGGCCCGGGGCCAAATAGAACTTAGTGTGAACCTAGGAAAAAAATAGGAAATCCTCATAGTGACCTCTAAGCATCCAGGAGTAAAAGAGTTCAGGTGCTGGTGCAACAGTCCCAATGCCATTATACCAAAAACCAATAGAACAGAAAAAAAGAAAGGAAAAAGAAAAATAACTGAAAAAACAGTCTGGTATGTGGCTTGAATCCCAAACGTCCCAAAAAACTGAAATGTACGACGGTCCTCCAGTGTGAAAAACAGTTCGGTAGAGAAGATGACAGATACCGTCCCGATGGAGACTCTGGAGAGTCCGGATTTCCAGGTGTGTGGAAAGGGCAAATACACCCCACTCCCCACAGCGGCCAGACATAATGAGCCAAAACGTAGGACCCGGTATTCAGGCAAATTGGCGCAATCCCCAAACCACCGACATCCAGAAGGAAAGATCAGTTAGGAAGCTAGCCAGGACATCCGTATGAAAAGGGGCAAAAACAGCAGGATTATAGGTAAGGACAACTCCAAGGAAATAAGAACCCCGAATCCGATTCACAAGCAGCAGGGAACTCAGCGCAGGCCATCAAGCCAATACGATGCTTCTTGCGGGGAATCAAAGAACTTTACTGAGCCCTTGTGTTGCACCCTGAGCCTACTGGGATACTGCATGCTGTAAGTGATCTCTTTAGCTCACAGGCGCTTCCTGACTTCAGTAAAGGAACGCCATCGTCTTTGCATCTCAGTAGAGAAATCAGGGAATAACATGACACGGGCATTCTCAAAGTGAAGCACAGGGTGTTTCCGCGCCTCTGACAGTAGCATATCACGGTCTCTATAATTAAGGAATTTTACCAGGAACTGGCGAGGGGGGGCTCCAGGTGGTCTGGCCCCAGCCGTGACCCTTTGAGCTCTTTCCACCACGTAGGTGGGGGGTAAATTTACCAAGGAGAGTAGCTGCTTGAAGAACTGTTCCGCAAAGGGAGCCAGCCTATTCCCCTCCACCCCCTCAGGGAGCCCCACCACTCTTACATTATTCCTTCGTTGACGGTCCTCTGCGTCGTCAGTGCGGTGTTGCAACGATTTCACTATGCCCTGCAGCTCTGTCAGTTGAGCCGTGTGTGTGTGCGAGCAGTCCAGAGATTAAAGCAGGATATCCAGAGAGCTACGGTCAGCCACGTCTAACCTCGATCACATCCGGCCACGCCCCCCCCCCCCCAAAATATACAATATACACAATATACTTAGCTCTGATGGAGAAGTTAAAGCCTTTGAAAAGTGCTCCCCTGGTCCTGTGGAGCATGCCAAGCTCATGATTAGTGGGTCATTGATGAATAGCTCGAATGAGCGAATTTGCTGAATATGTTTCTGAGTATATTTTATGTAGTTTTTTTTTTATTTAAATAAACACTGTGGGATAATGCACTAGGCTGTTGCATCTGCTTTTGTTTGTTTTTTATGTGTTGGCTACTGGACATCCCCCGTTCTACAGAGCAGCAAGCCTTTAAGTGGTATTCCTGTGAAGTGGAGACCGCAGAAACACTGGCACCAGGCTGCACGCTTAGGCAGGCCATAGATGGTGCAAATCATAGTCTTCTCCTTCCGCTCCTGATCGATCAATCAACTTATTACATTCAGCCCACCAATGGTTAGAATCAGGAACCGATCAAGATTCAAACCGTATATGGCTGGCCCTATGCACAGGAGAGTTTGTCTGGATCTGTGTTTGGTCTTGATGATGTCAGAGGGCATCTAGCCACTAGAGAGTTCATCGGGCATGGAGGAATATTCAGTATTCATCACAGATGCATACTAAGAAATCCTTTTTGTGCACAAAAATTCAAGCCTGTATTTGGATAATTATGTATATTTGAGCTCATTCAGAAACATTACATAATAATAAAGTGTAAAATGAACTAAGCTATACTTACAAATCAGAACTTATTTGTATCCTACCTGACTACAGGAAGCATCGTAAGATTTCTTACTTTGCACACTATTATTGCTTCTACATTTCCTTTATGAAGAGCCCCAATAAAATCTGAAGACAGTATATTTTGCTTTCATGATTTAGCCTGTAAATTTCCAGTGGATGCGGAGCTAGCTAGGACACATTCATGCTGGAACTAAGAGATTTTATCATTGGTAAATAAATGCACCTATCAGTTTATAATACACTATTACTTTATCTTGGGTCTTTATGTGCTTTATTATTTAGGTGGTATTCAAAGTGGATGATTCATTAAATACTGGGCAAATCAACTTTCTTGTCACCTGTGTGCAATCAACTATAGGATCACTCATTTAAATAAATACAATTAAAACAAATGATACCACCTAAATGGGGATTAGCACAGCTCCACTGCTGCATATTAAACATGACTCATAGGTAAGTCAAATGTGTAGTTTTGAATTATTTATCAAGTAATCACAGGGAGGAGTGTGTTTTTTTTTTCATTCATTGCAGTGTTTATAATTTTTATCAAATTTTACTTTGATAAATGTAATTGAAGACTGTGAAAATTAAGATGCATTAAAAAATGTAATAAAATAATTTCAGCTTTATCAAATAAATGACAATTCTGCATATAAGAAATTAGTCTTTGGAACCCCTCCCTCCCCCTTAATGTAATTAAATAATAATTAATATCTTTATACTGTGGGACCACCTCCTCTCTATATATGAAAATATGTTTACTTAATATAAATACTTAATTTTATGCATGTATGTCTATGTTTTGGTTTTAGTTCTGTCAGAGAACAAACATTAACTTTTATCTCAATAAGATCTTCGAATAGCTGGCAATTCACTTTAAATATATGCACAGTCATTTTGCTGATTTAAAGTATAATAAATTACAAAGAACATTTGCAGGCCATGTCGTCAAGGGATACATATGGCATTTAAATGCTCCAAAAATTTTAAATCCAAATTGTTGTTGTTACAAACAATACTGAAACCACATGAGCCATACAGTATACATAACCTAGTGAAAAGCTGTTGCCAAAAAAATGAAAAATTATCAGAAAGGAATTACAAAAAGTTTAGCCACTACAAAAGATGTAACGTAAAAGACAATCCTTTATTTCAGCCTTGTAAAATTAAAATAAATGTTTAATATTCTACCAACATACAGTAAAAAAAAAAAAAAAAAATATATATATATGTGTGTGTGTGTATATATATATATATATTTATATATATTTGACTTGAAATTGTGATTGTCTGCCATGCTTTATTTAACCACTTAAGCCCCAGCCCTGTTTCGGACACTTTTTGTTTACAAGTTAAAACCAGTATTTTTTCCTAGAAAACTACTTAGAACCCCCAAACATTATATATATTTTTTTAGCAAAGACTCTGGAGAATAAAATGTCGGTCATTGCAATATTTTTTGTCACGCGGTATTTGCGCAGCCGTTTTTAAAACGCCATTTTTTTGGAAAAATTTAGAAAAATCACATTTCACTGCATTTAAAAAATAATAAACAGTAAAGTTAGCCCATTTTTTTTGTATATTGTGAAAGATGATGTCACGCCGAGTAAATAGATACCCAACATGTTACGGTTTAAAATTGCGCACACCCGTGGGATGGCGACAAACTACGGTCAATAGAGATCTCAATAGGCGACACTTTAAATTTTTTTAACGGTTACCAGTTTAGAGTTAGAGTGTAGCTCTTTTTTTTAAATTATTTCTCACGCTCTGGCAATCGCGGCGACACCTCTCATGTGTGGTTTGAACAGCGATTTCATTCAGCTCGACTTCCGGATATGTTTTTTCTTGTGCGCGAGCTAACGGTGACGGGGCCGCTACATTTTTTATTTTTTTTCCTATTTATTTTATTTTATATTTTTTAACTTTATTACAGGTTTTAAAAAAATCTGATCACTTTTATTGCTGTCACAAGCAATGTAAACATCCCTTGTTACACCAATATGCAGTGACAGGTACTCTTTATGGAGGGATCGAGGGTCTAAAAGACCCTAGACCCCTCCACTACACTTCCATGTATGCAAAACGCCAAAAACTGCGTTTTTGCATACAGCCGTTTTTTAAATTTGCCGCCTTTTGCAGCACAGTAACCCGGAAGTGACGTCATGGACGCCGCCTCCAGGTTACGTCATCAGAGACCCAATCAAAGCCGTTTCCGGCTTTGATCGGGACTCCATCCAGCCGGCGGACATGCCGGCTGGGTGTTCGGGGCTCCCGGTGGGATGGGAGCCCCAAGCAAAGTCACGGAAGGCGGCAGGAGGGGGGGACGTCCCATCCCGCTCACCAGGGTAACGATCGAGTGGCTCCTGAGCCGACCGTCGGCTGTAAACCAAAGTACCGGGATGGTGCCTCTAGCTAGAGGTATCATCCCGTTATACTACCGCAAAGTTTGCCGACGTAGTCCTACGTCACTTTTTTTTTGTTTATTTAAAAAAAATACAAACATGTTATACTTTCCTTCTCTGTCCAGTGATTTTGCACAGAGCAGCCCAGATCATCCTTTTTGGGTCCCTCGCCGGTGATCATGGTCCCTTCCCTTCTACCGAATGCCCCTACAGCAAGCAGCTTGCTATGGGGGCACCCGAGCTGAGCCACTGCTCTGTGTGTCCATTCAGACGTGGAGCCGCAGCTCAGCCTTGCCCCCTTTCTCTCCTCATTGGCTTACTGCCTTTGATTGACAGCAGCCAACACTGTGTCTCAGCCAATCAGGAGGGAGAGTCCCGGACAGCAGAAGCTCTCGTGCAACATTGCTGGATCGAGATGGGGCTCAGGTAAGCTTTAGAGGTGCTGCTACACACAACTAAAAATCCTTCTGTCTTTATAATCACTTTAAGCATTAAAGATTGCCATCTTTTTGTAAACAGTACTGCTTAACAAGTAGCCAATAAAGTTTTTATTGAGCTTCTTTTAGCTTCTTTGAGCTTTTTTGAGCTTTTTTTTTTCACAAACCCTCTCCTCAGCTCATTTTTCCTATTTTTTGTGTGTGTTTTCAAGCTTCTTTGCGCTTTTTTGAGCTTTTGCATGCCTTTTCACCTTTTTTTTTTTTTTTTTTTTTTAAACACTTAGGCGTTTTTGCTGCTTGAAAGCTCCTCTCAAAAACACAAGTTTGGTGGGTTTTTTTTCTGCATGTAAGAGCATATGCCTGTATACCGAAAAAGCCATAGTGTGCATGGACACATTGGCTAAAATGGAGGGGAGTTTCCAGGCAGAAAAAGTTAGAGCTCAAAAAAGCTCAAAAGCCTATAGGAGCAGCTTCTTGGAGCTCCTTTGAGATGCAGTGTGCACGAGCCCTGAGAGCCTCTTCAAAAGTGGCTTCAGCAAGGTCTTGGCATGCAAACTTTTTTTGTAAGTGACCAGTCATCCGAGCCTCTCTCTGTTCTCTGGTTGTCTGGTCACCAGGGCCGGCGCTACCTATAGGCAAGGTAGGCGTCGGCCTAGAGCGCACATCAGTGGGGGCGGCACCTGCCCTCCGGCGCCCACCCTCCCTCTCTGCCTTCCTCGCTCTCCTCTCTCTCCCCCTCTCTGCCTTCCGCACTTGTGGAAAAGGAGCAGCATACCTTGAATCCCAAGCCAGCAGAGTGGAGGTGGAGCTGGCTGTCAAATTGATGCTGTGATGTCGGGAAGGGCAGGGCCGATATGCGGGGCTCCACCCGTTTGTCCCCTGTATAGTCTAGAGAAAACAGCGGTGGGTGGTTGGTGGGCGGAGAAGAAGGTGGCCTGGAGCTGTCAAATGGACTCTCTGATGTCGGGAAGGGCGGGGCCGATATGCGGGGCTCCGCCCCTTTGCCCCCTGCATAGACAAAACAGTGGTTGGTGGGTGGAGAAGAAGGTGGAGGGGGCGGGACCAACTACTGCTTATGCAGAGCTGTGTATAATTTGCCGGTGAAGGGGCGTGGTTTGTGAGTGAGCAGTGTGCTGAATTTCAGAGAGAAGTCAGTGTATTGTCAGAGCAGCCACATGACTTGTAGCAAAAAGTGTCACCTGCTCGACCCTCACCGCCAAGAGCCGAATACTGTCTACTACAACTTCACTGTCTGCAGTAAGTACCATAGGGGAGCTCTCAGCATGGCCTTGCCTTGGGTTTAAAGATACTTAGCTGGCAGACTGCAATGCCCAGCATGCCCACTGTAGGGATCCTGAAGAACTGCAATGCCCAGCATGCCCACAGTAGTGATCCTGAAGAACTGCAATGCCCAGCATGCCCACTGTAGGGATCCTGAAGAACTGCAATGCCCAGCATGCCCACAGTAGTGATCCTGAAGAACTGCAATGCCCAGCATGTCCACTGTAGGGATCCTGAGAAACTGCAATGGCCACGGCAGTGATTCTGAGGAACGGCAATGCCCAGCATCATGCCCCCAATGCTCCCATGCCCCCAATGGGCATTGCAGTTCCTCAGGATCACTGTCGTGGGCATGCTGGGCATTGCAGTTTCTCAGGATCCCTACAGTGGGCATGCTGGGCATTGCAGTTCTTCAGGATCCCTACAGTGGGCATGCTGGGCATTGCAGTTCTTCAGGATCACTACAGTGGGCACGCTGGGCAGCATGCCCTCTGCAGTGAGGCAGATGGACTGCAATACCCAGCAAGCCCACCGCAGTGATCCTGAGGGACTGCAATGCCCAGCATGCCCACCGCAGTGATCCTGAGGAACCTCAATACCCAGCATGCCCACTGCAGTGATCCTGAGGAACTGCAATGTCCAGCATGCCCACCGCAGTGATCCTGAGGAACCTCAATGCCCAGCATGCCCACCGCAGTGATCCTGAGGAACTGCAATGCCCAGCATGCCCACAGTAGTGATCCTGATGAACTGCAATGCCCAGCATGCCCACTGTAGGGATCCTGAGAAACTGCAATGGCCACAGCAGTGATCCTGAGGAACGGCAATGCCCAGCATCATGCCCCCAATGCTCCCATGCCCCCAATGGGCATTGCAGTTCCTCAGGATCACTGTCGTGGGCATGCTGGGCATTGCAGTTTCTCAGGATCCCTACAGTGGGCATGCTGGGCATTGCAGTTCTTCAGGATCCCTACAGTGGGCATGCTGGGCATTGCAGTTCTTCAGGATCAATACAGTGGGCACGCTGGGCAGCATGCCCTCTGCAGTGAGGCAGATGGACTGCAATACCCAGCAAGCCCACCGCAGTGATCCTGAGGAACCTCAATGCCCAGCATGCCCACCGCAGTGATCCTGAGGAACTGCAATGCCCAGCATGCCCTCTGCCGTGATCCTGAGGAACTGCAATGCCCAGCATGCCCTCTGCAGTGATCCTGAGGAACTGCAATGCCCAGCATGCCATCTGCAGTGGTTCTGAGGGGCTACACATCCATCATGCTGTTGGGATGACGGGCTACAACTCCCAGCATGCACTCTGCAGCCTACACTAATTGAGAATCCGCTCCACCTCTTCTCTCCCCCCCTTCCAACCCCCTTCCCCCCCCCTTTCCCCCCTTCCTCCTCTCCATCCACCCCTCCTCTCCTCCCCCTTCCTCTCCATACACCTCCACCCCCTTCTCCCCCCCTTCCTCTTTATACACCCCCTCCTCTTCACCCCCCTCCATTCCTCCTACTCTCCATCCCCCTCTCCCCCCCCTCCTCAATACCTAACGCACACCCCTTAACCCTGCATGCAGTACATAACACACCCCTCAACCCTGCACTCAGTACCTAGCGCACCCCACAACCTCGCACTATCCAAAAAGTGCACCCCGCAACCCTGCACTTAGTACCTAGCACACCTCTCAACCCTGCACGCAGTACCTAGCACACCTCTCAACCCTGCACGCAGTACCTAGTGCACCCCAAAACCCTGCACTCAAGACTTCGCGCAAACCCCTCAACCCTGCACTCAGTACCTAGCGCACCTCTCAACCCTGCACGCAGTACCTAGCGCACCTCTCAACACTGCAATCAGTACGAAGAGCACCCTGCAACCTTGCACGCAGTACGTAGTGCATCCCTCAACCCTGCACGCAGTATGTAGCGCACCCCGCAACCCTGCACTCCCCTGCATTCTGTGCATTACACACTTCTGACCCCTGCAACCTACACCGTATACATGGGCAGGGGAAAGGGGGTGCAGTCAGGGGCAGAGCCAAGGGGGGGGGGGGTTTACGGCAAAATTAGATTTCGCCTAGGGTGTCAAAAGTCCTTGCAGCGGCCCTGCTGGTCACTTCACTGTCCAGCGGTCTGGCAGCATTGATTTCATGCCTTGCTCAGCTCCACCTTTCCTGTCCTCCTACCCAGCTCCCTATCCACCTATCTTGTCCCTCACTTCCCCACTTGAAAGAGAAATGTGGAGTGAAGGGAGAAAAAGAGATGGAAACAGAGAGGGGGATAACAGGGGTGAAGGGCTACAAAGAGAAAAATATCTGAGACCCTGTTTTATAGGCAGTAGGGTTGAGCGAACACGGACTGTATTATTCGCGTTCGTACCGAATAATTGGATTTTTGTTACCCGAACACGGACCCGAAAACTTTACTGTATATTCGGGTAAAAATCCGTGTTCGGTCGTTTTATTTCCGGGTTTTGCATGCTTTGGCGCGCTTTTCATGGCGGGCTTTCAACAGCCAATCAACAAGCGTTTAATTGGTGTGCCTAAGCCATCCCAGCCATGCCTACAAATGTATCAGTAGCTGTGATTGGCCGTCTGAAGCATGTGACCAAGTCTTTATAAGTTCGAGGCAGCGCCGCTGCGGCGTTATTCTGCTGTTTAGTTCAGGGAGAGAGCACACATCAACGTGCTGGCTGCTGATTAGGGACAGACAGGAAAAAAAAAACATTTGTGTCCGGATAGAATTGAGGGACAGGTCGGAGTGTGTTAGGCAGGGCGAGTTGTAGGCATTTTAGGGAGAGAGTCTGCTGATTTTTAGGGTCAGTGTGTTCTACAAACTACAATCGATATTGCTGTGTGGGGTGGGGTTTGCAGTGACCGATCTACGATCTTAGCAATCCTTTTAGGGACAGAGTCTGCTGATTTTTAGGGTCAGACAGTGCGTTCTACAAACTACAATCGATATTGCTGTGTGGGGTGGGGTTTGCAGTGACCGATCTACGATCTTAGCAATCCTTTTAGGGACAGAGTCTGCTGATTTTTAGGGTCAGACAGTGTGTTCTACAAACTACAATGGATATTGCTGTGTGAGGTGGGGTTTGCAG
The DNA here is from genome assembly GCF_965119305.1 of Pelophylax lessonae. Taxonomy (NCBI): domain Eukaryota; kingdom Metazoa; phylum Chordata; class Amphibia; order Anura; family Ranidae; genus Pelophylax; species Pelophylax lessonae. The sequence continues at coordinate 378,414,944 of NC_138772.1, read as the reverse complement.
TGACCGATCTACGATCTTAGCAATCCTTTTAGGGACAGAGTCTGCTGATTTTTAGGGTCAGTGTGTTCTACAAACTACAATCGATATTGCTGTGTGGGGTGGGGTTTGCAGTGACCGATCTACAATCTTATCAATCCTTTTAGGGAGAGAGTCTGCTGATTTTTAGGGTCAGTGTGTTCTACAAACTACAATCGATATTGCTGTGTGGAGTGGGATAGGAGATAGGCAGGTGTCAGTGGTCCACATCCATTTTGCTGTGTGTGGGCTGCAGTGAACACAATCTTTTTGGGGTGCAGTGAACACAATCTTTTTGGGGTACAGTGAACACAATCTTTTTGGGGTGCTGGCTGCTGATTAGGGACAGACAGGAAAAAAAAAAACATTTGTGTCCGGATAGAATTGAGGGACAGGTCGGAGTGTGTTAGACAGGGCGAGTTGTAGGCATTTTAGGGAGAGAGTCTGCTGATTTTTAGGGTCAGTGTGTTCTACAAACTACAATCGATATTGCTGTGTGGGGTGGGGTTTGCAGTGACCGATCTACGATCTTATCAATCCTTTTAGTGACAGAGTCTGCTGATTTTTAGGGTCAGACAGTGCGTTCTACAAACTACAATCGATATTGCTGTGTGGGGGGGGGGGGGGGGGGGTTTGCAGTCACCCGATCTACGATCTTATCAATCCTTTTAGGGACAGAGTCTGCTGATTTTTAGGGTCAGACAGTGTGTTCTAAAACTACAATCGATATTGCTGTGTGGAGTGGGATAAGAGATAGGCAGGTGTCAGTGGTCCACATCCATTTTGCTGTGTGTGGGCTGCAGTGAACACAATCTTTTTGGGGTGCAGTGAACACAATCTTTTTGGGGTACAGTGAACACAATCTTTTTGGGGTGCAGTGAACACAATCTTTTTGGGGTGCAGTGAAAACAATCTTTTTGGGGTGCAGTGAACACAATCTTTTTTGCCCACTGAGGAGGAGGGAGAAAAGTATTTTTCTATCAGGCACTGTGTGCAGCATTTTTCCTTCAGCTCTGCTGTGCTGAGTGACTGATCATACACTGCTGTGTTCAGTTCACATGTGCTAATATTGAGTAGTTTCAGAAATCATACACTTTTTTTCTATTCCACTATTCAATATACAGCCTTGGTTAAAAAAAAATAAATTGTGGCCTGCAGCAGAGCTGAATGATATTTGGGGTTTTTGGGGTTCATCTCATACTTCTGAAGATTTGAGGGTGCTGCCTGTTCCATACTCCTCATTCAGCCTTTTAGGGGTACAAACAATAGTAATTGGGGCCTAGTGTGGTTTTGTACGTATGATTTTTTTGATCATATTTCCTACTCCGCTATTCAATAAAAACCTTTGGGGATCAATTAAATTGCGGGATAGTTTGTGTTGGTATGTGTGAGATCCACCTTTCCAAGTTTTTGGGGTTCATCTCATACTTCTGAAGATTTGAGGGTGCTGCCTGTTCCATACTCCTCCTACTCCTCATTCAGCCTTTTAGGGGTACAAACAATAGTAATTGGGGCCTAGTGTGGTTTTGTACGTGTGAGATACATACACTTTTTTTGATCATATTTCCTATTCCGCTATTCAATAAAAACCTTTGGGGATCAATTAAATTGCGGGATAGTTTGTGTTGGTACGTGTGAGATCCACCTTTCCAAGTTTTTGGGGTTCATCTCATACTTCTGAAGATTTGAGGGTGCTGCCTGTTCCATACTCCTCCTACTCCTCATTCAGCCTTTTAGGGGTACAAACAATAGTAATTGGGGCCTAGTGTGGTTTTGTACGTGTGAGATACATACACTTTTTTTGATCATATTTCCTATTCCGCTATTCAATAAAAACCTTTGGGGATCAATTAAATTGCGGGATAGTTTGTGTTGGTACGTGTGAGATCCACCTTTCCAAGTTTTTGGGGTTCATCTCATACTTCTGAAGATTTGAGGGTGCTGCCTGTTCCATACTCCTCCTACTCCTCATTCAGCCTTTTAGGGTTACAAACAATAGTAATTGGGGCCTAGTGTGGTTGTGTACGTGTGAGATACATACACTTTTTTTGATCATATTTCCTATTCCGCTATTCAATAAAAACCTTTGGGGATCAATTAAATTGCGGGATAGTTTGTGTTGGTACGTGTGAGATCCACCTTTCCAAGTTTTTGGGGTTCATCTCATACTTCTGAAGATTTGAGGGTGCTGCCTGTTCCATACTCCTCCTACTCCTCATCCTGCCTTTAGGGGTACAAACAATAGTAATTGGGGCCTAGTGTGCTTCTGTACGTGTGAGATACATACACTTTTTTTGATCATATTTTCTATTCCGCTATTTAATCAAAACCTTTGGGTATAAACAATTAAATTGCGGGATAGTCTGTGTCGGTACGTGTGAGCTACACCTTTCCAATTTTTGGGGCGCATCTCATACTGCCGAGGATTTGAGGGTGCTTCAGTCTGCCTCCTGCCTGTTCCGAACTCCTCCTACTCCTCATCCTGCCTTTAGGGTACAAAAAATTGTAATCTGGGCCTAGATTGTGTTTGTACGTGTGAGATACACCGTTTTGTAAAATTTGTCCTATTCTGCTATTCAATATACACCCTGTTTGAGTGTAAAAAATTAAATTGCGGGATAGTCTGTACCGGTACATGTGAGATACACCTTTTTAAATTTGTTTGGCGCATCTCCTTCTACCGCCGAGGATTGCAGGGCGCTTCAGTTTGGCTCTGGTTCCCAACTCCTCCTACTCCTCTTCCTCATCCTGCCTTTAGGGTACAAAAAATTGTAATCGGGGCCTAGTCTGTGTTTGTACGTGTGAGATACACCGTATTATAACATTTTTCCTATTCCGCTATTCAATATACACCCTTTTGGGGTAAAAAACATTAAATTGCGGCATAGTTTGCATATTTGACTGTCCGATACACCCGTGCGATACTGTTGTTGTTTTGTTCCGCTATTCAATAAACACCTTTCTAGGGCAAGATCATAAATTACAGAAATATGAGGAGACCGTCAAATAGGGGCAGTGGCCTGGGTCGTGGTGCTGCTGGTAGAACTCCTGTTGCAAGGAGAGGACGTGGTCGATCTGTGCCAGCTACACGCACAAGTGAAACACCTTCCACAAGTGTGAGTAGGCGACAGAACCTGCAGCAGTATTTGGTAGGGCATAATGCGCCTCTAGACGTGATGAGGCCTGAAGAAGTACAGGCGATAGTAGATTGGGTTGCTGACAGTGCCTCCAGTTCCTTCACATTGTCTCCCACCCAGTCTACTGCAGAAAGGTCAGAGTTGGCACCTGCAGCCAATGTCCAACCGTCTTTCACCTCACCCCCTTGGAAATCAGGCAAGCAGTCTGAGCCCCAATCCATACAGCAATCTCTTGTTCTTTTTGAAGACTCTGTCAGCAGGGTTTCCCAGGGCCATCCACCTAGCCCTGCCCCAGAAGTTGAAGAGATTGAGTGCAGCGATGCCCAACCACTTATTTCTCAAGATGAGTACATGCAAGGACCATCGCAGCACGTCTCCGATGATGACGAAACGCAGGTGCCAACTGCTGCGGTGTTCAGCATTGTGGAGACCGACAAGGAGGGCAGGGGGGAAGACTGGGTGGAAGATGATGTGGAGGACGATGAGGTCCTCGACCCCACATGGAATGAAAGTCATGCAGGTGACCTGAGTAGTTTGGAGGAAGAGGCGGTAGTCGCACAGAGCCACCAGCACAGCAGAAGAGGAAGCAGGGTGCAGAAGCGGAGCGGCCGTGCCCTAGACACTACGCTCGCTACTGCCCAACGCAGCAAGGGAACGAGCGCACCAAAGTCAGCACAAAGGAGTTCTCTAGCGTGGAAGTTCTTTAGAAAATGTGCTGATGACAGGACACGAGTGGTTTGCACCCTGTGCAATCAGAGCCTGAAGCGAGGCATAAACCTTCTCAACCTGAGCACAACCTGCATGATCAGGCATCTAAGTGCAAAGCACGAGCTGCAGTGGAGTAGACACCTTCAAAACCAAGAAACGTCTCTGGCTCATCCTGCTTCCTCTTCTGCTGCAGTCTCGGCCACTCCAGCCACATCTGTAGTGATACCGGCACCTGCCACCCCGCAAACAGAGGATCTGTCAGCAACACCACCACCTGGGTCACCAACCATCTCCACAATGTCCCGTGGAAGCGTTCAGCTTTCCATCTCCCAAACAATTGAGAGGAAGAGGAAGTACCCCCCTACCCACCCGCGATCCCTGGCCCTGAATGTCAGCATTTCAAAATTCTTGGCCTTTGAAATGCTGTCATTCCGTCTGGTGGAGACGCACAGTTTTAAAAACCTTATGTCGGTGGCTGTCCCACAGTACGTCGTGCCCAGCCGCCACTACTTTTCCAGGCAAGCCATCCCTTCCCTGCACAACCAAGTGGGGGAAAAAATCAGATGTGCACTGCGCAACGCCATCTCTGGCAAGGTCCACCTAACTACCGATACGTGGACCAGTAAGCACGGTCAGGGGCGTTATATCTCCCTAACGGCACACTGGGTAAATGCAGTGGCGGATGGGCCTGAGGCGGATAGCAATTTGGCGCATGTCCTTCCACCACCGTGGATTGCAGGGCGCTTTAGTTTGCCTCCTGTTCCTAACTCCTCCTACTCCGCTTCCTCATCCTCTACCGCCTCCTCATCCGGACAGCGTAACACCTTCACCACCAACTTCAGCACGGCCAGGGGTAAACGACAGCAGGCAGTTTTAAAACTTGCCTGTTTGGGGGACAAACCACACACCGCGCAGGAGTTGTGGAGGAGCATGGAACAGCAGACAAATGAGTGGTTGCTGCCAGCGAGCCTCAAGCCCGGCCTGGTGGTGTGCGATAACGGGCGAAATCTCATAGCAGCTCTGGGCCTAGCCGGTTTGACGCACATCCCTTGCCTGGCGCATGTGCTGAATTTGGTGGTGCAGAGGTTCCTTAAAAACTACCCCGATATGTCAGAGCTGCTGCAGAAAGTGCGGGCCGTCTGTGCGCACTTTCGGCGTTCTCACCCTTCTGCTGCTCGCCTGTCAGCGCTGCAGCGTAACTTCAGCCTTCCCGCTCACCGCCTCATATGTGACGTGCCCACAAGGTGGAACCCCACCTTGCACATGCTGCAAAGACTGTGCGAGCAGCAGCAGGCCATAGTGGAGTTTCAGCTGCAGCACACACGCGTGAGTCGCTCTGCGGAACAGCACCACTTCACCACCAAGAACTGGGCCTCCATGCGAGACCTGTGTGCCTTGTTGCGCTGTTTTGAGTACTCCACCAACATGGCCAGTGCCGATGACGCCGTTCTCAGCTTAACTATCCCACTTCTATGCCTCCTTGAAAAAACAATTCGGGCGATGATGGAAGAGGATGTGGCACAGGATGAGGAGTAGGAGGAGGAGGAGGATGAAGAGGTAACATTTCCAAGGCTTTCAGGGCAGTCATTCGCAAGGGGCTCCGAGGGTGGGTTCCTGCACACACAAACGCCAGGGACACAATTGTCCAGCAGGGGCACAGTTCTGGAGGATGAGGAGGATGAGGAGGAGGAGCTGGAAGAGGAGATGGAAGCATGTTCACAGCAGGGTGGCACCCAGGCCAGCTCATGGCCATCACTGGTGCGTGGCTGAGGGGATACAGAGGACACGGACGATACACCTCCCACAGAGGACAGCCTTTCGTTGCCTCTGGGCAGCCTGGCACACATGAGCGATTACATGCTGCAGTGTCTCCACAACGACCGCCAAGTTGCCCACATTCTAACTTGTGCTGATTACTGGGTGGCCACGCTGCTGGATCCCCGTTACAAGGACAACGTTCCGTCCTTAATTCACTCACTGGAGCGCGATCGCAAGATGCGCGAGTACAAGCGCACGCTGGTAGACACCATGCTGCTGGCATTCCCACCTGACAGCGGGGCCACAGTGGAAGCACAAGGAGGAGGAGGAGGAGGAGAAGGAGGAAGAGGTCGCCAACGCAACCAGGGCACCGCCAGCACCTCAGAAGGCAGGGTTAGCATGGCCGAAATGTGGAAAAGCTTTGTCAGCCAGCAGCTCATATGGAACGTCTTAGCAGGAGGCAGCATTTCACCAACATGGTGGAGCAGTATGTGTGCACACGCCTAGACGTACTGAGTGAGGGGTCTGCCCCCTTCAACTTCTGGGTCTCCAAGTTGGGCACATGGCCTGAGCTTGCCCTTTACGCCTTGGAGGTGCTGGTGTGCCCTGCAGCCAGTGTATTATCTGAACGGGTATTTAGCACGGCTGGGGGCGTTATCACAGACAAGCGCAGCCGCCTGTCCAGAGACAATGTGGATAAGCTCACGTTCATTAAAATGAACCAGGCATGGATCCCACGGGACTTTTCCGTACCTTGTGCAGAATAGCGATGGATACCGACCTTACCCAGCCATTGTTCCATTTTTGCTTTTGGGGTGTACCCTCATTTAAAATTTGTGAAAAGAAGCAGTGTTGGCTACCTCTTCCTCCTCAGGGCCAGATTAATGCAGCTCCAGGCCCCTACCTTTATATAGGCCCCAGGTTGGCCATATTCACTGTTACCGCTCTTCTGTCACTTGTAAACACAGAAGTCTGGCTTCTATGCTCGCTTCCCCAGGCAGCTCCCTCAGAACCTCCCCACACAGCACGAAGGCCGGACAAGGAGGGACAGTTGCCGATGCATGGATGTGTTTATGGGCTTCAGAGACAGCATCCCATGTGGAATTAGGCATGCATGGCTGCACCCTTCCTCCTCTGGGTGCATGCCAAGGCACGGCCCTTAAGGCCCTTCAAAATCCTCAGCACCAAGCCCATGATGCTCTTAATCCAGCCTTGGTCCTCCTCCACCGCTGCTTCCACCTACACCGCCCATAGGTGTGCGCAGCCTATTGCATTAGGGTGTGCACCCCAAAGTTTAAATACACATGCATGTGTTTGCCTACATGCACATGGCCCCGATACATTACTCTCCCTGCTGGCAAAGTGAAATAGAGCAGAGCAGGTCAGAGGGAGATCTTTCCCATCTCCTCACTGGCAAACAGAGCGATAATGCTATGTGCCCTAGGTGATTAGGGTGTGCCCAGGCACACCCGGCACACCCTGTGCGCACGCCTATGACACCGCCACATCCACCACCACCTCAACCTCCCTCCTACTCCATATGGGCCTCGTCCTTCAGAGATGAGGAACATTGTTTTATTTTTCTGTTTTTTTTTTTTGTTGTTTTAAGTTATTTCCCTATCCACATTTGTTTGCAGAGCACTTGCCATGCTCTTAACTACGTTTTGCTGCCATTTGCAGCACTCTAGCCCTTTCCATTGGTGTTTTAGAGCCATTTTAGTGCCTGAAAGTTCGGGTCCCCATTGACTTCAATGGGGTTCGGTGTCCGGGAAAAGTTTGGCAAAAGTCCGGGACACGGACCCGGACTTTTTTTTAAAGTTCGGCCGAACCCGCCGAACCCGCCGAACACGGACATCCAGGTGTCCGCTCAACTCTAATAGGCAGTATACCCATCTCCTTTATTTATAAAAGTTAAAAGACAAATAAGTCTATCTCCTGAAAAGATGTGTTCCCTACCTATTTGAAGGGATAATACCACATTGGGAGAGATTTACTAAGACTGGAGCACACAGAATGTGGTGCAGTTGTGCATAGTAACTGATCAGCTTCTAATTTTAGCTTGTTCAATTAAGCATTGACAATAAAACCTTGATTACTAAATGATTATTATTAGTAGTTGCACTAGATTCTGTGTGTACCAGTTTTAGTAAATCTCCCCACATTCTTCTCTAGATATTTCATCCAGATACAATATTTAAACCTTCTGTGTGAAGTGGCTGGTTAAGCCAAGGGTGATCAAGGGTTAAGTGTGAGCCTAGGGGAGTGCTTTCTAACTGTATGGGGGAGGGACTTGTGGAATCAACACAGAGACCTGTAATCCTAAACAGGAGGTTCACAGGAGCTCTGTGTTTATTCTAGAGAGAACAATGTTCCGCTGTTTGTACAACAAATGACAGTCGCTTCCTCTCCACGCAGAGTGATCATGGGTGCCCGGTGGCAATTGCGGGCGCCGGTCCCATGGATCGGCTTCCTCGCTGCCTAATGGGGGCAGGCCCGCCCCCCCTCCCCCCCTGAGGAGCTATCCTGGAACCCGATGTACAGGTACGGCGGGTTCGCACAGCCGAGCCAGCCTGCCGCAGTATATGTCGGCAAGTGGTTAACTTATGTAAAGAAAGGATAGTTGTAGTAGTGCTGTATAGCCAAGTTTTTAGATAATGTTAGCAGATCCCAGCTCCAGACTGTAAACTGCTGAAAGGTGTGTCACAAATAGGCCTTTGCTTCCAGTCTATGCAATCTTATGAGAGTTTCATCACTGTCAAAGGTGAATAGGTACACCTACAATATTTATGTTATCCCAGGGTTAGAGTTGATCTTTCCCATGTAAAATATTTATGTAGAAAGTGTGGCATAGCATTAAGGGCTGTTGCTGGTGAGTACGTGCCGGTGATAATGGGACCTCTGTGCTCCTCTATCACCATTCATACACCTGCCACAGCACCTGCTTTCCTTTTTACAGCCAGCTAGGCAGGCAACTCAAGACATAATAAAAAAAGGTTAAAACAGGTAAATATAATATTTAACCACTTGAATTCCGGAAGATTTACCCCCCCTTCATGACCAGGCCATTTTATGTCGTATGGCACTGCATTCATTTAACTGACAATTGTGCGGTCATGCAACGCTGTACCAAAATAAAATTATTTTGGTGGTATTTGATCATCAGTGCAATTTTTTTTTTTTGCGTTATAAACAAAAAAAGACCGATAATTTTGCTTTAAAACATATCCAAAAAAAAAAAAACATGCTGAAAATATAATTTCTGCATACATTTAGGCTAATATGTATTCTGTATTTTTGTTTAAAAAATCCCAATGCACGTATATTGCTTGGTTTGCATCTACGAATTCTAGGATATGGTATAAACTGGAATTTTTTTTTTTTTTTAAACTTGTAATGGTGGCAATCAGCGACTTATAGCGGCACTGCCATATTGTGGCAGACAATCTAACACTATCTGACACTTTTGACACTTTGTAGGAACCAATAAGGTACTTTGTAGTACACTAATACAGTGATCAGTGCTAAAAATATGCACTATCACTGTACTAATGACACTGGCTGGGAAGGAGTTAAACATCTAGGCGTATCAAAGGGTTAAACGTGCGCCTAGTCAGTGTTTTTGTGTCCTGTGTGAGGTGCTTTTACGGGAGGAAGTGATGTATTGTATTCCCTGCTTTCCAGGGAAAGAAAATCTATCACTTCCCCCCTGTCATAACAGAGCTCTGCCTTGTTTACATAGGCAGAGCTCCGTCCTGTGTGTCTTCCTGATGATCATCGGGTGCCTGCCAAAGGATGTTTGCTGGCACCTTCAACAAATCACAGCAGAAGCGTGAGTGCCCCCGGCCAGGAAGTGCAGAATCAGGTGTATATACTGTGATTGTGATTCTGCACAGCGTGGCTGCCCTATAGCAGTAAATCTGCTATGGGGCAATCGGCAAGTATACCGCTTATCCATTTACTAATGCTATCAGCTAAAAGATTTAAAATAGTTCACGTTGATTGAGAGATCTTAGTTCTGCTTTAGGACTGACTGGTTTAAATCTTCGGAAACCTTTTTGACAAAGAGGACACCATTTGAGTTAAACAACAAAAATAAAAAATGTAGTATATATATATATATATATATATATATATATATATATATATATATATATATATATATATATATTTTTTTTTTTTTTTAATTGAGATCACAGGTTTAGATCGACTGAAGTTTACTTAAGGTAAAAGTCTGTTCACTTTAATTGATGTTTTTATAGTAGAAAAATAAAAATAAAAAACCCTAAAAAAATGGCCTGTCAGTTAGGGGGATTTTAGGCTGGTACTCAGCTTAAGGACCAAATCCCTGTTGACTTTTTCAACCAGTTGTTAATTTCCGGGTCTTAGATTCACTAATTTCCTGACCTTTAAAATATCTAACTTTCTCATAAAGTTGTTGAATTTAATGTTTTATCATTTTTAACCACTTTACCACCGGAGGATTTTACTGTCTTACGTCCAGGCCACTTTTTGCGATTCGGCACTGTGCGACTTTAACTGATAATTGCTCGGTCGTGCGACGCCGTACCCAAACGAAATTTACGTCCTTTTTTTCCCACAAACAGAGCTTTCTTTTGGTGGTATTTGATCAGCTGTGCGATTTTTACTTTTTGCGCTATAAACAAAAAAAGAGCGTTTATTTTGAAAAAAATAACAATATTTTTAACATTTTTTTTATATGAAATTCCTCCCAAAAAATATGTAAAAATCAAAATTTTTTTTAAATTTTTGGCCAATTTGTTTTCTGCTACCGATTTTTGGTAAAAAAAAAAATCACAATAAGCGTATTTTGATTGGTTTGCGCAAAAGTTATTGCGTTTACTAACTAAGGGAAAGATTTCTGTCATTTTTGGCGTTTTTTTTAACGCATAATGGCGGCGATCTGCGATTTTTTTTTGCGGGACTGCGACATTGCGGTGGACAGATCGGACCCTTGACTGACATTTTTGACACTGTTGGGGGTACCAGTGACATTACTGCAGTAATCAGTGCTATATATATGCACTGTTACTGTAAAAATGACACTGGCAGGGAAGGGGTTAATTTTATTGGAGAGGGAGGGGTTACTGTATGCCTGGTGCTTACTGACGTGTGGGGGGGGAGGTGACTGAGTGATTGAGGGACAGATCGGATGTTCAGCTATGCTGTGGCCCGACTCCCGCTGTGAATGAAAACAGCGGGAGCGCGCCTCCGGCGGCGCGCGAGCGCCGCCTACAGGGGGAGGAGTCCAGCGACGTAGGTCTACGTCGCTGGACGATAACGAGACACTGTGCCGCAGTAGAGGCACAGTGAGCGGTCGTTAAGTGGTTAATTCCTTTTTATAAAAATCTATAGGGAAATAAATCATCATTTGTTTTGCTACAGACCCGTAGAGTAATTTCCCATCTTGATATAAATATCTATGTATATGTATATATCAACTGTAAGTATATATATATATATATATATATATATATATATATATATATATATATATATATATATAGCAAGGAACAACATGGTGTGTCTCACAAACCACTAACCGTTATCTGGTGAATAGTTAGTAATTCCATGTATTACTATTTTTTTTCTGTGAACTGTGTTGTGTTTCTTTTTATGAATACATTTTAATGAATTATTCTTTGTGCAATAAACTTGAATTTTTTAATTAAAAGTGTTTACAATTATATATCTTTTCCAAATGGTCATAAAGTGTTTTGAATATGGTACCATAAAATTCCCCACACAGTCCCTATTGTGTCTTTTCCATATCTGCCCCTTCCTACCCTATATCCTTCCAGGATTTGGAGAGGCAGAGGCGGTTTGTGAGACACACCATGTTGTTCCTTGCAATTTTGATTGGGATGTAGGTACCCTGAATACCTCCATTTAACTACAGCCACATACATATTTGTGCAGATGAGAGGGCAAGGCAGGTGTAAAAGGGTAATGCCTAGCCCTCCAACCCAGCCATGACTGTGAGCATACCAGTCAACTCAACCACTCACCTGAGAGCCATTTACTCTATCTATCTATCTATCTATCTATCTATCTATCTATCTATCTATCTATCTATCTATCTATCTATCTATCTATCTATCTATCTATCTATCTATCTATCTATCTATCTATCTATCTATCTATCTATCTATCTATCTATCTATCTATCTATCTTTTTTTTGTGAAGAATCAACAACAAGTGGGACACAATCATGAAGTTGATCGAAATTTATTGGATATTTCAAACTTTTTTAACAAATAAAAAACTGAAAAATTGGGCGTGCAAAATTATTCAGCCCCCTTAGGTTAATACTTTGTAGCGCCACCTTTTGCTGGGATTACAGCTGTAAGTCGCTTGGGGTATGTCTCTATCAGTTTTGCACATCGAGAGACTGAAATTTTTGCCCATTCCTCCTTGCAAAACAGCTCAAGCTCAGTGAGGTTGGATGGAGAGTGTTTGTGAAGTTTTCAGTTCTTTCCACAGATTCTCGATTGTATTCAGGTCTGGACTTTGACTTGGCCATTCTAACACCTGGATATGTTTATTTGTGAACCATTCCATTGTAGATTTTGCTTTATGTTTTGGATCATTGTCTTGTTGGAAGACAAATCTCCGTCTCAGGTCTTTTGCAGACCCCATCAGGTTTTCTTCCAGAATGGTCCTGTATTTGGCTCCATCCATCTTCCCATCAATTTTAACCATCTTCCCTGTCCCTGCTGAAGAAAAGCAGGCCCAAACCATGATGCTGCCACCACCATGTTTGACAGTGGGGATGGTGTGTTCAGGGTGATGAGCTGTGTTGCTTTTACGCCAAACATAAAGTTTTGCATTGTTGCCAAAAAGTTAGATTTTAGTTTCATCTGACCAGAGCAACTTCTTCCACATGTTTGGTGTGTCTCCCAGGTGGCTTGTGACAAACTTTAAATTACACTTTTTATGGATATCTTTAAGAAATGGCTTTCTTCTTGCCACTCTTCCATAAAGGCCAGCTTTGTGCAGTATACGACTGATTGCTGTCCTATGGACAGAGTCTCCCACCTCAGCTGTAGATCTCTGCAGTTCCTCCAGAGTGATCATGGGCCTCTTGGCTGCATCTCTGATCAGTCTTCTCCTTGTATGAGCTGAAAGTTTAGAGGGACGGCCAGGTCTTCGTAGATTTGCAGTGGTCTGATACTCCTTCCATTTCAATATTATCGCTTGCACAGTGCTCCTTGGGATGTTTAAAGCTTGGGAAATCTTTTTGTATCCAAATCCGGCTTTAAACTTCTCCACAACAGTATCTCGGACCTGCCTGGTGTGTCCCTTGTTCTTTATGATGCTCTCTGCACTTTAAACGGACCTCTGAGACTATCACAGTGCAGGTGCATTTATATGGGGACTTGATTACACACAGGTGGATTCTATTTATCATCATTAGTCATTTAGGTCAACATTGGATCATTCAGAGATCCTCACTGAACTTCTGGAGAGAGTTTGCTGCACTGAAAGTAAAGGGGCTGAATAATTTTGCACGCCCGATTTTTCAGTTTTTTATTTGTTAACAAAGTTTGAAATATCCAATAAATTTCGTTCTACTTCATGATTGTGTCCCACTTGTTGTTTAAGGGGGCCGAATACTTTCGCAAGGTACTCTATCTATCTATCTATCTATCTATCTATCTATCTATCTATCTATCTATCTATCTATCTATCTATCTATCTATCTATCTATCTATCTATCTATCTATCTATCTATCTATCTATCTATCTATCTATCTATCTATCTATCTATCTTAAATGTTCTGTTTTTCTAGTGTACTGCGTCAGAGGAGTGCTTTGTCTGTGCGTGGATATGGGTGGCTTCAGAGGGAAACAGAGGGGATATCAGTCCCCCCCCCCCCCCCCAAGATATACAATGGAACCTTGAGTCGCTGGGGGAAGTTTGGCAAGAATGGAGGGAAAAAGATCAATTTTTTAAACCTATGAATGTTTAGACAACATTCTGCTGCAGCCTTTGGCTGCTACTTGAAGACCTAGGTGGGGAACATGAGAAGCAGTGCATGTATAGTGTCTACGCATTTATCAGGTCTCCAGGGTAGCAAAAAGAAGTGGCATACTAGCACCACACTTTCCATGCCTGCCTATCCATGCACTGCTCCTCCAGTTGTACTCCTCTACCCAGCTATCTCCGCCATGCCTCTCCCCCCCACCCCCCATTCCTGCCAGCCCCATGCTATTCCTACTACCTCTATTGATCCCTTCCATTGCACACAACATTTTTCCAAAAGCATCCTTCCCCTCCCTACCTTGTTTACCAAATGTTTTAGTTATTTTTTTGTTTTTGTTTAACTGACTGGCATTTGACTTTGCCAAATGTTGTGGTCACTATTTATGTTATACTTATGCAGTTTTGCATTAAAAAAAATATATTATTTCAATTGTTTGCAATTAATGAAAAGCTTTTTTTGCAAATGCATGTTGTTGGTATCTATTTATTTTTCAAGTTCCAGGGAATGTGTCAGCTGTACTGCAGCACAAAGCGGTGTGTTAATACATCCATTCTCAGAGAATGATAGCCTTTCTGCACATGGGTGAAAAATAAAATATTTTGTGGGGTAATGCATCCATTTTCTAATGCAGAATGGCAGCCTTACCTCACACAGATGAAAGTGAAATTCCCCTTTTTTCATACATGTGGGATATTATGTCCATTTATTTAGGTGAAAAAAACATCACACATGTTAAAGTGGGGGGGGGGGGGGGGGGTAATGTGTCTTTTCTCTATGGTGGCCTTACCTTACATACGTAAAAATTACATTTCTCTTTTTCATGCATTTGGGGTAATGTATCTATTCTCATGCTAAATGGCAGCTTTATCCCACATACATCACTTTTTTGCATATGTGGTAATGCATTCACTCTCTAATGCAGAATAGAAACCTTACCTCACACGCATGGAATTATACTTCTCCTTTTCATGCATCTGGGGTAATGTATTAATTCTCATGAGAAATAGCAGGTTTACCTCACATGGGTGAAAAAGACATCACACATTTTCATGCTTGGCAGTAATTAATGCATTTTGTAATGGAGAATAACATCCTTATCTCACATGCATGAAAATTACTTTTTTTTCATGGTTGTGGAGTAATGTATACATTCTCATGATTAATGGCAGCTTTACCTCACATAGGTGAAAAAAGACACAATTTTGCCACAACAAAAAGAGAAAGAAAACCTAAAAAAAAATCTATTTTGAAGCCTCGTCCACTATGATGACAAGTAGCAGATTAGGCTTTGTTGTATGTGAAAGAAGCCTCCTTGGGAAAATTCTGAGACAACCTTCATATAGCCGATGGCCCATCACAGACGATTATGGAAACTCCTTTTCTCTTGTAGACACCCACATCCACAAATATAAAATTGAAGTGGGCATCACTCTGTTCCAAAAGAACAATAGAAAAATATTTCTTGTAATTTACATACTTTGATCATGAGATTTGTGGCATTTTCTACCTGACATGTTTTCCATCAAGGGCTCCAATGCAGTTGAGAAAATGAATTTTCTCCCACAATTCTTCTGCCATTTCTTCCCACATATCTTCTGTTAGCTGAGGCTTCAAGGAATTATGCAACTCCTCTTACAGTGCCAAGCAGGTTTTCAGGGTCACTTTTGCCACCATGTTCCAAACTGTTAGGAAATAGTAGTGTAGAGGCGCAAAAGTTTGTCCTGTTGCCCAAGACCTAGAATTAGAAGAAAAAAAAAAACATGAAAAAAATTAACTATATGGAAAAACAAAACCACATATACCTACTGTATATATGAAAAAACAAAAAAAAATTCCACATGCACCAGAATCTGGGCCACAGCCTTTCAAGAGGTCATCAAAGGTGCCAACAGACATCATTTTAAAGGTAAAAATCATGTTAGGATATTCTCACATCTCCCAATACAGTATATGCGTGCAAAGTATTCTGAAGATAAACACTGAGACAGCAAAGGATGTGTCCAGTAGTGACAATGGCAGCTTTTCTCTTCCAATTGTCCCTGTCTTCTCACCCTCCTCAACAAAACCTGCAGTGAAGAAAGACTGCTAGCTCTATGCTTTCACCGTGCTCCCTCTGCTATCAGTGAGAATGGCACCATACAATAAAATAAAAAATATTTGGCAATGCATTGTCAGCATTTGGGAGTAAACAATTAGTAGAGGGAAGTGTTTCAAGTATTAACGCACATAAACATGTGTACAATACGCTGCTTTAAGACCATTTTTTATACTACTTTTTCCTGTCATCTGTTGTGGGGTCTCAGAGGGGCTTTTTCAGATGTCCTGTGTAGATAATGCCATACTGACAAAGAGGTATAATGTTGATAATAGAAATGCATAAATGGCTTCCAATAACATTTATAGTAAAACATATACTGTACATTAGGATGCAATAGAGCTTCAAGCCTAGTGGAATAAAGGTGAGAAGCAGCAGTGAAAGTAGGTACAAACCCATACTGAATTACATTTTTAAAATAAAATACTTGGTTTAATCTTTTTCATAATTTTTTGTATCTTTTTGCTACTGATTTATGGCATCTTCTTTTCAGCTGCTTCTTGTCTACATACATGCACTCCAGTGATATCTGCATGACATTCTCCAAGGTGGGTTTCCTGAAGGTGACAACAAAAGACCTTTGTAATATCTGTTGAAATAATCACTTGCAGTCTCATTTGAAAACCTAAGTGACAGAGTGACCATAAAGAAACAGAGGAGACAGGAACAGAGTGTTGTTGACCTATACCAAGATGTGTCCAAATAATTCATGGTAGGATAACAGGGTTATAGTTTAATGAAAGCTGCACATTTTAAAATACTGCTAATTATTTTGGAATATGCCTTTTCATGTTACAGCTTATATTTGATTTTAGTGTTTGGGCTTACACACATTTAAAAGGCATAAGTAAGCTGTATGTAAGGTGATAGATGGTGATTAAAGTGGACAAGAGAAGAAGGTCATTTGCAGAATGGAGGCTGTGCATGGAATGCTATCTAGACAAATATATGGAGATGCTAGTTTGGAGATACTTTTATAGGTTAGATTTGGAATACTCTGATTGGCAGGATAAGAACAGCAAAGGAGCTAAATGTGGGGGGGGTCTAGGAAAATTAGATTATTTTTACTATGTTAGAAGAGAGGGCCAAGTTAAAGGATTACTCAAAGTGACTGTAAAGTCTCTGTTTTTTTTATAAAAAACAACGAACATGTTATACTTACCTGCTCTGTTGCAGTGGATTTGCACAGAGCAGCCCAGATCCTCCTCTTCTCGGGTCCCTCTCTGCAGCTCCTTGCCCCTCCCTTTAGTTGAGTGCCCCCATAGCAAGCAGCTTGCTATGGGGGCACCGGAGCCGAGCTGCAGCTCCCTGTGTCCATTCAGACATGGAGCTTCAATTCTACCCTGCCCCCTTTCTCTCCCGATCGGCTGACTGACTTTGATCGACAGCCGGGGGAGCCAATGGCGCCGCTGCTGTGTCTAAGCCAATCAGGAGGGAGAGTCCTGGACGGCAGAGGGACTTGTGGTCATCGCTGGACAGAGATTGGGTTCAGGTGAGTATTAGGGGTTGCTCTGGAGGCTGCTACACAGAAGGTTTTTTGTCTTAATGCGTAGAATGCAGTAAGCTAATAAACCTTCTGACTTTACAAACCCTTTAAATCAAAAGCAAAAATATAATTTTGTACAATACAGTGCATTTCTACTCCATCAACTCTCCAGCATTTTACTTGAGAAAACATACTGTTTCTTGGGTAAATGTCTGTTCATTGCCCGTAGCAACCACCATTGCAAACACAACTTGTCAGCACACTTTCACTGGTCACTGTAGAGCAGACATTACTTTCTTCACTGACACTCCAGCACATTACTTGGGAAAAGCATGGCATTGTTAGCGGGACTGCTTGGCCGTTGCAGTTAGCAACCGTTGCTGTAACCCAGGGGTGTATCCTGGATGACGCCCCCAAATGTAGCACTGCCCCCTTAAGGACTGCCAGATGTACACCTCTCAAGTCCCCCTGAGTTACCAGCCTTTAATAATGACAGTTTCTGGTTCCTTCTTGGCTCACTTCAATAAACAGTCCAGGGGTATTTGGTTGTTTTGTGTTTATTAAAATAAGGGATAGGAGAAGTGAATAGTGGGATACTCCAAAATAACTATGCACAAATGGTTGAGGACTCCTATCTTCAGGTACAGCCAGGCTGTTGATTCACCCTGCCACTATAGGTTAATTTGGGAATTAAGTCTCTTTCCTAAGATGACTTGGTGATCTTGTAATTATCTTCAGGACCCTCTCTCTAGCATCCTCTTTCTATCCACTGCCGAAACCTGTCCACTGACTATCCTACACGTGGGATGCCCCCCCCCCCTCAGGTCAGGCCCCTTGACATGAGTCTCTGTACTCAAAAAACTGTGGTCCCAGGGTCTCCAGTGTCTTCCCCTCAGTCAGCTCTCCTGAACCTCTGGGTTCAGCTCCTCTCACCCATCCCTCCGGTCCACAGGACAACCTCCTGCGACCGCATGCCACTGCACAGAGGAGGAGGCAGCCGCCCCCCTCACTCCGGGACCTTGCTCTTTAGCCAAAGACCTCACAGCACATGTGCTCTTGGCTTTGATACAGTTTCCCAGAATGCGCTGAGGCGACTTGCCCTCTGCCAATCACCAGGATTGTATCAAAGCCAATGCGTCGATTGGTCAAGTTTCCTCCCACTGTTCAACATGCCTCCCTATTGGATCAGTGTGAAACTCTCTCTAGAAACTATGAATCGCATATTAAGCACAATGAGCAGACCTTACTAACCAATCCTGCTCTCTGGTCAACAGAGAACAATATGGATTTCCCTTCAGCCCCTCTGGTAAGCAGACAAGGCTCAAAACTATACTTTCTCACTAGCACCTACCTAGGAGGGGCTACACTTGTGATTTATACTTTGCTCTCTGCTTGTCTTGTTTGGACTTTGAACACAACTCCCAGAGTTCAGTTCCTCCTTAACTTACCTAATTTCACTGATGTAATGACATTGCTGGTGCATTACACGCTTAAAACGGTATAGCCTTACTGAGGAAACATTTAGGACAATTTCTAGAAGTCTGGAATAGAAATTATATTACATAGTAGTTGAGCTTGAATAAAGACAACAGTCCATCCAGTTCAACCTGTGTAGGTGTGTGTGGCCGTAATCATCTCTCATACCCCTTAATGTTCTGATCCTTGAGATGTACGTCCAATAGTCTTTTGAAAGTAGTCATACTTCCTGCAGCAACTACCTCTTGTGGTAGAGAATTATTGTAGCCCTAACGGTGAAGAACCCCCCACGTTGCCTGAGGTTAAAACGTTTCTCCTCTAATCGCTTTGTATGTCCTCGTGTCCTCATGCAATCCTTACAACTGAATAGCTTTTTTTTCTATGCTGAGATCACCATTGAGGCATTTATAAATTGCTATCATGTCCCCTCTCAGGCGTCTCTTCTCCAGGGAGAATAAATCTAGCGATTGTAATCGCTCCTCATAAATAAGGTCCTCCAATCCCTAATTATTTTAGTTGCCCTTCTCTGGACTCTCTCCAGCTCCAACACATCCCTTCTGAGGAATGGCGACCAGAACTGGACAGAATACTCCAGATGTGGTCAGACCAGAGTTTTATAAAGAGGAAGGATTATAGTTTTATCTCGGGAATACATCCCCTTCCTTATGCATGCTAATATTCTGCCGGCCTTGGCAGCTGCAGCTTGACATTGCATGCTATTTCCAAGTCTATCCTCCACTAAGACTCCCAGATCTTTCTCCATTTTTGATTCCCCCAAAGGTTCCCCCCCTAAAGTGTATTGTGCTTTTTTGCTTTTAGCCCCCAAGTGCAAAACCTTACACTTCTCCACATTAAACCTCATTTGCCATGTCGTTGCCCACTCTGTTATTTGGTTCAGGTCATTCTGTAAGATATATGCCTCATGTTGCGAAGTTATTGCCCTGCCCAATTTTGTGTCATCCGCAAAAACTGATATTGAGCTACTGATCCCATCCTCAATGCTATTTATGAATAAATTGAACAAGATTGGTCCCAGGACTGATTCCCTGGGGGACCCCACTTACCACCCCAGACCAGTCTGAGTATGCGTTATTGATTACTACCCTTTTAACCAGTTCCGTATCCAAGAGCACACGTTGTGGTCGATGTCTGCAGACCTTATTTTATATATTAAGAGTTTGTGGGGAAATGTATCAAACGCCTTAGCAAAATCCAGGTACACCACATCCACTGGTCTCCCTCTATCTAGCTCCTAGCTCATCTCCTTGTAGAATGTTAACAGATTGGTTTGACAAGAACGCCCATTTGTAAACCCGTGCTGATTACTGTTGATGATGTTGTTATCTTTAGCAAACTCTACGATATAGTCCCTTATCATCCCCTCCAGAAGTTTACATACTATCGATGTCAGGCTAACCGGCCTATAATTTCTTGGGACATGCCTCTCCCCTTTTTTGAATATCGGTATAACGTTAGCTTTCCTCCTATTCCCTGGTTCATTTCCTGTCATAATACTGTCAGCAAAGATCAGGAACAGTGGTGTAGATATAGTTTTACTGCAGTTTTACTGCACTGCTCAATCTGTTAATCTTAATAAAAAACAGAATCCAATGTTCATATAAACAAAAAAATCTTGGTAGCATTGGCTATGATATAATTTTGTTTAAAGTGAACTTATCATTACAATAAAAAAAAAGTTATATATATATATATATATATATATATATATATATATATATATATATATATATTTTTTTTTTTTTTTTAAGAATGTAGGGTCCTTAAAAAAATAGAGTTGATTATTGGAGAAGAAGATAAGTTAAATGTAATAACTATTTTATTTATGCAACAATATAGAAGTGCTGAGTTATTGACACAAAGTTTTATATGCACCGCATTGTCTTACCATTGAATTTGTCTACAAACAATTGAACACAATGCATGTAAATAAAGCTTACATGCAAAAATAATCAAAGTGCTGAGCTCAGTTATTTCCAAGTCATTATTTATAATATATAGAGACTCTTTTTGAGCATCAGCAGAGCAGCATCTACCAAATCTGCTTCCTATATTTAAAAAGGTATGAAAGTCCTCACCCAGTAAATACATACCTGCAAGTTTATATTCTATTCCAGAAAGATATTCAAAGGGCTGGTAAGAGAAAATACTATTGTTTTGTGAATGAGTGATGTTACCATATATATCTAATATATATAATTTTTTTTGAGTAGGTAGATAAAAGCTTGAGGGTAGATGGGTACATCTAAATTTAGGATATTTCAACTTATGCTAGAACATTTGGCACAGCTCTTATTAGATACATATGTTTACATTAAGATCTTTAGACATTTGAATACATTTGTGTTCTAAAAATTGGCTTAAATTGAGCCTTGCTCAATTATAAACATTTAAATGTAAAAGCTGCATATAAGAACTGATGCCACACAATGCATGTTATAATGGCATCTTCTGTGTCCTTTTCTGATTTAATTCTATCCTTATTCATTGACTTTTCATGACTTATTGACAAAACTCCATTCACTGTCTTCCACTGTCCAATGAGAGTGGCTTTAGTGTCCACTGAGGCAGTCTAATTTGATGCTGGAAATGTAGTAGGCAGGGCTTTGCTCTGCAGTCTGAAGTAGTCAAGCCCCCAGTAACAAATTGAAATAAAATCAGAGAGGGGTACAGACACAGTTCTCCTGGGTAATAACAATAACAAAGGTCAATTTTCTGTGTTTTTGTTTAGGCATCACTTTAACTTTAATAAAAGTTCACTTTAAAATCAGTTTTCTAAGGGAGAAGATAAATTATTTATATCTGAAACATTCAGCAAGTGGTTTACCCCAAGGTTCTACTGTGGAACCATTACTATTAAGCTGGCCATACATTATGCAATTTTCTTATTAAATTTCCTTTAGATTTACCTTCAACTACATAATGCAGGGGCCTCCCTTACGTACAAATTGTAAATGTTTATGTTTGACCTCATATTATATGGTTTTAATAAATCTAAAGGAAAATTGAACAAGAAAATGATATAATTTAAAAACAAGCTAGAGTAGGGCTGGCCATTAGTGTTGAGCGAACACGGACTGTATTATTCGTGTTCGTACCGAATAATTGGATTTTTTTTACCCGAACACGGACACGGACACTTTACTGTATGTTCGGGTAAAAATCCGTGTTCGGTCGTTTTATTTCCGGGTTTTGCATGCTTTGGCGCTCTTTTCATGGCGGGCTTTCAACAGCCAATCAACAATCGTTTAACTGGTGTGCCTTAAGCCATCCCAGCCATGCCTGCAAATGTCTTAGTAGCTGTGATTGGCCGTCTGAAGCATGTGACCAAGTCTTTATAAGTTCGAGGCAGCCGCCGCAGCAGCGTCATTCTGCTGCTTAGCTAAGGGACAGAGCACACATCAATGTGCTGGCTGCTGATTAGGGAAAGATAGGCAGGAAAAAACCATTTGTGTCCGGATAGAATTGAGGGACAGGTCGGAGTGTTTAGGCAGGGCGAGTTGTAGGCATTTTAGGGATAGAGTCTGCTGAATTATAGGGTCAGTGTCTTCTACAAACTACAATCGATATTGCTGTGTGGGGGGTGGGGTGAATCTGCACTCAATCCTGATCTACGATCTCTTCTCAATCCTGTTAGGGACAGAGTCTGCTGAATTTTAGGGAAACTGTGTTCTACAAACTACAATCGATATTGCTGTGTGGTGTGGGATTGGAGATAGGCAGGTGTCAGTGATCCACATCCATTTTTCTGTGTGTGAGCTGCAGTGAACACAATCTTTTTGGGCTGCAGTGAACACAATCTTTTTGGGCTGCAGTGAACACAATCTTTTTGGGCTGCAGTGAACACAATCTTTTTGGGCTGCAGTGAACACAATCTTTTTGGGGTGCAGTGAACAAAATCTTTTTGGGGTGCAGTGAACACAATCCTTTTTGGTGTGCAGTGAACACAATCTTTGTGGGGTGCAGTGAACAAAATCCTTTGTGGGGTGCAGTGAACACAATCTTTTTGGGGTGCAGTGAACAAAATCCTTTTTGGGGTGCAGTGAACAACATCCTTTTTGGGGTGCAGTGAACACAATCTTTTTGGGGTGCAGTGAACAAAATCCTTTGTGGGGTGCAGTGAACACAATCTTTTTGGGGTGCAGTGAACACAATCTTTTTGGGGTGGAGTGAACAACATCCTTTTTGGGGTGCAGTGAACAAAATCCTTTTTGGGGTGCAGTGAACAAAATCATTTTTGGGGTGCAGTGAACACAATCTTTTTGGGGTGCAGTGAACACAATCTTTGTGGGGTGCAGTGAACACAATCTTTTTGGGGTGGAGTGAACAACATCCTTTTTGGGGTGCAGTGAACAACATCCTTTTTGGGGTGCAGTGAACACAATCTTTTTGGGGTGCAGTGAACACAATCTTTGTGGGGTACAGTGAACAGAATCTTTGTGGGGTGCAGTGAACACAATCTTTGGGGGGTACAGTGAACACAATCTTTTTGGGGTGCAGTGAACACAATCTTTGTGGGGTGCAGTGAACACAATCTTTTTGGGGTGGAGTGAACAAAATCATTTTTGGGGTGCAGTGAACAACATCCTTTTTGGGGTGCAGTGATCAAAATCCTTTTTGGGGTGCAGTGAACACAATCTTTTTGGGGTGCAGTGAACAAAATCCTTTGTGGGGTGCAGTGAACAGAATCTTTGTGGGGTGCAGTGAACACAATCTTTGGGGGGGTACAGTGAACACAATCTTTTTGGGGTGCAGTGAACACAATTTTTGTGGGGTACAGTGAACAGAATCTTTGTGGGGTGCAGTGAACACAATCTTTGGGGGGTACAGTGAACACAATCTTTTTGGGGTGCAGTGAACACAATCTTTGGGGGGTACAGTGAACACAATCTTTTTGGGGTGCAGTGAACACAATCTTTGTGGGGTGCAGTGAACACAATCTTTGGGGGGGTACAGTGAACACAATCTTTTTGGGGTGCAGTGAACAACATCCTTTTAGGGTGCAGTGAACACAATCTTTGTGGGGTGCAGTGAACAACATCCTTTTAGGGTGCAGTGAACACAATCTTTGTGGGGTACAGTGAACAGAATCTTTGTGGGGTGCAGTGAACACAATCTTTGGGGGGTACAGTGAACACAATCTTTGTGAGGTGCAGTGAACACAATCTTTGTGGGGTGCAGTGAACACAATCATTGTGGGGTGCAGTGAACTCAATCTTTGTGGGGTACAGTGAACACAATCTCATACTTCTGAAGATTTGAGGGTGCTGCCTGTTCCATACTCCCCCTACTCCTCATCTAGCCTTTTAGGGGTACAAACAATAGTAATTGGGGCCTAGTGTGGTTGTGTACGTGTGATATACATACACTTTTTTTGGATCATATTTTCTATTCCGCTATTTAATCAAAAACCTTTGGGGATCAGTTAAATTGGGGGATAGTCTGTGTTGGTACGTGTGAGAGAGATCCACCTTTCCAAGTTGTTGGGGTTCATCTCATACTTCTGAAGGTTTGAGGGTGCTGCCTGTTCCATACTCCCCCTACTCCTAGCCTTTTAGGGGTACAAACAATAGTAATTGGGGCCTAGTGTGGTTGTGTACGTGTGATATACATACACTTTTTTTGGATCATATTTTCTATTCCGCTATTTAATCAAAAACCTTTGGGGATCAGTTAAATTGGGGGATAGTCTGTGTTGGTACGTGTGAGAGAGATCCACCTTTCCAAGTTGTTGGGGTTCATCTCATACTTCTGAAGGTTTGAGGGTGCTGCCTGTTCCATACCCCCCCTACTCCTCATCTAGCCTTTTAGGGGTACAAACAATAGTAATTGGGGCCTAGTGTGGTTGTGTACGTGTGATATACATACACTTTTTTTGGATCATATTTTCTATTCCGCTATTTAATCAAAAACCTTTGGGGATCAGTTAAATTGGGGGATAGTCTGTGTTGGTACGTGTGAGAGAGATCCACCTTTCCAAGTTGTTGGGGTTCATCTCATACTTCTGAAGGTTTGAGGGTGCTGCCTGTTCCATACCCCCCCTACTCCTCATCTAGCCTTTTAGGGGTACAAACAATAGTAATTGGGGCCTAGTGTGGTTGTGTACGTGTGATATACATACACTTTTTTTGGATCATATTTTCTATTCCGCTATTTAATCAAAAACCTTTGGGGATCAGTTAAATTGGGGGATAGTCTGTGTTGGTACGTGTGAGAGAGATCCACCTTTCCAAGTTGTTGGGGTTCATCTCATACTTCTGAAGGTTTGAGGGTGCTGCCTGTTCCATACTCCCCCTACTCCTAGCCTTTTAGGGGTACAAACAATAGTAATTGGGGCCTAGTGTGGTTGTGTACGTGTGATATACATACACTTTTTTTGGATCATATTTTCTATTCCGCTATTTAATCAAAAACCTTTGGGGATCAGTTAAATTGGGGGATAGTCTGTGTTGGTACGTGTGAGAGAGATCCACCTTTCCAAGTTGTTGGGGTTCATCTCATACTTCTGAAGGTTTGAGGGTGCTGCCTGTTCCATACCCCCCCTACTCCTCATCTAGCCTTTTAGGGGTACAAACAATAGTAATTGGGGCCTAGTGTGGTTGTGTACGTGTGATATACATACACTTTTTTTGGATCATATTTTCTATTCCGCTATTTAATCAAAAACCTTTGGGGATCAGTTAAATTGGGGGATAGTCTGTGTTGGTACGTGTGAGAGAGATCCACCTTTTCAAGTTTTTGGGGTTCATCTCATACTTCTGAAGGTTTGAGGGTGCTGCCTGTTCCATACCCCCCCTACTCCTCATCTAGCCTTTTAGGGGTACAAACAATAGTAATTGGGGCCTAGTGTGGTTGTGTACGTGTGATATACATACACTTTTTTTGGATCATATTTTCTATTCCGCTATTTAATCAAAAACCTTTGGGGATCAGTTAAATTGGGGGATAGTCTGTGTTGGTACGTGTGAGAGAGATCCACCTTTCCAAGTTTTTGGGGTTCATCTCATACTTCTGAAGATTTGAGGGTGCTGCCTGTTCCATACCCCCCCCCTACTCCTCATCTAGCCTTTTAGGGGTACAAACAATAGTAATTGGGGCCTAGTGTGGTTGTGTACGTGTGATATACATACACTTTTTTTGGATCATATTTTCTATTCCGCTATTTAATCAAAAACCTTTGGGGATCAGTTAAATTGGGGGATAGTCTGTGTTGGTACGTGTGAGAGAGATCCACCTTTCCAAGTTGTTGGGGTTCATCTCATACTTCTGAAGGTTTGAGGGTGCTGCCTGTTCCATACTCCCCCTACTCCTCATCTAGCCTTTTAGGGGTACAAACAATAGTAATTGGGGCCCAGTGTGGTTGTGTACGTGTGATATACATACACTTTTTTTGGATCATATTTTCTATTCCGCTATTTAATCAAAAACCTTTGGGGATCAGTTAAATTGGGGGATAGTCTGTGTTGGTACGTGTGAGAGAGATCCACCTTTCCAAGTTGTTGGGGTTCATCTCATACTTCTGAAGGTTTGAGGGTGCTGCCTGTTCCATACCCCCCTACTCCTCATCTAGCCTTTTAGGGGTACAAACAATAGTAATTGGGGCCTAGTGTGGTTGTGTACGTGTGATATACATACACTTTTTTTGGATCATATTTTCTATTCCGCTATTTAATCAAAAACCTTTGGGGATCAGTTAAATTGGGGGATAGTCTGTGTTGGTACGTGTGAGAGAGATCCACCTTTCCAAGTTTTTGGGGTTCATCTCATACTTCTGAAGATTTGAGGGTGCTGCCTGTTCCATACCCCCCCTACTCCTCATCTAGCCTTTTAGGGGTACAAACAATAGTAATTGGGGCCTAGTGTGGTTGTGTACGTGTGATATACATACACTTTTTTTGGATCATATTTTCTATTCCGCTATTTAATCAAAAACCTTTGGGGATCAGTTAAATTGGGGGATAGTCTGTGTTGGTACGTGTGAGAGAGATCCACCTTTCCAAGTTGTTGGGGTTCATCTCATACTTCTGAAGGTTTGAGGGTGCTGCCTGTTCCATACTCCCCCTACTCCTCATCTAGCCTTTTAGGGGTACAAACAATAGTAATTGGGGCCCAGTGTGGTTGTGTACGTGTGATATACATACACTTTTTTTGGATCATATTTTCTATTCCGCTATTTAATCAAAAACCTTTGGGGATCAGTTAAATTGGGGGATAGTCTGTGTTGGTACGTGTGAGAGAGATCCACCTTTCCAAGTTGTTGGGGTTCATCTCATACTTCTGAAGGTTTGAGGGTGCTGCCTGTTCCATACTCCCCCTACTCCTCATCTAGCCTTTTAGGGGTACAAACAATAGTAATTGGGGCCTAGTGTGGTTGTGTACGTGTGATATACATACACTTTTTTTGGATCATATTTTCTATTCCGCTATTTAATCAAAAACCTTTGGGGATCAGTTAAATTGGGGGATAGTCTGTGTTGGTACGTGTGAGAGAGATCCACCTTTCCAAGTTGTTGGGGTTCATCTCATACTTCTGAAGGTTTGAGGGTGCTGCCTGTTCCATACCCCCCCTACTCCTCATCTAGCCTTTTAGGGGTACAAACAATAGTAATTGGGGCCTAGTGTGGTTGTGTACGTGTGATATACATACACTTTTTTTGGATCATATTTTCTATTCCGCTATTTAATCAAAAACCTTTGGGGATCAGTTAAATTGGGGGATAGTCTGTGTTGGTACGTGTGAGAGAGATCCACCTTTCCAAGTTGTTGGGGTTCATCTCATACTTCTGAAGGTTTGAGGGTGCTGCCTGTTCCATACCCCCCCTACTCCTCATCTAGCCTTTTAGGGGTACAAACAATAGTAATTGGGGCCCAGTGTGGTTGTGTACGTGTGATATACATACACTTTTTTTGGATCATATTTTCTATTCCGCTATTTAATCAAAAACCTTTGGGGATCAGTTAAATTGGGGGATAGTCTGTGTTGGTACGTGTGAGAGAGATCCACCTTTCCAAGTTGTTGGGGTTCATCTCATACTTCTGAAGGTTTGAGGGTGCTGCCTGTTCCATACTCCCCCTACTCCTCATCTAGCCTTTTAGGGGTACAAACAATAGTAATTGGGGCCTAGTGTGGTTGTGTACGTGTGATATACATACACTTTTTTTGGATCATATTTTCTATTCCGCTATTTAATCAAAAACCTTTGGGGATCAGTTAAATTGGGGGATAGTCTGTGTTGGTACGTGTGAGAGAGATCCACCTTTCCAAGTTGTTGGGGTTCATCTCATACTTCTGAAGGTTTGAGGGTGCTGCCTGTTCCATACCCCCCCTACTCCTCATCTAGCCTTTTAGGGGTACAAACAATAGTAATTGGGGCCTAGTGTGGTTGTGTACGTGTGATATACATACACTTTTTTTGGATCATATTTTCTATTCCGCTATTTAATCAAAAACCTTTGGGGATCAGTTAAATTGGGGGATAGTCTGTGTTGGTACGTGTGAGAGAGATCCACCTTTCCAAGTTGTTGGGGTTCATCTCATACTTCTGAAGGTTTGAGGGTGCTGCCTGTTCCATACCCCCCCTACTCCTCATCTAGCCTTTTAGGGGTACAAACAATAGTAATTGGGGCCTAGTGTGGTTGTGTACGTGTGATATACATACACTTTTTTTGGATCATATTTTCTATTCCGCTATTTAATCAAAAACCTTTGGGGATCAGTTAAATTGGGGGATAGTCTGTGTTGGTACGTGTGAGAGAGATCCACCTTTCCAAGTTTTTGGGGTTCATCTCATACTTCTGAAGATTTGAGGGTGCTGCCTGTTCCATACTCCTCCTCCTACTGCTCAACCATCCTTTTAGGGGTACAAACAATAGTAGTTGGGGCCTAGTGTGGTGGTGTACGTGCGAGATACATACACTTTCTTTTTGATCATATTTTCTATTACGCTATTCAATTAAAACCTTTGGGGATCAATTCAATTGCGAGATAGTCTGTGACGGTACGTGTGAGATCCACCTTTCCAAGTTGTTGGGGTTCATCTCATACTTCTGAAGATTTGAGGGTGCTGCCTGTTCCATACTCCTGCTCCTACTGCTCAACCATCCTTTTAGGGGTACAAACAATAGTAATTGGGGCCTAGTGTGGTTGTGTACGTGCGAGATACATACACTTTTTTTGATCATATTTCCTATTCCGCTATTCAATAAAAACCTTTGAGGATCAATTGAATTGCGGGATAGTCTGTGTCGGTACGTGTGAGATCCACCTTTCCAAGTTTTTGGGGTTCATCTCATACTTCTGAAGATTTGAGGGTGTAGCCTGTTCCATACCCCCCCTCTACTCCTCATCCATCCTTTTAGGGGTACAAACAATAGTAATTGGGGCCTAGTGTGGTTGTGTACGTGCGAGATACATACACTTTTTTTGATCATATTTCCTATTCCGCTATTCAATAAAAACCTTTGAGGATCAATTGAATTGCGGGATAGTCTGTGTCGGTACGTGTGAGATCCACCTTTCCAAGTTTTTGGGGTTCATCTCATACTTCTGAAGATTTGAGGGTGCTGTCTGTTCCATACTCCTCCTACTCCTCATCCATCCTTTTAGGGGTAGAAACAATAGTAATTGGGGCCTAGTGTGGTTTTGTACGTGCGAGATACATACACTTTTTTGGATCATATTTCCTATTCCGCTATTCAATAAAAACCTTTCTAGGGCAAGATCTTAAATTACAGAAATATGAGGAGACCGTCAAATAAGGGCCGTGGCCTGGGTCGTGGTGCTGCTGGTAGAGCTCCTGTTGCAAGGAGAGGACGTGGTCGATCTGTGCCAGCTACACGCACAAGTGAAACACCTTCCTCAAGTGTGAGTAGGCGACAGAACCTGCATCAGTATTTGGTAGGGCATCAAACGCCCCTAGAAGTGATGAGGCCAGAACAAGTTGAGGCGATAGTAGATTGGTTTGCTGCTGACAGTGCCTCCAGTTCCTTCACATTGTCTCCCACCCAGTCTACTGCAGAAAGGTCAGAGTTGGCACCTGCAGCCAATGTCCAACCGTCTTTCACCTCACCCCCTTGCAAATCAGGCCAGCAGTCTGAGCCCCAAGCCATACAGCAGTCTCTTATTCTTTTTGAGGACTCTGTCAGCAGGGTTTCCCAGGGCCATCCACCTAGCCCTGCCCCAGAAGTGGAAGAGATTGAGTGCAGCGATGCCCAACCACTTATTTCTCAAGATGAGTACATGCAAGGATCATCGCAGCACGTCTCCGATGATGACGAAACGCAGGTGCCAACTGCTGCGGCGTTCAGCATTGTGGAGACCGACAAGGAGGGCAGGGGTGAAGACTGGGTGGAAGATGATGTGGAGGACGATGAGGTCCTCGACCCCACATGGAATGAACGTCATGCAGGTGACCTGAGTAGTTTGGAGGAAGAGGCGGTGGTCGCACAGAGCCACCAGCACAGCAGAAGAGGGAGCAGGGTGCAGAAGCGGAGCGGCCGTGCCCTAGACACTACGCCCGCTACTGCCTAACGCAGCAAGGGAACGAGCGCACCAAAGTCAGCTCAAAGGAGTTCTCTAGCGTGGAAGTTCTTTAGAAAATGTGCTGATGACAGGACACGAGTGGTTTGCACCCTGTGCAATCAGAGCTTGAAGCGAGGCATAAACCTTCTCAACCTGAGCACAACCTGCATGATCAGGCATCTAAGTGCAAAGCACGAGCTGCAGTGGAGTACACACCTTCAAAACCAAGAAACGTCTCTGGCTCATCCTGCTTCCTCTTCTGCTGCAGTCTCGGCCGCTCCAGCCACATCTGTAGTGATACCGGCACCTGCCACCCCGCAAACAGACGATCTGTCAGCAACACCACCACCTGGGTCACCAACAACCATCTCCACAATGTCCCGTGGAAGCGTTCAGCTTTCCATCTCCCAAACACTTGAGAGGAAGAGGAAGTACCCCCCTACCCACCCGCGATCCCTGGCCCTGAATGCCAGCATTTCAAAATTATTGGCCTTTGAAATGCTGTCATTCCGTCTGGTGGAGACGCACAGTTTTAAAAACCTTATGTCGGTGGCTGTCCCACAGTACGTCGTGCCCAGCCGCCACTACTTTTCCAGGCAAGCCATCCCTTCCCTGCGCAACCAAGTGGGGGAAAATATCAGGTGTGCACTGCGCAACGCCATCTGTGCCAAGGTCCACCTAACTACGGATACGTGGACCAGTAAGCACGGTCAGGGGCGTTATATCTCCCTAACGGCACACTGGGTAAATGCAGTGGCGGATGGGCCTGAGGCGGATAGCAATTTGGCGCATGTCCTTCCACCACCGAGGATTGCAGGGCGCTTCAGTTTGCCTCCTGTTCCTAACTCCTCCTACTCCGCTTCCTCATCCTCTACCGCCTCCTCATCCGGACAGCGTAACACCTTCACCACCAACTTCAGCACGGCCAGGGGTAAACGACAGCAGGCAGTTTTACAACTTGCCTGTTTGGGGGACAAACCACACACCGCGCAGGAGTTGTGGAGGAGCATGGAACAGCAGACAAATGAGTGGTTGCTGCCAGCGAGCCTCAAGCCCGGCCTGGTGGTGTGCGATAACGGGCGAAATCTCATAGCAGCTCTGGGCCTAGCCGGTTTGACGCACATCCCTTGCCTGGCGCATGTGCTGAATTTGGTGGTGCAGAGGTTCCTTAAAAACTACCCCGATATGTCAGAGCTGCTGCAGAAAGTGCGGGCCGTTTGTGCGCACTTTCGGCGTTCTCACCCTGCTGCTGCTCGCCTGGCAGCGCTGCAGCGTAACTTCGGCCTTCCCGCTCACCGCCTCATATGTGACGTGCCCACAAGGTGGAACTCCACCTTGCACATGCTGGAAAGACTGTGCGAGCAGCAGCAGGCCATAGTGGAGTTTCAGCTGCAGCACGCACGCGTGAGTCGCTCTGCGGAACAGCACCACTTCACCACCAATAACTGGGCCTCCATGCGAGACCTGTGTGCCTTGTTGCGCTGTTTTGAGTACTCCACCAACATGGCCAGTGGCAATGACGCCGTTCTCAGCTTAACTATCCCACTTCTATGCCTCCTTGAAAAAACAATTCGGGCGATGATGGAAGAGGATGTGGCACAGGATGAGGAGGAGGAGGAGGATGAAGAGGTAACATTTCCAAGGCTTTCAGGGCAGTCATTCGCAAGGGGCTCCGAGGGTGGGTTCCTGCACACGCAAACGCCAGGGACGCAATTGTCCAGCAGGGGCACAGTTCTGGAGGATGAGGAGGATGAGGAGGAGGAGGAGCTGGAGGAGGAGATGGAACCATGTTCACAGCAGGGTGGCACCCAGGCCAGCTCATGGCCATCACTGGTGCGTGGCTGGGGGGATACAGAGGACACGGACGATACACCTCCCACAGAGGACAGCCTTTCGTTGCCTCTGAGCAGCCTGGCACACATGAGCGATTACATGCTGCAGTGTCTCCACAACGACCGCCGAGTTGCCCACATTCTAACTTGTGCTGATTACTGGGTGGCCACGCTGCTGGATCCCCGTTACAAGGACAACGTACCGTCCTTAATTCACTCACTGGAGCGCGATCGCAAGATGCGCGAGTACAAGCGCACGCTGGTAGACGCCATGCTGCTGGCATTCCCATCTGACAGCGGGGCCACAGTGGAAGCACAAGGCAGAGGAGGAGGAGGAGGAGGTCGCCAACGCAACCAGGGCACCGCCAGCACCTCAGAAGGCAGGGTTAGCATGGCCGAAATGTGGAAAAGCTTTGTCAGCACGCCACAACAAACAGCAGCACCAGCAGCTCAGATGGAACGTCTTAGCAGGAGGCAGCATTTTACCAACATGGTGGAGCAGTATGTGTGCACACGCCTACATGTAGTGAATGACGGGTCTGCCCCCTTCAACTTCTGGGTCTCCAAATTGGGCACATGGCCTGAGCTTGCCCTTTACGCCTTGGAGGTGCTGGCGTGCCCTGCAGCCAGTGTATTATCTGAACGGGTATTTAGCACGGCTGGGGGCGTTATAACAGACAAGCGCAGCCGCCTGTCCAGAGACAATGTGGACAAGCTCACATTCATTAAAATGAACCAGGCATGGATCCCACGGGACTTTTCCGTACCTTATGCAGAATAGCAATGGATACCGACCTTACCCACCCATTGTTCCATTTTTGCTCTTTCTCACTCTTTTGGGGTGTACCCTCATTTAAAATTTTTGAAAAGAAGCAGTGTTGGCTACCTCGTCCTCCTCCTCAGGGCCAGATTAATGTAGGGGCTATTGGAGCTGCAGCTCCAGGCCCCTACCTTTTATATAGGCCCCGGGTTGGCCATATTCACTGTTACCGCTCTTCTGTCACTTGTAAACACAGAAGTCTGGCTTCTATGCTCGCTTCCCCAGGCAGCACCCTCAGAACCTCCCCACACAGCGTGAAGGCCGGACAAGGAGGGACAGTTGGCGATGCATGGATGTGTTTATGGGCTTCAGAGACAGCATCCCATGTTGAATTAGGCATGCATGGCTGCACCCTTCCTCCTCTGGGTGCATGGCAAGGCACGGCCCTTAAGGCCCTTCAAAATCCTCAGCACCAAGCCCATGATGCTGTTAATCCGGCCCTGGTCCTCCTCCACCGCCGCTTCCACCTACACCGCCCATAGGTGTGCGCAGCCTATTGCATTAAGGTGTGCACCCCAAAGTTGAAATACACATGCATGTGTTTGCCAGCAGGGAGAGTAATGTATCGGGGCCATGTACCTGTAGGCAAGGAGAAATAGAGCAGAGCAGGTCCCAGGGAGATCTTTCCCATCTCCTCACTGGCAATGCTATGTGCCCTAGGTGATTAGGGTGTGCCCAGGCACACCCAGCACACCCTGTGCGCACGCCTATGTCACCGCCACATCCACCACCACCTCAACCTCCCTCCTACTCCATATGGGCCTCGTCCTTCAGAGATGAAGAAGAACATTGTTTTATTTTTCTGTTTTTTTTTGTTGTTTTAAGTTATTTCCCTATCCACATTTGTTTGCAGAGCACTTGCCATGCTCTTAATTACGTTTTGCTGCCATTTGCAGCACTCTAGCCCTTTCCTTTGGTGTTTTAGAGCCATTTTAGTGCCTTAAAGTTCGGGTCCCCATTGACTTCAATGGGGTTCGGTGTCCGGGAAAAGTTCGGTAAAAGTCCGGGACACGGACCCGGACTTTTTTTTAAAGTTCGGCCGAACCCGTCGAACACGGACATCTAGGTGTCCGCTCAACCCTACTGGCCATACATTATACAACGTTTGGACTAAAAAGTATGCGGACCGGTTTGCATATGACACAATACTATAATATGGACTCCACCTTTCAAACTGATCTAGACTCACTTGAGCTGATTTACTGGTAGTTAAAGATGTCTACAAAATACATTGTGTAAATGTTCACTTTGATCCAATCATGTGCAGGTGAAAAAGGTAAACAGGAATATGCTTTTCGAGTGGATACCTAAAAGAGAAGTATCACTTTTGGTCTGGAGCAATCTAGATTTGTATCTATCATCATAGTGGAGACCTTGGATTATGTATGCTGAGATACCACAAATATATACTGTATAGATAGATAGATAGATAGATAGATAGATAGATAGATAGATAGATAGATAGATAGATAGATAGATAGATAGATAGATAGATAGATAGATAGATAGATAGATAGATAGATAGATAGATAGATAGATAGATAGATAGATAGATAGATAGAAGTATACAGTGGGTACGGAAAGTATTCAGACCCCCTAAATTTTTCACTCTTTGTTATATTGCAGTCATTTGCTAAAATCATTTAAGTTCATTCTTCTTCCTCATGAATGTACACATATCACCACATACTGACAGAAAAACACAGAATTGTTGACATTGTTGCAGATTTATTAAAAAAAGAAAAACTAATATCACATGGTCCTAAGTATTCAGACCCTTTGCTCAGTATTTAGTAGAAGCCCCCTTTTGATCTAATACAGCCAGGAGTCTTTTTGGGAAAGATGCAACAAGTCTTTCACACCTGGATTTGGGGATCCTCTGCC
Source organism: Pelophylax lessonae (assembly GCF_965119305.1). Taxonomy (NCBI): domain Eukaryota; kingdom Metazoa; phylum Chordata; class Amphibia; order Anura; family Ranidae; genus Pelophylax; species Pelophylax lessonae. The sequence goes on along the minus strand of NC_138772.1, from coordinate 378,380,187 downwards.
ATTCCTCCTTGCAGATCCTCTCCAGTTCTGTCAGGTTGGATGGTAAACGTTGGTGGACAGCCATTTTTAGGTCTCTCCAGAGATGCTCAATTGGGTTTAAGTCAGGGCTCTGGCTGGGCCATTCAAGAACAGTCACGGAGTTGTTGTGAAGCCACTCCTTCGTTATTTTAGCTGTGTGCTTAGGGTCATTGTCTTGTTGGAAGGTAAACCTTCGGCCCAGTCTGAGGTCCAGAGCACTCTGGAGAAGGTTTTTGTCCAGGATATCCCTGTACTTGGCCGCATTCATCTTTCCCTCGATTGCAACCAGTCGCCCTGTCCCTGCAGCTGAAAAACACCCCCACAGCATGATGCTGCCACCACCATGCTTCACTGTTGGGACTGTATTGGACAGGTGATGAGCAGTGCCTGGTTTTCTCCACACATGCCGCTTAGAATTAAGGCCAAAAAGTTCTATTTTGGTCTCATCAGACCAGAGAATCTTATTTCTCACCATCTTGGAGTCCTTCAGGTGTTTTTTTTTTAGCAAACTCCATGCGGGCTTTCATGTGTCTTACACTGAGGAGAGGCTTCCGTCGGGTCACTCTGCCATAAAGCCCCGACTGGTGGAGGGCTGCAGTGATGGTTGACTTTCTACAACTTTCTCCCATCTCCTGACTGACACAAAAAAAAGAAAGGGAAAGGAAAGCGGGACTTTGAGTGAGGTCGATGCTGCACATATTGGATAACGAAGGAGGTATATAACTACAAGGGTTTATTGTGCTACATGATAAAACCAGATCAAATAGATGCAGACATGGGTCAGAAGGACAAAATATATAGCGATTCATGTATAGATACAATTCATAATAATATATTAACAATAAATACATACATTGCAATAACATAAGTTACATATCATACACGTAATACATAGTTCCTGATCCATGTCCTGGTCCACATGAATACTGCATAGCTCAACGCGTTTTGTGGAAATCGCATCCACTCTTCAGGAGCTTTATAAAATAAAATAGCTAATAAAAGGATTATTATAAATATCAACCAGAGGATTACAAAGAAAACTCTGGGATATATTATTTTGGCACGGAGAATTGTCCGCTGTGAAGATGCACCAAATGGGTATATGTCTTAGTAATCCTCTGGTTGATATTTATAATAATCCTTTTATTAGCTATTTTATTTTATAAAGCTCCTGAAGAGTGGATGCGATTTCCACGAAACGCGTTGAGCTATGCAGTATTCATGTGGACCAGGACATGGATCAGGAACTATGTATTACGTGTATGATATGTAACTTATGTTATTGCAATGTATGTATTTATTGTTAATATATTATTATGAATTGTATCTATACATGAATCGCTATATATTTTGTCCTTCTGACCCATGTCTGCATCTATTTGATCTGGTTTTATCATGTAGCACAATAAACCCTTGTAGTTATATACCTCCTTCGTTATCCAATATGTGCAGCATCGACCTCACTCAAAGTCCCGCTTTCCTTTCCCTTTCTTTTTTTTGTGTCAATATAGTTACAGGGATGGAGGTCCTTGCTGCGATGCCACAGATCAACTTTTTATTTGTTTATTGTTCATCTCCTGACTGCATCTCTGGAGCTCAGCCACAGTGATCTTTGGGTTCTTCTTTACCTCTCTCACCAAGGCTCTTCTCCCCCGATAGCTCAGTTTGGCCGGATGGCCAGCTCTAGGAAGGGTTCTGGTCGTCCCAAACATCTTCCATTTGAGGATTATGGAGGCCACTGTGCTCTTAGGAACCTTAAGTACAGCAGAAATCCTTTTGTAACCTTGGCCAGATCTGTGCCTTGCCACAATTCTGTCTCTGAGCTCTTCAGGCAGTTCCTTTGACCTCATGATTCTCATTTGCTCTGACATGCATTGTAATCTGGAAGGTCTTATATAGACAGGTGTGTGGCTTTCCTAATCAAGTCCAATCAGTATAATCAAACACAGCTGGACTCAAATGAAGGTGTAGAACCATCTCAAGGATGATCAGAAGAAATGGAAAGCACCTGAGTTAAATATATGAGTGTCACAGCAAAGGGTCTGAATACTTAGGACCATGTGATATTTCAGTTTTTCTTTTTTAATAAATCTGCAACAATATCAACAATTCTGTGTTTTTCTGTCAGTATGGGGTGCTATGTATACATTCATGAGGAAGAAGAATGAACTTAAATGATTTTAGCAAATGGCTGCAATATAACAAAGAGTGAAAAATTTAAGGGGGTCTGAATACTTTCCGTACCCACTGTATATAGAAGAAGTATATATATATATGTGTATAGAAGTTGTCTTGGCCAAGATTTTAATGCTTTGGATTTAAAATTATGATATAATAAAGCATAGACTTTGATACAAATATTATTATGCTCTTTTCTAGCGTGCCACATAATTATGCTGTGGCCAACTAATTTTTCAGGGGTTGTAGTCAGAACTAAGATTTTTTTTTTTGTACTGCTTATTCTATCCTAACAGGTTCCTTTTAATGAGGAACTCAACTTTAAGCAAGAACTCTGTTGATATAGCTGTTTATAATTTTTTTCTCAGTTTCTAAAGCTGGCAGAGCAGATATACAGTAATACAAATGAGCCAATTTCCTATACCAGATACTGAAAATTATCTACTGGTTCTGCCCCATTTTATGTCTGTCTCTGCCTACAACATTGACAGACTTACATACTAAAGGAGTATAGCCACATGGGGGTTCTTGTGTGTTTCTTGTTGTGTTTCTCCCACATTTATGACTTTTGGAGGTACTGGTAGCTCAATAACAGCAATTTTTTTTTTTATATATTTAGATGTATATGATGACTGCAGTACCATATGTAAGCATTTATTTCTCTTTATTTTGCATAGTTTAAATATTAAGACACTGCAGCTCATCAACAGATGCTTGAAAATGGAAAAATACTTCTACAGAAAGACCATCTTGGCTACTCAATGTCTGATACTCTTTTGACTGACTTAAGTTCATACTATTAATTCAAAGAAGAATATCATATACAAAGTATATATATATATATATATATATAAAACCTAAAATTAGAGCTATAGGAATCTAATTTTAATCTAAAATGTGTAATGTTTACTTTTAGACAGTTGATAATTTGAATAAATAGTTTAAATGGAAAGTAAGAAACTTTTGACAAATTAATCAATTAATGATCATACTGATTATGTAATGAAAAGTATAGATCTATTACAAAGAATACCGTGCTATTAGTCTAAGGAATTAAAGCTGCTAGCAATACAATTGACAAACCACTGAGCAAAATGTAAATATAGTACAAACGGTGCGCTCTTTAAGAGTAACTCAGTATATGTGAACCATATGAATCAAAATATGCATAATCAAAATAGAAAACATTGGTAAATATTTAGTACATACTCTAAAAAGTGCAACTTGCATATAAAATGAAAAATCGTATATGACTGTGATATTGCAAATAAATGATGAAATAAGTAAAATTATTAAATCCTAGTGTTAATCAAATAATTGTGGATAATTGCAGCAGGGTAAATGCACTTACCAGAGATTGTGAACTCAAATACCAGTGGTACTGAGTAAAATGAGCTGATATGAACATATATGTCCAGGGAAGTTATCCATGGGCAAATTCAAGTGTCTCACTCCTTAGCGCTATGGCAGGGGCACCACCCTCTTGGTTACATCATACGCGTTTCGTCTGCTTAGACACCATCTGGGGTCAGATGATGTCTATGTAGACAAAACGTGTCCGATTGAGTCCTTTCCAGGACATTGAATGCTACATTTTTTCTGTAACTATATCTGTTGGATGAATTGATAAGCGTTGTAACTTCAGACTGGATGTAAGTGTTCTGTACTTTCAAATAAAATTTGATATTTGCGATTTTACACTTTGTGGAGGTGTTTGTTTTTATGGATGTTAAGATTGAACCAAGAGAGTGGTGCCCCTGCTATAGCGTTAAGGTGTGAGACCCATGGAGTTGCCCCATGGATTATTCCCCTAAACACTCATGTAATGTTTTGTATTCTGGTTATGCATATTTTGATTCATATTGTTCACATATACTGAATTACTTTTAAATAGTGCAGCACTTGAAATATATTTACTGAAAAGTATCTGCAATCAATTTTTTCTCCCCCATAGACTTTGAGACTTTCGTCTCAACAGTTAAACATTTATTATACTATAATGTACTATGCTATATATAATATTGTTGGAGAGTATTTCCCATTAACGTAAGAATGACTTCTCAAAAGTAAATTGCAGTTAACAGATTAAAAAAAACATCTGCTAGTGGAAAAAAAGATAGTTTGTGTTTCAGAAGTCTTTTGAGTAATTGCTGAGAGATTAATAGCATGGGGAAAAAAACGAAATACATTTTACAAAAGTATACTTTAAACACAAAAAATTGCCAAACAGCCATGACAAATGTTATTGGCAAATGATTAATTTCCCCTCTTACATTCAAGTTTATAGAGAAAACTGTTTAGTTTTAGTAACACTTTGCACGATAAGACTATATTACAGAATTGTGTGATTGTGGAAGATTGATTGCTCAACCACATAATTGCAAATCTCTTATGTAGAAGCTCTCATGAAAGGAGAAGTGATAGAAATATTATTAATTATTGTACAAGATTTTAGTTGCGAGATTAAAGACCAGGTATGTAGACACACATAAAAAGGAGAGTTAATTGGCTAATTTACTAATATTATAATATAAGTTCCTTGAAAAATACCAGTTTCACAACAAGTTGACTCAAATGTGGAGGCCAGAAGGACAAGTGGGTTCTTAAAGAAACATTCTGTAGAACTTTGGAGCAAAGCTGTAACAACCCCCAGGCAGCAGAGCTGCCAAAATGTTGTATTTGTGCTTCCTCCAGTAGAATTGGCAAGTCAATTCAACAGGATATATTTAACAAATATAGGTTTCTTGCTGATTAAATAAATTGTGACTAAAGCAAGCAAGATTATCCCCCCCTGGCAGACCCTGAACCCATCTTATATTCTAACCTCTGAATCTACCCTTTTCATTTAGTCTGTAGCACTAAGCTTCCCAATTCAAAACCTCTTAATTGGGCATAACATTTCCTTTGAAAAACCTATTTAAACAAGCTACACCCAAATCTTCACTCTTTGTCCATAACCTCAGACCAATCATAGAAAGCAATGGAAGAATAGCATTTAATTAAACCTTCCCTCCTGTTCCTGTATAAAGTTCTCTTCACAGCCCCCAGTTAGATATTTTTGTTGAATTTAATTAAGGTTGACTTTGTTCTGTTTCAAATGCCCCATTATGTATTAACATACAGTACTTCTTAGAAGTACCTATTGACTTGGCACCATCCACAGGCAGTTTAACTCCTCAATAAGACAGCTAGGTTGAATCCAACACAATTTTACTTCAGTGAACTGCAGTACAGAGGATGTTTTTCCAATCTTCTGAAGACAATGATTTTCCTGAACCCTGTCTCTGCAAATACTAACACTGCTTGATTGATTAATTGATTGATTGATTGATTGATAGAACAAATGAGAAGAGTCTAGCTAGGACTACACTAACTACCACTAAACAGATGGGAAGGACAAAGGAAAAAACAAACACACATAGTAAACAAGTTATAGTGGCTCTAAAAAAACACTAGAATACTCCATAACCTCATGCAATTCAATACAACACAGAACAATTACTTAAACGTGGGGCAGACCACACTTCTTTTTCTAAACCATAGTAAATTTTTGATAACTTCATATTACAAAATACAGTAAAATAGTTACTTTCTTACTTAGTGATCTTGGATAATATTACTCTGTATCAGACAGAAAAAAAAAAAGGTTCAGTAGATATCACATATACATCAAAGTATGGAGACCATACAAGTAATGTTGCTATAATTTGCTAAAACAATTATTTGATGAAAATACCACATTTTAGGAAAATTTATAGCTTTAAATGGGCAGTTTGAGTGATAAAAAAAACATAAAAAATGAAGGTTTATGTCCAAAAAATCTGTTAAAATTCAACAAGCAGTTGTGTCAGAAAGTCACTGTTTTCCAGCTTTCCAGCAGATCTTTACAAATGCTACAAACAGGTTCCTTTAGAATGCTGGAGATATTAATCTGAACCAGGTGTTTTATTGCATGTCTTTTGGTCTGGCCAAAAACCCAGACCTTTCTGGGATGCAGTCAGAAACAAAACCAGAGAGGTAACATTACTGGACCAAGGAGATAACCCAGCTGCATACCTTAAGCTGGCCATATGTGGATCGCAATTTGACTGATTCAGCAGAGACTGTGTGCATTTCGATCCATGTATAGCCACTGTGGTTGAAGAGAAGTCAGTCTAAAAGTCCCCTCTAATCACCCTGTTGGAAAATTTCAGCATGGCCAGGACTGCAAGCTATAGTCTGCAGCACTGATCAGGGTATTCTGACCAGAGATAGAGATAGACCAGAGAGAGTAGGGATGTCAGTCCACTATCAGAATACAAAGCCACAGCAGGGAGGGTTCTCTCATCCACCTCAAATGTGTGGATGGGGTAATTGGGTCCATTTTACAGAAGACGCCGAGATTGGACGGCGAAACACGTCTAGCGATTGGCTGAGCGGACCTGACGTCACTTCCGGCCGGTGAGGCACACGCTGCGAGAGCAGCAAACCACCGAGCCGTGCTTTCATGTGGCCCTTATGTGATACATGTTTGTGAGTATACTTCCTTGTCTTTAATAAACTTTAAGTGAAACGTACTTCACTATGTTTGGCCTTTGTTTTTATACCTGAGGGAACTCGGATTATGCACTAAGGACAATTATAAGGATCTATCCCAACACATCGCTGTGTACCAGCTGGCAAGGCAAGCTGCTATTCATGACTGAACTGCGGATGACCAAGCGATTTGTGGTGAGTAGACTACCACAAGGGGTGAGCACCCGGATTGATTCAGCGGAGCACAATTATTTCACATTTTGATGGATATTTATGGACTTTTTTTTACCAATGATCACAGTTATATTTATATTTATATGCTTTATTGATCAGCACAATATTTATGGACTTTTAGCAGTATGTTTTAATTAATTTTAGCATTACTGTTCAAACATATTGTGTGATTCACATATTTTATATTTGCACATTGTTGCACATTTGCACGAATTGATATTTTTTGCACAATTTTACATTTGTTTTTAAGTAGCAGCGCTGCAACACTGGTATTACATTTATTTAAAGGCACATGCACTTTAATTTGCAGCTAGCAGCTATTGCACAGACACTTTAGAGTGTTAGTTATTATTTATTATTATTTATTATTTTTTATATATCTATTAATTTATCTAGTAACACCATAAGCGCAAGGTTTCTTTTACTGTTTTCCATTTTTTGTTCAACCCGCTGGTTGAATGCAAAAAACGGTGCATCTATGGCCAGCTTTACTAAATAGACTGACCATCCCTTTAAAAATTACACATATTATCTTTCTATACACCATCATAATGCAACAAGATCTTGTATTCCAGGCAAATGGCAACAAATCTCACCTTGGGATTTACTCCTTTTGTTTAAAAGAAAATCAGCATTATGCATATGGAAGACATGGAAGAAAAGTTTGGAAACATATTAACATCTGGATACCCTACACAAACTCAGCACAATATAAAAACATCATAATGGGAACGTCAGTCTACTCCTTTAGCCCCAACCCTCTGGAATTTTTCCAAGTGCCATCCTCTCTTCTTCCTCCCCAGCCCAACCTCACTTTTTTCCTTCTCCCGCTCTGCTTCCCTACCTTTTTTAACTCCCCTGCACATTTTCCTTCTTTCCCATGTCCATCTTCCCCTTGCCTTGCCCCCTACAAAGTACCCTCAGTGCTCATTGTATCCTTTCCCACCTTTCACTTACTAAATGTCAAGCAACTCATGTTACCCTCACCACTCTTTCCCTAACCAATGGAACTACCATATACCCCATATCACCCTCACCATTTTTACCCTTAACAACAGATTTCACTACTTACTTACTTACTTGTTGCTTGGTCTAATATACCACTACAATGATTAATTGGACTAGATAAATCTAAATTTGATAAATATCTGCTTGTTGAACTCCTTTTCAAAAAGCCGAGAAGTAAATATATTGAAGCTTCGATTATAAAATTTGTATTTTCAATTATTGTAATAAAAGTGTCTACAGCTTTGATACACTACAGTATCAAAAGTATAAAGTACAATTTAGTTCAGGTTCTTTTGACTAACCCAACAATAATAAATTCACAATTTAGCAACAGAAAGACATAGCCAAAGCTATATCAGACTTAATTGGAATAAAGAGCTTCAGGCATTTTTTTTATTAAAATGAGCTGAGTAATAAATAGTGTATGCCACCTCTAGGACCGCTTTTGTTTCTTTATAATGTATAGTTTCATTAATGCCAGATAGCAAAGTTGTCGCCAAACTTCCAGTGCTGCCAATATGAAAGTTGTAGTAGCTCTCATACACAGAAGCCATGTGTATAACTGTAATTTATCCACCTCTCTTTTCCCCTTATATATTCACAGAACATCTTAGTCCACTGACAAAAATATAAAGCATTCTTTGGATCTTGGAAGTAGCATACACCTAATGAGGGTTAAATATTTGTTATCCAACACAAAGAAAAAAAAAGCCTGGAGTACTGTTAATGTTGGAACACTATCATAATCATATTTTGCTATCAATTTATATGCAGGGTAGTGCCACTTGACCAAATATACAAGCCTAGATCAACTTAAGAACTAACTAATGATAACTTACCCCTTTTTCTAAGCTGTGTATAACAGAGAAAAGAAAAGTATGGTAACCTACTAAATTGTGGTAACAGGTTAGACTGCTGTAAACTGAAATATGGTTGATATGACATTGCATATCCTTATTGAACAAGCCATATGCTCTCAATTTAGATGTATTCTAGTTGTTGCACATTCTAACCTGTTGTACCTCCTGTTGCTTATTAACATAATATTTGATGGAAATATCAATCAAAGAAAAACTGGAGAATTCTGGCAACCTGCAAAAAGTATAAGCATCACAGGACTATCATTTTTGCAGCTCATATTCAAAATAACTGTAATGGGAAAAAAGACTCAGGTTAAGCTACCGTTCACACTGGTGCGATTTGTCATGCCAGCAATGGAACTGTTCATATCGCTTATCCTCTTATGTCGCAGCGATTCTGAAAAAAGGTTCCTGCACTACTTTTTTGCCAATTTCATTGCACTTGCATAGGCTTCTATTAAATGAAGTTGCAAGCTGTAATGAAATAGGCGGTGCAAACTGTACTGATCTGTGGTTTTAAAGCCACACCAATGTGAACCAGGGCTTAAAGATTAACTCTAACCTAACAGCTAAACACTCCAGTAAAATACAAAGGATTTGTATTTCTGTCCATTCACTATTGAGGTTTACAGGGCTCTGTCACAAAGCAGAACCCTGTCTGGCATTGATCGACAAGAGGTTAACATCAAGTTAAATTCAGGTACTTACACTTAACTCTAAATGAGGTGGACCACTCTATCTCCCTTCAGCAATCAAATACACAATGGTCTTAAAGGCTGTAGAAAACACAGGAATCCGATGATAAATAAATATATAAATATGTTTGTGAACTTCTACAATCAGATGTAATAATCAGAAAAGTCAAAGCATAGGTGATGATAAAACAAACAGTAAAAGAAATGTTCTCAAGTGATAATCCCACAATAAATGGTCTGCTTAATCCGACTCTCTGTGCTTCTTAAAAGAAGTGGCTGACAGTGAAAAACAAATAATGTGCAAATAGTGTCTAATCAATAAAATGACAGCGAAAAATAAACCAAAAATTAATGTGCGAATAGCAGCAATCGGTGATGATGTCAATACAAACATACATGAAGTGTCACCAAACGGACTGAATATCAGAAAGTGCAGCAGTGCTAAACTTAAGGTGCATAAATGTCCACAAAATGGCTTATATCAGTCCAATACGGTAATTAAAGTAATTAAAGTGCAAAGTGCCACAAAATTGAGTGATCAATTCAAGTGCAATCAACAGGTGAGATCACACTTCCAAACACAGCAAAGTGGATGTGTCCCGGTGAGCTCGCAATCCAACACCAAGTGCAGTGGCCGCTCACCTCCACAACACTCAAAAATAGCATTAAGTACTGTTATCCAAGCTCCTCACACTCTTCGGACATACGCTTATTGCCCTTCAGCTGTTTTTGGCTTAGTGATTCAGAATGGGTCCACTCGGATCTCTCTCAATCCATCTATCTAGCTCTTAGACAAGAGAGGCTCTCATGGTGTAGTACATCAGGGTATATATTTATTAAATAAAAGTTACGAACTACGTTGACGTCACTTCCGGTCTTCGGCCGAGACCGGAAGCCTCGGAGCTCACCGCATCGGCGGTTGTATTGGAGACTTTCTGCACTGTATTTGCTTCGTTTGTGTAAGTAGTTCGTAACTTTTATTTAATAAATATATACCCTGATGTACTACACCATGAGAGCCTCTCTTGTCTAAGAGCTAGATAGATGGATTGAGAGAGATCCGAGTGGACCCATTCTGAATCACTAAGCCAAAAACAGCTGAAGGGCAATAAGCGTATGTCTGAAGAGTGTGAGGAGCTTGGATAACAGTACTTAACGCTCTTTCTGAGTGTTGTGAAGGTGAGCGGCCACTGCACTTGGTGTTGGATTGCGAGCTCACCGGGACACATCCACTTTGCTGTGTTTGGAAGTGTGATCTCACCTGTTGATTGCACTTGAATTGATCACTCAATTTTGTGGCACTTTGCACTTTAATTACTTTAATTACCGTATTGGACTGATATAAGCCATTTTGTGGACATTTATGCACCTTAAGTTTAGCACTGCTGCACTTTCTGATATTCAGTCCGTTTGGTGACACTTCATGTATGTTTGTATTGACATCATCACCGATTGCTGCTATTCGCACATTAATTTTTGGTTTATTTTTCGCTGTCATTTTATTGATTAGACACTATTTGCACATTATTTGTTTTTCACTGTCAGCCACTTCTTTTAAGAAGCACAGAGAGTCGGATTAAGCAGACCATTTATTGTGGGATTATCACTTGAGAACATTTCTTTTACTGTTTTATCATCACCTATGCTTTGACTTTTCTGATTATTACATCTGATTGTAGAAGTTCACAAACACATTTATATATTTATTTATCATCGGATTCCTGTGTTTTCTACAGCCTTTAAGACCATTGGGTATTTGATTGCTGAAGGGAGATAGAGTGGTCCACCTCATTTAGAGTTAAGCGCTGATTTTTTTGCTTATACAACTATTGTGATACGTGGGGACACTGTCAAATTGGCTGCTTGCTCGGAGGAGTTCCACGTCCGATTTTAGTTTCCATCTAGAGTTTCTATAGTGTCGCTTACCTCATTCTAGCGCATAAGTTTATTATTCGAGGTACTTACACTGCTTGCATTTGAAGTGTTTTTAAACCCACAACAATAAAATCAGTCTGTATATGCAGTAAAGCATGCTTGTTATATTTTGTGGATCCTAAGGGGTTAATCCAGCGCATTGTGTAAAAAGGCTGTTTCATCCTTTCTTCTCTGATCTTTCCCTTCTTTTACTGTCCCCAATCCATTTGCTGATAGAACAGAAGGCACTCGGCATATGCTTAGTTTGGTGACTATTGCTAAAGAGTTTTTTTTTTCCCTTGAGAGGGTGCATGTGATCAGCACAGGGCTAATCAGTACTGTCCAGACAGAGGGTCAGGGGTCCTGCAGCCTTATAGGATAGTCAGAGTAGAATGGAAACAATTCCTACAAGCTTTAATCAGACACTGATAGAAGTCACAAGACTGCTTTATACTGCTGATGAGAAAAGGTATTTAGCAGTTCATATTTACTAAAATAATTGCATTTCCATGTTTTGTGTACTGTGGGAGACCAGATATGGTGAATGCAGAGACCTGGGTTTAGTAACACTTTAAAAGAAATACATTTAAAAACGTAAAACTGAATATAGTGCTACAATAATACAAGTCTTATATATCTGTCTAGAGTTCAGCTTTGAAGTAGATCTAACTCCTAAGTTACCCAAATCTTATTCACAGCAGCTGTTGTTTTAATTAAACAATTAAATCAAAATTCTAGCCAAAAATAACAGGATAAACATTAATAGCCTGTTAAAATGAAAAAGAACAAAAACCAGCTTTTGCTGTAATGTTCAACTTTAATCCAAAGATTTCTCCCACAGTCCTTATTTCTGTCACTAGATATCATTAGTCTGATGTAAAGTATCAGTCAATCCACTTACTCTGAGTCCAGGTCATCCTGGACCTGCCCCAGCCTGGAGGAGAATTAATGCAGTCATGAGTCCATCTCTCTGTCTCTTTAAATTTGTTTCCTATCAGCATTCTTTCTGGTAGCACACAAACTGATTGTCTTCCTGTGCTGATTATTTTTCTCACACACTGCAAAATGCTAATACCAGGTCAGATTCCGGTATCCGTACTGCTTGCATTTAGGAAATACATTTGATGACGTATTAATAATTACAGAGCTGCATTTTTTTGTGTCTTTCATATCTGCCTAGAGTTCAGCTTTGAATCTTACTATACGTGTGTATAGGTACAACCAGAGCGCATTACTATTATTATTATGATAATACAGGATGTATATAGCACAAACTGTTTGCACAGGACCTTACAAAATGGAGGAAGACAGTACAGTTTCAATACAATTCAATGTAGGAGGGATTAGAGGGTTCTGCTTGTTAGAGCTTGCAATACAAATGGGAGGGCCAAGTGATACAAAAGTTAATAACTGTGGGACATGGGTTAATGGAGAAAGTAAAAGCAAAGTTTATTGGGTAGAAGCAGGATAGTCTTCCCTGAAATGAAGGGTTTTAAAGGATCATTTAACCACTTCATGCGAATCTAAGCAGCTCTACGTCGGCCTTGGAGAAGTGGTTTTACTGGGGTGATGCCTGCAGCTAGAGGCATCATTCCAGTACCATTTTTTAGAGCCGGTGGTCGGCTTTCAGGTGAAAATGGCCGATGCAGCTTAGGAGCCGCTCGGCTGTTACCCAAGTGAGTGGGAGGGGGCACCTCCCTCTACCGCTGCCTTCCGTGGCTCTGCCCAGTTCTCTCATCCCACTAGGAGACCCGAGCAACCAGCCAGCATGTCCGCCAGCTAGTTGGAGTCCCGAATTTGACTTTGATCTGGTCTCCGATGTAGTAACCTGGAAGTGGCGTGATGACATCACATCCCTGTTACTCGCCGGCTAAAGGCACCGAATTTAAAAAAGTGTCAGTATTCAAAAATGCAGATTTCAGCATTTTTAATACATTGAAGTGTAGTGGAGGAGTCTGGGGTCTTTTAGACCCCGGATCCCTCTATAAAGAGTACCTGTTACTGCCTATTACTGTCACAAGGGATGTTTACATTGCTTGTGACAGCAATAAAAGTGATCTGATATTTTTTTTAAAAACTGTGCTAAAATGAAAAAATGAAATAAAATAAATAGGAAAAAAAAAATTAAAGCACCCCCGTCGGCCCTGAGCTCACGCACGAAAGAAAATGTATATGGAAGTCGCAACCGTCGCTGTTCAAACTACACATGTGAGGTATCACCACGATCGCCAGAGCGAGATAAATAATTAAAAAAAAAGAGCTACTCGGTAACTCTAAACTGGTAACCTTTAAAAAAAATAGTTTAGTTTTCGTCACCATTCCGCGGGTGTGCGCAATTTTAAACCGTAACATATTATGTATCCATTTACTCGGCATGACATCATCTTTCACAATATACAAGAAAAAATGAGCTAACTTTACTGTTTAGTTTTTTTTAAATGCAGTGAAATTTATTTTTTTGCAAAAAAAGGCATTTAAAAGACTGCTGTGCAAATATTGCATGACAAATAATATTGCAACAACCGCCATTTTATTCTCCAGAGTCTTCGCTAAAAAATATATATATATATATATATATATATATATATATATATATATATATATATATAATGCTTGGGGGTTCTAAGTAATTTTCTATCTAAAAATACAGATTTTAACTTGTAAACAACATGTGTCAGAAATGGGCTTGGTCCAGAAGTGGTTAAGAGATGAAAGAGTAGGAGATATTTGGACAAATCGGGGTCAGGAGTTTCAGAGGATAGGAGAGGCTCTGGTGAAGTCCAACATGTGAGGTGGTAACAAGTGGCCTAAAGAATAGGGAAGATCGAACTTTTGAAAAGTTCGGTTCGACCAGAACACCCGAATTTCCCAAAAGTTCGGTTCGGATTTCAGAACCCCATTGAAATCAATGGGACCCGAACTTCGGTAATCAAAAAACACAATTTTTAAGCCCTAAAACCCAATAAATGCCCTTAAAAAGTGCCTAGGGTTCTGAGTCATGCCCCATTAACTATTAATCACACAAAAAAAAGTTCTTAAAAATTGTCATTTTTGATAAAAAAGCCAATTATTGAAAAAAAAAGAGAGATTTTTTTATTTTGACTTTGGATTTAGTATCTGGGGGGTCTAAAAAGAGTACATGTGAAGTTTCAGCTCTGTAGCATGTCCAAAACCATGAAAAAAAAAAAGATAATTTTTCAGTAGAACAGGGATGTGGGACCCTCCTTTTACACCTATATGATCTTTTTTCTGGTTCTGGACATGCTACAGAGCTGAAACTTCACAGGTACACCTTTTAGACCCCCCAGACACAAAATCACACAAAAAAAGTTCTTAAAAATTGTCATTTTTGATAAAAAAGCCAATTATTGAAAAATTTAAAAAAAAAAAAAAAAAAAAGAGATTTTTTGATTTTTACTTTGGATTTCGTATCTGGGGGGTCTGAAACGTGTACATGTGAAGTTTCAGCTCTTTAGCGTGTCCAGAACCATAAAAAAAGATTGTTTGTATTAGAAAACTTTCAGCACAGGAGTATGGCTTCGCTGCTGTAACACCTTGCCGGTTTAATAGAAGGCATTTTTTTGGGTTCTTTGCAGTCAGGAAAAACATCTGAACTTGTGTATAGTGGTACTGTGCACAAGTTCTGATGTTTTGCCTGCCTCCAAAAACCCCCCAAAAATGCCAGCAAAAACACACCTGAGCATTTTTTTTTGACGCTAGCGTTTTTTTGGCATTTTTTGGGGTTCTTTTGAGGCAGGCAAAACATCTGAACTTGTGTATAGTGGTGTATATACACACATACATATATTTATATACACACCTAGACATATATAGGTGTGATAGTAGCAGAAATATATGCTTGCGCTAATAAAATCATTTACAGTAATATATTTCTGCTACTATCACACCTATATATGGCTAGGTGTCTATATACATATAAATGTGTTTGTGTTTTTCAAGCCTACATGCATGGTTAACCACTTCAATACAGGAAACTTTCACCCCCTTCCTGCCCAGGCAAATTTTTAGCTTTCAACCCTGTTGCAATTTGAATGACAATTGCGCAGTCATGCAATGCTTTATCCAAATGAAATTTGTATAATTTTTTTAGAGACAGATAGAGCTTTCTTTTGGTGGTATTTATTCACCACTGAGTTTTTATTTTTTGCTAAACAAATTTAAAAAGCCTGAAAATCTGTTATATAATTTTGTAAATAAGTCATTTTTCTCTTTCACTGATGTGCACTGTTGAAGTTGCACTGATGGGCAATGATGAGGCAGCACTGATGGGCACTAATGAGGAGGCACAGACAGGCAAAACGAATGGGCACTGAAAGGCAGCAGTGATGGGCATTACTGGTGGGCTCTGGTGGGCATCACTGGTGGGCATTGTTGACGGGGCTGCATTGGTAAGCATTGCACTGATTATCAGTAGTGATGAGCCGAACACCCCCCTGTACGGTTCGCACTAGAACATCTCCAACAGGGGAAATATTCTAGCAAATATGCAAACTTCATTAAAGTCTATGGGACACGAACATGAAAAAGTCCTAATTTTAAAGGCTTAAATGCAAGTTATTGGCCCAAAAAAGTGTATGGGGACCTTGGTACTGCCCTGTAAAGTAACCCTGCAATGTGCCTGTAAAGTAGCGCATTTGTGTGATGTATGTAGCCCGTTGCAGCAATACTTACATTTCTAAAGGAAAAAATGTCATTTAAACTTGCTCGTGGCTGTGATGTATTGTCGGCTCCCGGCAATACAGGTAAAAAAAATGAAACAAAACGGCGCCAAAATTTAAAAATAAAATAGTGTGGGGTTCCCTCTAAAATCCATACCAGACCCTTATCTGAGCACACAGCCTGGCTGGCCAGGATGGCGGGTGTGGGCGAGCGAGCGCCCCCGCTCCTGAACCATACCAGGCCACATGCCCTCAACATTGGGGGGGGTGGGTGCTTTGGGGAAAGGGGAGCTCTGCCCCCCCCACCCCAAATCACCTTGCCCCAATGTTGATGGGGATATGGGTCTCTTCCCGACAACCGTGGGCTGTGGTTGCGTGGGTCTGCGGAGGGAGGCTTATCAGAATCTAGAAGCCCCCTTTAACAGGGGGGCCCCCAGATCCACCCCCCCATGTGAATGGATATCAGGTACATCGTTCCCCTACCCATTCACCAAAAAAGTGTACAAAAAAAAACAGTTTTGGAAAAGTCCTTTATTAAAAAATAAAAAATAGTGTCCCCCGATGATCAGTCGCCTGTCCGCCCGTAAAAATAGGAAAAAAAAAATGAAGAAAAAGCTCCTGCTTCTCCAGATGCTTCCCACGCTCTGAGCTGCTTTGATTTTGACAGCTGTTTTACAGGGACCTGATGTCACAAGCCACCCCACAATGCACTACTCAGGTGCAGTGAATAAATTACTGACGTCAGTAATAGTATATATATAAAACTTTGTGGTATACACAAATCTTTGTGGTATACACAAAGTATGCACTATCTGATCTCAACAAACTGTAAAAAGCAAAAATCTCTCTCCCTGCCAGCAATGTATTTATTAACTATAGAATTCCACTTATAAATCACCCGCTGGCCAAGGGATTCAAACCCACAAGCCCGCAATTAGCAAGGCTGGTGCTCTACTAGCTACATCATCGTCAAGCATGCTTAGGTGTGTGTTCAGCTTAAGCAGGCTTAACGGTGGCATAGATGGTAGTATACCAGGCTTGCAATAAGATGGCTGTGAGGTTCAAATCTCCCGGCCAGCTGTAGATGATCCTATGTTCTTTCTCCTACAATTAACAGGTACCTCAACTAGTAAATATAAGAACTCGATAGTGAATCATTTATTAAATGCTGCAAGGGCCTGTATTCCGAGGAAATTGAAAAAAGAATCCCCACCAACAGTAAAAGAATGGATAATTAAAGTAGAAGAGATAAATAAGATGGAAAATTTGATTTTGACAGCTAATCACTGTAGAGAAAAATACAAACAGACTTGGGAGGCTTGGAATATGTTTATCTTATCGGAAGCAGGAATTAATATAATGGGATAAAAGTTTAAAACAGTTAGACAACATAATTGGAAAGAATAAGACCTTGGGTTCTCTCTCCCCCCCTGTTTTCTTGTTTTCCCCCTTTTTTTTTTGTATTGTCTAGTTTTATCTTGTCTTGTCTGGTTTAGTTTTGTTTGTGTTACAGGAGGTAAATAGAAAATGGGGAGGAAGGTATATGAGAATTATCACCCCGATAGGGGATAGGGTAAAGAGGTTAGTATTCTCTGTACAAAAGGTTTGGAAATTTTTATGGATTTGTTTATGATAAAAGAGAATTGTAAATGTTTATATACCTTTAATAAAGAGTTAAAAGTGAAAAAAAATCTCCTGGCCAGCAGTTGATTTATTGAGGTCAGAGTCCATGATAATGCAGGAACTCGAAGTTCCCGCGAAGAAGCTAATTTATTCGACGAATGAGCGAACAGCCAATGTTCGAGTTGAACTTACGTTCAACACAAACTCGAAGCTCATCCCTAATTATCAGCGCAGATCCCCCCCCCCCCCCTGTCAGAAGAGCCGCTTATCGTCTCTCCTCTACTCACACCCTGTCAGAGTGAGAAGAGGAATACCAAAAACCAGCACTTCCTAGTTACACTGTGATCAACTGTGATTGAACACAGCTAATCACATGGTAAAGAGACTACATCATAGGCGCTTTACCATGACTGGAGATGCACCACACCACCAATCGTCACACTGCACGCCCCTACGGGTGCACACAAGAGGCTTGTTCTCATATGACGTTCAGTCACAATGGAAAATCCACATCCTGCTTGGCCTATAGCAAAATGACAGCCGGACGGGATGTGGCTAAACCAGTATACCAGGAGGGGGGCCAGGAAGGAGAGGGCTTATTTACTATACAATCTGTAGGTGGTCATCACTCTCCTAGTGAACTGGTTTCAGGGTTCACTCAGACTCCTGACCGGATTACTATGTGTGTATTAAAAAGTAGTAAAACTATACAAACACATTTAAAGTAAAAATCTTTTAAGGTACAATATAAAGGCAATGATGTAACAATGATCCTCAGAATTCCTTGGCCCCACAAAACCATGACAACCGTGGGAAATTAGTTAGTGTTACTGGTTTGAGCAGTAAGGAAGAGGGGGGTGGGCATTCTCACCTGCCAACACTGAACAGATGCCATGGCACATTTTTGGACATTGCTGGAACCTGGAAAAGTTCAAGTAAAAGATTTTTCCTACCTGTACACATGGTGAACTGGTTCAAGTGGTTGTAACCCTTAAAAAACAAACAAACATGCTCCTGTCCCTCTAGGGCACGAGATATAGCACAGTGCTTTTGCCATGTCAATTGTCCCTGTCTATGTTGTGCAATACCTGGCTTATCTTGCCTGTTCCTGTCTTCCCCTCTGTAAACTGAACATGCTTATAATGGCTGCTGATCTCTGATAGTGTGGTCAGTAGATCTGCCTCCATCTTCCAGCTCTCTCCTCAGCATCTCTACATCTCCCCGTCCCTCTCTCCCTGTCTCTTCCATAGTCTGTGCGAGAGCCGATCTCCTCCCAGACCCTCTCCTCTCCTACCTGTGTAATGTTATTCCCTGCAGCCGCTCCAGTGCTTGTAAAGTAAAGAAACATGTATTAATTGATTTGATCCTCTCTGCTTCAGGCCCTTGTTCAGTACAGTGTGTGTGTTTTCCTAAAATTATAATGCTAAATGCCTTCTTTCCAAGACCCTGCTATGAAGGCATGTGACCTCCCTCTGCTATTCTATTCTTGCATTCATCAGAGGGAAATCCCAGTCCCTCCCAGGTCACATGACAGGACACCAGGGCTCTGCAAAGAAGGTATTTAGCATTATAATTTTAGGAAAACACACACACTGTTCTGAGCAGGGACCTAAAACAGAGAGAATCAAAGTAATTAATACACGTGACTTTTCAACCACTCAAAGGATTCGAGGGACTCCAAAAAACAGTTCACCAGGGAAGGGACAGCAGCCTACTGATCTTGCATCTGCAGCTGTTTGCAAGGGAACCAGTGGCAGACTTAGGGGAGCATACTTGCTTCCCAAGATAAGAAAACCATACAGGATGGGGTAGAAGGGGGTTGGAGGGGTTTATGGGTTGACAAGAGTTAAGCTATTAAGTCATTGTTTCTACAAACCAGAATATATTCTCACAGAATTATATATACTGTAAAGCATGTCCAAGAATGTATTGCTAATCAGTAGTATAATGTGTACATAACAATAACAGCTTTGAGCATAGTTCAGCCATTTGTCAAGCGAAAAGACAAATCTAATTACGAAGTAACAAATGCTCATTAGATATATGGAGACTGAAACCTAGGTGATAGTCTAAGTTGAATGTACAGCATTCAGAGATAACTGAGTAAATAATTTAGCAACAGCAATTACAGTTTTTTATTGTGAGAAGAAGCGCTAATACAATGTAAGTAATGATAAAAAGCAGTATTTATTATAGGTTTAGATACCTGAAAACAAATGAAAAATGAAACCATAAATCAGGGATATGACAAATCAAGGGTAGGGGTCTGGAAAGTATTTTCAGCTGGAACCCCACACTGTTTTTTTTTTTTAACATCTTGACTAGTCCCTCAGCTAGGAAAAGGGTCTGGAATAGATAATCCACAGTTGCTTTGTTTACAAACAGAATGAAGTATATTGCAGCTGTCATTTAGGTCCCTTTCACACTTGTGCAACTTTGACGCAACTTCAACACTACTTGAAGTAATGCCTGTGTAATCCTGAGGTCTATGGACCTCAAGTCGCATCAAAGTCATACCCAAGTAGTGCAGGGACTACTCTGAAGTTGCTGTGACTTGAAGTCGCACAGATATGAATGGCACTCATTGGAAATCATGGAGTTTGACTTGTCATGCGAATTTGAAGTCCCAAGTCACAGGACAAGTCGCACAAGTGTGTCAGGGGTCTAACAGGCAACTTAAATGGCATTTTTGTGGTTTTTAAATTTGAGTTTTGCTGTGGTAGATTGTATACATTGTGCAGATGTGCCACTTCATAAACAGGTAAAGAACATTAAAAATATATAAAGACTATCAACGCAATTGGTTGTACAAAATTGTGTAAAGCAATAAGTGATAACATATACCAATATCTGGCTGCTTACACTAACTGTGTTCCCACTCCACAATAAGACATAATAAACAAAAAAGTGCTGCACCAGATAAATATATGTGATAAATATAATGCACAAAAAATCAAGAGTGAAATAAAAAGAAATATGACCCCCCCAGCAAAAAAATCTCCAAAGCAGTATTAAAATTAACTGAATAAATATGTGTGAATAATTCAGTGATATATAGAATAAAGCAAGTGAAAATAAAGTCCAAGTGTCCAAAAAATCAAACAATCCAGAATTGACTCAAGTGTCCTACACCTCCGTGAGAACCCAAAATATAAGTGTGCTCCTTGATCCACCACCACCAAGTGTTAAAGCCTCTCACCTTCCTATCTGACCCAAGAGTCACCAATGGATCAGATACAGCAGTACCCTTAAAGGGCTATTGATCGATGGATGGTTCTTACACTTGGAGATCAGCAGTAGGGATGATCGAACGGTTCGGGTCGACCATCGGTTCGACCCGAACATTGACTGTTTGAAATTCGGCAACCAGAACCACCCAAAATGCAATGGGACAGGAACTGGGCTTTAAAAGCCTGTGATTGGACCAGAAACATCAGTAAAAGCCAATTGAGGGGGCAGGAGGATGCTAGGAATGTGATTGGAGTGACTAGGGGGTCCAGAGGCCAATCAGTAGTGAATACGCCCCCGAGTATATAACATAGCCCCGCCAAATCTCTAGCACTGTAATACAGGGGCTGTGGAAGAGAGTGGAAGCAGTTCTGTTACTCCTGCTGCAAAAGTGTCATTTAGCAATTATTAGTGTGAGGAAAGGGATATCTAGTGTAGTTAGGGTACTATATACCACTATAGTTAGATTCAATAATCTAGTTTCTGTAGGGAAAGTGTTAAGTGTCAGGGTGACCGTAGTGTAATTTAGGGTGAACTGACTGCTATGCCAGGGTGACAGAACTCATCCGTGTCAGGGTGACCGCCATGTCAGGTGTATTGGGGTGATTAAAAAATTAATAGAAAAAAATGGATTTAAAAAGCCATGTATATTCCATCTTATGCATATAGATTGTGAACAGCATAGCTTCCATCTTGTTTGAAGGTGAAGGAAAGTTCATATATGTTCTGTTGCAAAATCTCTGTTACAAGAGAGAGTAGAATTTCAACAGAGGTCCTTGTATTTCTTTTAAGATCGTAAATAAGGTGTACATAGACAACTCTTCAGATAAGACATAATGGTAATGCCAGTCTGTCTGTAAGTATTTAACAATGTACAATACCCCAGTATACTCTATCAGACATTTAAAATAACTATAAGTTTTAAAAGATACATTATCATGTGTGAGAAGATATTAGCAATAATTATGTCATTTTATGTAAGGCATATACCTATTTAAAAGTTATCTGTATATCACATTTTGGTTTATATTCTAACAGTAGAAATCTTACTTAGAATACTTTTCTAAGTGTAAGGACATGTGTAAGTGTAACTAATCACCTCACTTTATGTAAGTTTGTGTTTAAGTGTTTAAGGTATCATAAATCCTACAAGCCAGACCGCTATAGATCTTCCAATCCTAGCCTAAATGTCTGACAGTAATGTCAGCATTCAAATAATTAATGGATCTTCACTAGCCAGACAGGTCAAAGGTCATCAGATAAGGGTATGTTCTAATTATTTTAAATACAAAATCGAATGAACGGTACAATACTGCCCTCTTTGGACGAAACACCAAATGCAGTCTTGGGATAATTTAGTATTTCCAATATAAATATATATATTGTATTAAAAATATAATTATTGAAATGGCATTACTTGCCAAGATGAATGATGGAGATTAGATGGACATTTATGTATGTACTGAGAGTATGGACAAGTTTTTATATTGCTTTTATAGTTAATCTTGAAGATAAAGGAATCATCATTTAACTTTATTATACAAAATATTGGGTTAATTATTAGGAGAGGTGTGACTATCACCTCTCCAGTTAAGGTATAGAATATCCCAACCAATGGGGATAATGTTTCATCCCTCTGGGTTTAACTTATGGTAATTTTAATAGTCCTTTGTTCATACCATATAAAAAGAAGAACCCAGATATGAGAGAGGAAACATTACATTACACAACAGCCAATACACTTGCAACATACACACTACTACATTTATCGATATACTCATCTTTATATACGCCATCTTGCTCCATCATTTATCTGAAACTTTGAGGGATGCCAAACGAAACTCCTCCCTCATTGGCCACCATCTTAAGAAGTCATCCATCTTAGGACTCTGGTAACGACCATTTGAAGCTAACAGCCATCTTAAGTGTGGTAAATATGCCTTGCTGTGTTATTTGATTTTATTCAATATTGTTTATTCTTTCCTTATATGTTTTATACTGCATATTTAAGGGTAATAAGATTACAATCCCAGCCGTATAAACCATAGTAGATTTTTCTCTAAAAAGCTGATTTTTGTTTTTATACATTTTTATTAATATCAGATTTAGCGCTTTATTTGCGATTTTAGTCCTCCGTTTTGCATGGCTTATTCTCGCTCCATCTGCAGTGAAGTGACCTTCGGCTATGCAATTCGCAGACAATTGTGGTCTGTTTATATAGAACATTTAACCTTGGGTTTATGCTATACCTGAGGAAATGGTAATCTTGCTTTCACTTTCACTTTCATTATTGAGCTAAACATCACATTGCATTTATTGTTTGAAGTTAGTATTTTATGTAGAGTTATCTTTTTGTGTCACTTCTTGTTTGATCATTTATTGTGAATACATGTCTTGTGAATAAATATTTTATATATATTCCATACTGTAGACTGTACTCACTAAGATTGGTATATGCTTTTAAAAAGAAATTAATCAATTAAAAAGAATTCGCTACATATTGATTTGTGGAAATAAGCGGAGATTCTCCTTCCTCGCAGATCTTTGCTTATTGACATAAATAGACACTGTTAGATTCAGAGCAGTATAAACATTCTGACATAATGGAGGCACAGCGAGATATTATGAAATATTCTTACAGCCATAAGAAAAAGATAATTTTTCTTAGAATTAATAGTAGAGCAGGGATGGGGCTCCGCTCCTTGTATGTCAGGGTGACTGAATTCATCCATGTCAGGGTGACCGCCATAAGAAAAATATCATTTTTCTTAGAATTATTAGTAGAGCAGGGATGGGGCATAGCTCCTGTCACACCTGGGCGTTTTTGTTTCAGGCATTTATTGGGCTTTTTTGTGGACGTCTTTGGAGGCAGGCATGACATCTGAACTTCTGTGTAGGGGTATATATTTACACACACATATATGTATATATACACATAGACACATATAGGTGTGAAAGTAGCGGAACCCCATCCCTGCGCTAATGAAATTATTTGCAGGGATGGGGTTCCGCTCCTATCACACCTATATGTATGTATGTGTATATATACATATATGTGTGTGTGTATATATACCCCTATACAGAAGTTCAGATGTCATGCTTGCCTCCAAAGACGCCCAAAAAATGCCCAAAAAACACCTGAAACAAAAACGCCCAGGTGTGAAAGTAGCGGAACCCCATCCCTGTGCTAATAAAAATTCTAAGAAAAATTATCTTTTTTTTCTGGTTCTGGACATGCTACAGAGCTGAAACTTCACAGGTACACTTTTTAGACCCCCCCCCCCCACCGGACACTAAATCCAAAGAAATCTCTTTTTTTTTCAATAATTGGCTCTCTATCAAAAACACAAATCAAGAACTTTTTTTGTGTGATTAATAGTCCCTGGGGCATGACCCAGAACCCTAGGCACTTTTTAGGGGCATTTATTGGGTTTTAGGGCTTCAAAATGGTGTTTTTTGATTACCGAAGTTCAGGTCCCATTGATTTCAATGGGGTTCTGGAATCCGGACCCAAACTTTTGGAAAGTTCGGGTGTTCTGGTCGAACCAAACTTTTCAAAAGTTCGATCATCCCTAATCAGCAGATAATTCCAGGACTGGGCTCTGGATTACTCGTTGTTCACTCCAGGCATGAGAAAGAAATACAGCAGAATCGAATGCTCTCTGATAAGGTGCATGAATAATTTATTCACAGATAACACACTTACATAGATAAGCACTTCAGCAGTGCGAGCTGTTAAACTGTTCCATATAGCAGAAGAGAGGATGTGACGTGTGACCGACAGGCTCTGCCCCTATACGCGTTACGTTGAAGCGATCAGCATTGACTTCATGGGTAGAGGTGATACCTCTTCTTCTTACACATATTAAGATTGGATCACTGGATGGATTATTTGTTTGTTTGTTTTTTTTAAATATGGAAGGACTTTTTTGGACTACACATACAGTATCTCACAAAAGTAAGTAAACCCCTCACATTTTTGTAAATATTTTATTATATCTTTTATGTGACAACACTGAAGAAATGGCACTTTGCTACAATGTAAAGTAGTGAGTGTACAGCTTATATAACAGTGTAAATTTGTTGTCCCCTCAAAATAACTCAACACACAGCCATTAATGTCTAAACCACTGAAAACAAAAGTGAGTACATCCCTAAGAGAAAATGTCCAACCTGGGCCCAAAGTATCAATATTTTGTGTGCCCACTATTACTTTCCTGCACTTCCTTAACCCTCTTGGGCATAGAGTTCCCCAGAGATTCACAGGTTGCCACTGGAGACTTCTTCCACTCCTCCATGATGACATCACAGAGCTGGTGGATGTTAGAGACCTTGCCCTCTTCCACCTTCTGTTTAACTAAGTCCCACAGATGCTCAATAGGGTTTAGGTCTGGAGCAGGGTTTCTAAACCAGGGTTCCGTGGAACCCTAGGGTTCCTCCTGAGGTTGCTAGGGGTTCCTTGAGCAATGGGCAATTTCTGCCTCTCAGATAAGTTTCCAATGACACCATTGTTCCTTTTATCAATCGGTAAGGGGGTAATTCTTCCCAATTATGACAAGAGTAAGGAGCTTTCTTCCCACTGACTGTCACACTAATGTGTCATGAGTTGTAGATTTTTCATTATTAACAGGGGTTCCCAGAGACCAGAAATGTATTTCAAGGGTTCCTCTGTGTTGAAAAGGTTGAGAAAGGCTGGTCTGGAGACATGCTTGGCCAGTCCATCACCTTTACCCTCAGCTTCTTTAGTAAGGCAGTGGTCATCTTGGAGGTGTGTTTGGGGTTGTTATCATGTTGGAATATGGCCTACGGCCCAGTCTCCGAAGGGAGGAGTTCTCGCTTTGCTTCAGTATGTCACAGTACATGTTGGCATTCATGGTTCCCTCAATAAACTGTAGCTCCCCAGTGCCGGCAACACTCATGCAGGCCCAGACCATGACACTAGGGTTTTCATACTTTTGTTGTATCACACACTTTCCTGAAACAAGATTATTTTTCTCTTGTATATTTTATTTATCAACTATCAAGTCCTGTTCTATATCTAAGATCATTTTTGGGGGTTTGTTTTACTCTCGTTCACAATCTGTCATTTTTTTTTAAATTTGTGCAAAATCTTTATTTCCTTTTTATAACTTTTGTTGTATTCTTTGAACCTTTCAAATTATTTTGTCAAAACTTTATAATTTGAGTT
This sequence comes from Pelophylax lessonae, assembly GCF_965119305.1. Taxonomy (NCBI): domain Eukaryota; kingdom Metazoa; phylum Chordata; class Amphibia; order Anura; family Ranidae; genus Pelophylax; species Pelophylax lessonae. Next base: position 378,354,047 of record NC_138772.1, on the reverse strand, counting down.
AAGTATTGAAAGGTCAAGTGCAAAATAACATTATGTGATCAGTCAGTTTTTGGAGAAGTTGCTATCTTGTGTTTTTGAAATATTTTCAGACATAGTTGCAAAATAATTTTGGTAATGTTTGGGAGTAGTGATGTCGCGAACCTAAAATTCGCGGTTCGCGAACGGCGAACGCGAACATCGGCAAATGTTCGCGAACCGGCGAACCGGGCGAACCGCCATAGACTTCAATAGGCAGGCGAATTTTAAAACACACAGGGACTCTTTCTGGCCACAATAGTGATGGAAAAGTTGTTTCAAGGGGACTAACACCTGGACTGTGGCATGCCGGAGAGGGATCACGCAAAAAAAAGTTCTTAAAAATTATAATTTTTTGATAGAGAGCCAATTATTGGAAAAATTAAAAAAAAATAAAAATAAAAAATTTCTTTGGATTTAGCATCTGGGGGGTCTAAAAAGTGTACCTGTGAAGTTTCAGCTCTGTAGCATGTCCAGAACCCCTAAAAAACAGCATTTTTCTTATATTTTCAGGAATATGGCTTCTCTGCGGCTGGCTTTTTCTCTTGCAGGCATTTAGCAGGCATTTTTTTAGGCAGGCATGTCATTTTTTGTATTTAGTGTCTGGGGGGTCTAAAAAGTGTACCTGTCAATTTTCAGCTCTGTAGCATGTCCAGAACCCCTAAAAAACAGCATTTTTCTTATATTTTCAGGAATATGGCTTCTCTGCGGCTGGCTTTTTCTCTTGCAGGCATTTAGCGGGCATTTTTTTAGGCAGGCATGTCATTTTTTGTATTTAGTGTCTGGGGGGTCACAAAAGTGTACCTGTCAAGTTTCAGCTCTGTAGCATGTCCAGAACCCCTAAAAAACAGCATTTTTCTTATATTTTCAGGAATACGGCTTCTCTGCGGCTGGCTTTTTCTCTTGCAGGCATTTAGCGGGCATTTTTTTAGGCAGGCATGTCATTTTTTGTATTTAGTGTCTGGGGGGTCTAAAAAGTGTACCTGTCAAGTTTCAGCTCTGTAGCATGTCCAGAACCCCTAAAAAACAGCATTTTTCTTATATTTTCAGGAATACGGCTTCTCTGCGGCTGTCTTTTTCTCTTGCAGGCATTTATCGGGCATTTTTTTAGGCAGGCATGTCATTTTTTGTATTTAGTGTCTGGGGGGTCACAAAAGTGTACCTGTCAAGTTTCAGCTCTGTAGCATGTCCAGAACCCCTAAAAAACAGCATTTTTCTTATATTTTCAGGAATACGGCTTCTCTGCGGCTGTCTTTTTCTCTTGCAGGCATTTATCGGGCATTTTTTTAGGCAGGCATGTCATTTTTTGTATTTAGTGTCTGGGGGGTCTAAAAAGTGTACCTGTCAAGTTTCAGCTCTGTAGCATGTCCAGAACCCCTAAAAAACAGCATTTTTCTTATATTTTCAGGAATACGGCTTCTCTGCGGCTGTCTTTTTCTCTTGCAGGCATTTATCGGGCATTTTTTTAGGCAGGCATGTCATTTTTTGTATTTAGTGTCTGGGGGGTCACAAAAGTGTACCTGTCAAGTTTCAGCTCTGTAGCATGTCCAGAACCCCTAAAAAACAGCATTTTTCTTATATTTTCAGGAATACGGCTTCTCTGCGGCTGTCTTTTTCTCTTGCAGGCATTTATCGGGCATTTTTTTAGGCAGGCATGTCATTTTTTGTATTTAGTGTCTGGGGGGTCACAAAAGTGTACCTGTCAAGTTTCAGCTCTGTAGCATGTCCAGAACCCCTAAAAAACAGCATTTTTCTTATATTTTCAGGAATACGGCTTCTCTGCGGCTGTCTTTTTCTCTTGCAGGCATTTATCGGGCATTTTTTTAGGCAGGCATGTCATTTTTTGTATTTAGTGTCTGGGGGGTCACAAAAGTGTACCTGTCAAGTTTCAGCTCTGTAGCATGTCCAGAACCCCTAAAAAACAGCATTTTTCTTATATTTTCAGGAATACGGCTTCTCTGCGGCTGTCTTTTTCTCTTGCAGGCATTTATCGGGCATTTTTTTAGGCAGGCATGTCATTTTTTGTATTTAGTGTCTGGGGGGTCTAAAAAGTGTACCTGTCAAGTTTCAGCTCTGTAGCATGTCCAGAACCCCTAAAAAACAGCATTTTTCTTATATTTTCAGGAATACGGCTTCTCTGCGGCTGGCTTTTTCTCTTGCAGGCATTTATCGGGCATTTTTTTAGGCAGGCATGTCATTTTTTGTATTTAGTGTCTGGGGGGTCACAAAAGTGTACCTGTCAAGTTTCAGCTCTGTAGCATGTCCAGAACCCCTAAAAAACAGCATTTTTCTTATATTTTCAGGAATACGGCTTCTCTGCGGCTGTCTTTTTCTCTTGCAGGCATTTATCGGGCATTTTTTTAGGCAGGCATGTCATTTTTTGTATTTAGTGTCTGGGGGGTCACAGAAGTGTACCTGTCAAGTTTCAGCTCTGTAGCATGTCCAGAACCCCTAAAAAACAGCATTTTTCTTATATTTTCAGGAATACGGCTTCTCTGCGGCAGGCTTTTTCTCTTGCAGGCATTTATCGGGCATTTTTTTAGGCAGGCATGTCATTTTTTGTATTTAGTGTCTGGGGGGTCTAAAAAGTGTACCTGTCAAGTTTCAGCTCTGTAGTATGTCCACAACCCAAAAAAAACAGCATTTTTCTTATGATTTTTAGTAGAAAACTAATGCAGTGTCTTTCCAGCTGTCTTTTTTTCTTTCTGGCAAGCTGAAATATGATATGCCAAGGCAAACATGCCTATCAGTTGAGCTATGACACAGACAACACTGCACACATGGGGAAATATGTAAAACAAAAAACAGGAAAAGGAAATTAGGTGACGGTCACAAAACATGATATTGTGATTGGCCAAATAAAAAGTCACCTCGCGATGAGGTCGCGCCAAAGTCGCGCTAAGTCGCGCCAAAGTCGCACTGGAAGCGACGCTACTTTAGTGGTAGCGGCAGTGTAAACCAGCACTAAAACATCCAGTGTGTGAATACGATCAGGTATGATGTTTTATCGGTCAAGTAGTGTAAGGGTTACGCCCGTCGCCCGCTTCACAGTGACAGACCAAACTCTGACAGACCAAACTCCCCGTTTAACAGTCAGTCAGTCCATTTGCACAACCGCAAACTCCCAATTTGCACAAGGTTGGATACCAAGCTAGCCATGTCCCGTTCCTTGTCCTCACTGACATCATTGAAGGTCTCTTCCTCCACCCAGCCACATACAACACCAAGGGTCCCCGAAAGGTGAGAACAAGCCCCCTGGGACGCCTGCTGTGGCTGGTATTCCACCTCCTCAAAGCCACCTTCCTCCTCTGACTTCTCTTCTTCAGACTCCTCTCTCTGCGTTGCCACAGGTCCAGCAATTGACAACGACAAGGCTGCTTCTGGTGGTGATGAGGACCACAACTCTTCCTCTTCATGCTCATCTACAGCCTGATCCAGTACTCTTCGCAGGGCACGCTCCAGAAAAAACGCATATGGGATGAGGTCGATGATGTTGCCTTGGGTTCGACTGACCACCAGGGTTGTCATCTCTGCAAAAGGACGCATGAGCCTACAGCCATTGTTCATGAGCATTCAGTAACGCGGCCAAAAAATACCCAGCTCCGCAGAAAGAATGAAAGAAAATGAATGTTTTTTTTTATGAAAAATTATCCTGCGGATCGCTTTTGGTCTGTACACAATGAAGCAACGACCTTATCATCTGGGGTGTGCCAACACAATCCTAGAGGTGATCGCTTCATTGTGATACGCAAGCCCCTTCACCACGACAAGGTAACGATCACGAAGGGGAATTGACACATGTATGTGCCTTTTTTTTTGTTTTTTTGCAGCCACAGTGTAGCACCAGAGGCCAGAAAAATTAGGCATGTACACATGCATGAAAAAGTAGGTATTGTTGCAGCCGCTGCTGTAGCAGCGGCCTGAAAAATTGAGGTTTTAAGGCAGAAAGTGCACTAAAACATTGCTGCTTGAACCGTAGTTGGTGGCGGAGACGTCACGTAAGTCATCCGGCATGCAGAGAATGATTATATACAGCAGCGTGTGGACCATTTTTAGGCCAAGGCATCTCAGTCATCACCAGGCCTTTTTTAGTCAAATGCATCCCCCACTGTCAGTCCCTTCGGGATCCATGCCTCATTCATCTTAATAAACGTGAGGTAATCAAGACTTTTTTGACCTAGGCGACTTCTCTTCTCAGTGACAATACCTCCTGCTGCGCTGAAGGTCCTTTCTGACAGCACACTTGAAGCGGGGCAGGCCAGAAGTTCAATGGCAAACTGGGATAGCTCAGGCCACAGGTCAAGCCTGCACACCCAGTAGTCAAGGGGTTCATCGCTCCTCAGAGTGTCGATATCTGCAGTTAAGGCAAGGTAGTCTGCTACCTGTCGGTCGAGTCGTTCTCTGAGGGTGGACCCCGAAGGGCTGTGGCGATGCATAGGACTAAAAAAGCTCCGCATGTCCTCCATCAACAAGACGTCTGTAAAGCGTCCTGTCCTTGCCGGCGTGGTTGTGGTGGTAGGAGGAGGATTACTTTCACCTCTTCCCCTGTTGGATTCCCGTTGTGCTGTGACATCACCCTTATACGCTGTGTAGAGCATAGTTTTTAACTTATTTTGTAGCTGCTGCATCCTTTGCGACTGCCGGTAATTGGGTAACATGTCACAGACTTTCTGCTTATACCGGGGGGTCTAGTAGCGTGGCCACCCAGTACAGGTCGTTCTCCTTCAGCCTTTTTATACGAGGGTCTCTCAACAGGCATGACAGCATGAAAGACCCCATTTGCACAAGGTTGGATGCCGAGCTACTCATGTCCAATTCCTCGTCCTCACTGATGTCATTGAAGGTGTGTTCTTCCCCCCAGCCACGTACAACACCACGGGTACCAGATAGGTGACAACTAGCACCCTGGGATGCCTGCTGTGGTTGGTGTTCCTCCTCCTCAAAGCCACATTCCTCCTCTGACTCCTCTTCCTCACACTCCTCTTCCAGTGTTGCCGCAGGTCCAGCAATCGATGGTAAGGCTGTTTCTGGTGGTGGTGATGGTGACCACAACTCTTCCTCTTCCTCTTCACGCTCATCTACGGCCTGATCCAGCACTCTTCGCAGGGCACGCTCCAGGAAAAAAACATATGGGATGATGTCGCTGATGGTGCCTTCAGTGCGACTCACTAGGTTTGTCACCTCCTCAAAAGGACGCATGAGCCTACAGGCATTGCGCATGAGCGTCCAGTAGCGTGGCAAAAAAATACCCATCTCCGCAGAGGCTGTCCTAGCACCCCGGTCATACAAATACTCGTTGACCGCTTTTTCTTGTTGGAGCAGGCGGTCGAACATTAGCAGTGTTGAATTCCAACGTGTCGGGCTGTCGCAAATCAAGCGCCTCACTGGCATGTTGTTTCGCCGCTGAATATCTGCAAAGTGCGCCATGGCCGTGTAGGAACGCCTGAAATGGCCACACACCTTCCTGGCCTGCTTGAGGACGTCCTGTAAGCCTGGGTACTTCTGCACAAAACGTTGCACAATCAGATTCAACACATGTGCCATGCACGGCACATGTGTCAACTTGCCCAAATTCAATGCCGCCAACAAATTGCTCCCGTTGTCACACACCACTTTGCCGATCTCCAGTTGGTGCGGGGTCAGCCACTGATCCACCTGTGCATTCAGGGCGGACAGTAGTGCTGGTCCGGTGTGACTCTCTGCTTTCAGGCAAGTCAACCCCAAGACAGCGTGACACTGTCGTATCCGGCATGTGGAATAGCCCCTGGGGAGCTGGGGGGGTGCAGTTGGTGTGGAGCAAGACGCAACAGCAGAAGAGGACTCAGCCGAGGAGGTTAGCAAAGAGGATGGAGTAGGAGGAGTAGAGGAGGTGGCAGCAGGCCTGCCTGCAAGTCGTGGCGGTGTCACCAACTCCTCTGCAGCAGAGCCACGCATTCCATGCTTGGCAGCCGCCAGCAGGTTTACCCAATGCGCAGTGTACGTTATATACCTGCCCTGACCGTGCTTTGCAGACCAGCTATCAGTGGTCAGATGGACCCTTGCCCCAACACTGTGTGCCAGACGTGACATGATTTCCTTTTCCACAATAGAGTACAGGTTGGGGATTGCCTTTTGTGAAAAATAATTTCGGCCGGGTACCTTCGACTGCGGTGTCCCAATAGCGACAAATTTTTTGAAGGCCTCAGACTCCACCAGCTTGTATGGTAAAAGCTGGCGGGCTAAGAGTTCCGACAAGCCAGCTGTCAGACGCCGGGCAAGGGGGTGACTCTGCGAGATTGGCTTTTTGCGCTCAAACATTTCCTTCACAGACACCTGACTGTGGGCAGGTGACGAGCAGGAACTGCTGAAGGTGAGAGGCGGAGGGGCGGGTTGTTGATAGGGGGCATGGAGGACAGCAGTGGTTGACGTGGCTGAAGATGCTGGACCAGGAGGAGGATGGTGGCTTTCAGTTTGTGTGCTGCTTTTACTCATGTGTTGATCCCATAGGCGTTTGTGATGTGAGATCATGTGCCTTCGCAAAGCAGTTGTACCTAGGTGGGTGTTGGACTTCCCACGACTCAGTTTCTTTTGGCACAGGTTACAAATGGCATCGCTGATATCAGAGGCAGACACACAAAAAAAATGCCACACTGCTGAGCTTTGCAAGGACGGCATTCTGGTGGTGGCAACAGCTTGCGTTGATTGGCGTGCTGTCTGGCTGACCGCGGGTGCCGAATCTACATGCTGTCTGACTGCGCCACTAGCTCCTTGCGATGACCTCCTCCCCCTGCTTCCAACTCGTCTCCTCCTCCTCTCTGTCTCCCCATCTGAACTTTCCCCCTCTTCTTCTGCTCTTCGAGCAGGCACCCAGGTGACATCCACAGACACATCGTCATCATCAGCCGCTTCACTTGACAACTCAGCAAAGGCAGCAGCAGCAGGTACAACATCATCATCATCACAATGTACGTCCATGTGTATAATGCTGCCTGACTGAGACATATCCCCGTTATCTACATCCTCTGGCACTAATAGTTGCGCATCACTTATTTCTTCAAACTGATGTGAAAATAACTCCTCTGACGGATCAAGTGAAGCGGCTGTGGTGCTAGTGTTGGTGGTGGTGCCGGCGGGCTGGCGAGTGGTAAATTGAGAGGTGCCCGAAGCTGAGCTGGAGGAGGATGGTGCATTAAGGTTCCGAGCGGAAGCTGTAGACGATTGGGTGTCCTGTGTAAGCCAGTCAACTATGGCCTCAGAATTTTTTGAGTTCAGGGTCTGTGGTGGCCTCTGAACACTGGGCATTATTCTAGGGCCTAAGGAAATCACAGCACCACGACCACGACGGCCCTTGCGGGGTGGCCTGCCTCTGCCTGTCATTTTTTTTTTAATGTGTTGTTACTGTTGTACTATGAGTGCAAGCTGCTGTGCCACCTTATATATCAGTGGTGGGTGGGCAGTGGCACAGTACACTCTCTGTGGACCTGACAGCAGTCACTGGCACCCAGGCAACTGCAATTTAAAAAATATATATATTTTTTTTTACTTTGCAAGCTGCTGTGCCACCTTATATATCAGTGGTGGGTGGGCAGTGGCACAGTACACTCTCTGTGGACCTGACAGCAGTCACTGGCACCCAGACAACTGCAATTTAAAAAATATATATATATTTTTTTACTTTGCAAGCTGCTGTGCCACCTTATATATCAGTGGTGGGTGTGCAGTGGCACAGTACACTCTCTGTGGACCTGACAGCAGTCACTGGCACCCAGGCAACTGCAATTTAAAAAAATATATATATATATATTTTACTTTGCAAGCTGCTGTGCCACCTTATATATCAGTGGTGGGTGGGCAGTGGCACAGTACACTCTCTGTGGACCTGACAGCAGTCACTGGCACCCAGGCAACTGCAATTTAAAAAAATATATATATTTTTTTTACTTTGCAAGCTGCTGTGCCACCTTATATATCAGTGGTGGGTGGGCAGTGGCACAGTACACTCTCTGTGGACCTGACAGCAGTCACTGGCACCCAGGCAACTGCAATTTAAAAAAAAATATATATTTTTTTTACTTTGCAAGCTGCTGTGCCACCTTATATATCAGTGGTGGGTGGGCACACAGTGGCACTGCAGTGGGCACAGTACACTCTGTGGACCTGACAGTCACTGGCAGCCCAGGCAACTGCAATAATAAAAAATATTTTTTTTTTCAATTTATTGCAACAAGATGCTGTGCCAACGTATATATATCAGTGGTGGGCAGTGCACTGCAGTGGGTACAGTGCACTCTGTGGACCTGACACAGCACTCACTGCAATTATGACAGAGGAAAAAAAAATATTTTTTAAAATGCCAGGTACTGTGCCTGTGCCACCCGAAATGAGTGTGGTGTGCACACAGTACAGTCTGTGGTAGGTCTGTGGCCTCTCACACACAGCGGGCAGGCAACTGCAGTGTACAATAGATATATATATATATATATATATATATATATATATATAAAGAAAAAAATCTATTACCTTACCAGCCCTTGAAAGGGCTTTTGGGGACACTGTATATATATATATATATATGTATATATATATAAATAAAAAAATCCTCAATTACCAGCCCTTAAAAGGGCTTTTGGGGACACTAGATAGATATAGATATATATATATATATATATGAAGAAACAACTCAATTACCAGCCCTTAAAAGGGCTTTTGGGGACGCTAGGTATATATATATATATATATATATATATATATATAAAAAAAAAAAAAAAAACACAAATACCAGCCCTTAGAAGGGCTTTTTGGGGTGCTGATATTACAGCAGTAGTGGACCAAGAACACTGCAAGACCAGGAACACTGACTAACTGTCCCTAGCTTAACAGCAGCAGCAGCAGCAGCAGCAGCTCTCCCTACTCTCACTACACACACTGCTTCAGAATGATCTAAGATGGATGCTGCCCTTGCTTATTTATAGGAGGTGGGAGGGTGTGGGAGGGAGGTACGCTGATTGGCTGGAAATGTGTCTGCTGACTGTAAAGTTCAGGGTCAAAGTTTGCCTCAATGATGTCTTATGGGGGGCGGACCGAACATCGCATATGTTCGCCGGCAGCGGCGAACGCGAACATGCTAAGTTCGCCGGGAACTGTTCGCCGGCGAACAGTTCTATACATCTCTATTTGGGAGCTGAGGTAATCGAGACCCACAGGAGGATCGGATGAACACACACATGTCCCCAGACTCAGCTGCTTACTTTGGGCACATTGCACACCACACTTGGACCATGGTAGCAAGTAAAATTACAAGATACTTTTGGAGCTATTATTTTGCACCATCACTAAGTACAATATGGCGACCCTTATCTTTCTGGGAACGTGTGTGTGCACTCGATCCTCCTGCAGGACTCGATTACCTCAGCTCCTGGGATAGACATTCCTAGTGGCATCTTCTGACAGTAATTCTCAGTTCGAACTCTGTACAGTTTATGTATTAGCATCTGCTCCTGAAAAGGGGAACAAATTCACAAAACACATTAAACTTTAGAGGATGCAGCCATGTCTCCAACATATGGTTAATTTTCTACTTAGACCATATCATGCAAATTTTCCCATCTCACTGACCCATGACACTAAATATATTGTCTTATATTATGGGCAATTGCAATGTGCTGTGATGTTACTCATGTATATATATAACTGCAAATTGTCTATGGTGTGTGCTGTATATAGGAAACTACTAATACCTATGTCTGTACCAATTGCAATGTGCTATGTTTTTTCTCATGTAAATAAACATGTTAATACATTTTTTACCTAGTTGGTTGTCTCTTGCCTCATGGAAATCACACCCTCTCTATTATTTTCAGAGATCAGAGATGGAGGCGCATCTACATATGTGCTTCATTTAAAGTCCCAAGTATACCCTCTGCCCTTTTAGCCTAAAAAGAAAGGCACACTGCTGAAGATGTCAGATGAGAGCGAAGGGGAGTGCACACTGACAGAATCATGCTCAGAATACGAACCTGTAGAGAGCAGCGTACTATAGCATCACTGCCACACCCCTAGAGGGAGGGGCTCCTAAGACCTGAGGGAGGAGGTTCGAGTTATTCATTGCTATTTAAACTTATGAGTAGGTCATGACACTGAGTCTCTGAGGAAGAGGCTGAGCCTCGAAACGCATCAGCCGTCATCTTAACAGGATTATGGACTAATGCATGGACTATTCCTAACATTGGAGGGATTGAGCTTGATATGACTATTTTCTACCTTTGTTTGTGAGTAGCCATTTTACATGTTGTACTAATAAAGCCTATTATTGAGGATAATGCGCTAGGTCGGTGCGCCCTTTTTTGTTTCTTTTTACCTGTAGTACAGTTGGGCTACCCCAGTCCTTTTTGGGCAGCAAGACTCTAGCCATCTGAGACGCCACATGTGAGTCCCGTGGGAAGTGTGGTCGGGGAGCTTGGATTTTAAGCGCAGGAGAGAGGTGGTATCACCATATTGTTTTAGAGAGCAGCGTCACCCTGACAGGGAGCTCAGACAATAGAGATGTCTTTGTTAAGGTCAGGAGTACCCCCCCTGTGCCTAGGTTGCTGAGGTGTTAGAATCGCACAATTATTCTTATATGCGGCCAGTACTAGTGTCATGCTACCTTTTGGTGAACTGGCAGGCACCAGCGGCCTAGTGCATCCTGGCATTTTACACACAAGCATTGCAATATCTCATGGCAATGTGGCGTGCCTGAGAAGTGCAGTCCAAGCTGATGCGGTGGCATCATCCTGCAGCCACCAAAATTTGAATGCAGCCCCGTAGAGCGCATAGTGTCCTTCCAGGTGTGCTTGTAAGTCCTGATTGGCAGCCCACAGATTCTGCAGTACCTGTACTTTCCCCATTCACTGCCCAACCCAGAATTCAGGTGGAAACTGCAAATTTAACTATTTCCCTTGATTTTTTTTAGCTGTTTTTCACTGAAGATTTGTATAATTGGATTGTGGAGCAAATTTTTAATGCTGATCAGTGCCAACCCAAATTCGTACCTTGCCAGACCATATGAATAGAAACCTATCAGGGTTTTCAAGTTGAAATTTTTTGGGGGCCTAACCCTCAACATGAGCATTACTAAAAAGAGTCATGGTCATATTGGTGCACACGGCCAATTCATCATATGCTCATGTTCTCTACTGCCATGGTCAGGTGTAGAGAATATAATGCAATTTATGCTTTTCAACAATGTTAAACTCTGTTGTCCTTGGAGTGACTCTTAATGAGATTGGCTTCACAAAATTTGGCCCTTCATAAATCTCCTTAACCAGAAATTTGCAGATGTGTATACACTCCAACAAAACATCTGTATAGATAAGTACCTCATTCCTTTTTCTGGCCACCTTGCATTTAAACAGTATCTCCCCAGCAAGCATGCCAGATCTTGGGTCAAAAAGTATAAGCTCTGTGAAAGGGCAACTGGCTATACATGTAATTTTCTAGTTTGTGAGGGAAAAGATGTCATGTGGAGCCCCCCCCCCCAGATACTCAGACTACATGGGGAGCAGTGGCAAAATAGCAAGGGACTTGGTGTCACCCTTGTTCCAAAAGAGGTATCACTTGTACGTGGACAACTACTATGCAAGCATACCACTTTTTAGACACTTATACAGTATTATCTTAGAATTGGCTCATTTGGTACCAACAGCTTGTAAATAGGGTTGAGCGAACACGGACTGTATTGTTCGTGTTCGTACCGAATAATTGGATTTTTTTACCCGAACACGGACACGAACACTTTACTGTATATTCGGGTAAAAATCCGTGTTCGGTCGTTTTATTTCCGGGTTTTGCATGCTTTGGCGCGCTTTTCATGGCAGGCTTTAAACAGCCAATCAACAAGCGTTTAACTGGTGTGCCTAAGCCATCCCAGCCATGCCTGCAAATGTATCAGTAGCTGTGATTGGCCGTCTGAAGCATGCGGCGTCATTCTGCTGTTTAGATCAGGGAGAGAGCACACATCAACGTGCTGGCTGCTGATTAGGGACAGACAGGAAAAAAAAAACATTTGTGTCCGGATAGAATTCAGGGACAGGTCGGAGTGTGTTAGGCAGGGCGAGTTGTAGGCATTTTAGGGAGAGAGTCTGCTGATTTTAGGGACAGTGCGTTCTACAAACTACAATCGACATTGCTGTGTGGGGTGGGGTTTGCAGTCACCCGATCTACGATCTTATAAATCCTGTTAGGGAGAGAGTCTGCTGATTTTTAGGGAAAGTGTGTTCTACAAACTACAATCGATATTGCTGTGTGGGTGGGGTTTGCAGTCACCCGATCTACGATCTTATTAATCCTGTTAGGGATAGAGTCTGCTGATTTTTAGGGAAAGTGTGTTCTGCAAACTACAATCGATATTGCTGTGTGGTGTGGGATAGGAGATAGGCATGTGTCAGTGGTCCACATCCATTTTGCTGTGTGTGGGCTGCAGTGAACACAATCTTTTTGGGGTGCAGTGAACACAATCTTTTTGGGGTGCAGTGAACGCAATCTTTTTGGGGTACAGTGAACACAATCTTTTTGGGGTGCAGTGAACACAATCTTTTTTGCCCACTGAGGAGGAGGGAGAAAAGTATTTTTCTATCAGGCACTGTGTGCAGCCTTTTTCCTTCAGCTGTGCTGTGCTGAGTGACTGATCATACACTGCTGTGTTCAGTTCACATGTGCTAATATTGAGTGGTTTTAAAAATCATACACTTTTTTTCTACTCCACTATTCAATATACAGCCTTGGGTTAAAAAAATTAAGTTGTGGCCTGCAGCAGAGCTGAATGATATTTGGGGTTTTTGGGGTTCATCTCATACTTCTGAAGATTTGAGGGTGCTGCCTGTTCCATACTCCCCCTACTCCTCATCCAGCCTTTTAGGGGTACAAACAATAGTAATTGGGGCCTAGTGTGATTGTGTACGTGTGATATACATACACTTTTTTTGATCATATTTTCTATTCTGCTATTTAATCAAAAACCTTTGGGGATCAGTTAAATTGGGGGATAGTCTGTGTTGGTATGTGTGAGATCCACCTTTCCAAGTTTTTGGGGTTCATCTCATACTTCTGAAGATTTGAGGGTGCTGCCTGTTCCATACTCCCCCTACTCCTCATCCAGCCTTTTAGGGGTACAAACAATAGTAATTGGGGCCTAGTGTGATTGTGTACGTGTGATATACATACACTTTTTTTGATCATATTTTCTATTCTGCTATTTAATCAAAAACCTTTGGGGATCAGTTAAATTGGGGGATAGTCTGTGTTGGTATGTGTGAGATCCACCTTTCCAAGTTTTTGGGGTTCATCTCATACTTCTGAAGATTTGAGGGTGCTGCCTGTTCCATACTCCTCCTACTCCTCATCCTGCCTTTAGGGGTACAAACAATAGTAATTGGGGACTAGTCTGCTTCTGTACGTGTGAGATACATACACTTTTTTTTGATCATATTTCCTATTCCGCTATTCAATAAAAACCTTTGGGGATCAATTAAATTGCGGGATAGTCTGTGTTGGTACGTGTGAGATCCACCTTTGCAAGTTTTTGGGGTTCATCTCATACTTCTGAAGATTTGAGGGTGCTGCCTGTTCCATACTCCTCCTACTCCTCATCCTGCCTTTAGGGGTACAAACAATAGTAATTGGGGCCTAGTCTGCTTCTGTACGTGTGAGATACATACACTTTTTTTGATCATATTTCCTATTCCGCTATTCAATAAAAACCTTTGGGGATCAATTAAATTGCGGGATAGTCTGTGTTGGTACGTGTAAGATCCACCTTTCCAAGTTTTTGGGGTTCATCTCATACTTCTGAAGATTTGAGGGTGCTGCCTGTTCCATACTCCCCCTACTCCTCATCCAGCCTTTTAGGGGTACAAACAATAGTAATTGGGGCCTAGTGTGGTTGTGTACGTGTGATATACATACACTTTTTTTGATCATATTTTCTATTCCGCTATTTAATCAAAAACCTTTGGGGATCAGTTAAATTGGGGGATAGTCTGTGTTGGTACGTGTGAGATCCACCTTTGCAAGTTTTTGGGGTTCATCTCATACTTCTGAAGATTTGAGGGTGCTGCCTGTTCCAAACTCCTCCTACTCCTCATCCTGCCTTTAGGGGTACAAACAATAGTAATTGGGGCCTAGTCTGCTTCTGTACGTGTGAGATACATACACTTTTATTGATCATATTTCCTATTCCGCTATTCAATAAAAACCTTTGGGGATCAATTAAATTGCGGGATAGTCTGTGTTGGTACGTGTGAGATCCACCTTTGCAAGTTTTTGGGGTTCATCTCATACTTCTGAAGATTTGAGGGTGCTGCCTGTTCCATACTCCTCCTACTCCTCATCCTGCCTTTAGGGGTACAAACAATAGTAATTGGGGCCTAGTCTGCTTCTGTACATGTGAGATACATACACTTTTTTTGATCATATTTCCTATTCCGCTATTCAATAAAAACCTTTGGGGATCAATGAAATTGCGGGATAGTCTGTGTTGGTACGTGTGAGATCCACCTTTGCAAGTTTTTGGGGTTCATCTCATACTTCTGAAGATTTGAGGGTGCTGCCTGTTCCATACTCCCCCTACTCCTCATCCAGCCTTTTAGGGGTACAAACAATAGTAATTGGGGCCTAGTGTGATTGTGTACGTGTGATATACATACACTTTTTTTGATCATATTTTCTATTCTGCTATTTAATCAAAAACCTTTGGGGATCAGTTAAATTGGGGGATAGTCTGTGTTGGTATGTGTGAGATCCACCTTTCCAAGTTTTTGGGGTTCATCTCATACTTCTGAAGATTTGAGGGTGCTGCCTGTTCCATACTCCCCCTACTCCTCATCCAGCCTTTTAGGGGTACAAACAATAGTAATTGGGGCCTAGTGTGATTGTGTACGTGTGATATACATACACTTTTTTTGATCATATTTTCTATTCTGCTATTTAATCAAAAACCTTTGGGGATCAGTTAAATTGGGGGATAGTCTGTGTTGGTATGTGTGAGATCCACCTTTCCAAGTTTTTGGGGTTCATCTCATACTTCTGAAGATTTGAGGGTGCTGCCTGTTCCATACTCCTCCTACTCCTCATCCTGCCTTTAGGGGTACAAACAATAGTAATTGGGGACTAGTCTGCTTCTGTACGTGTGAGATACATACACTTTTTTTTGATCATATTTCCTATTCCGCTATTCAATAAAAACCTTTGGGGATCAATTAAATTGCGGGATAGTCTGTGTTGGTACGTGTGAGATCCACCTTTGCAAGTTTTTGGGGTTCATCTCATACTTCTGAAGATTTGAGGGTGCTGCCTGTTCCATACTCCTCCTACTCCTCATCCTGCCTTTAGGGGTACAAACAATAGTAATTGGGGCCTAGTCTGCTTCTGTACGTGTGAGATACATACACTTTTTTTGATCATATTTCCTATTCCGCTATTCAATAAAAACCTTTGGGGATCAATTAAATTGCGGGATAGTCTGTGTTGGTACGTGTAAGATCCACCTTTCCAAGTTTTTGGGGTTCATCTCATACTTCTGAAGATTTGAGGGTGCTGCCTGTTCCATACTCCCCCTACTCCTCATCCAGCCTTTTAGGGGTACAAACAATAGTAATTGGGGCCTAGTGTGGTTGTGTACGTGTGATATACATACACTTTTTTTGATCATATTTTCTATTCCGCTATTTAATCAAAAACCTTTGGGGATCAGTTAAATTGGGGGATAGTCTGTGTTGGTACGTGTGAGATCCACCTTTGCAAGTTTTTGGGGTTCATCTCATACTTCTGAAGATTTGAGGGTGCTGCCTGTTCCAAACTCCTCCTACTCCTCATCCTGCCTTTAGGGGTACAAACAATAGTAATTGGGGCCTAGTCTGCTTCTGTACGTGTGAGATACATACACTTTTATTGATCATATTTCCTATTCCGCTATTCAATAAAAACCTTTGGGGATCAATTAAATTGCGGGATAGTCTGTGTTGGTACGTGTGAGATCCACCTTTGCAAGTTTTTGGGGTTCATCTCATACTTCTGAAGATTTGAGGGTGCTGCCTGTTCCATACTCCTCCTACTCCTCATCCTGCCTTTAGGGGTACAAACAATAGTAATTGGGGCCTAGTCTGCTTCTGTACATGTGAGATACATACACTTTTTTTGATCATATTTCCTATTCCGCTATTCAATAAAAACCTTTGGGGATCAATGAAATTGCGGGATAGTCTGTGTTGGTACGTGTGAGATCCACCTTTGCAAGTTTTTGGGGTTCATCTCATACTTCTGAAGATTTGAGGGTGCTGCCTGTTCCATACTCCCCCTACTCTTCATCCAGCCTTTCAGGGGTACAAACAATAGTAATTGGGGCCTAGTGTGGTTGTGTACGTGTGATATACATACACTTTTTTTGATCATATTTTCTATTCCGCTATTTAATCAAAAACCTTTGTGGATCAATTAAATTGCGGGATAGTCTGTGTTGGTACGTGTGAGATCCACCTTTGCAAGTTTTTGGGGTTCATCTCATACTTCTGAAGATTTGACGGTGCTGCCTGTTCCATACTCCTCCTACTCCTCATCCTGCCTTTAGGGGTACAAACAATAGTAATTGGGGCCTAGTCTGCTTCTGTACGTGTGAGATACATACACTCTTTTTGATCATATTTCCTATTCCGCTATTCAATAAAAACCTTTGGGGATCAATTAAATTGCGGGATAGTCTGTGTTGGTATGTGTGAGATCCACCTTTGCAAGTTTTTGGGGTTCATCTCATACTTCTGAAGATTTGAGGGTGCTGCCTGTTCCAAACTCCTCCTACTCCTTATCCTGCCTTTAGGGGTACAAACAATAGTAATTGGGGCCTAGTGTGGTTGTGTACGTGTGATATACATACACTTTTTTTTGGATCATATTTTCTATTCCGCTATTTAATCAAAACCTTTGGGTATAAACAATTAAATTGCGTGATAGTCTGTGTCGGTACGTGTGAGATACACCTTTCCAATTTTTGGGGCGCATCTCATACTGCCGAGAATTGCAGGGCGCTTCAGTTTGCCTCCTGTTCCCAACTCCTCCTACTCCTCTTCCTCATCCTGCCTTTAGGGTACAAAAATATGTAATCGGGGCCTAGTTGGTGTTTGTACGTGTGAGATACACCATTTTGTAAAATTTGTCCTATTCCGCTATTCAATATACACCCTGTTTGAGTGTAAAAAATTAAATTGCGGGATAATCTGTATGGGTACATGTGAGATACACCTTTTTAAATTTGTTTGGCGCATCTCCTTCTACCGCCAAGGATTGCAGGGCGCTTCAGTTTGCCTCCTGTTCCCAACTCCTCCTACTCCTCTTCCTCATCCTGCCTTTAGAGTACAAAAAATTTGTAATCAGGGCCTAGTCTGTGTTTGTACGTGTGAGATACACTGTATTATAACATTTTTTCTATTCCGCTATTCAATATACACCCTTTTGGAGTGTAAGAAAATTAAATTACGGCATAGTCTGTATCGGTACGTGTGAGATACACCTTTTAAATTTGTTTGGCGCATCTACTTCCACCGCCAAGGATTGCAGGGCGCTTCAGTTTGCCTCCTGTTCCCAACTCCTCCTACTCCTCTTCCTCATCCTCCCTTTAGGGTACAAAAAATTTGAATCGGGGCCTAGTCTGTGTTTGTACGTGTGAGATACACCGTTTTTTTATCCTTTTTCCTATTCCGCTATTCAATATACACCCTTTTGGGGTAAAAAGCATTAAATTGCGGCATAGTTTGCATATTTGACTGTGAGATACACCCGTGCGATACTGTTGTTGTTTTGTTTCGCTATTCAATAAACACCTTTCTAGGGCAAGATTATAAATTACAGAAATATGAGGAGACCGTCAAATAGGGGCCGTGGCCTGGGTCGTGGTGCTGCTGGTAGAGCTCCTGTTGCAAGGAGAGGACGTGGTCGATCTGTGCCAGCTACATGCACAAGTGAAACACCTTCCACAAGTGTGAGTAGGCGACAGAACCTGCATCAGTATTTGGTAGGGCATAATGCGCCTCTAGACGTGATGAGGCCTGAAGAAGTACAGGCGATAGTAGATTGGGTTGCTGACAGTGCCTCCAGTTCCTTCACATTGTCTCCCACCCAGTCTACTGCAGAAAGGTCAGAGTTGGCACCTGCAGCCAATGTCCAACCGTCTTTCACCACACCCCCTTGGAAATCAGGCAAGCAGTCTGAGCCCCAATCCATACAGCAGTTTCTTCTTCTTTTTGAGGACTCTGTCAGCAGGGTTTCCCAGGGCCATCCACCTAGCCCTGCCCCAGAAGTTGAAGAGATTGAGTGCAGCGATGCCCAACCACTTATTTCTCAAGATGAGTACATGCAAGGACCATTGCAGCACGTCTCCGATGATGACGAAACGCAGGTGCCAACTGCTGTGGCGTTCAGCATTGTGGAGACCGACAAGGAGGGCAGGGGTGAAGACTGGGTGGAAGATGATGTGGAGGACGATGAGGTCCTCGACCCCACATGGAATGAACGTCATGCAGGTGACCTGAGTAGTTTGGAGGAAGAGGCGGTGGTCGCACAGAGCCACCAGCACAGCAGAAGAGGGAGCAGGGTGCAGAAGCGGAGTGGCCATGCCCTAGACACTACGCCCGCTACTGCCCAATGCAGCAAGGGAACGAGCACACCAAAGTCAGCTCAAAGGAGTTCTCTAGCGTGGAAGTTCTTTAGAAAATGTGCTGATGACAAGACACGAGTGGTTTGCACCCTGTGCAATCAGAGCCTGAAGCGAGGCATAAACCTTCTCAACCTAAGCACACCCTGCATGATCAGGCATCTAAGTGCAAAGCACGAGCTGCAGTGGAGTAGACACCTTCAAAACCAAGAAATGTCTCTGGCTCATCCTGCTTCCTCTTCTGCTGCAGTCTCGGCCACTCCAGCCACATCTGTAGTGATACCGGCACCTGCCACCCCGCAAACAGAGGATCTGTCAGCAACACCACCACCTGGGTCACCAACCATCTCCACAATGTCCCGTGGAAGCGTTCAGCTTTCCATCCCCCCAAACACTTGAGAGGAAGAGGAAGTACCCCCCTACCCACCCGCCTTTGAAATGCTGTCATTCCGTCTGGTGGAGACGCACAGTTTTAAAAACCTTATGTCGGTGGCTGTCCCACAGTACATCGTGCCCAGCCGTCACTACTTTTCCAGGCAAGCCATCCCTTCCCTGCACAACCAAGTGGGGGAAAAAATCAGGTGTGCACTGCGCAACGCCATCTGTGCCAAGGTCCACCTAACTACCGATACGTGGACCAGTAAGCACGGTCAGGGGCATTATATCTCCCTAACGGCACACTGGGTAAATGCAGTGGCGGATGGGCCTGAGGCGGATAGCAATTTGGCACATGTCCTTCCACCACCGAGGATTGCAGGGCGCTTCAGTTTGCCTCCTGTTCCTAACTCCTCCTACTCCGCTTCCTCATCCTCTACCGCCTCCTCACCCGGACAGCGTAACACCTTCACCACCAACTTCAGCACGGCCAGGGGTAAACGACAGCAGGCAGTTTTACAACTTGCCTGTTTGGGGGACAAACCACACACCGCGCAGGAGTTGTGGAGGAGCATGGAACAGCAGGCAAATGAGTGGTTGCTGCCAGCGAGCCTCAAGCCCGGCCTGGTGGTGTGCGATAATGGGCGAAATCTCATAGCAGCTCTGGGCCTAGCCGGTTTGACGCACATCCCTTGCCTGGCGCGTGTGCTGAATTTGGTGGTGCAGAGGTTCCTTAAAAACTACCCCGATATGTCAGAGCTGCTGCAGAAAGTGCGGGCCGTTTGTGCGCACTTTCGGCGTTCTCACCCTGCTGCTGCTCGCCTGGCAGCGCTGCAGCGTAACTTCGGCCTTCCCGCTCACCGCCTCATATGCGACGTGCCCACAAGGTGGAACTCCACCTTGCACATGCTGCAAAGACTGTGCGAGCAGCAGCAGGCCATAGTGGAGTTTCAGCTGCAGCACGCACGCGTGAGTCGCTCTGCGGAACAGCACCACTTCACCACCAATAACTGGGCCTCCATGAGAGACCTGTGTGCCTTGTTGCGCTGTTTTGAGTACTCCACCAACATGGCCAGTGGCGATGACGCCGTTCTCAGCTTAACTATCCCACTTCTATGCCTCCTTGAAAAAACAATTCGGGCGATGATGGAAGAGGATGTGGCACAGGATGAGGAGGAGGAGGAGGAGGAGGATGAGGAGGTAACATTTCCAAGGCTTTCAGGGCAGTCATTCGCAAGGGGCTCCGAGGGTGGGTTCCTGCACACACAAACGCCAGGGACACAATTGTCCAGCAGGGGCACAGTTCTGGAGGATGAGGAGGATGAGGAGGAGGAGCTGGAGGAGGAGATGGAACCATGTTCACAGCAGGGTGGCACCCAGGCCAGCTCATGGCCATCACTGTTGCGTGGCTGGGGGGATACAGAGGACACGGACGATACACCTCCCACAGAGGACAGCCTTTCGTTGCCTCTGGGCAGCCTGGCACACATGAGCGATTACATGCTGCAGTGTCTCCACAACGACCGCCGAGTTGCCCATATTCTAACTTGTGCTGATTACTGGGTGGCCACGCTGCTGGATCCCCGTTACAAGGACAACGTACCGTCCTTAATTCACTCACTGGAGCGCGATCGCAAGATGCGCGAGTACAAGCGCACGCTGGTAGACGCGATGCTGCTGGCATTCCCACCTGACAGCGGGGCCACAGTGGAAGCACAAGGCAGAGGAGGAGGAGGAGGAGGAGGAAGAGGTCGCCAACGCAACCAGGGCACCGCCAGCACCTCAGAAGGCAGGGTTAGCATGGCCGAAATGTGGAAAAGCTTTGTCAGCACGCCACAACAAACAGCAGCACCAGCAGCTCAGATGGAACGTCTTAGCAGGAGGCAGCATTTTACCAACATGGTGGAGCAATATGTGTGCACATGCCTACATGTAGTGAATGACGGGTCTGCCCCCTTCAACTTCTGGGTCTCCAAATTGGGCACATGGCCTGAGCTTGCCCTTTACGCCTTGGAGGTGCTGGCGTGCCCTGCAGCCAGTGTATTATCTGAACGGGTATTTAGCACGGCTGGGGGCGTTATAACAGACAAGCGCAGCCGCCTGTCCAGAGACAATGTGGACAAGCTCACGTTCATTAAAATGAACCAGGCATGGATCCCACGGGACTTTTCCGTACCTTGTGCAGAATAGCGATGGATACCGACCTTACCCACCCATTGTTCCATTTTTGCTCTTTCTCACTCTTTTGGGGTGTACCCTCATTTAAAATTTGTGAAAAGAAGCAGTGTTGGCTTCCTCGTTCTCCTCAGGGCCAGATTAATGTAGGGGCTATTGGAGCTGCAGCTCCAGGCCCCTACCTTTTATATAGGCCCCGGTATGGCCATATTCACTGTTACCGCTCTTCTGTCACTTGTAAACACAGAAGTCTGGCTTCTATGCTCGCTTCCCCAGGCAGCTCCCTCAGAACCTCCCCACACAGCACGAAGGCCGGACAATGAGGGACAGTTGCCGATGCATGGATGTGTTTATGGGCTTCAGAGACAGCATCCCATGTTGAATTAGGCATGCATGGCTGTACCCTTCCTCCTCTGGGTGCATGCCAAGGCACGGCCCTTAAGGCCCTTCAAAATCCTCAGCACCAAGCCCCTGATGCTCTTAATCTGGCCCTGGTCCTCCTCCACCGCCGCTTCCACCTACACCGCCCATAGGTGTGCGCAGCCTATTGCATTAGGGTGTGCACCCCAAAGTTTAAATACACATGCATGTGTTTGCCTACATGTACATGGCCCCGATACATTACTCTCCCTGCTGGCAAAGTGAAATAGAGCAGAGCAGGTCCGAGGGAGATCTTTCTCACTGGCAAACAGAGCGATAATGCTAATGTGCCCTAGGTGATTAGGGTGTGCCCAGGCACACCCTGTGCGCACGCCTATGACACCGCCACATCCACCACCACCTCAACCTCCCCCCTACTCCATATGGGCCTCGTCCTTCAGAGATGAAGAACATTGTTTTATTTTTCTGTTTTTTTTTTTGTTGTTTTAAGTTATTTCCCTATCCACATTTGTTTGCAGAGCACTTGCCATGCTCTTAACTACGTTTTGCTGCCATTTGCAGCACTCTAGACCTTTCCTTTGGTGTTTTAGAGCCATTTTAGTGCCTGAAAGTTCGGAATGGGGTTCGGTGTCCGGGAAAAGTTCGGCAATAGTCCGGGACACGGACCCGGACTTTTTTTAAAGTTCGGCCGAACCCGCCGAACTCGGACATCCAGGTGTCCGCTCAACTCTACTTGTAAACAACCAACTTGGAAAGGGGGAAAGCCTGCTGTTGAATAATGAATTGCTCACTGTGAAGTGGAAGAACTAATAGAATGTTTTCATCCTGTCTTCCATTCATGCAGATACGATAGTCCAAATTTGCACGATAACTGGTGTTGTTCAGAAGCCCCTCTGTGTCCACGACTTTAACATTAACATGGAAGGGGTGGACTTCAATGACCAGATGATGAAGCCGTACTTAATTCCCTGTAAAACCAGACACAGGTACCAAAAATATCTGTATATATATTTCAATTGGTTCTGTACAACACTTTTGTGCTGTACAAAGCAACAGGAAGAAGTGGATCCTTCCTAAAACTTCAGGAAGAGATCATCATGGCCCTTTTGTATCCAATCCCCAAATACAGATGCAGTTAGCTGGCTGCATGAGAGACGTTTTCTAAATATCCTCCTTGGTACTGTGACCCAAAAGTCACCCCAAAAAAAGATTTAGGAATTGGGCTTGACACTCGCTTTTTTTGTCCCTCCTCTCCTGGCCCATCTGGTCTCTGCTTCAAGGACTACTTCCATTGCTACAGCATGCTAGTGGAGTATTAGTTTAGGGTACAGCACGGCACAGTCTAAGGCACACAATTCATACACAAGGGTCTCGAAAGATGTTAGATAGTCAAGAAACATTATTGCATTTTGAGAGCCTGGAAAGTTTACACTTACAGTTTTTATAAGTTAAAAAAGTAATAAAAAATAAATAAAAAATGAAGTTTTGAGTTAATGTTCTGTTAATACTGGTGTTTAATGGTTAACCATCCTTGTTTGTTTTGCAGGAATACCATTCAGCTGCAGCACTGATCTGAATATTCTGACAGCAGCAGGGGGGTGCTTTCATAATATATACTGTATATCAGTGCTTGCAACGCTGTCGATTTCTCATCTGCAGTTATAAAAAAAAGAGGGTATATGCCTAGGAACGGGGGCCTGGGGTTGCCAGTGGGTGGATTGCTTCTATGCTTTGGCATATATCTATTTGATTTTTTTTTGGCACAGAATTGTATTAAAAAAAGTTGTTGTTTTATTGTGTTAGTTTTATATTGTTACTGTATTTTATTCTAAATCGTTGTTGTTTGCGTTACAGGAATATCAATCAGCTGCAGCACTGATCTGTTTATTCTGACAGCAACAGGGTTTTGCTTGCAGAATACATACGTCAGCACTTGCAGCGCTGCTGGAGGAGATTTATCATCTGCAATTAAAAAAAGAGCATGTATGCCCAAGAATGGGGTCCTGGGGTGGTCAGTGGGTGGATTGCTCCTATGTGTCGGCATATATATATTTTTTTGGCACAGATTTCAATTTGAAATTTTTTTTTATTAAGTTAATGTTATATTGTTACTGGCTTACATTCAATAGTGGCAGGGGGGTGCTCGCGTTTGGAGCATGCGTGCTAAGGTGCCGGACTAGCCTACCGGGATACCGGGAGATTTCCCGATAGGCCGACTGCCCTGGGGCCGCTTTGAGAGCAGCAGCACTCAGAGGGCCCGCCCGCCCGCAAGTTCCGGCCACCCGCCCGCAAGTTCCGGAAGCCCGCCCACCCGCAAGTTCCGCCACTGTGTGATATTTGGGGGAGTGGCCGCCATTGTCTGCTCGCTGCTAAGGGGAGGCTGGGCAGTATCACTGCAGACCGCCTATTCTCTCCGCCCTTAGCTTCAGAGAGAGAAGCTGAAGGCAGACGCAGAAAGTCAGCTGATCGGCTGACGACCAATAGAGTGAGGGGGAGGAGCTCTGCTCTCTGCTGGGAGACCCACACGTCAGAAGAAGCATCCCTGCAGACACGTGTGAAGAGGCACTGAGGCTGAGGGGGAATCGACTGACAAAGTAAGTAATAATCAGCAGTGCAATTGACCCCATCCTCCACCACCACTGCCCCCTGCTGATCTCACCACCCCCACAGATCTTATCCCTGATAGGATGGGGGGCAGCAGTGGCGGTGGGGAGGATGGCACCCCCCATCACTACTGCCACTAATCTCCCCTCACCTCTATAGCTGCCACTGATCCCAACCCCCTCACCACCACCACTGATCC
This sequence comes from Pelophylax lessonae, assembly GCF_965119305.1. Lineage (NCBI taxonomy): Eukaryota > Metazoa > Chordata > Amphibia > Anura > Ranidae > Pelophylax > Pelophylax lessonae. The sequence continues at coordinate 378,329,643 of NC_138772.1, read as the reverse complement.
AAACCCCACCACCACCACCCCTGCCACTGATCCCACCCGCCTCACCACCACCACTGCCCCCGATCCTACCCCCCTCACCACCACCACCGATCCCACCCCCCTCATCACCACCACCACTGCCACTGATCCCACCCCCCTCACCGCCACCACCACCGCTGCCACCAATCCCACCTCCCTCACCACCACCCCTGCTGCCACTGATCCCACCCCCCTCACCATCACCACCACCGCTGCCACCAATCCCACCCCCTCACCACCACCCCTGCTGTCACTGATCCCTCCCCCCTCACCATCACCGCTGCCACTGATCCCACCCCCCTTACCACCACCGCTGCCACCGATCCCACCCCCCTCACCACCACCACCACCGCTGCCACCAATACCACCCCCTCACCACCACCCCTGCTGCCACTGATCCCACCCCCCTCACCACCACCACTGCCACCATTCCCACCCCCCTCACCACCACCACCACCACCACCGCTGCCACCAATCCCACCCCCCTCACCACCACCACCACTGCTGCCACCAATTCCACCCCCCTCACCACCACCCCTGCTGCCACTGATCCCACCCCCCTCACCATCACCGCTGCCACCAATCCCACCCCCCTCACCACCACCCCTGCTGCCACTGATCCCACCCCCTCCCCATCACCGCTGCCACTGATCCCACCCCCCTCACCACCATCCCTGCTGACACTGATCCCACCCCCTCTCCATCACCGCTGCCACTGATCCCACCCCCCTTACCACCACCGCTGCCACCGATCCCACCCCCCTCACCACCACCCCCTGCTGCCACTCATCCCACCCCCCTCATCACTACCACAATTGCTGCCACCGATCCCACCCCCCTTACCACCATCACCGCTGCCACTGATCCCACCCCCCTCACCACCACCACCGCTGCCACCGATCCCACCCTCCTCATTACCACAACCGCTGCCACCGATCCCACCCCCCTCACCACCACCGCTGCCACTGATCTAACCCCCCTCACAACCGCCAACACTGCCACTGATCCCACCCCCTCACCACCACTGCCACAGATCCCACCCCCCTCACCACCACCACTGCCACTGATCCCACCCCCCCCTCACCACCACCATCATCACCACTGCTGCCACTGATTCCACCCTCTTCACTACCACTGCTGCCACCCCCTCACCACATCCACTACCACTTATCCCACCCCCTCAGCACTGCCACTGATATCACCCTCCTCAACACTACAGCCAGGGCTGCTGTTAGAAATTATAGGGGTCCTGAATAGCCTACCAGACCTCTTTTTTATCCTGAAGCTATTCTCCCATACCTTGCAGCAGCCGGCAGCAGAAAAAAGAGAAGAAGCCATCAGCGCTGCTGTAGGGGCACAAAGGACAGCAGGGGAAAAGAGGTCATCAACAGTGGTTTACTAGAACAGATCTCCTGTTGCCCCCCCCCCCCTCTGCAGCAACTAAAAACTGGTGGGAGGGAGAGAAGATGAAGCCAGCAGCGCTTTGAGGAAGGGGGACGCATACAGGGGAGCCTGGGCAGCAGGGAAAAGCGGGAATCTGATCATGGACAGGAGGGGGTAATCAGTATAGAGGGGGGCAATTGCAAGAACCAAAGCAGCAGGAGAGGGAGGAGGAAAAGCCAGCTTTCAGCTGCTGCAGGGAGACCCATACAGGAGATTGGTTCCTGTAATTTTCCTCCCGCCGAACCAGTCACCCCCCTTTTCCATGATCTGATTCCTCCTACTGCTTGGGCCCTCCTGCTGAACTGATGGGTCCTGGGCCTTATACAGGAGGCCCGTACCCAGCTCACTCCTCTTGGCCCTGCTTCCTAGCTGGGGGGGGGGTTGCCTAGGGTGTCAAAAATCTTTCCACCAGCCCTGGTGGCACCTGTATAGTTATGGCTGCAGCTAGGCCGGGGAAGGCCAGTAGTGACGTAATGGCACTGGGCAGTGTCATTTTTATAGGAAGGCACTGATCTTGGACTGGGTGGTGGAGCGCGCCTTTCTACACCAGGGGCGGGTAAGACTGGACCCCTCCGCAGCCTCTGACATCTCCTGTAAGTGTCTGCACAGCTTCTGACATCTCCTGTACGTGTCTGCACAGCCTCTGACATCTCCTGTACGTGTCTGCACAGCCTCTGAAATCTCCTGTATGTGGCTGCATAGCATCTGACATCTCCTGTACGTGTCTGCACAGCCTTTGACATCTCCTGTATGTGTCTGCACAGCCTCTGACATCTCCTCTACATGTCTGCACAGCCTCTGACATCTCCTGTACGTGTCTGCACAGCCTCTGACATCTCCTGTACCATGTCTGCAACCTTTGACATCTCCTGTATCATGTCTGCAACCTCTGACATCTCCTGTACCATGTTTGCAGCCTCTGACATCTCTTGTGCCATGTCTGCAACCTCTGACATCTCCTGTACCACGTGCGCACAGCCTCTGGCATCTCCTGTACCATGTGCGCACAGCCTCTGGCATCTCCTGTACCATGTCCGCACAGCCTCTGACATCTCCTGTACCATTAAAAAAGAATAGAGCTCAAATGCAAAAGAAATAACTACCAAATCTGAAGACAATCCATAAATAAAAATGGGGGTTTGGTCCCACCATATGGCCATATCGTGCTCAAGTCCACTACTGCGTCAAAGTACCCCATTATCAGTGGGTCCTACACTATCCATGAAAAAGAGATGAATCCAGCCTTTCTAACCCTTGGAGATAATACTCCTTGCTGGGAAGGATGTGCAAATGCACTACAGGGGACTCCTCCTATATCCACTTGATGGTGGACACTGATTGAGTACAGGTGTGTGTGGGGGGTGGGGAGGGTTGCTCAACCTCGATAGTCTGGTCAGACCGAATACATAATAAACAGGCAAAAAATTTGGGGGAGCATACCCATGTATTTCTAAAGCTGCTGCAGCTATGAACCAAAAGACATGTATATTAAAAAAGAATAGCGCGCAAATGCAAAAGAAATAACTACCAAATCTGAAGACAATCCATAAATAAAAATGGGGGTTTGGTCCCACCATATGGCCATATCGTGCTCAAGCCCACTACTGCGTCAAAGTACCCCATTATCAGTGGGTCCTACACTATCCATGAAAAAGAGATGAATCCAGCCTTTCTAACCCTTGGAGATAATACTCCTTGCTGGGAAGGATGTGCAAATGCACTACAGGGGACTCCTCCTATATCCACTTGATGGTGGACACTGATTGAGTACAGGTGTGTGTGGGGGGGGGGGGGGTGGGGAGGGTTGCTCAACCTCGATAGTCTGGTCAGACCGAATACATAATAAACAGGCAAAAAATTTGGGGGAGCATACCCATGTATTTCTAAAGCTGCTGCAGCTATGAACCAAAAGACATGTATATTAAAAAAGAATAGCGCGCAAATGCAAAAGAAATAACTACCAAATCTGAAGACAATCCATAAATAAAAATGGGGGTTTGGTCCCACCATATGGCCATATCGTGCTCAAACCCACTACTGCGTCAAAATACCCCATTATCAGTGGGTCCTACACTATCCATGAAAAAGAGATGAATCCAGCCTTTCTAACCCTTGGAGATAATACTCCTTGCTGGGAAGGATGTGCAAATGCATTTGCGCGCTATTCTTTTTTAATATACATGTCTTTTGGTTCATAGCTGCAGCAGCTTTAGAAATACATGGGTATGCTCCCCCAAATTTTTTGCCTGTTTATTATGTATTCGGTCTGACCAGACCATCGAGGTTGAGCAACCCTCCCCACCCCCCCCCACACACACCTGTACTCAATCAGTGTCCACCATCAAGTGGATATAGGAGGAGTCCCCTGTAGTGCATTTGCACATCCTTCCCAGCAAGGAGTATTATCTCCAAGGGTTAGAAAGGCTGGATTCATCTCTTTTTCATGGATAGTGTAGGACCCACTGATAATGGGGTACTTTGACGCAGTAGTGGGCTTGAGCACGATATGGCCATATGGTGGGACCAAACCCCCATTTTTATTTATGGATTGTCTTCAGATTTGGTAGTTATTTCTTTTGCATTTGCGCGCTATTCTTTTTTAATATACATGTCTTTTGGTTCATAGCTGCAGCAGCTTTAGAAATACATGGGTATGCTCCCCCAAATTTTTTGCCTGTTTATTATGTATTCGGTCTGACCAGACTATCGAGGTTGAGCAACCCTCCCCACCCCCCCCACACACACCTGTACTCAATCAGTGTCCACCATCAAGTGGATATAGGAGGAGACCCCTGTAGTGCATTTGCACATCCTTCCCAGCAAGGAGTATTATCTCCAAGGGTTAGAAAGGCTGGATTCATCTCTTTTTCATGGATAGTGTAGGACCCACTGATAATGGGGTACTTTGACGCAGTAGTGGGCTTGAGCACGATATGGCCATATGGTGGGACCAAACCCCCATTTTTATTTATGGATTGTCTTCAGATTTGGTAGTTATTTCTTTTGCATTTGCGCGCTATTCTTTTTTAATATACATGCCTTTTGGTTCATAGCTGCAGCAGCTTTAGAAATACATGGGTATGCTCCCCCAAATTTTTTGCCTGTTTATTATGTATTCGGTCTGACCAGACTATCGAGGTTGAGCAACCCTCCCCACCCCCCCCCCCCCACACACACCTGTACTCAATCAGTGTCCACCATCAAGTGGATATAGGAGGAGTCCCCTGTAGTGCATTTGCACATCCTTCCCAGCAAGGAGTATTATCTCCAAGGGTTAGAAAGGCTGGATTCATCTCTTTTTCATGGATAGTGTAGGACCCACTGATAATGGGGTACTTTGACGCAGTAGTGGGCTTGAGCACGATATGGCCATATGGTGGGACCAAACCCCCATTTTTATTTATGGATTGTCTTCAGATTTGGTAGTTATTTCTTTTGCATTTGCGCGCTATTCTTTTTTAATATACATGTCTTTTGGTTCATAGCTGCAGCAGCTTTAGAAATACATGGGTATGCTCCCCCAAATTTTTTGCCTGTTTATTATGTATTCGGTCTGACCAGACTATCAAGGTTGAGCAACCCTCCCCACCCCCCCCCACACACACCTGTACTCAATCAGTGTCCACCATCAAGTGGATATAGGAGGAGTCCCCTGTAGTGCATTTGCACATCCTTCCCAGCAAGGAGTATTATCTCCAAGGGTTAGAAAGGCTGGATTCATCTCTTTTTCATGGATAGTGTAGGACCCACTGATAATGGGGTACTTTGACGCAGTAGTGGGCTTGAGCACGATATGGCCATATGGTGGGACCAAACCCCCATTTTTATTTATGGATTGTCTTCAGATTTGGTAGTTATTTCTTTTGCATTTGCGCGCTATTCTTTTTTAATATACATGTCTTTTGGTTCATAGCTGCAGCAGCTTTAGAAATACATGGGTATGCTCCCCCAAATTTTTTGCCTGTTTATTATGTATTCGGTCTGACCAGACTATCGAGGTTGAGCAACCCTCCCCACCCCCCCCACACACACCTGTACTCAATCAGTGTCCACCATCAAGTGGATATAGGAGGAGTCCCCTGTAGTGCATTTGCACATCCTTCCCAGCAAGGAGTATTATCTCCAAGGGTTAGAAAGGCTGGATTCATCTCTTTTTCATGGATAGTGTAGGACCCACTGATAATGGGGTACTTTGACGCAGTAGTGGGCTTGAGCACGATATGGCCATATGGTGGGACCAAACCCCCATTTTTATTTATGGATTGTCTTCAGATTTGGTAGTTATTTCTTTTGCATTTGCGCGCTATTCTTTTTTAATATACATGTCTTTTGGTTCATAGCTGCAGCAGCTTTAGAAATACATGGGTATGCTCCCCCAAATTTTTTGCCTGTTTATTATGTATTCGGTCTGACCAGACTATCGAGGTTGAGCAACCCTCCCCACCCCCCCCCCCCACACACCTGTACTCAATCAGTGTCCACCATCAAGTGGATATAGGAGGAGACCCCTGTAGTGCATTTGCACATCCTTCCCAGCAAGGAGTATTATCTCCAAGGGTTAGAAAGGCTGGATTCATCTCTTTTTCATGGATAGTGTAGGACCCACTGATAATGGGGTACTTTGACGCAGTAGTGGGCTTGAGCACGATATGGCCATATGGTGGGACCAAACCCCCATTTTTATTTATGGATTGTCTTCAGATTTGGTAGTTATTTCTTTTGCATTTGCGCGCTATTCTTTTTTAATATACATGCCTTTTGGTTCATAGCTGCAGCAGCTTTAGAAATACATGGGTATGCTCCCCCAAATTTTTTGCCTGTTTATTATGTATTCGGTCTGACCAGACTATCGAGGTTGAGCAACCCTCCCCACCCCCCCCCCCCCCACACACACCTGTACTCAATCAGTGTCCACCATCAAGTGGATATCGGAGGAGTCCCCTGTAGTGCATTTGCACATCCTTCCCAGCAAGGAGTATTATCTCCAAGGGTTAGAAAGGCTGGATTCATCTCTTTTTCATGGATAGTGTAGGACCCACTGATAATGGGGTACTTTGACGCAGTAGTGGGCTTGAGCACGATATGGCCATATGGTGGGACCAAACCCCCATTTTTATTTATGGATTGTCTTCAGATTTGGTAGTTATTTCTTTTGCATTTGCGCGCTATTCTTTTTTAATATACATGTCTTTTGGTTCATAGCTGCAGCAGCTTTAGAAATACATGGGTATGCTCCCCCAAATTTTTTGCCTGTTTATTATGTATTCGGTCTGACCAGACTATCGAGGTTGAGCAACCCTCCCCACCCCCCCCCCCCACACACACCTGTACTCAATCAGTGTCCACCATCAAGTGGATATAGGAGGAGTCCCCTGTAGTGCATTTGCACATCCTTCCCAGCAAGGAGTATTATCTCCAAGGGTTAGAAAGGCTGGATTCATCTCTTTTTCATGGATAGTGTAGGACCCACTGATAATGGGGTACTTTGACGCAGTAGTGGGCTTGAGCACGATATGGCCATATGGTGGGACCAAACCCCCATTTTTATTTATGGATTGTCTTCAGATTTGGTAGTTATTTCTTTTGCATTTGCGCGCTATTCTTTTTTAATATACATGTCTTTTGGTTCATAGCTGCAGCAGCTTTAGAAATACATGGGTATGCTCCCCCAAATTTTTTGCCTGTTTATTATGTATTCGGTCTGACCAGACTATCGAGGTTGAGCAACCCTCCCCACCCCCCCCACACACACCTGTACTCAATCAGTGTCCACCATCAAGTGGATATAGGAGGAGTCCCCTGTAGTGCATTTGCACATCCTTCCCAGCAAGGAGTATTATCTCCAAGGGTTAGAAAGGCTGGATTCATCTCTTTTTCATGGATAGTGTAGGACCCACTGATAATGGGGTACTTTGACGCAGTAGTGGGCTTGAGCACGATATGGCCATATGGTGGGACCAAACCCCCATTTTTATTTATGGATTGTCTTCAGATTTGGTAGTTATTTCTTTTGCATTTGCGCGCTATTCTTTTTTTAATATACATGTCTTTTGGTTCATAGCTGCAGCAGCTTTAGAAATACATGGGTATGCTCCCCCAAATTTTTTGCCTATCTCCTGTACCATGTCCGCACAGCCTCTGACATCTCCTGTACCATGTCCGCACAGCCTCTGACATCTCCTGTACCATGTCCGCACAGCCTCTGAGATCTCCTGTACCATGTCCGCACAGCCTCTGACATCTCCTGTACCATGTCTGCACAGCCTCTGACATCTCCTGTACCATGTTCGCTCAGCCTCTGACATCTCCTGTACCATGTCTGCAACCTCTGACATCTCCTGTACCATGTGTGCAACCTCTGACATCTCCTGTACCATGTCTGCAACCTCTGACATCTCCTGTACCATGTCTGCAACCTCTGACATCTCCTGTACCATGTCTGCAACCTCTGACATCTCCTGTACCATGTCTGCAACCTCTGACATCTCTTGTACCATGCCTGCAACCTCTGACATCTCCTGTGCCATGTCCGCACAGCCTATGACCATCTCTTGTCTTTTATCGTGTCTGCAGTCTCTGAGGGGGAGTCTGGAGAGGAGTCAGGAGTGGGAGTGCCCCCGGGATGGGGGTCACGGGAGAAGTCAGATGTATGTGGACTGTGGAGAGAAGACCCAGATAAACCCAGAGCCAACAAGCTGGAGCCAACTGACTGAGCCCTGCATGGTGCACCTGAGAGGAGGTCAGTGACAGCTTCGCCAGACCAGTCTGAGTAGGGGGTCAGTGACGTAAGGGGGAAGTGAATACAGTAATGTAAGGGGGCATTGATATAAAGGCCCCCCCCCTTATATCAGTAACCCCCCCCTTTCTTTCTGCGGAAGGTGGTCTCTGGTCACATTTCCAGAGTTCCAGGGGTCCCCGTTTACATCAGAGTCTGCAGGATTCCCCATTACAGTGCAAGGGGGAACTCTGCGGATCCTCATGTAAAGGCAAACTTTGATTATTTTTTATTCTGGTAATATATCATCATCGCACTAAGTGGACGGTTCTTGATAATTGCTCCACTTTTAACTGGAATTTGCTCTTATGTATGTATGTATGTATGTATGTATCTATCTATCTATCTATACATATATATATATATATATATATCAAACCCTATGTGATTTCATATCTGTCTTATCTACATATAATACATGCTTCATATGTGCTTTAAAATGCATGGTTTTCCCTTTTATGATCAAGAAATTAATGACGCTATGCTGTTGGGCCGGTATAATAATGCTATTGGGCTGGTATGAAATTGTTTCCAGGGCTGGTTTTTATTCCCAGTCCAGCCCTGTGCATGCTCCTTTCTCAGGCGACCGCAAGACCCACATTTCCAAGTCCCCCTGATATGCTGCTTCGAGATGGACTCAAGAGAGTACCCAAAATTACTCTAGGTTACTCTATCTTTCAATTATTTGGATCTCCGGTAAGTGATCCCTGGATTGTTCCTGATGTATTTTTTAAGAATACTGTAGAGTCATTGGTCAATAACTACCAATGCTTCTGGAGAATCCCTTTCACCTGGCCATGTTGCCTATCAAAAGTTGTAAATAGTCTAACTGTATCCGTGGGTGTCTTAATGTGTTTTTTAAAAAGCACCTCCTCTCGAGTGGACTTTTTTACTTTATTGAAGGCCTTTTTAAGGAAACTCACAAAGTAGCCTCCTTGTAAGAGTCTATTCCTTAGGGCATTAGCTTGAATAAAAAAATCATCATTACTAGAGAGTATCCGTCGTAGCCTAAGGTATTGACCAAAAGGTATACTTTTTAACAAAAGTTCAGGGTGAAAGCTGTTGGCATGGAGCAAGGTGTTCCCTGCTGTGGGTTTTCGATACAGTGTTGTTTCTATGGATCCATCATGTTGTTTAATGATCTCAATATCTAAGAATGTAATCCTTTCAGGGTTCTCCTCCATGGTGAATTTTAAATTGAATTGGTTATCATCTAACATGGATCTAAAAACCTGTAAGTCCCCCAGGGACCCTGTCAAAACAATATAACATCATCTACATAACTATACCATAATGGTATATAGTCCCAAAATCTAGTATATTTGTCGTCAGGTAATATTGACTGCTCCCACCCCTTAGGTACAGGTTGGCATAAGTGGGCGCACAACATATGCCCGTAGCCACCCCCTGCACCTGGAGGTAGTGGAAGCCATTATACATGAACACATTTCTGGTCAGTATAATGAGAACAAACCTGCTGTATGGCCAAGAGTCTTTATCTCTTTCTCTTAAAAATTCACTAACAACCGCAATACAGCACTTCAATGTCCAGAGTAACCAAGCAACAAACTTTCTACTCCTATTGGATGACACATTGCTTTGTCCCATAAACGGGACACAGGCATCATCAAATTTGCTGCCTTAGAATGTATTTTTCCAGACTTGAGAGGAGGAGATAAAAAAATTATCCAACGGGAAGCAAGATGACACAACATGTTACAAGCCACTATGGCACCTGGCCTTAACGAGGCCATGAGTTTTAAACCTTATTTGTAGGTCAGATATTTTGTTATACAAGGTCTGGCATGTGGTCCTTCATTTCTTAGTTTTCTTGTCTCTTTTTATATGCTCTGGTGTTTGCGACTTATCCCTCCCTGTTTGTATATAGGTCTGTCAATATAGTCCACATTGAGTAACAGTGGTTCTGCCTCTAGGTGATTGCCAGAAACACTGTTGCTTTATCTGTAGATCCTGTAGTTGGGGTTTATGTGATTGGTTTAATGTTTGACTATTAATATGAGAATTTGTGTATTTATATGTTTTTTTAATGCAGTTTTCATGTATTAACCACCCTAAGATGGTATTTAGGCTTCAGCAGATTGGTGGATCTGTGATTGGTCGCTGTCTTTTGGGCGGCATATGCATCTCACATGGCCACCCCCGGCTATCTGAGTTATGGCCTTTGTTCCACCTCGGGTGGTTTACTCCTCCCCTTTTTCCTTTTCCACCACTCCCCAGTGTTATCTGTTTTGAGGTTGGTTGGGGACTTCTATCCTCGTTAGATGGAAGTGAGGCTTGGATTCTGCCACACTGGGTGCCATATTGCGCATGCGTGGCGGGTGGAACGCACGCGGTGTCCTGATGCAGATTGATGCGGTTGAGGCGCGATAACATGGGGACATATAAGGACTCCCTTAGAAGCATACTGTCCCTCTCTAAAGGTGGACGGTTGTCTTGCTCTGAGGCAGTGATAGGAGGTAACATACATGGAGGAGGTACATATGTATCATAACAATATATCATGAGAGAAGAATGGTGCATAGACCATGTAGGTTCTTTTTGAGCATTATTTTACAAATATACTTTCCTCTCTCTCTTTTTTCTTTACAGTGCCTTTGTAGATGTTATATTTTTAAGTTGCCTTTTGGCAATATCGCTTCTGTAGGTGGGATCATTTGTCGTTCCTATGACCGCCCAAAAGACGTGCTTGTTTTGACCTGCAGCGGGTCTAGCTGATCTTGCTGTAAGTTCTCTTGGGGGATGTCACCCAATTGAAATATTTCATATTGAACATGTATTTGAATCCAAATGAATCATGGCACTGCATTGATGTATGTATGCAATTTATGTTTATTGTGTTTAGCAGAATATGATTTCCTTCAACATTGGTCCTGAGGAAGCTACGCATTAAAGCACAATGCATTGACCAGCAGAGGCGACCCAATGTACAGACACCCTCTTTGGGTATTGTAACACAGGATGTACTAAGCAAGGGAGGTGCTGTGTAAGGGTCATAGTCTGTATCCACATGCTGCTTGTATGATTTCAATGTTTTATTTTCTGTACCTCTGGATGTCTTACAAAAATCCTATTTTTCAAAAAACATATGTATAAATAAAATATTGTGATACTTTTATAGAAAAAATTGAGTTGGTCTCATTCTATTGCCAGTAAAGTCCATCTTTTGCAAGACTAGGTTCTGCGTTGTTTTGTCTAAATTGTATATTTTGGGATGTGGCATGGGTAGAGGTCACCCTTTGTGAGGTCAAGGAAAAGTTCTCTCCAGGAGCATAGGGGAGCATCATCTGCCAGGAAAGTGGATAACTGGGTAACCTCATGTTTTCCTTCCCCTAGACTAAAACAAGCATTGAAACTTTGTAGTTGAGGAGGCAGCCCTACTATAAGGGTGGATTTCTACTTTTCATGGCATTTGGCTTTAAAATGGAATACACACTTCAATAATTCCAGAAACTGATGCCATAGTATCTATTACTTTTTACTTTCTCTAGATTAAGACTGGCCTGGAGGCTGCTTAAACACTCAAGAGGAAGCACACAGCATTGGACTTGGCTAGCATCGGGTGCTTGTGTGTGATTAGACCTAGGAGTGAACATCTTCAGACTATGGTAATTGGCTAGTTTTCTTATGGTAGAATGCAGTGGCGGCTAGTGTATTGGGGGCTCAGGGTCACCGCCCCCCCATCCATGCATGTATTTCAATGGGATTTTTTGTTTTGAACCATGTGACTAGAGCCAGAGGCTCTCAAAGGCTAAAAAAAAGGGTGGGCTTGGGCGCAGAGCACTGCGCCCCAAGCCCACCCAGTTGTGTGACAATAGCGAATGAATATTCGCTATTGTCACATGGATCCGCCTCCTGGCCAATCAGGAAGCGGGTCCTGAGACCTGTTTCTTGATTGGCCAAAAGTAGAATCCATGCCATTGGGCATGGGGGAGGAGACACTTCTACTGAGGGGGAAGAAGCCGAAGCTGAAGCTGCCGCCGCTGCCGCTGAAGGTGAGTGAGCCATGGGGGAGTCCGGGGTCCAGGGGGGTCCAGTGTCCTGGTGTGGTCCTGGTGTGCGGCCTGGTGGGGGCCGGGGGGGTGTATGGGGCAGTCCGTCTGCCGCCCCCCCTGGCCCATGGAGCACCAGCCGCCACTGTTAGAATGTATGAATTACTGTATAGGCAAAATTGGGTATCTTCTGAAAACAGGACTGCAATAAAAAAAAAAAATATAGTGCTCCTTACAAAGTACAGGATAGGAACTAAATGATATGATGCTTTGAATGCATGGGTAAATTTATATTTAAAAGATCACTTTGAAGTTGTTAAGGAAGCTCTTTAAGGAATGTAAAACACAGTTATCTGTCAAGAAAAAATATTATCAATGTCTTCATAGCATGTATGGCTCTCTTCCGACCTCTTATCGTGAATACTTTACTGCTTGTGATGCTAAATTTTAAACAGCAAAGAACTCTGTTCTGACTTTGATGTCCAAGGGTGATTGCTGGTTAGAGACTGGGGAGCTGGAGACCTCTAGTGTCAGCAAAAAAAAAAAAAGAGACAGACAGACATCCAAAACAATGGGGCACAACACGTATACATGGTTCATAAAGAAGAATGCAAAGTCTGGATGAGTGATTAACTATATTAGCCTGCATGTGAACAAGCTACCAGTATTTGAACGATTGTGCCCTGTCTCTATTTTTAAAGCAGTACTATACTAAACGATTTTTAAAGCAGTACTAAACTAAATGACTGTGCCCTGTTACTATTTTTATAGCAGAACTAAACTCTCTTAGTCAACATTACCTATATTTATCCCTTATGCTGCTCGCATTAGTAAATAGATAGGAAGATATATTATATTATTATATATTATATTATGTTTTCTTGTTTTATACATTTTTTTTAACATTTCTTTAGTTGCTGCCCGGTTTCAGGCAAAATGATGTTATATGTCCAAAGGAGTCTTCATGGACATGTTTTTTTTCCTTCACCTGGAGGAGGGTTTTCTCAGCTAAGCAGTCCATCCTGCCTGCATGAAGATTTATGCTGCTCACAGATGATCCGGCTCCAACGGCATGACCTCCATGCAAGGTTCTCACCCAGTCTCAGCTGAGACAATCTTAGGCTTTGACAAAGCACAGTTTATGTGTGAAACGCATTAGTCATTCCTCCCCTGCTTGTACATGTTTTTTTTTTATGATTTTATATGATTAAAGGCATTTTGGATCTCAGGATTGATGTGCAGCCATCCGGATTTCTTTTCCTCGAATCCTGACTGCATGCCTGCGCTAAGGGCAGATGGATTCCAGGAAATAAATGCCACATAAATCATCTGCCCTTACTCAAAATGGCCAAGGCTAAAAAATGCTAGGATGTTGATGTTTTTCAAAGTGGTTTCTCAACAAAATAAAGTATGGAGATGGGTGAGTTTGCTTTTCCATAATTAAGGAAAGGAGACATAAAAGAATTAAAGAGAAAGTCCACCCAAACACTAAAATGGCTACATCTACAGGCATCCGTGATCTAAGACTAACCTATATAGCCCTGTAAAGAGGAAATTAGTATACATAACTTTTCTAAAGGCACTCCGATCTGGTCCCATGCTGAGTGGTCAGCGGTGGCTTTTCTGTGAAGGCGGGTGCAGAGGAGGCAACCGGCAACGGAAGCCTCATAGTAACTCTATGGGTGATCGTCACTCCCCATTCATTTCACAGCCATTGTCAGCTGTGTCCTCTGCAGACTTGGAGACTGGACTGGAGCAGCTTCAAAAAAAGGAAGTAGGTATAGTGATTTATTCTTTACAGGGCTAGATAGGTTAGTCTTAGATCATGGATGCCTGTAGATGTAGCTATTTTAGTGTTAGGGTGGACCTACCCTTTTACATAGGTCACATTGATTCTCCACAATTAAATTGAAAGATAGACTTTACTAAAAGTAAACCTGTGGTTTACCCATGTAGGACAAAGCAATAGGTTTGCTTTAATACTTTTTACCCATCAACACATACCCACCATTTCTTTGCCCCTTTGCTGCTTTCAATTGTAGAGAGTGAGGTAAGCTATGAGCTATGAGCTGCTCTTGTGGGAGCTTACACAAAAATAAAGTCTTCCCATCCACCCAAATAGCCAGTTTTGGATTAGGAAGGTATTTTCACCCACTTTAAAAAAAAAAAAAAAAAAAAACTTTTTTTCTGGGCAACTTGAATCTCTATAATCTTCTGAAATGTGTAAAGTGAGCGCTACACCCATACCTTTCTCTTCCACAATTAACTCATGGCACATCTCAAGCTTCTCATTACACTTAGGTGTATTATTAAAGAAAATAATCTGACATTCACCAAACAATTCACTGCAGGTGAATCTTTCTGGTACATGTGTTTTTAATTATATTGATTCTCCACCAGTGATTATTTAGTGAAAGTCACATGCACTGCTTTATAAATATGTCCATAAGTTTTATTTAGCTATAGTTATTGTTTACATTGAACCCCTTCCCCACCACCCGCCCACAATGTACTGCAGGTGAGCGGCTGGTGTAGGCAAAGAGATATACCCGCACATCACTGCCTACTTCTGGCTCTAGGGCAGGCGCATGCCCGCCACCCGCTGTGATTGTAAACAGCAGGAGCCTGTCAGCAGGTCCCGGCAAATAAATCATGTCCAGGAACTGCTGATCGCCTGTGTACAATCACAGCCCAGAGCTCTGTGTTAATAAACAACGCAGAGCTCTGTACAGAGGGAGCGATCTTTCAGTTTCTCATCCATGCAAGAGATCTCTTGGTAAAAGCAGTACACTTTACATGCATTACACATAGTTAGGCACACATTTAACTCCTTGATCGTGCTACATTTTACCCTCTTCCTAGCCAGTGTTATTAGTACTAACAGTGTATGGTATTATCACTGATCACTGTATTAATGTTGGTGATGTCAGTGGCAGTTAGTCAGTTCCCCCCCAGCAACATTCAGTGCCCGCTGCACTGTTGCAGACCCAATTATAAGTTGCTGATCATCGCCATTAGTAGTATAAAAAATAAAAATGAAAAATTCCAATATATATCAGTTTGTAGGCGCTATAACTTTCACGCAATATACACTTATTGGGATTTTTTATCAAAGACATGTAGCAGAATACATTTTGGTTATTATTTATGAAGAAATTAGATTTTAAATGTTTTATTGAATATGTTTTTAGCAGAAAGTAAAAAAAAAAAAATGGCCTTTTTTCATTTATATAACTAAAAATAACTCAGTGGTAATCAAATATTACCAAAAAAAATATAAATTTGTGTGGAAATAAAACTATATAAATTTTGTTTTTGGACAGCGTTTTTTTGACCGCGCAATTACCTGTTAAAGTAGCGTAGTACAGAATAAAAAAAATTGCCTGGTCATTAAGGGGGTAAAATCTTCCGGAGCTCAAGTAGTTAAATTGGCTATAAAGGCAGAAGGCTTTTTAACCTAATACATTCTCTGCATTTAGGTAAAAAAACCTTCTGCGTGCAGTTCACCCCCCTCCCCCCCTTGCTCACATGAGCCTAATCTCGATCCAATGATCTGCGCAAGAGCAGAGATTCCCTCTGCCCGCTCTCTTTTCATTGGTTGAGAGACAGCAGGGGGAGCCATTGGCTCCTGCTGCTGTCAATCACAGCCAGTGAGGAGGGAGCTGGGGGCGGGTGAAGCTGAGCAACACTCTGTGTGTCAATAGACACTGAGTGAGGCTTGGGAGTGAGTATGCATAAGTGCTCCATAGCAAAAGGCTCTCTATGGGGCACTCGTCTAGTGGGGGGTGGAGCCAGAAGCGCTGGCTGGGGACCCCAGAAGAAAAGGATCAAGGCTTTACTGTGAAAAACCATTGCGCAGATCAGTTAAGAATAACAAAAAAATAGAGCATTTACAATCAGGGCAAGCTATAATATACAGTATAATGGTAAAGTCAAACATTTTACTTGTGTTCTTGTTGAAAGGGATTTAGCTCTATTTTAACAAACTATATTTTTTATTTATATTTCTAAATGTAAATGGGGAGATTTGACTTGTATCATAAAGCAGCATAGTATTTCTTTTTATTAAATTACAATATTAACTTACACAAACATAATTGGTAATCCCAGAAGAGGTACATAGGTGCAACCTTGCCAGAAGGTACAATTCTCTGTACTTTTAAAACATAAAAAAAATGAAAAGCTTAGATCTTACTAATAAATGTAGACTGTATATTTAATGTGAAACTGGGGATAGCACACAGGAGATTAAAGCTGGCAAAGTGCATGATGCACAGTATGGCACACATGGAACATGCATATTGATACCTCTTTAAGAATGTTCTTAATAGAAATTTTTAGTGGCTCAATGCACACACATTTAGTAACTCTCTAACCGTAGCGTACACAACTTGAGGATAGCTACAGCACTTTAAATCACAGTATGTTACCCGCCAGGGCAACCATATGTGGGATTTCATGTTCTGCTAAAGGAGCATATTTTTTTGTGCTAATGAGACTGAAAAACTAACAAAAATTTTCAAATGGAAAAAGAAAGCGATAACTAACACATGCAGTATAGTCGATTAAGTAGTAGAGACTTTGTAGCTAGCTTTGTTCCACCCTATTTAACATATATATTTATATATATATATATATATATATATATATATATATATATATATATACACATTTTAATATATAACATTGTGTTTGCAGTCAGGTAAATATTTCTTATTGCATTGAAATTGTTCAAATTTACCACTGTCATCCAGCAGGTGACACAACGGCAGCTTTTTTGGGCTAATTTACTGTTATGCTTTGAATAACTTGTATAATTTGATCTCCTGCTTTTAGGTTATGTGAACAACACACACAGCTGAGTCAGAGGATGGACACTGACACTCTAATTACTTATAAAGAACCCATTTATAGTCTAACATAAGCATTCAAGTAAAACAGCAGTGTTGGTATTTTTTATTCAAAAATCTGTACTGTTTAGCTGTCAAAATATCCTCCTATGTTGATTGTTTTTTTCCTAACAAGTTAAATATATATTTAAAATATAATCTAACCACTTCTGGACCGGAAAGATTTACCCCCTTAATGACCAAGCCATTTTTTGTGATATGGCACTGAGTTATTTAACAGACAATTGCGCGGTCGTGCGACGCTGTACCCAAATAAAATTGATGTAATTTTTTTACCCACAAATAGAGCTTTCTTTTACTGGTATTTGATCATCTCTGCAATTTTTATTTTTTTGTGCTATGAACAAAAAAAGAGCGACAATTTTGAAAAAGAAAAAAAAAAAAACAATATTTTTTACTTTCTGTTATATAACATTCCCAATAAAAAAAAAAATTAAAAAATTTTTATTTTTATCACTTTAGGCGAATTTGTAAAAAGAAAACCCATTAAGTGTATATTGATTGGTTTACACAAAAGTAATCGCGTCTACAAACTAGCAGAAAGATGTATGTCATTTTTATTTATTTTATATTTTTTACTAGTAATGGTGGCTATCAGCAATTTTTAGTGGGACTGCGACATTGCGGCGAACAGATCAGACACCTAACTGACATTTTTTATGCTTTTGGGGGGACCAGTGACATTACTACAGTAATCAGTCCCAGCCAGCCAGCCACAGCAGGGTGCCAGCCAGGCAGCCAAAGCAGGGTGCCAGTCAGACAGCCAAAGCAGGGTGCCAACCAGCCAGCCACCTACAGCAGCAGGGTACCAGCCAGCTACCCACAGTCAAGTGCCAGCCACCCACAGCCCCTGTGCCAGCCAGTCACCCACCCACAGCAGGGTGCCAGCCAGCCACCCACAACAGGGTTCCAGCCAGCCACCCACCCACCCACAGCAGGGTGCCAGCCAGCCAGCCACCCACTTCAGGGTGTCAGCCAGCCAGCCACCCACAACAGGGTGCCAGCCAGCCACCCACACCAGGGTGCCAGCCAGCCAGCCACCCATCCTCAGTAGAGTGTCAGCCAGCCAGCCACCCACAGCCCCTGTGCCAGCCAGACACCCACCCACAGCAGGTTGCCAACCATCCACCCACAACAGGGTGCCATCCAGCCACCCATGCACAACAGGGTGCCACCCAGCCACCCACAACATTGTGCCAGCCAGCCAACCACCTAGAACAGGGTGCCGGCCAGCCACCCATAGCCCAGTGCCAGCCAGCCACCCACAAAAGGGTGCCAGCCAACCAGCTGCCCACAGCAAGGTGCTATCCAGCCACCTATAACAGGGCTCCAGCCAGCCAGACAGCCAGCCACCCACAACAGGGTGGCAGCCAGCCAGCCACCCACAACAAGGTGCAAGCCAGCCAGCCCCTCACAACAGTGTGCAAGCCAGCCACCCACAACAGGGTGCCAGCTAGCCAGCCACCCACAACAGGGTGCCAGCCAGCCAGCCACCCACCCACAGCAGAATGCCAGCCATCCACCCACAGCAGCAGGGTGCCAGTCAGCCAGCCAGCCACAGCAGGGTGCAAGCCAGCAAGCCAGTCACCCACAACAGGGTGCCAGCCAGCCAGCCACCCACAGCAGGGTGCCAGCCAGCCAGCCAGCCACAGCAGGGTGCCAGTCAGCCACCACCCACAGCAGGGTGCCAGTCAGCCAACTACAGTCCCTGTGCCAGCCAGCCAGCTACCCACAGCAGGGTGCCAGCCAGCCAGCCAGCCAGTTTTTTTAAACTTATTCAATATAAACTATCTTTCAAATTGTAATGGAGATGGATGCAGACAGAAAAAGTAAAAGTGTGGTCTGGGACTATTTCTCATTTCAACCATCCCCAGGAAAAGCAGCAGTGTGCAACACATGCACAAACAATGTGAGCATAGGATCACCAACTGCAAAAACCAAAAACACGTCAAATCTTTGGCCCCATTTAAGAGTTCATCGTGTTGAATTATATAATGCAGCACAGAAAAATCTAACTGAATCACAAAGTGAAATATGTCCACTATCCCAGACAACAATAACAGATATGATTCAGAAAAAAAAACAGTTGGCTAGATTCGGATGGAAGATCCCAACTGTTGGACAGAGTAATCACAGAGATGATGGTCTCTGATAATCAGCCATTTACAATGGTGTCTGACTCTGGATTTAAGTGGTTGATGTCCATAGCTGAGCCAAGGTACACACTGAAGACTGAAAAGTATTATCGAACTGAAATCCTGGGAAAGATTCACCAAAAGGTAGTTGAGAAAGTAAAGACTATGCTGCAACCAGAGAATGCTGGCCACTCACTCTCATTCACGACTGACTGCTGGTCAGCACAAACAGAGTCATCAACGAGTCTTACATGCCACTTCATTGCCAGCGGATGGACAAAAAGGCAATTGGTGTTGAATACAAAAATGATGCAAGGATCCCACATTGGGCAGTACTTTAGTGAAATTTTTCTAGGCATGCTTGAAGACTGGGTAATAAACCTTGATACAAGAACCATGCTTTCTCTTCTGATGATGTATTGGCCAAAGCAAAACAATGGCTGACAGAAAATATTCAACAGGAGGTGCAGGAGGTTCCTGCCGAAATGTCACATTAGGAAGAGCATATTTCTAATCTGGAAGAGCAGGAAGTTGCAAAAACAGACAAATGTCCAAAAAGACAAAGGACAGAAGATAATCTTCATCGTCGTCGAATTGATGCCATGTTCAGTGTTTTATTGGGGCCTCATGCGGAGGATTTTTCTGAAAGTGCAATAATCAGCTGAGATGATGAACTTCTCTCTTTAAAGGAACCAGTAATTGACAGAATAAGTGGTGATCCTCTTCAGTGGTGGAAAGAAAATGAGGCACGCTACAAAATACTTGCCTCTCATGCTAGAAGATACCTCTCTGCTCCTCCTTTCTCTGTATCAAGTGAGCGTGTTTTTACTTTTTAGTGAAGTGGCAGCAATATATGAAAATAACAGAAGCCATTTAACAGTTGAACATGCTGAAAAGTTATGCTTTCTGCACTATAATATTGTTCTACTTAACTGGGAGTATTGAAGTAAGTGTAGTGTCCACTGTCTAGCTTTTGCACTGCAGTAGTGATTTAAATGTAATCATTACAGTGACTGCATTGCAGCAGTTTATGCTATTTTTGGGAAGCCTTTAATACGTTTTTATTTTTAAAGCACTTTATGTTCTACAGTTGTCTACTTCTAGGCCTTGTTTGTTTACTGTCACACCATGGTATAGGCCAGCCTTTTCTACACAGAGGTACCCTTGAAATAAATTTCTGGTCTCTGGGAACCCCTGCTAAAAAATGTAAATTCTACAACCCATGACACATTAGTGTGACAGTCAGTGAGAAGAATGCTCCTTACTCTTGTCATCATTTGGAAGAATTACCCCTTATAGATAGCTAAAAGGAATAATGGTGTCATTGGGAACTTATCTGAGAGACAGAAATTGCCCATTTCTCAAGAAACCCCTAGCAACCTCAAGAGAAACCCTAGGGTTCCACGGAACCATGGTTGAGAAACCCTGGTATAGAAAGAGACGTCAGTTCACACCACACAACGTGCATGAAAACTGACTGAATGGCGTATGAAAACTGATGTGAAACATGTTTCTGCAAGTGAAATCTGTGCGGTTTTCCAATTAGTTTTCATGCAGGTATGGTGTAAAAAACGAGCCCTTAATGTTAAAAAATGTAATAAACATTAACATGTTAAGTACCAGATTTGTGTAGAAAATTGTGTTGATTTTTCAAAACTTTAAATGTACAGAATATCAGCACCTAATATCGGCTATTGGCCTGAAGGGTGACCGAAAAATCAGTATCGGTATCGGTCCTGAAAAAACTATATCGGTAAATCCCTAGTTTTTTTTGGGTGCGTCTACTAACCCTAAGTGTTTAAATAATAATCCTAATGTATTAATCAATTCATGAACATGGTACCAGGCAAGAAACAACACTGTGGCATTATACTGAATGTAAATGTGACTATTGTGACACCAGAATATACAGGCAAGGGGTATTGATGTGTAAACACAATAGTGGAAGCAAACATGATACAGAAACAAAACCTTCAAGGGCAATAATAGAACAACAATAGTACCAAAAGGGAAATGCAGGCCATCAGGGTCCACAGATAGACAAGCATAATTGGACGGCTACCTACTGGAAGCAGGATCCTGGAGCAGTGTATACAGCAGTAAACTGGTAAAATACCCAGGTACCTTCCTGAGGCAGATGGGCTACTAATTCCTCTAAGCCATTGTGTTATTTGCTGGGTGTCCAGTGTGCCCCTATGCCTTTAAGGAGGAGTACGCTCCCTCCAGGCATACCTGCTCTCAATCTATCCATTATTATATATGTGCTCTTATTATGGAGGTGCTCAAAATGTAGAGAATTGGGGCTGCAGATAATACTGGGTTGCCTTGCCGAGGCCTCTGCAGCTTACGCATGTATTTGCAAGGTGTGTAAATGAATCCCCTGTATTTAATGTGAACTGTTAGAGAGGATAATTTGGTTGGTTGCAGGCTAGCTGGCAAGTTGAGCTGGGAATTTTCCTTTGTTTTTGTTTGAAGTGCATTGCCTTTCCATGTGCTTCTTGCTGTTAAGGCCAGTTATAGGTTGGGGCACTTTATGTTTGTTTGTACTGTTGGTAATTTGGTGAGGGGCGCACTGGACACTTTTGCTGCCATTGTTCTATTTGCTGGGTGTCCAGTGAGCTCTGTGCCTTTAAGGAGGAGTGGGGTGATAGGGCGCACTGGACAACTTTGCTGCCATTGTCCTATTTGCTGGGTGTCCAGTGTGCCCCTATGCCTTTAAGGAAGAGTGGGGTGAGGGGGTGCACTGGACACTTTTGCTGCCATTGTGCTATTTGCCGGATGTCCAGTGCATCCTTGTGCCTTTGAGGATGGGTGGGCTCCCTCCAGGGATACCTGCCCTCAATCTATACATTATTATATATGTGCACCTACTATGGAGGCTCTAAATATATATAGAGTTCGGACTTCAGATAATACTGGGGTGCCTTGTCGTAGCCTCTTCAGCTTTTGTATGTATTTGAAAATGTGTACAATATAAACCCCTGTTGTTAAAGTGAATGGTTAGATGGGACAATTTGGTTTCTTGCAGGCTAGTTGCTAAGTTGAGCTGGGAATTTTTCTTTGTTTTTGTTTGACAGGCGTTGTCCTTCCATGTGCTTCTTGCTGTGAAGGGCAGTTATAGGTTGGGGCAGTTGCCATTTGTTGGTAATAAATCCTCAAGCATTAGATGAATATATTGGCAGATGTAATCAAAAACGAAATGCTAATAGCAGGTGAAACACAATATATGTCAGGACCTTGCAAGCTATATATATATATATATACAGTTTATATTAATTTCCTATTTCTTGAACAATAGCAAGCATACGATCTAATTCAGTTGAAGTGTCACTTATCTACAGTGGTGTAATATAGGCCATGCATTTAAGATCTCAGATCTGACCCTGATTCAAAATTACATCTTTTTCTCCTGGATTGCACCAAAGAAAGCATCATAATGGTGGGTTTATTTACCCGAAGAAGCTTTCATGTTTACTGTATACTTGTGCTTAAAAAATATAGCAAAGTGTTATAAATAATATGAAATCTTTGGTTCACATTGAATACTGTGACCCAACAGAATTCAGCTATGCCATGCTCTTTACAAACAATTCATGTACAACTACTAGCAGTTTTGCATTTTATAATTTGATAACCTAATTTAAGAAGCTTCTATTTTATAATCAAAACATTGACAGCTATTTCTTAAGGAATGAATTTGGATGTTTTATTTAATCAAAAAATGTCTTGAATTCCTTTTCATTCTTGATATGTTTACCTATATAGTAACATAACACATACAGTACATTGTGCCTTTTACAGCTTTAAGAAGTATTTTACATTTATTGTTCTAGCTATTCTATATTATTAAATAATATACAAAAGTCTTCACCACACCTTTTTCACTTAGATTCAGTTGCAGTCACTCAAACAGAAAATGTGTTAAATGTAAATTAAAAAGAAAATTGTGGCAGCACTATACCATAATGTGATAACTTAAATTATGACAAAAAGAATCACAATTTCGTCAATTATGTGTAAAAAAGAACCAAAAAAAACCCGAAATATATAAAATATCAGTAAAAATATTGTGTGTAAAATTAAAAAAGTCCATAAATATGTGATGAAATATGTGATGCAGCACAGCTCAGAACAGAGGGTGGGGGCTGGCCAAGATTAAAGTTAACTGGCAGATAATTGCTTGCTAGGCGGTTCTAATATGGAAAGTTTAATTGGACATCTCCGGTTCTAGCCCTTTGTCTGGAGCTGTGCTGCCTCCCGCTTCTGCTGTGTGTACATCTCTATAGCTAGGAGAAGGAATCCACTGCTCTACTGATACTAACATCCATTGCTCTTCTCATATCGCCACTGGTGTATGTGTGAGAGTATGATGTAAATGGGGCAGAGGACATTGCTGCGAGGGGCAGAGTGCACTATTGTGGGGAAGGAGGGTATGTGTGAAAGGGTAAGAGGGCATTGCTATGGGGGGAAGAGGGCACTACTATGGGGGAAGGGGGGTGATGTGAAAGGGGCACAGGTGTCAAGGTCTTACTTTGCCCTCCTGTTGGCAGCCATCTTGGACACGTGCAGACTGCTGCCTGTTATAACCTCTGATTGCATCATCACTTGTCAGCTGTTTGGGTGTCGCACAGTGATGATGCTGCACACCTGACTATATCAATCACCTGATGGGTTGCAGGCCTTGCCCTTGCGTTTGTGCTCCAAGGTGCATCACTGCTAGCAATCTTCTGCTCTGTGTTCCACCGTGTCTGACTACCTGTTTCTGGACTCGACCCCAGCTTGGATGACTACCCACTTCTGGACTCGACCCCGGCTTGAAAGACTACCTGCTTCTGGACTCGATCTCGGCTTGGATGACCACCCGCTCCTGGACTTGACCCCAGCTGTTCCTGATCTCGCTCCTTTCTCTTGCTGTGCGTTCATTGTTGTTTGCTCCAATAAACTGCCTTATTTTACCTGCATTTCCGTGTGGTCTGGTTTCCTGGCACCCTGACAACAGGACACTGCTACGGGGAAAAGGATATTACTGTGTGTGTGTGTGTGTGTGGGGGGGGGGATGATGTGAATGGGGGAAACACTACTGTGTGGGAGGGTAATGTAAAGAGGGCAGAGGACCCTTCTGCGGGGGGCAGAGACCATGCCATGATGGGGGTGTGCAGAACTCCTAAAAGAATTGTACAAAATGATATTGCAAAATGTAATAAAATAAAAACTACTGACACCATCCACTGCCCTACTGACATCATCCTCTGCTCTACCAACACATCCACTGCCTGACAGACCCCATCCACTGCCCCACAGACACTGTCCTCTGCCCTACAAACAATTGTAAGGTAGGCTAAGGTTTTATTTTTACAGTGACATTTGTTTATTATATCTTTCTAAGTTTTCCTTAATATTTAGCTAGGTATTGCTAGTTAATGTCTTAAAAGAAAAAAGGGACGTGGAACACCGGTGATCTTTGCGCTCTTTATGTTGCTCAGGCAGATCCCCACCTCTCAAAGGTTGCCTACCCCTGTTATAGTATATAAATTTGAAAATTGATTAGTCCTTTTGTACTGACTGCCTATCTCATTTATTGAGGCCCTAAAATGCCAGAATAGTACAAATACCCCCAAATTACCCCTTTTTGGAAAGTAGACAGTCAAGGTGTTTAGTAGGAGGTATGGTGAGTTTTTTAAATTGTAATTTTTTGTCACAATATTTGGAAAAATTAAATAATGTATTTTTTTAAAAGTTTTCATTTTAATAAATTATTTCTCATACACAGCATAGGCATTTTTATAATTATGTTTATTTATTTTTTTTAAATGTCCAGTGCTTAAGGTCCTCAAATAATCCAGTCATTCTTCTTATGGGTAAGTACATCCAGAAGCTTCCCTTACTCAGACTCTTACTGAATCAATTGACCTATATATCAGTATTGGGTCAAAAGGGCATTATCAATCCCAACTCCTCAGTATCTTCTTTATAGATCTTCCCTATTCCCACGTGTACCCTAAAACAGAAAAAACATTTATAGTGTAATACCGTACACAACAGCATTTATAACTTCCAATAAAATGTGCTCACGTTAGTGTGCAAATAATATGCCCGTGTGAAATCACCCCAGAGTGTGCCACATCCCGTAATCAGAAATCGAAAGAAGATTTTTCCCCTGGGGGTGGGACTTTAAAGGCACTGAATATATATAACTTGAAACACTGTATACAATTAAATAAATTTATTGAAAGACATAAATACAAAAAGTTGTATATTAAAAACAAGTAGCAAGCTGTATACAAATCATGGTGTCATGGGGTAAAAAACAGATACCGCTGTGTTGAAGGTAAATGCCCGACGCGTTTCAGAGACACAACTCAGAATTCCTTCTTCAGGGGCTACCTTTGTATAGCGGTAGTATCTGCCGAATGACACTTTAGATTGTGAGCTTGCCCATAACAATAAAAACAAGAAACTGGATTGCTCTCATCCCTGCATTGGGGTGCCTTAATCAGGAAAATGGAAGAATTGGATGAAGACATATCATGTAGGCACGTTCCTGCTCATGTGTGCCCGTCAGCAGAGAGCTGAGTGGGGACAGCTGGAACCCACAAAACACTGGGAGATCTGCTTGGCAGTAATGTAGGTTCGTATGAGACCATGTATTGCAGCATCCACCTTCAAGCAAGTGAAAAAACCTTAGTGTGCAATAACATGCAGTGATAATATAAATATTCTGTGAATCATTCACCCCTTTTAGATCTAGAGTACAATCCACATGATATGGTTCTCCTACTCAGAATAGATTTCATCCACTTACAGGATACAGAGAAAGGGAAGTTTTTTTTTTTTATTTATTTCAGAGGGATCATTGGAAGAGACTTCCAGATCAGTATTACAGGAACCCTTAGATACCATCATGCTGGAAACCACACCCATAATGGGCAAACATTCAAGGGAATGGAAGGCAGATGGAGGAAAGAGAGAATTGGTCAGTAAATGAAAGAAGGGTAGAAGCAGGACAGGTTGAAGGGGGGGGGGGGAGAGGAAGAAAGAGGAGAGAAATCTAGGGGATTGTATATACTGTATAATTTGAATTCAGCCGCCCTCACAAAGGAGAAAATGAAAGTTTTGGATCTTGGACTGAAATACTGTGTACCCCAAATCTAATTTAAATCAATTTTAAATTTATATTGACCTGAATACATTTGTGAGAAAACAGAAAATCAAAAAATATTATGCTACTTTACCCATACTCACCCAGAAAATGAAGTGTTTGGGATATGAACAAGGTATGGTCCATACTGGACTGAGAAATGAATCTGTTTCATTCACCAAATTAACTCAAGCCGTAACATTGCGATGTTTAAACATATTATAGATGATGGAACTGGAAATCTATCAGTTAGGAAAATTAAAGATACAGAATATAGGATACTTTATTCATCCCATAGGTAAATTGAGAAATGGTTGCAACACAGCCAATCTCAAAAAAGACAACACAAGATCACAACAATAAACAGAACAAGATACAAAGACACAACAAAATTACCAAAAACAGCCATTAGCATTAAATAAACCAAATTAAAATTACACTCTAATAAACCACCCATACAATTAAAGATGAGGTATGCAGTATGTAATAAGGGCATTCTGAAATTTGAAAAGAAGAAAGATTTTATTATTCATCCTTCAGATAAGGGAGGGGGTCATCTTATTAGACAAGATTCATTATGGGGAGGAAATTAGGAGATTTTTGGGAGCTATGAATACTTATGAAAAAATTAAAAGGAATCCTACTGCAAAATATAAAAAGGTATTAAGTAACATCAATCACAAACATGATACCAATAGCCAAGGGAATACTTGATAATAAAGAAGGAAAGTACCTGGTACCTTTGATATGTAGAATACCAACATTCTATTATTTACTGAAAATTTATAAGAGCTTAGAGAGGCCAAGAAGAAGACCTATACTGAGTGGTATAGATTCAGCACATTAGGTGAGTATATTAGCTTCTTTCTACCTTCTTAGCTTTTATATACATTCTTTCTACAAGTGATATGCACTTTAAGCTCTGCTTCATCTGAATATCTTTTCTCTGTCCTTCCACTGGTATGTGTTAGCTGAACTACATCCACCTTTAATTGCAACTGGAACCAATTTACTCTCTCTATGGGCCAAATTTACTATAGCACCTAGTCAGCAAATGGGTGAACAAATGGTCACAAACGACTAAAACTAGTCAGAAACGGTTTTCACTATAGCACGTGGTAAATATTTACTCACAAAATCAGATTCAATATAGGTCACATAAAACAGTGACCGTCTAAATCAGTAGTCATGCTAGAAGCAGCTGAATACTGGCTGGGACAGTGTTAATAATGGGGGATTTTAACTACCCAGACATTGACTGGAGTAATGGCACTGCTGGAACAGTTAAAGGGCAAAAATGTATAAACCTATTGCAAGACAATTTTATGGTGCAGTTTATTGAGGCCCCCACTAGAAATGATGCTCTGTTGGACCTGGTAATCTCAAACCATGCAGAGCTTATTAATAATGTTCATATAAAAGAACATCTGGGTAGCAGTGACCAATACATGATTTCATTTTATGTTAGCTGTAAGCAAAAAACGCATACAGGAAATACAAAAACACTTAACTTTAAGAGAGCAAATTTTCCAAGGATGAGGGCTGCTCTCCAGGATTTAGACTGGGAGGGAATATTGGCATAGATGAGCACAGAACAGAAATGGGAATTTTTCAAAAAGAAGTTATGCAAACTCACTGAAAAGTATATTCCCATGGGTAATAAGTTTAAAAGGCTAAAAATAAAACCTATGTGGCTCAGGGCCAAAGTTAAAAAAGCTATTTGGAAAAAAAAAAAGCTATAGATAAAAAAAGAGCTTTTAAAAAATGTAAAAATGAGGGAACACTATCATTGTTTAATTGTTACAAAGAATATAACAGAATATGTGAAAAGGATATCAGAGACGCAAAAATTCAAAATGAACGACAGATTGCAAAAGATAGTAGGACAAATCCCAAAAGATTCTTCAAATATATTAACAGTAAAAAGGTTAGGTCTGAGCATGTAGGCCCTTTACAAAATAATCGGGAGTGGGTGACTGGGGACAAAGAGAAGGCAAATTTATTAAATGAAGATCCACAGATGTAGATTACATGTGAAATTACTGCTTACCAGATGCAGCTGCAAATTGGACCTTTCAAATAATATCCAAGCCTGATGAAAGTTTATGAAGAATTCCTCCTCAGAAATTTTCGTCCCAGGATCACAAGTTGATGGATATATCAAATAGAAAATAGAAATACATAGCGTGATACTGTATATTAAAAGTATATCACCCGTGCGTATCAGACAGAGAAAGTGCTCATAGGGACCACCACCATCACAGGCTGCTTACCAGATGGATTATCAGAGAAAGCAAAAAACAACTAAAGCAATCTTGACTAGGCCAACAAACCAGCCACCACCTTAATCACAGTGTAATTACCAACTAGTGCAGGTATAGGGAGCATGTGAAATAACTCTGATGGTAAAGGAAACACTCAGGGCCGTCGACAGAAGTCACCGTTTACCAGATTGTGTGTATATAATTGCTTATATCACAAATCAGAATGTCCCTGGATGCGGTCACTTATCCCCTATAGGCAGGTCCAGTCCCAGTTTCTCTGTCTGATACGCACGGGTGATATACTTTTAATATACAGTATCACGCTATGTATTTCTATTTTCTATTTGATATATCCATCAACTTGTGATCCTGGGACGAAAATTTCTGAGGAGGAATTCTTAATAAACTTTCATCAGGCTTGGATATTATTTGAAAGGTCCAATTTGCAGCTGCATCTGGTAAGCAGTAATTTCACATGTAATCTACATCTGTGGATCTTCGCTTGAAATTCTGGACCCTCATTTGATCGTTTTGTACACCTTACTGAATTTTGGGACTTATTTGGACTCAATTTATTCGTGTCACTAAGCGCAGCTTTCTTTATCCACTATTCTTTTGATGTTCGTCACATACTAAGTTGCCGCTATCTGTTTTTTTGATATTCAGCGCAGTTTCTCCCCTCTTTCTCCTAAATTTATTAAATACTTTCTTCAGTTCTGTATATACAAAGGAGCATGGGGGAGCTCATGAACATGATGAGGATGGTATTGACACAGCCCCACAATGGCTCAAAAGTGATATGGTCCAGAAATATTTAGACAGAATAAGGGTGGATAAAGCACCTGGACCAGATAGCATCGACCCACGCATCCTAGAAGAATTGAGCGCTGTAATTTCAAAGACTTTGTTTCAAATTTTTAGGGTACTCGTTAAGGACTGGAATAGTACCGCTGGATTGGCGTAGGGCCAATGTAGTGCCTATATTTAAAAAGGGATCAAAGTCTTTGCCAAGCAACTATAGACCTGTTAGTTTAACTTCTATAGTCGGGAAGATATTGGAGAGTTTAATAAAAGACCACATAGATGAGTTCTTGCTTGATAAAAATATTTTAAGCAACAGACAGCATGGATTCATGAAAGACAGAAGTTGTCAAACAAACCTGATTTCTTTTTATGAGGTAAGTAAAACCTTGGACAGAGGGGGGGCTGTGGACGTAGTATACTTGGATTTTGCAAAAGCGTTTGACATAGTTCCCCACATACAGCTAATGTGTAAGGTAAAGTCTACTGGCTTGGAAAGATCGGTTTGTAATTGGATAGAAAATTGGCTAAAAGATAGAATTCAGAGAGTAGTGGTTAATGATTCTTACTCTGAATGGTCTAAGGTTATCAGTGGTGTACCCCAAGGTTCAGTGTTGAGACCCTTACTTTTTAATATCTTTATAAATGATATAGGGTCTGGGATTAAAATTACAATTTTAGTCTTTGCAGATGACACCAAGCTTTGCAGTGGAATAACTTCCTTACAGGATGTCTCCAACTTAAAAGCTGACCTCAATGCAATGTTTCATTGGGCAACTATGTGGCAAATGAGGTTTAACGTTGATAAATGTAAAGTTATGCACTTGGGGGCTAAGAATATGCATGCATCATACATACTAGGTGGAGTAGAATTGGGGGAATCCAGTTCCTGGAGGATGAAGGAATTGATACCATTAAATAGCCCCCACCTCAGTCTGTTCAGGAGCTCATTGACGCCCTGGTCCAGAACTGGGAGGAAATATCCCAGGACACCATTTGTCGTCTCATTAAAGGCTTGCCCTGACGTTGTTAGGCATGCATACAAGAACATGGGGGCCATACAAACTACTGAGGACCATTCTGAGTTGATGAATTGAAATTTCAGCAAAATGGACTAGTCTGCTGCATCATTTTTTCACTTTAATTTTCAGGGTGTCTTTCAATTCAGCCCACTGTAGATTGATGTGGCATCCTTTGATTACTAACACATTACCCAGTCCATATCAGTATAGATATCCAGGATGATATTTTTCCCCATTGAGATCTGATGTGTTTTCAGAGTGTCCCTTTAATTTTGGGGAGCAGTTTGTGTATATATATATATATATATATATATATATATATATATATATATATATATTTTTTTTTTTTTTTGTTAACATATTTGAGATAGATAGATAGATAGATAGATATTCTATTTGCATTCTCTGCAGTATATACGGTATATTTGTGTATATACTGCCATGTGCATTGTGTATGCCCAGAGACTGTCATTTGTGATATATCTTTTGTTACACTGAGCATGCTCAGCCACTTTGCCATTTGAGTCATATCTCTGGTTACACTGAACATGCTCAAAGACTTCTGATAAGTAAATCTGATAAGTAAATGGTAGATAATGCACTTGTTGCTCTCCATCTCACATAGATCTAAACCAAAACTCCCACAGCTGTCTTTACAAACCACACACAATATCATTGCTGATGCAAATTTAAATTGAATAACAATTGTGTGTGTTGTTTAGTATTTCCAAACGATCATAATTTTCACCACAAAAATGTAATATGTGTACCAACATCATTAATCCAAATCAAAATGTCATTATCAAAATGCAAAGGGTAACACCACTATTCTACACTCACACACCAATAAACACCAAATATCACAGAATAAATCAAGAAACAGAACTCTTGACTGATGTAATTACACCACCTATAGGTAAATGTCTAAAGAAATGTGGCATTTAGGTGTAGGAGGGTTCCACCACCATTGCAAATCTTGCCATATGTGTTCCACAGGGAAGGACAAATAGCAGCCATTAGAATTGCACACCAGCACCAATTGCAGCATCTTACCAAGCAAAAAGCCCCAACCAGATGACATATCATAGAAACAGGTTGGTCAATGACACTCAAGACTTCCAGGGTACATCTGCATTGATTAACTTTTTGCACCCCAGGGACTTAGGGCTTTTTAGCACCACAGAGATAGAGGATCCATGCATGTGGCAACACAGTGCTAACTGGTTAGCACTTCTGCATTGCATCACCAGGGTCATTGGTTTGAATCCCAAGCATGCCACTATCTGGTTAGAGGTTATTTCTCTGGTGTGGTCTTATAGCTTCTTTTCACAAGGTATTTCTGATGGGTTTCACACAATGGAAACAAAAGCAATGACATTGTAAATAAAGTGAGTGTGGGTTTTAAACCAAATCTATAACAGTTTTTTTTGGTCAGATATGGATTTATAACTATGGTGTGATCCTGAACCCATATTTAAATGTTGGATGCTGATGACCAATGTGCTTTTCAACAATTTGTGAGAAGCAGCCCTCACAAAGTTTACATTTCCTGCTTTGTACTCCCCACATGCCAAACAAATGATAACTTAAATTGTTTTGTTTTTGTATCACTGATCATGGCCAGAGACTTAGACATTTGATCTTTTCCATTATACACTGCTCAGATACATATGCTTATATAGCTGATACATTCTTTTATTTGTCAAGAGTGTGTGTTCCTGATCCACAGGTGTGAGTACTTGAGGCATATATGAAGAGACAGAATTAATTACACTGGTGGGTGTGCCATTTACTGGGTGGGTGTAGGTGTGCTATCAATCCAACCTATGTTATGTAAAGGCCTGCACTAGTGCGGTTTGCTTTGCCTGAGAAGAGGCCAGATTATTTGCAGGCAGGGTGCGATAGTATACATAATAACCCACACTGGCTGTGGTTTGATGAATGTTTTGTCTGTTTGCTGTAATTGTTTTGCATTTTTGCCATCAAAAGTGGATTTTTGTGTGTCTTTGTCCAGTGTGACCATGCGTTTCTTTTTTGTGAGCATCAGCTGACCCTTCTCTTTTGATTGTTAAATACAAATCTCACGTGTTAGACAACTCCTAATGTTAATCTAGTTTCCTAAATTGTTTTTATAAAAATGAAGCTTCCTGCTAACCCTAACCAGAAATGTATGTGTGTGAATTTGGAGGGGTGTAGTTATTGCGCTGCCTTTTATTTTGTCAAATTTTATATCTTGTCTGTGTTTTGTTTGTTTAATCCTGCACTTAAACTTTTGATGGGGGTGGGGTGGTGAGAGTTGTGATAATGTTATGTTTGACCTGGTTAGTGTTCACCTTATTGTTGTCCCTGCTGTACAGTGAAAATGGTTAGTTAGGGGGTGATCAGGGGTTTAAATGTGTGCCTATGTGTACTGGTGTCAGTGTGCTGCTTTTGTACTCACAGTTGACGTTATCTCCTCTCACCCTGGAACTGAAAAGGACTCCAGGACAGGAGATTCCATCATATCCTATGCCTGTATTTACATTACATGGGCACAGGACGTTCTGCAATTGGCCAGAACCGATCAACAGGTCCAGGCCAAAAATCATTGGCCTGGACCTGACCACTGATCAGTTCTGATCCGAATTAGTACATTGCGGGGACAGCAAGGGCGTACATGTGCCCCCCTAGCCCCGCACGCGACCGCTGTACAAGTACGGAGATTTTTGCGCAGCCGAGCCAGCCTGCCGCAGTATATCTGCCGCTGATGGTCGGCAAGTGGTTAAGCCTTCTCACCAGAATGAATACATTCCAGTCACTAGTTGTCATTACCCTAATTGGATAGGAAGTTTACCCAAAGGGCAACTTTTGAGGATAAAAATAAATTGCTCAAGGTTAGAGGATTACATAGAGCAGTCTGAGATCATATTGAAGAGATTCATTGCTGGATGGATATAAGGAGGAAGAATTGGAGAAACTGAGATGTAATATCAGTAGAGAATACTTGGAAGAAGAGAATAAAAGTAAGACAAGAAAGAAAGAATAAAAAGGATGTTGATTTTGCTATGGTTGTGGATTTCAATTGTCATTAAAAAGAGGATGAAAAAGTAGTGAAAAATGATTGGTCCATTCTCAATAGGGATAAGGTGTTAGGACCTCTCATACCTAATAGACCTCAATTTATATACAGAAGAGCACCAAAATCAAGGATGTTATTTGGTTAGGAATGTTGTATCTTCACCATGGAAAAGATCTGGATGTGTGTTCGATTTGAATTTTTTTCCCTGTAGGAAATGTAACATATATTAAGTTGCCTATCACATTTTTTGAGCCCTGGAGCACCAGGACAATAGAAACACCCACAAAATAACCCTATATTAGCACCAATATTAGCAAATTACGCAGTTACATAGTTAGTCTGGTGGAAAAAAAGACAAAAAGTCCATCTAGTTCAACAAATTAAAAGAAAAAAAATTGATATTTAAAATACTCCAAGGTATTTTCTGAAAGGCATAGTGCATCTTTTGAAAATTTGTATTTTACCACAAGTTTTTAGAAAATGCAGGAAAGAAAATGAAAATGCATATATTTTTTCTTTTTATACAAAGTTGTCAATTAGTAAAATATTTCTAACACAGCACAGTCATACTTAGAAGTACATAGGAAACCATAATGAATTTGTTTATTGAATGTGTTAGGTGTGATGATTCACTCATCCAATCACATACAAGCAAACATCCTGTTTTTTTTTTCTTGCACAAGATATGGGTATTCTATACAAAGAAAGTTTCTATCTGTTTCTCTTCATTCACTAACAGAAGTAAAAATATATTTTGCATAGTGAACATGATGTACTACAATTAACTAATTAGTGTTAGATCTTGAAGACTTTTTTGTCCTGTACATTTCAGTTGCTCCACATTCCTGGCAGACAGGTCTTACAGAAGTTCATTGTAAAATGTTTGGTCATGGGTGTGTTTTTCAGTGATGTGAGCCAATTAAATATACAGTATTTATTCTGTATGAGAATTTGTGTAGGGTTCAGTAGAGATGTGAACTTCAGTGACTGACTTACGGAATTTTAAATTCCATTTAAAATTCTCAAAAGACAGGGCAATCCCCTTTCACAAAAAGGGTGAACAGTTAACAACACAGGAAACAATCTCAAGAAACCATTAGCTAAGGCAATAGACACATTTTTACATCATATTGTATTATCCCCCTCACTCCCCCTCCCCCCCCTCCAAAAAAAGCCATTAACCTTTCCAGTCATTATTTTTAACATAATCTGTACTTTGGTAATTGCTAATATTCTTAGAAGCAATTATACCATCTTTTGTAATTAAGCCTATTGCGTGACTTCTTTAAGTACCTAACAAACTTCTTCACCTTACTCACCTTCAATGTCATTGTATCCAAACAGTTTCTGCATATAGAGTGCATGAGTCATTAAAGGGAGAAAAGTTTTAGGCATTAACATGAAAACTCACACTTGTGCATTATTGACACCTGGCCATGTTAAAGCTGAGCTCTAGGAACCCAACTATGTGTGCATTTGAGCTTTTTTACCTGTCAAATGATTTGTAATTTTGTCTTTCCAGATTTAATCATCCCTGCCAGACAGCATAACACAGCATCACTTATGGCCTGACTGTTTTCTGCTCCAATCAAAGTGTTACTAAACCCACAACAGTAAAATTAGTCTGTATATGCAGAAAAGCATGCTTGTTATACTCACTGTGAAACCTAAGGGGTTAATCCTGTGCATTGTGTATAATTGCTGTGTGATCCTGTCTCTCTGATCCTCCTCTTCTTCCACTGTCTCCAACCCATCTTGTGATAGAACACAGAATTAGAAGTCAGGCTGCACATGCTCAGTTTGGTGTGTATTGCTAGAGAGTTTTTCTTGGAAGAGTGCATGTGATCAGCATAGGGCCAATCAGCACTGTCCAGACAGAGGGTCAGGGGAGAAGGAAACCTCCTTCTACAAGCTTTAAGCAGAGACTGATACAAGTCACAAGCAGGGCCGGTGCTAGACTATTTTACGCCCTAGGCAAGACCAGCTACTTGGGCCCCCCCCCCCAAAAAAAGGGAAGGGGTTAAAAACTCCTCTATGTCATACCTAGTGACCCAGATCCCATGGTTCCTCCATGTTATGCTTTCATAACCAGTGACCCCCCCATATTCCTCCATGTCACACTCAGGGACCCTAATGTCCCTCCGTGTCACACCCAGGGACTTTGATGTTTTTCCATGTCACACCCTTGGACCCCAATATTCATCCATGTCATGCTGTCATACCCACTGACCCTGATGTTCCTCCATGTCACACCCAGGGACCCCCGTGTTCTTCCATGTCATGCTGTCATACTCAGTGACCCCAATGTTCCTCTATGTCAGACCCTGATGTTTTTCTATGTCACAGTTGGGGACCCTGATGTTCCTCCATGTCACACCTGGGGACCCTGATGTTCCTCCGTGTCACACTTGGGGACCCCAATCCCCCATGGCACACCCAGGGACCCCAATTCCTCATGGCACACCTGGTGACCCTGAACTCCTGTTACACCCGGTGACCCCTATCCTCCATGTCACACCTGGTGACTCTGATTCTCCATGGCACACCTGGTGACCCCGATTCCCTTTCATACCAGGAATGCTCCATGTAACACCCAGGGACCACGATCCCCTGTTCTGGGGACACTAACTGGGCGGTATGAAGAGAGTGGCCCCCACTCTGCCCTCCTTCACAGTGATCCTGCTGATTCCTTCTCCCAGGACGCTCCTCTCCTGGACCACAGTGCTCACCACAGCTGCAACCGGCTCCTGGTGGAGGGAAAAGCAGCAGTCAGAGAGCTCCGCATGTCCTTCATCACCAACCTCCTCAGACCATTCCGGTGCCTCGTCGCTTCTGCCCCAGTAAAGGTTCCGCCCTCCAGTGCCGAGCTATGGCTCAGGTTCAGCTCTCCTCCGCTTCCTGCTTAATACCAATCCAGGGAAATGAACGGCTGCCTACCAGCTCAGTGAAGAGAGTCACTTCCTGCCTGGGGTTAAGGCCGTTCAGCTCCAGCTGAAGAGGATCATCATGCAGGCAGCACTCTGGTGGGCTCCATTCCTGCCACTTGGGGCCCCTCCAACAGTGGTGGAAAGCCAGTGCCTGATAGTTCTGTCACTGCCCAAGACACCTGGCATCTTTCTCTGTCCCTTCTTCCTCCCCTACTGCCACCTCTCCCCTCAGCTCACAATAATCAGTAATCAGGAGAGAGAGTGCCGGCTCCTGGCTGCGCCCCTAGGTGGCAATGCGCCCTAGGCGGCTGCCTAGTTTGCCTAGTGGAAGCACCGGCCCTGGTCACAAGGCTGCTATATACTGCTGATGAGAAAAGATATTTAGCAGTTTATATTTACTAAAATATTTGCATTTCCATGTTCTGTGTACTGTGAAAGACCAGCTATAGTAAATGCAGGTTCTGGGTTTAGTAACACTTTAGGCAATAAAGCTAGGTCACCTTTCTACCCAAAGTCTGTGATTTGACAGTGATGAGTCAGCAGCTGAACCCCTCTTGTATCATTTTGCTCTCAGCATGTTTCTTGTCATTATGGGCCGGATTTAAAGAAACTGCAGCTTCAAACCTCTATGACGTGTTTCAGTTTCGCCGCGTTCAAATCAATTAACTGGCGCTGCGGCGAATTGGCGAGTAAAACAGCAATAATGAATTCCGCCGTCAGCGGGATTCACTTACGATCGCGGCTTCGCCAATTCGCAAACTTATGTCTTCGTGCTTATAGCAGTTTCACATAGCGATGTGGGCTAGTGGATTAGTGCACACATCACATGTCTGTAATTCATCTCCCTCTGCTGTAGGTTCGAGGCTTACCATCTCCACCTACTTTTTTTATTTTCTTTTTTTGTTTATATTGCTAAAATGTAACGGATTACATCATATATATTGCTAAATAATGTTACACTCAGAAGCGCTTGCAAGCTTACACCATTTTAAGTGTTTTTTTGATCTTGTCTGTGTGTCGAATCGATCTTATGAAGGAAAGTACCAAAGGCAAGTGACCAAACCCCTACCCTACTTCAGGGCAAGATGAAACCTCACAATTTTACCATGGTCTTCTTCCCACATTCCATACAATGTTTAGTTCTTTAGCTATATGTGCTTTTTAGCCTTAACACACTCCATTTTTTCCACCATACAGCTTTATTCTGCACAATAGCTAAGTGCTTTGCAACTTCACTGCAGTTCACAACGTCATGGGTTCAAATCACATCACTACACTTGGGATCTCTTTTCACTCTCATTTTTTTAAACAGTTTTTTTAAACTATCTTGAATTTGGGGGGGGAGGGGGGTGTCCTACCCAAATTTCAAGCACATCAATGGAAACAACACAATTTTGATTTTATGACTGTGGTCCTAGTTTTATCGAGATGCAATTCTTTACATATTTACCATGGTTCTTACAATTTCTTGACCAATAAACATAGGTGTCTGATATTGGACTCTCTCCATATTTCAACAACACAGACCCTCATAGTCCAACACTACATTTGCCTCACACCTCAACACAACACTGTCACATCCCTACTCTACATTACAACCCCTCACATCACCAGTACAAGCAGCATGCAAAGTGCAAAACTCCGGCCTTGGCAGCTTAATGGGCCATACACTAACAATTTGTCTAGACTTTTTCCTGTAGACTTAACCAAACCATATAATAGAAGCTCAAACCTCAACACTTTCAATTTGGATGCAATCAGGCAGGCCCTTGCACTACATAGAAAATGTCAATCGGAAGGATAAAGTCTTCTCTAAATCTTACAGTGTGGATGGCCCTTTTGTCTGTAGGCACCCACACAAAACAAAAAAACACATGTTCAATTCTAATGTATTTATTTATTTGAGAATGACAGCAGAAGGAGGGATGCAGCAAAAGAATATTGTCACTCTCCAGTCCGTGTGCCTTTACAGCGCCAGACCACGATCTTTGCTCCATGGCTACGGGATTCTGATGTCTTCCACAACTTCCGGCAGAGTTCAGAATCCATTCTGCACCTCTACCAGCTCATAGGGGACAGGCATGGCAAGGTTGCTGGGCAGCTTCCAAGCCACTTTCGAAGTTCCAGGGTGTTCATGTTGGTCATTGGCCATGTGCCTTACCAAATATCCACTGACCACAAAAGAAAATGAGTGGAGTCCATCAAGGTGGGTTTCTACCACCTACACCCGCAAGCAGTACCACTCCTGGAAAAATAAAACAAAGGATAAGACATTTCATAATGAAAATCACATCTTAATGCCTGTTTGCTTCATTCTGAACTTCATTTAATTTCGACATCACGAGTGAAATAACACATTTTATGCCAACTTACACAAACCAGAAATCATTAATGTAAACATTTGAATACACACCTGTGACGCCAGACAGCCCATCACCACAGGCTTCCCATGGTACGTGCCATGATTCCAAGATGTTGATGTTCTGGAAAATTACAACACCATAAGATACCAAGCAGCCGTTCATGTTATCAATAACTACACAGGTGGCATAGACACAAATAAACACCTGCCAGCTCTTCTCAGCCCTTTACACTATTCACAATACCAACATGTTTATGGTTAGAGGTGCATGTTTTTGCTCAAGTAACACAATTTTACCAATGTTGACTACACTTTATCTACAATGGCAAGTGTCATTGGCAGATGATAATCACCCTCTGTCTCCCTGTGAGTGGCACCTCTGCTAACTAGCTAATTAATACACATGCCCTATCTTGACCGGTTACAGTACTTACATGTAAAGTGGCTAGCAACCAGGGTATTCCGGGTGGCCATACCGGCAGCGGTGCTCCGCCGCCTGGGGGCCGCCGGCTGACGGACCTCTGGCTCCCTCTCCTCCGTCAGCTCCCAAGAATCATCCCGGGCAACGCACATGTTGTGCAACACGCAGCACGCCAGGATGATCTTGGAAGCCTTTGTAGGAGAGTACAGGAGTTCACCCCCAGGCCGGGCCAAGCAGAGAAACCGGGACTTGAGAAGACCTATGGTCAACTCAATGATACTCCGGCTTCTCCGCAAGGCCCTGTTGTAATTCCTCTCTGCTGGGCCCTGGGGGTACCTGATTGGAGCCATCAGCCATGTCAGCTGCGGGTAACCAGCATCCCCTGAAAAATAAGAAAAATATACATTAGTTATTCATATCATGTGACTTTAGATGACTCCTCAAAATGGGAGACAATTAGGCATTTTACTAAACAACCTGCTCGTCTGTTTGCAAAAAATCATATGAAACATCTCAACTCTGTCTAACTGCCTAAATCACTAATACAAATGGGAAAAAGGACACACAAAGTGGTGGGTTTCTCTTGCAAGTTACAACTTGGCCCCTATTTTGTTCCTATTACATTAGCCTAGGTCTTACTTCTGGAATATATCTGCAACTAGAGTGAGGAAACCAATATTGACTCACTTATGCAAAGTACTTTGGGGATATGGCAATACCATTGGAATCATTTGTCGGTTTTCTTTGGGTGGCTAGAGGACACCATTTACACATTGGTTAACCACCTTCATTGGACTCAAAGACAACTTTGCAAATCTTTCTTTTGTGAGCTGCTAAGCTGCTGATCTGGTTGTGTGTGAACAGCCTGACAACTCCTAACACATCCATTTTAGGTAGGCTTTGCTTAAATCAGGGTGTACACCGATGTAGCTTATTCCTATGTCTATGTAATCTTACAGTTTATGTTGTTAAGACAAAATACTTTACCAATAAGCCACCCTTCGGGCATTTGTCCACTTTCAAACACCTCGTACAGAGTACTTGTTCTTAACATACTGGAATCATGGCACGACCCTGGGTGACCAGTGTTGACACTCATGATGCGCTGTTTGGCGTCACACACTAATTGGACGTTCACGGAGTGGTACTGCTTGCGGTTCCGGTATTCACTTTCGTGGCTCCTTGGGGGCCTAATGGCTATGTGGGTGCCATCGATTGCCCCTAGGATTTGCGGCATGTGTGCCCGCCGGTAGAAACCCAACTTGACTTCATTCCACTCATTTTCATTCTGTGGCCAGTGGATAAAATTGGGCACTATATCCACTATGGCATTAATGACCAACATGAACACCCTTGAAACTGTGGGCTGGCTAATGCCCATGATACTTCCCTAAGTGGCTTGGAAGCTGCCACGCCCTAAAATATACAAAGTGGCCAGCAATCTGGCCATGCCGGGCACCGCATGGCCGCGCTGTGTGTCCGGGTCAATTTTCTCTGCTATGAGCTGATAGAGGTGTAGAATAGTTCCTCGCTCGAGCCGGAACTTCCTCCTGACATCAGAATCCCGCAGCTTGTCCAAATAGATCCTTGGAGCAAAAATGCGTGGCTGGCGAGGTAAGGGCACACGGACTGGAGGTGCTGCTGCTGGAGGTGCTGCTGCTGCTGCTGCTGCAGCTTCCCCACCTTCTGCTGCCTCCTGTGCCAGGGCCTCCTCAAACAAGGCACCAATAAATGCCAGCATTGCACCATCTAATGCGTCTGGGATATCGTCCTCCATTTTGAACGCGCAAATTCGCGAATGCGCAGATATATATAGAAACGGCCGCTAATTATCACACCTGTGAGCCAGCTATAAAAGGAGCACATGGCCAATATGGCTGCTGGATGTTATAGATCGATGTTTCTTATGTGCTAGCAAGACCCTGTGACCCACAACCTACATTATCTGGAGGTAAGACAATTGTATCTCTCTCTCCCAAAAAAAAGGAAGGAGACAATTTGTACTTATCTTGGGTGTGCTTAAGTTGTCTATGGTGAATCCCCTCCAACCCACAATAGCTTGGGAACCCCTCAAGTGTCTTTTAATCATTGGCAGTTGGCCCCATGTGCATGTGGTTTGGACATGTGTTTTCTCATGTTTGTTAAAGGTGTGCAGTCTAGATTTGGCATCTAAACCTGCCCCCTTACCTTCCCAGCTTCCAAAGACACCATTTTTGCTTTCCTGATAACTGTAATTTATTATGTGCACGTATGTAGGTCATGCGATTTCTCATGTATGTTTAATGTTTGCAGCCTCCTTTTGCCTATAAAGGATTACACCACCACCACCACCACCACTGTGTTTGTGCCATTAGGTAAGTGTTTGGAGGGCCTCGTGTGATTTGTACCCCTATGAGTTTTCTTATGTGTTTTTTTTTTCCATTTCTTTGCAGCCTCTTCTGCTCTTTGCCACCACCACCACCACCACCACCACCACCACTGTGTTTGTGCCATTAGGTAAGTGTTTGGAGGGCCTCGTGTGATTTGTACCCCTATGAGTTTTCTTATGTGTTTTTTTTTTACATTTCTTTGCAGCCTCTTCTGCTCTTTGCCACCACCACCACCACCACCACCACCACCACTGTGTTTGTGCCATTAGGTAAGTGTTTGGAGGGCCTCGTGTGATTTGTACCCCTATGCGTTTTCTTATGTGTTTTTTTTTTCCATTTCTTTGCAGCCTCTTCTGCTCTTTGCCACCACCACCACCACCACCACCACCACCACTGTGTTTGTGCCATTAGGTAAGTGTTTGGAGGGCCTCGTGTGATTTGTACCCCTATGCGTTTTCTTATGTGTTTTTTTTTTACATTTCTTTGCAGCCTCTTCTGCTCTTTGCCACCACCACCACCACCACCACCACCACCACTGTGTTTGTGCCATTAGGTAAGTGTTTGGAGGGCCTCGTGTGATTTGTACCCCTATGCGTTTTCTTATGTGTTTTTTTTTTACATTTCTTTGCAACCTCTTCTGCTTTTTTTGCCACCACCACCACCACCACCGTGTTTGTGCCATTAGGTAAGTGTTTGGAGGGCCTCGTGTGATTTGTACCCATATGCGTTTTCTTATGTGTTTTTTTTTTTCCTTTTCTTTGCAGCCTCTTCTGCTCTTTGCCCACTACTACCACCACCACCACGACCAAGTCTGTTTGTGCCATTAGGTAAGTGTGTTCTGTAACTGTTCACTAATTATACTGTATATGAAGAGCAATCTGCAAATCCTGTTTTTTCTGTTTTCTCTTTTGTCATTTCAGATTTAGGAGTTTGG
Source organism: Pelophylax lessonae (assembly GCF_965119305.1). Taxonomy (NCBI): domain Eukaryota; kingdom Metazoa; phylum Chordata; class Amphibia; order Anura; family Ranidae; genus Pelophylax; species Pelophylax lessonae. The sequence continues at coordinate 378,287,056 of NC_138772.1, read as the reverse complement.
GGCTCTTTGCTGCTGCTGGACAGCCAGATTCTCTGCCCACCTCGTGCTCCCATGGCCCCACCCACTGGAAGGATGAGAAGGGGCAGGGTGGCCAGGGGGGCCAGGGGGGCCAGGGGGGGCAGGGGGGGCAGGGGGGGCAGGGTGGGCAGATCGTCTGGCTCTGGTGTGAGGGAGGCTCCAGCTGTATCCATGAGGGAGTCCACCATCCCCATCCCGGAGGAGGAAGCCGGGGGAGGTGTTAACACACCAAGTGGACAAGCTGGCTCTTCTGACAGTAGTCCTGGAGCGGGTCCGTCCACCAGAGTCAGCTTGTCCACATTACCCCGGCTTCCCCGTTTCACCCACAATCAGTGCTGTGCCCTGGTCCACGCCTATATGGCCAGATATCAGGCGATACATGGGACCAGGGCCGCGTCTTACTCAGTAACAGAGAAGAACAGATTGTGGGATGAAATCCGGGATGCTGTAAATGCACTGGGTGAAGCACCTCGCCACCGTGACAGTGTGCGGAAGAAGGTCAACGACATCTGTGGGTCCGTTCGGAAGAAGCTAATTGCATGGGCTGCGGAGGGTCTTTATGACCGTCAAGGTCGGCTGGATGAACGTGCACGAAGTTCTCTCTGGGATTATCAATTACCTTTCTTGAACATCATAGGACCCGATACCATCTTTCCCAGAGAGGACTTAGATTCGGATGCTTTGCACCGAGGTAGGATATTATCTTGGATGTCAATTGTGTGAGTTGTTTGGAAAAGATTAACTACTATCCTATGTGTGACATTAAGAGAATGTGATACTTGCCCTTCCAATTGTCCTTTTTTTGTTTTCCCCAACCTGCAATTTGTTCATCTGTAGCACGGATCTCAGCCCCTCCACAGCCCATGCAGCTTGGCGAACCAGACGGACTCACAGGTGTTGACATCAGTGCTGACCCTCCTCCTGGTAGGTCCAATATCATACTGTGCCAAACAATGTAGATGTTTTTTTTTTTCCAAGATAGCTCATATTGCTATGTCCTTTACAGAAGATCCGCAGCAGGGAACACACCCAGTGCAGCTAGGCCTGGAGGAAGGTGTTGGTATGTCTAGTCAAATAATGTTTTTTTGAATCTTATTAACCCCATTAACACACATGTTTTTTCTTAGGAAAGAGTGTTGCCTTTTAGATGTTTACCCTGCAAAACACAGTTGACAGCATTAATGGGTGCCGTCATTAGTAGGCAGACCAAGCCTTCTTAACCTTTGGGAGGGTTTAGCAAGTGTCCTATGAGCCCAGGAAAGCACTTTTGAATGTTTGGCCTCAATGCTTCATTCATGAAGCTAGGAGGGCAATCTGGCCATAATCATTACTGACTAAGGTTATGTACTAAACATGTTTTTTTTTTTTTGTTTTTAAAAGAACATCAGGCCCCTCTTGACGTTGCAGCTGGAGTTGGATCAGGAGCTGGCGACGATTCTGCATCCAGTGCTGTGGTATGTGATATAAGGGAACAAGGTGCACATGTAACATTTCAATGGTAGCATTGATTTTGGACTAGATGTGGCTTACATTGTGTGTGTTAAATTAGTGCTATGACATTCTGACGATGCACCAGCACAACAAGAGTTCTATCTTGAACATCAGGGAATTATGTTATAATTTGGTGTGCCACTAATGTTCCAAAAACATCCAGGATCTTTAAAGTCCGGCCCGTCTTTGATTTTCCAGGTCCAAATTCATGGGTATCGTTTGGTTGGGTTGTCCTGTAGCCGATTGATGGCAAGATTTTAGACAACATACGTAGATGTATAAAGTCATTGGTGTAGTAACAGATTTACCAAAAGCATAAACAACCTACCACACCAGGGTTAATTGGGAACACCTTCATGTTGAATCTTTTTTGCCTTTGTCATATTAGTCACACCAATATAATATGTACCCATTATCAGAAGTGTTGCTAGCTTGGATAATCTTACAATGAACAAGTACTCATTAGAAGCACATCAAACTTTTCAACGTTCTGCTTGGGGTGTTAAGTTGTCAAACTAATCTGAAATATTTAGTCATGATGTTTGATAATGATTTGGTCTATTTCTTCTGCTTTCAGGTAGCCTTAGATGCAGAGGGATTGTCACCTACCCAACTTCGTCCATCTATGCTGGATGTAGCCGAGAGGCTGCTTGATGAGTATCAGGTCCAAAATGAGTTAAGGAGGCGTACTCAGCAATCTACTGAGGCAGTACGTCTGCTCGGGCTCATACAGGAATCTGTAGCAACAATGGTACAGGTTCACCAGGATATGTTACAGGTTCAACAGGATATGCGTAACAGCTTGGTAAGTTTAGCAGACCAGCATCAACGGGATCGGCAAAGTGTTGACACTCAGGTGCTGGCCACACGCCAATGCCTGTTTGGATCTGAAGATGCCCCATTGGCAGAGCCCTCCCAAACATCTCACTCACCTGCCACTGCAGGTTGTGGTAGTGGGAGGGTAATGCCAGTGTTGGCCACTTGTCAGGCAGCTGGGGATGGGACAATTCCTCCTGTAGCCACTCCTAGCACTTCACACTCCGTTCGGACTCCCACACCCCTCAATGAGCAATCCTCCTGCACAACCTCAATGCGCACTGGTTCCACAGTACCCCTTCCACCTGACTACATTCCCTCCACACCTTTATCACTTCACTCCTCCCCAGGCCGTTCTTCTTTTTTGTCACCAATGCGACATGTCGTTTGCCCCCGCACCGTGGACCACAACAAACAATCAACCACCACTCCCCACACATCTTCACAACCCTTGCACCACCAGCAGCATCAAATAGCCTTGGAGCAGCAACGATCCCATCTCATGGTAATGGCACACGTTGCCCAAATGCTTAGGCTGACCCCAGAGCAGATGACACTATTGGCCGAACATCTTCTGTCTGGGACATTTCCAACGTTCAACACCCTGCATCATCAGCAGCCTCAGACAGAAGATATGATCCTAATGGGCCACTTGAGCACAACTCTACAGTTAACCCCAGACCAGATGGAACTCTTGGCACACCATTTGATGGCAGGAAACTTAACAATGCTCACCACACTGCTTCAGGCACGACCACCAACTTGATTTTTTGTTTTTTTGTTTAATTTGGTTTAGTTTTGTTAATGATTTACATTGGCCAATTTTTTGGGCCATTTTTTTTTTTAATTTGAGGGTGGCACAATATGATTTATTATAGTGCTTCTTTTGGGGATGAAATAAAATTTTATGCAAAATGATTAGTTTGTGTTTGCTCTTTGGTTTTTTAGGAGTGTCGGTGGCCAAGTAATGGCCCTGGTTAATGTAGGCATTTATACACACGTGCTTCTCTATCTCCAAACATATGATTTCATGTAAATTTAGATAACTCAATGTTCACATAACGACCCAAGAAAAGGTCTCCCTTCAAATGTAGCTTCAAAACAAGTCTCAAGGCTAACATAAACCAAAGCCAACATACTAACAATTACAGACCACACCACTCAAGTAAACAAATACAACACAAAAGACATTCGATGTGTACACCAAAAAGAAAACTTGGGTAATAAAAAAAATGTTTTAATAACACATGTGGGTGTCTACCAACTGTAGCGTACAAAAAATATATTACAATATATAATAGAATGAACTAAATTGCCAATGTAACATTTGTGTTGCAAAGAGCAACATACTTAAATTTAATTTAGATAAACATTTTAAACATTTTTTATGTTTTGACATCATTTTTTGGAAGGTTTTCACAAAAACAAATCTTTTTTGTAAACATTTGTGGTTTTTTCCGTTGCCATAAAAACAACAAGGCTTTTTTGTAAACATTTTTGGTTTAGTTTGTTACCAAAAACAACAAGGCTTTTTTGTAAACATTTTTGGTTTAGTTTGTTACCAAAAACAACAAGGCTTTTTTGTAAACATTTTTGGTTTAGTTTGTTACCAAAAACAACAAGGCTTTTTTGTAAACATTTGTGGTTTTTTCCGTTGCCATAAAAACAACAAGGCTTATTTGTAAACATTTGTGGTTTTGTCGGTTGCCATAAAAACAACAAGGCTTTTTTGTAAACATTTTTGGTTTAGTTTGTTACCAAAAACAACAAGGCTTTTTTGTAAACATTTGTGGTTTTTTCCGTTGCCATAAAAACAACAAGGCTTATTTGTAAACATTTGTGGTTTTGTCGGTTGCCATAAAAACAACAAGGCTTTTTTGTAAACATTTTTGGTTTAGTTTGTTACCAAAAACAACAAGGCTTTTTTGTAAACATTTTTGGTTTAGTTTGTTACCAAAAACAACAAGGCTTTTTTGTATACATTTTTGGTTTTTTCCGTTGCCAAAAACAACAAGGCTTTTTTGTAAACATTTTTTTTTTGGTTTGCCAAAAACAAGGCTTTTTTTTTTTTTTTTGTTTTTTTGGGTCCCAAAAAAAGGGTTTTTTTTAAATTTTTATATTTTTTTTGGTTGCCAAAAACAAGGCTTTTTTTTTTTTGTTTGTTTTTTTGGGTCCCAAAAAAAGGGTTTTTTTTAAATTTTTATATTTTTTTTGGTTGCCAAAAACAAGGCTTTTTTTGTTTTTTTTGTTTTTTTGGGTCCCAAAAAAAGGGTTTTTTTTAAATTTTTATATTTTTTTTGGTTGCCAAAAACAAGGCTTTTTTTGTTTTTTTTGTTTTTTTGGGTCCCAAAAAAGGGTTTTTTTTAAATTTTTATATTTTTTTTGGTTTGCCAAAAACAAGGCTTTTTTTGTTTTTTTTTTGTTTTTTTGGGTCCCAAAAAAAGGGTTTTTTTTAAATTTTTATATTTTTTTTGGTTGCCAAAAACAAGGCTTTTTTTGTTTTTTTTTGTTTTTTTGGGTCCCAAAAAAAGGGTTTTTTTTAAATTTTTATATTTTTTTTGGTTGCCAAAAACAAGGCTTTTTTTGTTTTTTTTGTTTTTTTGGGTCCCAAAAAAAAGGGTTTTTTTTAAAACTTTTTTTGATTTTTTTGTTAGATTTTTGTTTATAATGGGCAACAATTACAAATGTGACATTTCTTTGTGTTGCAACGTGCAACATAAGTAAACAAACAACAAAAAAAAAATACTAGGATCTTTTTAAAGGTGTGACATTCCTAACGAATGGCTCCTTAGGGTCTGGATCCACGCCACAAAGGTGTTCCAAATAGAGAATTCGGTCTCCGCACCACCTCATATAATCCAGGAGGACCTCGTAGGTGAGGTGGGTGTGCCCTGGGTAGAAAAAAACATGACAATTAGTTTTAGGCAAAATGATCCAAACAAGGATTGTAATTAATGTGCCTCAACAAATATGCTTAGGAGTCTATTGGTTGGCTTTTATCAACACTCTGAAGCAAATATGCTAAATTGCTGTTGTAAACCTTAAACTCAAACTTTCACAGCAAATTGTTCAAAAGGTTACATAAGATGGCTTGGAATGTTAGTAGCAGTTCCACCAAAGCTAAGTAAAATGCTTTTCTGCATGTAAACACAAGCAATCATTTTGAAGAATGTAAGGTGTTTTGGGTTCAATTGGTCAACACGATACATGTGCACACATTTATCTCTATCACCATTGGAATCTGTGGAGCGTTCTCTCTCCCTCTTACTGTCTATAGATTGAACCTGACACATAGTAGAGACTCACCCTTAGGAATTTTGAGGGCCAGTTCTGGACGGAGCAGATGTGTCTGCTCCCCTGATCTCCTTTCCGCCATCCCAGCTGTGTTAAGAGAGAAGAAAAAGTTTATCAACAAATGGACTCACGCTAACTGTAGGTTACGCAGTCATGAAAACGCTCTAACACCCACTCATTACCCCTCCACATTTCCCTGAAAGTTTTATTTAGACATTGATATGGTGGTGATGCAGATTTGTACAGTGCAAGCGTCATTCTTCTGGGTGAAGCTTGTAGCGTTAAGGATACGTACTCCCTGCTTTTGTGCTGATTGTGTTTTTCTGATGTTTTTTGTGCCTCAGCCCTGCCTGTTCTAAGTGTTGGAAACATATCATTTTGGGAGGGCTGCGGAAAACTAATCAGGTTAGACTTACACTCTCTAGGTTTTTGGGGACAAGAGAAATAACAATCCTCCTTTTTACATGGCCCCTGTACACACCTCTAGGCACCTCCCTCCTGTTGTTTGACCCCACAGCAGGCAGCTTGCTATGGAGGCACATGAGATGAAGCCAAGCACCCTGTGCCTGTTCAGGCACTAGGCTGTGAGCCAGCCTTGCCCCCCTCCCTTCCAATGGTCTCAATGATTAGGAGTGACAGCATCAGGAGGCAATATTGGCATGCTGTCACCTCAGTTAAGGAGGAGGGGGAGTCTGTTCCAGACAAGTATTAGTGCAAAAATTTGGACCGTAAAAAATGGTCCCAGTAAGTCTTAGGGGGAATATGCACACCTATCACTTGGAATACTAATGCATAGAATGCATTCACATAAAGAACCCGCTGCCTTTAGAACAACTTGAAGCCTGAGCGGGGACATACACAGTTAGCATTTCTCCACTTACTAAGTAGACACATTACTGGAAAAGCACACAACTTACCATCATCAGGTTTTTTTGGGGCCCCTGAAGTGGATGGCGTGGCTGGCTCTGGAGAAACTGCACAAAAAGAACACAAATTGTGAACTGGAATGTGGTACATTACCGAGGAAGAGTATTTATGAAAGATTGACAAACACACATTTTCAGTGTTGACTAAATCAGGACATGATTAAATTACAATGTCCCCTAAAAATTTACAAGTACAAAGCACACCATTTCCAATGTAGAGAAACTAACACCAATTTAGAATAGGGTGGCTTGAGATAACTTACAAAAGATAACATGTCCTGTAAAGCTCCCCAAAACCACCTTTCAAACATGAAGGTTAAGCAAGAGTGTTTCATGACCAACCTTCCTGTCACATATAGCAAAACTACACTTGCTTTGACTCCAACTTAGATTATCCTAGATACACATCATCCTAGCACACACAATTCATGTGAGAATCTAATTTTAGGTACTTACAGACTAGTTCAGGGGAGCCTGGAGTGGGGGAGGATGGGGGAGACCCTACATGGGGGGATGGTGTCCCTTCATGGGGGGATGGCGTTGTATCTCCTAGAAACACAAAGACACAAATACAATCCTTGAACAAAAGCTATTTGATAAAGGCACACAGAAAGTAGTCTGGAAACATTTAAGGTAGTAGTTACAGTGGACTGGGTAAGCAGTGGCCCCTCTTCCCCAGTCCTCCACAACAAACATCCTCAATGTCAGCTGCTACAAAACCCCAATGTCAAAATATATATATTACAGCCCTTAGATTTACCAGGACACATTGAACACACAAACACATGTAGAATACTTACTTCCCCTTTGAGGAGAGCCCAGGTCCTCATCCGAGTCGGACCAATTGGCCTCTTCTTGGCCAACAGTTTGTTCCTGGCCCGGATCCAGGCGACTTGGCCCTGCCTGAGGCTCCTCTCTTGCTGAAGTTACATCAACCACAAAAGAAAACAAAACAAACAATCATTCCTCCAAGTTCGACCTAATACACAACACACCAGCACATCCACATTACTTACAGGGGGCCTGAGAAGGCTGAGCCTCCACATCCTGATCACTGGTTTCTAAAATAAAAGAAAAACATTATATATTATTTATGGACACAAATAGGCAGTAACCTCTCATCATGCTAGCACCATACTCAATGCCCCTACAATTCAGAACATAGAAGTGCACTTACACCAATGAGATGCATTGACCATGTTTTAAAACAGGAGGGCACCATGCAAATTAAGCGGGCGCCTAAGGCCTCGCACCTACAGGGGCCTTGCGGCCAGTGGCGGAGCACCAACATTTCGAAGGGCGCAGTCAGGGAAATCTCCCAAGTAAAAGATTGCTTTCAATCCTCGGATCAAAAAGTTGCAGCAGTGTGCTGCAGTCCCTTCACTGCGTCTGCCAGGTGTCTGTTGTCCGCTGACACTTACTCCTCCTTCTCTGCCTGGGGATTGGCCGTCTGATCATGTTATCCTAAGATGTGGAGGAATCGGTAGGTGTGTACCTGCACCAGTAGGAAGTGACTGGCCGGTCAACTCACTCTGCTATCATCAGTTGTTGCTCTGGGAGGAGAGCTCCGCCCTGGACCCGGAACATACAGGTAACCAGGCCCAGACTTGATATTTTGCAGGCTGGTCATAGATTTGTTGTGTCCACTATGCAAAGTGGTTGAGTAGCCCCAGGGAAGTTGGAAGAGTCTGAAAATGGTTGGTGGAGGAGGAGGAGAAGAAGGCCCTGGGTGGCTGGGGGACAAGGAGAGGGCCCCTGGGGGTTTTCTAGAGGAGGAAAGATCCACAATGACGCCAGAGTCAATTGCCAAGGAAGAGAGTGGAGCTGAGCAAGTCCTGCCTATCTGACATGAAAGCCAAACATGGTGTAGATGGAGCCCTTTGCCCTACACAATGACAGCACCAGAGGTGGAAGGTGAGTGGTAGCGGGTCTTTGACATTATAGAGCATATGGACTCTGTCCATTATTGGTAGTTTTGTTTGGAGTTGTCCTTTAGATGTTTAACTGTGTTGTTTTTGACCCGAGCTGTGAGGGACTGAGGTATGACAGCCCACTATGCTGAGACTTATAGTGCCCTAGAATGTTGAGGACTGAGGAATCCTTAGTCCCTAACAGAGGGCACTACAAGTCTTAGCATAGCAGGCAGTATTTCCTCATTCCCCTACAGAGAGGATTACAAGTCCAAGCAGGTAGCCTTCTGCAGTGGGACTTGTTGTGCCCTTGACTGTGGTGGACTGAGGAAGGGAAGTGTAAGAGGGTCTCTGTAAGCTCAGATGTATGGGGGAGCTTTGGGGAACACAGAGTTCCCTTTTACACCAGAGTCCCCAGCTTCCCCCCTCAAATAATGGTTCCCAAACTCTCCTTATATCAGAGTCTTCACACTTCCCTCTTACAGTGTAGTAAGTCTGGAGACTCCGATGTAAAGGGGGCTCTGTAAAATGTGATTAGAGATTAGAAATTTCTAACATTTTTATTTTCTACTTACGATCCACAATTTTCAGCTGCTCAAATGGCTCGCTGCCTCTGATTGCGTATTGGAGTGTGGCCGTCCTCCTCCTCCCCTTCTTCACCAAAAGCACAAGAGGGTGCCGTCCGTCCGCTTTGGCTAGAAGCAGAAGAAAAAAAAAAAACATAAAAAATACGAATGTACATAGTAGTATTAAAGGTTGTGAAGAGACACTTGATGGAGGTAGGAAAGGTAGGAGCGAGAGGGAGGGGGGGGGGGTGTTGGTATTAGTGTTGTTGCATAGCTAAACACATGTCCACCTACCCAAAAAATTGTAACCTATCTGGTCACATGTAATGTATATTTTTACTTACCGGAGATTTGCTCCACAGCCTTTAGCAGGAGCTTGGGTGAGCGCCTTTTGGCATCACTCCAGGCCCGCTGCAGATCCACTATCTCAGGCAGAAACTGAAATCTCCGCTGCAGCCTCATCCGGAGACGACACATCATCTTGTGCTTTTGGTGAAGATGCGTATAAACTTTATCATACCCCCAGAGGAGGAGGAGCTGTGGAAAGAGCAGTGTATGTTTGAGTCCAAGTATGTCCAAAATAGTACAGTCTTCAAATAACATGCTAGGTCGTCTTTGAGATATTGTAGAACAAAGAATTCCATTTCTGGTGATACATATACATCGATGTCCAAATCTACCTCCATGACATAGGTTGCCCCACACTGGTGATTTCCTCTACATGATATAGCCATTTTCTCAATTGGCCTTTCATGACACACCCAGGGCCGCCATCAGGGGGGGACAGGCAGTCACTGTATTTACAACCTTATTGCTGTCCATTTAGCAGGGTGCAAGTAACTTTACACACATGTAGCATAGGTATCAACTTTTGTCACCATGTTAAAAGGACAGCAGTATGGGTAGCATTACAGTGACTGTTATTAGTCCAGGCTCACTAAACTAGCCAATGCTTGGAAAAGCAAGCCATGCAGATTGCTTTTCAGGTCCCTTTTAACACGAGCTGTCTGATTGGGTGTGGCTGTTAATTTTTGACGCAGACCTGATAAGCCCCTCAATTCTCCTTTATGGAGTGTTATATGTAAATGGGATTGCTTCATTTGAGATGCAGATTTAAACTGTGTATGGCCAGGCTGAAGGTACCCAAGTTGATTGGTCGATCACCTGGAGGACAACGTACAACCAGTCTGTCAGATTTTACACACACTTATCGCTAGCATCTCTTGTAGCCACTAGCAATAATCACTGTGTTTTCCTGGCAGGGGCAGCACCAGGAGAACACAATGGCTCCGCAGGAGGGTTTCCCCTGTCTGTGTTGATGGTGGAATCAAGGCAAAATGTTTTTCCTGCAAGCCACGGGACAAACAAAGATAGTTTTTTAATGAATCCATGATTTTGCCAAAATGGAAAAAAAAAGATGTTTGCTTTGTATATTCTTAAGTTTGCTACATAACTAGAACATGTAACAGTGTTATATCATTGCAGGAGATTTCCCTTCACTTCCTGTCTTGGTGTCACCAGGACAGGAAGTGAGGGAATCTCCCGTGGGGATACAGCCAGCAATTCTTTCCTTTTATATATACTATGGACATTATAAGGCAACAATTGCAAGCTATTTCCCCACAGTGATATTCCCCTCACTTCCTGTCTTGGTGACACTAAGACAGGAAGTGAGGGAAAATCTCATGCAATGATATCACCCTACTAGAAATTGTAGTTCCGTCTAAAAAGTATACATAAAGTAAGCACTTGGTTTCCAAAGTGGCAAAATTATGGAGGAGTTAAAACCCCATAGTGTGATCGGGTAATCTGACGGTGTGTTCCTACACTCCTCAATGTGTCTGTTCATTAAGCTGTGCTGAATTATCCTTGATTCACAATTCCTGCAAGAGTTGCACATGGTATGTGGGAGATGCAAATTTAAGGTGGCATAATTATCCACACAATCACACATAATCCTTTTTAAAGGTCACCAGCAGAATTTGATGGCATAGTGGTTCACAGCAGTGCCATCATATTCCAGTTAGATCTGTAAATTAACAAAGCAATGTGATCTGGGGGTGTATTTAACTTGCAATGGACACCCCCATTCATTATCATATGGCAGTGTGAGATGGGTGTGTTGGGAATGTGATCCATTGAGACAAGTGATTATACACTCATGTGTTTCTTTTAGAGGTGATTTGTTCAAGGCAATCCTTTGAAGACATGACCATTCCAGATTTTTGTGATCACTGATTCCATCTCAGGTGAACCAATTAGCTGCTGTGTGCAGATCCAGCTTATGATGGTAAGAGTGTCAGACAAGACAAACGGGGCCGAGCTTGCAGTGTGTATGGATGTATGTAAGGCAATAATTTTTGGCATTATGCATTTAGGGAATATAATGTTTCTAATCTTGCATATATGAAAAGGGTCAATACATTTGTCTTTATCTAGATAGATTCCAAAGCGTCAGAGCAATCTGTCACAGATAATTGGGTTTCATTTTGTGTAAAAGTTGAAACGAATCAAATCTATCTATATACAGGCATAGCCCACTTTAAGTACACAATGGGACCAGGGCATGTATGGAAACTGAAAATGTACTTAAAGTGAAGCAATCCCTTTTTTCTTTTCTCGATGCATGAAAATACACCAGCTCCATTGTAAATTTTGGCCTTACTCCCAAACCATGTGGGAGCATGTTAAGGGGATCCAGGACTATGACATGATAGATTACCTAGGCAAGCTGGCCAGCCACAAAATGGATATGGTGTAGTCCTGGGTACCTGGGTACCCTGTCGTTGCTCCCTAAGTTTGTTATCCCTGTCACTTATGGTTTGTGAGCAGTGTCATGGCAAGCTGAACAAGCTGTGTCCTTACTCACGATTGTATATAAAGTGAGTGTACTTAAAGCAGGGTATGCCTATCTATATCTATATAGAAAGTTCAGAGATGTGAACCTGTTCCCTATTATATACACTAATATATGGTATATAACATATTCTATAATGTATCTAATGTATATATATTGTATATAATATATACATAGTATATATATTGTCTAATATATATATTTTGTATAATATATATTTTTTAGATACACATACATACATATATATATACATATAATATATATATATATATATATATATATATATATATATATAATATATATATATACATATAATATATATATATATATATATATATATATATATATATATATATATATATATATATATATATATATATATATATATATATATATATATATATATATATATATATATATATATATACATATATATATATATACATATAATATATATATATATATATATACATATAATATATATATATATATACATACATATAATATATATATATATATACATACATATAATATATATATATATATACATACATATAATATATATATATATACATATAATATATATATACATATAATATATATATATATATATATATATATATACATATAATATATATATATATATATATATACATATAATATATATATATATATATATATACATATAATATATATATATATATACATATAATATATATATATATACATATAATATATATATATATATATATATATATATACATATAATATATATATATATATATATATAATATATATATATATATATATATACATATAATATATATATATATATATATATATACATATAATATATATATATATATATATACATATAATATATATATATATATACATATAATATATATATATATATATATATACATATATACACATATATATATATATATATATACACACATACATATATATATATATATATATATATATATATAGGGAACAGGTTCACATCTAGGAAGTTTCTATAACAGGAAGCTTCTAGATCACGTCTAATAGGCAGAAAGTGCATGCGCAGATCAGCAGACCAAAAGTTTCTTGCACACCCGCTAGATAAGCGACCCACCCAGCCACCATCCCCCATCCCGCACCCTGCACATTCACACCCCCTCCTTACACCTTACACACAAATGCCACTATTTCGGCTGTAAACAGTGCAGGAGCCATGATGCACACTTACGACAGGGCCTGGACAATTTCCGGAAACGTGTGCACGCACCAAAAGTTTCGTTTCCGGTTTCATGTATAAATGTGAGAACGCGGTTTTGTATATTCGCGAATTCGCGAATAGTGAACATACACAACCATTAAGCAGATTTAACTTAGAAAAAGAAATACAAATACATACATTTGTGGACACCAGAAAACTTTATTTAGACACATGAAGACATTTTAAAAAAAAAATTGGAAACATGCTGTTTATTACATTTGTATTTTTCAAACCAAAACAACCTTTGTACAACATTTAGACCATATACATCGACAAAGAGCCCATAATCAACAGATGCATGTGCAGATTGACAGAATTATGTTAACAGCAATAAATACTTACAGAGAGTCAACACACAACACAGCCAAATCTCACCTCCATAAATAACAAAGGGCCAAAAATGTTACCCATAAAACATGTGACACACAAATATATTGGACCTCTTCGTAGGTCAAATCTTTCCTGATGTCTGAGTGAGCTATATATAATCCAAGCAAACACACCCAGAATGGTAACGCCCAGTCCAAAAATTAACTGTGTGTATCCTGTGTGTTTTGGAGCATGCTCAGTTGCCAAAACAAGGGAAATAGAAATGAGGAATAGAAATGTATGTAGGTGTGTATAGTATATGTGAATTGAAAAAATTCTCTCTTGAAGTTTGCTAGTCATTATTTAGAATGTTTAGATACAGGAATACATACATATATATACAATTACGTGAGAGAGAGAGAAATATATATTTAGGGAAACAATTGAAACACACCTTTTGGGATTTGAGAAGTGAGATTGTGACGATTGAACAGATATGTAAGCCAACAATCTGACTCATCACTCATGAACATCCCTAAATTTGGCGTGGCAATTATATCAGGCGTTCTTATGTGCATTTTGGCTGGCGTTTTCACAGGCGTTTTGACATGCATTTTTTGGGCTGGCATTGTTATATGAAATCACCTACAAAAGCCCCAAAAACAGACCACAAACACGTACATGTGAACGTAGCCCGTTTGGGGGCGTTTGAGGGGGATTTGTCCAGCTCAAGGATCAGCTCCCAAAACAGGCAAAAAATCCAATCCTATTCAGTTCAATGGCCCCTGTTCCCATGTGAGCATTTTGACGGCATGAGGAAAACACCCAACGCTCACTGAGAAATAGCACAATGATTAGGGAGTCTGCCTTCCTGCTGTAGGTTTGTAAGTTCGAATCCGGAAGGTGCCCTCTGTATGGGCAACACTTGGATATCTCCAATCCTCCAAATGTTGACATCATTAATTTTGTTCATGTTTGAAAAAGGCATGTGTATCAGCAAACTTTTAATCCAAAGACATGAACAAAATACAAAAGATGCCCCATAAAGTCAATATGTAGCAATATTGTGAGCTAAAGCTCTATTTGTTTGTTGGGCATACTTTGCTAATTAGCCAAGTATAAGGGATATATATATATATACCTTCAGTTAAATGTGTAGTAAAATGGTAACACTTGGCCATACCCATATGGAAGAAAAGGTAGTATTTGCAATATATTTCTAAAAACATTCTTTGGAAACACATAAAATATTGTCAAAATTGTGACATTTCCTTGATATGTGTGAAATGCTAATAATCTTTCTTTGAAACATGTTTTACATCTATTTTTTTTCTATCTGACGACCAATTCCCCAATGTAATATTTTGTGGGTTTTTTCAGAGAATGTGGAGGTTCTATATAAACACTGTAGATTTGACTGCTATGATTTCGGAGTTAGCAGGAAAGGTGTATGGAATGTGATGGTGTTTACTAAAGGATCCCTTGTTGGAAGTGTGCATGTTTTTCCAATTCCGCCGGTTTTTGCCATTTTCTATGGGCGAGACAGCGGATTTGCAAGCGGTATTCAAAAAAAAATTGACCCAAAATCGCGCTGGCGAAATTTTTTGAGCCAATTTGGCGTTGCGCATGCGCACATTCGCGAGTTCGCAGCTCGCGGCTGGAGGAGCTGTTTAACCTTTCCACACTTTCGCAGATATCTCTCTTTCTAAGTCAGTTTTTGAGATTTTTTAAACGCAAGTCATCTCCAAATTGACTTCCACACCTTCCACAGTGATTTGGGATTTTTGGGGGTACAGGGGAAAATTTGGCTAAACTTTAGTCGAGCTTTTAGCTGGCGTGGTTTTAAGTCGCGCTCTGACCATATTGCATCTTAATGAATCTCACACTAGGCGCTATTTTCCGCCCGCCATTCTTTGAATGCCAATTTCAGACTTAAATAATCGCCGCTTCGCAAAATCACGCCGAAACGCCAATTCGCCGTACTATGAATCAGGCCCTATATGTGCATGCAACACAGCCTAATTAGCTACCACTGATGCCCCTTCCTTTCATAGTTGGTTTCGTTAGGCTGCATTCACAAAATAGCATTTTATTATTGCACTTAAAGTCATATGATTTTGCACACATTCACAAAATGATTGTTGAGCTTGCAGTGCAATTCATTGTTAACCTCCCTAGCGGTATTCCCGAGTGTTGATTATACACTCGGATTACCCCACAATCAAACTCACCTTCCCCTGCCATCCCCCGCCATCCTCCCCAGCCATACTCCAGCCGTTCTCCCGCTGTCCTCCCACTGTGTGCTCTGCAGATACCGGCACCTGTCTTCCAGTTCCCTTACCTGCGAGCGCCGTGACGCAGGGGGGTGGAACCGGCAGCAATTTAAAAAAAGTAAATAAAACAAATGACATGATACAAAGTTGTTATCCTAATGGATTACACTGTATCAAGCCATTCCAACTCAGGATTTCACCTGGGGACTATTCCAGTGCCCTGCCTGTGCTTTTCCAGTTATTTGTGCCTGGAAAATTGAGAATGACCATGGCGTCCAAAAAGCGCTCTTTTCGCACAAAAGCGATTTTAGATGAACTGGAAAACAGCAACAGTGAAACGGAGTTACTTGAAGAACTGAGCAATAGCGATTCATGGGAAAATTCATCATCAGGTATGGAAAGTGACGACAGCGATGATTCTGCGACTGAGCTCAGCGATGTGCAGACTTGGTGCTCTATTGACTGTGGTATGGATCAGGCAGCGCCCCCAAGATTCCCATTTACAGGAGCACCTGGTATGAAAGTTGATGTTGACCATGACAACCCCTTGGCATACCAATACATTACTTGCCACTCCATTCTTTGGCACGGTCATGTCAGAATACAGATTTTCCCACATAATGAAATATCTTCACTTTGAAAATAATGAAGAATTTGATGAAACTACTCATCCTGCACCAAAACTAAAAAAAAAAATTGGGAAGTATATCAAATGATTATTCAGAATTTCCAACAGAGCTATGTGCCAGAAAGAGACATCAGCATAGATGAAAGTCTAATGGCCTACAAGGGAAGGTTCAGCTGGGTGCAATACATTGCATCAAAGAGGGCATGGTTTGGCATAAAATCCTACATGCTGTGCGAATGGCCAACTACTACCTTTGGAATTCAGTGAAAAACACTGGAAAAGGAACAACATTTGATGAAAAATACAGTAATTATAGAATGGCAACATCTTCTGTTCTTTCAGTAATTGAGCCATTGCTAAATCAGGTCTATTGTGTAACAACTGACAACTTTTATAACTCTCCTGAAGTTTATGAGGTTCTACTGCACAACAAAACTGATGCCTATGGAACCGTAAGGGCTAACCGGCGCGACATGCCACCAATGTTTGAAATGGTTGCCTGGCAGAAAGGCAAAATGATGGCACTGCGATGGCAGGACAAGAAAGATGTGTGCCTAATGAGTACAGTGCCTAACACCTCCACTGTTATGGTACGCACGAAAGGTGGGAAAGAAGTCATGAAGCCACAAGTAGTGATAGACTACAACAACACCATGGGAGGTGTCGACAGAGCCGACCAAGCAATGACTTTTTACTCAGCTATGAGGAAGCAGCAAAAAAAATACTATTAAAAGATCTTCAGACACCTTCTTGAGTAATGTTTGTGGAATGCCTGCATTCTGCTAAAAAAAAAAAAAGAGTGACAAGCTTTTGATTCATGCGAACTTTATTTAGAATGTCACGGAACAAATCTTTCAGAGTCACCAAACACCATTAATGGCTGGGAACAGATCTGGATGTCATGCTGTTGGCGTTGTCAACCCAGAACGCCTGACTGGTCGTCATTTCATGGACTACATCCCACCAACTGAGAAAAAGTCAGCACCTACAAGGATGTGCGTGGTTTGTTGCTTGAAGAGAGATGACAGTGGAAGGAAAATAAGAAAAGAAACCAGATTCTATTGTCCCGATTGTGACGTCGGACTTTGTGCAGTCCCATGTTTTAAAAACCTTTATTACAGTGACTAGTAATATCACACTCCTTGTTTATACATATTTCAGTGTTTTTGGTTTGATTATATTATTGAATAAAATGTATTATTATTATTATATTATAATTTATGATTTTGTGTTTCAAACTTTATCATACCCGGGATGTCTACTTGACTCTTGTTTGGACAGATTTAAGTGGGTTATTCCTAAGAATTACAGGCCTAAAATATAAAACAGCATATTTCCATGTAAAACAATGTACCACTTTTAGCACAAAAATTCTGACATAATCAGACTGCCAGGGAGGTTAATGACACCCCAAGCACAGCAAGCAGATACATGTTTTTTTCATGTGATAAACACAACAAAACATGCAGTTAAAAAACATGCTTTCAGCTCAAAAAGGGGCATAGGCTACTTTGCTGTGCCTGTCATGCATAGGGCATAGGCGAGGTAAGAGCGGTTAAAAAAAAAAAACACAGGTCATTGTGTGGATGAGGCGGGAACACAGGAGGCTAAAACCACGTCAAATCCATGTACCTCCATTGGTAGTATTTATACGTACATTTAATGAATACATTTAATTATATTAAATACATGCATATCTGCATGTATTGTCAGTTTTTTTTTTTTTTTTATATTTGCCTAAAGTTCTGCTTTAGCACTAAGTAAAAAAGATGGAAAAATGAAGCAGAAATATTTTTAATGAGGACAAATGCAGCATGTAAAGAGATTGTATTATTCTCTTTCACTCCTAGAAGATTGCACTTACCAATAATGACTGTAGCAGACAAAGCCCATGTACATCCTCTCAGATCTAACCCCTTTTATTGTTTTGTATTGCAAAGTTGACAGGTTCCTGTTACATACATTGTTCCCTCACTACAATAATAATTACTCATTGCATTAGCTTCTGTCATCTGGCATAGAGGTACAGCTTGCCAGGGGTACTAGGTTACACACCACACTGGACGTGCGCCATGTCATTGGAAACACAGATAAATTCTCACATAGGCTGCTTTAACATTCTTTTTGATGTCCTTTACATTTGGACATGCTTGACATATATTTTACTACTTATATAAAATGACTGTATTGCTTCTTACAGAGCAGTTGCTCTCTAGCATGTAAATCCATTTAATTTACATTTAGAAATCTCAGTGAACATCATCAAACCTACATATGAGAAAGGACTTCCCTCTTTTGGTGTCCTGTATTCTCTTTGTGGCGCTTTTACATGTGATTTAAATCCATGGAAACTACAGGTAAACACTGTTGCGCTTTCTGATACCTACCAACTGTTTCTAATGACTGTCCCATTTTTTTTGCTCCTTCTACCCCTTTTTCTTCCCTCCCCCCTCCCATTTCCCATTTTGTTTCTCCCCTGTTCCCCTTCCTGCCTTCCTTCCCTTCCTTCCCTTCTTTTTCCAAACCCCTCCCCCCTTCAACCCCCTCCCTCCCCCTCCCTCCCTTCTCTCTTCCCCTTCCAACTCCTTCTTCTCTTCCTTCCTCTCTTCCCCCCCCTCTTTTGCTCTTCCTTTTCTCCCCTTCACCTTTTTTTTCTTTGCCCTAATGTCTTTAAACATCAGACACATATACAAAATTCACCTTAATATTAGTTAATATCTTTAATACTTAGACTGAAGACATCGCCCCCATGCGGGTATGAGTCCCTTCCTCAGGGGGGTCAAAGACGTTCCCCACGGGCTCCCCAGGCTATTTGAAGCCAGCTTTGATGCAATAATACAGGTGAAAAAAACATTTTTTTTTCTCTTTTAGGCCTCTTGCACACAATACTCCTGTTTGAGCATTTCGCGGCTTGAAAATGCTCAGTACAGCTTTTTGAGCTAAAATACAGCCCATTAATTGTAATGTGCCTATGCACACAGGCGCGTAAACAAGCGCTGGGCATTCTTCAGTAAGAACAAAATAGAAAAATCTGCATTTTTTGGTCAGTAATTTAAGCCTCAATGCACGCAAATACTCACAAATACTCGCGAATACTCGCGAATACATACAAAAAAAAAAGGTCTGGAAAAAGTAGATGCTCAAACAGGAGTATTGTGTGCAAGAGGCCAAAAGGAGATGCTCAAACAGGAGTATCATGTGCAAGAGGCCTTAGTATATAGACCTACATTATAGCTCTAACATTTTATATGATTACATATTTAACATCTTTGTTTACCCTTGTTTGTGAACTGTCGCAGAGGACAAAATGTATTACTTGTAGCAAGTAATGTATGTAAATAAAATATTATATAAACATGATTTATTTTAAATGTTAAATACTGTTTTCGGATCTTGAGCTCAAGAGAGTGGCTATCTGGACAAATCAGTTTGTTATCTTGTTTTTAAGAGATGTAACTCCCCTTTCTTAAGGGCTTTTAACCTCCCTGGTGGTATCCCCGAGTGTGACTCGGGGTGGATTTTTTAGACTAGGATCGGTATCCCCGAGTCACGCTCGGGGTAGATGTGCAGAGCGCGCAGTGGTGTCTCTTACCTTCTCCTGGCGATCCAGCGATGATCTCTCATTGCTGTGACCGCCAGCCGAGAGTCCCGCCGCTCGTCCGTTGGTATGATGACTTCCTAGTTCCATTCCCTGCAGCAGCAATGCTGCATGGGAGCGGAACTGGGAGGGAAATTCAAACGTTGCACAAAACACAAACACATAACACATTTATATATATATATATATATATATATATATATATATATATATATATATATACAGTATATGTGTATATATATATATATATATATATATATATATATATATATATATATATATATATATATATATATATATATATATATATATGTATGTATGTATGTATATATATGTATATATGTGTATATGTATATATATATATATATATATACACACACACACATATATATATATATATATATATATATATATATATATATATATATATATATATATATATACACACACACATATATATATAATATATAACGCATGAATTATAATCTAATCAATAATATAATTTTATTATATATATTATATAATAAAATTATATTATTGATTAGATTATAATTCATGCGTTTGTGTTTCAAATTTATCACATCTGGAATGTCTACTAGAGTCTTGTTTTGGTCAGGTTTAAGTCAGTAATTACTAAGAATTGTAGGCCTATAATACATAACGCCAAATTTCCATGAAAAAAATTGTACTATTTTTGGAACATAATTCCTGACATAATCATACCACCAGGGAGGTTAACCACTTGCCGACCGCCGCACGCCGATCTACGTCGGCGGTCAGCCCCTCACAGGCAAAGTGACGTAGGGCTAGCTTGTGAGGGTCTAGGGAGCGAGCGCGCGCCGCCGGAGGCGCGCTCCCGCTCCCGCGTGGTCACGGACCCCACCGAGCGTGTGACCGGCGGACCCGATGTCCGCCGGCCACTCTGCGATCGGCGGGGGAGAGGGAGAAAGTCAGGCAGCTTGTGTAAACAAGCTGCCTGTCATTCTCCCCTCTGTATGAGAGCTGATCATATGGATCTACTATGTAGATCCATTGATCACTCTGCATACAGCTGAAGCCACAGCCAATCACAGTAAGAATCACGCCCCTAGAGACACACACAGCCCCTCCCTCTCAAATAAAGTTAACCCCTTCACTACCAGTGTATTTTTACAGTAACAGTGCATATATATAGCACTGATTACTGTAGAAATGTCACTGGTAACCCCAAAAGTGTCAAAAATGTCAGTCAAGGGTCCGATCTGTCCGCCGCAATGTCGCAGTACCGCAAAAAAAATCGCAGATCGCCGCCATTGCGCGTTAAAAAAAAAACAACAAAAATGACAAAAATCTTTCCCTTAGTCAGTAAACGCAATAACTTTTGCGCAAACCAATCAAAATACGCTTTTTGCGATTTTTTTTACCAAACATAGGTAGCATAAAACAAATTGGCCGAAAATGTTAAAAAATTTTGATTTTTACATTTTTTTTGGGGGGAATTTCATATGTAAAAAAAAGGGAAAAATATTGCTATTTTTGCAAAATTGACGCTCTTTTTTTGTTTATAGCGCGTGATCAAAAAATTGCACAGGTGATCAAATACCGCCAAAAGAAAGCTCTGTTTGTGGGAAAAAAAGGACGCCAAATTTGTTTAGGTACAGCGTCGCACGACCGCGCAATTGTCCGTTAAAGTCACGCAGTGCCGAATCGCAAAATACCCCCTGGTCGTTTAGCAGCCAAATCCTCCGGGGCTTAAGTGGTTAAAGAGTTTGTATAAAACTTTAGTTAAAGATAGGTGAAAAATGATTTTAAAACTTTTCTGTCAGGTGACTAATAAACCCTGGGAGGTACATATAAAGTCCCAAACCTACCTTTACTGCACTCATATAATTTAGCTTCTTTCACAGCTCTCTCTACACTGTCTACATTAGCTTCTCTGACAGCTTTCCGTGTTTGTACTATGATCCCTGGCAGCTCTCCATCATCCCTGATCCACACTTTTCTGTCTGTCGGCTGTACTCTCAACTCCATATTATGTTGCTTGGAAGCTCCCGATTTCTCTATTCACACTATATTCACTAACGGCTCTCCCTACCCCCTTTCAGAGTACATTGTTTGGCAATTCTCCGCTGCATTTACACTATGTTGTTTGGTGGTCCACCCAGACCAAAATATTTAATATCTTTTTCCTTCTTTATTAAAACTACATCTTCTTCTTCCCATCTGTACAATGTTCTCACAACAAGTTTTCTGGAAGGTATCCTCCAACCATCAGGGCAAAGCACTTGACCATATTATGTTTGCCCTGTTCATACTGCTCTATATCTCATCTGTCTTCCCATACTATCTGCTACATTTAGCACCACATACTCTACAACCTTTTGTGTTATCTATGGTACCTTAACTCTAATTCCTCTGGTTGCTGCTGTGTTAACTGCCCTTGTTTTCCAGCCTCTTGCTTTCTGCACTACTATTCTCTGCATTGATATCCGCTCTGTCTCATCTCGTTCACTCCCTCCTGTGTTTAATCAACTCATGCTCTGTTTCCTATTCTTTCCCCTGTCCATCATGATGTTTCTGCTTTCTCTTCTTCCCACTATCTTAGGTGTTTGACCAGCTCACATGTTGCCTCATCTCTCTTTTCTCCCTGGGCACCTCTACTCTCTCTACCTCTTTACTAAAATTGGTGCACACAGAATCAGCTTCTAACTTTAGTTTGTTCAATTAAGCTTTGACAATAAAACCCAGTAGCTGATCGGTTACTCTGCACAGCTGCACCAGATCCTGAGTGCTCCAGTTTTAGTAAATCTCCAACTTTTTGTCCAACTCATCTTCCTGGCTGAGATACATTCATGTATTTTCAATATTTTAAATACCAATAGTGAAAAATGCATATAAAAAGCACAATGACTTCTACTTTAACCCATTACATACATTTGGCTTATAGAACTTAGGAAACCGTTGAAGGAATTATGAAGATGTAGTGATGCAGTATTGCATCGCTTTAAAATAGACCCCCCCCCCCCAAAAAAAAAATAAACATCAAAAATGCATTCTATTCATATGCCAAATGTACATTATTTGTGTGAACATACACATAAATACTTTCATTTTATGCTTTTCCTCAGTCGCAGGTAATGTAGGGAGTGACACTCAGCTGTCCCCTTGGAAGGCTATCTAACCAGTAATTTCTAGTCATATCTCATGCCCAAACTGGCTTTTGTCTTCTATACGCTAATGGTGTGTAAGAAGGCTAGAACAGAACTATGCATGAATTACAGAAATCCTGCAAGATTTTGTTAATTAAATAGATCTGTTTATGCCCCCTACTCACATAGTAGACATCCTTGGTGGGCAAGTCCAGAAAGTGCGTAAGAATAAGTCAGCCACAGTTGATGTCTGTTTTTTTAGAAGGTTGGAAGGGGTTTCCTTGGAGGGAAGCAAAGGACCAATAGCATGTGGTGAAATATAAAAAAGGGGCAATTAACAATGAGTTAACTTATGTATTTTACTGTATTTATTTAACTGATGCTAGCTGATTCATATGGGAGTAAGGGGTCTATTTAAAGCATATGTAGGCTGAAAGGTTTTTTTCTAACCATGGCTAGAGATTGGAAGGATTAAAGGAGAAGTACAGCTCGTTTGGCTGTACTTCTGTGAATTACAGAAGTGCACAACAAAAGCCGCTGTCAGCTGACTTCACAGAGCTGGGCCAGCCTGGAGCAAGATCATGACAATGAAATCGGGATCTGCCCACAATCCTGAACTGGGACCTGGCTCAGGCTCTCAGCGAGCTGCTGAGAGCCTGAGCCAGCCACTCTCACCCCCTCCACAGCCCAGCATTCCAGTGAGCGAGGAGGGGGCAGAGCAGACAGCCAGTGACTGACAGTCACTAGCTCTCTGCTCACGGAGCTCTGAGAACCAAGTGATCAGTGGTCTTTGTTCGATTGGTTCTCAGGATTAGAGCCAGTGGGGGACAGATGCATCATCAGACCGATGCTGCATCCACCTAGGTAAGTATGATTTTTGAAAAAAAAAAAAAGGTTAACTTCTCTTTTAAAACTCCTGTTTGTTGTTTACTGCAGTTCAAGGCAGTGCTAGGGAGCTTATTCCTACCTCCTGCTCTGCCAATAATAATTTAATGAGGCAGGAAGTGGGGAAAAAGCTGAAAAAGGAATACAGAATAACAGAGATCTAAATATGATAAGGGATCCAGCCTTCCCCTACTTTACTAAAATAAAATATTTTTCTATTTCTGCATTTGTTGTAATTGGAAAGTAACCCTTACTTCTTGTCTGGTAGGACTTCTTGCTGGCAGGATGGGAAATGAGGGCTCTATAACAGAGCCATGAATAACAATAAAAAATCGGACAGGAGTTCTAACCTTTCCCTGCTCTAACCGAAGCTAGTAAAAATTTTTTCGATGGACACTCACCTTAATGAATACACTTGACTAGAAAAATCCCTGATACCCGTTATGGTAGATTTACCAACACTTGCAACAGACTCAAGTAGCTCTTAATAGGGCCACTTTTACAAAGTGGCAAAAAATGGGGGTCCCCTTGTGGGATTTTATAGGCACATAAAATATAATATATATGAAAATATATGATAGAGGTAATAGAAAAAATTATTTTATTATAAACACAAAAATATAATAATTAAAAACAGTACAGGCAAAGAAGAGGAACAGGTAAATCAACCACAGTAGTCTGAACAGACACCCAACATGTTTCGAAGCCAAAGAGAAAATTTTGCTTCTTCTTCAGGGGATGGTTCAAACGGTACTCTAATGAATAAGAAAATATGAGAAATATAAAAACCAAAGAATTTTTTAAGGTTTTTTAGGAAGAAAACATTCCAAAATGACTCTTTAGAGTTTTACATGGTAATTTTTGATGACATTTAGCGAGTACTCACAGGGTTGAAAAAATAGCTGTGCTCAGGTAGCCTGCACGGTTAAAACCATCTGGTGGGTGCGAGTGTCCTTGCGACCAAATGCAATAGATAAGGTGGTAGATGAGTGTACTGGTCAGTAAACCGACAGCTGTTGAGGTCAGGTGTGTGGCCCACAATCAATGGACGTCTGAAGTCCTTAATTAGGAGAAGCCAGGAACAGCCTTTAAACATAAATAAATGGCAAGGATGTAAGTAATGCCGATCTGAAGAGTAGACAGATCAGGACTAAATACATTGATATATCTAATCAAAAAAGCAAAGAAAAGGAAATGTATAATGATGGATGTCAACATGTGAAATGGCCACATGTTTGTATATATTATAGTGAATATGTAGAAAACACTATATCAAAAAATGTGCCAAAGAGGTAGCCCAACAAAAAGGGGGCAATAGGGTCACACAAAATATGTCACTGCATATACATATACAAAGCCGATCAAAAAGGTTTTTTTTTCCTCTTTTGAAAGGAATAGGCAGGAAATTAGATGAAAGATAAATACCTGGATGTTAAATGATGGTAGAGCTAAACGGCGACCTCTCAGCACCACAGCCAGCAAACAAATGCGCTGGCTGCGTGTTGCGAG
Source organism: Pelophylax lessonae (assembly GCF_965119305.1). Taxonomy (NCBI): domain Eukaryota; kingdom Metazoa; phylum Chordata; class Amphibia; order Anura; family Ranidae; genus Pelophylax; species Pelophylax lessonae. The sequence continues at coordinate 378,261,581 of NC_138772.1, read as the reverse complement.
AGGTGCACTATAAGAGTGCTGGCCGATTAGCACAAGACGTGTATCAGCTGGCTTCAGGGAAGGGCTTCCCGGAACGCCGGTGCCGAGCCCGCCCCCAACCAACATGCGTCACACATGACGCAACGTGGGCGGGATCGGCGTCTGCGCTCCACCGACACGGGGGTCAGAGCCGGAAGTGCGGATGCACTACGGCTGCTGATTGGTCCGGGCTGAACCGCAAGGGGACAGAGGATGGAAATAGGACCAAGTTACCACGCAAGCGCGGTATATGTCTCCCCGTGCCGGGACGCCCACTGGAGGAGGGGCACCACCCGGAGTCAACATGGATAGCTGAAAAGGGTTTACAAAAACCAAATTAAAAAAATGCAAGAGGAATATGAAAAGTATAATTGTATCAATCAAAGATAATTTAAGATTGTAATTGTTGCATATAGATATCAGCAAGGACACGACCCACAGATGTAACGATTGCAGACACTGGAATACAAAAATGACAAGGTCAACATACAGGGAACAGAAAAAATACATACAATGTATGACAATAACAATGCAATATACATCAAAACATGCATATATAATTATACATAATATTTCCAACACATATAATTTTGGTATTAAAAAGAATTGCATGTTAGCACAGTGTGGTACAATATACTTGAGGCCAAAACAATAGAATATATAGATATATGGACACTGAGAATGTTGTATGGGAGCCATAGATATAACTAAAAGTAGATGGCCATCTGGTTAAGGCGGAGAGGATTAAATCTCCATTCCTCCAGAATTAAAGCCCTCAAGAAAGGGCTTGAACGATAGGGATCCATTAAGTCCTGGGGGCTCGGTGGCCTTAAGCAAAAAGATCCACCTTAGTTTGAGTTGGAGGAGGGACTTATTCCAGTCCCCTCCTCTAGGGGCGGGGTGAACTCGGTCAAGAATCAGAAACTTAACCTTAGGCATTTTTCCGGCATGTACAGTAGCCACATGTCTACCCAGGGGTAGCTCGGGGTCTGCTTTCCTCATACTTAAAAGATGGCGGTATGCGCGTTGCCAAAACTCCTGCTTGGTCTTGCCAATGTAAAAACACTGGCAAGAACAAAGCAGGAGATAAACCACGCCTATCGTGCGGCAATTGGCAAAATGCCTAGGTTGATAGACATCTCCATTGGGCAATATGGGAGATCTTTGTGTAAACATGTAGCCACAATATTTGCAATTGCCGCACATGTATGTCCCTCTATATTTGCAACAGGTGGACATATCAGTGTCGCGGAACTCGCTACGAACTATTTTGTCTCTCAATGCTGGGGCCCTTTTGTAGGTGAAGTTAGGTGTGTCTGACACATATTGGCCCAATACAGGATCCGAGGCCAATAGGTGCCAGTGTTTGGAGACAATGCGTCTAATTTTTTGATGCTGTTGGTTATAGGGAGTTATAATCCTTATTGTATCTTCCTTTCTAGGACCCACTGATGTTTTTGGAGCCAATAGTGTATCTCTATCACTCTTAAGGGCTCGTTGGTAAGCCTGTTTTAGCGATTTCTTAGAATAACCCCTACGTAATAGGCGTTTTTGGAGGGCGTCAGCAGCCGCTTGGAATAGTTTGAGGTCTGAACAATTTCGTCTTAACCTCAAGTACTGACTCGTGGGAATTGATCTAAGTAGGGGGGTAGGGTGAAAACTTGATCCATGCAATATTGTGTTTCCCGCGGTGGGTTTTCGGTAGAGATTACTCTGTAGGGTTTCGTTTTCACTACGTGTAATCTCGACATCCAGGAAAGTAATCCGATCAGGGTCCATATTCATTGTAAATGAAAGGTTAAAGTCATTTTTGTTCAATTGAACTAAAAAGGCTTGGAGGGATTCCAAAGGGCCGTCCCAGATGAGGAATACGTCGTCGATGTACCTGGTCCAAAAGAGAATGTGACCAGTGTACATCGACATCGCGTCGTCATCTGAAAGAAAATGTTCCCACTCCCCCAGGTACAGGTTGGCATACGACGGAGCACAACAGGTGCCCATCGCTACCCCCTGTACCTGGAGGTAGTGGGAACCATTAAATGTAAACACATTATGTGTGAGGATGTGTAACAATAAGTCTAACATAAACTCTCCATAGGCATCGAGTGGGTCCTGACCAGATATAGTATGCTTCACAGCTGCAATACCCCTGGAGTGGGGGATTGAGCTGTAGAGAGCCTCTACATCAATGGTAACTAAAATCGCGGTGGGGGGTATCCAGAGGTCCTTAATTTTGTTGATGAAATGAATAGTGTCCTTTGTAAAGGAAGGTAACTTATGGACAAGGGGTTGAAGATATGCATCAACTAGCTTACTTGCGTTGTCTGTAATAGATCCGCATCCAGAAATGATCGGTCTTCCGGGAGGATCCGTGGTACTTTTGTGTACCTTTGGGAGGCCATAAAATGTGGGGGTGACAGGAAATTTAGTGCGGACAAAATTCCAAGTGTCTTTAGAAAAAACGTTGTTAAGATAGGCAGTATCCACCAACTGATAAAATTCCAAGTTATACTTGGTAACTATCTCTGGTGTGATACGCCTATACCAATTGGTATTATTTAAGATATTTGTACACATTTTGATGTATTGGGTATTGTCCATTATCACAATGTTCCCCTCTTTGTCAGCCTGCTTGATGGTAATAGATTTATTGGTTGCCAAGATGTTAATTGCCTCTCTTTGTGCTTGAGAGATATTAGGTTGGGATAGCGGACGTGTATTTAGTTTTTCAACTTCCTTTGACACTATTTTTAAAAAGGCGTTGATATTAGCATTCTGAATGGGGGGGTAGGCATCAGATTTTTTGCGTAAATCAGTGCCTACTGTCTTTTGTTCTCTGGATTCGGGTGAAATACCAGCGAGTAAGGAGGGAAGGTCCACACGATCTATAAGATCCTCGTTTTCTTCGAGGAGAGTAATTAACGTGTCTAAAATGGGATCCTGTTCATGTGGTTTTTGTTTATCTTTGTGATAGATGTATTTGAGATTTAATTTACGGGCAAATAAATGGAGATCCTTAACAAAATCAAATTTATTTATGTTATTCGTGGGACAAAAATTAAGACCTTTTTGTAATATGGATAATTCAGATTCGGATAATTTGTAACTGGATAAATGAATAATAGAGAAGTCCACATTATCTTGTGCTAAATTAGTGGGGGAATGGGGAGTGGCAATGGGGGAGGTTAAGTGAGAGGGAGGGGTGATGGGAGTGCAAGTGTGAGTTGTGAAGCTCGTTGGTGGACCACATCTAAAAAAGTTTGGTCGTCTAAATGAGTAATAGAGGAGTGATGTGTGGGTAAATTGGACACATTAGTGGAGGGTGGTATTTGTTGTGAGGGGGGGATGTTAGATAATGGAGGTATTGATGGTGTAGGAAAAAGGGATAAACCCTCTTTGTGTTGGGGTTGGGTGTTAGACTTTTTAGATGCCGGGTCCGAGCCAAATGCATGAGGGCGCTTGGTGCGTTCCATAGGTGTTTTGTGGTTCTTCACAAAGGGTGGTGGTTTAGTTATTTGTTGAGGTGCTGGGGCGTTAGAGTCCCTATTAAGTGGTCGAATGTAATGTTGGTTGTTTGTCCAATGGAAAGCCTTGCCTTGTAAATAGGTGTTTTTATCCTTGTTAAGAATTTTTTGTTTCTTAACAAGGGTATTTTTATTGAAGGTGTCTAGTTGTTGTTTTAATTTAGCTTCCCGATGGGGAAACGTAGTGTGACTTTTATACCTTTTTAATTTTTCACATGTAGTAGCTATATATTTATCCAGCTCCGTGGTTCTTAAGGAATATTCCTCAATGAGGAGGTTCATAAGAGCCACAGAGCCTTGTTGTAGGGCTTGTTCCCATTTGGTTTTAAAAGAAGGAGTTGGGTCCTCAAGTATCGGAAAAACTTGGGCTCTAAGGCCAAATGGGCTAACATTTTCTTTTATGTGTTCCTGGAAAGATCTAATGTTCCAAAAGAACATCGATTTTTTCTCTAACATTTTGGACAAATGAAAGAACATAGATGACAATTCTGTCTCTATAAATTCATTGTCCTCAAAATCTTGTTGATATTGTTGCATGAGATTATTCCAACTATCCCCAATGAGACCTGACAAAATGGTGTCCTGTGTCATTATAAAAGTCAAACAGAGAATCAAATAATCAGAAAAGATAAACAAATAGAATGTTTTAGTTTTTTGGAGGGTGAACTCTAGGGTAAACTGCAGAAGCAAAAACCTGAAGTAAACGGTAGGCTGAAAGAAAGCGGCGGGGGCGGTATCTGCTACCAAAAATGAATAGAAAAGGTGCTTCAGCCTAGCGTTTTATGTGTGCCACATCCCTAATAATGTTAGGCAAAAAATGGGGGTCCCCTTGTGGGATTTTATAGACACATAAAATATAATATATATGAAAATATATGATAGAGGTAATAGAAAAAATTATTTTATTATAAACACAAAAATATAATAATTAAAAACAGTACAGGCAAAGAAGAGGAACAGGTAAATCAACCACAGTAGTCTGAACAGACACCCAACATGTTTCGAAGCCAAAGAGAAAATTTTGCTTCTTCTTCAGGGGATGGTTCAAACGGTACTCTAATGAATAAGAAAATATGAGAAATATAAAAACCAAAGAATTTTTTAAGGTTTTTTAGGAAGAAAACATTCCAAAATGACTCTTTAGAGTTTTACATGGTAATTTTTGATGACATTTAGCGAGTACTCACAGGGTTGAAAAAATAGCTGTGCTCAGGTAGCCTGCACGGTTAAAACCATCTGGTGGGTGCGAGTGTCCTTGCGACCAAATGCAATAGATAAGGTGGTAGATGAGTGTACTGGTCAGTAAACCGACAGCTGTTGAGGTCAGGTGTGTGGCCCACAATCAATGGACGTCTGAAGTCCTTAATTAGGAGAAGCCAGGAACAGCCTTTAAACATAAATAAATGGCAAGGATGTAAGTAATGCCGATCTGAAGAGTAGACAGATCAGGACTAAATACATTGATATATCTAATCAAAAAAGCAAAGAAAAGGAAATGTATAATGATGGATGTCGACATGTGAAATGGCCACATGTTTGTATATATTATAGTGAATATGTAGAAAACACTATATCAAAAAATGTGCCAAAGAGGTAGCCCAACAAAAAGGGGGCAATAGGGTCACACAAAATATGTCACTGCATATACATATACAAAGCCGATCAAAAAGGTTTTTTTTCCTCTTTTGAAAGGAATAGGCAGGAAATTAGATGAAAGATAAATACCTGGATGTTAAATGATGGTAGAGCTAAACGGCGACCTCTCAGCACCACAGCCAGCAAACAAATGCGCTGGCTGCGTGTTGCGAGAGGTGCACTATAAGAGTGCTGGCCGATTAGCACAAGACGTGTATCAGCTGGCTTCAGGGAAGGGCTTCCCGGAACGCCGGTGCCGAGCCCGCCCCCAACCAACATGCGTCACACATGACGCAACGTGGGCGGAATCGGCGTCTGCGCTCCACCGACACGGGGGTCAGAGCCGGAAGTGCGGATGCACTACGGCTGCTGATTGGTCCGGGCTGAACCGCAAGGGGACAGAGGATGGAAAGAGGACCAAGTTACCACGCAAGCGCGGTATATGTCTCCCCGTGCCTTTTTAATACCAAAATTATATGTGTTGGAAATATTATGTATAATTATATATGCATGTTTTGATGTATATTGCATTGTTATTGTCATACATTGTATGTATTTTTTCTGTTCCCTGTATGTTGACCTTGTCATTTTTGTATTCCAGTGTCTGCAATCGTTACATCTGTGGGTCGTGTCCTTGCTGCAACAATTACAATCTTAAATTATCTTTGATTGATACAATTATACTTTTCATATTCCTCTTGCATTTTTTTAATTTGGTTTTTGTAAACCCTTTTCAGCTATCCATGTTGACTCCGGGTGGTGCCCCTCCTCCAGTGGGCGTCCCGGCACGGGGAGACATATACCGCGCTTGCGTGGTAACTTGGTCCTATTTCCATCCTCTGTCCCCTTGCGGTTTAGCCCGGACCAATCAGCAGCCGTAGTGCATCCGCACTTCCGGCTCTGACCCCCGTGTCGGTGGAGCGCAGACGCCGATCCCGCCCACGTTGCGTCATGTGTGACGCATGTTGGTTGGGGGCGGGCTCGGCACCGGCGTTCCGGGAAGCCCTTCCCTGAAGCCAGCTGATACACGTCTTGTGCTAATCGGCCAGCACTCTTATAGTGCACCTCTCGCAACACGCAGCCAGCGCATTTGTTTGCTGGCTGTGGTGCTGAGAGGTCGCCGTTTAGCTCTACCATCATTTAACATCCAGGTATTTATCTTTCATCTAATTTCCTGCCTATTCCTTTCAAAAGAGTAAAAAAACCCTTTTTGATCGGCTTTGTATATGTATATGCAGTGACATATTTTGTGTGACCCTATTGCCCCCTTTTTGTTGGGCTACCTCTTTGGCACATTTTTTGATATAGTGTTTTCTACATATTCACTATAATATATACAAACATGTGGCCATTTCACATGTCGACATCCATCATTATACATTTCCTTTTCTTTGCTTTTTTGATTAGATATATCAATGTATTTAGTCCTGATCTGTCTACTCTTCAGATCGGCATTACTTACATCCTTGCCATTTATTTATGTTTAAAGGCTGTTCCTGGCTTCTCCTAATTAAGGACTTCAGACGTCCATTGATTGTGGGCCACACACCTGACCTCAACAGCTGTCGGTTTACTGACCAGTACACTCATCTACCACCTTATCTATTGCATTTGGTCGCAAGGACACTCGCACCCACAAGATGGTTTTAACCGTGCAGGCTACCTGAGCACAGCTATTTTTTCAACCCTGTGAGTACTCGCTAAATGTCATCAAAAATTACCATGTAAAACTCTAAAGAGTCATTTTGGAATGTTTTCTTCCTAAAAAACCTTAAAAAATTCTTTGGTTTTTATATTTCTCATATTTTCTTATTCATTAGAGTACCGTTTGAACCATCCCCTGAAGAAGAAGCAAAATTTTCTCTTTGGCTTCGAAACATGTTGGGTGTCTGTTCAGACTACTGTGGTTGATTTACCTGTTCCTCTTCTTTGCCTGTACTGTTTTTAATTATTATATTTTTGTGTTTATAATAAAATATTTTTTTCTATTACCTCTATCATATATTTTCATATATATTATATTTTATGTGCCTATAAAATCCCACAAGGGGACCCCCATTTTTTGCCTAACATTATTAGGGATGTGGCACACATAAAACGCTAGGCTGAAGCACCTTTTCTATTCATTTTTGGTAGCAGATACCGCCCCCGCCGCTTTCTTTCAGCCTACCGTTTACTTCAGGTTTTTGCTTCTGCAGTTTAACCTAGAGTTCACCCTCCAAAAAACTAAAACATTCTATTTGTTTATCTTTTCTGATTATTTGATTCTCTGTTTGACTTTTATAATGACACAGGACACCATTTTGTCAGGTCTCATCGGGGATAGTTGGAATAATCTCATGCAACAATATCAACAAGATTTTGAGGACAATGAATTTATAGAGACAGAATTGTCATCTATGTTCTTTCATTTGTCCAAAATGTTAGAGAAAAAATCGATGTTCTTTTGGAACATTAGATCTTTCCAGGAACACATAAAAGAAAATGTTAGCCCATTTGGCCTTAGAGCCCAAGTTTTTCCGATACTTGAGGACCCAACTCCTTCTTTTAAAACCAAATGGGAACAAGCCCTACAACAAGGCTCTGTGGCTCTTATGAACCTCCTCATTGAGGAATATTCCTTAAGAACCACGGAGCTGGATAAATATATAGCTACTACATGTGAAAAATTAAAAAGGTATAAAAGTCACACTACGTTTCCCCATCGGGAAGCTAAATTAAAACAACAACTAGACACCTTCAATAAAAATACCCTTGTTAAGAAACAAAAAATTCTTAACAAGGATAAAAACACCTATTTACAAGGCAAGGCTTTCCATTGGACAAACAACCAACATTACATTCGACCACTTAATAGGGACTCTAACGCCCCAGCACCTCAACAAATAACTAAACCACCACCCTTTGTGAAGAACCACAAAACACCTATGGAATGCACCAAGCGCCCTCATGCATTTGGCTCGGACCCGGCATCTAAAAAGTCTAACACCCAACCCCAACACAAAGAGGGTTTATCCCTTTTTCCTACACCATCAATACCTCCATTATCTAACATCCCCCCCTCACAACAAATACCACCCTCCACTAATGTGTCCAATTCACCCACACATCACTCCTCTATTACTCATTTAGACGACCAAACTTTTTTAGATGTGGTCCACCAACGAGCTTCACAACTCACACTTGCACTCCCATCACCCCTCCCTCTCACTTAACCTCCCCCATTGCCACTCCCCATTCCCCCACTAATTTAGCACAAGATAATGTGGACTTCTCTATTATTCATTTATCCAGTTACAAATTATCCGAATCTGAATTATCCATATTACAAAAAGGTCTTAATTTTTGTCCCACGAATAACATAAATAAATTTGATTTTGTTAAGGATCTCCATTTATTTGCCCGTAAATTAAATCTCAAATACATCTATCACAAAGATAAACAAAAACCACATGAACAGGATCCCATTTTAGACACGTTAATTACTCTCCTCGAAGAAAACGAGGATCTTATAGATCGTGTGGACCTTCCCTCCTTACTCGCTGGTATTTCACCCGAATCCAGAGAACAAAAGACAGTAGGCACTGATTTACGCAAAAAATCTGATGCCTACCCCCCCATTCAGAATGCTAATATCAACGCCTTTTTAAAAATAGTGTCAAAGGAAGTTGAAAAACTAAATACACGTCCGCTATCCCAACCTAATATCTCTCAAGCACAAAGAGAGGCAATTAACATCTTGGCAACCAATAAATCTATTACCATCAAGCAGGCTGACAAAGGGGGGAACATTGTGATAATGGACAATACCCAATACATCAAAATGTGTACAAATATCTTAAATAATACCAATTGGTATAGGCGTATCACACCAGAGATAGTTACCAAGTATAACTTGGAATTTTATCAGTTGGTGGATACTGCCTATCTTAACAACGTTTTTTCTAAAGACACTTGGAATTTTGTCCGCACTAAATTTCCTGTCACCCCCACATTTTATGGCCTCCCAAAGGTACACAAAAGTACCACGGATCCTCCCGGAAGACCGATCATTTCTGGATGCGGATCTATTACAGACAACGCAAGTAAGCTAGTTGATGCATATCTTCAACCCCTTGTCCATAAGTTACCTTCCTTTACAAAGGACACTATTCATTTCATCAACAAAATTAAGGACCTCTGGATACCCCCCACCGCAATTTTAGTTACCATTGATGTAGAGGCTCTCTACAGCTCAATCCCCCACTCCAGGGGTATTGCAGCTGTGAAGCATACTATATCTGGTCAGGACCCACTCGATGCCTATGGAGAGTTTATGTTAGACTTATTGTTACACATCCTCACACATAATGTGTAGGGTTGAGCGGACACCTAGATGTCCGTGTTCGACGGGTTCGGCCGAACTTTAAAAAAAAGTCCGGGTCCGTGTCCCGGACTTTTACCGAACTTTTCCCGGACACCGAACCCCATTGAAGTCAATGGGGACCCGAACTTTAAGGCACTAAAATGGCTCTAAAACACCAAAGGAAAGGGCTAGAGTGCTGCAAATGGCAGCAAAACGTAATTAAGAGCATGGCAAGTGCTCTGCAAACAAATGTGGATAGGGAAATAACTTAAAACAACAAAAAAAAACAGAAAAATAAAACAATGTTCTTCTTCATCTCTGAAGGACGAGGCCCATATGGAGTAGGAGGGAGGTTGAGGTGGTGGTGGATGTGGCGGTGACATAGGCGTGCGCACAGGGTGTGCTGGGTGTGCCTGGGCACACCCTAATCACCTAGGGCACATAGCATTGCCAGTGAGGAGATGGGAAAGATCTCCCTGGGACCTGCTCTGCTCTATTTCTCCTTGCCTACAGGTACATGGCCCCGATACATTACTCTCCCTGCTGGCAAACACATGCATGTGTATTTCAACTTTGGGGTGCACACCTTAATGCAATAGGCTGCGCACACCTATGGGCGGTGTAGGTGGAAGCGGCGGTGGAGGAGGACCAGGGCCGGATTAACAGCATCATGGGCTTGGTGCTGAGGATTTTGAAGGGCCTTAGGGCCGTGCCTTGCCATGCACCCAGAGGAGGAAGGGTGCAGCCATGCATGCCTAATTCAACATGGGATGCTGTCTCTGAAGCCCATAAACACATCCATGCATCGCCAACTGTCCCTCCTTGTCCGGCCTTCACGCTGTGTGGGGAGGTTCTGAGGGTGCTGCCTGGGGAAGCGAGCATAGAAGCCAGACTTCTGTGTTTACAAGTGACAGAAGAGCGGTAACAGTGAATATGGCCAACCCGGGGCCTATATAAAAGGTAGGGGCCTGGAGCTGCAGCTCCAATAGCCCCTACATTAATCTGGCCCTGAGGAGGAGGACGAGGTAGCCAACACTGCTTCTTTTCACAAATTTTAAATGAGGGTACACCCCAAAAGAGTGAGAAAGAGCAAAAATGGAACAATGGGTGGGTAAGGTCGGTATCCATTGCTATTCTGCATAAGGTACGGAAAAGTCCCGTGGGATCCATGCCTGGTTCATTTTAATGAACGTGAGCTTGTCCACATTGTCTCTGGACAGGCGGCTGCGCTTGTCTGTTATAACGCCCCCAGCCATGCTAAATACCCGTTCAGATAATACACTGGCTGCAGGGCACGCCAGCACCTCCAAGGCGTAAAGGGCAAGCTCAGGCCATGTGCCCAATTTGGAGACCCAGAAGTTGAAGGGGGCAGACCCGTCATTCACTACATGTAGGCGTGTGCACACATACTGCTCCACCATGTTGGTAAAATGCTGCCTCCTGCTAAGACGTTCCATCTGAGCTGCTGGTGCTGCTGTTTGTTGTGGCGTGCTGACAAAGCTTTTCCACATTTCGGCCATGCTAACCCTGCCTTCTGAGGTGCTGGCGGTGCCCTGGTTGCGTTGGCGACCTCCTCCTCCTCCTCCTCTGCCTTGTGCTTCCACTGTGGCCCCGCTGTCAGATGGGAATGCCAGCAGCATGGCGTCTACCAGCGTGCGCTTGTACTCGCGCATCTTGCGATCGCGCTCCAGTGAGTGAATTAAGGACGGTACGTTGTCCTTGTAACGGGGATCCAGCAGCGTGGCCACCCAGTAATCAGCACAAGTTAGAATGTGGGCAACTCGGCGGTCGTTGTGGAGACACTGCAGCATGTAATCGCTCATGTGTGCCAGGCTGCCCAGAGGCAACGAAAGGCTGTCCTCTGTGGGAGGTGTATGGTCCGTGTCCTCTGTATCCCCCCAGCCACGCACCAGTGATGGCCATGAGCTGGCCTGGGTGCCACCCTGCTGTGAACATGGTTCCATCTCCTCCTCCAGCTCCTCCTCCTCCTCATCCTCCTCATCCTCCAGAACTGTGCCCCTGCTGGACAATTGCGTCCCTGGCGTTTGCGTGTGCAGGAACCCACCCTCGGAGCCCCTTGCGAATGACTGCCCTGAAAGCCTTGGAAATGTTACCTCTTCATCCTCCTCCTCCTCCTCATCCTGTGCCACATCCTCTTCCATCATCGCCCGAATTGTTTTTTCAAGGAGGCATAGAAGTGGGATAGTTAAGCTGAGAACGGCGTCATTGCCACTGGCCATGTTGGTGGAGTACTCAAAACAGCGCAACAAGGCACACAGGTCTCGCATGGAGGCCCAGTTATTGGTGGTGAAGTGGTGCTGTTCCGCAGAGCGACTCACGCGTGCGTGCTGCAGCTGAAACTCCACTATGGCCTGCTGCTGCTCGCACAGTCTTTCCAGCATGTGCAAGGTGGAGTTCCACCTTGTGGGCACGTCACATATGAGGCGGTGAGCGGGAAGGCCGAAGTTACGCTGCAGCGCTGCCAGGCGAGCAGCAGCAGGGTGAGAACGCCGAAAGTGCGCACAAACGGCCCGCACTTTCTGCAGCAGCTCTGACATATCGGGGTAGTTTTTAAGGAACCTCTGCACCACCAAATTCAGCACATGCGCCAGGCAAGGGATGTGCGTCAAACCGGCTAGGCCCAGAGCTGCTATGAGATTTCGCCCGTTATCGCACACCACCAGGCCGGGCTTGAGGCTCGCTGGCAGCAACCACTCATTTGTCTGCTGTTCCATGCTCCTCCACAACTCCTGCGCGGTGTGTGGTTTGTCCCCCAAACAGGCAAGTTGTAAAACTGCCTGCTGTCGTTTACCCCTGGCCGTGCTGAAGTTGGTGGTGAAGGTGTTACGCTGTCCGGATGAGGAGGCGGTAGAGGATGAGGAAGCGGAGTAGGAGGAGTTAGGAACAGGAGGCAAACTGAAGCGCCCTGCAATCCTCGGTGGTGGAAGGACATGCGCCAAATTGCTATCCGCCTCAGGCCCATACGCCACTGCATTTACCCAGTGTGCCGTTAGGGAGATATAACGCCCCTGACCGTGCTTACTGGTCCACGTATCCGTAGTTAGGTGGACCTTGGCACAGATGGCGTTGCGCAGTGCACACCTGATTTTTTCCCCCACTTGGTTGTGCAGGGAAGGGATGGCTTGCCTGGAAAAGTAGTGGCGGCTGGGCACGACGTACTGTGGGACAGCCACCGACATAAGGTTTTTAAAACTGTGCGTCTCCACCAGACGGAATGACAGCATTTCAAAGGCCAATAATTTTGAAATGCTGGCATTCAGGGCCAGGGATCGCGGGTGGGTAGGGGGGTACTTCCTCTTCCTCTCAAGTGTTTGGGAGATGGAAAGCTGAACGCTTCCACGGGACATTGTGGAGATGGTTGTTGGTGACCCAGGTGGTGGTGTTGCTGACAGATCGTCTGTTTGCGGGGTGGCAGGTGCCGGTATCACTACAGATGTGGCTGGAGCGGCCGAGACTGCAGCAGAAGAGGAAGCAGGATGAGCCAGAGACGTTTCTTGGTTTTGAAGGTGTGTACTCCACTGCAGCTCGTGCTTTGCACTTAGATGCCTGATCATGCAGGTTGTGCTCAGGTTGAGAAGGTTCATGCCTCGCTTCAAGCTCTGATTGCACAGGGTGCAAACCACTCGTGTCCTGTCATCAGCACATTTTCTAAAGAACTTCCACGCTAGAGAACTCCTTTGAGCTGACTTTGGTGCGCTCGTTCCCTTGCTGCGTTGGGCAGTAGCGGGCGTAGTGTCTAGGGCACGGCCGCTCCGCTTCTGCACCCTGCTCCCTCTTCTGCTGTGCTGGTGGCTCTGTGCGACCACCGCCTCTTCCTCCAAACTACTCAGTTCACCTGCATGACGTTCATTCCATGTGGGGTCGAGGACCTCATCGTCCTCCACATCATCTTCCACCCAGTCTTCACCCCTGCCCTCCTTGTCGGTCTCCACAATGCTGAACGCCGCAGCAGTTGGCACCTGCGTTTCGTCATCATCGGAGACGTGCTGCGATGATCCTTGCATGTACTCATCTTGAGAAATAAGTGGTTGGGCATCGCTGCACTCAATCTCTTCCACTTCTGGGGCAGGGCTAGGTGGATGGCCCTGGGAAACCCTGCTGACAGAGTCCTCAAAAAGAATAAGAGACTGCTGTATGGCTTGGGGCTCAGACTGCTGGCCTGATTTGCAAGGGGGTGAGGTGAAAGACGGTTGGACATTGGCTGCAGGTGCCAACTCTGACCTTTCTGCAGTAGACTGGGTGGGAGACAATGTGAAGGAACTGGAGGCACTGTCAGCAGCAAACCAATCTACTATCGCCTCAACTTGTTCTGGCCTCATCACTTCTAGGGGCGTTTGATGCCCTACCAAATACTGATGCAGGTTCTGTCGCCTACTCACACTTGAGGAAGGTGTTTCACTTGTGCGTGTAGCTGGCACAGATCGACCATGTCCTCTCCTTGCAACAGGAGCTCTACCAGCAGCACCACGACCCAGGCCACGGCCCTTATTTGACGGTCTCCTCATATTTCTGTAATTTAAGATCTTGCCCTAGAAAGGTTTTTATTGAATAGCGGAATAGAAAATATGATCCAAAAAAAGTGTATGTATATCACACGTACACAACCACACTAGGCCCCAATTACTATTGTTTGTACCCCTAAAAGGCTAGATGAGGAGTAGGGGGAGTATGGAACAGGCAGCACCCTCAAACCTTCAGAAGTATGAGATGAACCCCAACAACTTGGAAAGGTGGATCTCTCTCACACGTACCGACACAGACTATCCCGCAATTCAATTGATCCTCAAAGGTTTTTATTGAATAGCGGAATAGGAAATATGATCAAAAAAAGTGTATGTATCTCGCACGTACACAACCACACTAGGCCCCAATTACTATTGTTTGTACCCCTAAAAGGCTAGATGAGGAGTAGGGGGGGTATGGAACAGGCAGCACCCTCAAACCTTCAGAAGTATGAGATGAACCCCAACAACTTGGAAAGGTGGATCTCTCTCACACGTACCAACACAGACTATCCCCCAATTTAACTGATCCCCAAAGGTTTTTGATTAAATAGCGGAATAGAAAATATGATCCCAAAAAAGTGTATGTATATCACACGTACACAACCACACTAGGCCCCAATTACTATTGTTTGTACCCCTAAAAGGCTAGGAGTAGGGGGAGTATGGAACAGGCAGCACCCTCAAACCTTCAGAAGTATGAGATGAACCTCAACAACTTGGAAAGGTGGATCTCTCTCACACGTACCAACACAGACTATCCCCCAATTTAACTGATCCCCAAAGGTTTTTGATTAAATAGCGGAATAGAAAATATGATCCCAAAAAAGTGTATGTATATCACACGTACACAACCACACTAGGCCCCAATTACTATTGTTTGTACCCCTAAAAGGCTAGGAGTAGGGGGAGTATGGAACAGGCAGCACCCTCAAACCTTCAGAAGTATGAGATGAACCCCAACAACTTGGAAAGGTGGATCTCTCTCACACGTACCAACACAGACTATCCCCCAATTTAACTGATCCCCAAAGGTTTTTGATTAAATAGCGGAATAGAAAATATGATCCCAAAAAAGTGTATGTATATCACACGTACACAACCACACTAGGCCCCAATTACTATTGTTTGTACCCCTAAAAGGCTAGGAGTAGGGGGAGTATGGAACAGGCAGCACCCTCAAACCTTCAGAAGTATGAGATGAACCCCAACAACTTGGAAAGGTGGATCTCTCTCACACGTACCAACACAGACTATCCCCCAATTTCACTGATCCCCAAAGGTTTTTGATTAAATAGCGGAATAGAAAATATGATCCCAAAAAAGTGTATGTATATCACACGTACACAACCACACTAGGCCCCAATTACTATTGTTTGTACCCCTAAAAGGCTAGGAGTAGGGGGAGTATGGAACAGGCAGCACCCTCAAACCTTCAGAAGTATGAGATGAACCTCAACAACTTGGAAAGGTGGATCTCTCTCACACGTACCAACACAGACTATCCCCCAATTTAACTGATCCCCAAAGGTTTTTGATTAAATAGCGGAATAGAAAATATGATCCCAAAAAAGTGTATGTATATCACACGTACACAACCACACTAGGCCCCAATTACTATTGTTTGTACCCCTAAAAGGCTAGGAGTAGGGGGAGTATGGAACAGGCAGCACCCTCAAACCTTCAGAAGTATGAGATGAACCCCAACAACTTGGAAAGGTGGATCTCTCTCACACGTACCAACACAGACTATCCCCCAATTTAACTGATCCCCAAAGGTTTTTGATTAAATAGCGGAATAGAAAATATGATCCCAAAAAAGTGTATGTATATCACACGTACACAACCACACTAGGCCCCAATTACTATTGTTTGTACCCCTAAAAGGCTAGGAGTAGGGGGAGTATGGAACAGGCAGCACCCTCAAACCTTCAGAAGTATGAGATGAACCCCAACAACTTGGAAAGGTGGATCTCTCTCACACGTACCAACACAGACTATCCCCCAATTTAACTGATCCCCAAAGGTTTTTGATTAAATAGCGGAATAGAAAATATGATCCCAAAAAAGTGTATGTATATCACACGTACACAACCACACTAGGCCCCAATTACTATTGTTTGTACCCCTAAAAGGCTAGGAGTAGGGGGAGTATGGAACAGGCAGCACCCTCAAACCTTCAGAAGTATGAGATGAACCCCAACAACTTGGAAAGGTGGATCTCTCTCACACGTACCAACACAGACTATCCCCCAATTTAACTGATCCCCAAAGGTTTTTGATTAAATAGCGGAATAGAAAATATGATCCCAAAAAAGTGTATGTATATCACACGTACACAACCACACTAGGCCCCAATTACTATTGTTTGTACCCCTAAAAGGCTAGGAGTAGGGGGAGTATGGAACAGGCAGCACCCTCAAACCTTCAGAAGTATGAGATGAACCCCAACAACTTGGAAAGGTGGATCTCTCTCACACGTACCAACACAGACTATCCCCCAATTTAACTGATCCCCAAAGGTTTTTGATTAAATAGCGGAATAGAAAATATGATCCCAAAAAAGTGTATGTATATCACACGTACACAACCACACTAGGCCCCAATTACTATTGTTTGTACCCCTAAAAGGCTAGGAGTAGGGGGAGTATGGAACAGGCAGCACCCTCAAACCTTCAGAAGTATGAGATGAACCTCAACAACTTGGAAAGGTGGATCTCTCTCACACGTACCAACACAGACTATCCCCCAATTTAACTGATCCCCAAAGGTTTTTGATTAAATAGCGGAATAGAAAATATGATCCCAAAAAAGTGTATGTATATCACACGTACACAACCACACTAGGCCCCAATTACTATTGTTTGTACCCCTAAAAGGCTAGGAGTAGGGGGAGTATGGAACAGGCAGCACCCTCAAACCTTCAGAAGTATGAGATGAACCCCAACAACTTGGAAAGGTGGATCTCTCTCACACGTACCAACACAGACTATCCCCCAATTTAACTGATCCCCAAAGGTTTTTGATTAAATAGCGGAATAGAAAATATGATCCCAAAAAAGTGTATGTATATCACACGTACACAACCACACTAGGCCCCAATTACTATTGTTTGTACCCCTAAAAGGCTAGGAGTAGGGGGAGTATGGAACAGGCAGCACCCTCAAACCTTCAGAAGTATGAGATGAACCTCAACAACTTGGAAAGGTGGATCTCTCTCACACGTACCAACACAGACTATCCCCCAATTTAACTGATCCCCAAAGGTTTTTGATTAAATAGCGGAATAGAAAATATGATCCCAAAAAAGTGTATGTATATCACACGTACACAACCACACTAGGCCCCAATTACTATTGTTTGTACCCCTAAAAGGCTAGGAGTAGGGGGAGTATGGAACAGGCAGCACCCTCAAACCTTCAGAAGTATGAGATGAACCCCAACAACTTGGAAAGGTGGATCTCTCTCACACGTACCAACACAGACTATCCCCCAATTTAACTGATCCCCAAAGGTTTTTGATTAAATAGCGGAATAGAAAATATGATCCCAAAAAAGTGTATGTATATCACACGTACACAACCACACTAGGCCCCAATTACTATTGTTTGTACCCCTAAAAGGCTAGGAGTAGGGGGAGTATGGAACAGGCAGCACCCTCAAACCTTCAGAAGTATGAGATGAACCTCAACAACTTGGAAAGGTGGATCTCTCTCACACGTACCAACACAGACTATCCCCCAATTTAACTGATCCCCAAAGGTTTTTGATTAAATAGCGGAATAGAAAATATGATCCCAAAAAAGTGTATGTATATCACACGTACACAACCACACTAGGCCCCAATTACTATTGTTTGTACCCCTAAAAGGCTAGGAGTAGGGGGAGTATGGAACAGGCAGCACCCTCAAACCTTCAGAAGTATGAGATGAACCCCAACAACTTGGAAAGGTGGATCTCTCTCACACGTACCAACACAGACTATCCCCCAATTTAACTGATCCCCAAAGGTTTTTGATTAAATAGCGGAATAGAAAATATGATCCCAAAAAAGTGTATGTATATCACACGTACACAACCACACTAGGCCCCAATTACTATTGTTTGTACCCCTAAAAGGCTAGGAGTAGGGGGAGTATGGAACAGGCAGCACCCTCAAACCTTCAGAAGTATGAGATGAACCTCAACAACTTGGAAAGGTGGATCTCTCTCACACGTACCAACACAGACTATCCCCCAATTTAACTGATCCCCAAAGGTTTTTGATTAAATAGCGGAATAGAAAATATGATCCCAAAAAAGTGTATGTATATCACACGTACACAACCACACTAGGCCCCAATTACTATTGTTTGTACCCCTAAAAGGCTAGGAGTAGGGGGAGTATGGAACAGGCAGCACCCTCAAACCTTCAGAAGTATGAGATGAACCCCAACAACTTGGAAAGGTGGATCTCTCTCACACGTACCAACACAGACTATCCCCCAATTTAACTGATCCCCAAAGGTTTTTGATTAAATAGCGGAATAGAAAATATGATCCCAAAAAAGTGTATGTATATCACACGTACACAACCACACTAGGCCCCAATTACTATTGTTTGTACCCCTAAAAGGCTAGGAGTAGGGGGAGTATGGAACAGGCAGCACCCTCAAACCTTCAGAAGTATGAGATGAACCCCAACAACTTGGAAAGGTGGATCTCTCTCACACGTACCAACACAGACTATCCCCCAATTTAACTGATCCCCAAAGGTTTTTGATTAAATAGCGGAATAGAAAATATGATCCCAAAAAAGTGTATGTATATCACAAGTACACAACCACACTAGGCCCCAATTACTATTGTTTGTACCCCTAAAAGGCTAGGAGTAGGGGGAGTATGGAACAGGCAGCACCCTCAAACCTTCAGAAGTATGAGATGAACCTCAACAACTTGGAAAGGTGGATCTCTCTCACACGTACCAACACAGACTATCCCCCAATTTAACTGATCCCCAAAGGTTTTTGATTAAATAGCGGAATAGAAAATATGATCCCAAAAAAGTGTATGTATATCACACGTACACAACCACACTAGGCCCCAATTACTATTGTTTGTACCCCTAAAAGGCTAGGAGTAGGGGGAGTATGGAACAGGCAGCACCCTCAAACCTTCAGAAGTATGAGATGAACCCCAACAACTTGGAAAGGTGGATCTCTCTCACACGTACCAACACAGACTATCCCCCAATTTAACTGATCCCCAAAGGTTTTTGATTAAATAGCGGAATAGAAAATATGATCCCAAAAAAGTGTATGTATATCACACGTACACAACCACACTAGGCCCCAATTACTATTGTTTGTACCCCTAAAAGGCTAGGAGTAGGGGGAGTATGGAACAGGCAGCACCCTCAAACCTTCAGAAGTATGAGATGAACCCCAACAACTTGGAAAGGTGGATCTCTCTCACACGTACCAACACAGACTATCCCCCAATTTAACTGATCCCCAAAGGTTTTTGATTAAATAGCGGAATAGAAAATATGATCCCAAAAAAGTGTATGTATATCACACGTACACAACCACACTAGGCCCCAATTACTATTGTTTGTACCCCTAAAAGGCTAGGAGTAGGGGGAGTATGGAACAGGCAGCACCCTCAAACCTTCAGAAGTATGAGATGAACCCCAACAACTTGGAAAGGTGGATCTCTCTCACACGTACCAACACAGACTATCCCCCAATTTAACTGATCCCCAAAGGTTTTTGATTAAATAGCGGAATAGAAAATATGATCCCAAAAAAGTGTATGTATATCACACGTACACAACCACACTAGGCCCCAATTACTATTGTTTGTACCCCTAAAAGGCTAGGAGTAGGGGGAGTATGGAACAGGCAGCACCCTCAAACCTTCAGAAGTATGAGATGAACCCCAACAACTTGGAAAGGTGGATCTCTCTCACACGTACCAACACAGACTATCCCCCAATTTAACTGATCCCCAAAGGTTTTTGATTAAATAGCGGAATAGAAAATATGATCCCAAAAAAGTGTATGTATATCACACGTACACAACCACACTAGGCCCCAATTACTATTGTTTGTACCCCTAAAAGGCTAGGAGTAGGGGGAGTATGGAACAGGCAGCACCCTCAAACCTTCAGAAGTATGAGATGAACCCCAACAACTTGGAAAGGTGGATCTCTCTCACACGTACCAACACAGACTATCCCCCAATTTAACTGATCCCCAAAGGTTTTTGATTAAATAGCGGAATAGAAAATATGATCCCAAAAAAGTGTATGTATATCACACGTACACAACCACACTAGGCCCCAATTACTATTGTTTGTACCCCTAAAAGGCTAGGAGTAGGGGGAGTATGGAACAGGCAGCACCCTCAAACCTTCAGAAGTATGAGATGAACCCCAACAACTTGGAAAGGTGGATCTCTCTCACACGTACCAACACAGACTATCCCCCAATTTAACTGATCCCCAAAGGTTTTTGATTAAATAGCGGAATAGAAAATATGATCCCAAAAAAGTGTATGTATATCACACGTACACAACCACACTAGGCCCCAATTACTATTGTTTGTACCCCTAAAAGGCTAGGAGTAGGGGGAGTATGGAACAGGCAGCACCCTCAAACCTTCAGAAGTATGAGATGAACCCCAACAACTTGGAAAGGTGGATCTCTCTCACACGTACCAACACAGACTATCCCCCAATTTAACTGATCCCCAAAGGTTTTTGATTAAATAGCGGAATAGAAAATATGATCCCAAAAAAGTGTATGTATATCACACGTACACAACCACACTAGGCCCCAATTACTATTGTTTGTACCCCTAAAAGGCTAGGAGTAGGGGGAGTATGGAACAGGCAGCACCCTCAAACCTTCAGAAGTATGAGATGAACCTCAACAACTTGGAAAGGTGGATCTCTCTCACACGTACCAACACAGACTATCCCCCAATTTAACTGATCCCCAAAGGTTTTTGATTAAATAGCGGAATAGAAAATATGATCCCAAAAAAGTGTATGTATATCACACGTACACAACCACACTAGGCCCCAATTACTATTGTTTGTACCCCTAAAAGGCTAGGAGTAGGGGGAGTATGGAACAGGCAGCACCCTCAAACCTTCAGAAGTATGAGATGAACCCCAACAACTTGGAAAGGTGGATCTCTCTCACACGTACCAACACAGACTATCCCCCAATTTAACTGATCCCCAAAGGTTTTTGATTAAATAGCGGAATAGAAAATATGATCCCAAAAAAGTGTATGTATATCACACGTACACAACCACACTAGGCCCCAATTACTATTGTTTGTACCCCTAAAAGGCTAGGAGTAGGGGGAGTATGGAACAGGCAGCACCCTCAAACCTTCAGAAGTATGAGATGAACCCCAACAACTTGGAAAGGTGGATCTCTCTCACACGTACCAACACAGACTATCCCCCAATTTAACTGATCCCCAAAGGTTTTTGATTAAATAGCGGAATAGAAAATATGATCCCAAAAAAGTGTATGTATATCACACGTACACAACCACACTAGGCCCCAATTACTATTGTTTGTACCCCTAAAAGGCTAGGAGTAGGGGGAGTATGGAACAGGCAGCACCCTCAAACCTTCAGAAGTATGAGATGAACCCCAACAACTTGGAAAGGTGGATCTCTCTCACACGTACCAACACAGACTATCCCCCAATTTAACTGATCCCCAAAGGTTTTTGATTAAATAGCGGAATAGAAAATATGATCCCAAAAAAGTGTATGTATATCACACGTACACAACCACACTAGGCCCCAATTACTATTGTTTGTACCCCTAAAAGGCTAGGAGTAGGGGGAGTATGGAACAGGCAGCACCCTCAAACCTTCAGAAGTATGAGATGAACCCCAACAACTTGGAAAGGTGGATCTCTCTCACACGTACCAACACAGACTATCCCCCAATTTAACTGATCCCCAAAGGTTTTTGATTAAATAGCGGAATAGAAAATATGATCCCAAAAAAGTGTATGTATATCACACGTACACAACCACACTAGGCCCCAATTACTATTGTTTGTACCCCTAAAAGGCTAGGAGTAGGGGGAGTATGGAACAGGCAGCACCCTCAAACCTTCAGAAGTATGAGATGAACCCCAACAACTTGGAAAGGTGGATCTCTCTCACACGTACCAACACAGACTATCCCCCAATTTAACTGATCCCCAAAGGTTTTTGATTAAATAGCGGAATAGAAAATATGATCCCAAAAAAGTGTATGTATATCACACGTACACAACCACACTAGGCCCCAATTACTATTGTTTGTACCCCTAAAAGGCTAGATGAGGAGTAGGGGGAGTATGGAACAGGCAGCACCCTCAAACCTTCAGTATGAGATTGTGTTCACTGTACCCCACAAAGATTGAGTTCACTGCACCCCACAATGATTGTGTTCACTGCACCCCACAAAGATTGTGTTCACTGCACCTCACAAAGATTGTGTTCACTGTACCCCCCAAAGATTGTGTTCACTGCACCCCACAAAGATTCTGTTCATTGTACCCCACAAAGATTGTGTTCACTGCACCCCAAAAAGATTGTGTTCACTGCACCCCAAAAAGGATGTTGTTCACTGCACCCCAAAAAGGATGTTGTTCACTCCACCCCAAAAAGATTGTGTTCACTGCACCCCACAAAGATTGTGTTCACTGCACCCCAAAAAGATTGTGTTCACTGCACCCCAAAAATGATTTTGTTCACTGCACCCCAAAAAGGATTTTGTTCACTGCACCCCAAAAAGGATGTTGTTCACTCCACCCCAAAAAGATTGTGTTCACTGCACCCCAAAAAGATTGTGTTCACTGCACCCCACAAAGGATTTTGTTCACTGCACCCCAAAAAGATTGTGTTCACTGCACCCCAAAAAGGATGTTGTTCACTGCACCCCAAAAAGGATTTTGTTCACTGCACCCCAAAAAGATTGTGTTCACTGCACCCCACAAAGGATTTTGTTCACTGCACCCCACAAAGATTGTGTTCACTGCACACCAAAAAGGATTGTGTTCACTGCACCCCAAAAAGATTTTGTTCACTGCACCCCAAAAAGATTGTGTTCACTGCAGCCCAAAAAGATTGTGTTCACTGCAGCCCAAAAAGATTGTGTTCACTGCAGCCCAAAAAGATTGTGTTCACTGCAGCCCAAAAAGATTGTGTTCACTGCAGCCCAAAAAGATTGTGTTCACTGCAGCTCACACACAGAAAAATGGATGTGGATCACTGACACCTGCCTATCTCCAATCCCACACCACACAGCAATATCGATTGTAGTTTGTAGAACACAGTTTCCCTAAAATTCAGCAGACTCTGTCCCTAACAGGATTGAGAAGAGATCGTAGATCAGGATTGAGTGCAGATTCACCCCACCCCCCACACAGCAATATCGATTGTAGTTTGTAGAAGACACTGACCCTATATAATTCAGCAGACTCTATCCCTAAAATGCCTACAACTCGCCCTGCCTAAACACTCCGACCTGTCCCTCAATTCTATCCGGACACAAATGGTTTTTTCCTGCCTATCTTTCCCTAATCAGCAGCCAGCACGTTGATGTGTGCTCTGTCCCTGAATCTAAGCAGCATAATGACGCCGCTGCGGCTGCCTCGAACTTATAAAGACTTGGTCACATGCTTCAGACGGCCAATCACAGCTACTGAGACATTTGCAGGCATGGCTGGGATGGCTTAAGGCACACCAGTTAAACGATTGTTGATTGGCTGTTGAAAGCCCGCCATGAAAAGAGCGCCAAAGCATGCAAAACCCGGAAATAAAACGACCGAACACGGATTTTTACCCGAACATACAGTAAAGTGTCCGTGTCCGTGTTCGGGTACAAAAAATCCAATTATTCGGTACGAACACGAATAATACAGTCCGTGTTCGCTCAACACTAATAATGTGTTTACATTTAATGGTTCCCACTACCTCCAGGTACAGGGGGTAGCGATGGGCACCTGTTGTGCTCCGTCGTATGCCAACCTGTACCTGGGGGAGTGGGAACATTTTCTTTCAGATGACGACGCGATGTCGATGTACACTGGTCACATTCTCTTTTGGACCAGGTACATCGACGACGTATTCCTCATCTGGGACGGCCCTTTGGAATCCCTCCAAGCCTTTTTAGTTCAATTGAACAAAAATGACTTTAACCTTTCATTTACAATGAATATGGACCCTGATCGGATTACTTTCCTGGATGTCGAGATTACACGTAGTGAAAACGAAACCCTACAGAGTAATCTCTACCGAAAACCCACCGCGGGAAACACAATATTGCATGGATCAAGTTTTCACCCTACCCCCCCACTTAGATCAATTCCCACGAGTCAGTACTTGAGGTTAAGACGAAATTGTTCAGACCTCAAACTATTCCAAGCGGCTGCTGACGCCCTCCAAAAACGCCTATTACGTAGGGGTTATTCTAAGAAATCGCTAAAACAGGCTTACCAACGAGCCCGTTAAGAGTGATAGAGATACACTATTGGCTCCAAAAACATCAGTGGGTCCTAGAAAGGAAGATACAATAAGGATTATAACTCCCTATAACCAACAGCATCAAAAAATTAGACGCATTGTCTCCAAACACTGGCACCTATTGGCCTCGGATCCTGTATTAGGCCAATATGTGTCAGACACACCTAACTTCACCTACAAAAGGGCCCCAGCATTGAGAGACAAAATAGTTCGTAGCGAGTTCCGCGACACTGATATGTCCACCTGTTGCAAATATAGAGGGACATACATGTGCGGCAATTGCAAATATTGTGGCTACATGTTTACACAAAGATCTCCCATATTGCCCAATGGAGATGTCTATCAACCTAGGCATTTTGCCAATTGCCGCACGATAGGCGTGGTTTATCTCCTGCTTTGTTCTTGCCAGTGTTTTTACATTGGCAAGACCAAGCAGGAGTTTTGGCAACGCGCATACCGCCATCTTTTAAGTATGAGGAAAGCAGACCCCGAGCTACCCCTGGGTAGACATGTGGCTACTGTACATGCCGGAAAAATGCCTAAGGTTAAGTTTCTGATTCTTGACCGAGTTCACCCCGCCCCTAGAGGAGGGGACTGGAATAAGTCCCTCCTCCAACTCGAACTAAGGTGGATCTTTTTGCTTAAGGCCACCGAGCCCCCAGGACTTAATGGATCCCTATCGTTCAAGCCCTTTCTTGAGGGCTTTAATTCTGGAGGAATGGAGATTTAATCCTCTCCGCCTTAACCAGATGGCCATCTACTTTTAGTTATATCTATGGCTCCCATACAACATTCTCAGTGTCCATATATCTATATATTCTATTGTTTTGGCCTCAAGTATATTGTACCACACTGTGCTAACATGCAATTCTTTTTAATACCAAAATTATATGTGTTGGAAATATTATGTATAATTATATATGCATGTTTTGATGTATATTGCATTGTTATTGTCATACATTGTATGTATTTTTTCTGTTCCCTGTATGTTGACCTTGTCATTTTTGTATTCCAGTGTCTGCAATCGTTACATCTGTGGGTCGTGTCCTTGCTGATATCTATATGCAACAATTACAATCTTAAATTATCTTTGATTGATACAATTATACTTTTCATATTCCTCTTGCATTTTTTTAATTTGGTTTTTGTAAACCCTTTTCAGCTATCCATGTTGACTCCGGGTGGTGCCCCTCCTCCAGTGGGCGTCCCGGCACGGGGAGACATATACCGCGCTTGCGTGGTAACTTGGTCCTATTTCCATCCTCTGTCCCCTTGCGGTTCAGCCCGGACCAATCAGCAGCCGTAGTGCATCCGCACTTCCGGCTCTGACCCCCGTGTCGGTGGAGCGCAGACGCCGATCCCGCCCACGTTGCGTCATGTGTGACGCATGTTGGTTGGGGGCGGGCTCGGCACCGGCGTTCCGGGAAGCCCTTCCCTGAAGCCAGCTGATACACGTCTTGTGCTAATCGGCCAGCACTCTTATAGTGCACCTCTCGCAACACGCAGCCAGCGCATTTGTTTGCTGGCTGTGGTGCTGAGAGGTCGCCGTTTAGCTCTACCATCATTTAACATCCAGGTATTTATCTTTCATCTAATTTCCTGCCTATTCCTTTCAAAAGAGGAAAAAAAACCCTTTTTGATCGGCTTTGTATATGTATATGCAGTGACATATTTTGTGTGACCCTATTGCCCCCTTTTTGTTGGGCTACCTCTTTGGCACATTTTTTGATATAGTGTTTTCTACATATTCACTATAATATATACAAACATGTGGCCATTTCACATGTCGACATCCATCATTATACATTTCCTTTTCTTTGCTTTTTTGATTAGATATATCAATGTATTTAGTCCTGATCTGTCTACTCTTCAGATCGGCATTACTTACATCCTTGCCATTTATTTATGTTTAAAGGCTGTTCCTGGCTTCTCCTAATTAAGGACTTCAGACGTCCATTGATTGTGGGCCACACACCTGACCTCAACAGCTGTCGGTTTACTGACCAGTACACTCATCTACCACCTTATCTATTGCATTTGGTCGCAAGGACACTCGCACCCACCAGATGGTTTTAACCGTGCAGGCTACCTGAGCACAGCTATTTTTTCAACCCTGTGAGTACTCGCTAAATGTCATCAAAAATTACCATGTAAAACTCTAAAGAGTCATTTTGGAATGTTTTCTTCCTAAAAAACCTTAAAAAATTCTTTGGTTTTTATATTTCTCATATTTTCTTATTCATTAGAGTACCGTTTGAACCATCCCCTGAAGAAGAAGCAAAATTTTCTCTTTGGCTTCGAAACATGTTGGGTGTCTGTTCAGACTACTGTGGTTGATTTACCTGTTCCTCTTCTTTGCCTGTACTGTTTTTAATTATTATATTTTTGTGTTTATAATAAAATAATTTTTTCTATTACCTCTATCATATATTTTCATATATATTATATTTTATGTGCCTATAAAATCCCACAAGGGGACCCCCATTTTTTGCCTAACATTATTAGGGATGTGGCACACATAAAACGCTAGGCTGAAGCACCTTTTCTCTACTTCTACAAAGTGGTACTATTAGTGCTTCTATTTAACAGATAATGAAACTGGAGGTGATTTAGACCAACTTTATGTTACCTGCCCTTCTCTGCATGCTGTGTAGCAGAGTAACATATTTGCTGCCTCTACCCCTCCCCCTCCCCCCTTCACCTGTCAATGTGTGTTAAGCTTCTCAGCCTCCTGCCAACCAGTAAAGCTACAGTGGGCAGAGCCTGATAGGGAAGGCCAAGACACTAGTTTTTAAAAAAATGTGTTTTTTGATGTTCTTTTATATTTGTGTATTATAAAGATTTGTATAACAATATCTGTCAGAGTTAGTTTAAAGAGGATTTCCACCCAAAAGTGGAACTTTCACTTTAAGGACTCCTGACCCTCTGACATGCCACATCTGGCATGTCGTCTTTTTTTTTTGGGGGGGGGGGGAGCGGGTACCTAGTTTTGACAGGTACCCACTCCCACTTCTGCCTAGGCGGCTCGAGCAGAAGTTTACCTCACCCCCTCCCTCCCTGCAATCTTCTGGGACATGTCATATGTCCCAGAAGTTTGCCCAGCCATTCAGGACGTGCGGCGCGACTCACGCATGCGCAGTGTGCACCCAGCTGCGAAGCCGCTAGCTATGCCCACTTTAGTGATGCCAGCGCCAGGGAGAGGAGAGGGAGAGAACTGAGGCTTCGGACGGCCGCATTGCTGGATCGTGGGACAGGTAAGTGTGTGTTTATTAAAAGTCAGCAGCTACTTCTTTTGTAGCAGCTCACTTTTAATAAACACAGAAATGGCTGGAACTGCGCTTATAGGTTATGCATTATCATAAGTAAATATTTAAATATTCTGAAGGAATCCAAGTTTTATTCTTTATTGTTCCTCAGTAAATCTTTGTGGATGCCTTTCCTTCCTATATTTCATTTTTACCCATAAGAGTAGTAGGATCTGGAGGATTTTATTATATAAGTATTAACTAAGACTGGAATTTTCAATGAAGTCTGCTGTCTCTGTGTGATTGACAGCAGGCAGGAAGTGGATTCTATAGCCAATATCTGCCTATTGGCTAAATGTCCTGCTCACTGCCTGCTGTCAATCACAAGGGAAGAGATCCTAATGGGGAACTAGTGATAGTAAGTCAGGATTTGCCATCCAGCTTCAAAACTTCCCTGTTACTGCACTGTTTGTGTGACAGCTGCCCATATGGATACTAAGGCTTCAGTGCACCTCCACATGCAGTGCATGCACCAGATTTATGTACCTGTTTAAAAAAGGTGCATGATCCTTTCAACTGCACTGATATTTGTCATGTTAGAATTCTAAATAGTGTTTTAGACACTGTTTATGCATTTCCCTAATTATTTATACATGCAAATCTGATGCAGATAGTGTGCTTTGATCATAATCGGTCTACTATTTGCATTGAGCCTTTGAAATTTAAAAAAAAATATAACTAGGCTAGAAAGTCAATTGGCTTCTTCCTCCTTGCGCGTCCATGCCCTCTACTCTTCTTGAAGTTCTAATTACTTTCTGTGCTGTCGCAGCATCTTCATTTCTCCCCTTGCTACCTTACACTATATTGTCAAAAGTATTGGGGCGCCTGCCTTAACACGAATATGAACTTTAATGGCATCCCAGTCTTAGTCTATAGGGTTCAATATTGAGTTGTCCCACCCTTTCCAGCTACAACAGCTTCAACTCTTCTGGGAAGGCTGTCCCCAAGGTTTAGGAGTGTGTCTATAGGAAAGTTTGACCATTCTTCCAGAAGCACATTTGTGAGGTGAGGCACTGATGTAGTATGAGAAGGCCTGACCCGAGGTCTCCGCTCAAATTCATCCTAAAGGTATTCTATCAAGTTGAGGTCAGGACTCTGTGCAGGCCAGTCAAGTTCCTCCACCCCAAAGTTGCTCATCTATCTCTTTATGGTTTGTGCACTGGTCCAAATCATTGGTGGAGGGAGGATTATGGTGTGGGGTTTATTTTCAGGGGTTGGGCTTGGCCCCTTAGTTGCAGTGAATGGAGCTCTTAAGGCATCAGCATACCAAGAAATTTTAAACAATTTCATGCCCCCAACTTTGTGGGAACAGTTTGGGGATGGCCTCTTGCTGTTCCAACATGACTGCGCACCAATGCACAAAGCAAGGCTCATAAAGACATGAATGAGAAAGTTTAAGGTGGAGGAACTTGACTGGCCTGCACAGAGTCATGACCTCAACCCTATAGAAGACCTTTGGGATGAATTAGAGTGAAGACTGTAAGCCAGGACTTCTCGTCCAACATCAATGCCAAAGCTCACAAATGTGTTTCTGGAAGAATGGTCAAACATTCCCATAGACACACTCCTAAACCTTGTGGACAGCCTTCCCAGAAAAGCTGAAGCTGTTATAGGTGTAAAAGGTGGGCCAACTCATTATTGAACCCTACGGACTAAGACTGCCATTAAATTTAATTTGTATGTAAAGGCAGGCTTCCTAATACTTTTGAAAATATAGTGTATATAACCTTTTATTTAGTTTCTGGGGGAGGAGTGATGGGGAGATTATAGACTGTCACTTGAGTGACAGCCCTGAGTCTGATGGCAGCACCCAGCAGCAGTCTTATGGCTTTTGTATGTCTACACATGGAGGTTATACAGGTAAATAACCTGCATTCTATACTGTAAATGCATATGTAATCTTATGAAACGATTTAGGTTAAAATGAATGCTCTGGTGGGTCTCTTTAACTCCATTTGTTGTTCCCAGCTTGCAGGAATAAAAGAACCAATTACATTGACCAAATGCAGAAGAACTGAGTTTTCATATAATTTAATAATGCAGAATTTGACTTCGAGCAGTCTGTGGAAAGATTACAACATTATTCCTAAGAAAAATAAATCATTTTTTTTAAAGGTATTCACTTATATATAATACATTTTAATGCTGTAATGTAAAAAAAATAAAAAGATAAAAAAACAGCTGAAATCCTTCACTACCCAGGGCAACAGTTATTGTAAATGTGACACAGGAGAGTTGTTATAGCTGGAGAGGGAATTGAAATTATGCCATGCATTGCTCTATGACGTTCTCACCAGTGAGGAAGAAATTATATTTATTCTGCAGATCTATTTCTGTCACCGCACTGATTAAGCACTTCCATGGCACAAGTATGCTAGTCCTTCAATATCCATTTCCCTAGAGATATGCAAAGTGCTGATTAAACTGCCATTTACCAGTGAACCAGAGATTAAAAGGTTAATTTGCAACATGCAGGTGGCATCTGTACCATTTATAAACTGTAGGTGTTTTACTGTTCTTGACTGAAAGGCAAGTGTATTCAACTGAAAAATTCAAAAATCCATTCAAGTTCATTATGACATTACATTCAAATACTGCAGCTGCTGTACTTACAGTAGATGTAGAAGGGGTACTTGTATGATAACCTTTCCTAAGTAAAATACGATCCCTGTCTTCATGACTTCCTTCTGAAAGTGCCAGTTGGCTACCTGTTTTGCCGACACTGGGATCAATTAATAAAGAGTTAATTAAACTTAAAAAACCTGCGCTAGATTAAAAACCTAACACATAACCACCATTGCTGCTGTTCAAGGATAATAAATAATCAATCATAAATCACAGCACAAAACAGTGTAAACATACTACAAATACCATATGTGACAAATAATGCAAATAATAATTGCAAGCAAGTGCTCAGTGAAGGTCCAAAGTAAAAAGATCTAACATTGATCCAGATAAAGTGGTGAAGTGCTTTACAACTTTAGGCTCATGCAGTAAAATGTGCTCATCACCTTCTTAATAAAATGTATACCCAAATAAAATGTATGTAATTTCTTTTAACCCAAATAAAACTTTCTTTTGGTGCTATTTGAACACCCCTGCAGTTTTTATTTTTTGTGCTATAAACAAAAAAAGACAGACTATTAAAAAAAAACCCCAAAAAACCCAATATTTTTTTACTTTCTGCTTTTAAACAAATTCAATAAAAAAATGTAAAACAATCTAATTTCTTCATTAATTTAGGCCAATATGTATTCTGCTACATATTTTTGGAAAACAAAATCCCAAAAAGGATATTGATTGGTTTGCACAAAAGTTATAGCATCTACAAACTGTGGGATTTGTTTTTTATTTTTTTACTGGTAGCGATCAGAGACTTATAGCGAAACTGCGATATTGTGGCAGACAGTCATGGCACTAACTGACATGTTTGACACTTTTTGGGGACCAATGACACCAATGCAGTGATCAGTGCTAAACATATGCATTGTTACTGTATTAATGACACTGTCTGGGAAGGGGTTAACGTCTGGGGAGATCAAGGGATTAACTGTGTGCCTACCTGGTGTTTTACTAAACTGTGGGAGGTGCTTTTACTAGGGGAAGGCATAGAGCCATGTCACTGCTTTTCAGGAATGCAAGATAAATGCCCTCCCTACTGATAGAACAGCAATCTGCCTTGTTTACATAGGCAGAATGCTGTTTTGCCTGTGTAACGAAAAATCGTCAGATGCTGGTGGACATTAAGTCCGTGGGAGGCACGCCTGCTCATCCCCAACACGGAAGTGCTGGATCACATACTAGGTACATAATTCAGCACAGTGAGCCGCCGTATATCTAAGTGATACAGTCAGCAAGCTGTTAAAGGAGCAGTGATTTTAAAGATGCTTAAAATGAAACAATAAAAAATGCCTTTAAATATAGTGCCTGGGGGGTCCCCTTAGTCTTCCTGTAAAGTGGCACATCTGTACCGTTTATAGAACATGTTGCAGCAAAACTGACTTATATAAAGAAAAAAAATAGACATTTAAATTGATTTTCCCTGCAAGCTTTCTTTATTTTGTAAACAACGGTTTGGGGAGCCAGTCTGTATGATGAGGCCACATTTTAGTGCACTCAGAACAAGATTCAAGATTTTTTGGATAAATTCTGTTGTCTCTTTGGCGGACTTTTGATGGAAATAACAAACTTTGCACCACAGTGAGCAATTCTTATGTGAAGAAGCCAAATTATAGTACACTCAGGCCAAGAGTAACATTTTTTTTAGATAAAGTCTGGTTTCTCCTTTGCAGACTTTGGATAGAAGCAAAAGGTGCTGAAAAATTAAACATTTGGGTATTGGTATTGCCTTCACACCGTTACTCTATAGTGGTACTCAGGGGCTTGATAGCTGCTGCTAAACCAGGACTGATTCATTTTGATAAATGTCAGCCGGTCAATGGAGTCTGTGGACAAACACACTCTTATATCAATCACAAAACCTTTGGCAGCACTGAATGCCCATTCTGAAAGCAGGCTGAGCAAGTCCTGGCCAGTTCTGGCCAGTAGTTTATTCTCATGACCCAGTAAACCAGTGGATCGTCTACTGGAAAGTTTTCCATGTCTGTTTTCACCCCTAGATAATCTTCCACCATATGAAGCAGGCGCTGCCGATGGGATTTTAAATCTGACAGCCCTGGATGA
Organism: Pelophylax lessonae; assembly: GCF_965119305.1. NCBI lineage: Eukaryota > Metazoa > Chordata > Amphibia > Anura > Ranidae > Pelophylax > Pelophylax lessonae. Next base: position 378,229,020 of record NC_138772.1, on the reverse strand, counting down.
TGAGGATGTTTAATTGCATCACTTGATGGCCCCTTTTCCACCATTTCTCAAAAATAAATTTTCCATGAGACTGTACCCTACCAGAGACTGGAAAGGTGTTACATAAACTCCTCTGTAAGGTGTCCTCAAGATATTTCATCCTTTGCTCCTGCTGCGAGGGCAGAATGAGTCCCTAGATCCTTTTCCTTGGATGCCACAAATTTCGCAATCTTTGAAGAATAAGGGAGTCCGTGCACGGCAAGTTTGTGGAGGCAAGAGAAGCAGAGTCCTCAGGGTCACTGAGGATTACAGTATCTGGAACTGCCTCCTCCCAGCCACCAGTGGTGGCTGGTAATACATTTTGTTTTGGGGGGGGTGAAAACAAACCCCTCCAGTTAGAGAGATTGGGCTTTGTTAACCCCTGGCATACATCTTATGTAATACCTGTATGCTCTGAGCTTTTGTTCAATGATATGTGAAGTGCAAAAGTGATTGACCGGGATGGGAAACTGGAGGTAACGCATGGTGAATTTTGATTAACTAAAATTAAAAGTGGGCAGGTTCGGAGTGCAGAGCACAATGGTAAACAAGCCAATTAGAGCCTCAGCCTCTAATCACAAGCTTATTAAGCACTTAAGCCCTGGAAGATTTTACCCCCTTCCTGACCAGGCCCAATTTTGCGATTCGGCACTGCATGACTTTAACGGACGATCGCGCGGTCATGCGACGCTGTACCCAAATGAAATTGACGTTCTTTTTTCCCCACAAACAGAGCTTTCTTTTGGTGGTATTTGATCACCTGTGCGATTTTTATTTTTTGCACTATAAACAAAAAAAGAGCATAAATTTTGAAAAAAATAACAATATTTTTCACATTTTTTATATGAAATTCCCAACAAAAATGTAAAAATCAGATTTTTTTAACATCTTTGGCCAATTTGCTTTCTGCTACATATGTTTAGTAAAAAAAATTGCAATAAGCGTATTTTAATTGGTTTGCGCAAAAGTTATTGCGTTTACTAACTAAAGGAAAGATTTCTGTCATTTTTGGTGTTTTTTTTTAAACGAGTAATGGCGGCGATCTGCGTTTTTTTTGTGGGGCTGCGACATTGAGGCGGACAGATCGGACCCTTGACTGACATTTTTGACACTTTTGGGGTTACCAGTGACATTACTACAGTAATCAGTGCTATACATATGCACTGTTACTGTAAAAATGACACTGGCAGGGAAGGGGTTAACTTTATTAGTGATCAAGGGGTTAAGTGTGTCCCTAGGGGCATGCTTCTAACTGTAAAGGGGTGTGGCTAGTGGTGTAACAACAGAGACATACGATCCTACATAGCAGGACCGTATGATCTCTGTTATTACACAGGGGAGAATGACAGGCGGCTGTGTTTACATTAGCCGCCTGCCTTTCTCCCTCTCCACAGGGAGATCGCAAGTGACCCGCGGACATCGGGTCCGCCGGCCACTCGCGCGGACTGCTTAGGAAACGAGCGGGGGCGGGAGCGCACCTCCGGCGGCGCACGCTCGCCCCCTAGAGCCTCACAGGTGAGCGACGTAGATCTACGTCACTTTGCCTGTGAGGGGCTGACCGACGCCGTAAATAGTCGTGCGGCGGTCAGCAAGTGGTCAAACATTGATGGACCTAATAGACTTCTATTAGTCCAGGGCCCCACAGTGCACTGCGCACATATATAAAAATGTATTTTTAACCAGATCATAATAAAACTAAAATTTTTGTAACTTTAGGATGTTAAAAACATATTTGTCATATTATCATTTATTTAAAAAAAAAATCATTCTATGAATTTCCTGTTGGTCAAAACTTTGGGGGAGGAGGAGGGGGACGACACCCCTGTGTCCCTTATGGACCAGCTGCTATGGGGTCTAAAAACCATTTCTTAAAGATTGATGTATGTCATCCTCTGCTTCAATGCCTCCAAAACTGCCAGAATCCTCCTGATGTCCGCATAAAGTGGGCCTTGAAAGGAACGGTAGGCCCCCTCTTCCTCCTGCTGCTCTGCCTCAAGCGCCCTGTCCATATTGTCATGCAAAGTATGCTCCAGCAGGAACACAAGAGGGATAGTGCCACTGATGCATGCATTGTCACGGCTCACCATCCTTGTCTTCTCATCAAATGATGTACAGTACATACATCCTTTATCCGCAGCCATTGGTGTGGGGAAAAAAAGCCTAGCTCCCCTGAGCCTGTCCTTGTGCCACACTCACACAGGTATTCATTGATGGCCCTCTGCTGCAGTTGCAGCTGCTGCAACATTGCCAAAGTTGAGTTCCACCTGGTGGGTATGTCACAAATCAGGTGGTTTATGGGCAGGTGGAATTCCCGCTGAATTTCAGCCAACTGAACACTTGCTGTGTATGACTGCCAGAAATAGCTACAGACTCTTCTGACCTGCCTAAGAAGATCTTGTAACCCAGGGTACCTGTTTAAAAAATGTTGCACCACCAAACTGAGTTCATGTGCCAGGAATGGTACATGTGTCAACTTTCCCTGTCAAAGGGCCGACAGAAGGTTAGTGCCATTATCACACAACACCATTCCTGGCGCAATCTGCCCTGCTGTGGTGTTAACCACCTCTAGTCCTGCTCCTGCAGGTGGTGGATACATGGCATCTTTTATTCTGACTATTTGAATAGCCCCTTAAATGCTTGGGGGGTTCTGGTGGTTCATATGACAATTCAGCAGAAAAGAGAATTGGGGAGGAGGAACAGATTGAGGGAGTGGAGCTTACATATCTTGCATCATCACTACCAGCTGTATGGAGAGATGGTGGTAAACAAGCTCCGGCACTGAGCCCTGTCCTTCATTCTTCCTAGTTGCAAGCAGAGTTACCCAGTGTACTGTGAACTAAATATATAGTCACTGACAATGCTTGCTGAACCACGTTACAGCAGTAATGTGGATCTCACTGCTGACTGCCTTGCTCAACAATGCCAAAACATTGTGATGGGACAGATCTGGAATGGCCTTATGTGCAAAGAAATAGTCACTGGGAACCTGCCATTGTGGTACAGCACATTCTGCAAATTCACAAAAGGGGGCAGAATCCACCAGATGGAAAGGCAAGAGCTGTAAAGCCAGCAATTTGGACATGCTAGAATTCAGACGCTGGGCACGTGGGTGGCAGGGAGTGTATTTTATTTTAGCTGCAGCAGCTGGGGCACAGAAATTTGCCTGCTATACTCTACAGCTGGTGGTGTTCTGCTGGCAGACTTTTTTTGCAAGGACCAGTGACACCCTTTGCTATACCATCATCCCTGTTGGTGGGGGCTGCTGAGAGGTCATCAATTCAACATGAGATATAGCGGGTTAGAGATGAAAGGTGAGAAGTAAGGAGAAGAAGTGTGTCCCTTTTGTGTGGCTTTAAGGTGCTCTTGCCAATGGGCTGAGTGGTGGGAGGTTGAATGCCTTTGCAAGCATGTGGCACCCAAATGTCTGGTGTTTTTTTCCACGCTTGATCTGCTTGCGGAAGAAATTGCAAATTGCAACTGTGCGATCGGCTGCACATGTGCTAAAAAAGGCCCACACAACTGAGCTGTGGGAAGTGGGCCGGGCCGGGAAATAAGAGCTCTACAATCTAATGGAATAGGGTGGCTGCTCCCTACTGTTCCATGATGGCTGCCTCTGCAGGACATCCTGCCTCGTTGGGGTTGTGCCTGCCCCTCACTTTCCTCTTCTACTCTATCCAGCACCTAAGTCGAGTCAGTGACCTCATCATCATCATCCCCTCCATCTTCATCATCACTGGAGCCAACTTAGCATTACGCTGTGACTGGGGGAACATGACTGCCAATTTCTTGTTTATCAGTGCTCTCCCCTCTCTGTAGGTTCAAATTTCTTCCTTTCTCAACCTCAGAACCAACATCAGAATCAAATAATGCCTATGCATCCTCAAGAAGCAAGTGGCTGACGCTGTGTTAAAATAATTCAGCTGACTCCTCCGTGCATGATGGTGGGGCTATGGCAGGAGTAGCTGTGGACAAAGAGGCAGAACAGGCCACTCTGGCAGCTGGACTGCAAACTAGTGTCAGCCTGGTTGATAGAGGATAATGAGGATGAGGATGGTTTAGTAAGCCAGTACACCACCTCCTCTGCCTGCTGTGGCTGGATAGCAAAGGCAACATCACTAAACAGAGACAAACATGCCTTGACTGAGAATGGGCCATGTCCACCTTTGTCTGTGGACACATAGTGCCATGGGAACATCTGACTCTCCTTGTTGGCCTCCTAGACATGATAGCGGGGCTTTTTTAGCCAAATTTAATAGATACTAGGAAATGGGTGATTGGATGGACTTTATCGAATGAAAAGTGGTGTTTGGTGCACTTTAAATTGAGGACTACCACTGATAGAAACTGAAAAACTATAAATAATAATAAAAAAATAAATAAATTGTGGACAATTGAAAATAATTGGTAGGGTACAAGAAAAAAAAAAAAAAAAAAGACGCAGCAATTGAAAAAGTATGTGTGTACATAGCACTTTATACAACACTAAATGTAATGTAAGCTGTTAAACACTGCACTACACTCACACTACACTATTCTCACACTACACTCACACTACACTGACACTCTACACTGACTCTACACCATACTCACACTACACTATACTCACACTATACTGACACACTATGCTCAGAGTCACAATAACACACTAACTAGCTATCACTGAGCCTTGCTCCATCTATCTCCAACAACACACCGCAATAAGGTTCCTGTGGGAAGGAACCTTTATGGTGTGGGTTTCAACTATGAACAGTGAGCCATGATTGGGCAAACTCATCATGACTTTGTCCAATCAGAACTCTGATTGGGCAAAGCCTTGCACCTGACCAAAGGTCAGCTGCATTGTTTCATCCAGTGTGGGCCCTAGAATGCACTGGGCAGCGAGCAGTGCATTGTGGAGTGCCCGCCAAGCCCTTGTAAATTCGGGTGTTCGCTGAATGGGCCAATTGGGCAACTGCTCGTCCAACACAAATACCAAGCTGATTTATAGGTATACAATATATTTGTGTATTGAAGTAGTGTGACGTCTATCATTGGAGCTGCTCCAGGAGGAAGCCAGCATTTTTGAAACAAGCTGTGCCACAGCGGTAGATCCTGTCTGTGATGTAGTCGACTCTCTTCCCTGTTAACCCCCCGTGCAGACATAGGCTGCATTCATGTGCACTGATGAGGCTGCGTTCATGACACTGATGAGGCTGTGCTGATGGGCACTAATGAGGCTACATTGATGGGCACTGATAGGCATTAATAGGCTGCAATGATAGACATTGATAGGCTGCACTAATGGGCACTGATAGGCTGCACTGATGAGGCTGTATTTATGGGCACTGATAGGCACTGATAAGGCTGCAAGAATGGGCACTAATGAGGCTACATTAATGGGAGCTGATGAGGCTGCACTGATGGGCACTGATAAGCTGCATTGATGGGCTCTAGGAGGCTGCACTGATGGACACTGTTGAGTCTAAATTGATGGGCATTGATAGGCTGCATTAATTGGCACTGATGAGGCTGCACTGATGGGCACTGATAGGCTGCATTGATGGGGGCTAATAAGGCTGCACTGATGGGCACTAACAGGCTACATTGATGAGCACTGATAGGCTGTGCTGAGCTGATGGGCACTGATAGACTGCATTGATGGGCACTGATGAGGCTGAACTGATGGGTACTTGATAGGCTGCATTGATAGGCACTGATAAGGTGGCACTGATTAGGCTGCACTAATGGGTACTGATGAGGCAGCACTGATGAGCACTGATGAGATGGCACTGATGGGCACTGATGAGGCTGCACTGATATGCTGCACTGATGGGCACTGATATGCTGCACATTCTATGCATTAAGATAAAAACATCTTCTGTGTGCAGCAGCCCCCCTCAGCCCCCCCCCCAATACTTACCTGAGCCCATTTTTATCCAGCGATGTTGCAGGAGTTTCTCAGCTGCCCGGGACTCCCCTCCTCATTGGCTGAGGCACCAGCATGGCATGATTGGCTCCTGCTGCTGTCAATCAAAGTCAGTTAGCCAATCAGGAGATAGGAGATGGAGCTGGGTCCCAGCTCCGTGTCTGAATGGACAAAGGGAGCTGTGACTCGGCTTGAATGCCCCCACAGCAAGCTGCTTGCTGTAGGGACACACAACAGGAAGGAGAGGCCAGGAGCACAGAAGAGGGACCTGAGAAGGGAAGGATCCAGGCTGCTCTGTGCAACACTAACTGCACAGAGCAGGTAAGTTTAACATGTTTGTTATTTTTTAAAAAATGAGACTTTACAATCACTTTAATTCTTCATAAAACAATTAACAATGTCATTTCATTAGATAATTTACAAGTGTGTGTTTAGGGGTGGGATACGATAGGGGTTGGGTGGGGCAAGTGGTGGCGAGCACCTCTTAGGGGGCCTGGCTAGTAGCTCAGAACTTGAAATTTCGACCCACACACACATATGTATATATATATATATATATACCTACACACACACACATCTACATATAATATATATATATATCTATATCTATCTATATATATATATATATATCTATATCTATCTATCTATCTATCTATCTATCTATCTATCTATCTATCTATCTATCTATCTATCTATCTATCTATCTATCTATCTATCTATCTATCTATCTATCTATCTATCTATCTATCTATCTATCTATCTATCTATCTATCTATCTATCTATCTATCTATCTATATATAAATATATATATATATATATATATATATATGTGTGTATATGTGTCTGGGCCCTTTTTTTTACCACTGAACTTAATGGTTCTCACAGAATAAAGCCGCCAATCATACAGCTGTTTATTTAACCAATATTTTCAAAAAAACGTATTCAAATTCATTTTAGTGCACAGAAACACAATAGAATACCCATTTTTTGGTAAATTATAAAAGGTTATGGCAAGAGTGGTAACTAGAGCCTTCAGAGCCCTAGTGCAAGAAACCATTAAGGGCTCCCCTGACCTCTGATCCCAGGGCCCTTTCTTCTGTCCTTTACTCCTGTCGCTGAGCCCTTTATTAGGGTCCCGCAGTAGGATCATTTCACATGTACTGCAGCAGGCCCCCTTCCTGTCTTCTTGGGTAGGGTTGACACCATTTCAAGCCAAACCCAAACACTTTAACGGCGCACTGCAAATTTATTTTTTGTAGTATACATTATACATATATTTTGTGAATAAATAACATTTCTAATCATATGACTTTAATCACAATCCCCCTTACTTTAGAGGAGTCCACAGAGTTCCCCCTTTACATCTGAATCCACAGAATTCCCTTTTACATCTAAATAAGCAGAGTTCCCCCTTTACATCTGAATCCACAGAGTAACCCTTAAAATCTGAATCCGCAGTGTTCCCCTTTGAATCTGAATCCTCAGTCTTCCCCTTTACATCTGAACTCTCCGAGTTCCACTTACATCTGAACTTTCAGAGTTCCCCTAACATCTGAACTTGCAAAGTTTCCCTTTAAATCTGAATCCGCATAGCTCCTCTTTACATCTGAACTCACAGAGTTCCCTTACACTGTAGGGGGGAACTCTAAGGACTCTGATTTAAGGAAGAACACTGATAACTCTGATATTAGTGGGAACACTGCAGACTCTGGTGTAAAGGGTAACTTTTATATAGGGGTCTCTGGTAACCAGAGCCTCCACTTACATCATAATTCCCATCAATCGTGGTTCCCAGAGCGCCCTATTAAATCAGAATCTTCAGAACTCGCATTTATACTGTAAGGGGGAGCTCTGTGGACTGTAATGTATAGAGGAACTCTGATGTAAGGGGTGCTATGGGAATCCTGATTTAAGGGGGGGGGCTCTGATGTAAGGAGGAACACTTTGTATTGTGGTGTAAAGTTGAACTCTGTTGTAAGGGGGTCTCTGCTCACTAAAGCCCCCCTTACATCAGAGACCACTGGGCACCCATTACATCAGAGCCCCACTTACATTACAGTCCACAGAACTCCCTCTTACATTAATGTACTCAGAGACTGCCGAGAGAAAGGAGGGAGGGGGGATACTTCAAAGACCATGAAAGGTGAGCTCACTCACCCCAGGAAGGAGGTTTGGGCAGGCTGCAAATTTCCTCTAGTTTCCAGCTGATGGGCTTTCCCACCCACTCATCCCCTTTGTGAAGCACAGTGCTGCCAGAGATTCCACAGTGGAAAAACACCAGGGCCCAGTCTCAAGTGCAATCTTTATGACCCTTGTAGTTCTGCCACTGGTTATGGCTGTGTCAAGCAAAAAGATATCTCAGAAAATGTATTTGTTGGAGAAGCATGGACTTTGAAGGCACTAATTAATAAAAATAACAATTTTATTGACTCACAACTAAAATACATAAAATACATAACAAAATGTGAACAGTCCGCCTCAAAAAAGGTGTTGGTATATGTAACCACTGTATCTGATTGACAACATACAGATGTACAAACAAAATACTGGTAATTGCGGTAATTATTAAATACGTAACATCAAGAAGATCTCATAAAGAGTGACAGGTGTGTAGGCTGTCGTCCAACGAGATTGATCGATGTGATGGTAGATATACAGAGTAGGGATGATCGAACGGTTCGGGTCCACCATCGGTTCGGCCCGAACATTGGGTGTTCGAGGTTCGGCCGATTTTAGAACTTTTTGCCCAAAAAGTTCGGTATTCGGCAACCAGAACCGACCAAAATGCAATGCTTCAGGAAATGGGCTTTAAAAGCCCGTGATTGGACCAGAACCATTAGCAAAAGCCAATTGAGGGGGCAGGAGAATGCTAGGAATGTGATTGGAGTGACTAGGGGGTCCCTAGACCAATCATTAGTGAATACGCCCCCCAGTATATAGGATCGCCCCCGCCATATTCCTAGCATTGTTATACTGGACATGGAAGAGAGTGGAAGCAGTTCTGTTAATTTTACTTTAAAAGTGTCATTTAGCATTTATTAGTGTGAGGAAAGGGATATCTAGTGTAGTTAGAGTGCTCCTTTACACTTAAGTTAGCTTCAAAAATTTAGTTTCTGTAGGGAAAGTGTTAAGTCTAAGGGGACCGTAGTGTAGTGTAGGGTTAACTGGCAGTGACTGCTATGGAAGGGTGACAAAACCCTTCCATAGCAGGGTGACCGCTATAGAGAAATGATCATTTCTCTGAATTGCTTCGGCACAGGAATATGGCTTCTCACCAGCCAAGCATTTTTCATGCTGCAGGGGCTGCCACTGCCACTGCTTTTTTGAGGACATGTTTGATGTTAGACATGACATCTGAACATGTGTATAGGGGGTATATATACACATATATGTCTGTATATATACCCCTAGACATATATAGGTGTGATAGTAGCAGAAATATACAGTGGGTACGGAAAGTATTCAGACCCCCTTACATTTTTCACTCTTTGTTATATTGCAGCCATTTGCTAAAATAATTTAGGTTCATTCTTCTTCCTCATGAATGTACACATAGCACCCCATACTGACAGAAAAACACAGAATTGTTGACATTGTTGCAGATTTATTAAAAAAGAAAAACTGAAATATCACATTCAGACCCTTTGCTCAGTATTTAGTAGAAGCCCCCTTTTGATCTAATACAGCCAGGAGTCTTTTTGGGAAAGATGCAACAAGTCTTTCACACCTGGATTTGGGGATCCTCTGCCATTCCTCCTTGCAGATCCTCTCCAGTTCTGTCAGGTTGGATGGTAAAAGTTGGTGGACAGCCATTTTTAGGTCTCTCCAGAGATGCTCAATTGGGTTTAAGGCAGGGCTCTGGCTGGGCCATTCAAGAACAGTCACAGAGTTGTTGTGAAGCCACTCCTTTGTTATTTTAGCTGTGTGCTTAGGGTCATTGTCTTGTTGGAAGGTAAACCTTCGGCCCAGTCTGAGGTCCAGAGCACTCTGGAGAAGGTTTTTATCCAGGATATCCCTGTACTAGGCCGCATTCATCTTTCCCTTGATTGCAACCAGTCGTCCTGTCCCTGCAGCTGAAAAACACCCCCACAGCATGATGCTGCCACCACCATGCTTCACTGTTGGGACTGTATTAGACAGGTGATGAGCAGTGCCTGGTTTTCTCCACACATACCGCTTAGAATTAAGGCCAAAAAGTTCTATTTTGGTCTCATCAGACCAGAGAATCTTATTTCTCACCATCTTGGAGTCCTTCAGGTGTTTTTTTAGCAAACTCCATGCGGGCTTTCATGTGTCTTACACTGAGGAGAGGCTTCCGTCGGGCCACTCTGCCATAAAGCCCCGACTGGTGGAGGGCTGCAGTGATGGTTGACTTTCTACAACTTTCTCCCATCTCCTGACTGCATCTCTGGAGCTCAGCCACAGTGATCTTTGGGTTCTTCTTTACCTCTCTCACCAAGGCTCTTCTCCCCCGATAGCTCAGTTTGGCCGGACGGCCAGCTCTAGGAAGGGTTCTGGTCGTCCCAAACGTCTTCCATTTGAGGATTATGGAGGCCACTGTGCTCTTAGGAACCTTAAGTACAGCAGAAATCTTTTTGTAACCTTGGCCAGATCTGTGCCTTGCCACAATTCTGTCTCTTAGCTCTTCAGGCAGTTCCTTTGACCTCATGATTCTCATTTGCTCTGACATGCATTGTGATCTGGAAGGTCTTATATAGACAGGTGTGTGGCTTTCCTAATCAAGTCCAATCAGTATAATCAAACACAGCTGGACTCAAATGAAGGCGTAGAACCATCTCAAGGATGATCAGAAGAAATGGAAAGCACCTGAGTTAAATATATGAGTGTCACAGCAAAGGGTCTGAATACTTAGGACCATGTGATATTTCAGTTTTTCTTTTTTAATAAATCTGCAACAATGTCAACAATTCTGTGTTTTTCTGTCAGTATGGGGTGCTATGTGTACATTCATGAGGAAGAAGAATGAACTTAAATGATTTTAGCAAATGGCTGCAATATAACAAAGAGAGAAAAATTTAAGGGGGTCTGAATACTTTCCATACCCACTGTATGCTTGCGCTAATGAAATCATTTACAGTAATATATTATCTATTAATATAATTATCTATATTATCTATTATCTATAATATATTATCTGCTACTATCACACCTATATATGGCTAGGTGTCTATATACATATAATTATGTGTGTATATATACCACTATACACAAGTTCAGATGTTTTGCCTGCCTCAAAAGAACCCCAAAAAATGCCAAAAAAACGCTAGCGTCAAAAAAAAAAAAAAAATGCCCAGGTGTGTTTTTGCTGGCATTTTTTGGGGGGTTTTGGAGGCAGGCAAAACATCTGAACTTGTGTATAGTGGTGTATATACACACATACATATATTTATATACACACCTAGACATATATAGGTGTGATAGTAGCAGAAATATATGCTTGCGCTAATGAAATCATTTACAGTAATATATTTCTGCTACTATCACACCTATATATGGCTAGGTGTCTATATACATATAAGTATGTGTGTATATATACCACTATACACAAGTTCAGATGTTTTGCCTGCCTCAAAAGAACCCCCAAAAATGCCCAAAAAAACGCTAGCGTCAAAAGAAAAAATGCCCAGGTGTGTTTTTGCTGGCATTTTTGGGGGTTTTTTGGAGGCAGGCAAAACATCAGAACTTGTGCACAGTACCACTATACACAAGTTCAGATGTTTTTCCTGACTGCAAAGAACCCAAAAAAATGCCTTCTATTAAACCGGCAAGGTGTTACAGCAGCGAAGCCATACTCCTGTGCTGAAAGTTTTCTAATACAAACAATCTTTTTTTTATGGTTCTGGACATGCTACAGAGCTGAAACTTCACATGTACACTTTTTAGACCCTCCAGATCTGAAATCCAAAGTAAAAATCAAAAAATCTCTTTTTTTTTTAAATTTTTTCAATAATTGGCTTTTTTTTATCAAAAATGACAATTTTTAAGAACTTTTTTTGTGTGATTTTGTGTCTGGTGGGGTCTAAAAGGTGTACCTGTGAAGTTTCAGCTCTGTAGCATGTCCAGAACCAGAAAAAAAAGGATTGTTTGTATTAGAAAACTTTCAGCTCAGGGGGTTAGCTTCTCTCCTCGGTTTTCACACCTTGCCGGTTTCAAAGCAGGCATTTTTGTTGGGTTCTTTGCAGTCAGGAAAAACATCTGAACTTGTGTATAGTGGTACTGTGCACAAGTTCTGATGTTTTACCTGCCTCCAAAAACTCCCAAAAAATGCCAGCAAAAACACACCTGGGCATTTTTTTTTTTTGATGCTAGCGTTTTTTTTGGCATTTTTGGGGTTCTTTTGAGGCAGGCAAAACATCTGAACTTGTGTATAGTGGTATATATACACACATACTTATATGTATATAGACACCTAGCCATATATAGGTGTGATAGTAGCAGAAATATATTACTGTAAATGATTTCATTAGCGCAAGCATATATTTCTGCTACTATCACACCTATATATGTCTAGGTGTGTATATAAATATATGTATGTGTGTATATACACCACTATACACAAGTTCAGATGTTTTGCCTGCCTCAAAAGAACCCCAAAAAATGCCAAAAAAAAACGCTAGCGTCAAAAAAAAAAATGCCCAGGTGTGTTTTTGCTGGCATTTTTGGGGGTTTTTGGAGGCAGGCAAAACATCAGAACTTGTGCACAGTACCACTATACACAAGTTCAGATGTTTTTCCTGACTGCAAAGAACCCAAAAAAATGCCTGCTATTAAACCGGCAAGGTGTTACAGTAGCGAAAGCCAACCTCCTGTGCTGAAAGTTTTCTAATACAAACAATCTTTTTTTTATGGTTCTGGACATGCTACAGAGCTGAAACTTCACATGTATACTTTTTAGACCCCCCAGATACTAAATCCAAAGTAAAAATCAAAAAATCTCTTTTTTTTTTTTAATTTTTTAATAATTGGCTTTTTTATCAAAAATGACAATTTTTAAGAACTTTTTTTTGTGTGATTTTGTGTCTGGGGGGTCTAAAAGGTGTACCTGTGAAGTTTTAGCTCTGTAGCATGTCCAGAACCAGAAAAAAAGATCATATAGGTGTTAAAGGAGGGTCCCACATCCATGTTCTACTGAAAAGTTATATTTTTTTTTCATGGTTCTGGACATGCTACAGAGCTGAAACTTCACATGTACACCTTTTAGACCCCCCAGATACTAAATCCAAAGTTAAAATAAAAAAATCTCTCTTTTTTTCCAATAATTGACTTTTTTATCAAAAATGTCAATTTTTAAGAACTTTTTTTTGTGTGATTAATAGTTAATGGGGCATGACCCAGAACCCTAGGCACTTTTTAGGGGCATTTATTGGGTTTTAGGGCTTAAAAATTGTGTTTTTTGATTACCGAAGTTCGGGTCCCATTGATTTCAATGGGGTTCTGAAATCCGGGCCGAACTTTCGGGAAGTTCGGATGTTCTGGCCGAACCGAACTTTTCAAAAGTTCGATCATCCCTAATACAGAGAATTCATAGAGCCAATTTGCTCAAAGTGTTTCGTTTGGATAGCTTCATCTGGAGCTAGTAGTAAAGTGCTCTGTATAAAAGCGTAGACATAATATCAGACGGAAAGCCAGGGTGTAATGATAATGAGGAGGGTGAAGTATAACAGCCAGGAGCAGAGGCAATAAGCAAAGATACAAGTATTATCCATATAGGAGTAGGCGTATGAAGTATGTTTGAAAAAAAACAATTCAGTCCAGCCAGTATACAAATTCATGTAAAAGATAAGTAGAGCAGGGCTGTCTGTCCAAACAGATCAGCAGGGGTCGCTGTATCGGCTCCTCCACGAGTCTTCACCCTCCCCGAATGGGGATATACCGATGATGGCTAATAGCAGTGGTTACATATACCAATTTTTTTTGAGGCGGAATGTTCAAATTTTTGATGAATTTTAGTTATGATTCAATAAAATTTTTATTTTAATTAATTAGTGCCTTCAAAGTCCATGCTTCTCCAACAAATCCATTTTCGAATTAATTTGGGATGTGGCACTTAATTACATGTATGTGCGCTCAGCTCACTGCTACCTGATTGCGCATCTAATCCACCTAAAAAGATATTTCAAACTTTAGTGCTTGGCCTGTGCTGTGATAGGAGAGGCTGCTGATAGAAAAGGTAATTATACAAGGACCCTATACAAATAGAAATATAATCATTTGCAGCACCACACCATCAGAGTGCTGAAAAAATATAGTGACATGTTGGGTTTTTGTAGCTCAGTGGTAGTGCCAAAATATTGAATTTACTCCATGTCAGAAATAGTTTTCAGGGCTTTCCTGTGCACTTCTATTTAAAAGCTTGTTAAAAGTGCATACAGGTATATCTTCCCACGCAGGGGTTCTCACCACCAATACGAACAAAACATAACATTCAATCTCATGGCTCTCTTGCTAGCCTTACTGTTCTGATAAGTACCTCATGGTCTTCCTGATCATTAGTATATTTTGGACCTCCTGATCATCAAACAAGTTCCAGTGTTAATGCACAGACACTATACTTCAGTCTTGCATCTTTCTTTGCAGCTCCCCAGCTCTCTGTCACAAGCTCCCTCTTAGACTCGGGCCTTGGTCTGTCCTGTCCTGAACAGTACAGTGCATACCAGAACCTCTCATGGCTCCTTTTACACACCAACCCCCTCGGGAAGGTGGGGCCCGGCCCTGAGCTCTAACTCTGGCTCTTTTTTTTAAATAAAGCCAACTTCTACCTGTTTTCACAGCACCGCTTGGCCGTCATGTGACTCCCGGCTCTCTCCTCCTTTCCTTCCCAGCTAACATCAGAGGAAATTATTGGCCCCGCCCATGTCAGACAGGGAGAGGAGAGAATTGGGAGTCACGTGACAGCCGATAGGAGCTGTGAAAATTGGTAGAAATCATTTTTTTTTTTTATAAAGCACATGCACTAGGATACAGTTTGTAATCTAACAGAGGGGCTGATGTAAAGATACTATAGTGGCTCAACAACCACTTAAAATTTTAGTCCACTGCGAATGCTGAAACAAGGCGAACGCCAATTTGCCACAGCCACATCAGCATGATTGTGAACAGAATTTGAATGCTTCACATGTATGCAATGATATTTTATGTGACAAGAATATCATCAATCTGTAACATTAAAACAATCACACAGCATTAAACACACTTTACTGTGCTGATTTGCATTGGTGCAACCGCTCCTGCGCTTACAGATTAGCCAGAGCTACATTTAGGTGGCTGGTAGCATGGTTGGAATTTGAACTTATGACCTAATTGCTGCTAACTAACAGTGAGTGCTAAAGATTGTCAATGTGCTGAATGCATAAAGACCTATAAGATAAAGAAGTACCGGCCCCACAGCGATATCTTAGCCAAACATTTTTTCCACAAGGGCTCTCCGTTGTCTTGGGAAGCTCTGAACCGAAAGCTGAGCCCCAATACCCAATGCTTTGGTCGTTCTTCCAGACACGCCACTTCTTGTCTTTCCACAGATCCTGAGATGCTTGGACGAGACCTCCGACTGGGATCGAGGCAATTTGCGAACGGGCCAGACCCCAACGCCAGGCCATCTCTGAACTCTATTGCCTCCTGCTTGGGGCCCCATAGGAGTCCTCCTCCACATTTGCCCAGGACCCAGGACTGGGCTAAAGATCTGGAACTTTCCTTATCAGATGCTGACTGGGAATACATATGCCGCACAATTCACCAGTCTTCAATTAGTGTTCCTATTCAGGAAAATGGATACAAAATCCTCACGCACTGGTATCGGACCCCAGACTGCGTCCATAAATTCCATCCCTCCATTCTACACACTTTCTGAAGATGCAATTGGTGGTCCTGTCCGGCACTTCAACCCTTCTGGAAGGAGGTGCATGATATTGTCAAAAGGGTCACCTCCGCTGACCTTAACTTTACCCCACAGCAATACTTACTACACTTTGCTCCTAACCAACGCCGCTCCTACAAAAGATCCTTGGCCATGCATATGATGAAAAGCGACAAAGCTTTGTGTGCCGTGTCACTGGGGAGCTTCCACTATTCCCTCACTCAAAGAGTGGTTTCACAGGGTAAATCATATTGAACAGATGGAGGAAATGATTAGCATTGCTCACGACACCTTTTCCAAATTTGTCTCCACCTGCTAGGACTGGATCCGGTTCAAGGAATCGGACCTCTACACTGAGAGTATGCACCCTGGCTTAAGAACCGGCGCACTCACTTTTAGTTGGGCCTCTTACCCCCACACCATCTGGGCCCCACCCTCCCTCCCCCCGTGTGTTTTTTTTTCTCTCTTCTCCCTCCCTTCATGTCTCCCCTTCCTGACCTATGTTCTCTTCTTCTCTTCTCCAACTCTCCCTCCGACCTTTTCTTTCCTGTATCTTTCTCTCTGTCTGAGGCATCTCCTTGCCTCTGGTCGCACCCTCTGCCTATACACATCCTAGGCTGACAGCTTCAATTTCATACGCTCATACTTGCTTACTTACTTACTTCTACTATTCATGTTTGAATCAACCTGGCAAATTCTCTGTTCCTGTTTCCTGTGCCATTGTGGCACGATAATTCTGCCCAGCTAGGCCAAGGTGAATGCTTAAAGCTTCTTTGCTCACAAATGCATGCCTACATTTTTCTGATATCTAGCTACGGATAGCCACATTGCCATGCCTTTCCTTGACTCATTGTATAGCCAAGCCTACTGTTGTATTTGCATGCTATTCTATTGTTCTTATGTACACTGATGCAAGTCTCATCTTGCTGTTTTGTTCTGCTTATTACTCTTCAATAAAATGTTTATGGAAAAAAAAAAAGATAAAGAAGTACCAGGATGGCAGACTGAACTGTTAAAACCCAACATTTATCAAAAATAGAAATTAGACATTTCCAATGTCTGTCATACGTATATATAATAGAGATATAACTGGTACATTAATGAGAATCATATACATATCAGCAAAGCAAGTCACGGCTACAAATTGGTGTCAATTTTACACTGATCATGCATTTGAGCACAATACATATTTTCTAGATTTATGTAAATTAATGAATCAATCAAGCATGGGACTTTTTTAATATTATAAGTATGATCGTGCTCAGCTCAATGGTTTAGTGGTTAGCGCTCCTATCTGTAAACAGTGAAACCATGGGTTCAAATCCCAGGCATGCCGTCATCCACTTAAAATTTAGTTAGCTACGATTGCTGAAACTTGGCGAACGCCTAATTGCCACTGCCATACCTGTATGTATGTTTCCCTAATATGCATGCTCATGTGCATGCAATTGTAGGTGATTTAGTCAAGGTATTTCTATGTAGAAAAATAAAAATCACACACCAGCAAACATGCAGGGTGTTAGCATGGTATGGACTAGAACTCATGACCTACCAGTCTTTTTCCATGAGCGTAGACCACTACACTAATGTGCTGAATATGATTAGGCATGCCTAAAAGTTTAAGATGAATAAAGAATGAACATTGATAATTAGAGAACTATGTAGTCTCCTAATAGGAAATCCAAAAGTTAAAAACACATAACAGATACATAACTATACATAAAAAATAAATGTAACCTAACACATAGTCACACATGAAATAGAACACATCTCACATAACAATGGTTTATTGGCATACATAAACAGGAATAATCATAGCTGAATAGGAATTGCCGGTTATGAAAATGGGACTTCGATTCCGAGTACACCGATCGGAATTTACTATTGCATCTGCTCATAATTCTACGTTCGCATGTTCGCCTAGTTAAGGACTTAATTACTCTTAGCAGGAGTAATTAAATGGAAAGCCAGCATTTCTACTCTTTCTTCTTAGTGAATTAGCCTCAGAGTATCCAAAAAGTTCAAAAAAGTCCTGCAGATTCCACACAAACATCTATGTGTTATATTCCTCCACCAAACAGACAGGCTCCTGCCGCTTTCTTTACTGTGCAGACTAATCACCTAGACTAAAATCCCACCCCTCACAAAGTGAACACTCACCAGAGAGAGGTCTGGATCATCCACGCAGCACATGAATCCATCCATAGTACTCTCATCTCTCATCCTCAGGTCTGCTCCAAACTGCAGCAAATAAAGCTCACACTGAAGCCGACGGATACTGTATAATATTTTGTAGTATGTACTGCATCATGTGAATATCATAAAGAGCATGCCACAATAAAAGGACCAATTTATTGTAAAAAAAAAACAAAAAAAAAACCTCACATAAAATGCCGCTGCCAGCCAGTATTTAGCAGCGGTGTGGCGTCAGCACAGGGTCTACCTCCAACGCGGCCATCTTCAGGAGACACTTAGTGCTGACATTCCACCATATTTATGTAGCCCAATAAATCCCATCCCTGAGAGGTGGAGGTTGGACCTTTCAGCCATGTTGTTGTGGACCTAATGTCGAAAAGTGCTCATATCTCTAAAGAAGATTGAAAATTAACAAAATGGACCACCTACACATACTATAAGTAGAAAAAAGTTATATACAATTTCATAAAATATTATCAACATGGATAAAAGAGGGGGGTGGGAAGAGCAGACAAGATCAGGACATACACCCCTTTCATCAATTGGTAGCAACGTCTGCAATATGTTCTAAATTTAGAGGGGTTGTGCTTTTGCCTTCTGAATGTTGCCTTCTGTGGGCTTTTTGTAATTCTTTCTCTGGCTAAAGTTAATGCATACCTGAATCAAAATAAATAAATTACTTAGACTCATCACTGAAAGTATGCTTTAAATTAATATAGCATTTTCAAATTTTTGCACATGGTTTTTCTTTCCCTTTCTTCCTTGATATACAGAAGATTTAGTATTTGTTAGAATGTAAGTATATTTCTTAGGGATCAAAAATGATATTTCATATGATCATGCTTTTTTGATCAGTTTAATACAGTGTTAATAAATGTGTCATAATTATTATATTTTGTATGCATGTATAAATATTAATCTTTATCATTAAATTTGCATTGCATGTCATTAGGAGTTTTCATGGAAGTTAATATTCATGTTTAATACACTGTCATTTTTCTGAACTTTTTTAATTCAATTATAGTAAAAATCTGCTGTTTTTCAACATATTTTTTTAAGGCTCAGGATAAAGAACTTGGTTTAACCATTCAAGGGAATATTGTTCCCTTATTGTAATTTATTTTTAAGTTATTTATTTGCATGTAGCATATGAGTGTGTGCACTGGTCATGGTTTTGTATATGGGTGTGCTTTTAATTGTATATATTTGAAAGAGATCTAGAATACAAACTCATACCATAAGACAACCATGTGCTTTATATATTTTCTTTTTCTGGAGGATTCAATTCTTCCAAATAAAAACATTGTCCATCCACTGTTTTTCAACGTGGCTTCAATGATTGCAGAATAGCCAGTTTGTTGTTTGAATTTCAGGCAGCTCTATAAGATTAAAAATCACTAAACATTGATGTGTAGTGGGATTACCACAATGTATTCTGTCAATGAATTTAGTTATGTGAAAGTTCATCAACAGTTCTGGGTGGAGTCCTAATGTTGTTTAAATAGACTCTGTTCCATGTGGACTGCAATTGTGTGCTTTTTTCTGAAAATAATAAAGTGGGGGGAAACCTAAACAACTAAAATTTGGAAAGAGGAAAAGTATTTGGTATAAGTTTCTTCTTGAAAAAACGTTTTTACTTGCCTTCAAGGTACATTTTAAAATCTGTACACTTACACTGAGCATCAAGAGAACACACAGGGCATATTGACTATAAAGGGACACACTGACTACCAATGGTATGGGGGAAAATATAATAGTAAAAAACCCAAAAAACTATAATAAAACTAATTTGGGTACAGTATTGTGTGGCTGAGTAATTGTCAAACTATCACAGCACTGAAAACGGAAAAGTCGTTTGGAAATGAGGGGGAATTTAGATTATACTAGCTGGTTAAACAAAGCGTGCAGTAAACACTAAGGTAAGGCTCCTGTCTTTTATTTTTTTTCTATTAAAATAATTTAACAATATAATGGGGTTGATTTACTCAAACTAGAAACTGCAAAATCTGGTGCAGCTGCACATGGAAGCCAATCAGCTTCTAATTTTAGCTTGATTAATTAAGCTTTGACAAAACAAACCTGGAAGCTGCAGGATTTCTACGCAGAGCTGTACGCACTCGAGTTTGCACTCTCCAGTTTTAGTAAATCGACCACAATGTATTGTTGGCAAAAGATAATTATAGGAAACAAAAAACTGCTGACATCTGTATGTGTTTGCTTAATAAAAGTAATAAATAAGAATAAATAATTAGGAATAAATAATTAAGAAATGAATGGTAAATATAACTAAATATTTGATCTTTCGACTTGAGAGCATTAGAGGAGCTTGCATGATGCGAGCGTGAACGCCAGGAACAGCTGTAGTGCCGACTATCATGGGACGGCAGAGCTCCGTGCCCTAGCCGCCCTGCCTCACAGTCCCCTTGTGCCTTACCCTCAAATGGGCTGTCTGGTGGCTGCATTGCTCCATTGGACCACAGGCTCCTTGGACCATCATTAGACGGAGCAGGGAGGATGGCCTTATTCGGTCAGCTCGGTCAGCAGGAGCCACGGGTGAGCATGGTGCTGGATGGCCTGGGAGAGGGGAGTTCCCCTGGCTCCCCTGGCTTAACTTGCAGTCACCACACTACCGGCCGGTCCCAAGGGATTCACGGTGGGCCTGAAGTGGAAGAGACAGCCAACCCTGTAGAGTGGAACCTGGTTGCTGAAGGAGAGTTACACAGAGGAGAAGGATAGAACCAGCGTTGAACCCTGACAGCCTTTCCCTTACCACCAATCTTAGCTACAGCATGGTGAGATCCTTCCTTTTTTTTTCTCGTGTGGGCTCACTTTTGCTTCTTTCCCCCATCAAACCTATTCTCTCCTCCTTTTTTTTTCTTGGGGGAAACTATTACCATCTAAGTACTGTATATCATGCATCTCTTGCAATAAATTTGAACATACATTACTAATTTGCTTTCATCGAATTAACGCATTTTATACATCTTATGCAACAAATCTGGATATAAATGATCACCTTGTCACTGCTGTCTTGATATAGTGACTTTCCTGCAAATGTGGATAGAACTTTGTGATTTGAGGAGGGGGTGGAAAATGCACAGGGGGGACAGTCAGTACAAATGTAATTATGAGAGGCAAGTCGGCAATTTCAGCATGACCGCAAAGTCGCCCAAAGTAAGTGCCAGTCCTGGTACAATCAGAAAATGTATGCTACATGAAGAGCATAGAAAAATTACCCCCTGTTAAATCGCAAGGAACCCGTTCGAAAATGGCAGAAGTAAAGGAAAAATTGGCCTAAACAGGACAGCACTAGGCACGGGCCCTGTGGAACAAATAAGATTTAAAAAAGTACAAGATACTGACGCAAGACAAGATCAAAACGCAGAACAAACACCAAGTGACCAATTACCCACAAAGGGGGAAATGGCTGCCATGTCTGCGGTATTAGAAAAATTCCTAAAAATAAAACTAACAACAATTCACTAAGATTTGGCCCACTTACTATCACGAGTCAAAGATCTGGAAAATAGATAAGACAGCTACATACAGAAAATAAAAGATCTAGAAAGAGAGGTGATAGAGCTGAAAATGGAACACATAAGTCTTGCCTACAAAATGAAGGATCAAGAGTAGGAGGAAGAATCTGAGAATTTGTGGATTACCAGAGCAGACTTAAGGCGAGAACTTATTTGACAAAATTAAAGAGAGGAATCCGATCAGATAATGATGAGAGAGTACATCGGCTTAGGAAACCAAAAAATATTCCGGTGGATATCCCCAGAGATGTTATTATAAAATTCCAGAGTTATTCAGATAAGGCCCAGATCTGGGAGAATCTGTAAAGGAAATAATCCATAAACTATGTGTAGCACCCTCCTAGACAGGTGCTGGGTAAAAGCATTTTTTTGGCTCCTGCTGCTTATCAGGGGAATTTGATCTGTTAGTTTTGCCTGTCACATGTTTCCAGGTGTGATTTACTGGGTCTAAGGGAGTGTCCCCACTGGTATCCAACGAGGGAGCTTGTTGGACAGTGGATGAAACCTAGCCAGTAGCACACCAGGGTTTATGGCTGTCTCAGTGGGTGGGCATTGCTGCAATGCATCCTGGGATTGGCAATAAATCTGTTGGGATCATGTGACAAGGCATATTTGGCGGGAAGCAGAGTCCCAGGAGGAGGTGGACAGCTGTCTCTCCTCCTGCAGGTGTGAGGAAGGTGGTTCAGGCGGTCGGCCTAGGGAACCAAGTGTGTGAAGCTGAGCTGCAGAGGATCGAGAGCGCTGACAAGTGGAGCTACTGGCAGGGACTGTTGGGAAAAACAGTATCGTGACTACCAGGAGTTCTGCCTAAGGGTCTGCCTAAGAGAGGGGACCACTCCAGGGAAGTCAGGGGATCAGGAGCTAGCTCACATGGGAAGTTTTTTAGTAAAGGGGGTGCCCGGTAGTTGACCCTGAAGATTGAGAACAAAGGGGGTGCCAGGAAGGGCCCTGAAGTTGTTCAGTAATACAGTACAGATTACCTCAGGAAGTTTATTCAATACTACGTCACTCCTTGTGACAAAGTGAAGCAGCAGTCTAGCCGTGATTAGCGTTTCTCAGCGTTACTCAGCATTTTCAAGTTGCTCCAGCAAATTGTGCATCGTTGTATAAAGTTGGAGTATCCCACCATTTTCCTTCTCCTATCCAAGTTCCGAATAAAAACACAAAAACCAAAGCTGCTGGACTGTTTCCTGACTGAGCTAAAAAACTTGGAAAAATGTCAATCTGTCATGTTGTTGCTAATGGTAACCCTGGGGGACCCATAATCAGTAGCTGCCAAGGGAGTAGTGCTACATATGAAAGTACAAATATTCAGATTTTCACAGACCTATCACAGGCATCGTTTAAAAGAAGGAGACTACTACGAGATCCTTTCAGCTCCCTCCATTGCAACGAGGGTCAAGAAGCCACCCATACCGCCTTGGTCGTTCTTCCTCCTCAGCCAGTTCATTAACGCACTCTCGCGTAAGCATCCTTGTAAGGCTTCCCCCACCACTTTCGACGAGCTCTGTCAGCAGGAAGGTCCGCTTCGTAAATTAATTTCTATTACACACGCTCTCTTATTTGATTACTCAGATCAGGGTAAGAGTAAGCGTTGCGTTGCCTGGGAGAATGAACTTTCCTGTTCCTTCACCACTGAGGAATGGGAACAAATTTTTCTCAAAAACCACAAAGGTTCTCTGAATGTGACCACACAGGAAAGTGGCTACAAGATTGTTGCTCAGTAGTATCGCACCCCAGCACTTCTGAACAAAATCTCCCCTTCTTTGCCCCCTATGTGCTGTCGGTGCCTTGCAGATCGTGGCACCCTGCTACACATTTTTTGGTCCTGCCCGCACCTGTCCACATTCTGGAAGGATGTGCACAGGATTATCGAGCAGGTGACTACTTATGAGCTGGAGTTCTCGCCTGCCCAGTTCCTCCTGCATCATTCCCCCACCTCTCATGCATCGTACACGAAATCCCTGGCAATAGATATGATTAATGCGGCCAGGCAATGCATTCCTGTGTTGTGGGCCTCCACGCAACCGCCTACGATCAAACAATGGTTGCGCCGTGTTGCGAGGATTGCCGAAATGGAAGAACTCATCCATGTAGCTCGAGACATGCCGACGAAATTCCACAAGAAGTGGGCGTGTTGGACCCATTATACGACTACTACGGAATTCTCCTCTCTGTGTAACTCCTGATTCTGGGATGTGCCATCCTGTGGATCCTTCGACTCTGTTCTTATGTTCTTCACCTATGTGCTCTCACGTATGTTCACCCCCCAACTTTTTTGGACCTGCGCCCCGTCTGTTTCAGCATAAATAAAGTAACATGGTATTCCCCCTATACCCTATACCTCCGCGCCCCCCCCTTTTTTTTTTTCTTTCTCCCATCCCCCTCTTGCTCTTTTACACTCTGCTCCGCTGTCTCTCCTCTTGGCTCTTGTTACCCTCCCCCCTCCCTTTTTTTCTTACCCTCTTCCCCTGCCCTGCTCGGGTGCTATTGGGTGGTTTGGCTGGTCCAAATAGCTCGCACCCCTCCTGTCCTTCCCCATGGAACCCTTCCTTGGGTCTACCCCCTACGCCGACGACTACCCCTCCCCGCCCCTGGGCCTTTTTTGCCCGGGGGACAGGAGTACATCTCAACACCTCCCTGCTCCCTTTAGGCCCGTGTTCCCACATTAGGGATCCCCATAATTTTGCAAGCCTCTACACCTCCCCCCCTCCTGCTGCTGGGATTACATCTCTCCCTCACTCTTCAGACTTGGGGGTTTTTGCCTTCCCACGGGCTCCCTTTTTGTCCCCATTATACTCATTTGAGCGCTGGCCTTTCTAACATAGTTGCTTACTGTGCTCTTTCACTACTCTGGGTCTGGTTGCTTCTGATCCAATGTAAGCTGGGATAGTTGTCAAATGTTATGTTGATGTTATGGCATTGTTCTCTGTTTATGTCTGTATTCCCATCTGCATTCTATTCTTTCTGTAATTGCTCATTTTATTACCAATAAAATGTTTTAAAAAAAAAAAAAAAGAAGGAGACTACTGAGACATCTTTCAAGGAATCAATGCAAAAACAGGGAATACTGTATAATTGGGGCTTTCCAGCCTGTTTGATCGGCAGAAGAGACTGTCGCACAGAAAGACTAAGATTTCCTGAGGAAACTCAGGATTTCTCTGGAAAACTGGATATCTTTATACTAAAAATGCCAGGCTGGTATGCCGAGGTTAAGGCAGAAGAGACAACACAAGAGGAACAGTGGCAGTTAGCATCAAAGAAAAAAAATGGAATCTTCTGGAGCTGATCAGGAGTGGGTGGGAGGTGCCTGAGGTGCTGGTGGAGTAGGGGAAATGGGGGGTGGGCTGGCCAGCACAGGAGGGAATGGAAGAGGGTAGGACTCTGCTTTGGTGACCTAGCTGCCCCCCAGATTTTTCTCACCTGAGAGGGAGAGAAGGAAGTTCACAAGCGGGCAAGCAGAGCATCACCCTGATGCAAAGAAGTAGAAGGTGGGGAGAGCCGGTGGGTAGATATTCCAACTACTTTAAGACCATAGAATGGTCAGATCAACATCATGTCAAGAGCGAGGGAGTGGGGGGGGGCATGTGTGGGGGAGGGACTGGGAGAATTTAAATGGGAGGGGAAAGGGAAAACAAAGTTGCGCTAATCCCACAGTATTACTTGTTGTATGTTACTAAACATAGTCATAGACCCTCGCAGAGGTTTTGCAGTAAATGCCCCCATTCCTTCACCTGGCCTAGGCTAGGTGAGGGAAGGGGGGGGGCAAAAAAAATGCATGAGGTGAGAGGGGAAGAGAAGACAATATGAATCTTTTGAAAACACTGTCATATAATGTCAGAGGATTAAATACCCCCACTAAAAGACATAAAGTACTAGAAGAGCTTAGACGTAACTCTGCTAATATAGTTTTCTTACAGGAGACATACATTGTACAAGATACAAATGAAAATATATTCAAAATATTATCCAATATGGTATTATGGGGACTCACCAAATAAGAGGGCAAAGGGGGTAGAAATTGGCCTTGCCAGGGATGTCAGGTTCTCCCTTGAGGGGAGATTGGTAGACCTAAACGGTCAATATATTTTCCTGAAGGGACAACTGCAGTGTATGGAATGTACCTTGGCAAACCCTTTATTGTCCAAACAAAAATCCAAAAGGGTACTTTAGAAAAGTAATAGACAGATTTATCTCCTTTAAAAAAGGTAATCTGTTCCTAGCAGGGGATTTTAATTTCTGCCTGGATCCGTCTCTGTATTGTAAATCAAGTGCGCGGGCGATGGGAGGACTTCAACTCAGGAAGGAAAGGAAAAAGCTTTTCCGCTGCCAATTGGTAGATGTTTGAAGACCCCAACTTCCTCGGGAGAGGGATTATTCTTTCTATTCCCCCATGCACTCGATGTAAACAAGACTGGATTATATAATGATAGAACATAGGAAGATAGGTTGATAGAAGCAGTTGTTAGAAGAACATCAATAGGGAAAATGACCATATTAGACCATGGCCCAATTGTTACGGAAATAAAACTTTCAGGGTCCCATAGAAAAACAAACATCTGGAGAATAATTGAAGAACTGTTACGGGATGAGAAAGTGGGAAGAAGAGTAGAAAAAGAACTGGACCAATATTCCCTGGTGAATGAAACCCCAGATATTTCCTCAGCCACGATATGGGAGGCTCCTAAAGCATACAGTATATCAGAGGAATTTTTATCTCAATAGGTTCCATTTAAAAGAAGGAAAGAACTATTAATATAAACAGATTAATAATAGAACTAGAACAGCAACATAAAGGGAAGATGGGATACAAAAATCTCTAGTATTAAAAAGAGATACATTGAGGGTGCTTTTGGAGGAAGAGACAAGACAAAGCTTTAACAGAGTCGCTAAGGAAAGATATACATGGGGAAATAAACAAGGAAAATATCTAGCAAGATTATTAAAAAGTAAAAAATCTAAAAAATAATTACAACAAAACAAATAAAAAACAGCAAGGGAAAATGGTTTATTCAACAACAGAAATAGCTAAAGCATTCCAAAACTACTATAAAACTGTATACACTGTCCGTCAAAAGGAAATACATGAAGTAGAACAGTACAGTAAACAAAAGATAAACAAATATATAAAAGAATCAAAAATGCCCAAAGTAGCAATATATAAATTATCAGCATTAGAGACACCAATTTCTCAGGAGGAGATAAGGGAGACCCTAAAGGATACTCCAACAGGAAAAAGCCCCAGCCCAGACGGGTATACTACTTATTACTACAGGAGATGCAAGGAAATATTAGTCCCAAAACTTTGCTCATATATGAATGAGATAGGAGAAAAGGGGGAGATGAGAGTAGAATCACTGCAGACTCATATACCTAAAGATGGTAAAGATGGGACTCTATGTTCTAGCTACAGGCCAATAGCATTATTTAATGCAGATACAAAATTATACGCAAAAATATTGGCAACCCGATTAAAAGGTTTAATGGCAGGGTGGATCCATGCAGACCAGACAGGTTTTATCCCAGGAAGAGAAGGAAAAGAAAATGGAATAAAAACATAACTGCTATTACATACGTCTAGAGACCGATACATCCCAGCCCTCCTGCTGTCAATTGGTGCTGAGAAAACATTTGACAGGGTAGACTGGAGTTTATGGTGGAAACAATAAAGGATCTGGGTATTTGTCCAAGGATGATTCAGTGGATAGGAGCACTGTATAGGAACCCATCAGCATTGGTAAAGGTGAACAGCAACTTATCATCTCAGTTTGAAATGTGCAACGGGACGGGACAGGGATGACCTCTTTCGCCCCTGTTATTTGTCCTGTCATTAGAACCATCATATGGCACCTATAAGGAATAATATAGATATAAGGGGAGTGAAAGTCAGGCAGGAAGAGCACAAAATTGCAGCATATGCAGATGATGTCCTGTTTTTTTTAATAGTAATCCTAGAACAACCCTTCCAAATGTCATTAAAAAGCTGAAGAGATATGGGGAATTGTCAAACTTTAAGATAAATCCAAAACAATTCTTCCAAATGTCATTAAGAAGCTGAAGAGATATGGGGAATTTTCAAACTTTAAGATAAATCCAATAAAGTCAGAAATCCTGAATATAGGGCTAAATAAAAAAGAAGAGCAGGCTTTGCAGAGGGAATTTCCATTTACTTGGGCAAAATATAAATTTAAATATCTAGGAATACATTTAACCCCATCATTGGAAAACTTGTACCAGGCTAATTATATACCCATGTTAAACGAGATAAAATCAGACATCAGAAAAATATTAAACCGCCCACTATCATGGTTGGGAAGAATAAATATATTTAAGATGATAATATTGCCCAAAATACTATATAGATTTCAAATGTTACCAATTGCCATCCCATCATCTTATTTTAAAACAATAAGAACAGTGTTGTTATATTTCATCTGGCAAGGGAAAAAAACCTAGAGTGCAGTAGAGATAGATTACAGGGGGGACTAGCAGCACCAGATATTAAAAGATATTACACGGCAGCTGTGATTTCACATATGATAGTGTGGATGAAAAAAAAAATACGGATAAAAGATGGGTCAAGATTGAAATCACATTAAGCTGAACACAACTGAATAGGAATATATGGATCCCACGAAAGTATAGGGAAATACACGAAGATACACATGAAATACGAGAGTTGTATACAAGATCTGGGATATGATTCACAGACAAGCTAAATGGGAATACAACTCTCCGTTATTATCACTACAAGGCACAAAATATTTTGCAAAAACAATATGTTAATTGGGTAAAGAATTTGCAGTTAAACACATAACGAGAAGATTAGGCCATATCACAATCTTAACACTAGAGGAGGGAACTCGATATTAACCACTTTACCACCGGAGGATTTTGATGTCTTACGTCCAGGCCACTTTTTGCGATTCGGCACTGTATGACTTTAACTGACAATTGCACGGTCGTGCAACGCCGTACCCAAACTAAATTTAAGTCCTTTTTTCCCACAAACAGAGCTTTCTTTTAGTGGTATTTGATCACCTGTGAGATTTTTACTTTTTGCGCTATAATCAAAAAAAAGCGTAAATTTTGAAAAAATAACAATATTTTTCACTTTTTTTTATATAAAATTCCCCCCCAAAAAAATGTAAAAATCTAATTTTTTTTATTTGGCCAATTTGTTTTCTGCTACCTATGTTTGGTAAAAAAATCACAATAAGCGTATTTTGATTGGTTTGCGCAAAAGTTATTGCATTTACTAACTAAGGGAAAGATTTCTGTCATTTTTGGTGTTTTTTTTTTAACGAGTAATGGCGACGATCTGCGATTTTTTTTGCGGGACTGCGACATTGCGGCGGACAGATCGGACCCTTGACTGACATTTTTTACACTTTTGGGGGTACCAGTGACATTACTACAGTAATCAGTGCTATACATATGCACTGTTACTGTAAAAATGACACTGGCAGGGAAGGGGTTAATTTTATTGGATAGGGAGGGGTTAATGTATGCCTGGTGCTTACTAACGTGTGTGGGGGGAGGTGACTGAGTGACACAGGGACAGATCGCAGGTTCAGCTATGACTCCCGCTGTGACTGAAAACAGCGGGAGCGAGCCTCCGGCAGCGCGCGCGCGCCGCCCACAAGGGGAGGAGTCCAGCGACGTAGGTCTACGTCGCTGGACGGGAACGAGCCACTTTGCCGAAGTACAGTCAACGTGACTGGTCGGCAAGTGGTTAAACAAATAGAGATATTTACAATTAAAACATTTTGTAGGATCCTTACCTCAGCCCATTAGATCAGAAAAAGAGCTAAACGTTGTGGAAAAGCTCTGTAATCCATTAACAAAAATATAGATGTTAACGTAAATGGTGTATACAAGGAAACCTATATTTATAGTAACGTGGGAAAAAAATAGAAATACACTTAGAAGAGCACAAAGTGAATGCTGTGCCATACAGCGCACTGCTATAGATGCGAATACCATTGAAATGAACTATAAATGCCTATCGAGATGGTATATAACACCGGTAAAAGCACATAAATGTCAGTCAGAGAAATCGAACATGTGTTGGAGGGGTTGTAAGGTGCAAGGCACAATGCTTCATATCTGGTGGGAATGCCCTAAGATCCAGGAATACTGGTTGAAAATACAACATCTCATCAGAAAAAATACAGGTGTGAATACTATGGATGACCCATGATCATGAATATTCCACAGAACAGATAGATCCTTAAAGCAGTATAGAAATACAATCGCCCCAAATCTGTTAAATGCAGCAAAAGGGACAATCCCAAAAAATTGATTAAAGACAGAAAGCCCTACTTTAAGGGATTGGTGTTGTAGAGTTGAATATATTTATAACATGATGAGTAAGAAGCTTGCGCTTTGGTCTGGTGTAGTAAGGCTGGTGTGATAGGTGTAAAAATAGCTGGAGGGTAAAATCATCAAACAAGGTTAAATAAAATACCTTAACACATATGTTATATGGGCATAATCAAGTCCATCAGGTGGGGGAGAAACCCCGACGGTTGATGTGTCTGTGTGGCTAGAAGATGTATCTCAGTCTGCAGCAAAGGGCCAGCTCCACCGCACAGGGAAGTCAATTCTGTGGAGGATGCAAAAGACAAAAAAGGTGAAGCACCTCTAAGTGCAGTAAGTTTTTATTTAAATAGGCACACAAGATCTAACAACTCACATAGAATGATAGTAAGTAGGCTCGATCTGAGGTCATGAGGTGATTGTAGAATCCAGAGTCCTGAATCCAGGAGAAAAGGTGTTCAAGGCCGGTAGATGGAAGCGGAGGACAGTACAAGCAGGCTGCTGTCTTCCGGATCCAGGTGATCTCCGCGTGTCAGGATGGAACGCAGCGTCTGCCGCGTGACATCACCAGGGTCAAAGGAAATCACACGACGCGTTTCAGAGCATGCGCCAAGCTCGCAGAGAGCATGCGCACTCTTTTTTCAAGTGTTGATCAAGACCCTTGACTTCACTGGACTGGCTGAAATATTGTAGTACAAAAAGCACATACAGAGTTTTTTTTTTTTTCTAAGCGGGAGGCTTTAGGGGTGGGGGAAGTTCTGCTTTAGACTATATATCATGCAATCAAGGGATATTGCAGTGTTGGCACGAGCATGGCCTTTTAACGTAATAATTCTAATGTGAAGGATATCAAATAAAAAGAGAAAAACATGGTATTACCTAGTTATGAAAAATGTCATGGAGGATATTACTGAACCATAGCCTATTTACAACAGCAATGTGTCCCAGGAAATTACACGAAACACTCAAATGGAAATTACATTATATTGTACAGAGTGATATTTCTATGCTTACCACTTATCCAAAAAAAAAAAAAAAAAAAGAAAATATTGCTTGAAATATTAAGTGTTGTTTTGTCAAAATCTGATATATCAGCATCTAACCTTGCACACATAATTTTTTTATAAGTGGTTAATATAGAAATATTATACTGTGCAGCAGAAAAATATTGCAACGTCACTACATATAATTAATTATCATTTGAATAGTTCAAATAATATCCTGGCACTCGTTAGTGCTGCAAATCTGCTATGGTTCAGTATGCTCATGTTATTTTTCATAACTAGGTAGTAACATGTTTTCTTTTTTTCATTTGAAATCCTTTTTTAGAGTTGCTAAGTTGAAAGGTCATGCTCATATCAACAGTAAAAAATGAAATCAAATCAACATTTAAAAGCAGATATCTTTTTGATGCTGACCAAAATAAAGTGTATCTCTAGTCAGAACATTTTTTGTTTTGAACAGTGTAAGAAATGGTTGGAAGCTAGGTCGAGTTTTATTGCTGTCTATGTCCCTGCTGGGAAGAGTCATCATCTTTATTTGTCCTGGTGACCATTGTTTTCAAATTTCTTGATCAAATGTAACATATCCATCATACAAAATATGCATTAGAACACAAGTCCAACATGTAGAGTACATGAAGCATCTGAGGCTAACGTCAACAACCAAATTACCAGACCTATAACAGATAATTGGAACTTCATAACAATGACATGGTATCAATGAGTGTTACAGCAAACCCCATGATGTCAAACCATGGGGCATGTGACATGTAAAAAGAAGTAATGTTCACGTATGCAATTGGGACAACCACTTCATAAGTACCAGAAAAAGGACGTTCAGGTGAAACCTGGATCTCGGGGGGCAGGTAGGGAGGACAGGTGGGACAAGGGGGGGGGGGACAGGTGAGGGGGGGACACATGAAGGGGTGGGAGGTGTCAGAGGGACAGGGGAGAGAATGGAGTAGACAGAAGCAGTAGTGAGTGGCAGTGAGGGGGACCTGTGGTCCATAAAGGAGAGAAAAGATGTTTGGCTGAAGCTCGGCTAGCAAGAGACGGTTAAAGTCGTCCCGTGCGGGCGACCCCAGCGCAGATCAGTCCGTAGGTGAACCGGCGACCCCGTCCAGAGCCATGCCCTCCGCGGACAGGATAAAAGAGTTCCAGCACGCCCAGGTGTTGGAGTATTGCTCTTTCCTACCTTCCTTGTTAGTACCAAGTCCTCTAGGTCATTAAGCCATTTGACTCTACGCAACCAGAGTGAAATCGTAGAGGGAGATGTGCTTTTCCAACAGAGGGCTATACAGGATTTAGCCGCATCCGTCAGGTGTCTGAGCACCGAGCGTTTGTATCGCTTAGGGGCAATGCCAGTGCAGTGCAGCAGGAAGAAGGCCGGGTCATCCGGCTGGTGACCATTGTTAATGGAATAGAAAGTGATGGGATGTTCAAAAGTTTACAGTTGTCACCATACAGTCAGGTTCATAAATATTGGGACATCAACACAATTCTAATCTTTTTGGCTCTATACACCACCACAATGGATTTGAAATTAAACAAACAAGATGTGCTTTAACTGCAGACTTTCAGCTTTAATTTGAGGATATTTACATCCAAATCAGGTGAAAGGTGTAGGAATTACAACATTTGTATATGTGCCTCCCACTTTTTAATGGACCAAAAGTAATGGGACAATTGGCTGCTCAGCTGTTCCATGGCCAGGTGTGTGTTATTCCCTCATTATCCCATTTACAAGGAGCAGATAAAAGGTCCAGAGTTCACTTCAAGTGTGCTATTTGCATTTGGAATCTGTTGCTGTCAACTCTCAATATGAGATCCAAAGAGCTGTCACTATCAGTTAAGCAAGCCTTCATAAGGCTGAAAAAAAAACCAAAACAAACCCATCAGAGATATAGCAAAAACATTAGGTGTGGCCAAATCAACTGTTTGGAACATCCTTAAAAAAAGAATGCACCGGTGATCTCAGCAATACCAAAAGACCACGTCCACCAGGAAAGCGGACGATCAGACCGTTAGGTATCTGTTTATTGGGGTAACATCATCTTTTACATTATACAAAAAATTGACCTAACTTTAGTGTTTTGGTTTTTTAAATTTATTAAAGTGTTTTTTTCAAAAAAATTGCGTTTGAAAAACCGCTGCGCAAATACTGTGTGACATCAAAAATTGCAACACCCACCATTTTATTCTATAGGACCTCTGCTAACCTGACCACTGGCGGCCAGGTAAACAAAGAGGCGGAACCGGAAGTGACAAACTAATCATGGCTCCTGGTTTCAGAGGTTACAGAGAGAGAGAGGAATGATGTCAGTTCCTCTCTCTCTGTTCAGAGCAGCAATCGCAAAAGTGATCGAGTGGCTATTTAGCCACTCAGGTCACTTCTGCCTGAAAGGAAATTTTTGGCTGAAACTTTACATACCAGGATGATGCCTGTAGGTCAATCTGAAACCTGAAGACATCCATGAACGTCTTCATGGGAAATGGTTAGCGAACATATGAACACCAAAAATCACAAGTCCTCATTTTAAGGATTCAATTTAAGTGACTATTAATCACCCGCTGGGCCAAGAAATGGAACTCACAGTTTCTCACTTGCTAGCTTGTTATTCTAACAGCTATGCCACCAAGGTAGCTGAGTAGCCTATGACTCTCTCTACGTAACAATTCTCTATCTGGGATTGACAGCTCTTTTATAGGGCTGTGACATCACCAGCGCTCCATAATCCATTTCTCAGGTGCAGTGAATAAATTACTGATGTCACTTCAGAAGACAATTAATAGGTTTTAATTAAAATCCATAATTAATATTAATCACCCTGCTGGCCTGGGGATTCAAACTCACAACCTTTTGTTTGCAAGTTAGTTACTCTATCAGCTAGGCAACCCAGACAGCTGTATAACCTTGGACTCTGTCCGGCTAACTAGCATCTATCTGAGTGTAGCAAGGTTTCCAGGCATGTGGCGAGATGTGGGTCTGCCATTGTTACCGGTTACCTCTCCAGCCCATGTGAGTTGCAGCCCTGGGGGTGAGAACTGACACATTGACAACTCCGGCATCTTTGTTTGGTTGTTTTATTGTAGATTTAGGGGATGGGAGAAGGGAATGAGTGGGATACTCCTTTGGCTCGACTATGTACAATTCTGGGACTTTTGTAGTAAAAAATGTCTGTTAGCGCCAATGCTAGCTAACGCTTACTGACGCTTTGAACATACTGTATCTCTGAAAGCTGTGCTGGAACTCCGACTTAAGTCTAGCAGATCCAGGACTGTAGAACATAGAACATCTGACACTGCTTGCACGGCAAAGTCACTGACTACTCTCTCCAGCCTGGCCCTGGCTTGAAGTAGCTTGCTGTGTATTCCTGTATGGCTGTAACTCTCAACTGATGCACTCACGCAGTGCATTAACTCTTTAGGGCCCAAACTGCAGGCGCCCCCTTTACCACTTTAGGGTCCTTTGACTAGGTACCCCCTTTACAGCTAGCTAACAGTTTGGATCCTAGAACCTTCTCCGGAGTGGTCCCCACTGACTCTAGGCAGACCCTCAGGGGCAATCCTCAGTACTCACGACCTGTGTAGGCTTTCCTGGGACTGGACCCCTCTTGCTCTCCGCTGGTTCTCGGCACACCGGATCCTCCTCAGCTCAACTCAGCGCTCTCTGGATTCTCAGGCAACACCCGAGACATCCGCTTCCTCTAACAGGAGGA
Organism: Pelophylax lessonae; assembly: GCF_965119305.1. NCBI lineage: Eukaryota > Metazoa > Chordata > Amphibia > Anura > Ranidae > Pelophylax > Pelophylax lessonae. The sequence goes on along the minus strand of NC_138772.1, from coordinate 378,194,448 downwards.
GAGACAGCTGTCCTCTCCCTCCTGGGACTCTGCTTCCCGCCAAAGACAACGAGTCATGCTCTCCCTCAAAGGTATCCTTTGCGGCAGAATCTGCCTTCTGGGGTAGTTACAAGCCTGAATGTATCCCTGATTGGGTTTCCTCCACTGCCCTATGAGAAGCCTCTCACAGAGCCAGTGGGGAGACTCCCTTTCAGCAGACACACCTGGAAACCATGACACCCTACCAAAAAGAAATCATGGCCGTGCTGTTAGGCAGACAAAGCCCACTATACATTTACCTAGCACCTAACTGTAGGGTGCTACATGAGTTTGACAGCTCCCATAATCCATTGCTTTGGGTACAGTGAATAAATTACTGACGTCAGTAATTTATTCACTGCACTTGAGCAGTGTATTGTGGGATGGCTTGTGACTCAGGCCACTATAAAAGAGCTGTCAAAATCAAAACAGCTCATTCAGTTGGAAGCCTCTGTAGAAACAGGAGCTTCTTCTTTTTTTTCTTCTATTTTTCGGGTGGTCAGCGACTGATCATCGGGGGACAGTATTTTTTTATTTTTTAATAAAAGACTTTTCCAAAACTGGCTTTTGTCATTATTTTTTTTGTACACTTTGTACCCCATATCCATTCAAATGGGGGGGTATCTGGGGGTCCCCTTGTTAAAGGGGGCTCCCAGATTCCAATTAGCCTCCCCCCGAAGACCCCCACAACCACAGCCCAGGGTTGTGGGAAGAGATGCCCCCTGCCCCAAAGCACCCACCTCCATATATATATATATATATATATATATAAATAACTTTGATCTCAACAAACTAAAAATCTCTCTCGCCGCTTGGGATTCAATCTCACAACCATCACGATTGCAGGTCTGGTATTCTACCAGCTACACCACCACCAAGTACAGCTAGGTTGGATACACTTTCCCTGCCTAACTAACTGCCTAACTGCCTAACTGCCTAACTGCCTAACAAACTAACTAACTAACTAACTAACTAACTAACTAACTAACTAACTCCTATCTCACCCTACACACAGTGGATGAGATAAAAGTTAGGGAGAGTATGTTTACTCTCCCTAACTACTGACCTGGCCCACCTATTGAGCTCCCTATTTTGCTCCCTGCACCAGGGGGTGGAGATCTGCACTGCCCCCCAGTACTCCCCCCTCCCCCTCCTCCTTCTCTTCTACATCCTCCCTGTCCTCATCTGACGGCCAATCTCCTCCACCTGGGCATCATTGTACACTCTGAAAGGGCACCACACCCCCCTAGACAGCCCTCTGCTAATCCCACCACCCCTGGACCTGGATTACAGCTCCGAGCCAAGACTTTGTGCCGAGGACCCCCCTGGACTGGATCTACTGGACGGAGACATGACTACCGGGATATACTGCAAGTCCTATGAGTGCAGAAAGGTGGGATCCCCATTGTTCTACATGACTAGAGAAGGGGATCTATTGGATCCCTCATTGTCACCTACAAGATATAGGAGGTGGGCTTCTGTATATTATATACTCATCATATAGGAGGGGGACCTCTGTATACTATATATACTCATCATATGCGGGAGGAGAACCTCTGTATACTATAAATACTTATTATTATAGGAGAGGGACCACTGTATACTATATATACTCATCATCATAGGAGGGGGACCTCTGTATACTATATATACTCATCATAATAGGTGAGGGACCTCTGTATACTATATATACTAATCATAATAGGTGAGGGACCTCTGTATACTATATTAACTAATCATATAGGGGGGGAACCTCTGTATACTATATATACTCATTATCATAAAGGAGGACCTCTGTATACTAAATATTCATCATATAGGATGGGGACCTCTGTATACTATAAATTCCTTTTTATCATAGGGGGGGAACTTCTGTATACTACATATACTGATCATCATAGCGGGGGAGCATCTGTATACTATATATACTCACCATAATAGGAGGGGGACCTCTGTATACTATATATACAGTGTCTTGCGAAAGTATTTGGCCCCCTTGAACTTTGCAACCTTTTGCCACATTTCAGGCTTCAAACATAAAGATATAAAACTGTAATTTTTTGTGAAGAATCAACAACAAGTGGGACATAATCATGAAGTGGAACGAAATTTATTGGATATTTCAAACTTTTTTAACAAATAAAAAACTGAAAAATTGGGCTTGCAAAATTATTCAGCCCCCTTAAGTTAATACTTTGTAGCGCCACCTTTTGCTGAGATTACAGCTGTAAGTCGCTTGGGGTATGTCTCTATCAGTTTTGCACATCGAGAGACTGAAATTTTTGCCAATTTCTCCTTGAAAAACAGCTCGAGCTCAGTGAGGTTGGATGGAGAGCATTTGTGAACAGCAGTTTTCAGTTCTTTCCACAGATTCTCGATTGGATTCAGGTCTGGACTTTGACTTGGCCATTCTAACACCTGGATATGTTTATTTGTGAACCATTCCATTGTAGATTTTGCTTTATGTTTTGTATTATTGTCTTGTTGGAAGGCAAATCTCCTCCCAGTCTCAGGTCTTTTTCAGACTCCATCAGGTTTTCTTCCAGAATGGTCCTGTATTTGGCTCCATCCATCTTCCCATCAATTTTAACCATCTTCCCTGTCCCTGCTGAAGAAAAGCAGGCCCAAACCATGATGCTGCCACCACCATGTTTGACAGTGGGGATGGTGTGTTCAGGGTGATGAGCTGTGTTGCTTTTACGCCAAACATAACGTTTTGCATTGTTGCCAAAAAGTTTGATTTTGGTTTCATCTGACCAGAGCACCTTCTTCCACATGTTTGGTGTGTCTCCCAGGTGGCTTGTGGCAAACTTTAAACTACACTTTTTATGGATATCTTTAAGAAATGGCTTTCTTCTTGCGACTCTTCCATAAAGGCCAGATTTGTGCTGTTTACGACTGATTGTTGTCCTATGGACAGAGTCTCCCACCTCAGCTGTCAGTGATGTAAGTAACTGCGTTTAAGTAAACGGCGTTACTTAACGCAGTTACTTTTGAGGGTAACGAGTAATCTATTTGATTACTCGTTCTATCCCTGTAAGGCCATTGCCGTTACTTTCGGCTGCGTTACTGCAATTACATCTACCGCCACTAGATGGCAGTAGATGTAATTGTAATTCCCCCTCTCCTCTATGACCGCTGTCTGCGGTACAGGAAAGAGAAGAGGAGGAGACTCGGACAAGGTCAGGGATCGATCGGCAATGTGTCCGTACACGGACACCGGTGTCTGGGCAATTTTTTCTATTTCGGCAGCGTGTCCTTCCGCCCCACGCTGCGTTCTTCTGGGCCGACTGATGGCGCTGTCCAGCTCAAGTCCCGCCCACCTGCCTGCACTTTGCCTTGAATGCCTTCTCTGGGGAAAAGATCTATTATCCTCCCTCCGTCCACGGCCAGCACTCAGTTCTGCTCTCCACTCATCCTGCGAGAGACAGAGACTGCAAGTATGAAGCTGCCTGTGTGAGTGTGACAGGCTGACAGCCGGCTCAGCTATTCAGAGGAGAGGAGGCAGCTGCTTTCCAGACAGTTCAGCAGTCCAGACAGAAGGAGGACGTGCAACAAGTGCTTAAAACAGGTGTGTGCTTGGGGGGTGGCTTTGACATGCGAGGGGGGGGGGGCACTGTCTCTGGCTGCAGCACCAGCACATACATGGCATGGGGACTGTCTCTGACTGCAGCACATACATCATGTATGTGCTGCAGTCAGAGACAGTGCCCTGTCCTCCCCCCATGCCATGTATGTTCTGCACTGCAGTCAGACTCAGTGCCCTCCCCCCCATACCATGATAAAGTGGGATATATGGGGAACCCTGCCTGGCCTGCTCTAAAGGGGAATCTATGGGGGAGCTTTGGGGACGCTGGCCTGCTCTAAAGATGGATCTATGGCGACCCTGTTCTAAAGAGGGATCTGTCCCTTATAGATCCCCTTTAGAACTCGGTCCCCCTAGATCCCCTTTAAAACAGGCCCTGGGGGAGAGTCCTCATAAATCCCCCTTTAGAGCAGGGTCCCCATAGATCCATGGGGACCCTGCTCTAAAGGGGGATCTATGGGGACCCTGGCCTGTTCTAAAGGGGGATCTATGGGGACCCTGGTCTGTTCTAGAGGGGGATCTATGGGGACCCTGCTCTAAAGGGGGATTGATGATGACCCTGGCCTGCTCTAAAGTGGGATCTATGGGGACCCTGCTCTAAAGGGGGATTGATGATGACCCTGGCCTGCTCTAAAGTGGGATCTTTGGGGACCCTGCTCTAGTGTCCCAGTACCAGTGTGCCACACCGCCAACACCAGTGTTCCACACCGCCACCACCACCAGTGTGCCACACCACCACTACACTGCTACCACCATTTCAGGCAGCAGGTACCAAAAAACAAAACAAAATACAGTTACTCACAGTCAGGAGGACACAGACCCCCACAGTGTGCCACACCGCCACCACTATTAAAGATCTCATAGAACGTAATTGCATTATAGAATAGTAAAAAAAGTCGCAGTTACTTTTCTGAGTAACTAATTACTTTTTCTATGTGGTAACTGAGTCAGTAACTCAATTACTTTTTGGGAGAAGTAATTTGTAACTGTAACGAATTACTTTTTTAAAGTAAGATGACCAACACTGGTGCTTGGGGGGTGGCTTTGACATGCGAGGGGGGGGGGGGGCACTGTCTCTGGCTGCAGCACCAGCACATACATGGCATGGGGACTGTCTCTGACTGCAGCACATACATCATGTATGTGCTGCAGTCAGAGACAGTGCCCTGTCCTCCCCCCATGCCATGTATGTTCTGCACTGCAGTCAGATTCAGTGCCCTCCCCCCCATACCATGATAAAGTGGGATATATGGGGAACCCTGCCTGGCCTGCTCTAAAGGGGAATCTATGGGGGAGCTTTGGGGACTCTGGCCTGCTCTAAAGATGGATCTATGGCGACCCTGTTCTAAAGAGGGATCTGTCCCTTATAGATCCCCTTTAGAACTCGGTCCCCCTAGATCCCCTTTAAAACAGGCCCTGGGGCCCTATAGATCTCCCTTTGGAGCAGGGTCCTTATAGATCCCCCTTTAGAGCAGTGTCCTCATAAATCCCCCTTTAGAGCAGGGTCCCCATAAATCCCCCTTTAGAGCAGAGTCCCCATAAATCCCCCTTTAGAGCAGGGTCCCCATAGATCCCCCTTTAGAGAAGGGTTCCCATAGATCCCCCTTAGAAAGGGTTCCTCATAGATCCCCCCTTGAGAGCAGGGTCCTCATAAATTCCCCTTTAGAGCAGGGTCCCCATAGATCCCCCTTTAGAGAAGGGTCCCCATAGATCCACCCTTAGAAAAGAGTCCTCATAAATCCCCCTTTAGAGCAGGGTCCCCATAGATCCATGGGGACCCTGCTCTAAAGGGGGATCTATGGGGACCCCTCCCTAAAGGGGTATCTATGGGGAGCATGGCCTGCTCTGAAGGGGATCTTTGGAGACCATGCTCTAAAGGGGGATCTATGGGGACCCTGGCCTGTTCTAAAGGGGGATCTATGGGGACCCTGGCCTGTTCTAGAGGGGGATCTATGGGGACCCTGCTCTAAAGGGGGATTGATGATGACCCTGGCCTGCTCTAAAGTGGGATCTATGGGGACCCTGCTCTAAAGGGGGATTGATGATGACCCTGGCCTGCTCTAAAGTGGGATCTATGGGGACCCTGCTCTAGTGTCCCAGTACCAGTGTGCCACACCGCCAACACCAGTGTTCCACACCGCCACCACCACCAGTGTGCCACACCACCACTACACTGCTACCACCATTTCAGGCAGCAGGTACCAAAAAACAAAACAAAATACAGTTACTCACAGTCAGGAGGACACAGACCCCCACAGTGTGCCACACCGCCACCACTATTAAAGATCTCATAGAACGTAATTGCATTATAGAATAGTAAAAAAAGTCGCAGTTACTTTTCTGAGTAACTAATTACTTTTTCTATGTGGTAACTGAGTCAGTAACTCAATTACTTTTTGGGAGAAGTAATTTGTAACTGTAACTAATTACTTTTTTAAAGTAAGATGACCAACACTGTCAGCTGTAGATCTCTGCAGTTCATCCAGAGTGATCATGGGCCTCTTGGCTGCATCTCTGATCAGTCTTCTCCTTGTATGAGCTGAAAGTTTAGAGGGACGGCCAGGTCTTCGTAGATTTGCAGTGGTCTGATACTCCTTCCATTTCAATATTATCGCTTGCACAGTGCTCCTTGGGAAGTTTAAAGCTTGGGAAATCTTTTTGTATCCAAATCCAGCTTTAAACTTCTCCACAACAGTATCTCGGACCTGGCTGGTGTGTTCCTTGTTCTTCATGATTCTCTCTGCGCTTTAAACGGACCTCTGAGACTATCACAGTGCAGGTGCATTTATACGGAGACTTGATTACACACAGGTGGATTCTATTTATCATCATTAGTCAACATTGGATCATTCAGAGATCCTCACTGAACTTCTGGAGAGAGTTTGCTACACTGAAAGTAAAGGGGCTGAATAATTTTGCATGCCCAATTTTTCAGTTTTTTATTTGTTAACAAAGTTTGAAATATCCAATAAATTTCGTTCTGCTTCATGATTGTGTCCCACTTGTTGTTGATTCTTCACAAAAAATTACAGTTTTATATTTTTATGTTTGAAGCCTGAAATGTGGCAAAAGGTTGCAAAGTTCAAGAGGGCCGAATACTTTTGCAAGGCACTCTCTATATATATATATATATATATATATATACACACATACACTCTTCATAAAGGAGGGGGAACTCTATAAAGTATATACTCATCATCATAGAAGGAGGACCTCTGTATACTATATACTCATCATCATAGGAGGGAGACCTCTGTATACTATGAACTCATCATATAGGAGGGGTACCTTTGTATACTATATATACTCATCATCATAGGAGGGGTACCTCTGTATACTATATATATATATTCATTATATAGGAGGGGGACCTCTGTATAAAAAATAAATTATATATATATATATATATATATATATATATATATATATATATATATCATAGGAGGGGCACCTCTGTATACTATATATACTCATTATCATAGGAGGGAAGAAACCTCTGTATTATATATATATATATATATATATATATATATATATATATATATATATCATCATTGGAGGGGAACCTCTGTAAAAAAAAAAAAATATCTATCTATCTATCTATCTATCTATCTATCTATCTATCTATCTATCTATCTATCTATCTATCTATCTATCTATCTATCTATCTATCTATCTATCTATCTATCTATCTATCTATCTGTCTATCTGTCTATCTGTCTATCTGTCTATCTATCTGTCTGTCTGTCTGTCTGTCTGTCTGTCTGTCTGTCTATCTATCTATCTATCTATCTATCTATCTATCTATCTATCTATCTATCTATCTATCTATCTATCTATCTATCTATCTATCTATCTATCTATCTATCTATCTATCTATCTATCTATCTATCTATCAACATCATAGGAAGGGGACCTCTGAATACTATATATTCATCATATAGGAGGGGGGCCTCTGTATACTATATATTCATCATCATATGAGGGAGACCTTATATAAATAATATGCACACAAAGCTAGGATGTGTGTGTGTATAATATGTGCACTTGTGCAGTAGTGTGTATATAAACGTATGGGTAGTAGTAGTATCTGCCCAATGCTGGGCATAACCCACAAAGACCTTAAGATGCATTATTTCTGACACCCCACCATCTTAAAACTTCATCAGCCGCCTCTCCCCTGCACTCTGTATTACGTACTCCTTCTCCCAAAATTCTGCATTACATGTCCCTAGCTTCTGGACACTGTGTTAGTTGCTCCTTACCCATGAACCCTGTGTTACTTACTCCTGACCCCAAAACTCTGCATTAAGTGCTCCTGACCCCTGAACTCTGCATTAGTTACCTCTGACCCCTCAACACTGTGTTACTTACTCCTAACACTTCAACTCTGTGTTACTTACGCCTGACTTTTTAACTCTGACCCAGTTCTGCGGTTTACTCCCACTGACACCAGAGTAATTTATCTTCCCCTAAAATTGGGGTATTTCTTTCTTCTCCCTTAACCAATAATGCCAGGCAGTTTTCTCCCATCACTCTACCAGCAATACAAGGGGCACTGTTAGGTAATCTGAACTGCTGCAGTAGCTCAGTAGCAGTACAAGGACTGCGGCAAAGTGTTCAGTGCATACTGTACATAGACTCAGATTTTATCCCAGATAGCAAGGATAACTTGCCACAAATTTGTGGTAGTGTTGAATTGTAAGCCTTGTTCACTTGCTGCACATTATCCCTGCCAAGTTGTACATGTGCAGAGCACTTGAAGCACAAGTTCTAATTAAAACTTTTCCAATTTATAGCAAATGTGTGTGGCAAGTCTCTAGCAAGAGCAAAGTTGCAATGGTGAGTCTACAGCAAGAGTTCTGCAAGTCTACAGCATGAAAATTCAGCCACAGTGACCTCTGTGGTGGGATGACTATTGCACAACATAACTAAACCAGAACTTGCAGCAGACTTTCAGAATGTTTGCAAAAAATGTTCATCTGGATTCATGCAATGCGGACTTGCTGCAATTATGCAATACATTTGTAAAGCCTGGCAAGTTTAGCAATAGCTTACAAGTCATTTTCAAACGTGAAATGCCACAGCTATTTTTGCTGCATTTTGTAGCACTTTATCCCTTATCCATGCTGTCTCTATTTATGAAAGCCTAAAGTTAGGAGGTATGTTATTTCAGTCACTGACACCAATGTTGGAGTTTATAATTTCACTCACTGACACCTGTGTTTATTGCACCACAGTTTACTTACTAAATAATCCTTTTCTTTATTACAAATGTGAAGTAGACATTTTGTTTGATAAATTTGGCACTCTAACTTTCCTGCAAACATTTTAGGCACACTGGACGCAAAAGGCCTATCTCTGTATCTAAGGAAGTGGAGACAATAAAGGTATAAAATATATAAGATATCTAAGGGATTTAAAGAACTATAATGAAGGGACAGTATATGAGTGGGTGAGATGTTCTACTAAGCATAGAGATACACCACGAGCTAAAATTGAGAAGCAAAATGATTAACTTCAGCTCCCCAGTAAGTGTTGAATTCACAATCAGAGCTATCAGACAGGATCTGTAAGCTCTGTTTTCTCTCAAGAATCAGACCTATTACTAAAGGTTTCCAAAGAAAAACAAAAGAGAAGCAACAAGGATCAATGTGTGGATCAAAGGAAAGAAGGTGCAGGAGAGTAATGAGATTCAGGTAAGAAGCTGTGCACAGCGGAAAAAAATTGCAAAGACATAGCATTAATGTGTTGAATCAGCCAACTATAGTTTTGTCTAAAGAGGACATAGTCTTTTCTTTTGAGGGGGGCTATTTTTTTCACCTACACATAGCTTTCATATTTTTTCTTCTGTAATAGATGTCAATAGATTTATTATAAATGTACTGCTGTTAAAATCATATTTTTCCGGAGCGAAGAGGGAAAATATCTTTTTGACAGAGATGAGCAAGATGTATTGTCATTTGTGCCAAATTCTAATACCTTTGATTTTCCAGGATTTTGAGGATGATTAACCCTTGGAACAGTTCAAACAATAGTCCTGCAGGGGATATGTAGTGGTGAAAGAAGATAAATACAGTGGAAATTTTTTTTATCCTTTTCAAGCTTGGAGTCCCACAGTGGAGAAGTTCCAGGTTGTAATTGAGATAGAACTCATAAAATTGAAAAAAAAACAGCAGGTCAGGGGACCATATAATATCATGAAAGCCAAATCTGCTGCAATCAAAACATTAAAAGGGAATAAGAATTTTAGGTTAGGAGATGCTGACAAAGAAGGTTGCATGCTGTTCTTCAGTACTCAAAAAAAGAAGGTTTAAAACATGTTTAACTTGTCCTTGAAAGTGATCACTTTCCAAAATGCCGTTGTGATCTCATTTCTGCCAGGGAATTGATGGGTGCTTTAACAGGAAAGTTGCTGAACTGCAGTACAATCATCTATCATCCTAATAGGATGTTACGTACACTTCGACTCTGCCCCAAATGGCGGGAAGTCGGAGGTATTTATGTTGCTGCCGTGCCGTCATGGTCACACCCCCGGTGAAGAAGTCGGAAATACGAAACGCGCCGGGGCGTGACCAGGCGGCGTAACTTTTCCTGTGTATGAGGAGTTTGGACACCCAGAAGGCGCGCGATCCACGGCGTGGAGTCTGGACACGGGTCCCTGAAGGGTGCACACCTCCTTATATTCATACATGCGGATGTTTTACTGGATACATGTGAGTTTAATACTTACCTTTTGTGTGTAATAAAGTGGTCAAACGTTATGACACTAGTGGAGCACTGTTTTTTTCCCTACATATCGCCGAGCTTGACTGATCAGTTGTCACTGTGACTAGTTTGGATTCCTGAGTGAAGGCTTTTACATCAGGCTTGTTTGCTCAATCATGAGAGTGACTGAGCCAGTGGAGCTGGCGAGTGTGTATTGCTTCTCCCCCTTCGAGCACGGTGGTGGTGGATATGGTGATCCAGTATACCTGCACACAGTTATTTTTTTTTTTTTTAATTCTTTTTATTTCAATATGTGCATAAAAATGAACATTCCAAACGTCCTTTGAACAAAGGGACAAAACAATATAAAATAAAAAAATTATACAATATCCAAATAATTATCTGTTTACTTAGTATTCATAATCTCTTTATGCGAAGGTATATCCATTTAGCTTAATTGATCGCCGTTGTCCTGGTGTGCCCCAACCCCTTGCTCCATCGCAATCATAGATTTATTTCCTCATCATACTATGTGTATCCCTCTATATCCTCTTGGTTATCTCCCGATATTCAACTATTGGTTAAAGTTGATTGACACCAATTATCCCAAATTTTATGATATTTCGTTGAGCATCCTCTATGCATATACAATACTTTTTCAAATGGTAAAATCTGATTTACCGCTCTTATCCAGTTCTTAACAGCAGGGGGCTTCACTTGAATCCACTTAACTGTGATTGTTTTCCTTGCCATAAACAGCGTTTCTCTAAGCATTATCTTGTGATATCTAGACCATGTTATTTCATCTAATATACCCAGCAAACAGGTTTCTGGGGTCAAAGGTACAGGCATATTCAGGACAGAGGATAATATTTGAATTATTTCCTGCCAGAATCTTGATATCACTGGACAAAACCACATAATATGTATAAAGTCTGCCCACTTAGCACTGCATCTCAAACATTTAGGAGATGCAATGCTTTGCATTGCATAAAGTCTACTTGGGGAGAGATATGATTGATGTAGCATATATAATTGTATTAACCTATTGTTTGCTGCTGGCGATACATATAAATGGGATGAACAGGCTTCTTTCCAATCTTCGTCAGTTAAATTGGGAATTATTTCTTGCCATTTTTTTCTTATTGCCAAGGGATTCATTCCTGAATTAACCCTGGTTAAATGTGCATATATTTTAGAGATTAATCCTTTAGGGCCCCGGGACCTAAGGATACCAATCATTGGATATCTAGAGATCCCAGGTCCCAAAACTCCAAATTGCGCTTGTAACGCATGTCGCAACTGTAGGTGTCTATATAATGAGGTATGTGGTATATCATATTTCATTTGTATATCTGACAAATAGTACATATGTGTTATGTCATATACGTCTGCAAGGATGGATATCCCTTTTTGTTCCCAGAACTGATACTCTACCAATTGTTTCAGTTGATTAAACATTGGGTTTCGCCAAAGTGGGAGATCCATGTTTATTTGTGTGTTTCCCTCTATACATTTTGCCTCTCTCCATATTGTACGAGCTAATGTTAACATTGGTATTTGCTTATATTTAAATTTATTCAAAGGTGCTTCTAGGGCTATAAGTAAATTATCGATTTGTAAAACATGAGCCAGGTGTGATTCTACCATCTGTAGTGTTACTGGTACTATCCATCCTGTGAGATGTTTAAGTTGTCCAGCGAGATAGTATCTGTATATTTTAGGAAGTGCCATACCTGCTTCTGTTTTAGCTCTCTAAAGTGTGGTTAACCGTATTCTATTTCTACCCTTTCCCCAAATAAATGTGGTAAATAGGGCATCTATTTCTTTAAAAATAGTTTTAGGGACTATAACCGACATATGTGAAAAAATGTATAAACATTTCGGTAATAGGACCATCTTGATTAAATTTATTCTCCCTGCAACTGAAAGTGGTAATTTAGCCCAAGTAGCTAATTTAGTTTTAATTGTTGTCATGAGTGGATTAAGGTCAGCCTGTAAAGCTGCTTGTGGTAATCTTGTAATATTTATTCCCAGGTATTTGAAAGAGGACACTACCTTTAATAAACTTTAATCCTTGCTTAGTGTGAGTAGTTGTGGTTGTAATGGCATAAGGGAGGATTTTTGCCAATTAATTTTAAGGCCTGAATAAGAACCAAATAGTTCTATTATATGCATAGCTGCTTCCAATGATCCATGTGCATCATTTAAATATAAAACAAGATCATCAGCATATAATCCCACTATATCTATCCTTTCTGCCAATGTAATGCCCCGTACAGAAGGGGTTTGCCGAAGTCGAAGTGCCAAAGATTCAATAGCTACTGAAAATAAGAGTGGTGATAGAGGGCATCCTTGCCGGGTGCCTCTATATAATTGTATGGCCTTGGTTAAAAAGCCATTTACCAACAGCTGAGAAGTTGGATTTAGATTATTTATTATTTCCACCCAAGTAAAGAATTTCTCCCCAAATCCAAATGCCCTGAGCACTGCCTGCAAAAAGGGCCATTCAATAGAATCAAAAGCCTTTGCTGTATCAAGAGAGGCCAAGACACTTGAGTCTGGTAATTGATCTCTAAGCTGAGCTATAAGTTGTGTTCTTCGAAGATTTATAGATGTAGATTTCCAGTTTGATCTGGATGTATAATATTAAGTATTACATTGTTTAATCTATGGGCCAAAATTTTTGCAAGAATTTTGTAGTCTGTATTTAATAATGATATGGGTCGGTATTAAGCACAATCTGTTAAATTTTTATCTGGTTTTGGAATTAGTACTACTGTAGCTAAATACATGGATTCAGGAAGTCTTTTTACCCTGAAAGCTGCATCAAATACTTGAACTAGCACTGGGGCAAGAATATCCACGTACAGTATTTACTATATACTTGTAATGGAAGTCCTTCTGGTCCTGAAGCCTTTCCTATTGCTAGACTTGTTATTGCTCTTCTTACTTCTTCCTCGGTTAGATTTTCCTCTAATGATTTAACCTGCTCGGTCGTTAAGGCTGGAAAGTGTATTTCACTCAGATAAGTTGAAATTTCATCTGCATTATACGTAAGAGAGGTGGCATACATATCAGTGTAAAACGAGTGAAAGCATGACATAATACCAGCTACATCCCTAACGCATTCCCCGCCAGGGCGCTGTATATTAGTTATAACTAAACTTGTACTTTGTTGCTTAGCCATATGTGCTAAAAGACGACTTGAAGTATTCCCTTGTTCAAAGTACTTCTGTTGATATTCAAATTGTTTGTATTTAGCTATTGCTGCTATATGTGTAGTATATTTTCTTACTGTCATTTCGCATTTTTTCCCTATTTATTTCAGTTGGTGTTTTCAAAAACGCAGCTTCTGTATCTCTACATTGCTCTTCTAGATCTTCCGTTTCCTGCCTGGTGGCTCTTTTAATATATGATATTGTTGATCTAAGTGCCCCCCGTAGATATGCTTTCAAGGTTTCCCAAAAGATCAAATCTCTTTGGGATCCATGTATTTCTAAAAATATCTGCAATTGTTCTGGTATGCGATCGTGCTTTCCAATCTGTGATAACCAATATGGCTGAAATTTCCAGTTTTGCTTCATTCCCTCAATTCCTGTTGCTATATTTACCAGGAGTGGTGAGTGATCAGACACTCCTCTAATCAAATATTCAACAGAGACAACCCTAGAAATAATTTTATCATTTCCCAGCGCCAGATCTATTCTTGACAGACATCCCCTTCCTAGGATGGCCCAGGAATAAGCCCTGGTCTGGGGATTAAACATTCGCCACAAATCTCTCCATCCAAATTCCTCCCCTAACTCACGAAACATAAGTGGTTTTCGAGTTCTTTTTAGGGGGGGTCCATGCCTGTCCACCAGCGGGTCCCACAGAAGATTAAAGTCTCCCAGGCACAGCACTAATGCCTCTGGGTATAAACTTGCAAATAGCATAGCTTCTTTAATTACACTTAATGTAGCAGGTGGTGGATTATATATACCTAAAATTACAAATGGTATATCATACACTTGAGCTCGTACAAATACATATTGCCCTTCAGGATCTACCTTTTTTTGAAAGCACTTCCATGGTACCGACCTATGGACAAGCAATGAAACCCCCCTTGCATATGTTGAATAGCTCGAGTGTATTGACCATTGGATCCAGGGTTTGCACAATTGGTTTGTTGTATCTGGGATCAAATGTGTCTCTTGCAGGCATATAATTTGTGCTTTAGTTTGTAATATATTTGTAATTACCTGGGATCTCTTCTGGGGGGTCCCTAGACCCCTAACATTCCATGATAGGAACCCACATTTTGTAGTCATCTTAGAGGTTTTTTTCTATATATAGCTGTAGGTTCACTTCCCAAAAGGGATCCCATATATCTAACCGTCTATCCATGACATTTATCATGATAATATCCCATAGCAATGTACTCCTTATATTTTATACCAATATAATTATTGAGGTCAGTTGGGCACACCAGGACACAGCCATCTTCAAAAGTAACAAGAAAAAATATGAAAAAGAAAAAAAGAGAAAAAGAGAAAAAAAAAATCACAAACAAAATTACAAAAAAAAAAAATGTTTTTTTAAAAAGAAAAATCATCATGCACATATAGCAAAATTTTGACCAATAGGTCTTACTCCAAAAAAAAAAAACAATGGGACATTGCCCGAGCATACAATCATTTGCATGCAAGGACATTATAGCTGTGGCCTCCTCTCAAGCTCCCACCTTACTCTCAGAAAAATTACATGTTTTCCTCTAAGAAAATAGAAAAGGAATTTTGCTAAGCCATCAAAAAAAAAAAAATGGCTCAAAGAATTACCAGTGGTGGGAGGAGGGAGGGAGGGGAAGAGGAACCCCGAAAAACAAAAGAAAAAAAAAACGCACAAAAAAATATATATATATATATAAACAAAAAAAAACAACCCCATAGTTCCTTGACTCCCAGTCCCTTCACTCCCCCCGCCTCGTCATTCCATCATCCACATGCTTCTTTTTTTTTCCCTTTTTTTCCTGTATCCTTCGCCAGGAAAAAAGAAAAAGTTTTCATTACAAGGAAAAACAAAGGAAAATGGCAAGATTCTTCTTTCTGTTCACTTCATAGTTCCTTTCGAACAAAGCCATTCTTGTACACTCTCCGGAGTATTGAAGAAATATATTTTCCCATCTTCCTCCACCCTCATCCTCGCAGGGTATGCCATGGAGTAGATAATGTGTCGTTCTCTTAATTTTTTTTTAACTTCAAAAAAGGTAGCTCTCAATTTTTGTAGATCTATTGAAAAATCAGGGAAAAAAAACACTTGTGCGTTTTCATATTGAATGGTGCCCTTTTGTCTTGCTTTCCTTAGTATAAGATCCCGATCTTTACAATTCAAAAATCGTGCAAGTAAAGGTCTTGCAGGGGCTCCAGGGGCTGGTGGTTTTGCAGGAATTCTATGGGCTCTTTCTACTGCAAATGCTGTGGAGAAAGTAGTATCAGGAAATAGGGTTTTAATCCATGTCTCCACAAAATCTCCAGGATTCTTCCCCTCAGCCCTCTCCGGTAAGCCCACAAATCTGATATTATTGCGTCTTAATCGGTTTTCTAAGTCATCAACTTTTTGATTAAGGTATGTTACTTGCTTTTCAGCTGCTAATATACGATTTGGCACTGGAGTGTAATTATCCTCTAATGAGGATATCCTTTTTTCAGCCTCTGCCATCCGCTCTCTCACAGCCTGCAGATCATGGTGTATTAAACCAATATCCATTCTAATTTCCTCCATTTTACCAGTCAACATAGTATTACTTGCAGTTATAGCAGCCATAAGTTGAGAATGTACCTGTTCAAGTGAGAGTTTTGCTGGTTTCTCCGCCGGCATGTTGCTCTGTGTATTGCTGCTGCTTCCTCCACTCCGTGTGTTTTGTGGGCTCCGACCTACTTCCTGCTTCTCGGTCCGCACAAACTCCTTCAAACGTTCTGTTGCCGTAGCAGGACGTTCCTTACTTGTCTCCTTACTCATATTGCCCGGTATGTATCGCAAGCTGCCGCAATACTCGCATTGAGGTCCGGATCAAGGTGGGTATCAAGGTGCACCGCATGGAGCTCGAATGGAGGCCTGCAGAGCTTCGATCACATGCGGCCAGCCATCTTGCTGGCAAACCACGCCCCTCCTGCACACAGTTATTAGCATCCCAGGAATAATGATTGTGGACTGATTACTGTTATTATTTCTGCTGTTTTGGTGAAATCTACTGACTGCATCCTGACTGTTTGCACATTAGCAGTCAAGGCTATATACTATTAGATGGTGATGATTTGTCACCATTTTGCGCTACTGGAGTATATGATTTTATTATTTGTTTAATTTCTATGTATTCCACTGTTCACATCTATCATCCCAGTTTTTCACCATTTGCCTAATAGTCTACAAGATGGGGTGGTCCCTTAGATGAGCACCCCATTGTGACAGGCATTGGGTCTTTTCTGTAACCTTTGGGTGAATGGGTCATTTTTTATTATTACAGGTACTTATATAACACCTACCTTTTATGCAGTGCTTTACATATATATTGTACATTCCCATCAGTCCCTGCCCTCAAGGAGCTTACAATCTAAGGTCCCTGGCTCACTTTTATAATAGGAACAATTTAGACAAGAGCCAATTAACCTACCAGAATGTCTTTGGCATGTGGGAGGAAACTCACGCAAGCACAGGGAGAACATGCAAAGTCCAGGCAGGTAGTGCCATAGTTGGGATTTGAATTGACGACCCAATACTGCCAGTAAGAAGTCCTAACCACTTTTATTTTCATTGCCAGTGGCGGAGCCAGAGGGTTAGCTGGGGTGGCAATTGACACCCCAGAAGAAGTCCTTGCCACCCCTGTTGCCACCCCAATCCTGGGTGGGTGGGTGCATGACAGCGCCGCAGCGGAGGAATCATAGGGGATCGCCGTATGGGAGCTGCGGAGGGAGGAGGGAGGCGGATCGGATGGAGAGCTGGTAGGCAGTGGGAGGGAGGCGGAGCGGAGGAATCACAGTTGAGCGCCCTGGGCGGTACCATTTACTAGAGGAGGGGGGGCGCAGGTGAAGTGCTCGCAGTCCGCAGAGTACACTGTGTGTGTGTGGATGACTACACTACACACCATCCGCTATGTAGCTGCAAGCCTGCAACGATGTGCCGAGTGCGCTCCTGCACTCGGTACAAGCCTAAAACTGCAGAGCCCTCCCCTGTCAGCAAAGACACTCCCCCCTGACGTGACGTCACTGAGATGCCGGCGCCGGCGGGATGAGAGAGAGAAGACTCAGAGGAGAAGAGTGTGCTGCCAGGGCTGCCAGAGGAGGAACCAAGTTAGTAAGGCACAAGTAAGCAATACTTAGGATTGGGGGGGCTTGGGGAGAGAGATACTGAGGCTGTGGGGAGGTTCATTGTTAATGATATTTGTAATATGCAGCATGAGGAGGTAATTCATTTCCACTGGTCATTGATGCATTAGTGACCGACCAGTGACAGTAAATGAACCCCTATTTGCTGCATTAGTGGCACCAATGTCAGTGTTAACACTAACATTGGTGCCACTAATGCAGCACAAAGGGGTTAATTTACTGCCACTGGTCGGTCACTAATGCATCAATGACCAGTGGAAATGAATTACCTTCTCATGCTGCATATTACAAATATCATTGGCAATTAACCACTTGCTGACCCGTCGCAGTATATGTACTGTGATGGGGTGTCAGCTACAGGCGTACATCCCTGCCTGTTTCAAGGTTTCTGGCACATGCCCCCACCCACCTACTCCCCTGTGATTTGACACAGCAAGAGACTGTCCGCATGCTCTGTCCGCCACCTGTATGTATTTATTCTGCCACATATTTTTTGTAAAAAATCCTAAGTGTATTTTGATTGGTTTGCAAAAAAGTTATTATATCTACAAACTATGGAACTTTTTATATTTTAATTGTTTTTACTAGTAATGGCAGCGATTATTAGAGGGACTGCGACATTGCGGTGGACAAATATGACACTAAATGACACTTTGTATATTGACCCCCCAAAATAATATCTTGCCACCCCTTTGCCACCCCTGTTTTAAAAGTCTAGCTCCGCCACTGTTCATTGCGTTGACCATACCACCTTAAACAGATCGAGTTGTCACCCTTTGCACACCATCTAGTCCATTTCGGTTGGTGAAATTATAGGAGCCAGGCAGTATTGCTCCAGTAATTCTCTTTTTGAGAAACAATTGGCAGTCATGCAAGAATAATTATTTAACAGGGATTCTTCCTTGTGATTGATCCAGTGAGTTGGGAATGCCATGAGGAATTCAGTAAGCTACTGCACCACTTTTCTGGTGTTAATTTATTTTTTTAATGTGCTGTGCCTAATTTAGGAAATAGTTATGAGAGTTTTGGTTCCATCAACAACCCATGCACCAAACTTAGGTAAACTTTGCACTACTTCTACATTGTAGCACAATGCCTGCACCAAATTCAAAATGAAATACTGACAGTTCCTATCTTATGAAAGTGGAGCTTATTAAGACCTACTCTCTTTTAGCCTATAGAGAAAGAGAGGATGGACCCACAGAGATGTGTATACATTTTAATTTTCCAGGATTTTGAGTATAATTAACCCCCTGGATCAGTTCATTATCCTGCAGGGGATATGTAGTGGTGAAAGAAGATAAATACAGAGACATTTTTTTTTTTTTTTCTTTTCAAGCGAGTCCCACAGTGGAGAAGTTCCAGTATGTAATTGAAATAAAACTCATAAAATAAAAATAAAAAACAGCAGGTCAGGGGACCATATAATATCATGAAAGCCAAATCTGCTGCAATTAAAACATTAAAAAAGAGAATAGGAATTTTAGGATAGGAGATGCTGACAAAGAAGGTTGCATGATGTTCTTCAGTACTCAAGAGAGAGAAGCTTTAAAACATGTTTAACTTGTCCTTGAAAGTGATCATTTTCCAAAATGCCCTTTGTGATCTAATTTCTGCCAGGAAATCTATGGGTGCTTTAACAAGAAAGTTGCTGAACAACTGCAGTACAATCACCTATCATCCCAGTTTTTCACCATTTGCCTAATAGTCTACAAGATGGGGTGGTCCCTTAGATGAGCACCCCATTGTGAAAGGCATTGGGTCTTTGCTGGAACCATTGGGTGAGTTGGTGGACTTTACCTAGGTAGTTCAAATTTGCACTACTTCTACATTGTGGTGCAATGCCTGCACCAAATTCAAAATGAAATACTGCCAGTTCATATCTTACGAAAGTGGAGTTTATTAAGACCAGCTCTCTTTTAGCATATAGAGAAAGAAAGAATGGACCCACAAAGATGTGTATACATGTATTTGTGCCCAACTCTCTAGCCTAGACCTTCATATCAACCATCATAGTATACAGTAAATGTGTATTCTTGTAAAATAAAAAAATATATGTAGTGTTCTAAGAAAAATCCCATTTGTTACTGTCTTGTATTGATATTTTTGGATGTTAACTGAACAAAACACATGTTACTATTAGGAATAGTTTAGGTGGGTATGCTCACTGAGGTTCTTGAATGTGCAAGGGACAGGCTTTAAGGGTAAGTTTACCTTCAAAAAATAAGAAACGCACATGTTTTTGCAGGTAGAAAAAAATTGCATTTATTATTTTTCTACATTTGAGCCTGCCACCCATTGCACCACTGGATCACGAAGGCAGACACTGCTGGAAGCTCTCCGCCCATATATCTGTATGGGCAGACAGTTACTCAACCAGCACCCTGGTAGTTCATGGAGAACTACAAGCCATCTGCCGTGGTGACAGACGGGACCTGTAATTTATTAATTCATGGAATGCTGTGAATGAACAACTCGGCTGTGAGGGGGGAACTCCACACAGCCACATTGTTTTTAAATTGTGACCATGGGTTGGGGAAAGGAACCCCTGCCAGCTGTCACCTTGTGGGGAATGGGGGTGGCAGGGATGGGTCCAAAGTAACTTGCTATGTTATGCTACACCCTAAGTATGAGTGTAACAGGTAGCTTGTTACTAAATGTGAACTTAGCCTTTAAAATCTCATATTGGTAAAAGCTGTCATTGTATATTCAAAGTAATCAGTAGTAATGAAAATTTGCTAGGTTAGTGCAATGTCTGTTTCTGTCTCCAGTGTGTATGGATGTAGGTTCAAGACTACTAAAGCTTTTATCCCCCTCCCCAAAAAAAAATACTGTTGTTTAAAACAAATGATAAAAGCTGGTGCTTTTGGCTCCTTCTCTGCTTTGTGTGCCCCCATAGCCAGCCACTTGCTATGGGGGTACACCTGCCAGCTCGCTCAAGAGCTGGGCTGTGTGGGTCAATAAACATACACAGTGTGGCTCGGCCATGCCCCCAACTCTCTGTTCACTGGATTTGATTGACAGTAGCAAAGCTAATGGCTCCTGCTGCTGCCACTGTAAGCGGAGAGAGGAGAGATCCACTGCAGACAGGCACAGTGCTGGACCGAGATAGGACTGAAGTAAGTATTTATGGAGGTGAGGAGGCAATATAATTACTGGGACATTTTTTACCTTAATGCAGAGAATGCATTAAGGAAAAAATGTTAAGCCTTTATAACCACTTTAAAGCTGATTTTATATCAATGACATTATATAAAATAAAATATAAATATAAATAAAATACAAATATAAAATACAAATATAAAATGCATTAGTGTGCAGCCTGCTCATTTCTATATGACAAGCGGAATAGCTGAACAGAGATGCACTCCTGGGAGTGCACCTAATGAATGCTGGAGGAACAGGGAAAAAAGCAAGTTTGGAGTGGCATAGCTGCTATTGATTCCGCAAGCTATGAAATTTGTAGTTTGTTCGAACATGTTATGTTTCAGTGTTTCAATATTTATATAATTTTTAATTATACTCTTCCAGGGAAGAGTATATTAATGCAATTTCTGTATTGTGGCCATCTATAAATAGGGCTGTTCAGAGCTGAAATGCATTAGCATTAGCATGTTATTTTTTTTTTATAAATTATCAGAACTCAGAATGGTGTGCAGGACTTTTACTGAATTGATTGTGTAGATGGACAAGGCCCCTTGCTGAGTACAGATGTTTCTTTTCTGTCCTACGTAATGAAGGAGAGACAATTCCTGGTTGCTTTATTAATAGCACCTGTGAACAGTCCAAAAACAAATTAATAATGTTTAAATTTCTCATAATATGAGATCTTATATTAATATAACAATATTATAATAATAATAGCGAATCTACAATACGTAAAACACTAAACAAGAATGGATTTCATGGGAGGAGACCACAGAGAAAGCCACTGCTGTCCAAACGAAACATTGCTGCACGTTTACAGTTTGCACAAGAGCACCTGGATGTTCCACAGCAGTACTGTCACAGATGAAACCAAAGTTGAGTTGTTTGGAAGAAACACACAACACTATGTGTGGTGAAAAAGAGGCACAGCACACCAACATCAAAACCTCATCCCAACTGTGAAGTATGGTGGTGGGGGCATCATGGTTTGGGGCTGCTTTGCTGCGTCATGGCCTGGACGGATTGCTATCATTGAAGGAAAAATGAATTCCCAAGTTTATCAAGACATTTTGCAGGAGAACTTTAGACCATCTGTCTACCAGCTGAAGCTCAACAGAAGATGGGTGTTGCAACAGGACAATGACTCAAAGCATAGAAGTAAATCAACAACAGAATGGCTTAAACAGAAGAAAATACGCCTTCTGAAGTGGCCCAGTCAGAGTCCTGACCTCGACCCGATTGAGATGCTGTGGCATGACCTCAAGAAAGTGATTCACACCAGACATCCCAAGAATATTGCAGAACTGAAACAGTTCTGTAAAGAGGAATGGTCAAGAATTACTGACCATTGTGCATGTCTGATCTGCAAGTACAGGAAACGTTTGGCTGAAGTTATTGCTGCCAAAGGAGGTTCAACCAGTTATTAAATCCAAGGGTTCACATACTTTTTCCACCTGAACTGTGAATGTTTACATGGTTTGTTCGAAAAAACATGGCAACATTTCATTCTTTGTGTGTTATTAGTTTAAGCAGACTGTGATTGTCTATTGTTGTGACTTAGATGATCATCAGATCACATTTTATTACCAATTTGTGCAGAAATCCATATCATTCCAAAGGGTTCACATACTTTTTCTTGCAGCTGTAGGTACTTATCGCTTATTCATTTGTAGTTACCTCTTTTTTTACTATGAATATCACTCATTTCATGTATTGTCCCTCTCTTCTATGTTTTTTTTGTTTTTATTTGACCTCAGATAGTGACAGGTACAGTGTAGTTTCATCACTGCATACAGGCATTTGTTCAGATGTGATGTTATCCACCAACTGCCATTGTCATTGCGGAAGATACTGTCACTAGGATTGCTATCAAGAACATATAGAACATTATTCTTGTGACATAATAGCTGAGACATTGACATCTCATTGAATCCTTTGTATTAATCAGCACATTGCTGCTGTGAATACGGCACCTGCAATGATAGCGAAGTAGGTTTCCCTGTTAGAATGCTTAATCGAGCCCTCATGTGTCAGAGCTGGATGATTATGGTGCCATCTTCGTCCAGGTCCAGAACACGCCCCCGCCCTCCCTCTTGCTTCTTAAAGACCCCAGAGGTCCACAAAAACACAGAGACCCCCCCCCCCCCCCCACACACATGAACGAGTATGTACTCTGCTCTTTCAAAAACAGAAAAAAATGTGTAACATATTTCTTTATTAAAGAAATAAAAATTAAAAAAAAAAGACACTCATTGTAAAGCCATTATGCGTCATCAAAAAAAAAAAAAAAAGATGACCACAGCACATGCTTGAACCCTGACAGTAAAATTAGCCACATGACAGCTCTACCCCCTAGAGAGCCCCTAGATTTTTGGGTCCCTCTATGTCCTGCACAGCCAAGCAACACGCATTTTCCCACTTTCACACTGAGACAGTAACCAATCCATGGGTTTGTTTTACTTTTTTTTTTTATTGACAAAATACAAAAAAGACAAATCAGTATAGCAACCATTTCGCTCAGACAAATATCAAGTCAAATTCACATTACATATGAATTATTTAAACTGAACATATATGGCAAAGGAAAAAAAACTGTGACACTGTACTTCCCAATCATTTAGAACCAAGTTAGTACTGTAACTGTATAAGACCATATAATATACAAACTTTTATACATTATGATACCCATACAATAGATGTGTACAATATACCCCTCAAGTATTAGTAATAGAGAGAGTCGAGGAGCACCAAATGTCCCACACCTTGTTATATATGTGTGGGCAACCCCTATGCTTAAAAATTAGTTTTTCATAAGGGAGTATCTGGTTCACCAACTGTATCCATTGACAAACAGACGGGGGACCTGACTGATTCCACTTAATTGCGATGGCTTTACATGCCAGAAATAATGTTTCCCAAAGTAAAATTCTGGTGTACCTAGGCCATTGTTCCTCATCCAATATACCCAACAGACAAATCCGTGGGGTACATGGCACCAGTGCAGAAAGAATGTTAGACAGTACTGCTGTCGCTTGTTGCCAATATCTATCTGTCACAGGACATGACCACATCACGTGAGAAAAATCTGCCCATTGGTAGATACATCCCGTGCATGCAGAAATTGTTAAACGGTGCGTAGTATGTAACCGTACTGAGGTAATATAGGACTGTTGGAACATGTAGAGTTGAATAGGCTTATTGTTAATACAATGAGACAAATAAATGGGAAGAGCATGCCTAATAACCTGTTAATATGACAGTTATCATTTTGTGGAAAAAAATGACAACTTCCAAAAACTTACAATGCCTCATACTAAATACCTTGAAATGTCTACTTTCCAAAAAGGGGTTATTTGGGGGGTATTTGTACTGTCGTGGCTTGTTAGTGTCTCAAGAAATAAAAAAGGCCTTCAGTACATCAGGTGTATGTAACAAAACAAAATAAGGTTTAAAATGAAAATGATCTTTATAAGTGAATTAAATTAAGTTGTTACTCTGCAATTTCAGCAAATCACCATCTGTGTGTTGTGTGTGTAAGAAGTGCAAACTCACCAGAACCAGTTGATGCTGTCTAAGTTAAAGGACAGCAAAAGCGCACACAGTAGTCATTTGTCTTCCTTATGAAGGTACATCTGGTAATCTATGGATGTAGTAGATCTTCCAACCTCACAGGTAAAGTCATTAGGAAAACTTCTCAATCTCATCAAGCCAGGCAGAAAGATCACCAATTCCAGAAAAAATGCTTGAGCTTAATTTATATGCCAGAAGTCCTGCTGCCATTTTGAGCTCAGTCTGGCTGCACATTATGTAGGTTTATGTCCCTCATGTTTATTCATGGTTTATATGAACTGTGTGCACCAATTGTTGTAAAGTTTTTATATATTTTAATAAATACATGAGCATTTTTTCTGGTGTTGGTGATACCGCTGTGGCATCCTGGGATATATCTCAACTAGGGATGGTGACTCTGTAGTGGGTTCATTATCGGAAGGTTGCATACGAAAGATTGAGATCCTAAGATACCCTGTTGAGGACTACCCCTGAGGCTTCTTGTGGGATATCCTTACAGGCGATGGTGACTCTGTAGTGGGGTCATTATCTTGAAGTGAGCAGGCATTTCACCTGAGGATGGTGGTCACTGAATTCACTGGATTATTATTACTCTGAACTGTCACTTAAAGATACACAGTAGTGGATTATATACACTTGCGCTACACTAATTATGATATACTGTTTGTTTTATTCATTCATATTTATTCATAACACAAAAAAATAAAAAATAAAAACAGTGGTGATTAAATACCACCAAAAGAAAAATCTATTTGTTTGAAAAAGGTACACAAATTTCATATGGGTACAGTTGTTGCATGACTAAGTAATTGTCATTCAAAATATGAGAGTAGTGGAAGCTGAAAATTGGTCTAGGCAGGAAGGGGGTTTACGTTCACATTAGGCGAGTGGTGAAATAAAAGTCTGGGGAATGCCCTTAACCTGCGATGATGCATCTGTACAAAGTATAGAATCTTCTACAGTAAGGCCCCTTTCACACGGGCCTTCGTATGTCCGTATATCACCCCATCTGTTTGCGGGTGATATACGGACATAATGCATGTCAATGGGATTGCGGATGTCAGCGGATGACACCACTGACATCCGATTTGCGTCCTTTCAGTTCTGTTCCGTTTTTTGGAATGGAAGAGAACCCTATTTTTCTTCCGTTTAAAAAACGTAAAGGACGCAAAATCGGATGTCACGGTGTCATCCCCTGACATCCGCAATCACATAGACATACATTATGTCCGTATATCATCCGCAAACGGATGGGATGATATGCAGACATACGGACCGGATGACACAAGTGTCCAGGGCTGCTGTTAGAAATCGCGGGGCCCCATACAGACTACCTGGCAGGGCCCCCCCAAGAAAATATTAAAGATATATTTAGCTAAAATTACAACAAAATCACTATTATCAGACACAAATATAACATAACTCGCATAATTCCTGCTAAAACTAAAAAAAAAACTATGTTAAATAAAAAAGAAGATGAAATGAGAAAAATATACAGGCTGGGCCGTTGGAGCTCAGTGATCAGTGAGACAGAGAGAGAGAAACAAAGTTACAATTTACAAATAAACTCCTGAGCAGAGATAAGTGCTGGGAGGGGGGGCCCACACAAGGGAGGGGGATTAGTGAGGGACAACTGTCTCTTTCTCAACAGATCAAAGCTGATAGCAGGGAGAGGGACAGATCAGATTCAGGTGCTGGAGGAAGATTTCTGTATTTGTTGTCCATCACTAATCCCCCTCTCTGTGTGGGCCCCCCTGTGTGCTCAGGCCCCCTACAAGAGGCCTGGTGGTCCCCCCCTATCAGCGGCCCTGCAAGTGTCATCCGTGTCCGTAAAGAAAAAAAAAAAAAAGTGCCGCAGCAGACGAAATAAACTGAGCTGCCGTGTGAAAGAAGCCTTACTCTGACATATAACAAGAACAAAATACTGTTTAAATGCTGGCTGCTTTATTCTGTTTGTATACAAAGTGGATATGGATTTCCTTCATCTATACAAGGCCCTTTATCATAGAAGAGGGTCTGGTATAGATGTTAATAGGGCACCCCACAAATAAATAAATGGCCCATCAGACTGTGTGCTAAGATAGGGATACAAATCAGAACTTTATCCTTGATAAGGGTCTGGTATGGATGGCAAGTGACACCCCACACAAAAAGAAAGAGGAAAAAAGTAGGGACCTCCCTGTATTCAAAACCAGACCTAATCTTATTATGCAGTCTGGCTGACCAGAAAAGCATGGATCAAGCATGTACCCCCACCCTGAACCATTCCAGGCAATATGCCCTTAACATGAAGAGAGTACCTTGCCAGGGGGTACTTGTCCCCATATTGATCAGTGGGCTTTTCAGAATCTGGAAGCCTCTTTAAATATAAGGAAGGGGCAGATACCAGCCCCCATGTAAAAGAGTAAGGAGTACATAGTACCCCTATACTGGTTCACGAAAGAATGTAAATAAACACACACACTTTGGAAAAGTCCTTCATTAGAAAAGAAAAAGAAAATCCCAGAATATAAATCTATTGTCAATAACAACGTCCAGTAATGCAGATCCTCATCAAGCATAGTGAATGATGCCTGCAAACTCGCTACAAGCCTTCTTCCAGATCCCCACAACCAGGGCAGGGTTGTGAGCAAGAGGTCTTTTCAAGAATTTTTCACAGATACCAAGTGTAGTATCCTGTGAAACTGGCATGACCAGAAATGTATGGATTTGCACAGAGAACACCATGCACAAACATGATATAAAATAATGTGATTTATTAAAGGATAATGCCAGTAAATATGCAATATAATACATATGCCTGGGTTACAAAAACCCCAGGAACCTAAACCAATGCAGTCTAATGGGTGAGAGTGATCACAACAAATAAACTAAACCAGATAAATGAGCTAACTATATACAGCTGTCAGTTGTAAGACTAAGGGAGTGGTCAGCATCAGAGCCAAGTTCATGCACGGAAAATCAGGTAGAAGGAGCAGGGAACAAGTCAGGACAGGCAAAGAGTACACGGGGGCAGAAACAAGCTGGTATGTGAAGGATATATAACATTTACAACAGGTAGCAGGTCACATGGCACATAGATCAAGGGCACAGGGCAAAACACCAAGGCTAGGAATAGTAGCACAGGAACAACAGGACGTGAGTGGAAATCTACCCCAAAAAAAAAGAAATTCACTCCTCTAAGAGTTATCAAGGGAAAATGGTGCCTCCACTAAAGCTTTATCACTAATCCTTGTTTTCACAACAACCCAAAGTTTTCAAAATCCAATTGTCACAGGGACAGAAAGTGAGGTGAAATCTTCTGAACAGGGGCACAGACATCTAGACATGTTCGCGCACGCATTGGCACCAAACGGCCTATTTAAGCTGAGCAGTGACAGGAGCACATTACTGAGTGGTCTTTCAGCTTGTTCCTGTTCACCTGTGCCTTGACCTGCTTCTGGTTTACCTGTGCTGACCCGGCTTGCCCTTGACTCTCCTTTGGATTCCTGCCTGCCTACCTGTGACCCCGGCCTGTGATTGACCTTGCTCCAGCCTTATGCCTTTGTACCTTGCTGCCAGATTGTGTACCGACTTTGACTTGTATCCTGACACTGCTTCCATCTCACGTTCCTGTACCTGCGCTGCCCGGCTGTTGATGACTCCTTGGCTTGTGTTCCGGCTTCGCTCCAGCCTTCTCATCCAGCATCATGGAGTTCCAGTTCCAGGTGCTCATCCGGTGATCCACGGCCATGGGTCTCCTGTCAAGGTGCCACCTGCTATACTGGCCCTCATGCCACTCTGTGCCCCACACCGCCTGTCATCTCTACCAGGGGTGTTGGACAGGAGGTGCAAGAGAAGTCCACTCTACAGCTCGATCTCCACCAGGTACGTGATACACATCAGACGGGAATACCTGGTAGTAGATTTGTTGACAAGTTGGAAGTTTATTCTTTTGGTGATTATTTAACCTTGTGTACTCCCCAGTTGTGTACCTGTTGAACACTCACCAGTTCTATTTTTGCACCAAAAAACACAATCAGTACCATGATGACAAGCGGAAACATTACTGCAGAGACACATATAAAAATATAAAGAATTATAAAGAAAAACAAGCTGCAAAGCTATTTCTGACGCCAGGAAAAAGTGGCGTCAAAAACACGCCTTTTGCAGCTTTTCGCATTGGTGTCAATGCGCGTTTAAGCGCATCGGCGCTTAGTAGCGTTTTTAAATAAACACAATCCTCTAAATTGTGACCAATCACATTTTTCATTTTTCCCATTTTAAAAAATGCCTGACACTGCTAAAAGCCGATATACAGCGTTAAGCCGCGTTTAGGTGCGTTTAGCAGCGTCAGGCGTTTTTACAGCTTAACGCTGCTGCTCCTGAACGCACTGGCCCTGGTTTTTTTTTGCAGCTTATAAACACCTATGCCACTTGGAGCTCCTAAAAGCCTGTGTGAGCATGAGGCCATTGAATAACATGGAGGGGCGTTTTTAAGCTGCAAAAGAAAACATCTGACACTCCTAACAGCAGCTGCAAAAATGCCCTGTGTGCATGGGGCCTATGTGTAGAGTGCAGTGGTTGAAATTATGTGATGTTTATACATGCAAGTCAAAAGATACATCTAAAAGACAGTAGTCTTTTGGAAAAATGCCCTGGTATCAGTTGGAAAAAAATGCCCTTGTGTCAGTGAGAAAAGAAAATGCTAAGTGACCTAGGTGCAAAGGTTACCCTGTACATATACAGTATTGTGCAAAGGTTTTAGACAAGTGTGAAGAAATTCTGTAAAGTAAGCATGCTTTCAAAAATATATATTTTAATTGTTTATTTTTATCAATTTACAAAATGCAGTGAGGGAACAGAAGAGAAATTCAAGTCAAACCAATATTTGGTGCAACTTCCCTTTTGACTTCAAACCAGCATCAATTCTTACACTTGCACACTTTGTACACTTGCACAAAGTCAGAGGTTTTGTAGGATTAAAGTCAGGTGTATGATTAAACAATTCTACCAAGCAGGTGCTAATGATCCTAAATTTCATATTTAGGTTGAAACACAGTCATTAACTAAAACAGTTGGCTAGGAGGCTTAAAACTGGGGGAGGAACAGCCAAACTCTGCTACAAAGGTACATTTTTGAAAGACAGTTTCATGTCACAGGTCATACACTATGGCAGGACTGAGCACAGCAACAAGACACAAGGTAGTTATACCGCATCAACAAGGTCTCTCCCAGGCAAATAATTCAAAGCAGACTGGATTTTCAAGATGTGCTGTTCAAGCTCTTTTGAAAAAGAAACGGGCAACGTTAAGGACCATAGACACAGTGCTCATCTAAAGAAACTTAAAATGATACTAAAGTCTAACTTTTTTTTTCAGTTAAAAATAACAAACATGTCATACTTACATGCTCTGTGCAGTGGTTTTTAAACAGAGCAGCCTAGAGCCTCCTCTTCTCGGGTCCCACTTCAGGGCTCCTGGCCCCTCCCTCCTGTTGAGTGCCCCCCACAGCAAGCAGCTTGCAGCTTGTTATGTGGCACCCGAGCCAAGCCACAGCTCCTGGTATCCATTCAGACATGGAGTCCTAGCTTGGCTTGGCCCGCCCCCTTTCTCTCCTCATTGGCTGGCTGATTTTGATTGACAGCAGCGGGAGCCAATGGTGCCACATTGCTGTCTCAGCCAATGAGGAGGAGAGTCCAGGGCAGCCGAGAGACTCCTGCAACATCGCTGGATCTAGATGGACCTCAGGTAAGTATTAGAGGGGCTGAGGGGGGCTTCTGCACACAGAAGGCTTTTTATATTTATCTATTTTAAGATTAAAAAAAAATTGCCATCACTTTAAGGTAGGAAATGAAAGACACATTATGCTTATTTCCCTTTGACATCAGAAGATGTCCAGCAGTGCCATCAATACAGAACTGGCAGAAACCATGTGGGAATGAGGTACCCCCATATACTGTCCAGAGATGCCTTGCCAAAAGTGGTCTTTTTGGAACAATCACAGCCAAAAAGCCCTTCTTCATGTGGAAACAAGGCTAAGCACCCCAAATATAAATGGAAACATAGGAACTGGGGTGCAAAAAAAGGGCAACAGGTGCTCTGGACTAATGAGTCAACATTTAAAAAAATGTGGTTGGAGCAGGAGGCAGTTTGTTGACCGTAGGGCTGTAGAGCCATACAATAATGCGTGTCTGAGAGTTGGAGACTTGGTCAGCATCAATGGTGTCCTCAATGCTGAGAATCACAGGCAGATACTTATCCATCTTTCCATACCATCAGGGAGGCATGTGATTGACCCCAAATATATTCTGTAGCAGGACAATTACCCCAAACATGTCATTAAGAAACCTCACAGAGCCCTGATATCAACATCATTGATATCAGGGCTCATCAACTGTCTGGGATTACATGAAGAGATCTTTGGTCAGTTCTCCAAAATGTTTGGAACAACCTGCCTGCCCAGTTCCTTCAAAAACTGTGTGCAAGTGTACCTAGAAGAATTGATGCTGTTTTGAAGGCAAAAAATGGTCAAACCAAATATTAATATGATTTGTATTTCTCTTCTGTTCATTTGTGATTTGTATTTCTCTTCTGTTCATTTACTTTCCATTTTGTTTAAGTGGTTATAAAACCTAAATATTTTTTCCCTAATGCATATATTGCATTAAGGTAAAAAATGTTTAGGCATCAGTCCTTCTTTTATTACCCGTGCTCTCGTTTGATCCAGCACTGTGCCCATCTGCAGCTCTTCTCTCCCCCCACTTCCTGGTCTCTCTGGCTTTGCTGAGGCAGTGAGAGCCATTGGCTCCCGCTTCTGTTGGTCAAAACCAGTGATGAGAAAGTGGGGGGGGGGGGGGGGGGCGAGCCCTGCTGTCTGTGTCTATAGATGCAGACAGCAGAGCTTAGGAGTGAGCCTGCACGAAAGCCTCCATAGAAAGTGGTTTTCCATGGAAGCACTTGCCTGAGAGGAGGAGCCAAGAGTGCTGACGGGGGACTTTGAAATAGGTGGTCCAGGGCTGCTCTATGCAATTGAGCAGGTACTTATAAACCTGTTTGGTATTTTAAAAAATAGAAAAGCATTGATAATCACTTTAATTAACAAAATAAACCATTAACACTTCTATTACTGAAAGCATTCTAATTTACAGCATTTTTTCACACCTGCCTAAAACGTTGGCACACTAATATATATATGTATATATATATATATATATATATATATATATATATATATATATATATATATATATATATATATATATATATATATATATACAGTAAAATCTTGGTTTGAGAGTAACTTGGTTTGAGAGCGCTTTGCAAGACAAGCAAATTTTTTTAATTAACCACTTTACAACGGAGGATTTTGCTGTCTTCCGTCCAGGCCACTTTTTGCGATTCGGCGCTGTGCGACTTCAACTGACAATTGCGCGGTCGTGCGACGCCGTACCCAAACGAAATTTACGTCCTTTTTTTCCCACAAACAGAGCTTTCTTTTGGTGGTATTTGATCACCTGTGCGATTTTTACTTTTTGCGCTATAAACAAAAAAAGAGCGTTTATTTTGAAAAAATAACAATATTTTTCACATTTTTTTATATGAAATTCCCCCCAAAAAAGATGTAAAAACCAATTTTTTTAAAAGTTTTTGGCCAATTTGTTTTATGCTACATATGTTTGGTAAAAAAAATCGCAATAAGCGTATTTTGATTGGTTTGCGCAAAAGTTATTGCGTTTACTAACAAAGGGAAAGATTTCTGTCATTTTTGGTGTTTTTTTTTTAACGCGTAATGGCGGCGATCTGCGATTTTTTTTGCGGGACTGCGACATTGCGGCGGACAGACCGGACCCCTGACTGACATTTTTGACACTTTTGGGGGTACCAGTGACATTACTGCAGTAATCAGTGCTATATATATGCACTGTTACTGTAAAAATGACACTGGCAGGGAAGGGGTTAATTTTATTGGAGAGGGAGGGGTTAATGTATGCCTGGTGCTTACTGACGTGTAGGGGGGGAGGTGACTATGTGATTCATGGACAGATCGGATGTCCAGCTATGCTGAACAGTCCGATCTGTCACTCCCTGTCACTATGGAGATCCGCCCGCTGTGTTTACACACAGCGGGCGGATCTCCAGACTCGATCCCCGATGATCGGGTAAGAGCAGCGGCGATCGCCGCTGCTCCTCCCCTGGCCCGACTCCCGCTGTGAATGAAAACAGCGGGAGCGAGCCTCCGGCGGCGCGCAAGACCCGCCCAGAAGGGGAGGAGTCCAGTCACGTTAATACTACGTGACTGGACGGGAACGAGCCACTCTGCCGCAGTAGTATTACTGTGAGCGGTAGTAGAGTGGTTAATTTTGACTTGATATACAAGCGATGTCTTGATATACAAGTAGAGTCATGTATAAAAAACAGAGGAGCCTCTAAAGTGTAGCAATATGGTTACATTTAATGAAGGTTCAATATTTAGCAACTCAAATGGTTGATGATTAAAACAGGCACATCAACGTATGCAGGCATCTGGGGTAAAGCTGTCCACATAGACCATCCTCTGCACAGCCATCTTTATCATCCCTTCCCTGCTGCACTCCACGAGTGATTCAAAGCCTCACTTTCAGATCACTCTACTGCAGGCTATTCTTCCCGGCCACGATTGCAGACTGACAGTGGTGAGAGCCGGTGGTTCAGAAGACGGTCTATGTGGACAGCTTTACCCCAGATGCCTGCATACTTAGATGTGCCTGTTTTAATCATCAACCATGTGAGTTGCTAAATGTTGTACCTTCATTAAATGTAACCATATTGCTACACTTAGAGGCTCCTCTCCTCTCTCTTATATTCTGTAGCTCTGCTAGATTTTGATTCTAATCCCCTTGGGAAGGCTGCATATTGTGGATGGACATTTTATGGTTACACAACCTATCACATTGCTATAATCTTTGTATATAGACTATAAACTGAAGGACTTGTGGAACGAATCATCTGAGTTTCCATTGTTTCATATGGGTAAATTCTCTTTGATATAAGAGTGCTTTGGATTACAAGCATGTTTCCAGAACGAATTATGCTCGCAATCCAAGGTATTACTGTATATATGTACATGAATATATATATATATATATATATATATATATATATATATATATATATATATATATATATATATATAATTTTTTTTTTTTTTAAATACATCTGAACAAACTTTGTTGCTCTGCATGCTTTTTCTATCTCTCCAGGACTGCTCATTTATCCTAATTGTGACACATGCAATATTGTTAATTATTCCTTTTCTGATTCCTTTTATAAGGCACAATAACAGATGCTGTTTAGGCTGTATCATTCAGCACTCTTGTTCTTGGCTCAGATGTACAGAGAAATCACTTGCTACTTTTCTCACGTGTTACAGTAGGAATACAGTTCTCTGGCTATTCTGCTCTGAGCCCTCTGGCGGTGCTGTCAATGGGATGACAGACAGAACAGGAGGAGTCAAAGCTCTACACCAGTGTCGTTATAGACAAGAAGGTATAAAACAGTCTGCTGCACAGCTACTGATATATTGATACTCAGTATTCTGTGGATTTAAAATGTACCATAGCCAAGCCATCTCCAGCTAGGTTGATTCTTTTGGATGATGGATCAAGAAGCAGAAAGTGAGACTGTGCAAGGACAAGATCAGGATTATAACAAACATCATCAAACCTTGTGAAGATTCCTGAACAGCTGCAGGTAAAGAGGGAGATAAGGGACTACTCTTATACTCTTATATTCTGTACTTTCCAGTAAAACTAGCATTTTCCAGGATGTTATACACCTGACCTATAAATCTTACGTATTCACCTTAAATTATTTCCAGTTAACAGATTAATATTGTTATTATTATTACTAATGATTTATTCTCTTTTATAAAATCTCTAGGGAAATCATGTTATTTGCACTTATCATAATATTATTTAATAAAAAAATAATTGTCTGCATACTGTGACAGCTAGATGCATATTTATAGCCACTTCTTCGATATCATTTTTTATTTTGCTTATATTAGATTACTTCTGCTATACTTCAAGAAGATTTGCAAAGACTTCCTAAAACATTGGTTTCATTTAGTAATGTTTAACTTATATATTTTTTTTTTGTTCTACAAGAATTTGTTTAGTTTTTACCTTATGAAATGCTAACAATCAAGAACTATTGCCTGCAGAGTATATTTTATCAATGCAGGATGAGACATGCCAAAGGCAATAACGGCGACATTCCCACTGAAATATTTCCATCAGTTGCAGATGGTTATTGACTTAATCCCACATATCTGTACCATCTCTCTGGTTTAAAATGGAACAGGAAACGGGGAGGAAGTCAGGTTCCCATAAGTTTTATGATAATAAAAAATAAATGTCAAATCTTGGTAATATTTAAAGAAAATAAAATTAGAAACTGTCAAATTGGTATTTTAATAATTGGTTTATTTATGACAAATGTAATAGTCTGACTATTTACTATTTTTAAAATGCACATTTAAAGGATCTTTATCTGTTTAAATGGTCAGACCAACCAAAATGGGTATTTCAGTTTTTGGTGGAGCATCATACTGCCTAATGGTCCTTCATATTGGTCAGCAACTACTGGGGAGACCAATGTGCTTGAACTCCTAGGTTGGAACATCCTGCTATGAAAAGGAGTCACAATCGCTCTGTTGGATTTGTTATATTTTTTTATATTATGAAGAATATAACAGGAGGAGCTGGCAGCATTCCAGGGGGAGCAGAAACACTCAAAACTCCAAATGAAGGTAGAACTGAGCAAAGGAATGTGGTAAAAGGCTCTCGCCGATGGAGGTCTCCAAAGATATTAACAGCACTGAAAACTCCACCTGTAACAGAGTTATCACTTTTGGGTGGATCGAGTTTCTAAAAAAAGAGGTTCTTAATTCACGTCAGCTTCTGTCTCACAATCAAATGAGTGTAACAAGGCAGTGCAATAATAATGTGCAGCAAACCAAAAAGAACAAGTCCAATTTCTATTTACCAGTGCTAGGGCATTGAGAGATTAGTTCTGGTTGGTCGCTAAAGGTTACAGCAATTTGCACATTATCTTTCCATTTTAAGTATGAAAAGCAATCATGAGAAATAATGTGAACCTGCTGACCACTTCACTCTTTTGTGAGGGTTTTAATCCAGCATGAGAAGTTAGATAGAAAAGTACCAGATATTTTCTGAAAAAAAAAAAAAAAAAGATACAGTAACAACAACGTTAATAATACCATAAAGAAAAATAATAATAATATTATATATTTAGAACTGTATAAGTATTCACTACAAAACAGCAGCTAGAATAAATGTCTAAAATACATGAAATAACAAGAATGTGATCTTTAATTTGTAACCTGAGTGTAGCAACAAGTTCATTTATTTCCAATTTCTCTGTTCCGTTTAAAGTAAACCTTTTACCTGTGATAGAACACGCAATTTTTTTTAAAGTTAGGTCATGGGAAGCATGGCACAATGTATAGATTTTATCTATTAACCTTCCTAGCGGTATTCCCAAGTGTGACTCGGGGTAAGATTTTAGTGCCAAAAGCGGTAACCCCGAGTCACACTCGGGGTAGCGCTAAGAAGATCGCTGGATGCTGGAGGAGGTTATACTTACCTTTTCTCCGGGATCCAGCGAAGACTGCGAGCGGTGTGCGGCGGCGGAGCTTCCTCCCCGATCGTCTGCGAGCCCCGGCTTCCGTCTCCGGCGACGCGACGTCCGCCGAGGGGGGGGGACCGGCGGCAAATTCAAATGTAAAATGCACCAAACACACTGATACCGTTCAAAATAAAATAAAATCACATTACATTGCCCCCCAGTGCCCTTTCCTGCAGTTTTACTGTACTTTTTATGTAAATATATGTATATATATATATATATATATATATATATATATATATATATATATACACGTAATTCTTGTGAATGAGCAGCCCAAACCAACTGTATACATTATATACATATATATATATATATATATATATATATATATATATATATATACGTATATATATATATATATATAATATATGTATACATAATATATGTATACATACATATATATATATATATAATATATATAATAAATGTATACAGTTGGTTTGGGCTGCTCATTTACAAGAATTACATGCAAAATAATGGTACCGCTTTCAGCACCTAAAATCCAAAAGAATCATACCGCCAGGGAGGTTAAAAAAAAATCAAAAAATCAAAACAAAGCAAAATTGTTAGCAGCCATCATTCTAATCATACATCATTTTAATGTGCTAGAACACTATTTGTTTTTCAATAAAGTAACAGGAAACATAATGCGGTATATAGCTTCCATTTATAGATTTTTGTTAAAAAAAAATTCAAAACAAAACAATTGTCAGCTGTAATAATTCTCATCATGCATCATGTTCAACAATTTCCTCTTATTCAATGGTATTGGAAATGAAATTCATGTTATTATTTGGTAGCTTCAACCATTGTAGTAAATGATTGAATAGATATGAGCCATTATGTAGTTCTTCTAACATATTATAAAGCTAAGCAAGCATCTAAATCTAAAACATCTCAGCTCTTTTTTCTTCTCGGTGGGGGAAATTTACTAAAGCTGGAGAGTGCAAAATCTGGTGCAGCTCTGCAAAGAAACAATCAGCTTCCAGGTTTAATTGTCAAAGCCTACTTGAAAAAGCTGATGTTAGAAGCTGATTGGCTACCATGCACAGCTGCACCAGTTTTTGCACTCTCCAGTTTTAATAAATCAACCTCTAATCTCATATATTGATTACTCCAGCCCATACAAAATGGCCTATAAAACTAAGTTTCTCTTACTCATTCAGTAGGGTGTATAAATCCGGCAATTCATGGATCAGAATTTGTGCTGTTCAACAAGGACAGACCAAATTTCGGTCCATGTATGGGCATGATTGTCTGATCTGATCTGTCAGATTTTTCTACATGTGATTACTATCAGCAGCTAGCAGTAATTATTGTATTCTGCGAGCTGGTAGGACCCCCCTGCTAGCAGAACATAATAGTGCTGCGGGAGACATTCCTCCATCATCGAACCGTGTTGATGGGGGAATCAAACAATTTTCTTTCCTTCCACCACAATTCATCTATGGCTTCCCTAAGCTTATGGAGGCACTGTCCATTGCAAAATATTAGAAAAAGCTGTCACTCCAAGTAGTGATCGACCGATATCAGTTTTTTGTTGCCGATACCGATATTTTGGCCATTGAATATCGATATCGGCCGATATGGGCTGATATTTTCGTACATTTTAATTTTTTCACTTGACAGGTACTCTTGTGGTACTCCTCTGCACTTAAAAGCATTCAAATGCCAAGTTTGGCTGTTTTGAATGCTGTCATTTTTTTTAAACTGGAGCCGAGTACCCGGAAGTGATGTCATTCTGGCACCACTAGAAGCTGAACTGATGTGTACACAGGAGCCCCCCCTCTGTCTCTCCATAGGACTCACCAAGGCAGCAGCATTGAGAGCCCCGGCAGACGCCCCATAGATCTTGGTGGCCTTGTTGATCAGATAGGGCGTTCTCTCCTGCAGGCAGCTGGACACCCCGACATTAAAGGACCGGACACAGTGACAGCCAAGCCCTGCCCCCCGGAGGCGTTACATCGAGGTAGCAGCAAAATCAGAGCTCAGAAAAGTGCCTCCTGCCCTGCGCGTTAGGATCCCCTGAGTGACGTCACCCAGCGCTGGTCTGGAAAGAGAGAATTCATTTTTACATGGAGACCAGATCAGATCTGAATGCAGCTTTGATCGGGTCTTCGGTGGCTGTGTAGGCTGGTTGTCCGGGTCTCCCGGTGGGACGGGAGACCCGGGCGAGCCGTGGAAGGTGGCGGGGAGGGGGCGTCCCCTCCTGCTCCTTGAAATGACAGCCAAGTGGCTTCTCAGCTGCATCAGTTGTCATTACAAGACAGCCGACCGCCGGCTATGGACGCTGGTACCGGGGTGATGCCTCTAGCTGCAGGTATCACTTCGGTACAAGCACTTTCCCAAAATATCGGCAATGTCGGTAACCTCAGGGGCCGATTCTGATATATCGGGGAAAGTGCATATCGGCCCTCGATATATCGGCTTTGCTGGTAATTGGTTGATCCCGAACTCCAAGGTCAGGCGTGGACAACCTTGCTGGGGCATAAAACAGTTTATGGGGGAGATTTACTAAAACTGGTGCACACAGAATCTGGAGCAGCTGTATATGGTAACCAATCAGCTTCTAACTTCAGCTTATTTAATTAAAGGAGAAGTACAGCCCAAGCTCATTCGGCTGTACTTCTCCTGTGAATCACAGAAGTGCAATTTGTTCTGTTCTCCTGTGACCCTTTTTCAGCAGACAGCAGGCTGAAGCCCACTGTCAGATGACGTCACAGAGCCAGTCCAGGCACTGAGAGCCTAATGCCTCGTACACACGCATCGATTATTGGCCGGGAATTTTCGGCCAACGTCCGATCGGCCGATTTTTGACTTGTTAGTATGATGCTTCCTACAACCGACTCCGACTTTTCGGCCGAAAAAAATCTGGTCTGCAGGTTATAAAAATCTGATGAGCAAGACTGGGCATGCTCAGAGAAGAAAAAACACACGGAAAGTAAACCAGCACATGACATCACTTCTGAAGTAGATTTTTGTTGGCCGAGAAAATTCGTGTGCAGTCTAGGCACATTCCAACCAACAAAACACCACTCTGGACAAAAGTCGGACGATCGGTCGGCCGATAATCGTTGCGTGTGTACGAGGCATTAGCCTCCCGCTCCCACCCCCTCCACAGCCCAGCACTCCAGTGAATGTGGGAGTGCAGAGCAGAGAGCCAGTGACTGACAGTCACCGGCTCTCTGCTCATGGATAACTATGAACTGAGCAATCAGCAGTCTTAGATCACTTGGTTCTCAGTCTTAGAGCTGGTGAGGGACAGATGCAGCATCGAGCCGATGCTGCATCCACCTAGGTATGATTCTTTAAAATATTTTTTTTTTAACTTCTCTTTAAGGCCCCTTTCACCCAGGCGGACCGTTCAGATCCGCCTGTCAGTTTTTTTGGCGGATCTGAACGGTCCCCCCATGCATTTCTATGGGGCATCGGATGTCAGCGGAGACATGTCCGCTGACACCCGATCCGATCCGTCAAATCTGGACGGATGGAAACCCTAAGGTCCGTTCCCATCCAATTTCCCCCATAGAGATGCATGGGGAACTGACAGCTGTGTCTTCGCTCACAGCATGGAGAACAGCTGTCCTCCTCCTTCTCAGCGGGGGATCGGAGGCTCGATCCCCGGCTGAGAAAAACGGACTCCGTCCAACGGACAGAGTGTGTGAAAGGAGCCTTAAGCTTTGACAATAAAACCTAGAAATTGATTGTTCTGCACAGTTGCACCAGATTCTGTGTGCTGGTTTTAGTAAATATCTTCATATGTGCTTTTAAACATATTTTTATATATACTATAAGGATAGGTTCACACTATAGGCAGATGCCAAATTATATGTAATTGCACACTGTCCTTTACCTGCATAAAAAATTAACTGTTGTTAGCAAACTCAAGGAATGCCAATAATTCTTAATTGCACCCCCACATACTGGAAGCTGCAGTATGTTTAGGAACTCCATGTGGTTTACCTGCAGCTGCAATTTTGGAATAGGTGCATTTTCATAGGTACAGCAGCCCATTCATATGAATGGTCTGCTGGGTCCACGCAAAAGAGGCCACTGGGAAATCAGCATAGTGTGAACCTGGCTTAATTGTTTTACAAATAAACATAATACATAATGAAGGATTCCCAGACAACTGGTTAACAATATGAAGAGCAGAGCAGAACAGAAGTTATCTCCTTTCAGGTGATGCTGTCTATCCTTGATGCCTTTGATGGAGCTTTGCAGAGGGAGGGGGAGAGAGGAGGGTGAGTCACTCCTCTAATTCATACACTAGAGAGAGTGCAAAAAAGGGCAACTAAACTTAAAAGGGCCATAGGAGACTTCAGTTATTAGGAAAGATTAAACTGAAGTTATCCTCCCTTGAGATGATACAGTGGGTATACAATCGCCATGTACAAATATATCAATGATATTAGTAGGTGTACAAATAAACCTCTGATAATAGTGTATTTCCACTTTTGCAGCCAAATTGGGATA
Organism: Pelophylax lessonae; assembly: GCF_965119305.1. Lineage (NCBI taxonomy): Eukaryota > Metazoa > Chordata > Amphibia > Anura > Ranidae > Pelophylax > Pelophylax lessonae. The sequence continues at coordinate 378,153,907 of NC_138772.1, read as the reverse complement.
ACAGCTGCTTTAAATTTGTTACGGGTTTTTATTCACATAACATAATTTAAAAAAATATATAAAATATTAAAATATAAAATATTAAAATAAAAATATAAAAACAAAGCAGCTTACCTTAACTAAAATTCTACTTAGTTCTCTGTGTTTATGATGGGAGTGGTCAATTGTACTTTCCATAATTACCCCGCCTGTACTGTGCAGGCAGAGGTCATTATCAGTTGTAAACTAGATTTGATCACTGTTATTCTATCAAAGGTAAAAGGTATAGAAGCTGGGATTCCTGCATTGTATGTTAAGAAACCCAACCAGCACAGACTCACTCCAAAATGGTTTAGAAAACCTTGCAGTGAGCCGTGAGTCTCTTCACAAGATCCCAGGACACCACATCCCATCAATACGATACTGCACACATATCTGACAATGAGGAATTTTTAAGCTGTCAATGTTACAATCACAAGCAATTATATAAAACCATATTTCTTTTTACATTTATATAAAAAGATTTCTCCTTAAAAAGGCTTTTCAGAAAAGCCAAATGTTTTTTAAAAGGGAAAAAGAACATTTGTTATATTCAGAGAGAAACGATTCCCCTAAACATGCCATCAACTATCCAGCTATCGGTAGCATTTAGCATTTCTATTTCTTTTATTCATAATATTTATATAAAAAGTTTCTCCTTCAAAAAAGCTTTCAAAGAATCCAAATGTTTTTTAAAAGGGAAAAAGAACGCTTGTTATCTTCAAAGAGAAAATATTCACTTATACATGCCATCAACCATCCAGCTATTGGTAGCTAATATTCTAGTATATACATCAAATGACTATCTATGACAGAATATACACCACAGGGTTTTTAGATGGATGGTTGCTGTAGTTATAACTGAAACAGGTTTCACAGATGATCTCTGCTTCTTCAGATAGAAATGGGAATAATGATATGTTTATGTTAGAACCAAAAGAACCAAAGCTTTTTATCGCACATGCATCATCGATAGCGTTCATATCGCAGAAACGACTTACACAAAGTATACAATATGGCACTGCACCTATGGGCATAACCAGATCCCCATGGGATTGCAGGGGATCCTATAGACCAGAACACGCAAGAAACATAGGAACCTGCCTCTATACTTCTCTCTCTTTTTTCTAATGTCGACTTCTATGAAATAATGAGTCATGTTTATTAGTATAATATATAACTATATAATATCACACCCCTAAGGCTGGCCATACATTATACATTTTTCTTACAATTTTCTGTACAATTTTCTTTAAATTTACCTTCAATTATGAAGTACAAAGGACTGCCTAATTGGATACAATTGAAAGTGTTGTTTAGTTTTGACCTCGTATTATATGGTTTTGGGAAAATCTAACAGAAAATTGTACAAGAAAATTGAACATATATGGCCAGCCTTAGGCTCCGTTCACACTACCGCGACTTGTCAGGCGACTTGTCAGCCTGACAAGTCGCGGTCCATTGACTGGTACAGGACCCGCTAGAAAAAGGGTCCTGTACTACTTCGGGGCGACCTCAGAGCGACTTGCATAGACATTCATTATATGAAGTCCGTGCAAGTCGCGCCGAAGTCGCGGTGCACTGGACTTCACAGGTCGCCCCCGAAGTCGTGCAGAAGTCGTGCCGCTTCAGTGTAAATGCGGTCTTAGTCATACCTTTATCCTATCTAGCCAGCAAAAAAACCCATAAAAAACAAAAGCCTCCTTCCTAACCACAGAGAACGACCAGTATTCTTTTTCTATACTCTCCTGTCTACTCTTGCTCTGTTATGGAAGTATACCATTGCGGATTACGTTTCATCAAAATCATCCTAGGAAGGTTACAGAAAGCAAATATATATACACCATAGTTATCAATCATTATATTTAGCGGGTATCCATGCGTAGTATGCACTAAATGCAGGTATATATACTCATTCTCAAGAAGGTGCTTTGATACACCATCTTGGTAATTCCAAAAAACATGCCAGGAAAATTTTGAAATACAATACAATAAATTAAGCTTTAACCTATTCTTACCTGGAATTATGTGACTGAGTGCAGATCCCTAGGGCTAGAGATGTCATGTGAAGTAAAATAGGCTGAGAAATAGAAACACCAAGATATCTATCTGAACGATTATAAATTCTAAGTCAATAAATGTGCTAGCACCTACCCTAATGGTTATAAAATCCTCCCAAAAGTACAGGGGCATCTTTCCACCAGAAATAGATAGTGGAGGGACAAGCTGCCTGTGTTTTTATCCCCAACCATGCCTCATTATACCGGTTAATTTCTGGTGTGTGACGTAGGTGCGGGGAACAATATAGAAAATTGCGCAAGCGCAGATACGATGGCGCGACATAGAGGGGTCGGGGTTGTGTGAGTGTGAACATAAAACAAACATATAATGTAGGTTTCTCAAATTTGACTGCAAAAATATACTTTTAAGTCATCCCAAAAGACACAAGGCGGGGATTTACTAAAGGCAAATAGACTGTGCAATTTGCAAGTGCAGTTCCATTCTGCAAGGGTGTTTGCTCCAGAGCTTGGTAAATGAGGGGAAACTCTGCTGACTTTCATCAGCCAATCATGTGCAAACCAAAATATATATTTTTTTTATTTCCCTTGCATCTGATTGGGTATTCTTTGCAATGTGAAGTGTCACCTAATTTACTAAGCTCTGGAGCAAATTCCTTTGAAAAGTACACAGCCTATTTGCCTATAGTAAATAAACACCAAGGGAATGTTTGGTGCCTGGGAAAAAAAGGGTTCTTTACTGTTAGAGCTGTGAAAATGTGGAATCGTTTTCCAAAGGTGCTAGTTCTAGCCAACTTAGTAGATCGCTTTAAAAAAGGTCTGGACGTGTTTTTAAGTGTCCCAAAAATAAATAACATAACATTTATAAGAAATAACATTGCAGGATATTGATTCAGGGTGTATCTGCCTCCGGAGATCAGGAAGTATTTTTTTGCCTATTAGACCAAAGTAAACTTTGCTTTATAAGGGTTTGCTGGATCACCAGAAGGGCAACAAGTCAATGTAAAACAAGTTGAAAGCAACACAAAGTTCCATCTGCTGGCTGAAAAGAAGAATATAATATACTATCTTATAATATTTCATAATACTATGACCTAAAAATTCTTACTTCACATTTTCTTAGTGTTCCACCCCCCAGGGGACAATATACATGTAGTACAAGTAGTACTTTGTCCCACGTGCCTTGTAAGCCGAGGTCAGATAGGATGACCCCCGGCACAACTAATTAAACAATATAACTGGCAAGGAGACGGATAAACGCTGCTTGTCTCAGCTCCAAGCATTTGTCCAAGACAAGTAGCAGTGAGAGGAATGCAGCAGGATGGGAGTCCGGCAATCTGGACTTGCTAGCTGCACTGTCAGAAGAAGGGAACCCTGACTGACCTCATAGCCAGGCTTACTAAACACATACGAATGTAAGACCAAAAAAAATAATTAGCATCACTATCTTCACAGAGTTTGCATGTCCTCCCTGTCCCTGTGTGGGTTTCCTCTGGGTACCCTTCCCACACTCCAAAGACATGCTGGTAAGTTAATTGGCTCCTGCCTAAATTGTAAACTCCTTGAAGGCAGGGACTGATGTGAATGTATAATATATATGTAAAGCGTTGCGTAAACTGATGGCGCTATATAACTGTAATAAATAAAATAAATAAATGAGAGATTTTCTTTAACCTCTTCCTGCCTGCACTATAGCCGAAAGACGGCTACAGCGTAAGCCTAAATTGCCATCCTGGCTCCTTACCACGTGATCAGCTGTCAGCCAATGACAGCTGATCAGGTGATGTAAACAGAGCCCATAATCGGCTTCCCCCCCCCTCGCATTGACAGCGTAAGGAGAAAAAAAAAGCTTATCACCGGCTTCTGTCAGAGGGACATTGATTCCGAACAGAAAGAGCCACTGCTGCTTCATCTGTGCCCACCAGTGCCACCTACAAGTGCCCACCAGTGCCACCTAACAGTGCAAATCAGTGCTGCCTAACAGAACCCACCAGTTCCACCTATCAATGTCCCCCAGTGTCACCTATAAATGCCCTCCAGTGCCACCTATTAGTACCAATCAGTGCCTCATCATCAGTGCTGCCTATCAGTGTCACCTACCAGTATCTATCAGTGCCCATCAGTGCCACCTATCAGTGCCCACCAGTGACACCTTTCAGTGCCACCAGTTAGGGCCCTTCAGTGACACCTATCAGTACCCTTCAATGCTGCCCATCGGTGCCTATCAGTGCCACCCACCAGTGCCACCTATCAATGCCACCTATCAGTGTCAACCAGTGCCATCTTATCAGTGCCCATCTGTGCCACCTTTTCTGTGTCTATCAGTGCAGCCTATCAGTGGCCATCAGTGCAGCCTATCAGTGCCCATTAGTGCCACCTCATCAGCGTATATCCATGAAGGAGAAAAATTGCCTGTTTGCAAAATTTTATAACTAACTTTTAAAACTGTTTTTTTTTCAACATTTTGGGTCCTTTTTTGTTTGTTTAGAAAAAAATAAAAACCCCAGTAGTGATTGAATACCACCAAAAGAAAGCTCTAAAAATGCTAAAAATTTAATTTGGGTACAGAGTTGCATGACCACGCAATTGTCATTCAAAGTGCTACAGCGCTGAAAGCTGAAAATTGGCCTGGGCAGGAAGGGGGTTTAAGTGCCCAGTAGGCAAGTAGTCAAAGTGGATATATGTTGTTCCAATGCAAGGCTAAATAAAAGGTTGACTTTAATCCCCCCCTACACAAAAGCACAATTTCCTTTTATTTGATTTGCTCCTCCACCATTCTGTTAAGCTGCCAGAAGCAGAAGCCACCCTGTGTAAGCTACAAAGTACTCAATTCGTTACTTGGGCATATCTGTGGACTGTGATAATGCTGGCACTTTGTCATTACTCCAGCCCTGTCACATGCTCCTCTATACCAAGGAGCACCATATATTTTCTTCACTCTTAGTAGTCAAACAGAATATCAGGGCAGTGAAGGAAAGGAGAGTATGTGAAGCTATGTTGCTGGGGAGAAGGAAATTAATCCAAACGTATTGCTTTGCCCTACACATGCAAGGCAAAGATATGCCTAAAATGATAAAATAAAAACAATACCTCATGCGCACTGAACATTATAAAAAACACCAGTAGCTTTGTAGTGAGTTTTTCAGCGTTTTTTTTTTTTTTGGCATATTTAGCTAAAAATCACCTCTCTGCTATTTTAGTAACTCCCACTTTCCCACAATTCAATGCTCTCCAGACAATGCTTGCCAGAATTGCATTGCATTAGTGTTCACGCCCATGCAATAAGATTTAGGTGCGAGGAAAAAAGGGTCCTACAACATTTTGGTGCAAATGTGATGCAATTTGAGCTATACAAAATATATGGCTCAAATCGCATCGCAAAAATATCCCATGTGATGTGCACGGGAATGCGGTGCATTTTTGAGGCAAATCACATGTGGTGTTCAGCATGCACTGTAACTAATCAACCGGCACCCTGACCAGGTACCTCCGTTGACGGATGCTCCTAGTGCTTCCCAAGGGCTCCAAGCACTCCACCAGACAAAATAACCGCCTCAGACCCCACGAAACGCCGCAGCTTGGTTAGGGCATCGCCATCTCCTACCTACCCTGGACCTACAACAAGGCTCCAGGTTCCGTGGGGGAACCTCTCTTTCCCCAGAGAGTGCAGCAGAACAAGCTCTTACAAGAGCTTAGTGACTATCCAAGGGAGTATGGAGGACATAGCAATCCCTTGTAGCCGATTCCCCAATGAGAGACAGGACTCTAGATTGAGGGTGAAGTATAACTCTTTATTGAATAAGAAACACACTTTTATACAGTTTCCCCCCACAATGTTACCACCCTGGTGGACCTTGTTGAGAACAGGCCCTGACATTCACAATCCAATAAAAACAGAGTTTTAAACTACCATACAGTGTACACATATACATGCCATAATAAGTTTATTTTAAGACAGACAGGACAAGAGAGGTCATTAACATTTAACAATGAGACAGGTAAACTTTAACACAATACACATTCCATTTCAATACACAAACAATAGGGAAGCCTGTCTGGCATGCAGGGACATGGAATACACACATTATCTAGGAGTCAGACTTCATGGCAATTGTCTATAACAGTCTGAGTCTCCCAGTGTAAAATAGGATTAAATCTTCATATTTCTATATGAAGATATTGCTGACAAATATTGCTGTCCCATCTGAAGCAATTCAAACCATTAAGTATCTGCTCCTCACCTCCAGTGATGGCGAATACCGTCACACCCTTTGTGAATCCAGGCTATGTTCCATGAACGACACCTCGAAACAGAATCCAGGCTTAAAAAAAAGTAATGGAATCAAAAATGTCAAAAAATGCCAGTTAGTAGCGTTTTATGGCGTTTTTTTGGTGTTTATCAGCGTTTTCGACATTAGAGCGTTTTTACAGCTGAAAAACGCCACTCAAAACCACCTCGTTTTCTGTTTTTTTTTACAGCCAGAAAACGCCCCTGCCAAAAACTGCTGACAACAGCCTATGTGTGCATGGACATGTAGGACATGTTGCAGAAAAAAACGTCTGACGCCAAAAAACAGCAGCTGTAAAAACGTCCAGTGTGCATGAGGCCTAAAACAGGAAAAATATACTAAATCACTAAACATTCTCTTTAAACTGTAGGTATCCTTTTTATGAAAATTGAGTGAAAAAAATGTATGTGATATGATGTAGTCATGTCACAAAAAATTTCCTTAATTCATATCCAAATGAAAAATTGTAAAAATAATAATTTAAAATGCATTAACACTATTCAAATATGATAGGGTGTGCCCTTTTTAGGCTCTGCAAAATAGACTATGTATCTTTGTAAGAATACAGTATGCAATAGTTTTGTTATGGTAAGTGATGTACTTTTCCAAAAAGCTGGGATTTTTATGTGTATTGCAGCCCATATACTCTACACTCTACTACAGTGCAGGGAAAGATACATTATTGCTAATTGCTATAGGGTACTGCAATTTGCACAACTACTCTGTCTTATTAAATAAAATCACTAAAGTCAGCTTTTTCTTTTTATAATTTCTTCTTCACTATTTATGTTCCTCCATGACAAGCCAAGCTGGCTACGTATATTGGTGATAGCCATTTTTGGCAGTCCATCACCTTGGCAACAGTTACATACTAGGTTGCATGCTGTAATAAATTTAACTACTTAGATTAAGATTTCCCAGAGGATTACTAGTGTGGATAGAATCAGAAAAGGTTATTTACAGATATATAGAATACACACTAGTTTTATTTAAAATATATAATGTTTGGGTAAATTTTCCAAATCAGTGCCAGAATCTATTTGTTTCTGAAAAACATTGATAAATAATGTAGGAATTTTTTTTTTTTTTTATACATCAATATTATAGAGTATAGAGTAGAAGCAATGAATTCCAAGTTCTTCCAATGAATCTATTTGTTTCTGTAAAATATTGATAAATAATGTAGGAAAATTTGTTTTTTCTTTTTTTTACATCAATATTATACAGTATAGAGTAGAAGCAATGAATTCCAAGTTCTTCCAATGAATCCATTTGTTTCTGTAAAATATTGATAAATAAAGTAGGAATTTTTTTATTTTTTTTTATTTTTTTTACATCAATATTATACAGTATAGAGTAGAAGCAATGAATTCCAAGTTCTTCCAATGAATCCATTTGTTTCTGTAAAATATTGATAAAGTAGGAAAATTACTGTTTTTTTTTTTTTTACATCAATATTGTACAGTATAGAGTAGAAGCAATGAATTCCAACTTCTTCCAATGAATAGCTAGTCAGAGCGTGAGATATATTGGCAGCGGCAATTATGGTAGGGCTTAAGGCAATCAACTGTATTAATACAACTCTTGAAGGAATACTAGTAGCAAGTGAATGATAGCGGAGTGGATTCAATAGATTGAGCTCAGCTGGTGGTGAAAAATATGAATGAAATGCAGTGCTTAGATAATGAACCATAAGAGTAATAGGACTTGGTTTTACAATGCATTTCAAGAAAGTAGATGGTGATGATTTACAGTTAGGAATATACAGTATATGTGCTTATAGCATGTATAATTTACATGTGTTATTAACCACTTCAGCTCCCCTTCATGACCAGGCCATTTTTTGCGATACGGCTCTGCGTTATTTTAACTGACAATGGCGCGGTCATGTGACACTGTACCCAAATAAAATTTTTCCACAAATAGAGCTTTCTTTTGGTGTTATTTGATCACCTCTGGGGTTTTTATTTTTTGCGCTATAAACAAAAAAGACAGACAATTTTGAAAAAAAAAAACAATATTTTTTACCTTATGCTATAAACATATTCAATAAAAAAAATGTAAGAAATCACATTTCTTTATCAATTTAGGCTAATATGTATTCTGCTACATATTTTTGGTAAAAAGAAAATACCAATAGGCGTATATTGATTGGTTTGTCCAAAAGTTATAGCGTCTACAAACTATGGGATATTTTAATGGAATTGTTATTTATTTTAATTTTTTTAACTAGTAATGGCAGTGATTAGCAATTTTTAGCAGGACTGCGACATTGCGGTGGACAAATCGGACACTTACTTACAATTTTGACACTTTTTTTTAGTGACCAGTGACACTAATACAGTATTCAGGCTAAAAATATGCACTGTCACTATACTAATGAAACTGGCAGGAAAGGGGTTAACATCAGGGACGATTAAAGGGTTAAATGTGTTCCCTGGGAGTGCTTGCTAACTGTGGGGGGATGCTTTGACTGGGGGAAAGACAGAGATCCGTGTTCCTGCTTAGCAGAAACACAAAATCTCCATCTTCCCCTCTCACAGGACTGCAATCTGCCTTGTTTACATAGGATGACTACCATTCTGCCTCTCTCCGGAATGATCAGGAGGTGCTGGCGAACATCAGGTCCGCCAGACCCGCTGTGTCCAATCACAGCAGGAGCGGGTCTCCGGCGTCGTGCGCACGTGCCTAAGCCCCATTGCATGAAATCACGTACAAGTATGTGATTTCGCACAGGAGGGCCGCCCTGCCACAGTATATATGCATGGGGCAGTCCAGAAAAGGTTAAAGTCTATGTTACCCTATATATTTTTTTCTGTGTATGTTTACATATGTGTATTATATAAATCATAATCTCTATCATTTTCATGTACTTCTCCCATCTAAGGTATCTGGTTGATCCTGACAAACACCTGGTTTCCTTGTTCTAAAGAGACCACACAAAGCAGAGAAGCTAATCTGGGTTAGCGTGGTCAGTTTTCATCCTTTGGCTATTCAGAGGTACAGAAATGCAGCATGCCTGTTTTGTGTAGTCTGCTCAGCAAGCACGACCCCCTGACCAATCACAGAATGCCTCTGGCACACACCCCTCCCAATCACAGCCTTAAGCCTCGTACACACGCTTCGAAATTCGGCCGGGAATTTTCGTCCGACGACCGATCCGCCGATTTTCGGCTTGTTAGTATGATGCTTCCGACAACCGATTCCGACTTTTCGGCCGAAAAAATTCGGGTGTGCAGGCTATAAAATTTTTGTCGACCGTCAAAACACGTCCGATTTTCGTGCAGTCAGTACAGATTTCGACAGGGAAAAATCTTATTAGCAAGTCTGGGCATGCTCAGAGAAGAAAAAACACAAAGAAAGCAAACCAACACATGACATCACTTCTGAAATAGAATTTTGTCGTGCGGGAAAATTTGTATGCAGTCTAGGCACATTCCAACCAACAAAACACCACTCTGGACAAAACACAGACGACCGGTCAGGGCGGAAATTCGTTGCGTGTGTACTAGGCTTTATGCCCCGTACACACGTGCAGATTATCTGAAGACTTTTTCCTTCAGATTTACCTTTTCTATGTAGTGCAAGGGCCTGCCGGATTGCATACAAATTGAAAGTGTTTAGGTTTGACCTCATATTATATGGTTTTGGTAAGTCTGCAGACAAAAGTCTTCAGATAATCTGCACGTGTGTACGGGGCATTAGTTTTGAACTGTTCAAGCACAGCCAGCATCTTACCTCATGTTAAACAGACTGTAAAATACAGGCACACCGTGTGTTTGCTCAGTTTCCTGCAACCCCTCCCCCTACTATCATACAGACAAGACATGGTCACATGAGATAACTTTTTAACCATGTATAAAAGGAAGATCATTTCTGAAACTAAGAAAAAGCTGTTATGTTAACTGCATAGATAGAAGAGTATTAGAATGCATTTATAACATTGTATGGTCATAAATACTTAAAGACATAGAGGTTGACTTACTAAAGGTAAATGGTCTGTGCACTGCAAAAGCAGTTGCTCTAGATCTGAGGGGAAGCTCTGCTGATTTCTATCATCCAATCATGTGCATACAAAAATGCAGTGTTTTATTTTCCTTGCATGCTCCCCTCGGATCTAGAGCAACTGCACTTGTAGTGCACAGACTATTTACCTTTAGTAAATCAACCCCTATGTTTCCCCAACATTTCATATTACTGATCTGTGTCTGTTGCACCATGTACTTGTGCTAAAAAGGATCTTGTTTGTTGCATTGTTTCTTGTCTTTGTATGAAATCCATGGTGATTCCGCCAATCCCTCTGCTTTCCTATTCCATACTTACTACGCTAGGCATGAGAGCACATCCATCCCAATGTGATCAGTTTTCTGGCTGTCCTGAGAGAACAGCCTGCCTGTCCTCCAATGATCAGACTTGTCCTGACACACCCCTTCCCCTCTGCACAGTCATTAACATGGATCAGTGTGGTCAGTTTTCTGGCTGTGCTGAGAGAACCGCCTGCCTGTCCTCCAATGATCAAACTTGTCCTGACACACCCCTCTACCTCTGCACAGTCATTAACTTGGGAGATCAGTGTGGTCAGTTTTCTGGCTATGCTGAGAGAACAGCCTGCCTGTCCTCCAATGATCAGACTTGTCCTGACACACCCCTCCCCCTCTGCACAGTAATTACCGTCCTAGGGAGATCAGTGTGGTCAGTTTTCTGGCTGTGCTCAGAGAATTGTCCTGACATGCCCTTCCCCTCTGCACAGTCATTAACTTGGGAGATCAGTGTGCTGCTGCTTCTCCACCCCCACCTTTCTAAGATAATAGAAATGATCTAATCACCTAAATAAATAAAAAAAAGTATTTAGAATTTGTTTTATATATACAGTATATATACAAAATTGTTTGCCTTCCTTTTATATCGTAAAATGGGTTGTTTTACAAGGTAAGGGTTCTCATCAGTGGCGTACCAATAGGGGGGGCCGGGGGGCGGTCCACGATTCAACCAATCACCTGCTCATTAACTAGCACAGTTAACTTCTGCAGTTCCCGCCGACCGCTGTGTATTCAGGGCTCGGGAGGGACAGTGAGTCTCTCTCCCATCCTCTGCTTTAAACAGTTCCTCCTCCTCTGCTCTCCTCCTAAAAAGGTAGGGGGGGGTTGTATTGTAAAGGGGTTATTTGGAGGGGGGGGCTTTGTATTGTAAAGGGGTTCTTTGGGGGTGTGGCTTTGTTTTGTAAAGGGGTTCTTTGGGGGGGTGGCTTTGTATTGTAAAGGGGTTCTTTTTTTTTGGGGGGTGGCTTTGTATTGTATAGGGGTTCTATGGGGGGGGGGGTTTGTATTGTATAGGGGTTCTATGGGGGGGATTTATTGTAGTGGGGTTCTATTGGTGGGGGCTTTGTATTGTAAAGGGTTTATATTAGGGGGCTGTGTAATGTAAAGGGGTTCTATTGGGGGGGGGGCTGTATAATGTAAAGGGTTCTATGGGGGATGGGGGCTGTGTAATGTTGTAAGATTCTGGTACCTCTGGTACCCTTAATTTCCATTTCCTTTCAATATGCGTCCCACCTTTCTAATTAGGTGGTACGCATACACCTTTAAGACGGATGACGTCATCGCCGAGCGCCGCTCTGAGCGGCTATTTCAACCGCCGGCGTTCTCTCTCACGTTGTTCGTTCAATGTGCCTGTGCCTGTGCTTATGTGCCTGTGTGTCTACATGCTTACAAGCTTGTCTCGCTGCCGGAACCTCCAGCTATTTGCTTTTACCTGGAACAGACCGGAACCTCGCTACTGATCCCTGTATCTCGCTACCGGATCACTCCCTCACTACTGGACCCCTCTACTACTAACCTTACTAGTGATAAGTACCCCACAGGGGAATCCTCCATAACCTAACTTACACTACCTACCTCTGCACATTAAGGACTGTTACTATCTATGCATACTAATTCTATCATCTGCACTGTTACATAGATTGCTAGCTCTTGAGTCTACTAACATCTATCCTTGCACTGGGTTAGCCTATCCTGTATTTGTCATCTGCTGTCCTTACCACCTGTTACCATACTCGATTGCTAACCTATCTGCATTCTACCTAAATACCATCTAATACTCTCCTGAACATTTCTATCAAGTGCTTACCATCTCTGTCACTGTTCACACCTGTCCCTTCAGCACATCACCTTCATACTATCATATACATCCTATCACTCCAGGAACATCTTATTGAGTGTGTGTATATCTGTATGCTGAAGCTGACGGGCCCACAGTGATGAGTCTGGAGAGTTGGATCTGGTTATTCAACACATCTCTACATGACTACTGAGTGGAGATTCTGCAGCTGCAAATCCAGCCTACTACAAAAACGCAGGAGCGTTACAGATTGAACGAACCTAAAAAAATGGATTCAGCAGAATTACCCACTCAAGTGACACAATTAACACAACAAGTAAATGCATTAATACTTGCTCTTACTGAAGTAAAAGAAGAAAATCAAACTCTGACACAGAAGGTAACCCGTCTTTCACGGCTTACTGCTGCTCAGCCCCCTGAACCTAAAATAAACCCTCCTCCAGTGTTTACAGGTGATCGGAAAAAATGTTGTGAATTCAAAAACGCATGCCAATTGCTTTTTTTGTTAAAACCTCGTACATACCCTACTGATCAAATTAAAGTCTGTACCGTTATTTCATACTTAACGGGTGATCCACGGGCCTGGGCAGACTCTCTCTTTGAGAAAAATGATCAGCTTCTCAACTCCTATTCTTTATTCCTAGCGGAACTCGCTAGTTTATATGAAGACCCCAATAGGCAGAGTACTGCTGATATTCAATTGAGGGCTTTAAAACAAGGTAGGAGACCTGTAGAAGACTTTGTAGCAGAGTTCAAAAGATGGACCCTTGATTCAGGGTGGAATGATACATCTCTGCGAACTCAATTCAGACTCGGGTTGTCAGAAGCTGTTAAAGACGAGCTCGCCCGAGCGGATTTACCTGGCACCTTGGATGCCTTAATACAACTCAGTATCAACATCGACAGGCGACTGCGAGAAAGAAAGGCTGAGAAAATGGGAATGCCATTGTCTAGTCCTTCTCGGATTTCGGCCGTTGACCCTACTCCCATGGAGGTAGGAACCATACGCCCACCTTTATCAACTACTGAACGAGCCAGAAGAAGATCCAGAAACCTCTGCATGTACTGCGCATCCCCGGATCATTCGATAAGCGTCTGTCCCCTTGTCCGCAAAAAAGAGGGTGAGTGTTCACATGTCTTGCTAGGAGGATTAACGACTTCCTTTTCTAACCCCTATCTCTTTGTTCATCTAACATTACAGTGGGACCAGACTAGGATTACCACCAAGGCTATGATCGACACAGGATCTTGTGGGAACTATATTGATACATGTTTTGTTACCTTAAATAAAATACCTATTATTTCAAAACCTAAACCTGTTTCTGTTAGTTTCATTAACGGTATTCCGCTATCTTCTGGTCCAATCACCAAACAGACACAAGCACTCCTTGTCACTGCTAACGAGTCTCATATGGAGACCACCACTTTTGATATACTACCTTCACCCCATTATCCCATTATTTTGGGACTTCCTTGGTTACACACACATCAACCAATCATAGATTGGAACCGACAGACTTTAACTTTCCCTTCTCACTATTGCGAGATTACGTGTAACCTCCCATCTTTTGGAAAGATCCTGTCTGTGGTGTCAGATGAGATTGCACCATTATGCTATCAGGATCTGTCAGAAGTATTCCTTGAGAAAAATGCTCAAGCGTTGCCTCCCCATAGGGATTATGATTGCACTATCAATCTACTCCCTAACAGCAAACTGCCTTTCGGTCATGTTTATCCTCTTTCACAGGATGAACTTTCTCATCTCAAGGAATACGTAGATGAAAATTTGAAAAAAGGGTTCATTAGACCCTCTACTTCTTCCACAGCTGCAGGACTTTTCTTTGTCCGCAATAAGGATTCAAGTCTTAGGCCTATTATCGATTATAGGCAATTAAATACGATTACGATAAAGGATCGCTATCCTCTACCGCTCATCCCTGAACTCATCGAACAAGTGCGTGGGGCTACTTACTTCTCTAAATTGGACCTAAAAGGGGCATACAACCTAATCCGAATCCGTGACGGAGATGAGTGGAAAACAGCATTCAGAACCAGATACGGATTATTCGAATATCTTGTGATGCCATTCGGGTTGTGTAATGCTCCCGCAGCTTTCCAGAGGTTCATAAACGACATCTTTAGAGACTTACTTGATGTCTGTGTTGTATTATATCTGGACGATATACTTATCTATTCTCGATCTCTGTCTGAACATATAAAACATGTAAGACTTGTGTTATCCAGATTACTCGCACACAATCTATACGTGAAATTAAAAAAATGCCTATTTCATAAAGAAGAAATATTATTCCTAGGATACATCATATCCAAAACCGGAATTAAGATGGATATGAGCAAGATATCCTGTATTCTGGACTGGCCTATACCAACAACTCGTAAGGCATTACAGCGATTCCTTGGATTTTCAAACTTCTATAGGAAGTTCATCAAGAACTTTTCTGCTATTGTGAGACCTCTCACACAACTGACAAGTATAAAGAAACCATTCAAATGGTCAGAAGAAGCAAATCAAGCTTTCTGCTTGTTAAAATCAAGCTTTACTTCTGCTCCCATACTACGCCATCCAGACCCATCCCTCCAATATATTCTGGAGGTAGATGCGTCAAATATGGCAGTAGGAGCAGTTCTCTCCCAACGACCAACAAATACTTCACCACTCCACCCAGTTGCTTTCTTCTCAAAATCACTAAGCAGCCCAGAGGTGAATTACCCAGTGGGTGAAAAGGAGTTGCTTGCCATAAAACTGGCACTGGAGAATTGGCGACATCTACTTGAAGGTACCCGGTTACCAATACTCATATATACAGATCACAAAAACCTTCAATACCTCCAGACTAACAAAACTCTCTCCCACCGGCAGGTACGATGGTCATTATTCTTCCTAAGATTCAACTTCCTAGTGACCTACACGCCTGCAGACAAAAATAAAAAAGCGGATGCGCTATCACGATTAACCGAAGATAACTGCGCCGAAATCCCTTCTATTCCTATAATACCCTATGAACGTATTATTGGTGTTGTTCGTTCCTTGAAGGAAGAGATTTTGCACAGTATAGGATTGGATTCACCTCCACCACAACTAAGTACTGATGCAGAAGGCTTCCTCTATTACAACGACAAACTCTACATACCCCCTACTATGCGCACCAAGATCTTGGAGTTATCACATGATGTGCCCATGGTAGGACATATGGGTATGACGAAAACCCTTAATTTGCTTACCAGGCAGTTTTGGTGGCCTGATATGAAGACGTCTGTACAAAAATTTGTTTCTTCATGTGACATCTGTGCAAGGTCCAAAATTGACACTACAAAACCATCTGGTCTACTCTGCAGTCTACCAATACCCCAGGTTCCATGGGAAGTTGTGTCCTTAGACTTTATAGTAGAACTACCACCATCTAAAGGATTTAATACCATTCTAGTGTCAGTGGACCATCGCTATCCGTAGACTACCTTCATCTAAACAAACAGCGGAACTACTGATGAAACATGTGTTCAAGTTACATGGAATTCCAAAGACTCTTTTATCCGACCGTGGTTCACAGTTCATCTCCAGATTTTGGCAAGCTCTTTGTCAAATATTACGGATTGAGCGAAAGCTCACTTCACCCTACCACCCTCAGACCAACGGACAGACTGAAAGAGTCAACCAGTGTATAGAACAATATCTGCGTTGCTACACATCATACCTATAGGATGATCGGGTGGACCTTCTCCCTCTGGCGGAATTTGCTTATAACAACGCAACCCACAGTACTACTAAGCAAAGTCCATTCTACTTGAACTATGGGTTTCATCCCACACTTCTTCCACCACGCATCCTACCATCAAGTAACCCAGTAGCCTCGGACTATCTTACCCAAATAAAAGACTCTCTGGGTTTACTTAATACCACTATCTCACACGCTCATAGTCAACAAAAAAGGTACTACGACCTTCGTAGAAGACCTTCTCCTCAGTATGCTATTGGGGACCTCGTTTGGCTATCGACAAAAAATTTAAGGTTAAAGATCCCTAGCAAAAAGCTTGGACCTTTATTTCTGGGACCCTTCCCAATTAAGAAACTTATTGGAAAAGCTGCAGTACAGCTCACCTTACCGGCAGATCTCAAGATCCATCCCATCTTCCATGTGTCGTTACTGAAACCACATGTTCCTAATCAAGGAATAAGGCCTACCATCTTGCCTCCACCTCCAGTACAAGTTGAAGGCGGAGAAGAATATGAGATTAAGGAGATTTTGGATTCTCGTATCCACAGAGGAAGACTCCAGTATCTCATAAGATGGAAGAACTATGGACCCCAAGACGACACCTGGTTGGATACCTCTGATGTTCACGCACCTAGGCTTATACGAAGGTTTCACTCGAAATACCCGGAGAAACCAGTGCTATAGGCCTTCCGGAGCCGGCCTTAAGGGGGGGGGTACTGTAAGATTCTGGTACCTCTGGTACCCTTAATTTCAATTTCCTTTCAATATGCGTCCCACCTTTCTAATTAGGTGGTACGCATACACCTTTAAGACGGATGACGTCATCGCCGAGCGCCGCTCTGAGCGGCTATTTCAACCGCCGGCGTTCTCTCTCACGTTGTTCGTTCAATGTGCCTGTGCCTGTGCTTATGTGCCTGTGTGTCTACATGCTTACAAGCTTGTCTCGCTGCCGGAACCTCCAGCTATTTGCTTTTACCTGGAACAGACCGGAACCTCGCTACTGATCCCTGTATCTCGCTACCGGATCACTCCCTCACTACTGGACCCCTCTACTACTAACCTTACTAGTGATAAGTACCCCACAGGGGAATCCTCCATAACCTAACTTACACTACCTACCTCTGCACATTAAGGACTGTTACTATCTATGCATACTAATTCTATCATCTGCACTGTTACATAGATTGCTAGCTCTTGAGTCTACTACCATCTATCCTTGCACTGGGTTAGCCTATCCTGTATTTGTCATCTGCTGTCCTTACCACCTGTTACCATACTCGATTACTAACCTATCTGCATTCTACCTAAATACCATCTAATACTCTCCTGAACATTTCTATCAAGTGCTTACCATCTCTGTCACTGTTCACACCTGTCCCTTCAGCACATCACCTTCATACTATCATATACATCCTATCACTCCAGGAACATCTTATTGAGTGTGTGTATATCTGTATGCTGAAGCTGACGGGCCCACAGTGATGAGTCTGGAGAGTTGGATCTGGTTATTCAACACATCTCTACATGACTACTGAGTGGAGATTCTGCAGCTGCAAATCCAGCCTACTACAAAAACGCAGGAGCGTTACAAATGTAAAGGGTTCCTTTGGGGGGTGGGAGCTGTGTAATGTAAAGGGTTCCATGGGGGGATGGGGGCTGTGTAATGTAAAGGGTTCCAATGGGGGGGCTGTGTAATATAAAGGGGTCCAGGGGTACGGGGGCTGTGTAATGTAAAGGGGTCCAGGGGTAAGGGGGCTGTGTAATGTAAAGGGGTCCAGGGGTACGGGGGCTGTGTAATGTAAAGGGGTCCAGGGGTAAGGGGGCTGTGTAATGTAAAGGGGTCCAGGGGTAAGGGGGCTGTGTAATGTAAAGGGGTTCAGGGGTAAGGGGGCTGTGTAATGTAAAGGGGTCCAGGGGTACGAGGGCTGTGTAATGTAAAGGGGTCCAGGGGTACGGGGGCTTTGTAATGTAAAAGGGGGTCTCCATACATTTTACACGTAACACGTCAATGGGCAGTTCGTCGCCGGGGGGGGGGGGGTTGCCAGAAATAGGATCCGCCCCGAATGCCAAATGCTCTAGGTACGCCCCTGGTTCTCATATACTTTAGTACTGCTAGGAATGTATCATTAATACTATAGATTAAAGCGGAGTTTCACCCAAAAGGGAAAGTTCCGCTTTAAGCACCTCCCCCATGCCACATTTCTCATACAGATTTTTTTTGGGGGGAGCGGGTACCTAGTTTTGACATGTACCTGCTCCCACTTTTGCTTAGATCACCTAGGCGATCCGAGCCGAAATTCATCTCTTCCCCTCCCAGGAGACTGCCTGACCATTCAGAAGGTGCAGTGCAACTCGCCCAAGCGTAGCGTGTACCTGGCTGTGGAGCTCTGTCACAGCCGGATGCCCAAAGTTGAAATGTTGGCACCGGGGAGACGTAGAGAAGTGACGGCTCGGGGTGAGCACATTGTTAGATCCAGGAACAGGTGAGTGTGTGCTTATTATAAGCCGGCAGCTACATTTTTATAGCTGTTGACTTTTAATAAACACAAAAACGTCTCTCTTCTTCCTTTTCAAAGGGCCACCAGGGTCCATGACCCTTTACATGCACACGCATCCTACTGTAATATTTGAATGTTCTCTACCATAACACTCCTACTAGTTGGTTTTATCTATTTGTTATTTGTATACCGGCTTCATATGGCCCATCTTATATCTCTGAGACCTAATCTTTTTCATTCTTAATGCCTTGCACTTAACTACATTCTTTGAAAATCATTCCAGTGTACCCCAATGGCTGTTTTCGTACTTTACTGAAGACTTATAATTTGATGTTTGCATTATCTTGTACCTTGTTCTTACCCCAATAAACACATAGAACAAGAAATACAAAAATGACTGGAGCTATGCTTTAACATCAGTATAAATCTATCAACATAAATTAGTTTCTGATTTGCTATTTTTATCCAAATTAGCTATAATTCTGTTCCCCAACTCCTTTATGGCATGAAAGCCTTTGGGCACTATTTAGCTATTAATGAGAGGCAGAGTTTCATCTGATACTAATCTTAAGCAATCATTCAAAGACAATTAGTAAAAAGCTGCAACTGTTGATATCAAAGAATCATTTTCAAGGACAATACATATTATTTTGTATTTTTCTTTTGCGTGTATAGTACTATAATTGTACTCTAATTACTATTCATGAATACTAATTTCCTCTGACATGCAGGCATTTACAAAGGGTGAGCAAAACTACGGAAACACCTAACTGTAAATTAATCTAATTAGGAGTAGAATTTAAGACAGCTTATATAGTCTCACTTGTCAAACACAGGTCATCAGATTTCCATCGACTTCAACAGAGTTGTGTAGAGGACAGCTTCATTTGACTTGCTTTGCATTGTGTATCTTTGGATACAGCTTGCCCTACTGGGGCTATTAAGTCTTTTCATGTCAAATGCTGTGTTTTCCATTTGAAGGCGCGTATTTGAGAATTGCTGCATTCAAATAAAAAAAAGGAGCTGCCTTTGATAAAAACATTCTTCTACTTGAGCCTATTTTTCTTTTTAGAAAGCCTCAGGAGAATAAGTTTGGATATGTTCAAATAGAACCTGACAATCAGACATTCTGCTTAAATTTTAGCCCAGGGGTTCTTAACCTGGGGTCTATGGACCCCTAAATGGTCCATGGACGGGTTTCAGGGGGTCCATGAGGGTCAGATAAAAATAACCTATATATTCACTATACAACCCTTCCCAGTTTCCCAATCAATGGTTTCCCATTAAAAGAAATGAAATAAAATGCTCTCTGACACTGCTTATAGCACTGCCCGCTAAGCACCTCTTGACTCATTATTTGCCCATGCTAACCATTTAAATTTGTATCATCATTCACACCAGAACCTCCATCTTGTGCCATTCCATAATAATTCAAAAATGAATTCTCATTTCCCATAGCTTGATTATCTTTTCATATATTGGGGAGGCTTAATTGACCACAATTTCTTTCCCAGTGTGGATGAAGAGTAATATGTGTAGAGGGTGTGAATTTATTTGTGCATGTGGATTCAATATAGAAAAATGTGTAAGTGTTGTGAAAAACCTACAGTATTTAATGAAAAACATTGAAAACTTAAAGGGATACTTTTTATGTGGGGCAGATATACTGTATGTCAAATATATGTTAATTGTAAGGCAAAAAAAATTAGTTTGTATTAATTTGGTATCTGAAAGTCACAATGTCAATATATTGGTGAAGTCTGGTTATGTAAGCACACACACTGAAAGGCTGGGAATGGCTAAAAGCACACAAGTGGTGTCTGTACTGTCTGGTGCTTAATTCTTAGTGCATCTTTTATGTATGTGCGCGTTTAAGTTTTTAAAATACTTCTCACCTGGCCACTGCACATATGAGGCCAGTTGGGACTAGCGTTGCTCTGGGAGGACACATCTACGGCACAATCTGTGATGGCTGTGTCCACACTATGATTGGCTCTGGTACCATATGATCTCATTACCAGTAGTAAACAATGGCTGTCATTCATGATGCTATTGCTACTACTGTGATCTCTGTAATTGACCACAATAGCCCTGTACCATGTGATAGCTGTGGCCAATCATAGCTATCACGCTAGAACTCAATGACTGCAGAAATCCAGCCAAAGAGTGTAAAAATGTATTGCTTTTACAGCTATCATGGTTGTAAAAGCAATCACAATGTAAAAAAAAAAAAAAAAAAAGAATCCCAACCCCCCACCAAACACACACATGCACACCGTGGTGACACTGTACTACTCTGATGACAGTATGTTAAAAAAAAAAAAATAGTAGAGAAAAAATATTAATTAAAAAAAATATTTACAATTTTACATACAATAACAAGTCAGAGTCTCTCATTACAGCTACTCACTTACAGTGTGTCCCTAATTGCCACCACCCCAGTCATAGTGTCCCTGATCACCATCACACCAGTTACAGTGTCCCTGATTATGACCACAGCAGTTACAGTGTCCCTGATCACTGCTACACCAGGCATAGAGTCACCATAAGGACTTGTTTATATGTGCTATGCTCCCTGAAGAGTAAACTATGTGCAGCTCATACTTCAAAGAGCATTACACAGACACTGAGAAGGCCTTGCTTTGTCTCCTACCATAGCTGTGAAGCAATATATTGCAGCTGTGGCATGTGTACATCCCAGCCACTGCCTCTGCAATTAAAGGGTTTAGCAGGTAAGGGGTGGTAAACCAAGGTTTAACCACCCCCAAAAATCACGAGTGAATGAACCCTAATAGTGTAGCCAGTCACAGTTCTTTAATTGCCACCACACCAGCCACAGTGTCCCCAGACCAGTGTAACTAGAATCAGTGTTCCTGATTTCCACCACACCAGACCAGTGCAGCAATTAACAGTTTTTCTGACTACCACCACAGATATTCCAGTCTCACCAGACAAGTGTATGCTTGCAATGCTTGCAACAATTTTCCTTATCACCATCACAACAATTGCAGTGTCACTACAAGCCAGCAACAGTGACTCTGATTGTCGCCACACCAGTAACGGTGTCACCAGACAGGTGTAAGTCAGTAGCAGTGTTCCTGATTAGAGGCACACTAGTCTCCAGTTCCTGAATACTGCTACACAAGTTCTATTGTCACCAGACTAGTGCAGCCAGCCACAGTATTCCTAATTACTGCCACACCAGTGTAGTGTTGCTGTGCTACCTGCCTATGCTAGCGCCGGCCTGTTTGATAATGTTTCTGCCTGCAGACTGGACTGATCCTTTACCTATTTTATGGCCATGTCTCTGCCTGCAGCCTGAACTTATAAATCTGCAAATCCCACTAACTACATTCCTACAAGGTACCAGCCCAAGACATGCCCAAGGACAACAACACTCCTGGAACTTTTTGTGCTTAATTTTTGTGCTTAATTTTTTCAGTCTCCTTCACTTCCTGGCCAGTTAACATGACATTTCTAGGAGTAGCCATATACATGTAGGCTAGGCTTGCTTAGTTTATAGGAACTGGGACTGCTTTAGGTGATGCTACACTAAGCTATATTCCCTGAGCATTAGTACAGAGGTGACCATTACAGTACATTGGATTTGAGAGGAAAGGAAGTCCTCCTCTTCCTCCTGCTGCTCTGCCTTGAGTGCCCTGTCCATAATGCCACGAAGAGTCTGCTCCAGCAGGACACAACAGGGATTGTGCCACTGATGTATGCATGGTCACTGCTCACCATCCTTGTTGCCTTCTCAAATGGTGACAGTACAGTGCATGCATCCTTTATCAGCAGCCATTGGAGTGGGTAAAAAAAGCAGAGCCGCCCTGAGCCTGTCATTGTGCCATACTCACACAGGTACTCATTGATGGCCCTGCTGCATGTGCAGCCGCTGCAGTATTTTCACCTTGTGGGCATGTAAAAAATCAGGTGGTTTACAGGCAGGTGAAATTCCTGCTGAGTTTCAGCCAACTGAACACTGACTGTGTATGACCACCTGAAATGGCTACAGAATCTTCTGGCCTGCTTTAGAAGATGTTGCAACCCTGGGTACCTGTTTAAGAAACACTGCACCACCAAATTGAGGACATGTGCCAGGCATGGCACATGTGTAAATGTTCCCTGTCGAAGGGTAGACAGGAGGTTAGTGCCATTATTACACACCACCATTCCTGGCCCAAACTGGCGTAGCGTAAACCCCCTCTGGGTATGCCCCTGCAGAGTTTAAATAATCTCTGCTCCGGGGTGGCTTCTTTTCTCCTAGACAGACCAGCTAAAGCACTGCATGGCATCTTTTAGCCTGGCTCGTTGAATAGCCCCTTGAATGCTTAGGGGGTACTGGTGGTTCATAGGACAATTCAACAGAGGAGGACATAGAAGAGGAGGAGGAGGTGGAGCTGACAAACCTCACATCATCAAAGCCAGCTGTAAGGAGACATGGCAGCAAAACAAGTTTCAGCGCTGAGCCATGTCCTGCATTCTTCTTAGTTGCAAGCAGAGTTACCCAGTGTGCTGTGAAGGAAATTTAGCATCCCTGACCATGTGTCAGCAGTAATGTGTGGACCTTGCTGCTGATTGCCTTGCCCAACGATGCCACAACCTTGCCTTCAACATGATGGTATAGAGCTGGAATTGCCTTACGTGCAAAGAAATAGTGACTGGGAACCTGTCATTGTGGTACAGCACATTCTGAAAATTCATGAAAGGGGGCAGAATCCCCCAGACAGAAAGCCAGGAGATGTAAAGCCTGCAGCTTGGACAAGCTGCAATTTGGACGCTGGGCATGTGGGTGGCAGAGACTGTATTTTTTTTTTTTTTTTGCTGCAGCTGCTGGGGCAGAGAAATTTCCCTGCGATACTCTAAAGCTGGTGGTGTAATGCTGGCAGATGTGCTGCAAGAATCTGTGACACCCTTTGCTATACCATCATGCCTGTCATTGGAGGCTGCTGAGAGGTCATGAAATATAGCAGGAGTAGACCTGGAAAGTGAGGAGGAGAAGAATTGTGGCCCTTTTTAGTGACTTTCAGGTGCTCTTGCCAACAGGCTGAGTGGTGGGCGGTTATATGCCTTGTCAAGCATGTGGTACCCAAATGACTGGTGTTTTTGCCACACTCCATCTGCTTATGGAAAAACTTGCAAATTGCAACAGTGCGATCGGCTGCACATGTGCTAAAAAAGGCTCAGACAGCTGAGCTGTGGGAAGTGGGCTTGGAGATAACAGCTCCACAATCTGATAGAATGGGGTGGCTGCTCTCCACTCTTCCATGATGGCTGCCTCTAGAGGACATCCTGCCTCCTTGGGGTTGTGCCTCACCTTCACTTTCCTCCTCTGCTCTATCCATCACCCAGTTCACTTCAGTGACCTCACCATCATCATTCCCTCCATTCTCATCATCACTGGAGCCATCTTGGCAATAAGCTGCGGCTTGGGGAACATGGCTGGCAATTTGTTGTTTACCAGTGTTCTCCCCTCTCTGTAGGCTTATGTTCTAACCTTTCTCAACCTCAGAACCAACATCAGAATCAAGTAATGCCTGTGTATCATGAAGGAGCAAGGGGCTAATGCTGACTCCTCCATGCATGATGCTGGGGCTATGGCAGGAGTAGCTGTGGACAAGGAGGCAGAATAAGCCACTCTGGCAGCTGCGGTGGACTGCGCACTAGTCTCTGCTTGGGTGATAAAGGATGAGGGGGGGGGGTATACAGCACTGTGTACAGCACTAAATGTTAAGTAATGCGGTGTAAAACACTACACTACACATACACACTGCACAGACACACTACAATATACTGCAGTAAAACTTCACTGACACACTACAATATACTGCAGTAAAACTGCACTGACGCACTACAATATACTGCAGTAAAACTGCACTGATACACTAAAAAATTCTGCAGTAAAACTGCACTGATGGACTTTAATATACTGCAGTAAAAGTGCATTGACTCACTACAATATACTGCAGTAAAA
Organism: Pelophylax lessonae; assembly: GCF_965119305.1. Taxonomy (NCBI): domain Eukaryota; kingdom Metazoa; phylum Chordata; class Amphibia; order Anura; family Ranidae; genus Pelophylax; species Pelophylax lessonae. Next base: position 378,129,259 of record NC_138772.1, on the reverse strand, counting down.
GTGCACTGACTCACTACAATATACTGCAGTAAAAGTGCACTGATGCACTTCAATATACTGCAGTAAAACTGCACTGACACACTTCAATATACTGCAGTAAAACTGCACTGACACACTTCAATATACTGCAGTAAAACTGCTCTGACACACTACACTGCCACAGTTCAATATACACTGACACTACAGTAAAACTGCACTATCACTATATTTACACTAAACTGACACTCTACACTCACAATTGAATCACAATAGCACACTAAAGCACACTACCTCACTAGCAGAAATGAATAGAGCCCTGTTCTATATCTCCACTCCAACATCACACTTCAAATGGCTCCTCTGAGAAGGAACCTTTTATAGTGTGGGGTGGGTCTATGAGCAATGAGCCATGATTGAGCTAAGCCATCATGACTTTTCTCCAATCATGGCTCTGAAAGTGCTCTGTGCCCTGATTGGGTAAAGCCTTCATTTCTTCAGCAAATCAGGGCTTAGAATGCTTTGTGAGGCATGCAGTGCATTGTGAGGCATTTGGCAGGCCGAACAAACGATCAAACCACCTGGCAATTTGGGTGTTCACCAAATGGCCAATGATTGGGCCGAACCTTTGCTAGGCTCGAACTGTCTGCCCAATACTAGTAAGCAAGGAATGAAGAAAATATCAGCTGCAGGGGGCACAAAACCAATACCACTAACTAGTAGTTAACTATATGCCTGTTTTTAAGGGGAACAACATTCAGAGTTCTCTTCCTAGTAAACACTAAGAAATGTATTTTTAACCACTTCTGGATTGGAAGGTTTTACCCCCTTAATGACCAGGCCATTTTTTTGTGATACGGCACTGCGTTGCTTTAACTGACAATTGCGCGGTCGTGTGACGCTGTACCCAAATTAAATTTATGTAATTTTTTTCCCCACAAATAGAGCTTTATTTAGGTGGTATTTGATCACCTCTGCGGGTTTTATTTTTTGTGCTATTAACAAAAAAAAGCGACAATTCTGAAAAAAAAAATATATTTTTTACTTAACCACTTGCCGACCGCCGCACGACTATCTACGTGGGCGGTCAGCCCCTCACAGGCAAAGTGACGTAGGTCTACGTCGCTCGCCTGTGAGGGTTTAGGGAGCGAGCGCGCGCCGCCGGAGGCGTGCTCCCGCTCCCGCGTGGTCACGGACCCCCCCGCGCGCGTGACCGGCGGACCCGATCGCCGCCGGCCACTCTGCGATCGGCGGGGGAGAGGGAGAAAGTCAGGCAGCTTGTGTAAACAAGCTGCCTGTCATTCTCCTCTCTGTATGAGAGCTGATCACATGGATCTACTATGTAGATCCATTGATCACTCTGCATACAGTTGAAGCCCCAGCCAATCACAGTTAGAAGCACGCCCCTAGGGACACACACAGCCCCTCCCTCTCAAATAAAGTTAACCCCTTCACTACCAGTGTATTTTTACAGTAACAGTGCATATATATAGCACTGATTACTGTAGAAATGTCACTGGTAACCCCAAAAGTGTCAAAAATGTCAGTCAAGGGTCCGATCTGTCCGCCGCATTGTCGCAGTACCGCAAAAAAAATCGCAGATCGCCGCCATTACGCGTTAAAAAAAAAAACAACAAAAATGACAAAAATCTTTCCCTTTGTTAGTAAACGCAATAACTTTTGCGCAAACCAATCAAAATACGCTTTTTGCAATTTTTTTTACCAAACATAGGTAGCATAAAACAAATTGGCCGAAAATATAAAAAAATTTTGATTTTTACATTTATTTTTGGGGGAATTTCATATAAAAAAATGGGAAAAATATTGCTATTTTTGCAAAATTTACGCTCTTTTTTTGTTTATAGCGCGTGATCAAAAAATCGCACAGGTGATCAAATACCGCCAAAAGAAAGCTCTGTTTGTGGGAAAAAAAGGACGCCAAATTCGTTTAGGTACAGCGTCGCACGACCGCGCAATTGTCCGTTAAAGTCACGCAGTGCCGAATCGCAAAATACCCCCTGGTCAGGAAGGGGGTAAAATCTTCCGGGGCTTAAGTGGTTAATGCTATAAAACACAGCCAATTAAAAAAAAAATTAAATAATCACATTTTTTTTTATCATTTTAGGCCAATATTTATTCTGCCACATATTTCTGGTAAAAAAAAATCCCAATAAGTGTATATTGATTGGTTTGAGAAAAATGTATCGCGTCTACAAACTAGGGAATAGATTTATAGCATTTTTTTAATATATTTTTTTTTATGGTAATAGCAGCGATCATCGATTTTTAGCGAGACTGCGACATTGCGGTGGACAGATCGGACACCTGTAACTTTTGAGGGGACCAGTGACACTAATACAGTGATCAGTGTTAAAAATATGCACTGTTACTGTACTAATGACACTGGCAGGGAAGGGGTTAACACCAGGGGGGATCAAAGGGTTAAGTGTGTCCCTAGGGGGTGCCTACTAACTGTGTGAGGGATGGACTCACTAGATGAACATAGAGATGTGTGTTCCTTAATAGCAGGAACACAGGATCCCTGTGTTCATCTGTGACAGAATGGCGGTCTGACTGCCATTCTGTCTCTATGGTGAGCGATTGCAGGTGGCCGGCGGACATTTCATCCGCCAAACCCACTGATTGGCTCCCCCTCTGGCCAATCAGTGCGCCGTCTGAGGCTGTACGTCATTTCAAACAATAGAGCCGACCTGCTGCAGTATATGTGCGGCGGCGGCTGGTCGGCAAGTGGTTAAACATAGCTAGTCCAAGTGTTTGAAATTCACTTACTACCAACCTCGTGTAATCTTTTTTTTTAAGCTATAACCTATTTGTCTAGGACAGAAAAAGGGAGAGTCATTTGCAACTTCAGATTCTAATGCAGTAGAAAGCATCTTCATGTAGCTATATTATACAAAAAAAAAAAAAAAAAAAAAAACAGTGCGCTTGTTCATAAGAATCCCTCTATATGTTTAAAACAATGAATCCAATGTAACAATCAATTGTGCAATAGACTCATATAATTAGACATTCAATTGGAATGGTGTAACTGTAACCATACGTTTATAATAATAAAAAAATTGAGGAAAAATCTAGTTCAATATCAACATGCATATGTTGAATCCACAAAGTGACGTTTGTAATCATTCATTTATTCAGCAATGTGTAAAAATCCTTAAAAAAATGTGATGAAAGGATGGGACCACCACCAACAGGTGAAATAACTGCTCACCTCACGGAAAGACCAATTGGTCAAAATGCGCTTTTTCAACAGAAAGCTCAAGAAACTGATCCCTTCCACTGCAATGGTCTACCCCCCTGGATAACCAGATTGCTCCACCGATCAGTCTCTCCGGGCTTTCAGGATCCTCACTTCCAATTTGATAAATCACTCAGAATAAAGGAAAACTACATAATGCAATATTGCCAACTTCCACCAAATTTTATTAACACATCTAAATGGCTGCTCACAAAACCATGTAAAATCGCGTTTAAAAACACAGATTGAGGGAATTCCTCCTCACTGCAATTCCATGTATCGGTGTCACGGAAATTACATCACAGGCTCCATCCAATGCATTGTGTCACTGATCAAGTGACTTCTTCAGGGATAGGAGCCTAGTGATAAGCGTTGGGCTTTTAAAGTGTAAAGTGACAGATGTATCATTGGATCATGAGAGTTCTGCTTTTGTAAACAGCCACTGGGAGGAGGGTTAAACGAATGTCCTCCCCTCCCCCATGCTTTCGTGCCTGAGAACAACCAATACACTCTTTAAAATACATTAAGACATCTAAAAAAACAGCAAATTAATGGCAGCATTAACAGAAAATATGCAGATTAAAATAGCCTCTATATGTGGACAAAGGACAATCCCGGCTGTAACAATTTATCATGACCCAATTGTCCACACACACAGAAGCAAACTAACTCATACATTTAAAATGATCAAAATAGATATAAACATAGTTAAAATGGAAAAAATTATAATTAAAGAACGACCACCCATAACACTAAACTTTCAGAAAGGAGAAGATGGAGAAAAAAGATAAGGTAAATAACCTAGACAAAGCTAGTGGGGGAACCTATCACCTTCACAGGAAACAAAAACTCAGAGATTATGGACACATGGGCACACCCTAGTGGCAAAAAATATTGAAAAAAGAAGTCAAAAATTGTAAATGAAACAATTAAGGTCACAAAGTCAATGTTCATTACTTGTGGGTGAAAAAAAAATCAATTTAGATTCACTTCTACTTAATTTATAAATCTTATCACTAACCCCCCCAATGGGGCTTATATTTTTTTGATCGCCCCCCAATTTTAATACTGAGGGATCTTTAGTATGGTATTGTGCAAAATGTCTTGAGACACAGTGTTTGCTGAAACCTTTGTATATTTTCTGAATATATTCATGTTTGACACAAGTTCTGAATATATTCATGTAGCCTCTTCCACATAGGTAGTTTTGTTCTCCCTACATATTGCATTAGACAGGGACATTGGAGAACACATACTACACCTTCTGTCCTACATTAAATAAAGTCCTTGATGGCTTTCTCTTTCTCAGTGACACTGGAGGCAAACGTATCACCCCTTTGGCCATTAAACTTGGTATTTTTGCAAGTATAACACCTCTTACATGGGAAGAAACCTTTTCCCTGAAAAAAACTAAAATTGTTAGACAGCCTGGGGGGGGGGGGGGGGTCTGTGGGTGTTTTTCAATACGTACATTTTGGGCGTTCTGGTAGAATTGTACGCAATTGTGGGTCCGCTCTTAAGATGGACCAGTGCTTCCTAAAAACTGCTTATGTTGTACATTATAATTCAGTGTGATGGGTAAATTATCTGTAGTTCTTTTATTCCTAGGTTTGTCTTCAATGAGATCTTTTCTTTCTACGCTGGATACATTTCAAATGCTATCATTTATTCTATTACCAATCAATTGGGCCTGCTCATTAAAATCATCCTCCTTACTACAATTCCTTGGAAGTCTAATAAATTGTCCTTTGGGTATGTTTATAAGCCAGGGATCATAGTGGCAACTGTATACGTAACAAAATGTCTTAGTAACTATTTCATGGTTCTCTATCTCCAAAACCAAATCAAGAAAATGAATGTTTTTTTTCATGGTATTCAAGTGACAAGTTGATATTTTTCTGATTGCTATTCAGCCGTTGGAAATCTGACAGACTTGTCACTTCCCTAGTCCATAATACTATGAGGTCATCAATATACCTTTTGTATAATAAAAGCTCCTTTGGGAGGTTTCTAAACACACTTTCCTCTTCCCATTTTGCCATGAAAAGATTGGAATCATTGGGCGCATATTTAGCGCCCATCACAATACCCTTGATCTGTTTATAGTAATCCGAATTGTGCCAAAAATATTTATGATGTAAACCATTTTCGAGGCATTTAAGTATAAAAGATTTTTGTTTGGACACCAACTCACTAAAGGTATCTAAAGCCCATTTCAATGCTCCTATAGCCTCATCATGAATAATAATCGTGTAATCAGATGATACATCGGCATTCCTGTTATTATACCAGTTATTGTTGCCATTGTTGTTCCAATAATGATTCCCATAATTGTTCTTACCATAATTATTTCCATAGTTGTTTCAATGGGGTCTCCGTGGAGATTTCAAACCAGGGTTTCTGAGCCCCTATTTTGCCACCAGGGTGTAGGTGTTCTTGGTTCTTGGAGTTCTCCCCCTAGGTTTATGTCTAGGGGGAGGGGCAGGCATTCTATAGCCTTGATCTCTTTGAGAGGAGCACATTTTTTGATTTTTTTGGACTTTTGTTTTTCCTCTATTTTTTATTAATATAAATGTATGGTTACACCATTCTACTTGCATGTCTAATTTTTTGAGTGGTCTATTGCACAACTGATTTTTACATTGGATTAATTGTTTAAGGCACAAAGAGGGATTCTAATAAACAAGCGCATTGTTTTTTTATTGTTGTATCTTAGTGTTGAAGGTCACTATTGCAATGGTTGATGCTGTTCTATCCCTTTCTTTTTTTCTGTCGTTTGATTATTAATACAGATACTAGGGTTGCCCCTATCACATCTTCACATAGCAGCACATAAGTATTTACATTTAGGAAATTTTTATCTTCATGAAACTACTATTTAGGTAATTTTGATATGGGGCAATGGAAAAACATCAACAGTACTACTGCATGTGGAAGTGGCCCTTAGTGACCTCAACATTTTCTTTCTGCTGGTGACATTAAAGTGTCCTGTCTGTTTGTCAGAACATCCTGTTCTAGTGGTATCTTGGATTAGACCTGCTGTAGAGATGTCTACTTATCTCCTGTCTTCATGACAGTGCTCACTGCTTATGGAAACGAAGAAAGCCAAGGCATAGACAAAAAAACAATTATTGTTTTAGTAAAGTGAAGGACCTCTGTATACTTTTATTGATTTTCCTGTAAGGAAAGATTTCTTTACCCTCTGTGCCAGTAAGCACTGTCATCAGAACACCAAGTTCTCGTAAGTTTCTCCAGTTAGAATAAAACCTGACAGAGTTACTAACCTTTTGCCTCTCTATTAAAAATTGTCTATGCTCGACAAAAATTTTAAAGCCCAACTTCAGCCTTAACTTTTTCTTTGTTTTGAATGGTTGTATATGGAATAAAATCTTATGCCTAGTTTTTAATAATGCTCTTGACCCTGTTAGGGGCATTTCAACACAGTCCCTGTGCCTATGACAGCAAGACAAGAAATGAGAGAACCATTTCTCATTGGGATAAGAAGATTCAGACAGTGATTCATTTGACAGAGGTTTCTAGCCCCTTTCTGGTTTACTGAAAAAAAAACAAAGAAGTTTGTTGCAGTGTGCCTCCTAACTATTTATATTTCCCATTGCTTCATGTCTTGACAGGAAATGTCTTCAGTGGACTACACAGGCTACACACGAGGTCAGGGGTTCAATCTCTACCCAACTCAAAAGAAAGTAGATCACTGAAAAGGGCAATGGCTTATCTCAAAGCAGAAACATCTTATCATAAATATAGATTTAATTTACCTCCAGGGACCTCTTTTAAACTGGAATGTCCCTGGCTACATTTCATTGTCATTTAACTAGCTATGTTTGTGTTATCTGTGTTAGTTGGTTTTGTAGGGTTTGTCCTAAGCTAAGGACATTAATTGTTTCTACCTGTCGCTGTTGAGTGTTTGACAGTAGCTAGAAGGAAAAATTTCAACGTATTGGATTAGGAAAATGTATTCTACTTTGGCCAGTCACTATCTAGGAAGAGGATACATATTTAAAGCAACCTTTTAGAAGAGTCCCTGCCACTCCCAAGTTTCTGCCTGGGAATTATGTCCATCAGTTAGTGCCAGTTTTTCACCCCGGGAATGTGTACGTTAGATAGGACTGGAACTAAACATTCTGCCCACCTTAGAATGCCGATTGCCTCCATAGCTGCCAAGACACTTCTTGTGCCCCTCTGGTGATTGACATAAGCCACGGCCATGGCTTTTTTCGATTGAAAGTGAACTGGACAAGACATTGATTGGTAGTCTGACTTTTCCAGTGTCCAGACCCCCTGAGTAGAATTTTTGCAAAGAATGCCTCCCCACCCAGACAGGCTGGCATCCATGGCAACCACTGTCCAATACAAGGGGAGGAAGGATTTGCCCACCTGAAGCGCAGGAGAATGAAGCCACCATATCAGAGACTCTTTTGTTCCCCAGCTCAGCTGGATCCGATTGTCCAGAGACTGTGGATTCTTGTCCTATTTGCCCAGAATCTCCCTTTGCAGGGACCTCGTATGGCACAGTGCAAATGGAACCGCCTCAAAGGTAGACACCACCAGGCCCAGCATCCCCATGCAAATCCGGAGTGATGACCATCTGCTGGACAGCAGGAGATGAATTGCAGCCTGCAGTTTCTGGAGTTTGTCCAGAGGAAGGAGCATTCTGGCTAAGGCAGAGTCCAGAGTCAGACCCAAATAGTCCAGCTTTGCGGACTGAATCAGAGCAGACTTCTGAAAATTCAGAATCCAGCCGATCCCCCGTTGGCGTAACAATGCTAGCACTGGGGCTAACACTTTCGTGAGAACCCAAGGAGCGGAGGCAAGACCAAAAGGTAACGCTACAAACTGATAATGCTCCTCTCCCCTGGCAAAGTGGAGGAATCGTTGGTGACTTGCACATATTGGAATCTGAAGGTAAGTGTCCTTGATATCGACAGAGGCAAGAAAATCCCCCTGATGAAGGGATTTCACCACCATTCGAATGGACTCCATTCTGAACTACTGTACCCGCACAAAGCAGTTCAGCGTCTTAAGGTCCAGAATTGGTCAAACCTTGCCTTCCTTTCTGAGAACTGTAAACAGGTAAGAATAAAACCACTGAAAACTTTTTGATGTTGGAACCGGGACAATCACCCCTTGAAGTAACAGGTCTTGCACCACCCCAAAAAGACCCTGTAAGCAGTCCGGGGACAGGAACAAGTAGGAAGAAAAGAACCTTACCGGAGAGTAATAACGAAACTCTATCTTGCAGCCGGACTGTATGGCTTTGTGGACCCACTTGTCTTGTACCAGGAAAGTCCATTGGTCCGGAAACCAGCGAAGACACCCTCCCACCCCTGATACAGGTGAGGGCGCACCTTCATGCTGAAGGAGCTTTGTCTGTGAGACCCTTAATGATGCCATCCAGGGTAGCTCTAAACAGGCAATCTCCATGAAAAGGAAGATCAGTCAAGGCCTTTTTTGAAGTGTGGTCCGCAGACCAGCATTTGAGCCAAAAAAAAAGCTGAAGGACCACTGCTGAAACATAGACCCTAGTGACTAGGGGAGCCATATCCAGCAAAGGCAAGGGGGAGCTGCTCCCCTCCAGGTCACGGAGCAAAAGCTCAGCCCACTCGGTCAGAGTTTGGGACGACAGTGCAATTACTAAATACCGGCCTCAATGGGCACCAGCCAGGGTGTACATTACATAGTTACATAGTTAGTGAGGTTGAAAAAAGACATCAGTCCATCCAGTTCAACCTATGATGTGTGTGTGTGTGTTTGCTGTTAACCGTACATTGTATACCCCTGTATGTTGTGGTCTTTAAGGTGCCCATCTAATAGTTTTTTGAAACTATCAATGCTCCCTACTGATACGACTGCTTGTGGAAGAGAATTCCACATCCTTACCGCTCTTACAGTGAAGAACCCCCTGCGTATTTTAAGGTTAAACCGCCTTTCCTCTAGTTTTAGTGAGTGGCCACGTGTCTTATTGTATTCCCTTTCTCTGAATAGGTTTTTCCATATGCTAGGGTTGCCAGTACAGTATTTGTACATTGATATCATATCCCCCCTCAATCGTCTCTTCTCCAGAGAGAATAGGTTCAGTGCTTGTAGACTTTCCTCATAGCTGAGGTCCTCCATTCCCCTAATTATTTTTGTTGCCCTTCTCTGGACTTTCTCCAGTTCCAGCACATCCTTCCTGAGGACCGGTGCCCAGAACTGGACAGCATACTCCAGAAGTGGCCGGACCAGAGTCTTGTAGAGTGGGAGAATGCATGCCACTGCCAAGCCTGTTGTCTACCAGTACCCCCAGGTCCTTTTCCATCCTAGACTCACCCAGAGGTTCCCCCCCTAATGAGTAGCTTGCTTTCTGGTTTCTGGCACCCAAGTGCATTACTTTACATTTTTCAACATTAAACCTCATCTGCCATGTAGTTGCCCACCTCATAATTTTTTTCAGGACCGCTTGTAAGGTTTCCACATCCTGCCCAGAAGATATTGGCATGCTTAGTTTAGTATCATCCGCAAATACTGAGATTTTACTCGATAGCCCCTAAAAATTAAACAGGATTGGCCCCAGGACAGATTCCTGGGGGACCCCGCTTTCCACACCCGCCCAATCTGGGTACTCCCCATTAATCACCACCCTTTGCAACCTCCCCTGGAGCCAGTTCTCTATCCAGGTACTCACCTTATGGTCCATACCTACTTTCCTTAGTTTGAACAGTAAGCGTTTGTGGGGAACGGTGTCAAAGGCCTTTGCAAAGTCCAGATACACCACATCCACAGGCTTACCTTTATCTAGGTGGCAGCTCACTTCATCATAGAAGGTTAATAGATTGGTTTGGCAAGAATGATTTTTCATGAATCCATGCTGATTACTACTAATAATACCGTTTTCATTACTAAAGTCTTGTATGTGGTCCCTTAACATCCCCTCAAAAATCTTGCAGACTACTGATGTTAGGCTGACCGGCCTATAGATACCCGGGACATATCTCGGCCCGTTTTTAAATATTGGTACCACGTTGGTTTTTTTCCAATCAGCTGGCACCATACCCGTCTGTAAACTATCCTTAAAGATCAAGAATAATGGTCTGGCAATCACCTGGCTGAGCTCCTCGGGTGCAAGCCATCCGGTCCCGGTGATTTATTTATTTTAAGTTTCTCTAGTTTAGTTCTAAGTCTATCTTCTGTTAGCCATGGCGGTATTGTTTAGTTTGGCCTTCAAGCTGGGTTAGTGTAGCCCCCTAATACTTTTGTGAAGACTGAAGAGAAGAAATTATTTAACACTACCGCCTTTTCCCTGTCCTCTGTGGCCAAAACTCCCTTATCGTCTTTTATGGGGCCAATGTGTTCTGGCCTCGCTTTCTTACTGTTTATATACTTAAAGAATTTTTTGGGGTTCTTTTTACTCTCTTCCGCTATATGTCTCTCGTGTTCTATTTTAGCCGCCCTGATTTCATCTTTATATTTCTTATTACACTGTTTGTAATGCTTGAATGCTGCCAATGACCCCTCAGTCTTGTATTTTTTGAAGGCCTTTCCTTTAGCATTAATATGCATTTTAATGTTGGAGTTTAGCCACCCAGGGTTTAGTTTTGCTCTTTTAAATTTATTTCCCTTTGGAATGCACTGGTCAATCCCTTTGTTAAGTATGCTCTTGAAGCACTCCCATTTTTCCTCCGTGTTCTTTGTTCCCAGGGTTCTATCCCATTTGATATTTTCTAGCAGAGAGCGCAGTTTTGGGAAATTGGCTCTTTTGAAATTCAGTGTCCTTATATTACCCTTGTGTTTCCTATTACTATAATTAATACTGAAACTAATTGTTTCCTAAGTTGCCCCATATTTCTATATCCGTGAGCAGGTCTGTATTGTTGGTAATCAGTAGGTCAAGTACCGCATTGTTTCTTGTCGGTGCATTCACCATCTGACCCATGAAATTGTCCTGCAAAACATTTAGGAACTGCCACGCCTTTGCTGAATGCGCGGTTCCTTCTGCCCAGTCTATATCTGGATAATTAAAGCCCCCCATTATAATGACATTTCCCATCCTTGCTGCCAATCCTATCTGTAAAAGGAGGTCCGCCTCCCCCTCCTCCCTCTGGTTGGGGGTCCTATAGCATATGCCCAAAATTACCTTCCCCACAGTGCCTTCCCTTTGAAGTTCTACCCATAGGGATTCTGCCTCGTCCATAGCTCCATTATTAATATCATCCCTCATATTTACCTGTACACTGTTCTTAATATACAGACATACCCCTCCCCCTTTTTTACCTTCTCTATCCCTGCGATAAAGGGAATACCCCTGAATGGTCACCATCCAGTCATGAGAGCTGTCAAACCAAGTCTCAGTTATCCCCACAAAATCTAAGTCCTCCTCAAACATCAGTAGCTCCAGCTCTCCCATCTTGTTAGCCAGGCTTCTGGCATTGGTATACAAACCTCATAATTTTGACCGGTTACATATATCCTCATTTGATGTTTTTAGGCTACTCTCTTGATTTTTCCCCATACCCACCCTGGGTTTAGGAGCTCCGAACACCCTACCGCTAATGCCCCCATTTCTGCCCTCTGAATCTTGCTTTCCACTGGCTAATTCTACATCTGTACCCTCTTTGGAAGTATACATATTGTGGAACACTGCCTCCGCCTTCCTGTCAACCAGGTCCTTAAAGGTCGAGGACTTTTCAACCGTAATCATGGTGGCTTTGTTCAATCTGGAGACCGGAGGATCCACCACTTGTGGAACAGTCCACTTCTTAAGAAGGGACTCCTGATAGGGGTACCGCATAGCTGATTCCTCAAGGACCACAAGGTGACGTTTTGCTCATTCCCACTCTTTAGCGATAATTCTGTCAAAATAGGAGGGGAAAGGAAACACCTTTGTCGCTCTTGATGGCTTGTGAGTGCCAAAGGGAACCTGCGTCTTCATCGTAGCTTCAGTTGCGTCCTCCATTTTTAAGGTCTCATGCACAGATTTATTCAGTGCATCCACCAGCGCCTTTTCGAGCGCGGCTACAGGAGTGGAGAAATCATCCTCACTATCTGAGAACTCAGGGTGCATGGTCACAGACCCCATAGAGTGACCCAAATCCGCAGTGGCCAAATCAGATTCAGGATCTTAGGAGACAGATGAGGAAGGGGAAGGTGAGGGGGTGCTTTTTGCTAGCTGGGACACAACTCCACCCAGAACACAAAGGACTCCAGGGCCCTGCAGCCTCTAAGAGGGGATCAGATGGGGAAATGTGCTCCAAAGACTCTGAGTCAATAGGCAACCACACAAAAAAAGGTGTAAAAACAATGCGAAGGGACACCCCACTGCTCCGGCAGCATCACTCGGTCGCCAGTAACAGAACACCTAATCGATCCCAAGCAGAGAGGGAACGGACCGCACTAGACTCACCACCCAGCAGAAACAGGCACCTGCAGCCACCAGGATAATCTGCACTCCACGTGCGGCGATCAGGAAGTAAAAAGATCCAGGAGTCAACACCAGGGAATAAGGAGAGAATCCCACCACAGAAATTGCGGCCCATAGGGCGCTGTCATGGCCACCGCTATTTTCAATGGCAAATCACTGCAAAATGGCCGCCGGTCTACAAAAACATGGCCTCCGTGCATTGAGCACACAGGCTACCAGAAAATGGAGGCCATGCGTGGCACCACAAGGCACCAGGTACCCCAGAGGGATCCCTAGGCCTGATAAAAATGGCACAGGCAGGAAAAGGGGCCCAGGCAGGAGTCCCCAGATGGTACAGCCCCCCCACAGCCAATCGCCCGGTCACCGGTGGCGCACCCCCCCCGCCCCCATCACCAGAACAGCACCCTGACCCCACTGTGGACCAGGCCATTCCCCCAGCATCAGTGAAGGAGGGGGGGCAGATGGGAGATGAGATGGCCCACAGGGACCACTAGACCAATGAGGGGGGTGCCTAACGGGAAGGAGGGGAACCCAGGGATCTCACCGTCCCATAGAGGGGCCCACAACCATGCCAAAACCCTCCAGTGGGAGAGGGGGGACAGTTATTTACCATACCAAGAACCAGGCAGGCTCCCCTCCAGACAAAACCTCCTCTCCATCGAAATTGGGGCCATGGGCCAGGAGGAACGCTAACTCACAGGCCAGCTCCCGTCCAGTGGGGCTATGTTGCGGCTGACCTAACGCGGAGCTAAGGTCTGCCCGCGTTCATTGGCCAGACTGCGGTGACCAGTGGCAGTTGATTGTAGATCTCACAGGAAAAAAACCAGGAGAAAAAAATCTATCTAAAAAAGAAAGAATTGCCAGGACCAGAGATCATAGCAAGGAACTAGGTCTTTACTCCTGACTTGTGATGAGCATTAGAACACCGCAAACAGGGGAAAAGTTTGTTCAAACAAACGAACTCCATTGAAGTCTATGGGACTCGAACGTCAAAAATCAAATGTTCCCATTTTGAAGGCCAAATGCAAGTTATTGCCCAAAAAAAGCGTATGGGGGTCTGGGTACTGACCTGGGGAACATGTAGCAGTGCAAAAACATTTTTTAAAAACAATCGTTTTTAAAGGAGCAGTGATTTACTGATTTTAATGAGGCTTAAAGTGAAACTATAAAAATTCCTTCAAATATCGTGCCTGGGGGGGGTCCCCTTAATGTGCCTGTAAAGTAGCGCATCTGTATGATGTGTGTAGCCTGCTGCAGCAATACTAACATTTCTAAAGGAAAAAAAATTCATATACAAATACACATACAAATTTGAAATCGCATGCATTTGTCATACAGGTGCAGAAAAATTGGGCCTTGATTGTTGGTGGTGCCTTAACACTGCAACCCCTCGCAGTTACTCTTGCTGGGCGCAGGAACAGGCCCTACTGGTAAAAATTCAATACAAATTTTGAAATTGCATGTACTTGTCATACAGGTGCAGAGAAATTGGGCCTTAATTGTTGGTGGTGCCTAAACACCGCAACCCCTCGCAGTTACTCTTGCTGGTCGCAGGAACGGGCCCTGCTGCTAAAAATTCCATACAAATTTGAAATCGCCTGTACTTGTCATACAGGTGCAGAAAAATTGGGCCTTGGTTGTTGGTGTTGCCTGAACACCGCAGCCCATCGCAGTTACTCTTGCCGGGCGCAGGAACGGGCCCTGCTGGTACAAATTTCATACCAATTTGAAATTGGCAAAGATCAAGTGTTGTATGTGTTCTTATCAGTGATAGAGTGGGGGCACTGTGCTGTCATCTGACCTAGCCAAGGTTGGGTGTCTGTCGGCTATGTAAACCTGCTGGAGTGATGGGACCTGGAAGGTTAATATCGGCAGGAACTGAAACTGAAATTGGGCCTTTGGTGTTGGTGGTGCCTGAACGCCGAAACCCCTCACAGTTACTCTTGCTGGGTGCAGGAACTTGACCTGCTGGTAAGAATTCCATACAAATTTGAAATCACATGTACTTGTCATACAGGTGCCAAAAATTGGACCTTTGCTGTTGGTGGTGTCTGAACACCGTAACCCCTCACAGTTACTCTTTCTGGGTGCAGGAACGGGACCTGCTGGTAAGAATTCCATACAAAGTTGAAATCACATGTACTTGTCATACAGGTGCCAAAAATTGGACATTTGCTGTTGGTGGTGCCTGAACACCATAACCCCTCACAGTTACTCTTGCTGGGCGCAGGAACAGGGCATGCTGGTAAGAATTTCATACAAATTTGAAATCGCATTTACTTGTCATACAGGTGCCCAAAAATTGGGCCTTTGGTGTTGGTGGTGCCTGAACACGGTAACGCCTCACAGTTACTCTTGCTGGGAGCAGGGCACAGGGACAGGGCCTGCTGTTAAAATTTAAAAAAAAATTACATTTAAAATACAAAATTTAAATTGTATGCACCTGTCATACAAGTGAAGAAAAATTAGGCCTTGGGGGTTGGTGGTGACCTAAACCAAAAACATTGTTGAAAGCTAGCAGAATCAAGGTTGAGGAATAGGATAGGCAGCATATGCAGTCTTCAAGGGATTGCAGACCTCTAGCAAATTCAATCAGTTACATTAACATCAGGGGCTTGATAGTTGCTGTTGATCCAGGACTGACTCATTTTGATAAAAGTCAGCTGGTCAACAGAGTCTGTGGACAGACGCACTCTTTTGTCCATCACAAAACCTCCAGCAGCACTGAACGTCCATTCGGAGAGCATGCTGGAAGCAGGACAGGCCAGTAGCTCCATTGGATATTGAGCACAATCTGCCCAATGGTCTATCCTCAAGACCCAGTAACCCAGTGGATGCTCAGTTGGAAAGGTCTCCAAGTCTGCTCTTGCCCCTAGATAATCATGCACCATATGATGGAGACGCTGCTGATGGTTGCTTAATCCTAACAGCCCTGGGTGCTGCTGAGGACTGAAGAACTGTTTCAAGGCATTGGTCAGCTGGCCACCTTCTCCACCGCTCCTCCTTTGGCTGAACGATGCCTCAGAAACATGTGAAGGGAATGTTAATTTTTTTTTAAGGCCTCCTCAAGATGTTTCATTCTCTGCTCCCTCTGCGAAGGCAGGATGAGCTCTGCAACTTTACTCTTGTAACGTGGATCAAGAAGGGCTGCCAACCAGTAATTATCCCTCTCCTTGATACCAGGAATCCCCGGGTCCTTTTGCAGGCTTTGCAGAATCAGGGAGCCCATGCAACGTAAGTTGGAGGAGGCATGAGCTTCTGAGTCCTTTATGTCACTAAGGATGACATTGTCAGGAGCAACCTCTCCCCAACCAAGTACAACTCCTGGGGTTTCTGGGGAATCAAAACCATCCCTTGAAGACTGCTGTATGCTATCCTCTAAATCCATGCTGCCACAATCCTCCTCACCCTCCTTTTCCTCTTCCTCTTCCTCTTCCTCTTCCTCCTGTGTGTTTTGTGTCCCTGCAGGCATGATATCTGCATAAAGGGGGCCTTGTGAGGAAAGGAAGTCCTCCTCTTCCTCCCGCTGTTCTGCCTCAAGTGCCCTGTCCATGATTCCATGAAGTATGTGCTCCAGCAGGTAAACTAGAGAGATATTGTCACTGATGCATGCATCGTCCTGGCTCACAATCCTTGTGGCCTCCTCAAATGGTGACAGGATGGCGCATGCATCATTTATCAAAAGCCACTGGTGTGGCGAAAAAAAGCCAAGCTCCCCTGAGCCTGTCCTTGTGCCATCCTCACACAGGTACTCATTGATGGCCCTCTGCTGTGTGTGCAGCCTCTGCAGCATTGCCAATGTTGAGTTCCACCTGGTGGGCATGTCACAAATGAGGCGGTTGGTGGGCAGGTTGAATTCCCATTGAATGTCAGATAAGCGAGCACTGGCATTGTATGAACGCCGGAAATGGCTACAGACTTTTCTGGCCTGCTTCAGGAGATCTTGTAAGCCCGGGTATCTGCTCAAGAAATGCTGCACCACCAGATTCAGGACATGTGCTAAGCATAGAACATGTGTCAGGTGTCCCTGTTGGAGGGCGGAGAGAAGGTTGGTGCCATTGTCCCATACGATCATTCCTGGCTCAAGCTGTCGTGGCATCAACCATCTCTGAGCCTGCCCCTGCAGAGCTGACAGAATCTCTCCCCCAGTGTGACTCCTATACCCTAGACAGATCAACTGAAGCACTGCATGGCATATTTTAGCCTGACTGCTTGCATAGTCCCTTGAACGCTTAGGGAGCACTGCTACTTCAGAGGACAATTGAGCAGAAGAGGACATGGAGAAAGAAGAAGAGGAGGAGGTGGTGTAGTAGTCAGATGTGGCAGAACCAGCACCAGCTTTTTGGAGGCATGGTGGCAAAACAAGCTGCCACACTGAACCCTGTAATGCATCCTTCCCAGCTGCCAGCAGATTTACCCAGTGTCCCTGTCCATGCCTGCTGCCTGTAATGTGAACCTTCCTGCTGACTGCTTTGTCCAACGAGACCAAAACACTACCTTCCACATGACAATAGAGTGCCAAAATGGCCTTATGCGAAAAGAAATGTCTTTTTGGTACCTGCCACTGTGGCACAGCACATTTCACAAATTCGTGAAAGGGAGCAGAGTCTACCAGATGAAAAGGCAGCAATTGTAGTGCTAGCAATTTGGCCAAGCTAGCATTAAGATGCTGAGCATGTGGATGGCTGGGACAGTATTTATTTCTACGGTTCAGCAACTAGTGTAGTGAAATTTGCCTGCTGCTCAAATCAAGCGGTGGTGTACTGCTAGCAGATTGGGTGCAAGTCTCTGTGGCACTCATTGCTATACCATTATTCCTCTCAATGCAGGTTTTTGATAAGACATGAGGTATAGTAGGGTTAGAGAACCCAGATGAGGAGCAAGGTGAAGTCTGCTTGTTTTTATCTTCTGGCTCTTTCAGGTGCTGTTGCCAAAGGACTGCATGGCAGGTCATCATATGTCTTGTCAAGCATGTGGTGCCTAAATGGCTGGTGTACTGGCCACGCTTGATCCACTTCAGACAGATGTTGCAAACAGCAACGCTGCAGTCTACTGCACGTGTGCTGAAAAAAGCCCACACTAATGAACTTTCGGAAGTCTGCGGGGAGTCTGCAGCCCCCTGCACCTGTGGAGCTCTGTGATGTGATGCAATAGGTTGGCTACTCCTATGGCAGACCCTGGAGCACATCCTGCCTCGTTGGAGTTGTGCCTCCTCCTCCTTCTCCCCCTCACTTTACTCCTCTATCCTGTCAGGCACCCAAGTACAGTCAGTGACCTCATCATCCCCTCCCTCCTCATCACTGGAGCAAACTTGGCAGTATGCTGCAGCTGTGGCAAAATGACTGCCAGTTTCTTGTCCATCATTGTCACCCCCTATCTCTAGGCTCACTTTATTCCCTTCATCAACCTGGGAACCAACATCACAGCATTCAAATTGCTGTGTATCCTCCAGCAGCATGTCACTGAAACTATGATCGAATAGTTCAGGTGACTCCTCCAAGCATGATGATGGGGCGACAGAAGGAGTAGCTGTAGAGAAGGAGCCTGTGGAACGGGCCGCTTTGGCAGCTGCGGTGGAAGGCAAACTAGTATGAGCATGGGTGTCAGAGGATGAGGACGGCTTATTTATCCACTCCACCAACTCTTTCACATGTTGTGGCTGAATAACATGGCCAGCACCGGAAAAAAAGGATGGGCATGCCGCGCCTGCAGTGGATGCACCATGTCTGTGACCACCACTTTTCACTGTGGACACAGAGGCTGCTTGCCCTCTTTTCATGGCCTGTGAGAGTCTGCCTCTCCTTGTCGGCCTTTCAAACATGATGTGGATTTTGGGGGGTTTATTACTGGTTGACCAATATATAATCTATATATAATGCACTGCTGATAGGTAATGAACTGACTGATAGATACTGAATGGCCTGATCTATACTCAAGTGGCCTATATATATATATATGTAGATATCAATATATGGTTTATACTGAAACGACTGATAGATACTAAATGGCCTAATATATACTCAAGTGGTCTATATACATTAGATATCAATGTATGCTCAGTGTCCCATATATATATATATATATTATAAAGGTATGCTCTATACTGAACTGACCAATAGATACTCAATTGGCCTATAAATATATAGAGATCAATGTATGCTCTATACTGAACTGATAGATAGATACTCAATGGCCTAATATATACTCAATTGTACTATATAAATATACTGTATAGAGAGATCAATGTATGCTCTATACTGAACTGACCGATAGATACTCAATGGTCTAATATATGCTCAATTGTCCTATATATATATTGTGGCTCCACAGGACTGAGTGCAAAACCGTTAAAACTTAAACAAAAAGGCTTTTATTCAGCACATAAAACAAAATAAGGCTTCCAGCAGCACACCAGCACAAAAATACAAAATAAAGTCCGCTTATCTTCAGCACAAAGTAAAAGCAAAACACATACAGTTTGTAGATGGATCTTCGCCCCCAAGGTTTAACAGTCCTTATTAAGTCGTGTTTTCAACTGTATGACAGAGGTAGAGACCCGTTCCCACCCAAATATCACTTCAGGGTCTCTGAAATCCCGGGTCCCAAATATCTCTCTATTAACCCAGAGAGCTGCGAGTCAGTCCTCTCCTGTTTCAGGCTATTCCTGGGAATTCCTCACCTGTCCTGGGTGACCCCCCTGAGTACTGCCACACTTCCCTTAAAGGGCCCATAACTAGAGTTGAGCGAACACCTGGATGTCCGGGTTCGGCGGGTCCAGCTTAACCCAAACTTTATCCCGATCCCGAACCCCATTGAAGTCAATGGTGACCCGAACTTTTGAGCGTAAAATGGCTCTAAAACAAACATGGAAAGGGCTAGAGGGCTGCAAATGACAGCAAAATCATCTTAAGAGCATGGCAAGGGCTCTGCAAACAAATTTGGATAGGGAAATAACTTAAAATAACATAAAATACATAAAATTAAAAATAATCATCTTGATCTAGGAGGACGAGGCCTATATGGAGTAGGAGGTTGAGGTGGCAGTGGATGTGGCGGTGTAGGTGGAAGTGGAGGAGGAGGACGAGATAGCCAACACTGGTTTTGGTTTTTAATTACATTTTTTTTAAAATTAGGGTACACCCCAAATGAGTAAGAAAGATCAAATGCAACAATGGCTGGGTAAGGCTGGTATACATGTCTATTCTGCACAAGGTACGGACAAGTCCTGTGGGATCCAGTCCTGGTTAATTTTAATGAATGTGAGCTTGTCCACATTGGCTTTGGACAGGCGGCTGCGCTTGACTGTTATAACGCCCCCAGCCATGCTAAATACCCGTTCAGATAATGCACTGGCTGCAGGGCAGGCAAGCACCTCCAAGGCATAAAGGGCATGTGCCCAATTTAGAGACCCAGAAGTTGAAGGGGGCAGACCCGTCATTCAGTACGTGTATAGTGCGTAAGGAACGGTAAGGAACTATATATGGTGTATGGTAAGGAACGGTGATGGCGACGGGGGGGGGTTCCCCTTCTGGGTGGAGTCTGGCCTTGGAAAAGGTATGTGTCCCTGGTTGTGGGCTGGGCTCTCCCAAAGCTGTATAAGTTCTGAGGCCTTCTGGTAGGGACAGGGCTGCACTGGTCTTGGCAGGGACCGGTATTCTGAAAAGCCTGTGGTGTATGTGCCCCTGGAGTGGCAGTCCAGGGGTGCCATAATTCACGGTGGATGGCAACACTATGAGTATGGCACCAAGGACACTGCACTTCCTACACACGTTTTTCACACCTGCCTCTATTTATTCCTGGGCGAAGGGCCTGCCATAGTATTGCAACGTGGCACTAACCTTGCACTTCTCCACTATCCCTTTCCCCACTTTTATGTGTTGTGTGTCTCCCGTTTGGGTTTTTTATTGTGGCGGTACACTTTATTTTGCACAGCGTGATTAGTAGGGTTTAGGTCCTTGGGCCTGTCCCTAAAAGTCTTGGGAGGGGGTGGATATGGCCTTCTGGCTTGGTTCGCCCTCTCTATCATGGGGTCTCTCTGCGGGAGAGCCCCACCTAGTACTTGGGGTGGTCTGTTTCAGCAGACCTCCTAAAGAACGGGGCTGCCTCTCTGCCACACCAGAACTGGCCTTGTTGTCTCTGGTGCCTGGTTCCTTCCGCTCAATTAAGAGAGATGTTCTCAGGTTCTTCTTGGCAGCTGTCAGGGCTGTGATCCCCAGACATTGGAAAACCACCCATATACCCACTAGGTTGGAGTGGACCCTGGAGTTGGATGCGATTAGAGACATGGAAAATCTGTTCACACAGGGAGGGGGGCAAGGAGGAGCGATTCTCCGCCACATGGATGTCCTGGGACATGTTCCGGTGTTCGGATGCCTTCAAGTCCTGGATTGATGCCACAGTGTTACCTGGTGCCGGTGGAACATAGTGGGATGTATGCAGCACACCCCCCCTCTCTGATCTCTCTTCCCTACCTGTGCTTGCTGGTCCTTCCTCGCCTCTCTTTCTGCTTCTGCAGCCCCTTGCTTTCCTTTTTCTCTGTCCTTACAGATATGTCATTGACTATGACTGTGGTCTTTCCTATGTTTTCGCATATTGCTCTTCCACATTACCCGGCATAGTGCCTTGTTATGGTTCTCTGACCTCAATACTTGATTGCTTTTCTAATTTAGATACCTGCTGTAGTGAGTTCTATCAATGTTGTTTTTTTTTTTCTGCTATAGCTGACAGGTACCCTCCTGAGATATGACCGGCTCTCCTGTGCCGCTTCTCTCCGTTTGGGTCCATGTGGGCCTGGAGGTTTTTTTTTTTTTTCATGAGATGCGCTATTGTTGCGGATTACTAATGTATGCTGTGACTGCCTTATCTGTTTGTACTCTTTATTCTTGCTCTCTGCTCTGTAAAACAAAAGTTTGTGCTTTCTTTATTTTCCAATAAACAAAGATTGAACTAAGAACGGGGCTGCATAGTCTCGGCCAGGTTAGCCAGTGTAAGTACCCCAGTCCCTGTCAGGAGCCTTGCGCCCCGGGGGATCAGGGTAAGGGACCATGTGTACACCCTGTGCACTTTTTGTGTTTCACTTTTTTGGTGTGCACTTTTTTATGCAGCCACCGGGTGATAGTCTGAGTGTGTTCACACACCACAGGCTTAAAAAGAAAAAAAACAGCTGGTGGTCCTGGTTGTTGTGGCGTGCTGACAAAGCTTTTCCACATTTCATATATGCTAACCATGCCTTCTGAGGTGCTGGGGTGCCCTGGCTGCGTTGGCGACCTCCTCCTCCTCTGCCTTCGCCTTGTGCTTCCACTGTGCCCCCGCTGTCAGGTGGGAATGCCACCAGCATTACTTCTCGACCTTCTGGCTAAGATCAAGTGTAGTATCTGTTGTTATCAGTTATCTGGGTGCCACCCTGTTGTGAACATGGTTCCTCCTCCTCCATCTCCTCCTCCTCTTCATCCTCCACCTCGTCATCTTCCAGAACTGTGCCCTTGCTGGACAATTCTGTACCTGGCATTTGTGGGTGCAGGAACACACCCTCTGAGCCACTTGTGAATTACTGTCCTGAAAGCCTTGGAAATGATCACTGCTCCGGATGCGGAGGCGGTAGAGGATGAGGAAGCGGAGTAGGAGGAGTTAGCAACAGGAGGAAAACTGAAGCGCCCTGCAATCCTTGGTGGTGGAAGGAGATGCGCCAAACAAATTTAAAGGGTGTATCTCACACGTACAGATACAGACTAAGCCACAATTTAATATATTTCTGTCCCCTAAATGGGTGTTTATTGAAAAGCAAAATAGAACAACAGCATCTAAAAGGGTGTATCTCACACGTACAGATACAGACTAGGCTGCAATTTATTTTTTTCCCATAAATGGGTGTTTATTGAATAGCGGAATAGAACAACAGTATCCAAAGGGTGTATCTCACAGTAACATATGCAGACTAGGACGCAATTAAATTTTTTCCCCTAAATGGGTGTTTATTGAATAGCAGAATAGAACAACAGTATCCAAAGGGTGTATCTTACACATACAGATACAGACTAGGCCGCAATTTAATATATTTCTTTCCCCTACATGGGTGTTTATTGAATAGCAGAATAGAACAACAGTATCTAAAAGGGTGTATCTCACACAAACAGATGCAGACTAGGCCGCAATTTAATTTTTTCCCCCTAAATGGGTGTTTATTGAAGAGCAGAATAGAACAACAGCATCCAAAGGGTGTATCTTACAAGTACAGATACAGACTAGGCCGCAATTTAATATCTTTCTTTCCCCTACATGGGTATTTATCGAATAGCAGAATAGAACAACAGTATCCAAAGGGTGTATCTTACACATACAGATACAGACTAGGCCGCAATTTAATATCTTTCTTTCCCCTACATGGGGGTTTATTGAATAGCAGAATAGAACAACAGTATCCAAAGGGTGTATCTCACACGTACAGATACAGACTAGGCCGCAATTTAATATCTTTCTTCCCCTACATGGGTGTTTATTGAATAGCAGAATAGAACAACAGTATCTAAAAGGGTGTATCTCACACGTACAGATACAGACTAGGCCGCAATATAATATCTTTCTTTCCCCTACATGGGTGTTTATTGAATAGCAGAATAGAACAACAGTATCTAAAAGGGTGTATCTCACACGTACAGATGCAGAATAGGCCGCAATTAAATTTTTTTCCCCTAAATGGGTGTTTATTGAATAGCGGAATAGAACAACAGTATCCAACGGGTGTATCTCACAGTAACATATGCAGACTAGGCCGAATTTTTTTTTCTCCCTAAATGGGTGTTTATTGAATAGCGGAATAGAACAACAGATACAGACTAGGGCACAATTTAATATCTTTCTTTCCCCTACATGGGTGTTTATTGAATAGCAGAATAGAACAACAGTATCTAAAAGGGTGTATCTCACATGTACAGATGCCGACTAGGCCGCAATTTAATTTTTTCCCCCTAAATGGGTGTTTATTGAATAGCAGAATAGAACAACAGCATCCAAAGGGTGTATCTTACAAGTACAGATACAGACTAGGCCGCAACTTAATATCTTTCTTTCCCCTACATGGGTGTTTATTGAATAGCAAAATAGAACAACAGTATCCAACGGGTGTATCTCACAGTAACATACGCAGACTAGGACGCAATTTAATTTTTTTCCCCTAAATGGGTGTTTATTGAATAGCAGAATAGAACAACAGTATCCAAAGGGTGTATCTTACACGTACAGATACAGACTAGGCCGCAATTTAATATCTTTCTTCCCCCTACATGGGTGTTTATTGAATAGCAGAATAGAACAACAGTATCTAAAAGGGTGTATCTCACACGTACAGATGCAGACTAGGCCGCAATTTAATTTTTTCCCCTAAATGGGTGTTTATTGAATAGCAGAATAGAACAACAGCATCCAAAGGGTGTATCTTAGAAGTACAGATACAGACTAGGCCACAATTTAATATCTTTCTTTCCCCTATATGGATGTTTATTGAATAGCAGAATAGAACAACAGTATCCAAAGGGTGTATCTCACACGTACAGATACAGACTAGGCCGCAATTTAATATCTTTCTTTCCCCTACATGGGTGTTTATTGAATATCAGAATAGAACAACAGTATCTAAAAGGGTGTATCTCACACAAACAGATGCAGACTAGGCCGCAATTTAATTTTTTCCCCCTAAATGGGTGTTTATTGAATAGCGGAATAGAACAGTATCCAACGAATGTATCTCACAGTAACATATGCAGACTAAGCCGCAATTTCATTTTTTTTCCTTAAATGGGTTTTTATTAAAACGCGGAATAGAACAACAGTGTCCAACGGGTGTATCTCACAGTAAAATATGCAGACTAGGCCGCAATTTCCCCCCCTAAATGTGTGTTTATTGAATAGCGGAATAGAACAACAGTATCTAAAAGGGTGTATCTCACACGTACAGATACAGACTAGGCAGCAATTCAATATCTTTCTTTTCCCTACATGGGTGTTTATTGAATAGCAGAATAGAACAACAGTATCTAAAAGGGTGCATCTCACACGTACAGATACAGGCTAGGCCGCAATTTAATATCTTTATTTCCCCTAAATGGGTGTTTATTGAATAGCGGAATAGAACAACAGTATCTAAAAGGGTGTATCTCACACATACAGATACAGACTAGGCCACAATTTAATATCTTTCTTTCCCCTACATGGGTGTTTATTGAATAGCAGAATAGAACAACAGTATCTAAAAGGGTGTATCTCACACGTACAGATACAGACTAGGCCACAATTTAATATCTTTCTTTCCCCTACATGGGTGTTTATTGAATAGCAGAATAGAACAACAGTATCTAAAAGGGTGTATCTCACATGTACAGATACAGACTAGGCCACAATTTAATATCGTTCTTTCCCCTACATGGGTGTTTATTAAATAGCAGAATAGAACAACAGTATCTAAAAGGGTGTATCTCACACGTACAGATACAGACTAGGCCACATTTGAATATATTTCTTTCCCCTACATGGGTGTTTATTGAATAGCAGAATAGAGCAACAGTATCTAAAAGGGTGTATCTCCCATGTACAGATGCAGACTAGGCCGCAATTTATTTTTTCCCCCTAAATGGGTGTTTATTGAATAGCGGAATAGAACAACAGTATCCAACGGGTGTATCTCACAGTAACATATGCAGACTAGGCCGCAATTTAATTTTTTTTCCCTAAATGGGTTTTAATTAAAAAGCGGAATAGAACAACAGTATCCAACGGGTGTATCTCACAGTAAAATATGCAGACTAGGCCGCAATTTTTCCCCCCCTAAATGGGTGTTTATTGAATAGCGGAATAGAACAACAGTATCTAAAAGGGTGTATCTCATACGTACAGATACAGACTAGGCCGCAATTTAATATCTTTTGTTTCCCTACATGGGTGTTTATTGGATAGCAGAATAGAACAACAGTATCTAAAAGGGTGTGTCTTACATGTACAGATACAGACTAGGTCGCAATTTAATATCTTTATTTCCCCTACATGGGTGTTTATTGAATAGCAGAATAGAACAACAGTATCTAAAAGGGTGTATCTCACACGTACAGATACAGACTAGGCCGCAATTTAATATCTTTCTTTTCCCTAAATGGGTGTTTATTGAATAGCGGAATAGAACAACAGTATCCAAAGGGTGTATCTCACAGTCACAGTAACCCTTTATTTGGTGATTTTTGAAGAGCAGATTAGAACACAGCAGTGTCTAAATGCTGAATGTCACTGTAAAATATGAAGGAAAAAACGTTTTTTTTTTTTAAATCCAGATTAAGCAGACACATATGCACTGAGCTTGCATTACATGGCTGCTACACGCCGCCCACCTAACAGGTTGGATACTGTTGTTGTTCTATTCCGCTATTGAATAAAAACACATTTGAATGAAAAACTGAAAAATAATTAGTTTCCCCTTAAATTGGTGCTTTTTAACCACTTGCCTACTGTGCACTTAAACACCCTTCCCATCCAGGCCAATTTTCAGCTTTCAGCGCTGTCACACTTTGAATGACAATTGCGCGGTCATGCTACACTGTACCCATATGAAATTTTTATCATTTTTTTCACACAAATAGAGCTTTCTTTTGGTGGTATGTAATCACCTCTGGGTTTTTTATTTCTTACAAAAAAAAAGAATAAAGACAGAAAATTTTGAAAAAAAAAAGTTTTTCTTATTTTCTGCGAGTAAATTTTGAAAATAAAATTTTCTCCTTCACTGATGTGCGCTGATGAGGCGGCACTGATGGGCACTGATAGGCTGCACTGATGGGCACTGATGAGGTGGCACTTATGGGCACTGATGAGGAGGTACTAATATGCCGCACTGATGAGCACTGATAGGCGGCACTGATAGGCGGCACTGATAGGCGGCACTGATGAGCACTGATAGGTGGCACTGCTGGGCACTGAGAGGTGGCACTGCTGGGCACTGAAAGGTGGCACTGCTGGGCACTGAGAGGTGGCACAGAGGTGGCACTGCTGGGCACTGAGAGGTGGCACTGACGGGCGGCACTGATGGGCACTGATAGGCGGCACTGATGGGCACTGGCGGATGGCACTGGACACTGACGGGTGGCACTGATGAGCAGCACTGATGGGCAGCACCATCAGTACCCACACTCAGTGCCCATAGTGCTGCCAGTCAGTGCTCATCAGTGCCTAGATGAGCAGGCACTGATGGGCACTGACTGGCAGCACTATGGGCACTGATTGTGGGCATTGATGGGGGCACTGATGGCGGGCACTTTGGACACTGATGGGGGGGCACTGTGTGTATGTTTTTACCTTTTAGTAATCAGGGCACTGGTGATCAGTGCCCTGATTACATCGCTGTGTGTCCCCGGCGCTGTGAGGCTCCCCGTCCTTCCTCACACTGCAGGCTCTGTGTGAGGAAGGAGCGCCGGCGATGAGAGATGATCTCATATGTTTACATATGAGATCATCGCTCATTGGACAGCCCGATCACGTGGTGAATGGCCGCTGTGATTGGCCATTCACCACGATCTGTGATCGGCCGTGTCCAAGGGACACGGCCGACACAGATTTTCCCCGCTGCGCGCTCGCGGGAGCGCGCGGGGGGGGCGTGTCACTGGAGGCCGTTTAAAAACGGCCTCCCGAAAATTCGAGTCCGCGCTGCAGCCGTATATAGGCTGTAGCGCGGATGGCAGCAGGTTAAATAGCAGATTAGAACAGCAGTGTCAAAACACTGTATGTCACTGTAAAATATGAAGGAAAAACTTTTTTTAAAATCCAGATTAAGCAGACACATATGCACTGAGCTTGCATTACATGGCTGCTACACGCCACACACCTAACAGGTTGGATACTGTTGTTCTATTCCACTATTGAAAAAAAAAAAACACATTTGAATGAAAAACTGAAAAATAATTAGTTTCCCCTTAAATTGGTGATTTTAGAATAGCAGATTAGAACATCAGTGTCCAAACACTGTATGTCACAGTAAAATATGAAGGAAAAAAATATTTTTTTTTATAAATCCAGATTAAGCAGACGCATATGCACTGAGCTTGGATTACATGGCTGCTACATGCCGCCCACCTAACAGACTGATAGAAGTTTTTTTTTCTCCCTCCTCCTCAGGTCAGGGCAAAAAGATTGTGCACTGCACCCCCACACAATAAAATCGATGTAGATCGCTGTCTGATTAAAGAAGATTCTCCTATTCTTTCCCTGAAAGCAATCTCCAGCCTGCCCCTACAATAATCTCCTATCTCACCCTCAGCAGCATCAGGAACCTCTCCCTACAGTAGTTAGAGCAGAGTGATGTGCAGGGCTACGTGACTCCAGCTTATATAGAGGCTGGGTCACATGCTGCACTGGTCAATCACAGCCATGCCATTAGTAGGCATGGCTGTGATGGCTTCTAAGGGCACACTAGTTAAACGCTTGTTGATTGGCTGTCCTGCAGCTGTTGAAACCGCGCCGTTAAAACCGCGCCGTTAAAACCGCGCCAAAACATGAAATAAAATTACCGAACAAAAGACTGTACCCCGAATATACAGTAAAATGTTTGGGTCCGTGTCCGGGTACCAAACACCCAAAAGTCCGGTACGATCCCGAACAATACAATACAGTCTGTGTTCGCTCAACCCTACCCATAACCCAAATATTGGTGCTATATAGCACCCATCCAGGACCCAGCCTTGGACCCTTCCTGAACTGACCGATAGATACTCAATGGCCTAAAATATAATGAATTGTCATATATATATATATATATATATTGTGACAGGAAGTCAGGTAAATCTGTGGGTGTTGTCACAGACAGGAGATACATTTCCACCTGGTTTAGAAAATTCACCAATTACTATAGGGTGTTGGCTGCAGAGGTAGCCAGAAAGGTGTAAGGATGTTGAAAAAGCTTCAGCTGTTCAGGATGAGGCAATTAAGGCCTCTATAAGTTATCTAGAGGATGATTACTGATTGCTGCCTCCTGAAGCGATGTGCGCTGAGGAGAGCAGTCAGCTGAAGACTTCTCAAGGTGAGGTCATGGACTTTTTCTGTGTGAAAGGAAAACAATGGACTATTGATTGTCTGCTGTCTGCCCAGCAGTAGGTTGGGACAGACTCCCTAGGTAGGTTCCTGTGTGTGAAGGTAGACGCCCACAGTGGCCAGGGTTTATTTTATTTTATGTTTGTTTTGAATTATGCTGTTTTTGATGCTTGCACTTGTGTGAAGAAAATTGCAAAGATAAACCATAGACTGTTGTTTTTCAACTACTCCTCGGCTATCTCTCTGTGTAACGAACCCCCCCCAATGGGTCACCCTCTCTCACTACCGAGCTAACCCCTCACATAATATATATATATATATATATATATATATCAATGTATAGTATATAGTCTATGGTATATACTGCACTGCTGAATATACTTCACTATCTGATCTCTCAAATTGAAATAAGCACAAATCTCTCTCCCTGCCTAACTGAATGCTACTAGCAATGTCTTTTTAATTAGACTACACTGCACTGTCTGATAAACTGCAAATCACTTTCCTCTCCCTGCCTCAATCACGATCCTCTACTTGCCTAACTCATTGCTAGCAATGTTACTAATTAGACTACACTGTACTGTCTGATAAACTGCCAATCACTTTCCCCTCCCTGCCTCAATCACGTTTCTCTCCCTGCCCCAAACACTTTCTATCTCGCCCGCACAATCACAATACATGCAACTGCTGTCTGAGCAGCCTTTATATAGTGTGGGGCGTGTTCTTAGCCCCTGAGCCATGATTGGATAAAGGCAGCCTGCCTTTGTCCAATCA
The DNA here is from genome assembly GCF_965119305.1 of Pelophylax lessonae. Taxonomy (NCBI): domain Eukaryota; kingdom Metazoa; phylum Chordata; class Amphibia; order Anura; family Ranidae; genus Pelophylax; species Pelophylax lessonae. The sequence goes on along the minus strand of NC_138772.1, from coordinate 378,099,779 downwards.
TGGCAGAGATGATTTGATTGGCCAAAGCATGGATGTCAGGGTGCATGATTTGGCCAATCACAAAATGCACTGCACGGGTGCGTGCAGTGCATTATGGATGTGGGCACTCAAATTTCCCATGAAGAAGCACATTTGTTCATCTTATGTTCGACTCGAACTCTAAGCTCATCCCTACTCCTGACTAGGCAGGAAAAAAAACAGAGTATACCCCCTGGGACTGCCCATAGGCATAGCCAGACTTTTTTCTGCTTAGTGTCAAACTCTTGTAGGGGTTAGTATAACCCAATGGTTAAGAAGATCAGGAGCTGTGTCCGTTGATGACCAAACAAATGAACAAAAGAGAAATGTGAATGCATATAGCACAACTGATATTGCAGTATATAGATTTGTAGTTCTGCAGGTATATTTGGCTACATCTAAGAAAGTCAACATTGAATAATAGATGTATTTATTCAGTAAAATCATTTTGTTTCAGGCACCTACATTTGCCAATATGACTGACAGAGGTGATAAGCAGTGCAAATAATGCAAAACTGAGAGATGTAGATCCATATCTGAGTAGCATTTCAAGCTGTAGTTCAAATTACAATTTATCGAACTTGAAACTGTAAATTGCAACATATCACCAATATATATATCACACAGTAAGCATTTAGAAGGGGTCATTGATTGTGTAGTTAATATATATCAGAACAGCAGATGGTGCTCCACATGTATTGTTTTGTAGTTGTATTGTATTGCTTTGTGAACGTTCACAGTTTTATGACCTATGAATCTCCTTATTTCTTCTACTTGCACTAATTACACATGATATATAGTGAAAGAAAGATGATGGGATCCAAAGAACATTTTTGATGTGCATAAAACTATGTGTGGCCCTATTTAAACATTATTGGCTTTTTTAGACAGATGGAGTAGTTTGACATTCCAGATGGTAATCATAGTACTTGTATGCTGAAAGTTTCAGAACTAATATCAAAAAATATATTATATTAAAAGCTTTGAATTTTTTATATATAAATAAGACATAGTAAAAAATGTGTTTAGTGGTTTACAGATGAGATAGCCAATAGGCAATATTGCACTTGTCAGCATAAATACTTATCTCACAAAACAAACATCTTGGCACTTGTGTATGGAAGAAGCCCCCGACGTGTTTCAAAGTTACGTTCATCAGGGGTGCACCAAGCCCCATGCATCAGGCGGTCACCCCAGGGCAGACAACCCAGAGCCAGCACCTCCCCCTCCAGTGGCCAAAAAGGGAGGGAAAGTGCACCAGAATATACCAATATACATATTATATACAGGTACAAAGGCTATAGCAGAAAAACAGTATGTACAGTATATACAAGAAATGCATCTATGGAAAATCTCACAAACATATACAACATAGAACTGTACCCGAAGTTGGATCATATAAAAGTGAATTGAATTAATATTTTTCTGTGTATGGGAGGAAGAGAAAATTGCAAGACATTGATATATACTGTAAGTGTATAAATACTAAATGGAATACATAGCTACAATTTATATGAAACAATGGCTGTATATTGACTACTGTACTTCTTTACAGATATAATAACCTACATTTTGGCTTGGCACATGCCCGATGAAAGTAACACTGAAACGCATTGGGAGCTTCTATCATACACGTGTACCAAGATGTTTGTTTTGTAAAATACGTATTTATACTGACAAGTGCAATATTGCCTTTTGGCTGTCTCATCTGTAAACCTCTAAACACATATTTTTCTATGTTTTATTTGTGTTAATAAAATGTATAACTTTTAATATAAGAATATAATGGCTACCTTTTATAGTTCCAAGGAAAATCTGTTTTTGACACTTCAATATAGGGATGCCAACCATAGAGTAAATAACCCCTTTCTTGCAATAATTTACAGAATTGACATGTAATTGAGTCTACAAATACATGTGTTGTGTTAGTTGGAGACAACAAAGATCAAGGGCAATAAAGAATATTAAGACCTATGGTGAAAAGTGTGTGTTATATCTGCAAAAAGTGGAGCATTTACAAATCATTTTCCCCATATCTTGGGAATGTTATAATTATTGTGACTGCGTCTCAAATGTTAGCTCTTACAGCCAAGTGAGACAATTGCAACTCTTCTGCTGGATCCTTTACTGCTAGGTGCCACCTTTTACTGCACTAATGGGGGGGCGGGGGAGGAGTATTTATAGTATTTTGTATACGTGTTTTTTTAATTTTATTTTTATTTTTATACTTTTTATTTAAAGTATTAATATTTTTACAAATATGTTTTCTTTTTAGCAAACTTAATTAAAATTATTGCATACAAATATTTCTCACTGATAATTCCTGCCAGAGGTTGCATCTCTTTTTCATATGCTTTTTAAAAAAAATAATTGTATTGAATATTTTCAAAAATATAAGAGATTTTCAAACTTCAGAGGGTTGCATAAATGCACAGAGTAGCAGGCTATTTATAAAGCTGAACTCCGGGTATGTTTTTTATTGCATAGTTATATTGGTCTAGTTTTGACCAATGTCAGCATACATGTTCTATACTTCTGAGACTATGGAAGCTGTTTCCACTACTACAGTGATCTCTGTGGTCCTACAGGTCCTAAGCCTGCCCTTCTTTATAGTGAACACAGAGAGGAGGTTGCTTGCTCAGCACAGCCCCCATTTACAGAATGCCATGTATTTTTTTTTCAATGAATACAAGCTATTCCCAGATTGGAATAGGTGGAAAGATAAGCACAATCTCCACCCTATCCATTATGTGAATGGTGGCCTTGCTGAGCAAGCAACCCTCTGTGCTTACTATGCAGAAAGGTAGCCACTTGGCACATGACATTGAAGACCACGCTTATCACTGAAGTAGAGGCAACTATTGCATTGATTCTCTGTTTCCACAGTTATCCCACAGGTATGGGACCAAGCTGGACCAATGTAACAATGATAAAAAAACATACCTAGAGTTCATTTTGTGTACCCTGTATGAAATATTTACTACTTATATAAATAGTATGTGTATATTTTTTATATCAGTTTAAATGTGAACATTTAAGATGAATAAATAAAATCAGGGCTGGTGTTAGAAATCATTGGGCCTTGAATCAGTAAATAAAGCTCTGTTTGTGAATAAGGTGTTAGGGCTTATTTACATGGGCACTGGCGGCCTGTAGTGTAAATCAGATTTTTTTATTTTTTTTTTTAATGTGGCTGGAGTATTCATACCCCTTGAAATTTTCCACATTTTGTCATATTACAGCCAAAAATATAAATGTATTTTATTGGGATTTTATGTGAAAGACCAATGGAAAGTGGCACATAATTGTGAAGTGAAAGGAAAATGACAAATGGTTTTCAAAACCTTTACAAATAAATATCTGAAAAATGTGGCATGCATTTATATTCAGCTCCCCTGAGTCAATACTTTGTAGAACCGCCTTTCGCTGCAATTACAGCTGCAAGTCTTTTTGAGTATGTCTCTACCACCTTTGCACATCTAGAGAGAGACTTTTTTGCCCATTCTTGTTTCCAAAATAGCTCAAGCTCTGTCAGATTGGATGGAGAGCTTCTGTGAACAGCAATTTTCAATCCTACCACAAATTTTCAAAATCTGTGAATGTGAAAACCAAAAAATGTCAAAACCATTTATCATTTTTCTTCTACTTCACAATTATGTGCCACTTTGTGTTGGTCTATCACATAAAATCCCAATAAAATGCATTTACGTTGTTAGTTGTACCATGACAAAAAGTGGAAAATTTCAAGCAGTATGAATACTTTTTCAAGGCACTTTATCTACTATTTGGCTTTAGCCATTCTGCATTTTTGTTCTGTATATATTTTTTACATGCTTTAGCTTTGAAACTTATGTTGTCATGTGCTATACCAATTTTTGACTGTCTATGCCGTACATGTTCAATAAATTGTTTATGAAACTGTTATTAGAAAGTGGGTGTCATATTTTCAAAAACATTTAAGAGCTCTTGGAATTCATAATAAAGGACTAACTTGCCATGATAGTATGACATCTAGGAAGATTAAGGGAGAGCAGAATTTTGTCAAAAGAGAATGCCCTAGTGTATATAGCTTTATGTTTTTACGGAAGACCTTCATCCTGCACTGAGGTGCTTACGTCACAATCTTCAAAAATTGGACATGAAAAAAGCCTACTACCCTTATTTTCTCTCTCTTCTCCACCCTGAGATACACCCTTTAATTAAATCACTAACACATACATTGAGCACAAAATTATGTTTTTTTGGGGGGGGGGGGGGGGGTGGGGGGCATATAACTAAAAATAAAAAGTAGGCACTCATTGTGAAGTTCAGGGATATTGTCATGCTAATAAAACTAGTGTCAATTAATGTGACTACATACACAGTGCTGCAACAGGTCTGCTTCCTAATAAATGCACACTAAGCAGTTGCCTAAAGCATCTTCTGATGCCTCAGTGGTTGATCGTGCCATTTGCCGCTTTCTGCTCTATTTTGCTCTCAGTGTATTGGAGGAGGATATAAGAGAGACTTAAAAGCTGGACAAGTAGATAAGGAACTGTGGCAGTGGGCAAATTAAATTTACTCCTGCTCTGTGATCTCTCTGAGATCTGTGTATTATGGGAAGAAAGAGTAAAGAAGGAATCATTTTGCTTCCATTGGGGATTATTTACTAAAGCTGGAGAGTACAAAATCAGACTCACTTCTGCATAGAAACCAATCAGCATTTAACCTCAGCTTGCTCAATTAAGCTTTGGCTATAAAACCTGGAAGCTGATTGGTTGATATCCAGAAATTAGCTGATTTTGCACTCTCCAGCTTTACTAAATGAACTCCTTCATGATACTATGAAAAATCTTTCGCTGCCGAGCCTTGAGCTAAGTGTGGCTGTGTTGTTGACTATTTTTTAAAGCAGTTTCTTGATCTCTTTTTTGCTTTTCTAATTTCTGTTTCTTTCTTGCCTGTAATTATATACTACTGTATGGAGACACTTTTAGACATTCCTTTTTATATATATGTAAATATTCATGTAAAGATTTTACCACATTCTGTAAATTATTTGTCTATGATTCATGAATTTTGATTAATAAAGTAGATGTGAACCCTCACCTTATAAAACAACCTATTCAGTTTAAAGTGGAAATGAAAGGCAAAACTTGTGTATACATATAAAAAACATTATAAATACTTTTTTTTCTGAAATCTGAACAATCGCTCTGGGTTACTGTGTATGGAGTCAATGTACTTTGTGGTTATCTTGATAAATAAGCCCATATGTAAAGTATATCTAAAGCCAATACTTTTTTGTTTTTGGATAGAGTAGGGAAGGGTTAAAACCTAAATTAAAATACTCTCATGACTATGTTAATAATCCTCCATTCTGCTGCCTTTAAGGCCTAGTAGGGTCTAGTCCTTGGTCCTGTGATCAACTTCTCATCTAGTGTAGCACTGCCCCCCTGAGGACTGCTGGACGCCTTCGGGTCGCCCTTGGTGACCATTAGCAATTCCAGAATGCACATATTAAAACTTCTTGGCTCAGTCAATGATCAGTCCAGGCATATGTAGTGGTTTTTGGTGTTTTATTTAAATTAGGGATGGGAGAAGGGAATAGTGGGATACTCCAAATTAACTATTCACAATGTGGAGGACTCCTACTTCTAACGATACAGCTAGGCGGCTGTTTTACCCTGCCACTAGGTGAATTTGGATTAAGTCTATATCCAGATGACTTAATGGATTTGATTATCTTCAGGATACTCTCCTAGTATCCCCTTTAACTTGACACACTGACACCCGTCCTCTGGCTATCCTACACCAGGGTGGCCCCCCTCAGGTCAGGCCCCTAGACACGATCCCCTGTACTCACGATTGTGTTTTTCGATGGTCTCCAGTGTCTCTCCTCCTTTAGTCAGCTCTCCTGAGCCCCTGGGTTCAGTTTTGTTCCTCTGGTCCCCAGGCTGACCACCTGCGACCATGTGCCACCACTAAAGAGGAGGAGGCAGCTGCCGCCCTCCCTCTGGGACTCTGCTCACCAGCCAAAGACCCCGCAGCATATGTGCTCCTGGCTTTTATACAGTATCCCAGAATGTAATGGTAAATAAATGGCGCTAAGCGCCAAAAGTACCTGCGCTATTGGATAAAATGTAAATACAGGGGAGGGGAATTGTGCTAGTATAGCTCAATACGTGATATAAATGAAAGTGCACAATATAATGGTGTGAACCAAAAAATAGGGAGCTGCGGCTTAATCTTGGAAACGTAGCAAGTGATAGATGATACACCTTAGGTGTACTAAGCTGCGCTCACCAAAAAAGTGCAATGTGCAATAAATAATAAAATCCTCATATAAAGTGCATAAGTGATTCAAGTATAAGTAAAACTTATTAATCCACAAAATATAAATATATATAAATATATATGAGCACGGAATATAAATATATATGACAATTGTTCCTTAAAACATTTCAAATGGTGAAGTGCAAAAAAAGCAATAAAGAAATATAGTCCCAATATCAGCAAATAAATTAATAAACTGGTGAATAAGTGCAATCTTCGGGGGATAAATCTTCCTCATGAGCACATATCTTCAGTCCCTTCACCAAATAAGCACCCAGTGCATGAATATGCTTACCAGAGGGCACCGACCCCTTAATTACAGGGGGTCAGTGCAAGCAGAATGGTTCAATAAGACCAGACTCCACACAGTGAAAGACCAAGTCCTCCAAAGGTGTCCACTCCACAAACGCCTGTAACCAAAAGACTTCACACTCCTCCGCCTCCTTACGCTCCTCAGCAATATTTAAATAAACGAATGGCCAGGATGGTGAAGTACGTTCAAGCAGTTTTATTATAAAATAAGATGGACACACTTACATCAAAGACAGAATAAACAGGCATTCAGCTCAGGGTCCGGATTAGACACAGGTAGTACCGCTTCTGCGTTAGCAAGTCCGTGACAATCGGTCCCAGAAATGACAATAGCGGCAAGGTGATTGCGTTCAAATGCTCCCGACCAGTTTCGTCGGCGCACAGGCCGTCATTCTCAAGGGTCATCCCTCTGTTATCTGCATAAGTTACTTCCGACACCTTTTCCTGGACATCAAGAAAAAAATGGTGGAGGGGTAGGAGAGCTGCAGCACACAGCCTGTGATTTGACAGCCACAGCGGTGATTTTTCTCCTAGAGTGAGGAGGGGGTGTGTCCCTTATCCCCAATCAGGATTGGTGCTCTTCTCCTTTATCTGTGCAGTGTGTGAATAAAGATTCACACCTCTTGCTTCATGCTGCTGAGAGATGCTCACAGATTATTTGTAAACTATGTGTATTGTAAAAGGCTGTACAGAACAAATGGCTGCAGATAAAAACATACAACTTACGTAGGAGGATTTGTTTCATCTCTGTGTATCACCTGAGGCTAGTCACTTCACTTGTCTGGTTATATGTAAGGGTTTCCGACACTTTAAAGAGAACTCTCTCTCAAAAAAATCTAACACATGGAACTGGAGGCACACCGTGTTACATTAAAATACCATACCTTTATTCATAGAAAATACACATAAAATATTTTCCATTGTGTTGTACAAAGTCTTGTAACGTGTCAAAGTACAGACATTAAAATAAGCCTCAAATCAAACAATACATTTGAATCGTAATACTGGTACTTTACGGCAAAAATACGGTAAAATCATACAGCTTCCCAGTATATCTATATACTGTTGCATTGACAATCCTGTCTCCGGGCTATCACCTATTTCTATGTCAATATCTCAACCTTCTTCCCAGGAAACTGAAGCCAGATACCTTGCAGTCCCAGTTCTGTGATTGACAAGGGTGAAGAAAGGTGATCCAATTATTTGTTGCGTAACTTTCCTTGGGCACATATTACGAATTCTATGCAGGGGACCCAGTAGAATCCTTCACACAGGGACTTAACAAATGAACTGACCCATTGTAAATGCACTTTAAGGTTTAATTATTTGATTAACCAGTGCCCAAGGGTGTTCATTAAAATTAAGCGCTGCAAGATCACTTAAGAATAAAGTTACATGGCCCCTCGTACTTGGAATACTTATCATGTCACTCTGAAGAACTGGGGAGGTAGTGAGGTTGTTAGGGAGCCTGAATGCGTGCATGCGTGCAACCCACCACAGTAAAATTAGTCTGTATATGCGGTAAAGCATGCTTGTTCTACTCACTGTGGATAATAAGAGGAGAAGGCGCCTCTAAGTGCAGCATTGACAATGTTTATTTGCACACAAAAACATAACACTTACAAGATAGTAGTGTATAGCGGGCATATCAGGACATCACTGAGGTTCCGTTCCTGTCCCTGTGGCTGCATCTCCTTCAGCCGTCAATCAGCAGGAGGGATGGTTGAAGTGGAGAGCATAAACAGGGAGGTCTTTCAATCTGAGGCTGCGGTGGAACGCACGCCTCACTCGTGGACCGCACCGGGCGTAGTGATGTCAGGGGGTGGTAACACCTTTCGTTGAGTGCACAGTAGAGCTCCTTTGTTAGATGAATTAAAGGGGAAAGGTGCCCAAAGTTAAGTAGGGAGTAGGGCAGGAAGGGGGTAATGGAAAGGATGGAGGAGGAGACACAGGGGCCAGATATGTATGGGTGCCAATGGTCTTGGAGACAATCAACAAGCCTGTTTATGACTATTAGGGATGATCAAACTTTTGAAAAGTTTGGTTCGACCAGAACACCCGAATTTCCCAAAAGTTCGGTTCGGATTTCAGAACCCCATTGAAATCAATGGGACCCGAACTTCGGTAATCAAAAAACACAATTTTTAAGCCCTAAAACCCAATAAATGCCCCTAAAAAGTACCTAGGGTTCTGGGTCATGCCCCATTAACTATTAATCACACAAAAAAAGTTCTTAAAAATTGTCATTTTTGATAAAAAAAAGCCAGTTATTGAAAAAATTAAAAAAAAAGAGAGATTTTTTGATTTTTAGTATCTGTGGGGTCTAAAAGGTGTGCATGTGAAGTTTCAGCTCTGTAGCATGTCCAGAACCATGAAAAAAAAAAGATAATTTTTCAGTAGAACAGGGATGTGGGTCGGGACCCTCCTTTAACTTTAACACCTATATGATCTTTTTTTCTGGTTCTGGACATGCTACAAAGCTGAAACTTCACAGGTACACCATTTAGACCCCCCAGACACAAAATCACACAAAAAAAGTTCTTAAAATTGTCATTTTTGATAAAAAAGCCAATTATTGAAAAATTAAAAAAAAAAAAAGAGATTTTTTGATTTTTACTTTGGATTTAGTATCTGGGGGGGTCTAAATGGTGTGCATGTGAAGTTTCAGCTCTGTAGCATGTCCAGAACCAAGAAAAAAAAAAAAGATAATTTTTCAATAGGACAGGGATGTGGGTCGGGACCCTCCTTTAACTTTAACACCTATATGATCTTTTTTTCTGGTTCTGGACATGCTACAGAGCTGAAACTTCACAGGTACACCTTTTAGACCCCCCAGACACAAAATCACACAAAAAAAGTTCTTAAAAATTGTCATTTTTGATAAAAAAGCCAATTATTGAAAAAAAAAAAAAAAGAGATTTTTTGATTTTTACTTTGGATTTAGTGTACATGTGAAGTTTCAGCTCTGTAGCATGTCCAGAACCATAAAAAAAAAGATTGTTTGTATTAGAAAACTTTCAGACAGGGGGTTGGCTTCGCTGCTGTAACACCTTGCCGGTTTAATAGAAGGCATTTTTTTGGGTTCTTTGCAGTCAGGAAAAACATCTGAACTTGTGTATAGTGGTACTGTGCACAAGTTCAGATGTTTTGCCTGCCTCCAAAACCCCCCAAAAAATGCCAGCAAAAACACACCTGGGCATTTTTTTTTGACGCTAGCGTTTTTTTTGGCATTTTTTGGGTTCTTTTGAGGCAGGCAAAACATCTGAACTTGTGTATAGTGGTGTATATACACACATCCATATATTTATATACACACCTAGACATATATAGGTGTGATAGTAGCAGAAATATATGCTTGCGCTAATGAAATCATTTACAGTAATATATTTCTGCTACTATCACACCTATATATGTCTAGGTGTGTATATAAATATATGTATGTGTGTATATATACCACTATACACAAGTTTAGATGTTTTGCCTGCCTCAAAAGAACCCCAAAAAATGCCAAAAAAAACGCTAGCGTAAAAAAAAAAAATGCCCAGGTGTGTTTTTGCTGGCATTTTTTGGGGGTTTTTGGAGGCAGGCAAAACATCAGAACGTGTGCACAGTACCACTATACACAAGTTCAGATGTTTTTCCTGACTGCAAAGAACCCAAAAAAAATGCCTTCTATTAAACCGGCAAGGTGTTACAGCAGCGAAGCCAACCCCTTGCCTGAAAGTTTTCTAATACAAACGATCTTTTTTTTTTTATGGTTCTGGACATGCTACAGAGCTAAAGCTTCACATGTACACTTTTTAGACCCCCCCAGATCTGAAATCCAAAGTAAAAATCAAAAAATCTCTCTCTTTTTTTTTTTTTAATTTTTTCAATAATTGGCTTTTTTTTATCAAAAATGACAATTTTTAAGAACTCTTTTTGTGTGATTTTGTGTCTGGGGGGTCTAAAAGGTGTACCTGTGAAGTTTCAACTCTGTAGCATGTCCAGAACCAGAAAAAAAAAGGATTGTATGTATTAGAAAACTTTCAGCTCCGATGGTTAGCTTCTCTCCACACCTTGCCGGTTTCAAAGCAGGCATTTTTTTGGGTTTTTTGCAGTCAGGAAAAACATCTGAACTTGTGTATAGTGGTACTGTGCACAAGTTCAGATGTTTTGCCTGCCTCCAAAACCCCCCAAAAAATGCCAGCAAAAACACACCTGGGCATTTTTTTTTTGACGCTAGCGTTTTTTTGGCATTTTTTTGGGTTCTTTTGAGGCAGGCAAAACATCTGAACTTGTGTATAGTGGTATATATACACACATACATATATTTATATACACACCTAGACATATATAGGTGTGATAGTAGCAGAAATATATTACTGTAAATGATTTCATTAGCGCAAGTATATATTTCTGCTACTATCACACCTATATATGTCTAGGTGTGTATATAAATATATGGATGTGTGTATATACACCACTATACACAAGTTCAGATGTTTTGCCTGCATCCAAAACCCCCCAAAAAATGCCAGCAAAAACACACCTGGGCATTTTTTTTTGACGCTAGCGTTTTTTTGGCATTTTTTTGGGTTCTTTTGAGGCAGGCAAAACATCTGAACATGTGTATAGGGGGTATATATACACATATATGTCTGAATATATACCCCTAGACATATATAGGTGTGATAGTAGCAGAAATATATTACTGTAAATTATTTCATTAGCGCAAGCATTTATTTCTGCTACTATCACACCTATATATGTCTAGGGGTATATATTCAGACATATATGTCTATATATACCCCCTATACACATGTTCAGATGTCTCGTCTGACATCAAACATGTCCTCAAAAAAGCACTGGCAGTGGCAGCCCCTGCAGCTTAAAAAATGCTTGGCTGGTGAGAAGCCATATGGGTGTGCCGAAGCAATTCAGAGAAATTATCATTTCTCTATAGCGGTCACCCTGCTATGGAAGTGTTTTGTCACCCTGCCATAGCAGTCACTGCCACTTAACCCTACACTACACTACGGTCCCCTTACACTTAACACTTTCCCTACAGAAACTAAATTTTTGAAGCTAACTTAAGTGTAAAGGAGCACTCTAACTACACTAGATATCCCTTTCCTCGCACTAAAAATAGCTAAATTACACTTTTAAAGTAAAATTAACAGAACTGCTTCCACTCTCCTCCATGTCCAGTATAACAATGCTAGGAATATGGCGGGGGCGATCTTATATACTGGGGGGCGTATTCACTAATGATTGGTCTAGGGACCCCCTAGTCACTCCAATCACATTCCTAGCATTCTCCTGCCCCCTCAATTGGCTTTTGCTAATGGTTCTGGTCCAATCACGGGCTTTTAAAGCCCATTTCCTGAAGCATTGCATTTTGGGAAGTTCTGGTTGCCGAATTCCGAACTTTTTGGGCAAAAAGCTCTAAATTCGGCCGAACTTTGAACACCCAATGTTCGGGCCGAACCGATGGTCGACCCGAACCGTTCGATAATCCCTAATGACTATATGATGGGATCTGGTTTTTGTTGTTATATGAGCGGATGGCTTGCCCTCCTGTTGGAACCTCAGTAATGTCCTGATATGCCAGCTATACCCTACTATTTTGTAAGTGTTATGTTTTTGTGTGCAAATAAACCTTGTCAATGCTGCACTTAGAGGCGCCTCCTCCTATTCTTATCCTATCAGTTGGGAAGGCTTCTACTCTCCAGAAGAGCTGCCTCTGTGTCAGTATAGCACCCCCCAAATGTCCTTGGAGGATGTCACCTTTCTACAATTGAGGATTGATCTTCCTATCAGAAGCGCCCTATGTTCCATGTACTCATACTCACTGTGGAACCTAAGGGGTTAATCATCCACATTGTGTGAAAAGGCTTTTTGGTCTTATTTGCACAGATCCTCCTCTTCTTCCACTGACTCCAGAACAGATCCCGATTGTACAGAGCCTTTGGAGTCAGGCTGCACATGCTCAGTTTGATGTGTATTGCTAGAGAGTTTTTTTTTCTTGGGAGAGTGCATGTGATCAGCACAGGGCCAATCAGCACTATTCAGCCAGAGGGTCAGGGGCCCTTGATCCTGATAGGACAGCCAGCGCAGTATGAAAACTCCTCCTACAAGCTATAACCAGGAACTGATAGAAGTCACAAGATTGCTATATACTGCTGGTAAGAAAAAGTAATTAGCAGTTTCTTTTTACTAAAATAATTGCATTTCCATGTTCTTTGTACTGTGGGAGACCAAATATAGTGAAGGCAGAGTCCTGGGTTTATTAACACTTTAATATGCAGGTGTCAGGGTCTTTCTAGGCTCTGAAAGTTAAGAATCAGATAAAAGATAGCTGCTCTCTTACAATTACTCATCTGTTGTGAGTCCTATTTAATGAAATTATGCCAGAAGCAAAAGGTGTTTGTTTAACCAGTTCCCATCCACGCTACAGCCTATATACGGCTGCAGCGCGGACTTGAATTTTCGGGAGCGCGCATCGGGAAAATCTGTGTCACAGATTGTGGTGAATGGCCAATCACAGCGGCCATTCACCACGTGATCGGACCGTCCAATGAGAGATGATCTCATATGTAAACATATGAGATCATCTCTCATCGCCGGCGCTCCTTCTTCACACGGAGCCTGCAGTGTGAGGAAGGAGGGGGAGCCGTTAGCCGCCGGGGACACACAAGAATGTAATCAGGGCACTGATCACCAGTGCCCTGATTACTAAAGGTAAAACACATACACAAATTGCCACCATCAGTGCCCGCCATCAGTGCCCCCCATCAATGCCCACAATCAGTGCCCATAGTGCTGTCAGTCAGTGCCCATCAGTGCCTGCTCATCTAGGCACTGATGAGCACTGACTGGCAGCACTATTGGCACTGAGTGTGGGCACTGATGGTGCTGCCCATCAATGCTCATCAGTGCCGCCCATCAGTGCTCATCAGTGCCACCCGTCAGTGTCCATCAGTGTCGCCTATCCGTGCCCATCAGTGCCGCCCGTCAGTGCCGCCTCTCAGTGCCCAGCAGTGCCACCTCTCAGTGCCACCTCTCAGTGCCCAGCAGTGCCACCTCTCAGTGCCCAGCAGTGCCGCCTATCAGTGCTCATCAGTGCCACCTATCAGTGCTCATCAGTGCCGCCTATCAGTGCCGCCTATCAGTGCCGCCTATCAGTGCTCATCAGTGCGGCATATTAGTACCTCCTCATCAGTGCCCATAAGTGCCACCTCATCAGTGCCCATAAGTGCCACCTCATCAGTGTCCATCAGTGCAGCCTATCAGTGCCCATCAGTGCCGCCTCATCAGCGCCCTTCAGTGAAGGAGAAAAATTTATTTTCAAAATTTACTCGCAGAAAATAAGAAAAACTTTTTTTTTTTTTTCAAAATTTTCTGTCTTTTTTCTTTTTTTTTTGTAAAAAATAAAAAACCCAGAGGTGATTACATACCACCAAAAGAAAGCTCTATGTGTGTGAAAAAAATGATAAAAAATTCATATGGGTACAGTGTAGCATGACCGCGCAATTGTCAGTCAAAGTGTGAGAGCGCTGAAAGCTAAAATTTGGTCTGGATGGGAAGGGGGTTTAACCTTCTTAGCGGTATTCCCGAGCGTGGCTCGGGGTTAAATTTCAGAGCCAAAAGCGGTAACCCCGAGCCACACTCGGGGTACCGCCAGAAGCATCGCTGGATCCTGTGAAAGAGGTTACTTACCTTGTCACCGGGATCCAGCGATGTGTCTCGGCGGTGTTTCGCGGCGGATCTTCCTCCCAATCATCTCCGTGCCACGGCTTCCGTCTCCTGCGACGTGACGTTCGCAGGGGGGTGGAACCGGCGGCAAATTCAAATGTAAAAACACACCAAACACACTGATACCATTCAAAATAAAAAAAAAATCACATTAGTTTGCCCCCCAGTGACCTTTCCTGCAGTTTTACTGTACTTTTTATGTAAATATATATATATATGTATATACAGTATATATATATATACAGTATATATATATATATACTGTATATACATATATATATATATATATATATATATATATATATATATATATATATATATATATATATATATATATATATATATATATATAATATATATATATATATGTAATTCTTGTGAATGAGCAGCCTAAACCAACTGTATACATTATATATATGTATATATATATATATATATATATATATATATATATATAATATATATACATAATATATGTATACATACATATATATATATATAATATATATAATAAATGTATACAGTTGGTTTGGGCTGCTCATTCACAAGAATTACATGCAAAATAATGGTACCGCTTTCAGAACCTAAAATCCAAAAGAATCATACTGCCAGGGAGGTTAAGTGCACAGTAGGCAAGTAGTTAATGTGACCCTGCTGCTTAAAAAAACTAAACCCCCCCCCAAAAAAAAAAACTTAAAGAGAATCAATCCCTAAAATACGATAACTAATATCTGTACTATGACCTGTTCCATGGGTGGCAGCTCCAATTTTCACTTCCTGCCTTTGGATATGGCATCCAACATAAACAGAAGTGTCATATACAAATGGTGGTTATTTCTCTGAAAGAGAGCGTAGATTGAAAACTTTACGCACAGAACTGGCAAGCATAAGTAATAATTAGTCATTTTTTTTACTGGTTGTTTCTCTTTAATTTTGTTTTGAATGACAGAGGAAGAGGGGATATCCATAGTATTAGTGGCATGCTCTCTAAGATGTGCCATGAATGTTTAATTAAATAATTTTGCTTGTAAAAAAAAAACAGGATTTGTAAAGAACATATTGTTTTTATCTGTAACAGGACCTCAGTAACACTTCCTAATATTCCAGATCCCAATATCTTCTTGAAATGGGCTCATTTATATAGGCATTTTTACTAATCTTGATATGATGTAAATGAAAAGCATTATAAAGCAATTCCGAAACAGTGATAAGCAAATCTGCCCTGGTTCAATTTGTGGGAATGTTTGGTGAACTCATCATGAAATCTGCAAATTGCAAACTTTAAAGTGGAACTTCACCCTAAAGGGGGTGTTAGCTTGATGTCCCCCCCCCTCCTCCTCTTTTATTTTTGTCCCTTTTTTGGAGGGAGGGGGGAGTGATTTTGAGAGGTACCTGCTCCCACTTCCAGTTGGATTGCTGTGGCAGATCCACCAGAAGTTCTCCCCCCCCTCCCTGCCCACATGTAGGCAGGTAATAGTGAACGCTGCCCCAGCCGGGAAGTTGAGAGTTAATGGTGTTCCCAGGCTTGCTTTTGGCAGGCTTCACTGAGCTCAACCCACTGGATCTGTGTGTTATGGAAGAAATGGGGGGTTTAACTCCTGGGGGGACTTAGGAAATACCTGGGGGTATTCGTGTCATTGTTCCAGCTCTTTATTCTACCTATGTAGCCCGGACACCTTGGGGCTTTATGTAATGTAATAACATGTATTTATGATTGCTGTACCACATTTAACTATTATACTCCCTACTGTTGTCAACATAAACCTAATAAAATTATATTTGTTACCTTTTACATGGTTTGGAAGTGTGAAAATAAATTTTCCTTTTGTTAGTATATGTGGCACATTTAAACCCCCAGGCCTGATGCTTGGACTGCACCCTTTCTGTGTGTAGACCAGCACATGCCTTCACTCCCCACATACAATTTTTATTCGTGTCATTATCCAGCCAGAGTCTAGAAAGCCAGTGACGTGCCAAAGTCGGAATTCCCACGGCCCATTAGGATCACTTGGGTGCGTAGTTAATCTTAAATACACTAATTATGGACTTTGCCAGAGATGGACACTTTCCTCTACAGGTATGCTGGGGCAGCCACAAGCCTGAGTTAGCATGTTAGGGAAAGGACTGTACTTTCTTTTAGACTGCTATCTGTATAGTATATATTATCACATTTATTTGAGTAAAGCTTTTGAAGCTTTGCCTCTGCCTGGTCTGAAGGGGTGTAATGCAAGTAACCGGCACATATAGTTACAGCTCGGGTCACAAAGCACATTGGGGTGTGAATATAACTGTACAAGAGTTAACGCTGAGTGAAGATACAAGTGGTTACCAAGTGTAACAAAGATTTCTCAAGAAGCCTGTTGTTAAAGCGGAGTTCCACCCTGGATTTTTTTTTTTTTTTTTAATACCCCCGGGACAGTCAGGGCTAGTGCATTCCACAATGGCTAGCCTCTGATCTGTCCCGGGTTGCACTTACCTGCAAGACAAAATACTTACCTTGCAAACGTCTTGTCCAGCGCTGCCATCTCAGATGTGGGCAACTTGAAGCCAGCGCGTCCTCTTCGGCGTCTTCTTCCGCCTTCTGTGGTCCCACGATGCTCTGCGCCGGCCCCGACGTCACTTCCGGGTCGCGCGCGTCACCCCTCCACAGCTTCTGGGCATGCCCAGAAGCGGTTTAGAAGGGGATGACGCGCGCGGCCCGGAACTGACGTCGGGGCCGGTGCAGGCGCCATGATTCCTGGGAGCTATGACGTTCAGCTCCCAGGAATCATTGCAGAGCCAGGAAGTGACGACGGGCCGCGGCCGAGGAAGGAGGAAGAAGGAAGTAAGGTAAGTATATTTTCTTCGCTACGAGGTAAGTAAAAAAAAAAAAAAAAAATGCGATTAGCCATTTCTTTTTCAGGTGACCCGGAGCGAGAAGATGGAGGTAAGTATAAAATGAGGGTGGAACTCCACTTTAAGCATGTACATGTGGCAATCTGTCTTCTATAGCAACAGGAGCAGATCTGCACTGCCGGGCCTTCATCCTATACAAAGGTGCAGAAGAGAAATAGTTAAGTTAAGTGCACACATCGAGTCAGCACTAGGTGTATGGCTCCATACCGTCAATGGAAGTGAGGTAGCAGGGATATTCTGGACAGGTAGAGAGGGAAAAGGCTCTATCTATGTGTCTCTCCTAAATGCTCAAGTAACTGTGGGGATGTTTAATACATCATGAGAGACTAATTAAGTTTAATTGTCTGTTCAAATGAAAGGTACACCGTGTGTAAGGCAGTGACCCTGTACAAAGTGCCTAGCGTAGCCCAGAAGCCATCCAGGTGTAGTCCTTTCATGTGACTCTTGCTTGGCAACCCAACAAGGAGAAAAGCATGGAGGACGTGATAACCACCACATTACACCTACCCCACATGCAGCTTCTGGGACACATCACGGGTCCCAAAAGTCTGCGGGAGCATTCGCTAAGCAAAGCGCAATGGCCAGCTGACTGTGAATGCACAAGGAATCAGAGGCAGCTTCCCACAGTAAACATACTGCATCGGTGACCAGAAGACCAGTGAAGAATCAGTTTGGCTGAGGATGGCGCTGGATTCCTGGACAGATAACTTATTAGAAGTTATCAGCTACAGTATTTGTAGCTAGTGACTTTTAATTTTTTTTTTTCAAACAGGGCGAAGAACCACTGCAAACCCTATCGAAGTCAATGGGAGGCAAATCTTAAAAATCTGTTACTTTTTGAGGCTAATAGTCAAGGAATTGATAAACAAAGGGCATGGGGATCTGGGCACTGACAAGGGGAGGATGTATCAATGCAAAAAAAAAATAAAATAAAATATTAATACCAAGTGGCAGGCAGAGGGCTTTCCATGTTATAAGACTTACACATATACATTTTTATACAACTAATGGTAACATAGAAGAAACATAAGTTATTCAAATTACCTGCTTTAAAGCGGTATTAAACCCAAAAACAAAAATGTAACATGTTGCAGTCTACCAATTCTTGGATGTGGTTGCTGCATTCGTTTTCTTATTTTTTTTTCCCTTTTTTTCATCTGATGATGCAGCTATTAACACCATTCTGGACAGCAACATTGTCAGTCAAAGGGGAGGGTAATGTTAGACTAGCAGACTTGATTAACAAAGTGAAACTGAACTCTATCTAACATTTTATAAGCAGTTACAGCAAACAGTTGTTTCCCTTTTGGGAATGCAAGCACCACAACTATGAATTAGTAAGCTGCCATATATTCAATTTTTGTTTTTGGGTTTAATACCACTTTAAGCTATATGTTGGTTTACAGAACATTATGATAATCAACAGCAGCATATTCTGGAATCACATAATTTGTATGCAAAATACATTTTCTTAATTGTACAATATTCCCTGGCTTATATAAAGCAGCAACATCCCAATATGGTTAATTGTAATTTAATTTAACAAATCTATTTTTAGGATGTTCTTGATATCACAAGAATCTAGCTGTAATAGGCCAGAATTGAGCTGTTTAAGTAGTCAACAGAAGAGATCTTAAAGTTGTTTGGATCTGAGGCCAGGGAAATCTAGGGCTGTCTCAAGAACAAATAAGTGTACAATTGCTGCGAATTAACTGCAAGTGGATGCAGCAACAGGATGAGCAACAGATAAAAAAACGGCACAAAAAGTACTAAAAATAAATGTCATAAAGTGATAAGTGCATAATCAGTTATAAATCTATAAATTACATAATAAATGGTGTTATAGAATAAAAAAGTGCATGTGCTAAATTAATTAATTAATTAAATATGCATAACTTCTATGTATTTGATCATCCAAATTGCCTGTGCAAACACACTGAATAAATTCTGTGTAGTATTTTGCACAAATTTGCACAGAATTTATTCAGTGTGTTTGCACAGACTAGCACACAGAATTTGGCTAGCATACTTTGCACATCCATTAGATATGCATATTTGATCACCAATTTGGATGATTGTACACATAGAAGTTATGCATATTTAATCAATTCATTAATTTAGCTAGCACCGCGCACTTTTTTATTCTATAATACTATTTATTATGTAATTTATAGATTTACAATTGATTATGCACATATCACTTTATGACATTTATTTTTAGTACTTTTTGCGCCGATTTTTTCATCTGTTGCTCAACAGAAGAGGTCTGAAATCTATCCGCAGTTTTCCCTGTGAATTAAAAAAGCTAAATTCCACATCTTCATAAAAATTGTTATTGAGTAGTAAAACATACTTCCTAGCTTGTTCGAGATGATCGAGAGACCCCAAGTAACATGATGACATGGGGTGGCATGACTAGTTCCAGTGGTGTGCCTCCTGCATTTTTCTTGTCTACCAACAAATTTACCCAGTGGGTCAAGAATGTAACTCCCCCTGCTCATGATTGCTGGACCACATGTATGTGGTAATATGGATCCTCTCAATGACTGCATGCTCTAGTGACAAGGCGATATTACCTTTCAATTGCTAGTGGAGGGCACGGATAGCCGTTAGAAGATAAAATAGAAGCTGGCTACCCGTTACTATAATAGACTGCAAATTCGCTGAAATGGGAGCCATTGTAAAGCCAGCAAATTTGCCATGAGGGGGTCACTTAATACTTACTTTCTTCTTACACCCCAGCAGCAGAGAGACATCTGCCTGGTCAAGAATGTACTGTAGCCGGAGATGGCAAGGCAGGGTCAGAAGACTTTGAATGTAATTGAAGCCTATGTTCCTACTAGCCTACTAGCTGGGGCCCTATGCCGACCTTGCTAACCACTTGATGCGCCGTAAGCTCTGCCTCTTAAATCTTTGTCAGACTTCCATTTCTGTCCCTTGAGGATGTAGATTTAGCAGCGCACGCAGATGGAGATTCCTTAGAGTGGTGGAAGAGGTGGAAAGGATAGGGAAAGAAGGATGCGGATTGCAGATCTGCTTTGTGGTGAACAGTCATGTATCCTCTCATACATGTGGCTTTAGCTGTGGAATAGGACAGATGGTCCCTCAAATCTTCTGCAAGCTGCTCCTTGATGACATCCTGCCTTGCAGATGTTTTTTCCCATTCTCTCATTCCTCCTTTACATTCATCCCCACTCTCCTCATCAGTCAGGCCCACTTGGCAGTAAGCTGCAGGAAAATCACTGTCAATTGATTCTACCTGCCTGTTGTGTTCTCCCTCTCTGCTAAGTGTGCTCTCTTCCTCAAGATGTGCTAAAATTATTTGCTGGACATCCATATGCAGTATGTAATAATTCATCTGACTCCTCAATGCTGGTTTGCAAAGCTTCCACAGGATTAGATGTTGAAGAGCAAGAAGACGAGGGTGCATTTGTGGATGCTGAAGACACTGTGCTGGTCTGCACCTGGAAGAAGGAGGAGGAGGAAGGCTTGTTTATTCTCTTTACCACCTCCTCCTCCATGTGTTCTGGCTGTATAGTATGCCCACTGACAAAAAAAATAGGGCAGATGTGCCTCTCAAAGTGCTGCCTGAACACTGCGTTGGGCTTCAGAATTACCACCTACCCCCCTTTAGGCCTCTCCGGCATAATAACAATGGGGCTGTTTGATTTATTAGCAGCTATGGCAATAGGGGGATTGAGGATGTGGTGCTTTGGTGCATTTGATACTGTAGTTGTTTTATGCAGTAAACTGGACCACAAACTCTGTCAACTTCGTGATGTCTGGGTTGAAATGCTAAATGGACTAAGATGAAATATAGTCAACAGTTGGAAATATACTAAAACTGGGCTGAAAGGGCTAATCAATTGTGGAATGAATTGTAACAAGTAATCTGAATCCAGGGAAAAGGAAACAAATACATACCAATAAATATACTGGCGTTGATTTACTAAGGGCAAATAGACTGTGCACTCTGCAAGTGGTTAAGCCATAGCTTAGTAAATGGAGCTCTGCTGACTTCCATTGTCCAATCATGTGCAAGCAAATGTTCTGTTGTTTATTTCCTTTGCATGTGATTGGGTATTTACAAAGTTAAGCTTCCACTCATATACTAAAGGAGAAGTACAGCCAAAGCTTGTTTGGCTGTACTTCACCTCTGGATCACAGGAGCGCAGTTCGTTCTGCACTCCTGTGATCCATTTTCAGCAGCCAGTGGGCTGAATCCCTCTGTCAGCTGATGTCACAGAGGCGGTCCAGGCTTGGGCAAGATCGCGACCATATGTTTACAAGGCTCAGCCTCTCAGCAAGCTACCAAGGGCTGCTCCTGCCCCCCTCCACAGCTCAGTGCTCCAGTGAGCGAGGAGGGGTCAGGGAAGACAGCAATGACTGACAGTCACCAGCTCTCTGCTAAGAATCGAGCGATCAGTGGTGTTTGATCACTCAGTTCTCAATTTTTGAGCCAGCGGGGGACAATTGCAGCTTTGAATAGATGCTACATTCACCTAGGTAGGTATGATTAAAAAAAACTTTTCTTTAAGCTTTCAGGGTGCACAGCCTATTTGCCCTTAGTAAATAAACCCTCGGTTGTTTTAATTGAATTGCTAAATACATTTGTGATAGTGTTGTATAATGTAGTTGTGTTGTATAGATGTGATAACTGTATGTAGTGGCTCTAGTCAGTTTTGTTTTCCAGGTCTGTTTCAGTATATTTCCCACTGTTGATTATACTTCATCCGGATCTACTTAACATTGCAATTTAGTCATTGCTCTGTGGACACCTTCATTTTACTTTTTTTTTTTTTGGCAAGCGCTGTTCCCCACTGCTGTTAGTTTTTCCTATATTTCAAAGTGTTTTTTAGAGTAACTACACTAGGAACAGTGCAGCTGTCACATTACGTTTTAAAATGTTTTTAACAATTTAGTAGCTATACACAATCAACTTGGGTGCTAAATAGTGGGTGGTGATGTGCTGCTAATAAAGGGCAGCTTTGCCTGTGTCACTAACAAGGTCATGCTGCTGCCCCCCCAAAAGAATTTAAAAAATGTCCCATAAATAAAAAAAAAAAAAAAAATATATATATATATATATATATATATATATAAATTATATCTCCCTCCAAAAAAATTAAAGTGAAACCCCAGTTTGTAGAAAAAATGTATAACCTACAAGAGAGAGAGAAAAAAAATGATTAACCCCCCTCCAAAAAAGTAAATAAAAAAACAAAATAAAAAATAAAAAGACAAAAAGAAAAGGTAGTCCAACAAAGTGCTGTTGGGTTGACACTTAACAGCCCGGGGGAGGTACACATCACTCTCTGTAGCCCCCCACATTGCATTTCTGCATTTCACTGTAATGCCGCAGTGGCAATATACAGCACTGTATAAGTAGTACACTAGCACTGTATATTAGGACTAACATAAATATCTCTCCCTGAAATCACTGCCAGCTGTCCCTCACTACTCCAACTCCAACACACACTGACAAAAGCATAGCTCCCGACTGTCCTTGATTTAAAGGGCTGTCCATGATTTGAAGGACTGTCCCTGATTTAGAACAGTCTCTCTGTCTCCTCACTTGTCCCTCATTTTGGTCTGATCTATGTAGTTGTATATCAAATGCACTATTTATCTTTCAAAGAGTGTTTCCCAGGGCTAAACCTCTCATCCAATTTCTAAATTGCTGAACTTGTACATTTCAAAAGGAATAATAGTGGTAAAAAAACAAAGCACCTGTGGGTTTAACTAATCTTTTTTTGTATGATTCTCCTTTAAGGGGGCGTGGCAGGGGGTGTGTCCTATACCAACATAACTTTGCTAATAGGTGACCTCCTTTCCCATCTCAAAAAGTTGGGAGGTATGCAAAAGGCTGATTGGAAAGTTGACTTTTATAGGGAGAGGGCAGACACTTTTTTTCAAGCCCCTTTATTGGCCATACTCCACCACTTAACCACAGTTCCCACGTATGTAATGAACAGCGATTCACTGTCAGTGCTTAGGTGAACAATCCCCTTTTCCTGTGAAAGCACTTGAAAGCTGATTGCAATTATGTTGCTTTTAGGGGCCTACACTGGTACATTTTTTTTTTATCAAAAATACAGCTTCCCAATGAAATAAATAAAAAATTGCAGCAAAGTCGCCGTAAAATCGTGGTAAAAACACACCACAATTTTGCATTTTTGGTGCGTTTTTGAGTCACATGTCGATTTTCCACAGGTGCAGGAAACCCAGAAATGCACAGCAAACACATAAAACACAGCAAAATCATGGTAAAAAAAAGCAGTTTGAAAGAACCCTTAGTCTGTGGTCCAAGAACCTCTCCACCAAAAGCTGGTGAAGAGAATCAGGTTAGAGAAAGCTTCCAGAAAAGGGCTTAAAAAGGAAAAGAAAATGACTGCTGTCTTTTGGAAAAGCTAAATACAGGCATACCCCACTTTTAAGTACACAATGGGACCAGAGCATGTATGTAAAACCAAAATATACTTAAAGTGAAGCAATACCTTTTTTCACTTATCCATGCATGTACTGTAAATACACTAGCTCTATAGGTAATATTGGTCAGCTTGACATGGCACTGCTCCCGAACCATAAGTGACAGGGACACCAAGCTTGGAGAGCATGTTAAGGGGGCCCTTGACTATGACATGGTAGATTACCTAGGCAAGCTGGTCGGCAACAAAACAGGATATGTTGTAGTCCTGGGTCCCCTCTTGGGGCTCCCTAAGTTTGGTGTTCCTCTCACTTATGGTTCGGGAGCAGTGCCATGTCAAGCTGACCAAGATTTCCCATAGACATCAATGTTACAAAGGGAGCAGTGCCTTACCAAGCTAGCCAAGATTTCTCATAGACGCCAATGTTAAAACTAGCAGCAGTACCATGTCAAGCTGACCAAGATTTCTATAAATGCCAATGTTAAAACCCGGGAGTAGTGCCATGCCAAGCCGACCAAGCTGTGTCCGTACTCGCGAGTGTATGTAAAGTGAGTGTAGGTAAAACGGGGTATGCCTGTAATGAGTTATGCAGTTCAAGAAAACAGTAGACTGATTACAAAGTAAGGCAGGCCATACACGGTTCGAATCTCAGCTGGCTCAGCAGGAACCAGCCGCGATACTAACCATTTATGGGCAGGCAAGTTTATTGATCGATCAACTTTGGTACAACCAGCATGCCAGATTTTACCTGCAATTATCGCTAGCAGAAGCTATAGCCACTAGCAATAATCACTGTCTTCTCCCCCTGCAGGTAGAAGACAATGGC
The DNA here is from genome assembly GCF_965119305.1 of Pelophylax lessonae. NCBI lineage: Eukaryota > Metazoa > Chordata > Amphibia > Anura > Ranidae > Pelophylax > Pelophylax lessonae. Next base: position 378,075,251 of record NC_138772.1, on the reverse strand, counting down.
CCAGCAGGAGGGAATCCCACATCAACACTGTCTGTATTGATGGGGGAATCAAGCTAATTTCTTTCCTGCAACCGATAATTGCTCCTTGTATGGCTGGCTTATGGGGTCTTTTGACATAAAACTGTCTTGATTTAGTGAGTTGAATAGAAAGGGAGTTGAGAAAATACTGAGATTTAAATGTTACATGCAGTATACTGTATATAAGCCAGCCATATTTGCTCAGTATGTGTGTAGGCTCTGGTTCTTGTATTGTACTAGTTGTGTAGTTGCTGTACTGGTCACTGCATGGAAGGGGGCATGTATGCTGGTCACTGCATTGAAGAGGGCATGTACGCTGGTCACTGCATTGAAGGGGGCATGTACGCTGGTGACTGCATTGAAGGGGGCATGTACGCTGGTCACTGCATTGAAGGGGGCATGTACGCTGGTCACTGCATTGAAGGGGGCATGTACGCTGGTCTCTGCATTGAAGGGGGCATGTACGCTGGTCACTGTATTGAAGGGGGCATGTACGTTGGTCACTGCATTGAAGGGGGCATGTGTTATACCTGAAGGGTTTCACATGTACTGTCACTTTAAGGCTGGCTCCACCCAGGAGTGATGACAAGGGTCAAGGGGCAGAGTGGCCATCTTTAGACACATGTAGAGATGTATTGATATGCAGAGCTGTCCTGTAATGCTGTACAGAGAGTCCTGAATAAACAACCGTTGTTCCAGACCAGAGTCCTGTGTCTCTCACAACACGGAGAATATAACAGTGGCGACGAGGATGGGATTTACAAGGTTAATATCTGTGTGAGAAAGGAAAGGAAGAAAAAAACTCTGGATTGTCAGGAATACAAACACCCACAGAGCCCAGCAGGAAAATGTCATTGATCGGGACATTAAGTGAATTTGATGGAGAACAGACAACGTGGATTTCCTGGATTGAAAGACTAGAACAATATTTTGCTGCAAATGCCATCCCAGGCGACAGGCAAGTAGCAGTATTTCTGACAGTGGTTGGTGCTAGGACATATGACACTCTTAGGGATCTCCTTTTCCCTGAAAAACCAGCAACTAAGACTTTGGCAGAGCTCCTGACACTGTTAGGGACTCACTTCCAGCCTAAACCACTAGAGATTGCAGAAAGATTCCAGTTTTATCAGCGGCAGCAGCAGCCAGGTGAAGATATTAAGGCTTATGTGCTCGCCCTTCGCAGACTAGCCTCAACCTGTTCGTTTGGGGAGTACTTACCGACTGCACTGAGGGATAAGTTTGTCATGGGACTGAATAGTGAGTCTAGCCAAAAGAGACTGTTAACAGAGAAAGACCTTACCCTTACAATGGCAATTGAGATAGCTTCAGTGATGGAAATGGCTGTGAAAGATACAGAGGCATTGAACCCCCAGAGTAGAAGGGAAGAGGTTAAAAAGGAAGTTTTCAGAACAGCAGTCAAGCAAACTGCAGCTAACGGTAAATATAGAACCTCACCAACCGGGACGTCAGCTTGCTACCGTTGTGGGAATACAGACCATGATCACAAAGTCTGCCGGTTTAAGGATCAGCTCTGTCATAATTGTGGTAAGGCAGGCCATCTGAAACGAGTCTGCCGTAGTAAGAAGGTGCAAAATAAACAACCTCTGAACACCAGGACGAAAGCATATATGGTGGGAAGATATACATCGTCATCGGAATCAGAGGATGAGGAAGTGCTCCACAGATTAGACATACATCATATGCATTCAGCACCCTCAGCAATGACTGTAGAGGTAACCGTGGAAGGAAAGAAACTCAAGATGGATGTAGACACAGGAGCAGCAGTTTCAGTTATCACCCAGAAACAATGGAGAAAACTTCTGATCCGAACAACTGTCCGTCCAACACCAATCAAACTGCAGACATACTCAAAGCAGATACTCCACCCCCTGGGGTACGTGAAAGTACAGGTATCCTACAAGGGTCAGACGAAAAGAATGCCATTGTATATCCTAGAACATGGGGGACCCCCTCTCTTTGGCAGAGACTGGATTGCTCACTTTGGCATGCCAGACATCGCCATTAACCCCTGCAACACCGTGACCATCCCATCAGGGGATGAAGAGGGATGGGTGAAGTCCCTGAAACAGCGATTCCCACAAGTCTTTGATAACCATTTGGGAAAAATAAAGCATGACTGTGTGAGACTCAGGCTGAAACCCAAAGCCCAGCCTAGGTTCTTCAAAGCTCGGACGGTACCTTTCGCACTCCGAGCAGGTGTGGAAGCTGAACTAAGCCGGCTGGAGGAACAAGGTGTCATCTCAAAGGTAGAGCACAGCGAGTGGGCATCACCAGTTGTACCAGTAAAGAAAGCGAATGGGGACTTACGCATTTGTGGCGATTTCCGCATGGCACTAAATTCTCAACTGGAGATAGACCAGTATCCCCTACCCAGAGTAGATGACATTTTTGCCTCTCTTGAAGGAGTTCAAAAGTTCACCAAGCTTGATCTCAGGCAAGCTTATTTACAGTTTGAGGTCCACCCTTCGTCCCGCAAGTTTCTAACAATCAACACTCACAAGGGACTGTATGAATACAATCGGATGGTGTTTGGGGTAGCCTCCGCCCCAGCCATTTGGCAACGCAAAATGGATGAGATTTTGGAGGACATTCCTTTCACACAGTGCCTGTTAGATGACATGCTCATCACGGGCCTGACGGACCAGGAACACAAGCATAACGTGGAGCTTGTGTTGGCCAGACTCCAAGAGCAGGGTCTAAAAGTGAACTTGGCGAAATGCCAATTCATGGTATCTAAATTGGAGTTTTGTGGCCACCTTGTGGATGCAGAGGGTATACACACCACGGAAGCCAAAGTTGATGCTTTAGTAAAAGCTCCAGCCCCGACCAACGTCCAGCAGCTGCGATCATACCTGGGCTTGCTGAACTATTACCACAAATTCCTGCCGGATCTAGCACACACTTTGTTTCCATTAAACAAGCTTTTGGAGAAACACTCCAGATGGAACTGGTCGGCTGCATGCCAACGTGCTTTTGAAGTTTCTAAGCGAAAGCTGTTGGCGTCACGCATGCTCGTGCACTATGACCTCCAAAGGCCTCTCACCTTGGCTTGTGATGCCTCACCCTATGGTCTAGGGGCTGTACTATCTCACGTTTTGCCAGATGGGTCAGAGAAACCAGTGGCATTCGCCTCCAGGTCCTTGACAAAAGCAGAAAGCAATTACTCTCACATTGACAAAGAGGCTTTGGCGCTCATATGGGGAATTAAGAAGTTTCATCTTTACCTGTATGGTAGGGAATTCACCATACTGACTGATCATAAACCACTCCTTCAGATCTTTAACCCTGACAAAGGCATCTCCCAGACGACTGCGGCCCGTCTTCAACGATATGCCCTATTCTTGGGAGCATATAGCTACAAAATCCAGTATCGCAGCCATGATGCCAATGCTAATGCAGACGCCATGTCCCGTCTGACAAGGACATTAACAGACTCTTCTCCACCTGTCAAGAGTTGTCATTACACCAGCCTGTCCTTTCTGTCTTCCGGGGAAGTAGCAGCCCATACAGCCAAGGATACCTTCCTTAAGACAATACTCTCCTGGGTACGGTACGGTTAGCCTGCAACTGTCACACAGGATTATGAACCTTACTTCCGTAGGCATCTGGAATTAACTGTGTCTGGCAACTGTGTTTTATGGGGAGACAGAGTGATCGTTCCACAGACCCTCCGGAGACACATTCTGGACTTGCTAAATACTGGTCATCCTGGAGGCACACGTATGAAACAAAAGGCCCGAGGCTATGTGTGGTGGCCGAACCTCGACTCCGATATCACGACATATGTGAATGCGTGTGCTGGATGTGCACAAACTGCAAGAGACCCTCCTCGAGCGTGCGTCCAGCCCTGGACTTGGCCCACGGTTCCCTGGTTTCGCCTACACTTGGACTTTGCAGGCCCGATCAGAGGACACACCTTTTTGATTATTATTGATGCCCATTCAAAGTGGCCTGAGGTCATTCCTGTTACCCAGCCAACGACTAAGGCGACGATTTCCATACTGTTACATCTCGCTGCTACGTTTGGATACCCCAGAGAAATTGTAACAGACAATGGTGCACAATTCACAAGCCAGGAGTTTCAGGGTTTCCTGACTGCCCACAACATCAAACATAAGTTGACCGCACCTTACCACCCAGCTACAAATGGTCAAGCAGAAAGGTTTGTACAGACCTTCAAACGCTATTTCAAAGCTACTGTGGCTACAAGTAAACAACAGTCCCTGTCACCCCAGCAGCTGGACTTCTTCCTTTCTGCTTACAGAACCACACCACACGCAACCACTGGGAAAACTCCAGCTGAACTTCTTTTGTGTCGGCAGCCATGGACTGTTTTGGATATGCTCCGCCCTCAAATGGTCCAGGAACATGTACGGCAGTCCCAAGACAAGAGGGTCGAATCCGACGAGATTCCCCGGTTTACAGCCCAGCAAAAGGTATGGGCCCGATCTTATGGCACTTCCAACACTCGTTGGCTTCCTGCTATCGTCGCAGAGACTTTGGGACCCAAAATGTATAGGGTCTGCCTGGAAGATGGTTCCATTTGCAGAAGGCATGCGGACCAATTGCGTCCTCGTTCTCAGCTGCCCGAATCCCTGACATCAGCTGCACCTCCAGTGTCTCAAGGATCTGCTCCTACCGGATCAGGAGGCATTGAGACTGATGCTTGGGAGGACTCTGAACTTTTGAACTCAGCTCCAACAGAGCCCTCCAGCCCTGGTCCAGAGGTCTGCTCACCCTCTGAGCTAGGGGATCCCCACTTGGCCCCGCCGTTGTCCATTCCGGCCAGCCCTGCTTCCTCCGGCCCCGAGTCGCTGGGTGCCCGTCCTCAACGACACTGTCGCCCTCCTGACCGGTTTCAAATGCAAGACCGGTTACGAGACTTTCGACGGGCCCGCCGAAAGTGATCCGCTGCCATTTTCTCCCCGTAGCGTCCCTGGAAGTTGTTTTTACATCCGGACGCGGAAGAAGCCATGTAAATCTTGGAGGACGGTATTGGACAATTATGAGTTACTGTTTTATGCCTGTTCTTGTATTGTTGTTTTTTTTGTTTTTTGTTTTTTTTTTAGGGATGGATGGAAGGTGTTATACCTGAAGGGTTTCACATGTACTGTCACTTTAACCACTTGCCGACCGCCGCACGCCGATCTACGTTGGCGGTCAGCCCCTCACAGGCAAAGTGACGTAGGGCTACGTCACTAGCTTGTGAGGGTCTAGGGAGCGAGCGCGCGCCGCCGGAGGCGCGCTCCCGCTCCCGCGTGGTCACGGACCCCCCCGCGCGTGTGACCGGCGGACCCGATGTCCACCGGCCACTCTGCGATCGGCGGGGGAGAGGGAGAAAGTCAGGCAGCTTGTGTAAACAAGCTGCCTGTCATTCTCCCCTCTGTATGAGAGCTGATCATATGGATCTACTATGTAGATCCGTTGATCACTCTGCATACAGCTGAAGCCACAGCCAATCACAGTAAGAATCACGCCCCTAGGGACACACACAGCCCCTCCCTCTCAAATAAAGTTAACCCCTTCACTACCAGTGTATTTTTACAGTAACAGTGCATATGTATAGCACTGATTACTGTAGAAATGTCACTGGTAACCCCAAAAGTGTCACAAATGTCAGTCAAGGGTCCGATCTGTCCGCCTCAATGTCGCAGTACCGCAAAAAAATCGCAGATCGCCGCCATTACGCGTTAAAAAAAAAAAACAACAAAAATGACAAAAATCTTTCCCTTAGTCAGTAAACGCAATAACTTTTGCGCAAACCAATCAAAATACGCTTTTTGCGATTTTTTTTACCAAACATAGGTAGCATAAAACAAATTGGCCGAAAATGTTAAAAAATTTAGATTTTTACATTTTTTTTGGGGAGAATTTCATATAAAAAAAAGGGAAAATATTGCTATTTTTGCAAAATTGATGCTCTTTTTTTGTTTATAGCGCGTGATCAAAAAATCGCACAGGTGATCAAATACCGCCAAAAGAAAGCTCTGTTTGTGGGAAAAAAAGGACACCAAATTAGTTTAGGTACAGCGTCGCACGACCGCGCAATTGTCCGTTAAAGTCACGCAGTGCCGAATCGCAAAATACCCCCTGGTCGTTTAGCAGCCAAATCCTCCGGGGCTTAAGTGGTTAAGGCTGGCTCCACCCAGGAGTGATGACAAGGGTCAAGGGGCAGAGTGGCCATCTTTAGACACATGTAGAGATGTATTGATATGCAGAGCTGTCCTGTAATGCTGTACAGAGAGTCCTGAATAAACAACCGTTGTTCCAGACCAGAGTCCTGTGTCTCTCACAACACGGAGAATATAACAGCATGTACGCTGGTCACTGCATTGAAGGGGGCATGTACACTGGTCACTGCATTGAAGAGGGCATGTACGCTGGTCACTGCATTGAAGGGGGCATGTACGCTGGTCTCTGCATTGAAGGGGGCATGTACGCTGGTGTCTGCATTGAAGGGGGCATGTACATTGGTCACTGCATTGAAGGGGGCATGTACGCTGGTCACTGCATTGAAGGGGGCATGCTGGTCACTGTTTTGAAGGGGGCACACTGGTCACTGTGCATTGAAAGGGGGCACGCTGTTCATTGTGCATTGAAAGGGGGCACGCTGGTCACTGTGCATTGAAAGGGGGCACGCTGGTCACTGTGCATTGAGAGGGTGCAAGCTGGTCTCTCTGCATTGAAAGGGGGCACGCTGGTCTCTCTGCATTGAAAGGGGGCACGCTGGCATCTCTGCATTGAAAGGGGGCACGCTGGTCTCTGTGCATTGAAAGGGGGCACGCTGGTCTCTGTGCATTGAAAGGGGGCACGCTGGTCACTCTGCATTGAAAGGGGGCACGCTGGTCTCTCTGCATTGAAAGGGGGCACGCTGGTCTCTCTGCATTGAAAGGGGCACACTATACTTTAATTACTGAAGGCCCCTTTCACACTTTTGCAACCTCAAAGTCACGCAATTTTTTACAGCGTTTTTTGCCACAAAGCAATGGCTATTACATTTTTCTATTTGTGCCCCCCCCCCCCCCCCAAAAAAAAGAATTTTGAGCACCAGCCGCCACTGCTCCTTCCCCAAAACGCAAATCTATGAGTTGGATAACTCTTCAGCTGATATCTTATTAGTTGTTGATGAAGCGAGAATTTTTTGAACCAATGAGATCTTCATCTAGTTGCTAATCTAAAAATCAGTACATTTAACACAAATTTGAAATAATGGAAGAGGAAGCTTGTAAAAATGTGAACGTAAGATATACTCTGCAATAATAATTTAAAATAGGGGGTCACTAAGGGTTATATTTACTAATGCTAGAGAGAGCAAAATGTATCCCAATTCTGAAGCGATACCAGCCAGCTTGCAGGTTTTATTGCTAAAGCTTAATCAATCACTTGCTGACTGTCTGCCACAGTTTTATTGCGGCAGGCTGGCTCGGCTGCACGAAACGACGTAGAGGTACATCAGTCACGCGAGTGGCGCTAGTGGACGATCGCGCGCCGCCGACGGTGCGCTCCCGCCCCCATTAGGCAGTGGGGATGCTGATCCACGGGACTGGCAGCCACGATTGCCGCCTGGCTCCCCACTGAGAGAGAAGAACGGGCAGCTGTTGTAAAAACAGCTGACCATTGTTCTCTCTGAAATGATCACAGAGTGCCTGTGATCCTTCTATATAGGATCACAGGTCTCTATGGCCATTTCACAAGTCCCTCCCCCTACAGTTAGAATAGGCTCACAGTTAATCCTTTGATTACCACTGTGTTAACCCCTTTCCTGCCAATGTCATTATTACAGTAACCTATCATATTTTTTTAGCACTGATTACTGTAGTAATGTCACTGGTCACCCCCAAAAGTGTAAAAAATGTCAGTTAGGGGGTCCGATCTGTCCGCCACAATTTCGCAGTCTCACTAAAAATCGCAGATTGCCGCCATTACTAGTAAAAAAAGAAATAAATAAAAATTACATAACTCTTTCCCCTAGATGGTAGACGCGATAACTTTTGCACAAACCAATCAAAATACGCTTATTGTGATTTTGTTTACCAAAAACATGTAGAAAAATAAAAATTTGCCTAAAAGGATGAAAAATTGTGATTTCTTAATTTTTTTTTTGTAATGTTGCATAGCAGAATGTAAAAAATATTGTTTTTTTTTTTATCAGAATTGACGCTCTTTTTTTGTTTATAGCGCAAAAAATTAAAATCGCAGAGGTGATCAGATACCACTAAAAGAAAGCTCTGTTTGTGGGGGGAAAAAGTACATCAGTTTTATTTAGGTACAGTGTTGCATGACCGCGCAACTTTCAGGTAAAGTATCACAGAGCCGAATCACAAAAAATGGCCTTGTCATTAAGGGGGCAAATCCTTCCGGTCCAGAAGTGGTTAAGCAAGCTGAGGTTATAAGCTGATTCTCTGCAGAATTGTGACTAATTTTGCCCTCTCTAGCTTTAGTAAATAAACCCCTAAGACTCTATTATTTCCCCTTAGAGCAGGCATGTACAATAGGTGAGAGCATAATAAAAAGACTTTCTGATAAAAGGTAAGAGACAGATCACTCTTTTTAGCAAGATTGTTACCTTGTCATAATAACTTTGGGTTGCAGTATGTCATTTTTACCATAATTCCTATTACATTGACAGTAAATCCTCATTTAGCCCAAGTCTGATAATACATGATGCACTTTGTGTAAATTGTTGCTGCAGAACATTTAGTTACAGGTTTCTATCTTTTCCAGATTTGGAGTGAGTAATACTGCAGAAATAATTTTCTTCTGCTTTCTTTCAAAGAACTAGAATAGCATTTTTATGAAAGTACCAGCCATCATTTTTCTCCATATACAGTCAGGTCCATAAATATTGGGACACCTACACAATTCTAATCTTTTTGGCTCTATACACCACCATAATGGATTTGAAATTAAACAAACAAGATGTGCTTTAACTGCAGATTTTCAGATTTAATTTGAGGGTATTTACATCCAAATCAGGTGAACAGTGTAGGAATTACAACAGTTTGTATATGTGCCTCCCACTTTTTAAGGGACCAAAAGTAATGGAACAGATTAACAATCAGAAATCAAACTTTCACTTTTTAATACTTGGTTGCAAATCCTTTGCAGTAAATTACAGCCTGAAGTCTGGAACGCATAGACATCACCAGACACTTTCATCCCTGGTGATGCTCTGCCAGGCCTCTACTGCAACTGTCTTCAGTTCCTGCTTGTTCTTGGGGCATTTTCCCTTCAGTTTTGTCTTCAGCAAGTGAAATGCATGCTCAATCAGATTCAGGTCAGGTGATTGACTTGGCCATTGCATAACATTCCACTTCTTTCCCTTAAAAAACTCTTTGGTTGCTTTCGCAGTATGCTTCGGGTCATTATCCATCTGCACTGTGAAGCGCCATCCAATGAGTTCTGAAGCATTTGGCTGAATATGAGCAGATAATATTGCCTGAAACACTTCAGAATTCATCCTGCTGCTTTTGTCAGCAGTCACAACATCAATAAATACAAGAGAACAAGTTGCATTGGCAGCCATACATGCCCACGCCATGACACTACCACCACCATGCTTCACTGATGAGGTGGTATGCTTTGGATCATGAGCAGTTCCTTTCCTTCTCCATACTCTTCTCTTCCCATCACTCTGGTACAAGTTGATCTTGAACTCATCTGTCCATAGGATGTTGTTCCAAAACTGTGAAGGCTTTTTTAGATGTTGTTTGGCAAACTCTAATCTGGCCTTCCTGTTTTTGAGGCTCACCAATGCTTTACATCTTGTGGTGAACCCTCTGTATTCACTCTGGTGAAGTCTTCTCTTGATTGTTCACTTTGACACACATACACCTACCTCCTGGAGAGTGTTCTTGATCTGGCCAACTGTTGTGAAGGGTGTTTTCTTCACCAGGGAAAGAATTCTTCGGTCATCCACCACAGTTGTTTTCCGTGATCTTCCGGGTCTTTTGGTGTTGCTGAGCTCACCGGTGCATTCTTTCTTTTTAAGTATGTTCCAAACAGTTGATTTGGCCACACCTAATGTTTTTGCTATCTCTCTGATGGTCTTGTTTTGTTTTTTTCAGCCTAATAATGGCTTGCTTCATTGATAGTGACAGGTCTTTGGATCTCATATTGAGAGTTGACAGCAACAGATTGCAAATGCAAATAGCACACTTGAAATGAACTCTGGACGTTTTGGGGGTTTGTCCTACTAGCTTTTGCAATCCGTCATTCATTTTTAATTTTTGCGTCCCTGATTTCCTTTTTACATATTCTGTTTACATATTCTGTTATATTCTTTGCAACAATTAAACAATGATAGTGTTCCTTCATTTTTATATTTTTTAAAAGCACTTTTCTTTTTATTTATAGCTTTTTTAACTTTGGCCATGAGCCACATAGGTTTTATTTTTAGCCTTTTAAACGTATTACCCATGGGAATATACTTTGCAGTGAGTTTGCATAAAGTCATTTTGAAAATTTCCCATTTCTGTTCTGTGCTAATCGATGCCAATATTCCCTCCCAGTCTAAATCCTGGAAAATTTGCTCTCTTAAAGCTAAGTGTTTTTGTATTTCCTGTATGCGTTTTTTGCTTACAACTAACATAAAATAAAATCATATTATGGTTAGTGTTGAGCGAACACGGACTGTATTATTCGTGTTCGTACCGAATAATTGGATTTTTTGTACCCGAACACGGACACGGACACTTTACTGTATGTTCGGGTAAAAATCCGTGTTCGGTCGTTTTATTTCCGGGTTTTGCATGCTTTGGCGCTCTTTTCATGGCGGGCTTTCAACAGCCAATCAACAATCGTTTAACTGGTGTGCCTTAAGCCATCCCAGCCATGCCTGCAAATGTCTCAGTAGCTGTGATTGGCCGTCTGAAGCATGTGACCAAGTCTTTATAAGTTCGAGGCAGCCGCAGCGGCGTCATTATGCTGCTTAGATTCAGGGACAGAGCACACATCAACGTGCTGGCTGCTGATTAGGGAAAGATAGGCAGGAAAAAACCATTTGTGTCCGGATAGAATTGAGGGACAGGTCGGAGTGTTTAGGCAGGGCGAGTTGTAGGCATTTTAGGGATAGAGTCTGCTGAATTATAGGGTCAGTGTCTTCTACAAACTACAATCGATATTGCTGTGTGGGGGGTGGGGTCTGCACTCAATCCTGATCTACGATCTCTTCTCAATCCTGTTAGGGACAGAGTCTGCTGAATTTTAGGGAAACTGTGTTCTACAAACTACAATCGATATTGCTGTGTGGTGTGGGATTGGAGATAGGCAGGTGTCAGTGATCCACATCCATTTTTCTGTGTGTGAGCTGCAGTGAACACAATCTTTTTGGGCTGCAGTGAACACAATCTTTTTGGGCTGCAGTGAACACAATCTTTTTGGGGTGCAGTGAACAAAATCTTTTTGGGGTGCAGTGAACACAATCCTTTTTGGTGTGCAGTGAACACAATCTTTGTGGGGTGCAGTGAACAAAATCCTTTGTGGGGTGCAGTGAACACAATCTTTTTGGGGTGCAGTGAACAAAATCCTTTTTGGGGTGCAGTGAACAACATCCTTTTTGGGGTGCAGTGAACACAATCTTTTTGGGGTGCAGTGAACAAAATCCTTTGTGGGGTGCAGTGAACACAATCTTTTTGGGGTGCAGTGAACACAATCTTTTTGGGGTGGAGTGAACAACATCCTTTTTGGGGTGCAGTGAACAAAATCCTTTTTGGGGTGCAGTGAACAAAATCATTTTTGGGGTGCAGTGAACACAATCTTTTTGGGGTGCAGTGAACACAATCTTTGTGGGGTGCAGTGAACACAATCTTTTTGGGGTGGAGTGAACAACATCCTTTTTGGGGTGCAGTGAACAACATCCTTTTTGGGGTGCAGTGAACACAATCTTTTTGGGGTGCAGTGAACACAATCTTTGTGGGGTACAGTGAACAGAATCTTTGTGGGGTGCAGTGAACACAATCTTTGGGGGGTACAGTGAACACAATCTTTGTGAGGTGCAGTGAACACAATCTTTGTGGGGTGCAGTGAACACAATCATTGTGGGGTGCAGTGAACTCAATCTTTGTGGGGTACAGTGAACACAATCTCATACTTCTGAAGGTTTGAGGGTGCTGCCTGTTCCATACTCCCCCTACTCCTCATCTAGCCTTTTAGGGGTACAAACAATAGTAATTGGGGCCTAGTGTGGTTGTGTACGTGTGATATACATACACTTTTTTGGGATCATATTTTCTATTCCGCTATTTAATCAAAAACCTTTGGGGATCAGTTAAATTGGGGGATAGTCTGTGTTGGTACGTGTGAGAGAGATCCACCTTTCCAAGTTGTTGGGGTTCATCTCATACTTCTGAAGGTTTGAGGGTGCTGCCTGTTCCATACTCCCCCTACTCCTAGCCTTTTAGGGGTACAAACAATAGTAATTGGGGCCTAGTGTGGTTGTGTACGTGTGATATACATACACTTTTTTGGGATCATATTTTCTATTCCGCTATTTAATCAAAAACCTTTGGGGATCAGTTAAATTGGGGGATAGTCTGTGTTGGTACGTGTGAGAGAGATCCACCTTTCCAAGTTGTTGGGGTTCATCTCATACTTCTGAAGGTTTGAGGGTGCTGCCTGTTCCATACTCCCCCTACTCCTAGCCTTTTAGGGGTACAAACAATAGTAATTGGGGCCTAGTGTGGTTGTGTACGTGTGATATACATACACTTTTTTGGGATCATATTTTCTATTCCGCTATTTAATCAAAAACCTTTGGGGATCAGTTAAATTGGGGGATAGTCTGTGTTGGTACGTGTGAGAGAGATCCACCTTTCCAAGTTGTTGGGGTTCATCTCATACTTCTGAAGGTTTGAGGGTGCTGCCTGTTCCATACTCCCCCTACTCCTAGCCTTTTAGGGGTACAAACAATAGTAATTGGGGCCTAGTGTGGTTGTGTACGTGTGATATACATACACTTTTTTGGGATCATATTTTCTATTCCGCTATTTAATCAAAAACCTTTGGGGATCAGTTAAATTGGGGGATAGTCTGTGTTGGTACGTGTGAGAGAGATCCACCTTTCCAAGTTGTTGGGGTTCATCTCATACTTCTGAAGGTTTGAGGGTGCTGCCTGTTCCATACTCCCCCTACTCCTAGCCTTTTAGGGGTACAAACAATAGTAATTGGGGCCTAGTGTGGTTGTGTACGTGTGATATACATACACTTTTTTGGGATCATATTTTCTATTCCGCTATTTAATCAAAAACCTTTGGGGATCAGTTAAATTGGGGGATAGTCTGTGTTGGTACGTGTGAGAGAGATCCACCTTTCCAAGTTGTTGGGGTTCATCTCATACTTCTGAAGGTTTGAGGGTGCTGCCTGTTCCATACTCCCCCTACTCCTAGCCTTTTAGGGGTACAAACAATAGTAATTGGGGCCTAGTGTGGTTGTGTACGTGTGATATACATACACTTTTTTGGGATCATATTTTCTATTCCGCTATTCAATAAAAACCTTTGAGGATCAATTGAATTGCGGGATAGTCTGTGTCGGTACGTGTGAGAGAGATCCACCTTTCCAAGTTGTTGGGGTTCATCTCATACTTCTGAAGGTTTGAGGGTGCTGCCTGTTCCATACTCCCCCTACTCCTCATCTAGCCTTTTAGGGGTACAAACAATAGTAATTGGGGCCTAGTGTGGTTGTGTACGTGTGATATACATACACTTTTTTTGGATCATATTTTCTATTCCGCTATTCAATAAAAACCTTTCTAGGGCAAGATCTTAAATTACAGAAATATGAGGAGACCGTCAAATAAGGGCCGTGGCCTGGGTCGTGGTGCTGCTGGTAGAGCTCCTGTTGCAAGGAGAGGACATGGTCGATCTGTGCCAGCTACACGCACAAGTGAAACACCTTCCTCAAGTGTGAGTAGGCGACAGAACCTGCATCAGTATTTGGTAGGGCATCAAACGCCCCTAGAAGTGATGAGGCCAGAACAAGTTGAGGCGATAGTAGATTGGTTTGCTGCTGACAGTGCCTCCAGTTCCTTCACATTGTCTCCCACCCAGTCTACTGCAGAAAGGTCAGAGTTGGCACCTGCAGCCAATGTCCAACCGTCTTTCACCTCACCCCCTTGCAAATCAGGCCAGCAGTCTGAGCCCCAAGCCATACAGCAGTCTCTTATTCTTTTTGAGGACTCTGTCAGCAGGGTTTCCCAGGGCCATCCACCTAGCCCTGCCCCAGAAGTGGAAGAGATTGAGTGCAGCGATGCCCAACCACTTATTTCTCAAGATGAGTACATGCAAGGATCATCGCAGCACGTCTCCGATGATGACGAAACGCAGGTGCCAACTGCTGCGGCGTTCAGCATTGTGGAGACCGACAAGGAGGGCAGGGGTGAAGACTGGGTGGAAGATGATGTGGAGGACGATGAGGTCCTCGACCCCACATGGAATGAACATCATGCAGGTGACCTGAGTAGTTTGGAGGAAGAGGCGGTGGTCGCACAGAGCCACCAGCACAGCAGAAGAGGGAGCAGGGTGCAGAAGCGGAGCGGCCGTGCCCTAGACACTACGCCCGCTACCGCCCAACGCAGCAAGGGAACGAGCGCACCAAAGTCAGCTCAAAGGAGTTCTCTAGCGTGGAAGTTCTTTAGAAAATGTGCTGATGACAGGACACGAGTGGTTTGCACCCTGTGCAATCAGAGCTTGAAGCGAGGCATGAACCTTCTCAACCTGAGCACAACCTGCATGATCAGGCATCTAAGTGCAAAGCACGAGCTGCAGTGGAGTACACACCTTCAAAACCAAGAAACGTCTCTGGCTCATCCTGCTTCCTCTTCTGCTGCAGTCTCGGCCGCTCCAGCCACATCTGTAGTGATACCGGCACCTGCCACCCCGCAAACAGACGATCTGTCAGCAACACCACCACCTGGGTCACCAACAACCATCTCCACAATGTCCCGTGGAAGCGTTCAGCTTTCCATCTCCCAAACACTTGAGAGGAAGAGGAAGTACCCCCCTACCCACCCGCGATCCCTGGCCCTGAATGCCAGCATTTCAAAATTATTGGCCTTTGAAATGCTGTCATTCCGTCTGGTGGAGACGCACAGTTTTAAAAACCTTATGTCGGTGGCTGTCCCACAGTACGTCGTGCCCAGCCGCCACTACATTTCCAGGCAAGCCATCCCTTCCCTGCACAACCAAGTGGGGGAAAATATCAGGTGTGCACTGCGCAACGCCATCTGTGCCAAGGTCCACCTAACTACGGATACGTGGACCAGTAAGCACGGTCAGGGGCGTTATATCTCCCTAACGGCACACTGGGTAAATGCAGTGGCGGATGGGCCTGAGGCGGATAGCAATTTGGCGCATGTCCTTCCACCACCGAGGATTGCAGGGCGCTTCAGTTTGCCTCCTGTTCGTAACTCCTCCTACTCCGCTTCCTCATCCTCTACCGCCTCCTCATCCGGACAGCGTAACACCTTCACCACCAACTTCAGCACGGCCAGGGGTAAACGACAGCAGGCAGTTTTACAACTTGCCTGTTTGGGGGACAAACCACACACCGCGCAGGAGTTGTGGAGGAGCATGGAACAGCAGACAAATGAGTGGTTGCTGCCAGCGAGCCTCAAGCCCGGCCTGGTGGTGTGTGATAACGGGCGAAATCTCATAGCAGCTCTGGGCCTAGCCGGTTTGACGCACATCCCTTGCCTGGCGCATGTGCTGAATTTGGTGGTGCAGAGGTTCCTTAAAAACTACCCCGATATGTCAGAGCTGCTGCAGAAAGTGCGGGCCGTTTGTGCGCACTTTCGGCGTTCTCACCCTGCTGCTGCTCGCCTGGCAGTGCTGCAGCGTAACTTCGGCCTTCCCGCTCACCGCCTCATATGTGACGTGCCCACAAGGTGGAACTCCACCTTGCACATGCTGGAAAGACTGTGCGAGCAGCAGCAGGCCATAGTGGAGTTTCAGCTGCAGCACGCACGCGTGAGTCGCTCTGCGGAACAGCACCACTTCACCACCAATAACTGGGCCTCCATGCGAGACCTGTGTGCCTTGTTGCGCTGTTTTGAGTACTCCACCAACATGGCCAGTGGCAATGACGCCGTTCTCAGCTTAACTATCCCACTTCTATGCCTCCTTGAAAAAACAATTCGGGCGATGATGGAAGAGGATGTGGCACAGGATGAGGAGGAGGAGGAGGATGAAGAGGTAACATTTCCAAGGCTTTCAGGGCAGTCATTCGCAAGGGGCTCCGAGGGTGGGTTCCTGCACACGCAAACGCCAGGGACGCAATTGTCCAGCAGGGGCACAGTTCTGGAGGATGAGGAGGATGAGGAGGAGGAGGAGCTGGAGGAGGAGATGGAACCATGTTCACAGCAGGGTGGCACCCAGGCCAGCTCATGGCCATCACTGGTGCGTGGCTGGGGGGATACAGAGGACACGGACGATACACCTCCCACAGAGGACAGCCTTTCGTCGCCTCTGGGCAGCCTGGCACACATGAGCGATTACATGCTGCAGTGTCTCCACAATGACCGCCGAGTTGCCCACATTCTAACTTGTGCTGATTACTGGGTGGCCACGCTGCTGGATCCCCGTTACAAGGACAACGTACCGTCCTTAATTCACTCACTGGAGCGCGATCGCAAGATGCGCGAGTACAAGCGCACGCTGGTAGACGCCATGCTGCTGGCATTCCCATCTGACAGCGGGGCCACAGTGGAAGCACAAGGCAGAGGAGGAGGAGGAGGAGGTCGCCAACGCAACCAGGGCACCGCCAGCACCTCAGAAGGCAGGGTTAGCATGGCCGAAATGTGGAAAAGCTTTGTCAGCACGCCACAACAAACAGCAGCACCAGCAGCTCAGATGGAACGTCTTAGCAGGAGGCAGCATTTTACCAACATGGTGGAGCAGTATGTGTGCACACGCCTACATGTAGTGAATGACGGGTCTGCCCCCTTCAACTTCTGGGTCTCCAAATTGGGCACATGGCCTGAGCTTGCCCTTTACGCCTTGGAGGTGCTGGCGTGCCCTGCAGCCAGTGTATTATCTGAACGGGTATTTAGCACGGCTGGGGGCGTTATAACAGACAAGCGCAGCCGCCTGTCCAGAGACAATGTGGACAAGCTCACGTTCATTAAAATGAACCAGGCATGGATCCCACGGGACTTTTCCGTACCTTATGCAGAATAGCAATGGATACCGACCTTACCCACCCATTGTTCCATTTTTGCTCTTTCTCACTCTTTTGGGGTGTACCCTCATTTAAAATTTTTGAAAAGAAGCAGTGTTGGCTACCTCGTCCTCCTCCTCAGGGCCAGATTAATGTAGGGGCTATTGGAGCTGCAGCTCCAGGCCCCTACCTTTTATATAGGCCCCGGGTTGGCCATATTCACTGTTACCGCTCTTCTGTCACTTGTAAACACAGAAGTCTGGCTTCTATGCTCGCTTCCCCAGGCAGCACCCTCAGAACCTCCCCACACAGCGTGAAGGCCGGACAAGGAGGGACAGTTGGCGATGCATGGATGTGTTTATGGGCTTCAGAGACAGCATCCCATGTTGAATTAGGCATGCATGGCTGCACCCTTCCTCCTCTGGATGCATGGCAAGGCACGGCCCTTAAGGCCCTTCAAAATCCTCATCACCAAGCCCATGATGCTGTTAATCCGGCCCTGGTCCTCCTCCACCGCCGCTTCCACCTACACCGCCCATAGGTGTGCGCAGCCTATTGCATTAAGGTGTGCACCCCAAAGTTGAAATACACATGCATGTGTTTGCCAGCAGGGAGAGTAATGTATCGGGGCCATGTACCTGTAGGCAAGGAGAAATAGAGCAGAGCAGGTCCCAGGGAGATCTTTCCCATCTCCTCACTGGCAATGCTATGTGCCCTAGGTGATTAGGGTGTGCCCAGGCACACCCAGCACACCCTGTGCGCACGCCTATGTCACCGCCACATCCACCACCACCTCAACCTCCCTCCTACTCCATATGGGCCTCGTCCTTCAGAGATGAAGAAGAACATTGTTTTATTTTTCTGTTTTTTTTTTGTTGTTTTAAGTTATTTCCCTATCCACATTTGTTTGCAGAGCACTTGCCATGCTCTTAATTACGTTTTGCTGCCATTTGCAGCACTCTAGCCCTTTCCTTTGGTGTTTTAGAGCCATTTTAGTGCCTTAAAGTTCGGGTCCCCATTGACTTCAATGGGGTTCGGTGTCCGGGAAAAGTTCGGTAAAAGTCCGGCCGAACCCGTCGAACACGGACATCTAGGTGTTCGCTCAACCCTAATTATGGTAACTGCTACCCAGATGTTCTTTTATATGAGCTTATATTAATAAGCTCTGCATGGTTTGAGATTACCAGGTCCAACAGAGCATCATTTCTAGTGGGGGGCCTCAATAAACGGCACCATAAAATTGTCTTGTAATAGGTTTATACATTTTTGCCCTTTAACTGTTCCAGCAGTGCCATTACTCCAGTCATTATCTGGGTAGTTAAAATCCCCCATTATTATCACTGTCCCAGCCCTTGCAGCCCTTTCTATCTGTGCCAGGATCTGAGTCTCCACCTCCTCATTAATACTAGGAGGTCTATAACAAACTCCAATGATAAGCTTTGTATTACGCACACCCATGTACATTTCAACCCATACTGCTTCAGACTCATCACACTCTCCATCAACTAGGTCCTCTTTCACACTAACTTTGAGATCACTTATCACATACAGACAGACACCAACACCCCTCCGTTTTACTCTGTCTTTCCGAAAGAGAGCATAGCCAGGAATTTTAATAGCCCAGTCATGTGAAGAATGAAGCCAAGAATTAGCAATACCAAATAAATCATAGTTCTCCTCGTGCACCAGAGCTTCCAACTCACCTATTTTGCTTGGCAGACATCTGGCATTTGCGAACAAACACTTTAATTCATTGTCACATTTTTCACAACAAATTTTGAATATTTTTAATTTTGGTACAAATATTACCATTTCCAATGAACCCCCTTCCATTTAGGTGCAATCAATCTTTAGCATATAGGTTGCACCCCAATGAAAAGTGAGCCCAGTGCTCTAAAAACCCAAATCCCTCCTTCTTACACCAGGTCTTTAGCCATGCATTCAGCTCTCTAAATCTCCCCCTGCATTTCATGTGTTGGGCATGGCACAGGCGATATTTAAAAAATATCACCTTGTAGGTCCTTCCCTTCAACTTCAACTGTGGGTGTTGTAGCTGCTTGAATGCAGATGCTAGCAGAGAAGGTTCTTTTCTGTTTAGAATGGGGCTAAAGGAGAGAAATCAAACCACTTATGGCTGGAGTTGGCATCAAAGAAGGTGTCCCCTAGATTCCCCATGACCTTCTCTTCCTACAACCATAACATTTTAGTTTCCCATCATCTTTGGTGACAATAGTCACAGGACAGATTTAGAGAATAAGTCTCCACAGTGGGAGACAGCAAGAACTTCTAATCTCTCCCTACTCTATCCATGATTTTCCATGATTTGAAGCCAGGGATCAAAACATTCCTGTTCTGAACGTGATTGTTGCGCATTAAGGAGGGGGATGTTGAAGGTCCCCTAATGGCAGCAGCTCCTAAACTTTAGTAAAAGCCTATGTGTACATTGACACATAGGCTTTTATGGAGTTGAGTTTTGGAGCTTTGGCAAAAAAATGCCAAAAGCTCCTAAACTGAAGGTTAGAAGCTGTAGTGTACATGAAGCGTTAGGGTTTTAAATGACATCCATAGTCCCCAGACTTGCATATTTTTAAAATCTGTGGGTGTGCCATTTATCTCTCTACAGAAGTCCAATATTCCCCCTACTTAGTTATAGCTAAAGCATTGCTAAAAGCAGACCTATAGGTCTGACACAGCAAGTGAACCTCTGCAGAGAGACCGCTGGCCCCAAACAGGGCAAGGGTCCAACCCTGCAGCATGCCAGGTGGGGGACACGTTTTTCTAGTCAGGATGTGACTGCTTTCAAAAGAAAAAAATTGTACGTTTTTCTACACCTATTGTTTGGATCCACTTGCATTGTATTTAGGTCATTTAAACTAAAAGTTCACCCTAACACTAAAATCTACAGGCATGCATGATCTAAGACTAACCTATCTAGCCCTGTAAAGAAGAAGTCACTATACATACCTTTTTTTGAAGCTTTTCAGGTACCCTCTCCAGCAGTGGAAGCTCTGCAGAGGAGACAGCTGACAATGGCTGTGAAATGAATGGGAAGTGATGTCACTCATATACTTACTATGGAGTTTCCGTTGTCTGCTGCCTCCTCTGCACCCGCCTCCACAGAGAAGCCACAGGGGAGAGTTCAGCTTGGGTTTGGACCGCTTTGGCTTCAGAAGAGGCATGTATCGCGATTTCTTCTTTACAGGACTAGATAGGTTAGTCTTAGATCATTGGTGACTGCAAATGTAGAGATTTTAGTGTTAGGGTGGACTTCCCTTTTAACCACTTTGCGACCAGTCACTGTGCCTCTACTGCGGCACAGTGGCTCGTTATCGTCCAGCGACGTAGACCTACGTCGCTGGACTCCTCCCCTTGTGGGCGGCGCTCGCGCGCCGCCAGAGGCTCGCTCCCGCTGTATTCATTCACAGCGGGAGTCGGGCCAGGGGAGGAGCAGCGGCGATCGCCGCTGCTCTTCCCCGATCGTCGGGGAATTGAGTTTGGAGATCCGTCCGCTTGTGTAAACAAAGCGGGCGGATCTCCTAAGTGACAGACAGTGACAGATTGCAAGGTTCAGCACTGAACATGCGATCTGTCCCTGTGTCACTCAGTCACCTCCCCCCACACATGTTAGTAAGCACCAGGCATACATTAACCCCTCCCTCTCCAATAAAATTAACCCCTTCCCTGCCAGTGTAATTTTTACAGTAACAGTGCATATTTATAGCACTGATTACTGTATTAATGTCACTGGTACCCCCAAAAGTGTAAAAAATGTCAGTCAAGTGTTCGATCTGTCTGCCGCAATGTCGCAGTCCCGCAAAAAAAATCGCAGATTGCTGCCATTACTCATTAAAAAAAAAAAACACCAAAAATGACAGAAATCTTTCCCTTAGTTAGTAAACGCAATAACTTTTGCGCAAACCAATCAAAATACGCTTATTGTGATTTTTTTTACCAAACATAGGTAGAAGAAAACAAATTGACCAAAAATGTAAAAAAATTTAGATTTTTACATTTTTTGGGGGGGGAATTTCATATGAAAAAATGTGAAAAATATTATTATTTTTTCAAAATTTAAGCTTTTTTTTGTTTATAGCGCAAAAAGTAAAAATCGCACAGGTGATCAAATACCACCAAAAGAAAGCTCTGTTTGTGGGAAAAAAAGGACTTAAATTTTGTTTGGGTACGGCGTCACACAACCACGCAATTGTCAGTTAAAGTCGCACAGTGCCGAATCGCAAAAAGTGGCCTGGACGTAAGACAGCAAAATCCTCTGGTGGTAAAGTGGTTAAGTTTGTTTCTTTAAGTCTGCTGGGCTAGCTACTGTCTTACCTAAGATAGCAGCACTCAAAAGCTGTGTCAAGCATTCTGGCTAACTAGAAATAACCAGGCCAAGACTTTCCTGGGGGAATTTGACTCATAATAATCAATAGTAAGCGGATATAAGTTACAATAGGAAATATCTTGTTTTATGGATTTATGTTGAGACAGGGTCTCTTTAGGATCTAAGCCCAAAGACAGCAAAGAGAATTTTTAAATTCCCATTCACTTTCCACCTATACCCCATATATTATCTCCATTTAACAATATTTATCTTTGCTTTGTAAATGCAATGTGATGTCAGGATAAATGGACCTCGGTGAGTATAAAGGGCTTTCATCTACATAAAAGTTTGCATGATAATGTCACCTTACTTTTGAAGTTTACCAGCTTTCACTTCATTATTCCTATTACTGGGCACTAAAATCCACTGATCCAAAAAGCACCTATTTATCTCTACTGCTAAATAATGGTTATATGTAGAGAGATAAGAGGATAATCGCCATAAAATGGCATGACATAACTAACTGATTTGCTTCAGTTAGTACAAACAGCCTAGATGTCATTTTGAAAAAGATGTAGACACAGTATATGTGCAGCAACTGCAATTTCTTGAGTATTATGGCAAATTAAAATATGAGCTCATGCAGGTTTTTATTATTGGTATATACTATGCTTCATTATTTTAATTCAAGTGTGAAGCCTGATTTCCATATGCAGCAAAGGAAATATGCATTTATTAGAAGGCAAATAAAATAGGCTTCTGGGAAGAAAGTATTCATTAATATGTAGAAGCTAACTTTTAATATGGCTATAAAATGTTAAATAAAAGATAGGCTATTTACTTGCGAAAACGAACAGGACCTATTAAAAAGAAGAAGATGACATATTAAAAATAAGAATTGGATTTATAATAATATATTTAAAATGCATTTGTTATCATGTAAAAATGTATTAGGTATTCATACATATTACGAATCAGTCATGTTTTGTCATTAGTCCACTGATACTGTTGCTCTTTATAATGGCTACTGTACTTGGGCTTCATCATTTTTGCACCATATTTTAAATCTCAACTCCAGCCAAGTCTTTTTTGTTTAGCATAGAAGGGCAAGGTGTAAGAACCTCTGTTTTTCTTTTTCACTGCTGGCAGTGTCCCCATCTGGGAATTTCCCCTTCACTTCCTTTCTATTTGATAGTTGTCAGTCAGATCCAGAAGTGGGGAGAATTTTCCCAGTGACAACGCAGACATCAATAGAAACCTTTATTGGCCTTGTTTCGAATGCTTATAATGCCATCCTAGAGGGATTTTCTCTTTCTAGGTCTAGGAGTTTCATAAGAAAAAGGAGTAACAGCGATTGTGGAGAATTGCTCCATCAAGAGCAGCATTTAAAACCAACCAAACATTGTGTGCCTTCTCCACTTCCCCACAAAAAAATTGCCTGGAGTTGGGTTTTAAGCTTAAGTGTATAAGGTGTCAATTGTTGAGTAATAAAGAACATTTAAAGTGGTTCTAAAGTCTTAAAGTGATTGTAAAGGTTAGTTAGTTTTTTTTATAAATAACATACATGTTATACTTACCTGCTCTGTGCAAGGGTTTGGCACAGAAGAGCCCTGATCCTTCTTTTCTAGGGTGCTCTGGCGGTGCTACTGGTTTCTCCTCTTCATCAGTTGTCCTCACAGAGAGCTGCTTTCCAAGTAGGCACCCGTGCGGATGCGCTCAAGAGTCCCGCTGCTGTGTCCATTAACACAGACAGTAGGACTCGGCCTGGCCCCTCCGCTCCCAACGCATTAAGATGAAAAACTATGAGACTTTACAACCCCTTTAAGGTTTTTTTACCCTAATGCAATCTATGCATCCAAATAAAAAAACCTTCTGTGCCAAAGGATCCCCCAGCCCCCCCTTACACTTACCTGAGCCTGATCCCAAACCAGCAATGTGCACGAGAACAGTGGCTCTCTCAGCTCTCCCATTCCTCATTGGGCAGATTGTTAGCAGCGGGAGCCAATGGCTCTCCCCCTGCTGTCAATCAAATTCTGTGATGAAGGAGTGGGGGGAGGCATGGCCAAGCCACCCTTTCATGGTCAATAGATGAAAATAGTGAGGCTCGGGAGTGAACTGCCACCATAGAAAGCGGCTTTCTATGGGGACACTTATAAGGAGGAGGAGTCAGGAGCACTGGAAGGGGCTGCTCTGTCCAATACCTTTGCAGAGAGCAGGTAAGTAAGACGTGTTTACTTTTTTTTTTTTTAATTTTAATAAAAATTTAAGCTTTACAATCAGTGTCAAGTCCTGCATGCTGTTTGACTTTTTGCATGGTTCAGTGACAATTTGATGAAAACAAATGATAAATTAAAATTTCTACAAAGTAAAACTGGTATTTTTTTTAACTAAAAAAAAAACAGTAGAAGACTGCTGAAATAATATTCCAGCATGCTGGAAATTATACTGTACATTATTTATAATTTTTTGAGATATTTAGTATTAATGCTTTTAATCCTGTTTAATCCTAACCATTTAGAAATACTTGGAGAAATGTTCTAGCACTTATAGCTGAGCATGTTTATGTATATAGCTGTGTGTCTAGTGTAGCTATTGTACTTAGCACTAATCAGCAGAAGCAGGTGTAGTTGGGTGCAGTAGATAAAATAAAAAAGAGGGCGCGTAGGCTTGTCTGGAATAAATGAATAGAGGTAAATATACTCACAAACCCATGCTTGAATCATTGCTTATCATAAAAGTAATCTGCTTAGGTCCATGTAGAGATGTTCACATTACATGGAATTAGCCTAATTGGCTAACGCGTTTCGAGGTTTCCCTCTATCTCAGAGCCTGTAGCTGGGTGCCGCATTTGGTGCCCCTGCTGTATACCAAGTGGCTGTGCTGAACAGTGATATTGCGGGTTGTGTCACCCCCCCCTCTCTTCTTCTCCCCACGCCACTATGCTACTCTGCCAGCTAGAGGAGAAGCAGTCTGTTTGCTCCAGTGCCCATTCTTTCTCCTTTGTTCTTTCTCCACCACTGGAAAGCTATGGCTGAGAGGAGCACCGAGCGTGTGCAGCAGCCATCTCTCTCCTCTTACTTCCTTGCTGTGAAACTTTTTGAATGGAATCTGTGTAAAATCCCCCACTCCTGTGACCCTTCCCCCCCCCCCACCCCCAGCAACAGTAAACTTGAGCTAATCAGGGGTAATGTGGATGCCAGGGATCATGACAACTGTACTTCTTAAAGGAGTGCTGCACAACACAAGTGAATGGCTGTGGAACTACTATACGCACACATCCCTGGCACAACAGGGGAGCAAGACTTTTTCTGGGTAAATTTACTAGGTTTGGAGGCAGCCCAGGGCCAGGATAGAGAGAGAGGGGATGTGCTGCTTGCAGTGTCTATACTCCCACACACCCCTAAGTGCTCTTGTGTGTGGGGACCTGGAGCAGTGCAGACCCATCACTGGGGTGTATGCACAGTGTGCGCAAGGACCTTTATTTTCTTTCGTCAGTTCATGTGGATCTAGTGATCGACCAATATTGTTTTTTTACGATACCGATATTTTGGTCATCGGGTATCGGTATCGGCCGATATCTGCCGATATTTTCGGACATTAAAATTATTATTTTTTTAATGTCTACAGGTACTGTGGTGGAGGGATCTGGGGGTCTAAAATACCCCAAACCCCTCCTCTGCACTTAAGCATTCAAAACGCCAAGTTTGGCTGTTTTGAATGCTGTAAGTTTTGTTGAATTCGGCACCGCCAGTACCCGGAAGTGATGTCATGTCATGACATCACCTCCGGGTATGCAGCGGCACCAAATTCAAAGAAATGGAGACCCGGGTCAGATGGTGGCGGTGAAGGTAGGATTCCCGGGTCTCTTGGTGGGATGGGATCCGCAGAAGGCGGCGGGAGGGGGGGACGTCCCCTCCCGCTCCTTGGAATGACAGCCAAGCAGCTTCTCAGCCGCATCGGTTGTCATTACAAGACAGCCGACTGTTGGCTATGGACACCGCTACCGGGGTGATGCATCAGGCATCACCCCGGTACAAGCACTTTCCCTGAAATATTGGCAATATCGGTAAATAAAAAGCCAATTCCAATATATCGGGGAAAGTCCATATCGGCCCTCGATATATATCGGCTTTGCCGATAATCAGTCGATCTCTAACTTTAACCCTGTTATGCACCAGTTATAATTTAACTTAACATTGCTACAGTTCTATTGTTTGCCAGTTTGTGGGCCGGTGATTACATAGGCGTGCACAAGGGGTATGCTACATGTGCCTGGGCACACCCTAATCACTCTGTGTAGTGCCAATTCCCCCTACTGCCTGACTTCCCCCCCAAGTTGTGCCCCCACATGTTGTGTTTACTATGCTTCAGTTTGTGAATGAAGAGGAAGTCGCCCAGCACAGAGCACTTCCTATTCATTGGCTGCAGAGAAAGGCATGTGTGTTTGAGCTTTAGGGTGCACATCATGATGCAATAGGCCAGTGCACACTTATGGGTGATCATTTCTCTAGTATAGTATTTTTAAATCTGTTTGATTACCTATTCATTGATTAATACATCTGTTTAACAGCATTAACATAATATACAGTATCTGACAAAGTGAGTATACCCCTCACATTTTTGTAAATATTTTATTATATCTATTCATGTGACAACACTGAAGAAATTACACTTTGCTACAATGTAAAGTAGTGAGTGTACAGCTTGTATAACAGTGTAAATATGCTGTCCCCTCAAAAAAAATCAACACAGCCATTAATGTCTAAACCACTGGTAACAAAAGTGAGTACACCCCTAAGTGAAAATGTCCAAATTGGGACCAATTAGCCATTTTCCCTCCCCGGTGTCATGCAACTCATTATTGTTACAAGGTCTCAGGTGTGAATGGGTTAGTTGTATTAGATTTGGTGTTATCACTTTCACTCTCTCATACTGGTCACCTCATGGCAAAGAACTCGCTGAGGATTTGAAAAAAAAAAGGATTGTTGCTCTACATAAAGATGGCCTAGGCTATAATCAGATTGCAAATACCATGAAACTGAGCTGCAGCATGGTGGCCAAGACCATACAGCGGTTAAACAAGACAGGTTCCACTTTGAACAGGCCTCGCCGTGGTCAACCCAAGGAGTTGCGTGCACATGCTCAGCATTATATCCAGAGGTTGTCTTTGGGAAAAAGATGTATGAGTGCTGCCAGCATTGCTGCAGAGGTTAAAGGGGTGGGGGATCAGCCTGTCAGTGCTCAGACCATAGGCTGCTCACTGCATCAAATTGGTCTGCATGGCAATCATCCCAGAAGGAAGCCTCTTATAAAGATGATGCACAAGAAAGCCTGCAAACAGTTTGCTGAAGACAAGCAGACTAAGGACATGGATTACTGGAACCATGTCCTGTGGTCTGATAAGACCAAGATAAACTTATTTGGTTCAGATGGTGTCAAGCGTGTGTGGCGGCAACCAGGTGAGGAGTGCAAAGACAAGTGTCTCTTGCCTACAGTCAAGCATGGTGGTGGGAGTGTCATGGTCTGGGGCTGCATGAGTGCTGATGGCACTGGGGAGCTACAGTTCATTAAGGGAACCATGAATGCCAACATGTACTGTGACATACTGAAGCAGAACATGATACCTTTCCTTTGGAGACTGGGCCACAAGGCAGTATTCCAACATGATTACGGCATCAAATACACCTCCAAGATGACCTTCGGCCTTGCTAAAGAAGTAGTAGAGGGTAAAGGTGATGGGCTAGCCAAGCATGTCTCCAGACCTAAACCCTATTGAGCATCTTTGGGGCATTCCCAAATGGGAAGTGGAGGAGCGCAAGGTCTCTAACATTCAAAAGTTCTGTGATGTCGTCATGGAGGAGTGGAAGAGGACTCCAGTGGCAACCTGTGAAGCTCTGGTGAACTCCATGCCCATGAGGGTTAACGCAGTGCTGGAAAATAATGGTGGCCACACAAAATATTGACACTTTGGGCCGAATTTGGACATTTTCAATTAGGGGTCTACTCACTTTTGTTGCCAGCAGTTTAGACATTAATGGCAGTTGAGTTATTTTGAGGAGACAGAAAATTTACACTCTTATGCCCCATACACACGTGCAGATTATCTTTTGACTTTTGTCTGCAGACTTACCTTTTCTATGTAGTGCAAGGGCCTGCCGGATTGCATACAAATTGAAAGTGTTTAGGTTTGACCTCATATTATATGGTTTTGGTAAGTCTGCAGACAAAAGTCTTCAGATAATCTGCACGTGTGTACGGGGCATTATACAAGCTGTGCACGTAATACTTTACATTGTAGCAAAGTGTCATTTCTTCAGTGTTGTCATATGAAAAGATATATTAAAAAATGTACAAAAAAATGTGTACTCACTTTTGTGAGATACTGTATCTAATCACCAAATTGCTTGTAGCCTAATTTCTGGTCATCATCAGAGTGGTGGTTTATTAACGTTTAATTCACACAGGTGTGACTGGCCTTTAGCCTGTATCCAGGTGTGTCAGTGGGGATAGAGCAGTTTGGAGATTCATGGTAGAACAAACCCATCAGCAGCAGCAGGCAAAGGTGCTACACAGGTCTTTCAGCATTAGTGCTTGTTATAATGTACGCAAAACTAATAGTTGTAGTTAACTGCAGCTGCCAGAAGCAGTTAGCTGCAGTCCAAGGTTTTAACCAAGCTTCCTGCACAATTATAATAGCTCAAGAAACTGTTGATTGAAGTGCATCATATTAACTAAGCAGATAATGCTGTTTCAAGTCTATCTGAGCCGCGCATCAGAGTGAATCAAAGCTAGCACAGGGTATGCGTCTAAATAACAGAGGGAATAGGACAGTTTTCTATATTTAAAATTGCTGCAGATTACCTTCAGGTGTGACTTGCAATAGGTGATATGAGAAATATGCAATAAGTTAAGTAGATGGCACAGAAGTTACAGCCTTCTGTTTGTCATACTTTGCTTAAAGAGGAAGTAAACCCTTCTCTGCAACTTTTACCTATAGGTAAGCCTATGATAAGGCTTACCTATAGGTACTGTAAATATCTCTTAAACATGTACCGTTTAGGAGATATTTACCTTAAATGCAGCCAGTGACATCACTGGCGCATGCGCTCTGAAGGAACTGCTGCTGGTGCCGTTCCTTCAGAGCCCCGTGCCGTGACCGTGGGCTCCCGCGTGCATGCGTGGCAGTGACGCAATCAGATGGCCGGATGCTGCGATCCCGGAAGACGGGCGACTGAACATGTCGCCCATCATACAGGTAAGCGGACGGCACGGCGGGGGCTCGTTCTAAGGTAAGTATTTCATAATAAGCTAGTATGCAATGCATACTAGCTCATTATGTGTTTCTCTTTCAGGTTGGAAAAAAAAAAGTTTTAATGAGTTTACATCCTCTTTAAAGTGTTACTAAATCCAGGACCCAGCATTCAGTATATCTGGTCCCCCACAGCACACAGAATATGGAAATGCAATTATTTTAGTAAATAGAAACTGCTAAATACCTTTTAGTATCAGCAGTATATACCAGTCTTGTGACTTCTATCAGTGTCTGGTTAAAACTTGTAGGGGAAGTTTTCATTCTCCCATGATTGTCCTATGAGGCTGCACGACCCCTGACTTTTTGTCTGGACAGTACTGACTGGCCCTGTACCGAACACATACACTCTCCTATGGAAAAAAAAAAAAAAAAAAATTCTCTAGCGATACACCAAACTGAGCATGTGCAGAGTGCCTCCAAAGCTCTGTACTTTCAGGAGATGGATTGGGGACAGTGGAAGAAGAGGAGGATCAGAGGATCAGAGAAGACAGGATCAAACAGCCTTTTTACACAATGCAGAGGATTAAGCCCTTTGTTTCACAGCAAGTATAACAAGCATGCTTTACTGCACATACAGACTAATTTTACTGTTGTGGATTTAGTAACACTTTAACTAAATGTTGAGCTTTCTGATAAAGGATGAGTCACAGCTGATGAGTCATCCACTCCTGTGTATGAACAAAAGGCTTTACAGCTAAGAAAGAGTCTGGAAACCTTTCAGTGAGGACTCCTGTTTCACTTGTTTTAGAGAAATGTTATTTACATTTCTGTCGTGTGTCTGGAAAATGGAAATCTTCCAATGGGACACAAACAGCAAAAAATGAACAAAAAAATCTGACAGGGATGTTAACCTGCTCAAGCTTTTCTCAATCAGGGTTCTGTGGATTCCTAGGGTTCCTACAGAGGTTGCTTGCAGTTCCTTGAGCTGTGGCTGACTGGCCTCCCAATGGATGGTGCCAGCATAGTGCCAGGGTCAATGCCACTTGGTTGGGCCAGTGGCATGACGTCAATAGTCTTTTTAACCGTCCATAGGGGTTGTATTCTGACCGCCACTGGGTTACATTATTTTTACTGAGCACCAATTTAAGGGTCATGGTCTTCATTGACCACCATGTAATTGGTTTTAGCAAGAGTTCTTCTGGGGTAAAACTGAAGACAAAATATTTGGGCAAAAACTTTGCAATTTGGATACACTTTAAAGGGTAACTCCACTTTCATGGGAAAAAAATAGCAAAAAAAATAAATATAGCATATACAATTGCGACGCAAGTCATATTACGATTGAATGTTATTAAAAGTTACTTTTCCTTTTCAATCTGCAGCCGCTGTCATTTTCTGTAAATGCAATGCAACGTGGCTACATATCTGTACAGATATGTAATATGTAATTTCCTGCTTGTGTGATTGGTTCACTGATTTTCCTAAAGGTCTGCACTAAGATACAAGTCAGATTTAACCACTTGACCTCTAGCCACTGTGCTGCTACTGCGGCACAGTGGCTCGTTATCGTCCAGCGAAGTAGACCTACGTCGCTGGACTCCTCCCCCTGTAGGCGGCGCTCGCGCCCCGCTGGAGGTGAGCTCCCGCTGTTTTCATTCACAGCGGGAGTCGGGCCAGGGGAGGAGCGGCGGCGATCGCCGCTGCTCTGCCCCGATCGTTGGGGAATTCAGTTTGGAGATCCGCCCGCCTGTGTAAACAGAGCGGGCGGATCTCCTAAGTGACAGGGAGTGACAGATCAGAGTGTTCAGCATAGCTGAACCCTGGATCTGTCCCTGGCTCACTCAGTCACCTCCCCCCCACACGTTAGTAAGCACCAGGCATACATTAACCCCTCCCTCTCCAATAAAATTAACCCCTTCCCTGCCAGTGTCATTTTTACAGTAACAGTGCATATATATAGCACTGATTACTGCAGTAATGTCACTGGTACCCCCAAAAGTGTCAAAAATGTCAGTCAAGGGTCCGATCTGTCCGCCGCAATGTCGCAGTCCCGCAAAAAAAAACGCAGATCGCCGCCATTACTCATTAAAAAAAAAAACACCAAAAATGACAGAAATCTTTCCCTTAGTTAGTAAACGCAATAACTTTTGTGCAAACCAATCAAAATACGCTTATTGCGATTTTTTTTACCAAACATGGGTAGCAGAAAACAAATTGGCCAAAAATTTAAAAAAAAATTGGTTTTTACATCTTTTTTGGGGGGAATTTCATATAAAAAAAAATGTTAAAAATATTGTTATTTTTTCAAAATAAACGCTCTTTTTTTGTTTATAGCGCAAAAAGTAAAAATCGCGCAGGTGATCAAATACCACCAAAAGAAAGCTCTGTTTGTGGGAAAAAAAGGACGTAAATTTTGTTTGGGTACGGCGTCGCATGACCGTGCAATTTTCAGTTAAAGTCGCACAGCGCCGAATCGCAAAAAGTGGCCCAGACGTAAGACAGCAAAATGCTCTAGTGGTAAAGTGGTTAAGGCATCACCCCCAACAAAAATGTCATTTTTGGTAAGATACTCCCAATAGGAAATCAAGACTAAAGGCTAGTACACACTATAAGAAAATCGGGCGAACATTTTCGTCCAAATAATTTTCGTAAGATTTTCGTATAGTGTGTACACAACTTTTGACAGCCAATTCTGAATTTTCGTATGGGAAATTCTCGAAGGGACAAGTTCCAAAATATTTATTGTAAAGAAAAAAACAAACGATTTTCGTTTAATGTGTACCGTTTTCGTACGATTTATGTACAAGAAAAATCAAAAAAGAAAGACTGCGCATGATCAGAAACAGTAAACAGCAAAAAAAAAAAAAAAAAAGCCTTTGTTGTACGAGAATTTTGCTTTCATTGGTTCCAATTTGCTGTGAAACAACGAGGAAAATCGGACAATCGTTCGCCCGATTTTCTTATAGTGTGTACACCACTTAAAGGGATGCAGGACCAGCAGATTTCCTCATTAGAGCTTTGTCGATAATTAAAAAAACACTCCCATTAGACTCACTTCTGCACATGGGCACAAACAAACACACATGGATTTCTTCAGAATAACAAAAGGTAGGAATCTGCAACAAAGTTTGTCAAAATCCTTGTAATATACAGAGATCCCCCAGAGGAGAATGTTTTTTCTCAACAAAAGTGGAGTTACTCCTTAATATGAACCACAGACAGACAGACTACATTGTCAAAACTATTGGGATGCCTGTTCATTTATGGCATCCCAGTCTTAGTCTGTAGGGTTAAATATTGAGTTGGCCCACCCTTTCCAGCTATAACAGCTTCAACTCTTCTTGGAAGGTGTCTACAAGGTTTAGGAATGTGACTTTGGGAATGTTTGACCATTCTTCCTGAAGCACATTTGTGAGGTCAGGCACTGATATTGTATGAGAAGACCTGGCTCGCAGTCTCTGCTCTAATTTATCCAAAATGGTGTTCTATCGGGTTGAGGTCAGGACTCTGTGCAGGCCAGTCAAGTTCCTCCACCCAAAACTCGCTCATCCATGTCTTTATGAACCTTGCTTTGTGCACTGGTCCAAACCATTTGGTAGAGGGGGATTATGGTGTGGTTTGTTTTTCAGGGGTTGGGCTTGGTCCCTTAGTTCCAGTGAAGGGAACTCTTAAGCCATCAGCATGCCAAGACATTTTGGACAATTTCATGCTCCCAACTTTGTGGGAACAGTTTGGGGATGGCCCCTTCTTGTTCCAACATGACTGCGCACCAATGCACAAAGCAAGGTCCATAAAGACATGGTTGAGCGAGTTTGGGGTGGAGGAACTTGACTGGCCTGCATAGAGTCCTAATCTCAACCTGATAGAACACCTTTGGGATGAATTAGAGCAGATACTGCGAGCCAGGCATTCTCATCTAACAGCAGTGCCTGACCTCACAAATGTGCTTCTGGAAGAATAGTCAGATATTCCCACAGACACACTCCTAAACCTTGTGGACAGCCTTCCCAGAAGAGTTGAAGGTGTTATAGCTGCAAAGAGTGGGCCAACTCAATATTGAACCCTATGGGCTAAGACTGGGATGCCATTGAAGTTCATGTGCGTGTAAAGGCAGGTGTCCCAATACTTTTGACAATATAGGATAGATAGATAGATAGATAGATAGATAGATAGATAGATAGATAGATAGATAGATAGATAGATAGATAGTTTGATTTTTTTCAGTGGTACAATGTGCATTGTATTTATGAATAATTTACAGTAGGAAGTTAGTTACATGTAAAACATTTCATACCAATTGTGATTGGCATCTTCTGTCTACATAGTCCGCCATTCTATTTTAAGATTAGGAACTGATTAATTATACATTCTGCTTTAAAGAAAAATCAGTAAACAGTGAAGAAAGTTAATTTTAATGTTACACATTTTGACATTTTTATTTCATCTATCACATTATTACAGATACAAAAAAAAAAAAAGATACATATTAATGCGACTTTGTATTCATCAATCAAGTTTTTTTTTTCCATGAAACTAGTAAAAGTATTTGACTTAGAATAAATATTGCCCCTATAAAGAAGCACTTAGAGTAGAAGGGGCAAGACTGTGAGCCAGCCAAGTGTGCTGCATGAAAATGTGCTGACCAGGAACATGCTGATAGGAAGGATGGGATAGAGCCGAAGGATGATCTAGTCAGCAGGATTAAGCCTGCTACACACTAGCAGTTTTTTTCAGTTCAACCCAGCAGGCTGAATAAAAAAAAAATGCTCAGAAGGAGCCGCTGTACTAACTATCTGACAACGTCCCCTGCTGTCTTATTGTGTTTTGACAGGGGGACAGCCCCCCCATCAGAACACACCAGTCAGCGCTCTCAGCCAGTGTGTTTGGTCCTTTAGTGTGCATAGGTAACACTACTCTATCACCTAACTATTATTTGTGTAATCTACCTGCCTATACTATATGTTGGTTTGTGTAAATCCCAGGTTTCGACAGACTTGTATAAAGTACTCGAAAGTTCTACTTGAGTAAAAGTACAAGTGCTCGATCAAAAAGTGACTTGAGTAGAAGTGGAAGTGCTCGCAGAAAAAGTTACTTAAGTAGAAGTACTAAAGTATTCAACATTTTTTTTACTTAAGTATTGCAAGTAGTTTTTTAAAAAAATTTGCTACTTAAGTACTAAAAGTAAAAAGTACCAGTAGTTTTGAAAAAAAAATTCTACTCAAGTACTGAAAGTAGAAGTACAAGTACTGTGTTATGTAGTTATTAAAGAAAGAAGTCAAACGTTTGAACATCATATTGTTTTTTATTATTTCAAATGATTAACCTGTGTTTGTTAGTAGTTTCTTGATGCACTTTAAGCGCTGTAGCACCATTTATTTGTTTGTTTCATATTTTCTTTTTATTGGAAAGATTTGGTATAGCAGCTTTTATTATACACAGCCTTTATTTCCGTATGCGCTGATTTACAAATGACCTTATACACATTTTTTTGAGCTTTATGCAACCTGCCATTTACTGTTCTGGCAGTGGTAATTTTTTTAAAAGTAACGAGTAACTATGCAGCACAAAAAAAAAATACTTGAGTAGAAGTATCGAAATCATCGAAAAAATGTAGTGAAGTAAAAGTAGAAGTAGGAGAAAAAAATTCTACTCTAGGAAAGTACAGATACCGCATTTCGGTACTTAAGTACAGTACTTAAGTAGTTCTACTTCGTTACTATACATCTCTGGGTTTCGATAGATAGAAAGAAACCTTGGGCAGGTAAAACAGCTTCTTTATATGTCTTTTACATGTGTTATTAATCATTTCACCTATGACTGTGTAAAAAGATCTGCAAAACATAACCTTGTAAGCAGAATAACCCAACCCCCCCAAAAAAGCTCAGCTCCCAGCCAAGGCCCCCGCTGTCTGCCAGCTCTGCTCTTCGACAGTTCTTAATAACTAAGGGGCTGTGCCATCCGGTGATGTCACCAGGTGGCCCTGCCTCATGTTACGTCAATGACCGGGGTCATGCTGGGTCGGTGATGCCATACAGCGGCAGGACCGCCGGGTGACACCACCGGGTGGCACCACCCCTTAGATATTTAAGCGGGCAGATGGTGGGGGCCTTTTTTTTCTGGGTCATTGGTGGCGGCGGGCTTTATGCTTGGGGATGAATCTACATTGGGGGACATTGTTTTTTTTTATTTTTAATAAAGGAACTGTCAAAAACTGGGTGTGTTTTTATTTCTTTTTGACACTTTTCCGGTGAATAGGTAGAGGAAATTTGTACCCCATGCTCATTCACATGGGAGCGGGATCTGGAAGCCTCCTTGTTAAAGGGGGCTTCCAGATTCCAATAGGCCCCCTTCCTGCAGACCCCCACAGTCACAGCCCAGGGTTGTGGGAGAGAGACCCTTGTCCCCATCAACATGGGGACAAGGTGCTTTTGGGTTGGGGGAGAGCCCCCCTGTCCCAATGCACCCCCCATGTTGAGGGCATGTGGCCTGGTATGGTTCAGGAGGGGGGGTGCTCGTTCACCCCCCCCTCTTTGCTCGCCAGCCAGGCTGCATGCTGGGTTAAGGGCCTTGTATGAATTGGCTGGAGACCCCCAAGCGGTTTTTGTAACATCTTTGTATTGCCGGCAATGGTATTGTATTGCCAGCAATTTACATGATTTCTTTATATTTTATGTCAGGTTCGCTGCAACAAGTTCTATACATGATACAGATACACCACTTTGCAGGCAGACTAATGGGGCCCCCCTTGCACTATATTTAAAGGAATTTTTCATTTTTATTGTTTCACTTTAGACATCATTAAAGTCCCTGCTCCTTCAAATTTTTTTTGCAGTAATTCATGTCCTCCAGGGCAGTACCCGGGCCCCCATACCCTTTTTATACCCAATAACTTTCATATAAGACTTCAAATAGGGGGCTTTTGATTTTTCAGGTTCGGGTCCTATAGTAGGGTTCACGGCTCAGGTCTGAACTTTTTCCATGTTTGGGAGTTCTGGTGCGAACCACACCGGGGGAAAGGGGGGGGGGGGGGTTTGGCCTATCACTAGTACCTATTATAAAATTGTGTTTATATGCTAAAAACAACTTTATTGCAAAAGCATTCTTGTTATACGGTATGCAGATATTAGTGGGGTGCAGACCTTTATTGCTAATTACATTTACTGGGAGGTTGCCCAAGATGTAGTGTATAATGGGTATGCATGTTGCATGAAACAAACAGTTGCCATGCTTCTGTCTTGAATGATAAGTTACTATTGTGTATGGCCAGGTATATTCAGGCTCATTACTGTGATCCATATGATTTTGCGTGTCGAAAGGTACCTCCAACTTTTGTATTAAAATGCAATCTCTGATCACTATAAAAAAAAAAAACAATAAAAAAACAAAAAAAAACAAAAACCATAATGTTTCACGTTCTTTTGTAATAGGAAGGCATACGTGAATCATGTTGATATCTGTTTTTATTCTTTTTTGACAGTATACCTCATATCTCCTGACAATGGGACCAAAGTACAAAATTGGAGAATAACAGTCTTGGGAAAGAACATTCACATTCTTGTAAGGATGAACATGTCCGTGCAGCAACGTATCCTGGAACTTAATATAAGCAACATAGATGGCAATAACACTGTGCCAACAAGCAAGACTAAGCTGTCTTCGTGTGATCAAGTGGTAATAGCTGCGGAAGTGTTTTTAACGCTTGGTATTCTAAGCCTCCTTGAAAACATCCTTGTAATTTTTGCCATTATCAAGAACAAGAATTTGCATTCCCCTATGTATTTCTTTGTATGTAGCCTAGCAGTAGCCGATATGTTGGTCAGTGTGTCCAATGCATGGGAAACAATCACCATAAACCTCATAAATAATAGACATCTTGTTATGGAAGATGCATTTGTACGTCATATAGATAATGTTTTTGATTCCATGATCTGCATATCAGTGGTGGCTTCTATGTGCAGTTTACTTGCCATAGCTATAGACCGCTATATCACCATTTTCTATGCTCTTCGGTACCACAACATCATGACTGTAAAAAGAGCTGGAGCCATTATTGCTTGTATATGGACATTCTGCACTGGGTGTGGGATTATATTTATTCTTTACTATGAATCAACGTATGTAATAATATGCCTCATTAGTATGTTTTTCACCATGCTTTTCCTCATGGTATCTTTATACATCCATATGTTCTTGCTGGCACGTACGCATGTCAAGAGGATAGCTGCTCTGCCAGGCTATAATTCAGTCCACCAGAGAACAAGTATGAAAGGAGCCATCACTCTAACCATATTGATAGGAATTTTTATTGTTTGCTGGGCTCCATTCTTTCTCCATCTCATTCTGATGATTTCATGTCCACAGAACCTTTATTGTGTCTGTTTTATGTCTCATTTTAATATGTATCTCATTCTTATCATGTGCAACTCTGTCATTGATCCTCTGATATATGCCTTTCGCAGTCAGGAAATGCGAAAGACCTTCAAGGAAATCATTTGTTGCTGCAATATGAGAATTACTTGTGAATTACCTAGAAAATATTAATAAAATCCTTTGTAAACTCTCGCAGTTCAGTTATTTTGTATTAGTCTCCTATCTTCATGAATTATTGCAAGTTTTTATCACATGGATGAATGTAAAAAAGACCCATACAAAAAATAAACTTTTGGAAGGTACTGAAAAGCCATGCTTGGAAAACTAAATGATGATTTCCATTGATAAAAATCAGAACAAGCAGAAAAAAACAAACAAATGTATTAACATGCTCTTGAGAATTCATTTCTATCACAAGCTTTTAACCTTAGTTCCCTAACTCCAATCCTCAGCTACCAGCAACAAGTCACATTTTTCAGATACACAGTCTGTTTCATAGTCATTAAAGTGCTTACAGTATAAATGAAACACCCTAATTGTTTTACTGTTGGTGATGGGATGAACACAGGGCTTTTTTTTTTAACTGTAACTTTTTTTTAACTGTAACTCCATTCCGTCACCTCTAGCTTTCGCCCTCCACCCCCTGCCCACCACTGTCACTTGTGAACACAGAAGCCCGGCTTCATTGCTTACAAGGACATCTTGCTTCCCCCAGTAGTTCCACAGATCCCTCCCTGCCTTGCACTCAGGGATGGGGCAAGGGAGATGTAGGTGCTATTCCAGTGTGGTCATGTGCGGGAGGTTGCTTTGCATAGAACACTACACCCTCTGTGATCACCATTTCTCATCTGTTTCCTGGTGCATGGAAGTCGATACCCACGGTGGGGTGAGAGGCAGAGCCACCTACAGTGCGATGAGGCACTAGAGCTTGACAGGTGTTTTTTTTTTACAATGTAAGATGTGTTGAAGCTTTGAAGGAAAGAAAGAGAAAGGGGGTATGTGTACAAATGTTGGAATTTGATGGATGAGTTGAAGGCAGTTGTGTACGGAGGTTGGGGATGGGGATAGGATGAGGGCAGTGCAGGGGTGTGTATGCAGAGGTGTGGGATGGGGGTGGTGGTGCAGAGCTGCAGATGTAAGGACCTGTAAAAGAGAGCTGAGCTCAGCACATACTCTGTACATTGTGCACTCCTGAATCCTGCACTCTGTACATAGTGCACCCCTGAATCCTGTACTTTGTACTTAGCACACCCCTGAACCCTGCACTTTGTAGGTAGTGCACCCCCCGGACCATGCACTCTGTACATAGTGCACTCCGGAACTCTGCAACCTGTATGTAGTGCACCCCTTAATCCTGTACTCTATACATAGTGCACCCCTGTATCCTTACTCTGTACATAGTGCACTCCTGAATCCTGTACCCTTTTCACAGTGCACCTCTAAATCCTGTACCCTGTATGCAGTGCACCTCTGAATCTTTTATTCTGTACATGGTGCACCCCTAAATCCTGTACGCTGTACAAAGTGCACCCTTGAATCCTGTACTCTGTATGTAGCACACCCCTGAATCCTGCACTCTGTACATAGCGCAACCCCTGAATCCTGCACTCTGTGTGTAGCACACCCCTGAACTCTGCACTCTGTATGTAGCGCCCTCCCGAACTCTACATTCTGTACATAGTGCACCCCTGACCTCTGCACTCTGTACAAAGGGCACTACTAATGCTCAAAGCCCAACTGCAAATTGGTCACTCCCACCATGTGATGTGGTTCAGTGGAAAGGAGAGGGTATGGTTGAGTTCCTGCATCTATTCTCTGAGGCAAAAAGCCATAGATAAGTATAAAATGTTATTGGCCTCTGGAGGACTGCTATGGGAAATACTGCTTTCATGATATTACTGTATCTTAACAGATCACATCCTGTAATAGGTTCCATCCCCTAAGACATTGTACTGTACATGAGCAAGGCTTCTGAGAACAGTTATATTCATCAGCCTGGGGCACAAATTGTTGTGGGAATGTACTGTTGCTTTTGTATTGTATAAGAATACAAGAATACACTGGAGTATCTTTGCACAAAAGTTACAAGAATACACTGGAGTATCTTTGCACAAAAGTTCAGCCATTGTTTTTTTTATTTAAAAATTTTTCCTGACCAGGGGGTATTTTGCGATTCGGCACTGCGTGACTTTAACGAACAATTGCACGGTCGTGCGACGCTGTACCTAAACAAATTTGACGTCCTTTTTTCCCACAAACATGCGCTATAATCAAAAAAAGAGTGACAATTTTGCAATAATAACAATATTTTTTACATTTTTTTTATATGAAATTCCCCCCAAAAAAATGTAAAAATCAAAATTTTTTTAAATTTTTGGCCAATTTGTTTTCTGCTACCTATGTTTGGTAAAAAAAATCACAATAAGCGTATTTTGATTGGTTTGCGCAAAAGTTATTGCAAAAGTTATTGCGTTTACTAACTAAGGGAAAGATTTTTGTCATTTTTGTTGTTTTTTTTTTTAACGAGTAATGGCGGCGATCTGCGTTTTTTTTGCGTGACTGCGACATTGCGGCGGACAGATCGGACCCTTGACTGACATTTTTGAAACTTTTGGGGGTACCAGTGACATTACTACAGTAATCAGTGCTATACATATGCACTGTTACTGTAAAAATGGCACTGGCAGGGAAGGGGTTAATTTTTATTGGTGATCAAGGGGTTAATGAATGCCTGGTGCTTACTGACGTGTGTGGGGGGAGGGGACTATGTGACACAAGGACAGATCGCAGGTGCAGCTATGCTGAACCCTGCAATCTGACCCTGCCTGTCACTTAGGAGATCCGCCCGCTTGTGTTTACACAAGCAGGCGGATCTCCACACTCGATTCCCCGACGATCGGGGAAGAGCAGCAGCGATCGCCGAGAGAGGGGAATGTCTGGTGACGTAGGTCTACGTTGCCAGACGTTATCGAGCCACTTTGCCGAAGTAGAGCTCTAGTGAGCAGCGGCAAAATGGTTAAAGCATGACATGTTAGATATCTATTTACTCAGTGTAACGTCATGTTTCACATTATATAAAAATTGGGCAAGCTTAACTGTTTTTTTTTTTTTAATTCATAAAAATGTATTTCTTCCCAAAAAATTGCATTTGAAAGAACGTGTGACATAAAATATTGCAACAATCTCCATTTTATTCTCTAGGGTCTCTGCTAAAAATTATATGTAATGTTTGGGGGTTTTAAGTAATTTTCTAGCAAAAAATACTGATTTTAACTTGTAAGCAACATATGTCAAAAAAAGGCTTACGATCCAAGGGGTTAATGGCATCCCAGTCTTAGTCCGTAGGGTTCAATATTGAGTTGGCCCGCCCTTTTCAGCTATAAGAGCTTCAACTCTTCTGGGAAGGCTGTCCACAAGGTTTATGAATGTGTCTATGGGGATGTTTGACCATTCTTACAAAAGCGCATTTGTGGGGTCAGGCACTGATGTTTGAGAGAAGGCCTGGCTCGCAGCCTGCACTCTTATTCATCCTAAAG
Organism: Pelophylax lessonae; assembly: GCF_965119305.1. Lineage (NCBI taxonomy): Eukaryota > Metazoa > Chordata > Amphibia > Anura > Ranidae > Pelophylax > Pelophylax lessonae. The sequence continues at coordinate 378,034,579 of NC_138772.1, read as the reverse complement.
ATGTTCTATCGGGTTGAAGCCATTTCCAGAAAACTTGAAGCTGTTATAGCTGCAAAGGATGGGCCAACTCAGTATTGAACCCTACAGACTAAGACTGGGATACCATTAAAGTTCACGGGTGTGTAAAGGCAGACGCCCTAATACTTTTGGTAATATAGTGTGTGTGTGTATATATATATATATATATATATATATATATATATATATATATATACACATACACCGTTTTTAAATGAGGATTTATTAGATAAAAAAGGCAAAGTAAATGCCCCTAAACCTAATAACTGGTTGTGCCACCCTTGGCAACAACAACAGCAATCAAGCTTTTGCAATAACTGGCAATGAGTCTTTCACATCGTTGTGGAGGAATTTTGGCCCACTCTTCTTTGCAGGATTGTTTTTTTCAGCCACATTGGAGGGTTTTCGAGCATGAACGGCCTGTATAAGACCATGCCACAGCATCTCAATTGGGTTTAAGTCCAGACTTGGACTGGGTAACTCCAAAACATTATTTATTTATTTTTTTTTTTTTTTTTGAGCCATTCAGAGGTGGACTTGCTGGTGTGTTTCAGATCATTATCCTGCTACATAACCCAATTGTGTTTAAGCTTGAGGTCATAAACTGATGGTCGGACATTCTCCTTCAGGCTTTTCTAGTAGAGCATAGAATCCATGGTTCCATCAATTATGGCAAGTTGTCCAGGTCCTGAAGCTGCAAAGCAGCCCCAGACCATCACACTACCACCACCATGTTTGACTGTTGATATGATGTTCTTTCTATGAAATGCTGTGTTAGTTTTATGGCAGATGTAACTGGTCACACACCTTCCAAAAAGTTCAACTTTTGTCGGATCCGTCCACAGAATATTTGCCTATAATTCTTGGGGATAATCAAGATGCTTTTTGGCAAATGTGAGACAAGCCTTTGTGTTCTTTTTTGTCAGCAGTGGCTTTCACCTGGGAACTCTCCCATTGATGCCACTTTTGCCCGGTCTCTTTCTTATTGTTGAATTATTAACACTGATTCTATGAATTACCAATTTGGACCTATCTTAACATTTTGAATTATTCTCCAATACCAATCTATAATCTAAGTTAGCTTCCCAAAAATGTTGCCATCTTATTGATAATCCAACTTTACAAATATCCCTCAAAATTGTTGGACTCTATTAAATACTCCAGCCAATTAATATCCCCTCATATCCCACCTACAGGTATACTTCACAACCCTTTCTTTCCTCTTGCGTTAAAAAATCCATCTGATTTTCTCTAGTGGTCAAACAGAACCATAAAATATATACATGATCTTATGACTCTTGATGGAGTCAGATAGCTTTCATATCTTCAGGAACATTGGCAACTTTCTGCCTCCAAATATTCCCATTTAAATAAAATTTCAGAATGTAAGAATGCATATTCCAAAGGCTTAATTTCTCTTTTGTACTCTTTGATTAATCCTTTAAGCTACTCCAAACCCCAATACGTCCTTAACTGTGAACTTGATAATTCGGCAAATTGTTAGACATCCCTGAGCGGAATATGAGATAGATAGATAGATAGATAGATAGATAGATAGATAGATAGATAGATAGATAGATAGATAGATAGATAGATAGATAGATAGATAGATAGATAGATAGATAGATAGATAGATAGATAGATAGATAGATAGATAGATAGATAGATAGATAGATAGATAGATAGATAGACAATTTCTGGTTTCACTAAATCAGAACAGAAATGTATCTCCTTTATATTTCTTGCTACATGGCAGGTTATTGTGAGGGCTTGGAGAGAGCCATCCTTGAGTTTTAGAGAGATAAAATCACACATCACAGGATTGATTCATAAAAAACGTACTTCTATTCCTAATGTTACACACTCAAAACTCCTTGAAATCTGGATGTCACGGATATTATATAATAATACCCTCAACCTTGACTACACATTACTCTCTATTTAACACTTTCTGTAATCCTAAAGTTTTGATGTCCAGTCAGGAAAACAAAATTCCACTTTACCTACCCTATTTTTCCATTGCTGTCTTCTTTTTTTCCTTTATAAAATTATTATATTTTGTTAAACTTTTTTTTTTCTTTTTTCTCTTTCACTTTTTTCCCTTTCATTTTGTTTATCTTGTTTATTTTTTACTTTAATTATTTACAAATAAACTTACAACTCATTAAATTATATACTTTTGCTCAATATATAGAGTTTATTATACCAAAAACGTTAATATTGCAACACGACTAAACTATATTCATATGACAACAATCTATTTAAATTTTTCCCTTGGTCTTTGTTTTTATACAATATATTTGTTCTTATATTATATAAGGTATATAGTACAGTATATTTAATTTTTTTTACTTTCAAAGATTTTTATTAAGTTTTAACAAAACAAAATCCATCAACAGATAACAGCATTTAGCCATATAAATTGGTAGGTAACTTACAGAAAGCTTCACCATACAAGTTATGACCTGTGGACTGAAAAATGTCAGCCATAAACAACAATGCAGGTAAAGAGGCTCCTATGGAGGAAGAGCAACGTGAGTAAAAGTAGAACATCATGCAGTCAGAGGGCAACCCCAATGGGATCACGTATTTACATTTTTTACGCACACATCTACCTATATATTAAATCGTACATTCCTTACCATTTATATCTTTGTATTTAATTATTTTATATTTACTTTTACATTTACTATATATTCTATTTATGTGAAAAAAAAAACCAATACAATTCCTATACCATAACTACCATTATGAGGAGCCCCTAATCTGACCACCAGTGTTCATTCCTCTTACTAGCCACTTGGGATGAGCTGAATGTACCTGAGTTCAGTCCAAGGCAGGTTCAGCAAATATTACTGAAGTTTGGTGCCAAATCTGAACTCTTCTGAGGGGTCTGGCATTGGTTTCCAAGGGGACCTCATTCTTTTTTTTTGTGAGGTACCCTCTTAAAAACCATACAAGACTCAGAGGAGTTGATTTACTAAAACTGGAAAGTGCAAATTCTGATGCAGCTCTGTATTGTAGCCAATCAGCTTTTAACTTCAGCTTGTTCAATTAAGCTTTGAAAAAATAAAAACCTGGAAGCTGATTGGTTACCATGCATTTTGCACTCTCCAGCTTAAGTAAACCAACTTAAAGGATCTGGCATGTATTTTGGGGGGCTCTAAACAAAATGTTTTAATTCAATCTTGCTGTAGAACCTTCTCATATGGCAGCAATTTTAAAGTGGAGCTCCAACCGAAAGGGGAAGCTCCGCTTATCTGACTCCTCCCCCTCCGCTGTAACATTTGACATCTTTCAGGAGGGGTGGGGGGAGCAGGTACCTGGCTTTGAAAGGTACCTGCTTCCACTTCCCGCTGCCTTTGCCTTTTTTTTGAGAATGTCATATAGCAGAATGTGAAAAATATTGTTTTTTTTTTTTTTTCAAAATTGTCGCTCTTTTTTGTTTATAACACAAAAAAAAAAAAATTACTCAGGTGATCAAATACCACCAAAAGAAAGCTATATTTATGGGGGAAAAAATGACATAAATTTTGTTTGGGTACAGCTTGGCAGGACCGCACAATTGTCCGTTAAAGTAACGCAGTGCCGAATCGCAAAATAGGGCCTTGTCATTAAGGGGGCAAATCCTTCTGGTCTGAAGGTGGTTAGGTAGTGTGACTGCTTCCATGAGCAACCTGATGAGGCCAAGTGAGAGCTGTCCTTATCCAATGTACATAGTTCTAGTTGGAGTATCCCACTATTCCCTTGCTGATGCTGTATATTACTGTATATTACTGTCAGTGAAACAGCTACTACCAGCAATTTGCAGCCTTAGTACAAAAGTGGATTCATTTTGGCCTCAAATCAAATGCTAAATAAAAATGTAACCTGTAAAAAAAGATAAAAAATAAATATTTCCATCTCCTGCTGCCCATAAGGCTGAATATTGCAGTAATTTGGAAACACTTTGGCTGAAGCCGCTTCAGAAACTGACACTTCCAGAGGTGTCAATTTACCAATCCACCGCTGCGCTCAGTAGTTCCTGCTGCAAACCACCACAACAATAATGTGTATTGTGGTGCCCCGTTCAGTCAGCTAGTTCTGCTATCATTGAATAAATGGATTCTTTAGCCAGTTACACAATGTTTCTTTAGCTGCTTATCTTTTACCACCTCTCAGAAATATTACCCAATTCCTCATCTAGTATTGTTCTCTACTGAGCTGTGTGAAAAACAGCAAATGTATGAAGCAGAAGAAAAACAGAGAACGAAGGAAGGAAGCTGCAGTGGAAAACTGATCCATTTATGTATATCCCAAGAGTGAAGAAACTGTAACCTGAATTCAAGATGTCATTTATTTAGATCTTGTTTGCTGCTGTATAGCCTGTGAAGAACCTACTGTAGGTGCACAAACACAGGCTAACATGTTTGGTTGGAGGGCAAGAACGTTATATGTTCCACCTCACCTCTGCAGGTCCAGAAACGATGGTCCTTACTGCAATACATACAGTACATTGTGTATACACAACTTTTTGTGACATTTTACATGCTGCTTTGCATCCCTCTTCCTGTGAATCTCATTCTCAGCTTTCATTGTTGATATTGTGTAAATTACTTAAATTCAGTGGAATTCACACAGTCAGACTCCCTAGCACAGTTGCTTGTACAATCAGAAAATCCCACTAAATCAGCATGCAGCAGAGGAGGCCTTTGTTGCCAGTCAGCATAAAGCCATTAACTACATAGGCATTACCAGCTTCACGTAAGAAAAAAGGAAGCACAGGCTTCTCTCTGCACCACTGTGTTCCTTTTATTCCTTAAAAAATATATTTTCAAAGAATGGAACCTCTTCTTCTATACAAGCTTCCCATGCAGTCACCAGCAGTTCAATAATGTATTATAAAAGAGTAGTAAAAGCAATAATAAAGAGAGCGATTTATTCATGTCTATGTCATGTAATAAAGACTTTGAATTCTCAGATACCGTTTTCCGTATCTCCCAAGTTTGAAAGTTGAAAAAGAAGGATTCCTTGGGATGGAGAAGACATCTATTGGATATGGCTTAAGGGAGCATGGTTAAAGCGTAACTCCACTTTAGTTGAGAAAAAACATTCCACTCTGAGTGATCAATGACCTTTGCAAGGATTATAACAAACGTTGTTGCAAATTCCGACCTTTTGTTATTCTGAAGAAATCACTGTTTGTTCCTCTGTGCCCCTGTGCTAAGTGAGTCTAATGGGAAGAGTTTCATAATTATTAATCAGCTGTGCACCTGCAGGGCACTAATGATGAAATATGCAGGGCTTGTATCCCTTTAGACATCTTCCTATTGGGAGTATCTCACCAAAAATTACATTTTTGTTGCAGGGGATACCAGAAATCTGATTTGTATCTTAGTGCAGCCTTCTGGAAAATTCAGTGAGCCAATCACACAAGCAGGAAATTATGTTTCTGGGGGCATTCTGTGTACAGAACACCTCCAATTGCCAAGCAGGAAGTGAAAGGCAATCCCTGCATATTAGGGAATTCCTTGGGAACCCCCAGGTCATCAGAACTAGTGACCTCATTGGAAGATTTTCCCTCTATTAATTTTCTGGGGTCAACCCAAAACTGGGGTCAACCCAAAATTTGAGATTTTATTTTACTTTCACTTTCAATGATAATGGTAAGCAGGACAAATAGAGAGGGTGAATCTCCTTAACGGGGGGGGGGGGGGGCACAGACAGCAAGAATAGGTGTTCTAATTCATCTACACTCTGTGCAAAAGTTAAAAAAAGGTTTTGCCTTTAGTTATACTTTAAACTCAACATACGCAGACAGCTAGCATTTTCGTCTGAACCAACATAAAAAAGCTTAATTAAAAAAGTTGCAAACTGTGCAGCAATGAACAACTGTCGAGAAAAAAAAAAAAGAAAACACTTTGATTTGGAGTATGTTATACTTATAATAGTATATAGGGTGAAGGGGCCAGGTCTATGTAATACACAACATAGCATACAGAGTGCAAGGGTCAGGTCTATAAACATTGCCAGTCTGGACTATGCAATGTACAACATAGTGTATAGCGTGTAGCAGTAAAGCATATGTATCATAAGGGCCCTTACTTTGTTGGTCAAGAAGTAGAGCAGAGGGTGAGGAGTTAGAGTAGAAGGTAAAAAGGTAATGCTGAATGCTGAAGGATAGAATATGAAGCACAGGGTTGGGAACTGGACTAGAGGAGCAAGAGGTAGAGTGCAGAGGCAGGAGGTATAGCAGATAGTCAGAAGGTAGAGCAGAGAGGCAGAAGATCAGAAGGTAAAACAAATGGTCATGAGATAGAGCAAAGGACCAGGGTGCAGAGCAGAGAAGCCAGAGGTAGTGCAGTAGACCAGAAAGTAAAACAAAGAGGCAGGAGGTAGACCAGAGGAGCAGGAAGTATAGCATTGATGCAGGAGGTAGACCAGAGGGCCAAGAAGTAGAGCAGATAGGTCAGGAGGTAGACCAGAGGGTCAGAAGGTGGAACTGAATGTGAAGAGATAGAGAAAAGCGTGAGGAGGTAGAGCAGAGGGTCAAGAGGTAGAGTGGAAGGTCAGGAGGTAGAGAAGAAGGACAGGAGGTAGAGCAGTGGGGAAGGAGGTATAGCAAAGAGGCAGGAGTTAGCCCAGAGTGTCAGGAGGTAGAGCAGATGGGTCAGGAGGTAGACAAGAGGGTCAAAACGTAGACCAGAAGGTCAAGAGGTGGATAAAAGAGTCACTAGGTAGAGTAGAGGATCAGGAGGTAGAATAGAAGGTCAGGATGTACAGCAGAGACGCAGGAGGTAGAGCAGAAACTCAGGAGATAGAGCAGAGGTGCAGAAGGTAAAGCAGACAGACAGGAGGTAGAGCAGACAGACAGGAGGTAGAGCAGAAGAAAGCTGTATTTGTGGGTAAAAAAAGGACATAAATTCTATTTGGGTACAGTGTCACATGACCGTGCGATTGTCAGTTAAAGTAACGCAGTGTCGTATCGCAAAAAAACGGCCTGGTCATTAAGAGGGGTAAAACCTTCCAGTCCAGAAGTTTAAACTGTGCTTTATACAGTGTGGGCTTTGTTACACATACACAGAGTGTATTGTACACAGATCTCGTGTTGATATGAGTTTGCACATGGCAGAAGTTTATAAATTGTATTGAAAATACCTTTCTGCTTCCACTGTCTTCAGGAACAGCACTGCTCTTCACCAGTCCGAGAGACTCCATTTCAAGGCGCACGATAAGGGGGTACCACCTGTCCAGTAATGGGCCCAAGCCCCAGAAATTTAACATGGGGTGCCCAAGCAGCTGACAAGCAGAAGAAAAGGGAACCTTGACTGGGGGGTAGATCGATGTGGCATGGGCGACTTTTACTGGAATCGATCACTTGTGGTTCCCTCCTACAATAGCCGAAAGCCAGTATCTTCTCCTATCCCTCCCACAGTCTTTCAGCATGCTACACGAGGGAACTACAGTTTCAATAAATGCCCTCCCTGCCACACCAATCACCCGTCTCCTGTCTAGGTTCCCCTTCCTTCTGATCCCTGGGCCCCTCTGTATGCCTCACTGGTCTCCTCCTTACTGCAGATCTGGCAGCTTCCTCTCCACTCCCTCCAGCCAGCTTTCAGCTGCTGCTGCCAATTCAGCCTCAGATCTGAATGTGACAGGTGTCAGAGGTGGGAGAGTGGCCCCAAATGTACACGATCTGTGTTTGGGGCCATAGACCTTCACCCACATGTCTGTCAAAGTAGATCCTGCGGCGAGGTTTGTACTGCTGCTGCGTCCCCATAGTGTAACATAGACTGCCTGTATACAGCTCCAGCTACACACACAAAGACTACTGATTCACATTGTACAGACCGCAGTGCCCATGCGAATGAGCTCCAAGACCTCATTTACACAAAGAGCTTTATTTATTAACCTAATACGGTTTTATCTTTTACATTAAGCATTCATTTTATAAGCTATATTGTGTAAAATATTTTTTTGATAACTGCATGGGGGGGGGGGGTGTAGCCAGGGGATATCCTGTCAGGTAAGTTTTTATGGGCCCCGTAATTTCTAACAGCAGCCCTGCTCTATCTGTCTTCACCCTGAAATCCCCTTTAACTCAGGCACAGGAAGCTAATCACAGTCATCAAATGCATGTCTCAGACACTGGAGCGGCAACGAGAACGCGGGTATCCATGGGTTCAAGTGTTGCAGGTTCTTCATGGTGCTGTGGAAAGAAACGGAATTGCAGAAGACATCCAAGCCATGGACAAAGGACACTCATGGAGGTATGCCTGGGCCACTAAATTATTCTAGTTAGGATAAAGGAAAACAACAATGTTCATATTGAACTGTATGCTGCATCATGTTCAGTAAAGATATATTAACTGTTATAAGCCTGGTCTGACGTTACTCAAAGGTGTGCATGTTGATTCTGGCATATTCCAGAGAACCTGGGTCTGTAAAACACATATGGGGTATGAAGTAACACCGTTACACAAGGATTAACTTGGCAAGACAAGGAAGAGAAATGCAGTCGCTAAGAGTAACCAAGCATACGTTTAAGCAACCAGTCATTAGGCGTGGTACCTGGTAAGGTGACAGGTCAACTGGCAGTGAGGGGGTCATTATTAGTCTCCCTCCCTAGTGGTCGTATCCAATAGCATCTGGATCTGAACCCGTGTTATAGAGATCTATGAACTGGTCACGAGGTATAGAAAGAGTCAAGTGAGAGCATGCATGAGGTCCATGAGGTCCATGCTAGGTGCTAGGTGGACCCCATTCTGTTACTGTGAGTGAAATAACAGAAGTACGCTGGACTGGTTGAGTGGGTGCAGACTCAGCATGGCCCTCCTAATGCAACATACAAGTTACAGTGTGCAGTGAAAGTCGCTTTTCAGAGTAGTTCTGCACTTTACTGCTGCACACAGTGAAGGCTCATCCCTAAGTCAGGGAACTACCTTATTGTTAGATTCTTTCTAATGACCACAGCCAACGCCTGATCCCATGCATTGATCAGAACTAGGGTTGAGCGGACACCTAGATGTCCGTGTTCGACGGGTTCGGCCGAACTTTAAAAAAAAGTCCGGGTCCGTGTCCCGGACTTTTACCGAACTTTTCCCGGACACCGAACCCCATTGAAGTCAATGGGGACCCGAACTTTAAGGCACTAAAATGGCTCTAAAACACCAAAGGAAAGGGCTAGAGTGCTGCAAATGGCAGCAAAACGTAATTAAGAGCATGGCAAGTGCTCTGCAAACAAATGTGGATAGGGAAATAACTTAAAACAACAAAAAAAAACAGAAAAATAAAACAATGTTCTTCTTCATCTCTGAAGGACGAGGCCCATATGGAGTAGGAGGGAGGTTGAGGTGGTGGTGGATGTGGCGGTGACATAGGCGTGCGCACAGGGTGTGCTGGGTGTGCCTGGGCACACCCTAATCACCTAGGGCACATAGCATTGCCAGTGAGGAGATGGGAAAGATCTCCCTGGGACCTGCTCTGCTCTATTTCTCCTTGCCTACAGGTACATGGCCCCGATACATTACTCTCCCTGCTGGCAAACACATGCATGTGTATTTCAACTTTGGGGTGCACACCTTAATGCAATAGGCTGCGCACACCTATGGGCGGTGTAGGTGGAAGCGGCGGTGGAGGAGGACCAGGGCCGGATTAACAGCATCATGGGCTTGGTGCTGAGGATTTTGAAGGGCCTTAGGGCCGTGCCTTGCCATGCACCCAGAGGAGGAAGGGTGCAGCCATGCATGCCTAATTCAACATGGGATGCTGTCTCTGAAGCCCATAAACACATCCATGCATCGCCAACTGTCCCTCCTTGTCCGGCCTTCACGCTGTGTGGGGAGGTTCTGAGGGTGCTGCCTGGGGAAGCGAGCATAGAAGCCAGACTTCTGTGTTTACAAGTGACAGAAGAGCGGTAACAGTGAATATGGCCAACCCGGGGCCTATATAAAAGGTAGGGGCCTGGAGCTGCAGCTCCAATAGCCCCTACATTAATCTGGCCCTGAGGAGGAGGACGAGGTAGCCAACACTGCTTCTTTTCACAAATTTTAAATGAGGGTACACCCCAAAAGAGTGAGAAAGAGCAAAAATGGAACAATGGGTGGGTAAGGTCGGTATCCATTGCTATTCTGCACAAGGTACGGAAAAGTCCCGTGGGATCCATGCCTGGTTCATTTTAATGAACGTGAGCTTGTCCACATTGTCTCTGGACAGGCGGCTGCGCTTGTCTGTTATAACGCCCCCAGCCGTGCTAAATACCCGTTCAGATAATACACTGGCTGCAGGGCACGCCAGCACCTCCAAGGCGTAAAGGGCAAGCTCAGGCCATGTGCCCAATTTGGAGACCCAGAAGTTGAAGGGGGCAGACCCGTCATTCACTACATGTAGGCGTGTGCACACATACTGCTCCACCATGTTGGTAAAATGCTGCCTCCTGCTAAGACGTTCCATCTGAGCTGCTGGTGCTGCTGTTTGTTGTGGCGTGCTGACAAAGCTTTTCCACATTTCGGCCATGCTAACCCTGCCTTCTGAGGTGCTGGCGGTGCCCTGGTTGCGTTGGCGACCTCCTCCTCCTCCTCCTCTGCCTTGTGCTTCCACTGTGGCCCCGCTGTCAGATGGGAATGCCAGCAGCATGGCGTCTACCAGCGTGCGCTTGTACTCGCGCATCTTGCGATCGCGCTCCAGTGAGTGAATTAAGGACGGTACGTTGTCCTTGTAACGGGGATCCAGCAGCGTGGCCACCCAGTAATCAGCACAAGTTAGAATGTGGGCAACTCGGCGGTCGTTGTGGAGACACTGCAGCATGTAATCGCTCATGTGTGCCAGGCTGCCCAGAGGCAACGAAAGGCTGTCCTCTGTGGGAGGTGTATGGTCCGTGTCCTCTGTATCCCCCCAGCCACGCACCAGTGATGGCCATGAGCTGGCCTGGGTGCCACCCTGCTGTGAACATGGTTCCATCTCCTCCTCCAGCTCCTCCTCCTCCTCCTCATCCTCCTCATCCCCCAGAACTGTGCCCCTGCTGGACAATTGCGTCCCTGGCGTTTGCGTGTGCAGGAACCCACCCTCGGAGCCCCTTGCGAATGACTGCCCTGAAAGCCTTGGAAATGTTACCTCTTCATCCTCCTCCTCCTCCTCATCCTGTGCCACATCCTCTTCCATCATCGCCCGAATTGTTTTTTCAAGGAGGCATAGAAGTGGGATAGTTAAGCTGAGAACGGCGTCATTGCCACTGGCCATGTTGGTGGAGTACTCAAAACAGCGCAACAAGGCACAATATATGCAAATGTCAAATATGCAAACTATGCCGCAATTTAATGTTTTTTACACCAAAAGGGTGTGTATTGAATAGCGGAATAGGATAAAAAACTGTGTATCTCACACGTACAAACACAGACTAGGCCCGATTAAATTTTTTCCTACCCTAAAGGGAGGATGAGGAAGAGGAGTATGGAACATGCAGCACCCTCAAATCTTCAGAAGTATGAGATGAACCCCAAAAACTTGGAAAGGTGGATCTCACACGTACCGACACAGACTATCCCGCAATTCAATTGATCCTCAAAGGTTTTTATTGAATAGCGGAATAGGAAATATGATCAAAAAAAGTGTATGTATCTCGCACGTACACAACCACACTAGGCCCCAATTACTATTGTTTGTACCCCTAAAAGGCTAGATGAGGAGTAGGGGGGGTATGGAACAGGCAGCACCCTCAAACCTTCAGAAGTATGAGATGAACCCCAACAACTTGGAAAGGTGGATCTCTCTCACACGTACCGACACAGACTATCCCGCAATTCAATTGATCCTCAAAGGTTTTTATTGAATAGCGGAATAGGAAATATGATCAAAAAAAGTGTATGTATCTCGCACGTACACAACCACACTAGGCCCCAATTACTATTGTTTGTACCCCTAAAAGGCTAGATGAGGAGTAGGGGGGGTATGGAACAGGCAGCACCCTCAAACCTTCAGAAGTATGAGATGAACCCCAACAACTTGGAAAGGTGGATCTCTCTCACACGTACCGACACAGACTATCCCGCAATTCAATTGATCCTCAAAGGTTTTTATTGAATAGCGGAATAGGAAATATGATCAAAAAAAGTGTATGTATCTCGCACGTACACAACCACACTAGGCCCCAATTACTATTGTTTGTACCCCTAAAAGGCTAGATGAGGAGTAGGGGGGGTATGGAACAGGCAGCACCCTCAAACCTTCAGAAGTATGAGATGAACCCCAACAACTTGGAAAGGTGGATCTCTCTCACACGTACCAACACAGACTATCCCCCAATTTAACTGATCCCCAAAGGTTTTTGATTAAATAGCGGAATAGAAAATATGATCCCAAAAAAGTGTATGTATATCACACGTACACAACCACACTAGGCCCCAATTACTATTGTTTGTACCCCTAAAAGGCTAGGAGTAGGGGGAGTATGGAACAGGCAGCACCCTCAAACCTTCAGAAGTATGAGATGAACCCCAACAACTTGGAAAGGTGGATCTCTCTCACACGTACCAACACAGACTATCCCCCAATTTAACTGATCCCCAAAGGTTTTTGATTAAATAGCGGAATAGAAAATATGATCCCAAAAAAGTGTATGTATATCACACGTACACAACCACACTAGGCCCCAATTACTATTGTTTGTACCCCTAAAAGGCTAGGAGTAGGGGGAGTATGGAACAGGCAGCACCCTCAAACCTTCAGAAGTATGAGATGAACCCCAACAACTTGGAAAGGTGGATCTCTCTCACACGTACCAACACAGACTATCCCCCAATTTAACTGATCCCCAAAGGTTTTTGATTAAATAGCGGAATAGAAAATATGATCCCAAAAAAGTGTATGTATATCACACGTACACAACCACACTAGGCCCCAATTACTATTGTTTGTACCCCTAAAAGGCTAGGAGTAGGGGGAGTATGGAACAGGCAGCACCCTCAAACCTTCAGAAGTATGAGATGAACCTCAACAACTTGGAAAGGTGGATCTCTCTCACACGTACCAACACAGACTATCCCCCAATTTAACTGATCCCCAAAGGTTTTTGATTAAATAGCGGAATAGAAAATATGATCCCAAAAAAGTGTATGTATATCACACGTACACAACCACACTAGGCCCCAATTACTATTGTTTGTACCCCTAAAAGGCTAGGAGTAGGGGGAGTATGGAACAGGCAGCACCCTCAAACCTTCAGAAGTATGAGATGAACCCCAACAACTTGGAAAGGTGGATCTCTCTCACACGTACCAACACAGACTATCCCCCAATTTAACTGATCCCCAAAGGTTTTTGATTAAATAGCGGAATAGAAAATATGATCCCAAAAAAGTGTATGTATATCACACGTACACAACCACACTAGGCCCCAATTACTATTGTTTGTACCCCTAAAAGGCTAGGAGTAGGGGGAGTATGGAACAGGCAGCACCCTCAAACCTTCAGAAGTATGAGATGAACCCCAACAACTTGGAAAGGTGGATCTCTCTCACACGTACCAACACAGACTATCCCCCAATTTAACTGATCCCCAAAGGTTTTTGATTAAATAGCGGAATAGAAAATATGATCCCAAAAAAGTGTATGTATATCACACGTACACAACCACACTAGGCCCCAATTACTATTGTTTGTACCCCTAAAAGGCTAGGAGTAGGGGGAGTATGGAACAGGCAGCACCCTCAAACCTTCAGAAGTATGAGATGAACCCCAACAACTTGGAAAGGTGGATCTCTCTCACACGTACCAACACAGACTATCCCCCAATTTAACTGATCCCCAAAGGTTTTTGATTAAATAGCGGAATAGAAAATATGATCCCAAAAAAGTGTATGTATATCACACGTACACAACCACACTAGGCCCCAATTACTATTGTTTGTACCCCTAAAAGGCTAGGAGTAGGGGGAGTATGGAACAGGCAGCACCCTCAAACCTTCAGAAGTATGAGATGAACCCCAACAACTTGGAAAGGTGGATCTCTCTCACACGTACCAACACAGACTATCCCCCAATTTAACTGATCCCCAAAGGTTTTTGATTAAATAGCGGAATAGAAAATATGATCCCAAAAAAGTGTATGTATATCACACGTACACAACCACACTAGGCCCCAATTACTATTGTTTGTACCCCTAAAAGGCTAGGAGTAGGGGGAGTATGGAACAGGCAGCACCCTCAAACCTTCAGAAGTATGAGATGAACCCCAACAACTTGGAAAGGTGGATCTCTCTCACACGTACCAACACAGACTATCCCCCAATTTAACTGATCCCCAAAGGTTTTTGATTAAATAGCGGAATAGAAAATATGATCCCAAAAAAGTGTATGTATATCACACGTACACAACCACACTAGGCCCCAATTACTATTGTTTGTACCCCTAAAAGGCTAGGAGTAGGGGGAGTATGGAACAGGCAGCACCCTCAAACCTTCAGAAGTATGAGATGAACCCCAACAACTTGGAAAGGTGGATCTCTCTCACACGTACCAACACAGACTATCCCCCAATTTAACTGATCCCCAAAGGTTTTTGATTAAATAGCGGAATAGAAAATATGATCCCAAAAAAGTGTATGTATATCACACGTACACAACCACACTAGGCCCCAATTACTATTGTTTGTACCCCTAAAAGGCTAGATGAGGAGTAGGGGGAGTATGGAACAGGCAGCACCCTCAAACCTTCAGTATGAGATTGTGTTCACTGTACCCCACAAAGATTGAGTTCACTGCACCCCACAATGATTGTGTTCACTGCACCCCACAAAGATTGTGTTCACTGCACCTCACAAAGATTGTGTTCACTGTACCCCCCAAAGATTGTGTTCACTGCACCCCACAAAGATTCTGTTCACTGTACCCCACAAAGATTGTGTTCACTGCACCCCAAAAAGATTGTGTTCACTGCACCCCAAAAAGGATGTTGTTCACTGCACCCCAAAAAGGATGTTGTTCACTCCACCCCAAAAAGATTGTGTTCACTGCACCCCACAAAGATTGTGTTCACTGCACCCCAAAAAGATTGTGTTCACTGCACCCCAAAAATGATTTTGTTCACTGCACCCCAAAAAGGATTTTGTTCACTGCACCCCAAAAAGGATGTTGTTCACTCCACCCCAAAAAGATTGTGTTCACTGCACCCCAAAAAGATTGTGTTCACTGCACCCCACAAAGGATTTTGTTCACTGCACCCCAAAAAGATTGTGTTCACTGCACCCCAAAAAGGATGTTGTTCACTGCACCCCAAAAAGGATTTTGTTCACTGCACCCCAAAAAGATTGTGTTCACTGCACCCCACAAAGGATTTTGTTCACTGCACCCCACAAAGATTGTGTTCACTGCACACCAAAAAGGATTGTGTTCACTGCACCCCAAAAAGATTTTGTTCACTGCAGCCCAAAAAGATTGTGTTCACTGCAGCCCAAAAAGATTGTGTTCACTGCAGCCCAAAAAGATTGTGTTCACTGCAGCTCACACACAGAAAAATGGATGTGGATCACTGACACCTGCCTATCTCCAATCCCACACCACACAGCAATATCGATTGTAGTTTGTAGAACACAGTTTCCCTAAAATTCAGCAGACTCTGTCCCTAACAGGATTGAGAAGAGATCGTAGATCAGGATTGAGTGCAGACCCCACCCCCCACACAGCAATATCGATTGTAGTTTGTAGAAGACACTGACCCTATATAATTCAGCAGACTCTATCCCTAAAATGCCTACAACTCGCCCTGCCTAAACACTCCGACCTGTCCCTCAATTCTATCCGGACACAAATGGTTTTTTCCTGCCTATCTTTCCCTAATCAGCAGCCAGCACGTTGATGTGTGCTCTGTCCCTGAATCTAAGCAGCATAATGACGCCGCTGCGGCTGCCTCGAACTTATAAAGACTTGGTCACATGCTTCAGACGGCCAATCACAGCTACTGAGACATTTGCAGGCATGGCTGGGATGGCTTAAGGCACACCAGTTAAACGATTGTTGATTGGCTGTTGAAAGCCCGCCATGAAAAGAGCGCCAAAGCATGCAAAACCCGGAAATAAAACGACCGAACACGGATTTTTACCCGAACATACAGTAAAGTGTCCGTGTCCGTGTTCGGGTACAAAAAATCCAATTATTCGGTACGAACACGAATAATACAGTCCGTGTTCGCTCAACACTAATCAGAACGCTCCAAGTGAGAGGTGCCCCATGTGCAAGATTGCAGATGACCCGCCCACATGCTTCTAGCTATACGATTTGGCTTATTTCATTCACATTTTCTTACTTTACCTTTGCTTATTTTTTTTTTGTTATATCCTTTTATAATGGATCTTGCTGATAGTAATAATAATGGTGGTGACAGTATTTTTTCTAAGGGGGCTGTAGGGACCTAAGTCTCGGAAATGACTGTAATGACAGGGATTTCTAGTAGTCTCTTGTACAATATCCCCAGTCTCTGTCCTATCTAATAAAGAATGACCAGTCTTTGACCATTTTATGTAACATTACTTACACATAACCTTACATTTGGACCTTTGGAGATGTTAAGTGCCGCACTTAAGGCTCCTAGTTAATGTAAGTTTAACATCACTGTGCTATTTTCTCAATTTCAATGTAACAACTGCATGGCTGAATTCCTATTTATGCATAATTGCTTGTCCCTTGATACATTTTTTATTTATTTTATATTATGCATAACACAACAGGACCTCTAGGAACTCCAATTTTTTAAGTAAAGGAAGAGTTGGATGGGACACAGAGCAAGAAAGTAAAGTATTATTGTTGATCTGTGACACCTGTAATGACTTATCTCTTTTTAAAATAAAAGCATAGTTTTCACCTGCCCTTGCTTTTAAATAACATCTGCAGATTTTGTAAATGTGTCCCTGAAAAGATTTTCACAGATTTTTTTTTTCTATATAACAGAATTCTGGCAAGTTAAACATTTGTTTGTATGTAAAACCCCAACTTGCTGAACAGGCCTTTCCTGGAACTTCTTGTTTACAAGTTTAAATTAGTATTTTTTGCTAGTAAATAACTTAGAACCCCCAAACATTATATATTTTGGTCTAGCAGAGACCCTACAGAATAAAATGGCAATCGTTGCAATATTTTATGTCAAACTGTATTTGCACAGCGGTTTTTCAAAGGCATTTTTTTTGGGGGGGAAAAAATACACTTTAATTAATTAAAAAAAAACACTAAACTTAGACCAATTTCTTGTGTAGAATGTGAAAGATGATGTAACACCAAGTAAATAGTAACCTAAAGTTTCAAGCTTTAAAATTGCTCATGCTCTTGGAATGGGGACAAACTACGGTACTGAAAAATCTCCTTGGTGACACTTTAACAATTTTTACAGGCTACCTTTTTAGAGTTACAGAGGAGGTATAGTACTAGAATAATTTCTCCCACTCTAATGATCACGGCGATACCTCAAATATGTGGTTTGATCTTCATTTACATATGGGGACGCAACTTATGTATGAGTTTACTTCTGCGTGTGAGCACAGAGGGATGAGGTGCTTTTTTTTTTTTTTTTTAAATAGTTGTACATATTTTTTAAATATTTTTTATTTTTACACTGTTCCCTATTTTTTTTTCTTTTTGATCACTTTTTTTCATATTATAAGGAGAGATTGAGAGATATTGAGAGATCTTGGGTCAAAAAGACCCCAGATCTCTTATTTACCCTTAAAACAAAAAAAAAAAAAATTAAACTGACTTGAACAAAAAAAGTGAATCATCCCCCAGCCTGAGAGATAGAAGTGATGTTAGACGTCGCTCTGGTCCACCAAGGGCATAGAGCTGCGGGGGGGGGGGGGGCTATCTTGCCCACACTCTAACAACAACAATTCAGCGTCAAACTAATGATGTAAATGTACTGTGGGTGGCCAGCAAGTGCATAGATCCACGTGGGGGCTATCTTGCCCTCACTCTACTTCATGCCCAGGCATAAGAGGGATCAGATCGGCTCTGGGCTTACCGACGGCTCCGGTAAGCTCAGAGACAATTGGGAAGCGACAGGAGGGGGGGGGGGGACTACCTCTCCCGCTGCCTCCAAAAGTGATCCTGTGACAAATCTGCTGTTGAGACACCACTTTTATCCTGTAAAGAATTGCTCATAATACAAAATGGTACCAGGGTTACGGCAGCTAGCTGCTGCCATAACAACGGTATTTAACGTCAAAGTAATTATGTAAATGTACCGTGGGCAGATGGCAAGTGAATACCTACCCTAACTTGTAAGAATTAAATGGAGGATTTTACTTGTACAGTGCAGGATAGACAGATCTGTAAGGATGTTGTGGATAGAAACAAGAAGAGCAGAGAGAAAACAGGAAACTAAAGAGTAAGTTATCAAGCAATAAGAGAAACTGCATATAACTAGGCTATATCATTGATTACTATATTACCACTGGGATGAACTTCAGGCTTGGGTTGAACATAAGATTGACCTGAACCTAGTCTGTTTGCCAGTTCACCTGCCTGAATCCCTGGTGATGTTTGTAAACAGACTAGTCGAGGAAAAATAGATAATGTCATTGTTGGACAATGTGATTGTCACTGTATTTATATCGGAGGTCATTATTTTTGTTTTTTTCCTAATAATGAAGCTTTTTAGGGTGTGGGTACTTTCATTTACTTTTTCATTTTTTTGAATGCATGAAAAAGGGTACTATGTATCCCTGACTCTTTCACCTAGGGGATGCCAAATATCTGCAGGTTTCCTTTTTCTAGAGGAAGCTTCCTCTTTTTCCCCACGAATGTCCTAAGACAAGATGTGAGAATGAGGCCCTTGTCTCCTCAACCAAACTGGATGGACCTGTGTCTTTTTTTAACCAGACTAACTATGTAATTATGTAAAATTGGGGACAAGGTACCTTGCAAAGGGGGGGGGGGGGGGGCTTTACTGCTTGTGGGCAGAACTTATTGCACCCGAGTGTGGGACACCGCGCGAACACTTGCTAGTGCCCCCAGCGGTGGGCTGAGGTTGACTGATATAAAGTTAGGGCGGCACTCCATCTTAAAAACAAGGCTCCTCCACTACACACAGTTAACTCTTTGTAATACTGTATGTGCCAACTTCTGTAACACTTCACATCGCGGGCAGACCCAGTTCTTCACTAATCTTCAACACTTCTCTCGCTTAAGTTGTACCAACCCAGTAGCCTGTCGTTTCACTCCCAGTGACATCAATCGGCATGTTTCACTTAGATACTAGGAAGCTATTTTGTACATATCCCACGCTAATTCTTCTCCTGGGGCCTCACAACATCTTTCGTGACTCCCAGGCTAGGTCCCTAGGGTTCCCCATGCTGTGAGATCAGTCTCAGTATGTGAGGAATAGGTCACTAGGGAAGGAGCCTAAGCACCAAGCTTCTTCACTACCAGGGCCCCCCATCACCTTCTTCTTGACTGCCTGACTGCTTATGCACATGACACTAGTACTGTAGTCATTAACAACAGCAATATAGCCTCCTCCAGACAGCTAAGCTGCTTATTAAACATTTGTACAGTATCTTCACTAACTTCTCTTGTCCCCTTGTTAAGCCCTGATCTTTGGATACACCATGCATGCACCCCTTTAATGACTTCAGACCAGGCAATCTAAGTAACAGCAGTTACTTTTACTGAAGTTCTTTTACTGAAGAAGTTAAGTAATACAGATGAACAGTTCTCAAAAAAATTGTCCATACACACTCATGTACTGTGTTCTCAAAGTGCCCATTTATTTGTGCCCCTGGTGCTTCCTTTTGTCCCATGAGGTAGTCAGACTTTAAATAGGTGAGAAATGATTTTAGTCCATTAGTTCATTTCAGCAGCATACTGCAAGTCCATGTCCCTTAGAACACCAAATGGGCTCCCACAGTGGGAGGTAAAGTAGCATTCTCTATAGCACTCTCCTTCTCTTCCAATGCAGAGAGTATAAAGTGGGACCCTTACCTAGATACAGTTTCCCTTTTATATGTTTTGTCCAGAGGAGGGTAATACTTCTCAGAAAATCCCAGAAAACATGTGCCTAACAGTGTTAAGACTTACCTTTCAGTTAGCAACAGTAAAATGGTTGTAACCCTAAAAAAAATAAAAATATCCTGTTCCTTTAAGGCATGATCTATAGCACAGTGCTTGTGGTGTGTAACTTGCCCCTTCCTATGTTGTGCTATACCTGCTTGTTCCTGTGTCCTGACCACGGTAATACCTTTTTCCACACCGCCACTGTGCAGTCACGTTACTTTCCCTGCTGCCCTGATTACATCACAGGGGAATCTCGGCCCCTCCCTCTTCTCTGCATGGATCAGGGAAGAAGAACGGAGTGGGATCACCTGACTGCGCAGCTGCAATGTGAGAAAAGGTATTTAGCCTTTTCATTTTAACCACTTTCTGACCGTAAGAGGTACATATACTGCGGCAGGTCGGCTTTGTCCCACAAAACGATGTAACTGTACATCGCTTCACGGGACCGAAGCCACAGGGGAAGCTGATCTTCCCTGGGTAAACACTGCAGACCACTGTTCTGTCAACAATGAACATAGGGCTCCTGTGTTCCTTCTATTTAGGAACACAGGTCCCTGTGTTCATTCGATAAGTACATTCCCCACACAGTTAGAAAGAACTCCCTAGGGACACATTTAACCCTTTGATCGCCTCTGGTGTTAACCCTTTCCCTGCCAGTGTCATTAGTACAGTAACAGTGCATATTTTTAGCACTGATTACTGTAGTAATATCACTAGTTCCCCCCCCAAAAGTGTCAAAAATGTCAGTTAGGTGTCCAATCTGTCCGCTGCAATGTCGCAGTCCAGCTAAAAATCTCTGTTCGCCGCCATTACTAGTAAATAAAATTTAAAAAAATAAAAATGAAATAAATCTTTCCCGTAGTTAGTAGACTTAATAACTTTTGCACAAACCAATCAAAATACACTTATTGGGATTTTTTTTACCAAAAATATGTAGCAGAATACAAATTGGCCTAAAATGATGAAAACATTTGAGTTTTACATTTTTTTTTTTTTATTGGGAATGTTATATAGCAGAACGTGAAATATATTGTTTTTTTTTTATAGCACAAATTATAAAATCGCAGAGGTGATCAAATACCACCAAAAGAAAGCTCTATTTCAGGGGGAAAAAAACACATAAATTTTATTTGGGTACAGTGTCGCATGGCTGCGCAAAAGTAACGCAGTACCGAATGACAATAAATGGCCTGGTAATTAAGGGGGAAAACCTCCAGTCCAGAAGTGTTAAAAAAAAAAAAACACACACACACTATAGTTAAAGTGTTTGTTACCCCAACACTTCATATTCCTGATATGTGTCTGCTGTACCATGTACTTGTGTGAGAAAGTATCCTGTTCTCTTTTTATTGCTTCCTTTATGGAAAATCCCTGGTGTTCCTGTCAGTCCCTCTACTTTCCTAATAAAAACTGATCACACTAAGGAGCAGAGCACACCGTGATCAGTTCTCTAGCTATGTGATATTGCAGTGTATTGGCTGCTGATGATTGGCCAAAGCATGCACCTGACCTGTATTCTGTGGCCAATCAGCACATTGTACTGTCAGAGCCCTGATTGACTAAAGGCAGGGTGCCTTTGGCCAATCATGGCTTAGGGGCTAAGTCTACGCCCTACACTATATAAGGCTATTTACAGGGCAGCCATGTTTAGTGTGCGTTAGTGGAGATTAGGCAGGTAGTTAGTTGGTTGTGTGTTCAGTCAGTTTAATGCACTCCATGTAGTGTAGTGTTGTGATTCTTTGTGAATAACACGGTGTAGTGGTGCCACTGAAGTGTTGGTGTGTACAACACTTCTGTGCCACCCCACTGATCCCATTTTTTTTTATCGATGTTTATTTATTTATTTATTTTTTTAAATGTATCTTTTTTTGCAGCATTATATTATTTTGCTACATTATTAGTACTCCCCCATCTGTGTCACCTTTTGCGTAAGCAGAGGTTTTCTTTTTACTTTAATTTTTTTTGTGGCGCAGCAGCACTGATATTATTTAGGGCATAATTGGTGTCCCTCCTTCTACGTCTGCATCAGCAGTGGTTTTCTTTTTTTTTTCTTTTTTTGTGGCACAGCAGCACTAATAATATTTAGGGCATCATTGCTGTCCCCCTTTCTTACTTCGCAGGTGCTATTCCTTCTGGGTCAACAGTGATTTTCTTTTTTTGTTGCACAAGGGGAGAGAACCACAAGCACCAATCAAAGTGTAGTATAAAAACATTTTATTCCAAAGTAGAGCAATGTTACTCACAAGACTAGCATAAAAACAGGCATCAAACATGAATAGGGAGGTCCTAGGCATTAGGGATGATCGAACTTTTGAAAAGTTCGGTTCGACCAGAACACCCGAACTTCACGAAAGTTCGGTTCGGATTTCAGAACCCCATTGAAATCAATGGGACCCGAACTTCGGTAATCAAAAAACACCATTTTGAAGCCCCAAAACCCAATAAATGCCCCTAAAAAGTGCCTAGGGTTCTGGGTCATGCCCCATTAACTATTAATCACACAAAAAAAAGTTCTTAAAAATTGTCATTTTTGATAAAAAAGCCAATTATTGAAAAATTAAAAAAAAAAAAAAAAAAAAGAGATTTGTTGATTTTTACTTTGGATTTAGTATCTGGGGGTCTAAAAGGTGTGCATGTGAAGTTTCAGCTCTGTAGCATGTCCAGAACCATGAAAAAAAAGAGATAATTTTTCAGTAGAACAGGGATGTGGTTCGGGAGCCTCCTTTAACTTTAACACCTATATGATCTTTTTTTCTGGTTCTGGACATGCTACAGAGCTGAAACTTCACAGGTACACCTTTTAGACCCCCCAGACACAAAATCACACAAAATAAAGTTCTTAAAAATTGTCATTTTTGATAAAAAAGCCAATGATTGAAAAATTATAAAAAAAAAAAAAAAAGAGATTTTTTTATTTTTACTTTGGATTTCAGATCTGGGGGGTCTAAAAAGTGTACATGTGAAGTTTCAGCTCTGTAGCATGTCCAGAACCATAAAAAAAAAGATTGTTTGTATTAGAAAACTTTAAGCACAGGAATATGGCTTCTCTGCTGTAACACCTTGCCGGTTTAATAGCAGGCATTTTTTTGGGTTCTTTGCAGTCAGGAAAAACATCTGAACTTGTGTATAGTGGTACTGTGCACAAGTTCTGATGTTTTGCCTGCCTCCAAAACCCCCCAAAAAATGCCAGCAAAAACACACCTGGGCATTTTTTTTTTTGACGCTAGCGTTTTTTTTGGCATTTTTTGGGGTTCTTTTGAGGCAGGCAAAACATCTGAACATGTGTATAGGGGGTATATATAGACATATATGTCTGAATATATACCCCTAGACATATATAGGTGTGATAGTAGCAGAAATAAATGCTTGCGCTAATGAAATCATTTACAGTAATATATTTCTGCTACTATCACACCTATATATGTCTAGGGGTATATATTCAGACATATATGCCTATATATACCCCCTATACACATGTTCAGATGTTTTGCCTGCCTCAAAAGAACCCCAAAAAATGCCAAAAAAACGCTAGCGTCAAAAAAAAAAATGCCCAGGTGTGTTTTTGCTGGCATTTTTTGGGGGGTTTTGGAGGCAGGCAAAACATCAGAACTTGTGCACAGTACCACTATACACAAGTTCAGATGTTTTGCCTGCCTCAAAAGAACCCCAAAAAATGCCTTCTATTAAACCGGCAAGGTGTTACAGCAGAGAAGCCATATTCCTGTGCTTAAAGTTTTCTAATACAAACGATCTTTTTTTTTTATGGTTCTGGACATGCTACAGAGCTGAAACTTCACATGTACACTTTTTAGACCCCCCAGGTCTGAAATCCAAAGTAAAAATAAAAAAATCTCTTTTTTTTTTTTTTATAATTTTTCAATCATTGGCTTTTTTATCAAAAATGACAATTTTTAAGAACTTTTTTTGTGTGATTTTGTGTCTGGGGGGTCTAAAAGGTGTACCTGTGAAGTTTCAGCTCTGTAGCATGTCCAGAACCCCAAAAAAAGATCATATAAGTGTAAAAGAGGGGTCCCACCATCCCTGCTCTACTGAAAAATGATCTTTTTTCTGGTTCTGGACATGCTACAGAGCCGAAACTTCACAGGTACACTTTTTAGACCCCCCAGACACTAAATCCAAAAAAAGTCATGCCTGCCTCCAAAAATGCCCGATAAATGCAAGAAAAAGCGCCGTAGAGAAGCCGTATACCTGTTCTAATAAAAATTATAAGAAAATGCTAATTTTTGGGGGGTTCTGGACATGCTACAGAGCTGAAACTTCACATGTACACTTTTTAGACCCCCCAGATACTAAATCCAAAGTAAAAATCAAAAAATCTCTTTTTATTTTTTTTTTTATAATTTTTCAATCATTGGCTTTTTTATCAAAAATGACAATTTTTAAGATTTTTTTTTGTGTGATTTTGTGTCTGGGGGGTCTAAAAGGTGTACCTGTGAAGTTTCAGCTCTGTAGCATGTCCAGAACCATAAAAAAAAAAGATCGTTTGTATTAGAAAACTTTAAGCACAGGAATATGGCTTCTCTGCTGTAACACCTTGCCGGTTTAATAGCAGGCATTTTTTTGGGTTCTTTGCAGTCAGGAAAAACATCTGAACTTGTGTATAGTGGTACTGTGCACAAGTTCTGATGTTTTGCCTGCCTCCAAAACCCCCCAAAAAATGCCAGCAAAAACACACCTGGGCATTTTTTTTTTTTTGACGCTAGCGTTTTTCTGGCATTTTTTGGGGTTCTTTTGAGGCAGGCAAAACATCTGAACATGTGTATAGGGGGTATATATAGGCATATATGTCTGAATATATACCCCTAGACATATATAGGTGTGATAGTAGCAGAAATATATTACTGTAAATGATTTCATTAGCGCAAGCATTTATTTCTGCTACTATCACACCTATATATGTCTAGGGGTATATATTCAGACATATATGTCTATATATACCCCCTATACACATGTTCAGATGTCATGTCTGACATCAAACATGTCCTCAAAAAAACACTGGCAGTGGCAGCCCCTGCAGCATAAAAAATGCTTGCTGGTGAGAAGCCACATACCTGTCCCGAAGCAACTCAGAGAAATGATCATTTCTCTATAGCGGTCACCCTGCTATGGAAGGGTTTTTCTCACCCTGCCATAGCAGTCACTGTCAGTTAACCCTACACTACACTACGGTCCCCTGACACTTAACACTTTCCCTACAGAAACTAAATTTTTGAAGCTAACTTAAGTGTAAAGGAGCACTCTAACTACACTAGATATCCCTTTCCTCACACTAAAAATAGCTAAATGACACTTTTAAAGTAAAATTAACAGAACTGCTTCCACTCTCTTCCATGTCCAGTATAACAATGCTGGGAATATGGCGGGGGCGATCTTATATACTGGGGGGCGTATTCACTAATGATTGGTCTAGGGACCCCCTAGTCACTCCAATCACATTCCTAGCATTCTCCTGCCCCCTCAATTGGCTTTTGCTAATGGTTCTGGTCCAATCACGGGCTTTTAAAGCCCATTTCCTGAAGCATTGCATTTTGGGCGGTTCTGGTTGCCGAATTCCGAACTTTTTGGGCAAAACGTTCTAAATTCGGCCAAACCTCGAACACCCAATGTTCGGGCCGAACCGATGGTGGACCCGAACCGTTCGATCATCCCTACTAGGCATCAGGCATCTGGGGGGGTCCCTCTGGTACCGGATGCACTTTGTACAGGGGAGCGTGGTTCTCCTGTGTGCTGGCAGGAGGCTGTCCTGATCCATGGGCTGCTGTAGCTTCGATCATCCGCACGTCCGAGGGCCGTGACATCACTTCCGGGATGCCGAGCTGCAGACAAACGGTGACGCGTTGCGGAGCATTTGCTCCTTCTTTAGGCCATACAGGGGCCATATTGGAAAAGGTCTTTTATGCCCACAGTCTCTAATTGTCTCTAATCTCTGATTGTTTCTTTTTTTGTTGCGCAGCAGCACTGATAATATTTAGGTCATAATTGCTGTCCCCTCTTCTGCATCGCAGGTGCTATTCCTTCTGCGTTAGCAATGGTTTTCTTTTCTCTTTTTTTATGGTGCAGCAGCACTAACATTATTTAGGGCACAATTGCTGCCCCCCTTCTGTAATGCAGGTGCTATTGCTTCTGCATCAGCAGTGTTTTTCGTTTTTTTTTTTTTTTTTAATTTTTGATGTGGAGTAGCAGCACTAATAATATTAAGGGCATATTTTTCTGTCCCCCCTACTGCGTCGCAGGTGTTCCTCTTTCTGCGTCAGCAGTAGGTTTCCTTTTTTTATTCCAAGAGCAGCACTAAAAATATTTAGGGCATAATTGCTGTTCCTCCATTCTGCTTTGCAGGCATTCCTCCTTTGTGTCAGCAGTGGTTCCTTTTTCTTTATTTTTTTGGCTTTCTTAATTTTTTCATTATCAAAAGTACCATATTTGCTAACCACACACTATAATAAAAAGTTATAAAAATCCCCCCCAAAAATAAAAACCATAATAAAACAGGTTGCAGTGATCAGGCTTCACCAACATCCCAATTTTTCTGCACCTGTTTGACAGTGCATGTCATTTCAATTTTTTTTTCTAATTTTTACAAGCAGAACCCGTTTCTGAGCCCAGCAAGAGTAACTGTGAGGGGTGACAGTGTTCAGGCACCACTAGGGATGGACGAATGGTTTGGGCCGAGCATAAGTTTGCCCTAAATATCGCCCATTCAATTACTAACATCTGAACTTTCTCGGCACTTAGCGGGATGTTCCCCCGCCGAGCACACAGTCAGTCAATAGGCAGCCGCTGCTGGGCAAAGTGACCTAGCTCTACGTCGCTCACTTTCAGAAGGCTCAGGGGCGAGCGCGCACCGCCGGTGGCATGCTCCCGCCCCCGCTCGTCAGCCGGGGAGCCAGTGCGTGTGTCAGATGGCTCTAATTGCCACCTGACACCGGCGATCTCCCCCCACTGACAGAGAAGGATGGATGGCTGATGTAAACACAGCCATCCATCCTTCTCCCAGAGATGATCACAGAGACTATGTGATCCTGCTAGAATCGCATGTCTCTATGGTCATCTCACAAGCCCAACCCCCCCACAGTTAGAATCACTCCTATAGGGTCACAGTTAACCCCTTGATCACCAACACTGTTACCTCTTCCCTGCCAATGGCATTATTACAGTAACAGTGCATAAAAAAAAATAGATTTTTACATTTTTTTTTGGGGGGGGGGGGGGGAATGTTCTATAGCAGAATGTGAAAAATATTGTTTTTTTTTTTTTGTTTCCAAATTGTCGCTCTTTTTTTGTTATAGCGCAAAAATTAAAAATCACACAGGTGATCAAATACCACCATAAGAAAGCTCTATTTGTGGGTTGCCCCCCCCCCAAACATGGGGACAAGGGCCTCTTCCCGACAACCCTGTGCTGTGGTTGTCAGGTTCTATGGGTGTGGAGCTTATCGGAATCTGGAAGCCCCCTTTAACAAGGGGGCCCCCAGATTCCCCCCCCCCCCCACCTAAGTGAACGGGTATCGGGTACTTAATACCCCTACCCATTCAAAAAGTGTCAAAAAGTAAAAACCACAGGACAAGTCCTTTATTAAAAAAAGAAAAAAAAGTGTCCCTCGATGTATATCTATCATCAATCATGACGCCCGCCAGGACCCGAAAAATAGAAAAAAAATGTTCCACTTCTTAGGAGGCATCCCGTCACCTGCCCAATCTGCGCACTGACAATTCTTATATGGGCAAGGGACAGGGCCACCCGGCTACGTCCCCTGCTGAAATCCCTTGCCTGTATAAGAACTGTCAAAGCGCAGATTGGGCAGACGGCAGGACTCCTTTCAAGAAGCGAAAGCGTTTTTTATTTTTTCTATTTCTCCGGTCTGGCGGTCATCGCGATTGACGATGGACTGATGCTGGCCATATACTATATGAATTATTGGGCAATAGCGATTTAGAAAAACAAAATAATTTTCGGAAGCATAAATATACTACCATCATGTGGCGACCAAATTTAGAAAGATAAACGTTCAATGGACATAAGTTAACTGGTTTATCGTTCGATTTGGTCACATTAGAAGTGAAATGACGAAATAAAATTGACCTCTCGATGTCCCTTCCGTGTATGCCCACTTGGTGTACCGTACATTCGTTGTGGATAGATCTTTCTGTCCCTCTTCATTTGCTTCGTTAGCATCACCATGGCTTTTCATTCAGTATGGGTCATGTGGATGAGAGGACCATTGCCATAGCAATGCTTGGTATCATGGCAATACAACAGGCACAGGAGAAGAAAACTAGAAGAAGACAATGGACCAAGCAATGACTGAAGAATCATGAAAAATACTCTCACATGACATTGTTGAGAGACCTGAAGGTGAATAATGTAGCACCCCTCATAAGAAGACAGGATACTATCCTCAGACAAAGTATAACAGCAGGGCAACGGTTAATAGCAACACTTCGTTTTCTGGCAACTGGAAGGTCATATGAAGATCTTACGTTTACCACAGGCATATCGGCCCAGTCGCTAGGTCACATCATCCCAGAAACCTGTGCAGCTATAGTGAAGGTCTTGTAAACTGAATATTTAATGGTAATCACATTATCTCTATTGTTTGAAATAATTTACAAAAACAGCAAAGAAGTGATGTGAGACGTTATGTTTTTAACAGTAGGTAGTACAATTTAGTCAGTATGTATTAAAGAATTTAGTACAGATTTGTCTCTGTATAGCAAGAAATTATATGTTTTTTTAACAAAAACATAATTTAACCAAAAAACTGAGCTCAAATACATTTTTGGGGGTTGTAAACATCAGTATAACCATGAAAAAAACATATTAACACAATTCATCAAGAGCAAGAACACAATTACAAGGATGTGTAACGGAAGTAATTTCCCCAGGTGTTTTGTGTTTGTTCATGTTATGTGAATGGTAGACGCCAGTGATGTGGCTGCTGAGATTGTTGAGATTGATGCCCCTGAGTGATATTGCATTCTGCCAAGTATGTATGTTGTATGAGCACCCCTCTGATTTCCTTATTTAGTAGCTGGATCAGTAATGGTTCAAGCAGTTGTTTTTTGCTCTTCTGAAATCTGTTGTATCTTCTTTGCAGTTAGGCCTCCTAAATCATCACATTCATCCCTCCTTTGATTCAATGCAGCAGATGCTTGTGAAAGAAAGATGGTAGTTGAATCTTGTAATGGTCGTCTTTTTTTTACCCATGTTTGGTGTTTCAGCTGCTGATGATAAAAGTTACAAAGGATTGATGAATAGATCCTGTGTAAAAAAATAAATAATTTAATTTGTTATTAAAGTACATAAAATAGCACACAATCTTCTAAACAATGATTATTTTCTGTTACAGTTACCAACTTCTGTGGAGGAATGGCTGACAACAGCCAAGCAATTTCAAGATTATTGGAATTTCCCAAATTGTGATGGTGCGATTGACGAGAAGCATGTGCGTATTACACCCCCTGCAGACTTGGGTTCCTACTATTAGAATTATAAGGGATATTTCAGCATCGTGTTAATGGCCATAGTGAATGCCAAATATGAGTTCATCTTTGTGGACATTGGGAAGAATGGACGAAACTCTGATGGAGGAATAATAGGCAAAACTGAGCTTTACAAACCTCTAAAAAATGGGTCACTCAATCTGCCATCAAGACTAGGGATGATCGAACGGTTCGGGTCGACTATCGGTTCGACCCAAACATTGACTGTTCGAAATTCTGCCAAATTCCAAACTTTTTGCTGAAAAAGTTTGGAATTCGGCAACCAGAACCAACCAAAATACAATGAGACAGGAACTGGGCTTTAAAAGCCCGTGATTGGACCAGAACCATCAGTAAAAGCCAATTGAGGGGGCAGGAGAATGCTAGGAATGTGATTGGAGTGACTAGGGGGTCCAGAGGCCAATCATTAGTGAATACGCCCCCCAGTATATAAGATAGCCCAGCCAAATTCCTAGCATTGTAATACAGGGACGTGGAAGAGAGGGGAAGCAGTTCTGTTACTTCTGCTTCAAAGTGTCATTTAGCAATTATTAGTGTGAGGAAAGGGATATCTAGTGTAGTTAGGGTACTATTTTCCACTATAGTTAGATTTAATAATCTAGTTTCTGTAGGGAAAGTGTTAAGTGTAAGGGGACCGTAGTGTAGTGTAGTGTAGGGTTAACTGACTCTGACTGCTATGGCAGGGTGACAAAACCCTTCCATTTCAGGGTGACCGCTATAGAGAAAAGACTGTTTCTCTTAGGTCACTTATAGAACCGTGATATGGCTTCTCCCCTGTCACCCTGCTTTTTGTTGCAGGCGTTTATAGGCCTTTTTTGAGGACATGTTTGGAGTCAGGCATGACATCAGAACTTCTGTGTAGGGGTATATATAAACATACATATGTATGTATATATACACTTACACATATATAGGTGTGAAAGTAGCAGAACCCTATGCTTGCGCTAATGAAATAATTAACAGGCATATGGCTCCGCTCCTATCACACCTATATATGTGTATGTGTATAAATACATATAAGTGTGTGTGTATATATACCCCTATACAGAAGTTCAGATGTTTTGCCTGCCTCCAAAGACCCCAAAAAAAATCCAAAAAAATGACTCTGCAAAAACACACCCTGGCGTTTTTGTAGCTGGCGTTTTTTTGGGCATTTTTTGGGCATCTTTGGAGGCAGGCATAACATCAGAACTTCTGTGTAGGGGTATATATACCCACACACATGTATGTATATATATATACACATACACATATATAGGTGTGAAAGTAGCAGAAACCTATGCTTGCGCTAATGAAATAATTAACAGGCATATGGCTCCGCTCCTATCACACCTATATATGTGTATGTGTATAAATACATATAAGTGTGTGTGTGTATATATACCCCTATACAGAAATTCAGATGTTTTGCCTGCCTCCAAAGACCCCAAAAAAATGCCCAAAAAAAACGCCTCTGCAAAAACACACCTGGGCGTTTTTGTAGCTGGCGTTTTTTTGGGCGTCTTTGGAGGCAGGCAAAACATCTGAACTTCTGTATAGGGGTATATATACACACACACTTATATGTATTTATACACATACACACATATAGGTGTTATAGCAGAGAAGCCATATGGGTGTTAATTATTTCATTAGCGCAAGCATAGTGTTCTGCTAGTTTCACACCTATATATGTGTATGTGTATATATACATACATGTGTGTGTGTATATATACCCCTACACAGAAGTTCTGATGTTATGCCTGCCTCCAAAGATGCCCAAAAAATGCCCAAAAAAATGCCAGCTACAAAAACGCCCAGGTGTGTTTTTGCAGCAGGTGTTTTTTTTGGGCATTTTTTGGGGTCTTTGGAGGCAGGCAAAACATCTGAACTTCTGTATAGGGGTATATATACACACACACTTATATGTATTTATACACATACACACATATAGGTGTGAAAGGAGAGAAGCCATATGAGTGTTAATTATTTCATTAGCGCAAGCATAGGGTTCTGCTACTTTCACACCTATATATGTGTATGTGTATATATACATACATGTGTGTGTGTATATATACCCAGGGCCGGTGCAAGGATTTCTGCCTACACAAGCGAAGCTCAATTTTGGAGCCCCCCTGTATAGGCCAGCGGCGCGGCGGCGGGACTACAAGAGAAGCTTTCAGCTCCACGCGCGCCGCTGGCCTGCTCCTGCAGTAAGTGTGCTGTGGGTAATATTCTTTTCGGGGGGGGGGGGGGCAATTGACCCGATGCACATACCTCCCAACTTTTGAACTTTGCAATGAGGGACACTGAAAGAGAAATAAAACCAAATTGTGGGTGTGGCCAATTGCTTAGCAGTGGGAGGGGCTTAAGGGATAGGGTAAACAAAACCCAGACTTCCTAGTACTCATAAAATATGCTTTGATTGCTCAGCCTACCTTAAAGAAGAACTTCATTAAAATAATCAGAGACTGCATAGAAACCAGCAACTGTTGAAGGGGACAATGAAGACTTTGGTGAGAAGTATATAATGTACAGTATTGTGTATATAGTGCAAGAGAGTAATGTACAGAATGCAGGAGACAGGAGTATGTAATGTACAGAATGCAGGGGTCGGACTCTGCACCATCCACCCCCCAGCTCTATACACCCCAAATGCCCACCCAGCTCCATACACCCCAAATGCCCCCAGCAGCTCTATCCACCTCAAATGCCCACCCTAGCACTATCTATCCCAAACACCCATCCAACCTCCAAATGCCCACCCCAGCTCCATCCACCCCCCCATCCAGCTCCATTCACCCCATATGCCCACCCCAGCTCCATCCACCCCAAATGCCCCCTTTTGGAGGGCGCAAACAGAAAAATGAAATAGGCATTGCTTTGCGGCAAAAAAATGCTGTAAAAAATTTAGTGACTTTGAGTTCACAAAAGTGTGAAAGGGGCCTTCAGTAATTAAGGTATAGTGTACCCCCTTCAATGCAGAGAGACCAGAATGCCGTGCCCCCCTTCAATGCAAAGTGACCAGCATGCCCTTCAATGCAGAGTGACCAGCGTGCCCCCTTTCAATGCAGAGAGACCAGCGTGACCCCTTTCAATGCAGAATGGCCAGCCTGACCCCTTTCAATGCAGAGGGAGGGAGGGATGACGGAGGGATGACGGAGGGAGGGAGGGAGAGAGAGAGAGATGACAGAGGGAGGGAGGGAGAGAGAGAGAGAGAGATGACAGAGGGAGGGAGGGAGGGAGAGAGAGAGAGAGAGAGATGACAGAGGGAGGGAGGGAGGGAGAGAGAGAGAGAGAGAGAGAGAGAGAGAGAGAGATGACAGAGGGAGGGAGGGAGGGAGGGAGGGAGGGAGGGAGGGAGGGAGGGAGAGAGAGAGATGACAGAGGGAGGGAGGGAGAGAGAGATGACAGAGGGAGGGAGAGAGGGAGGGAGAGAGGGAGAGAGGGAGGGAGAGAGAGATGACAGAGGGATGGAGGGAGAGAGAGAGATGACAGAGGGAGGGAGGGAGGGAGGGAGGGAGGGAGGGAGGGAGGGAGGGAGGAAGGGAGAGAGAGAGAGATATGACAGAGGGAGGGAGGGAGAGAGAGAGAGATGACAGAGGGAGGGAGGAAGGGAGAGAGTGAGAGAGAGAGAGAGAGATGACAGAGGGAGGGAGGGAGGGAGAGAGGGAGGGAGGGAGAGAGATGACAGAGGGAGGGAGGGAGGGAGAGAGAGAGAGAGAGAGAGAGAGAGATGACAGAGGGAGGGAGGGAGAGAGAGAGAGAGAGAGAGATGACAGAGAGAGAGAGAGAGAGAGAGAGAGAGAGAGAGAGATGACAGAGGGAGGGAGGGAGAGAGAGAGAGATGACAGAGGGAGAGAGAGAGAGAGAGAGAGAGAGATGACAGAGGGAGGGAGAGGACGGGGGGGTAGAAGACAGAGAGAGGGAGGAAGGGGGAGAGAGGGAGGAAGGGGGGAGAGAGAGGACAGAGATGGGGGGGAGAGAGAGGACAGAGATGGGGGGGAGAGAGGACAGAGATGGGGGGGAGAGAGAGGACAGAGATGGGGGGGGGGAGAGAGAGGACAGAGATGGGGGTGAGAGAGAGGACAGAGATGGGGGGAGAGGACAGAGATGGGGGAGAGATAGAGGACAGAGAGAGGAGGGAGGGGGGAGGGGGGGAGAGGACAGAGAGATGAAGGGGGGGAGAGGACAGAGAGAGGGAGGGGGGAGAGAGGGGGGGGGACCGAAAGGAAGTGAGGACAGAGGGGGGTAATGGATGGGAAGGGAGGGAGGAGAGAAGAGAAGAGAAAGGGGGAGGAAGAGCTCCTCCACCATAGACATGCTGGATATTGTAGTCTGAGTCTCACAAACTCCCCTCTACAA
The DNA here is from genome assembly GCF_965119305.1 of Pelophylax lessonae. Classification (NCBI taxonomy): domain Eukaryota; kingdom Metazoa; phylum Chordata; class Amphibia; order Anura; family Ranidae; genus Pelophylax; species Pelophylax lessonae. The sequence goes on along the minus strand of NC_138772.1, from coordinate 378,000,686 downwards.
TGGCACATGGAAATCCCGCCCAGCCTCTGCCTCTCTCAGACACAGCAGTCTACTCACAGGGCATTTACCTCTTCTTCCAGGGCTTCCTATCAGAGTCCCCCATAGATCAGTAGAGTCCCCCATAGATCAGTAGAGTCCCCATCAGAGTCCCCCATAGATCAGTAGAGTCCCCATCAGAGTCCCCCATAGAGCCCCTATCAAAGTCCCCCATAGAGCAGTAGAGCCCCTAACAGAGTCCCCCATAAATCAGTCGAGTCCCTATCAGAGTCCCCCATAAATCAGTAGATACCCTATCAGAGTCCCCCATAGATCAGTAGAGTCCCTATCAGAGTCCCCCATAGATCAGTATAGCCCCTATCAGAGTCCCCCATAGAGCAGTTTAGCCCCTATCAGAGTCCCCCATAGAGCAGTATAGCCCCTATCAGAGTCCCCCATAGAGCAGTAGAGTCCCTATCAGAGTCCCCCATAGAACAGTAGAGCCCCTATCAGAGTCCCCCATAGAGTCCCTATCAGAGTCCCCCATAGAGCAGTAGAGCCCCTATCAGAGTCCCCCATAGATCAGTAGAGTCCCTATCAGAGTCCCCCATAGAGCAGTAGAGCCCCTATCAGAGTCCCCCATAGATCAGTAGAGTCCCTATCAGAGTCCCCCATAGATCAGTAGAGTCCCTATCAGAGTCCCCCATAGAGCAGTATAGCCCCTATTAGAGTCCCCCATAGAGCAGTATAGCCCCTATCAGAGTCCCCCCATAGAGCCCCTATCAGAGTCCCCCATAGAGCAGTATAGCCCCTATCAGAGTCCCCCATAGAGCCCCTATCAGAGTCCCCCATAGAGCCCCTATCAGAGTCCCCCATAGAGCAGTAGAGCCCCTATCAGAGTCCCCCATAGATCAGTAGAGTCCCCCATAGATCAGTAGAGCCCCTATCAGAGTCCCCCATAGATCAGTAGAATCCCCATCAGAGTCCCCCATAGAGCAGTATAGCCCCCCATAGATCAGTATAGCCCCTCATAGATCAGTATAGCTCCTCATAGATCAGTATAGCCCCTCATAGATCAGTATAGCCCCTCATAGATCAGTATAGCCCCCCCATAGATCAGTAGAGCCCCCCATAGATCAGTATAGCCCCTCATAGATCAGTAGAGCCCCCCATAGAGCAGTATAGCCCCCCATAGAGCAGTATAGCCCCTCAAAGATCAGTAGAGCCCCCCATAGATCAGTATAGCCCCTCATAGATCAGTATAGCCCCCCATAGATCAGTATAGCCCCTCATAGATCAGTATAGCCCCCCATAGATCAGTATAGCCCCTCATAGATCAGTATAGCCCCCCATAGATCAGTATAGCCCCCATAGATCAGTATAGCCCCTCATAGATCAGTAGAGCCCCTCATAGATCAGTAGAGCCCCTCATAGATCAGTATAGCCCCCCATAGATCAGTATAGCCCCCCATAGATCACTATAGCCCCTCATAGATCAGTATAGCCCCCCATAGATCAGTAGAGCCCCTCATAGATCAGTAGAGCCCCCCATAGATCAGTATAGCCCCCCATAGATCAGTATAGCCCCTCATAGATCAGTATAGCCCCCCATAGATCAGTAGAGCCCCTCATAGATCAGTAGAGCCCCTCATAGATCAGTATAGCCCCTCATAGAACAGTATAGCCCCCCATAGATCAGTAGAGCCCCTCATAGATCAGTATAGCCCCTCATAGATCAGTATAGCCCCCCATAGATCAGTAGAGCCCCTCATAGATCAGTATAGCCCCCCATAGATCGGTATAGCCCCCCATAGATCGGTATAGCCCCCCATAGATCAGTATAGCCCCTCATAGATCAGTATAGCCCCCCATAGATCAGTATAGCCCCTCATAGATCAGTATAGCCCCCTCATAGATCAGTATAGCCCCTCATAGATCAGTATAGCCCCCTCATAGATCAGTAGAGCCCCTCATAGATCAGTATAGCCCCCCATAGATCAGTATAGCCCCCCATAGATCGGTATAGCCCCTCATAGATCAGTATAGCCCCTCATAGATCAGTATAGCCCCTCATAGATCAGTATAGCCCCCCATAGATCAGTATAGCCCCCCATAGATCAGTATAGCCCCTCATAGATCAGTATAGCCCCTCATAGATCAGTATAGCCCCCCATAGATCAGTATAGCCCCTCATAGATCAGTATAGCCCCCCATAGATCAGTATAGCAGTGTACCTGTCCCTGTAGCTTGAGCACTGGAAGCAGAAGCACATTGCAGGGGGCGGGGAGCTCAGCATTTCGTGAAGGCGGCACCAGAGGAAAAACGTACAGTGATAGGAGGACAGGACTCGGAGGACATTTCTGGGAGTGCAGGTGATGATTGATAGCAGCTCCAGCCAACCAGCAGCCTCTTATCAGCCGCCTGTGTGAGACTTGACTCCACTCAGAGGAGCCGACACTCGCACCCTCAGCACACTGTGAATTTCAGTGTGGGCGGGGCAGACGGGATTGGAGCCTGACTGACTGCTGGAGAACAGCGCGGAAGCTCTGCGTGCACCGGACAGGAGAATCTGTGGAGTCCAGTACCGGAACTTGTTCCGGTACGCCGATGCCCCCCCCTGGATCCGCCACTGCACAGGAGCGGGACACCTGGCGCCGGCGGGCGGCGGCAACTAATATAATAATAAAGGATAATAAAGTATTTAAAAAAAAAAAAAAGGTTAATTTTTCCGCCCCATCCCCGGCTGCGGACCTGCCCGCCCCAAGCGGCCGCTTGGTCCGCCTGGTGGTTGCGCCGGCCCTGTATATACCCCTACACAGAAGTTCTGATGTTATGCCTGCCTCCAATAACCCCCAAAAAATGCCCAAAAAATGCCCAAAAAATGCTTACTACAAAACCGGCAAGGTTTGAAAATAGCGGAGCTATTAGTGTAACTATAAGTGTTCTAATACAAACAAACTTTTTTTTCTGGTTCTGGACATGCTACGGAGTTGAAACTTCACAGGTACACCTTTTAGACCCCCCAGACACTAAATCCAAAGAAATCTCATTTTTTTCCCCAATAATTTTTTCAATAATTGGCTCTCTATCAAAAATGACAATTTTTAAGAACTTTTTTTGTGTGATTAATAGTCCCTGGGGCATGAACCAGAACCCTAGGCACATTTTAGGGGCATTTATTGGGTTTTAGGGCTTCAAAATGGTGTTTTTTGATTACCAAAGTTCGGGTCCCATTGATTTCAATGGGGTTCTGAAATCCGGGCCGAACTTTCGGGAGGTTCGGGTGTTCTGGTCGAACTGAACTTTTCAAAAGTTCGATCATCCCTAATCAAGACAAGAGACAGTAAATGGACTCAACTTTGTCTTTGTTGCTGATGAGGCATTTGGTTTAGGAGAAAATCAGATCAAAAGATTTCCTATGAAAAATCTCAGCCCAGATCAAAATATATTTAACTACAGATTATCACGAGCTAGACGTGTGGTTAAGAATGCATTTGGTATCATGGCCAACAGGTTTAGAATCTTCCATACTACTATCAATGTCTCTCCTGATAACGTTGATACAATTGTGCACAGTTGCTGTGTTCTGCACAGTTTCCTGCATCACACTACCTCCTTATATATGCCACAGGCCATGCTAGATAGGGAAGACACTGTGGCAGGTAATGTGATTCTTGGTGATTGGCGAAGTGACACAGAGGCACTGGTGAAAATAGGCCATCTCCAGTCCAGCCTCTCCAGTCAAACTGCAAGCCAAAATCAAGTGGAATATATACAATACTTTGTTGGGGCTGGTGCTTTAGATTGGCAGAAAAATATGTAGTGTATGCCACTGCTCATTTTCTGTCAGGTTATGCCAAAGCCATCTATCTGCCATCTATCTGAATAATCGCTTATTCAGTAAAGTGTACATAGGTGTTCTTTGTTATGCAATTTTAAGATAAATGAAAAATGAACAAGGACAATCCATAAAGTGTTTATGAATTTTTCTTTACATCAAACAAAAATTCACATGGTACAAATAAAAAGCATTTCATGCAATTTACCTGACTATCAGCAAGTTCCTCTGGTGTCCTATCTTCCATGTCTGATGATTTGTGATCTATGGCTAAACTGGATAATGGTGGTCTAGCGTTGTCTTGGTCAGTGAGAAAGCGAATACCATAGATGGGGTACATCAATTTCATCTGCCCCTGATCTTTTAGAGTCATAGATTTTGTTTATTCTAAAGCTGTTGTTGCTTATGTCAAAGGGAACTGTGTTCAAAAAATAATTAAACAGCAGTACAAATTGCAGCCAATTTCATATATGCTTCATTTTTTAAGTTTGTCTGAATATTCCTTTCCATAGACAGGTCAGGTCTCTATACATTTGTATAAACTGTGGTAAAAACTCTTGTGAAGTAAACTTATCCACCATAGTGCCTGTATACCAAATAAAACACTCACAGCATGCATGCATACATACTAATTTTAGCAAGAGCTCTTTAACGCAGTACAGATACTTACTGATACTTGTCAGAAGAAAGATATTGGAAGAATCGTGAAAGAGTTTGTTTATGACAATGATCTGTTCACTAGAACAGGAAATGCTTCACCTCATGTAAGGAAGAAGCTGATGTGCTCCAGACACAGATGTAATGCCCAGCAATGCAGCACCAAGAAAGCAACACCTATGTGCTTGGAAGAAATGATTACCATGTTCAGAATACTGGAAAGAAAGGATTATGATGGCAAATATGCACACTATCCAAAACCAAACACAAGAAAGGACCAAATCATGGATAAAGTTGTCCGCGTCATCTATGCTAAACACGCGGTGTGCAAAGATCCAAGGACCAGCTTCGTAAATGTTGGTTTTAATTAAAGCTCAGGGAGGTTGATCAGCTCCGCAAAATCCACAAAGTTATCAAGAAAGGTACAATAATTATTACAGCAATTATCAGTGGATAAACACGGAAAAGCTTATTTTACCTATTTTATTTTGGCTTATATCTTTTAAAAAAATGTGAGGACCAGTTATAAAAATGCAAATGCTGAACTGCTATCCATATTCAAAATGTTCTTTTATGGTTTATATTTATTATTTATTATTTTATTCCTTCAGTTTATAATATGTTATTCCTTCTTATTTTAGAAAAAAAAAGATAAAGGCAAAATGGTTGTTTCATAAGCCATTGAAGAACACTCTGACAACTCACAAAAAGAAGATGACACACTTATAATTGGAGATGAAAACAAAGTTGAACCTGCAGAAGATGTTGGTCAGCCAACAGATGAGGAAACAGTGTTTTCCTTTGGGGAAGAGTGTACTACAGCTGACCATTCCGAATGTCTAGATAGAGCTGAGGAGGCATTGGCAACTGAGATTTCCAGCAGCACAGATATTTGAATCATACATATTGGGCATACACATGTTTCACTCTCTTTCACAAGCCTATATATATATTGTATATAGAGTATATATATATATATTTATACTGTATATACAGTATATATATATATATATATATATATATATATATATATATATATATACAGGGAGTGCAGAATTATTAGGCAAATGAGTATTTTGACCACATCATCCTCTTTATGCATGTTGTCTTAATGCAAGCTGTATAGGCTCGAAAGCCTACTACCAATTAAGCATATTAGGTGATGTGCATCTCTGTAATGAGAAGGGGTGTGGTCTAATGACATCAACACCCTATATCAGGTGTGCATAATTATTAGGCAACTTCCTTTCCTTGGGCAAAATGGGTCAAAAGAAGGACTTGACAGGCTCAGAAAAGTCAAAAATAGTGAGATATCTTGCAGAGGGATGCAGCACTCTTAAAATTGCAAAGCTTCTGAAGCGTGATCATTGAACAATCAAGCATTTCATTCAAAATAGTCAACAGGGTCGCAAGAAGCGTGTGGAAAAACCAAGGCGCAAAATAACAGCCCATGAACTGAGAAAAGTCAAGCGTGCAGCTGCCAAGATGCCACTTGCCACCAGTTTGGCCATATTTCAGAGCTGCAACATCACTGGAGTGCCCAAAAGCACAAGGTGTGCAATACTCAGAGACATGGCCAAGGTAAGAAAGGCTGAAAGACGACCACCACTGAACAAGACACACAAGCTGAAACGTCAAGACTGGGCCAAGAAATATCTCAAGACTGATTTTTCAAAGGTTTTATGGACTGATGAAATGAGAGTGAGTCTTGATGGGCCAGATGGATGGGCCCGTGGCTGGATTGGTAAAGGGCAGAGAGCTCCAGTCCGACTCAGACGCCAGCAAGGTGGAGGTGGAGTACTGGTTTGGGCTGGTATCATCAAAGGTGAGCTTGTGGGGCCTTTTCGGGTTGAGGATGGAGTCAAGCTCAACTCCCAGTCCTACTGCCAGTTTCTGGCAGACACCTTCTTCAAGCAGTGGTACAGGAAGAAGTCTGCATCCTTCAAGAAAAACATGATTTTCATGCAGGACAATGCTCCATCACACGCGTCCAAGTACTCCACAGCGTGGCTGGCAAGAAAGGGTATAAAAGAAGAAAAGCTAATGACATGGCCTCCTTGTTCACCTGATCTGAACCCCATTGAGAACCTGTGGTCCATCATCAAATGTGAGATTTACAAGGAGGGAAAACAGTACATCTCTCTGAACAGTGTCTGGGAGGCTGTGGTTGCTGCTGCACGCAATGTTGATGGTGAATAGATCAAAACACTGACAGAATCCATGGATGGCAGGCTTTTGAGTGTCCTTGCAAAGAAAGGTGGCTATATTGGTCACTGATTTGTTTTTGTTTTGTTTTTGAATGTCAGAAATGTATATTTGTGAATGTTGAGATGTTATATTGGTTTCAATGGTAAAAATAAATAATTGAACTGGGTATACTGTATATTTGATTTTTGTTAAGTTGTCTAATAATTATGCACAGTAATAGTCACCTGCACACACAGATATCCCCCTAAAATAGCTAAAACTAAAAACAAACTAAAAACTACTTCCAAAAATAGTCAGCTTTGATATTAATTCGTTTTTTGGGTTCATTGAGAACATGGTTGTTGTTCAATAATAAAATTAATCCTCAAAAATACTCATTTGCCTAATAATTCTGCACTCCCTGTATATGTATATATATATATATATATATACCGAATATCCAGTATCTCACAAAAGTGAGTACACCCCTCACATTTATGTAAATATTTTATTATATCATTTCATATGACAACACTGAACAAATTACACTTTTCTACAATGTAAATGAGTGAGTGTACAGCTTGTGTAACAGTGTCAATTTGCTGTCCCCCTCAAAATAACTCAACACACAGCCATTAATGTCTAAACCACTGGCAACAAAAGTGAGTACACCACTAAGTGGAAATGTCAAAATTGGGCCCAAAGTGTCAATATTTTGTGTGGCCACCATTATTTTCCAGCACTGCCTTTACCTTTTTAGGCATGGAGTTCATCAGAGCTTCACAGGTTGCCACTGGAGTCCTCTTCCACTCCTCCATGACGACATGTCAGAGCTGGTGGATGTTAGAGACCTTGTGCTCCTCCACCTTCCGTTTGAAGATGCCCTACAGATGCTCAATAGGGTTTAGGTCTGGAGACATGCTTGGCCAGTCCATCACCTTTACCCTCAGCTTCTTTAGCAAGGCAGTGGTCATCTTGGAGGTGTGTTTGGGGTCATTATCATGTTGGAATACTGTCCTGCAGCCCAGTATCCGAAAGTTGGGGATCATGCTCTGCTTCAGTATGTCACAGTACATGTTGGCATTCATGGTTCCCTCAATGAACTGTAGCTCCTCTGTGCTGGCAGCACTCATGCAGCCCCAGACCTTGACACTCCCACCACCACCATGCTTGACTGTAGCCAAGACACACTTGTCCTTGTACTCTTCACCCGGTTGCCGCCACACAGGCTTTACACCATCTAAACCAATTAAGTTTATCTTGGTCTCATCAGACCACAGGACATGGTTCCAGTAATCCATGTCGTCAGTCTGCTTGTATTCAGAAAACTGTTTGCGGGCTTTCTTTTGCATCATCTTTAGAAGAAGCTTCCTTCTGGGATGACAGCAATGCAGACCAATTTGATGCAGTGTGCAGCGTATGGTCTGAGCACTGACAGGCTGACCCCCCACCCCTTCAACCTCTGCAGCAATGCTGGCAGCACTCATACATCTATTTCCCAAAGACAACCTCTGAATATGACGCTGAGCATGTGCGCTCAACTTCTTTGGTCGACCATGGTGAAGCCTGTTCAGAGTGCAACCTGTCCTGATAAACCACTGTATGGTCTTGGCCACTGTGCTGCTGCTCAGTTTCAGGGTATTAGCAATCTTCTTATAGCCTAGGCCATCCTATAGACTTTAATATAGTTCACATGTTCGCTAGAACTTTTTCCCTGTTCGAGATGTTCTGGTGCGATCCGGACATGGGGGGGTGTTCGGCCCATCACTAAGAATGAGTCACTTCTGTCAGACACATGACAGACACAACTTTTGTTTTATCCAGCTGTATTTACTCATTGCACTTATTTTAGGTTCTCACTTAACACCTACTGTATATCATTTCTGGGTTCTGAGGTATCAAAATCCCAGCTGCAAACCCAGGCTGCCGAGCCTGTATGGTCTGAGCTGGTGTGATGCCCGGTGTGGATGACACGGATCATTGACTAACTTTACAGGCTTTATTGCTCAAACACGAAAGTGGGTTGGGCCACAGCATCTGGTGAGTGGGCATTCTCCTCCCCCCCTTGGAGCACGGTGGTGGTGGTGACCCTCTTGAGAACTACACCTGTATATCTAATTACCCCAGGAGATGTATTGAAGGATCATGGACTGATTTATGTCAATATGATTATTTCCTGATGCTATTGTGACATCTGTGTAAAAGTTGGACTTTGTGTAGTCTTACGAGTTGTATCTTCATACAATATGTTTATGGCACTTTCTTTTTGCTAAGTTTGCGCTACTGGTATATTTAGAGGTATTGTCAAATATCTTCTGTTTATCCATTGTGCATATATATATATATATATATATATATATATATATATATATATATATATATATATATATATATATATATATATATATATGAGCTTTGTGGAGTGACTATATACAGTAGAATTGAATGGACATTTTAACCATATGAGGTACAGTCTTTCTGAGGGAATATGGGGGGGGAGGGGGGGGTTATGCATGTGTGGGGGTGGGCGCCCTGAGTGTCCTCATATCGATTCATGCACATGGTACCCCCGGGTGGTGAGCTTGGGGAACTTGGGATTGTATATTGTATTATTAATTATGATTATTGTATGTTTCTATTGGTGCATATATGTATACAATAGACAATACTGATGGCTCCTGAAGAAATGGGTTATGTCCAAGAAATGCACTGAGCAAAGGAGAATCAGTGTCAGGATAATATATTTTAATTCACATTTTTTGCATTAGTGTGAAAAAGATTTTTATTTTGTCTTTTATGGATTCATAAATATAAAGTTTATTTGTAAATGTTGTGCCTCCAAAGTCCTTTTATTTTCAATATATTGATTTAGAGACGTGGCACCGTTTTCACAGTAATTTTAGAATGAAAGGAAGCTTACATTGGACTGTCAAAAAAACTATTGTTTATAATGCTAATACAATGCTGATGGTATAAAATGAAAGTGTATTTATACTATGACCATACATTTGTGCCACTGTAGCAATATCAGACCTTGGCATAATGGGAATGTAATTTTCCTTTGATTACCTATAATCAGAATTATCGGTTAGCAAGATGCCTTAGGGTTAATTTATTATTGGTAAAAAGACTGCACACTTTGCAAGGGAAATTGCACATTGCAAGGGAATCTCCCCTGCACTTTGTAAATTAGGTGAGCCTCTGCTAACTTCCATCATCCAATCAAATAAAGCAAAAATATTTTTTTTTCTTGCAAAAACTATTGATTGTATCCCTCATACAGCTTAATGGTTCATACAATAGGTCTTCAAACCGGCTCTCATTGGGGTTTATTTACTAAAACTGGAGAGTGAGAAATCTGGTGCAGCTCTGCATGAAAACCAATCAGCTTTCAAGGTTCTTTTGTCAAAGTTTACAGTGGAAGTTAAGTAATTTTTTTTCAAAATGTCTGACAGGCAGGGTATTTATACCCACATCCTTCTTCCTGTCAGCCATCATGTACACTAAACGCATCCTTCTTCCTGTCAGCCATTGTGTACACTCAGCTGTGCATGCGCAGATCAGTGTACATTTACGGCCCCGATCCTCGTCTGGAAGATGTTACTCCCGTGAGCATCATTGCAGCCCAGTCTATCAAACGACCGAAGGCACAGGACCCGGAGGAAGACCGGGCTGAAATGGAAGCGCCTGGGGCCCACTGGATTGATCCCACAGCAGCGCTGGAGAGTACCGTTTGACAGGTAAGTCTGCCATAATGCACTAATATGCTGTGCATACTAGCACATTATGGCATAACCCACCTGGGGGGCCCTAAAAAGCACATTTTATAGCAAACAATACTTCCACTCAGTGGCGGTTTTAGGCAGGGGCGAACGGAGAAGCCGCCCGCGCGGCATTTTTTCATGACACGTGGGGGGCGGCACACGAACTTGGAGGAAAAAAAAAAATCATCTGTGCCGCTAAGCGGTTTTCTATTATCTATGATACCTGCGCTACCCCTGCTGCTGAAGGAGCAGCACAGAAGCTGAGCGAGCGGAGAGGGGAGGGAGGGGATGAGGGGCAGGGGGGGGAGGCGCAGAGTACAGATTACCTCTCCCAAATGAAGCGGACAAGGAGGGGGGCTAAACTATGTCAGTGACACACCTGACTTTCTTACAAATAACGCACATTTCATTCAAAATATTTTAAACACAGACCAATAATTTGCACATTTTTTTTATTTATTTTATTGTGTGAAATGGCTAATAAAAATAGGTAATAAAAAACGATTATGATGTGGAGGTGAATTGGTTTAGTCTTGACTTCTGGTCGTGAGTGACAGCATTGGGGGATGGGAAATCTGTTGATTGACGATTACTTAGTAAACACAGCGATGGAGAGAAAAAGGCCAAAGCTGTCAGGTGCCCAATTTAGGAAAAAAAGAAAAGAAGATGAGGAGAAACGGGCAAAAGATAAAGGTATGCAACAATATTCTCTCTGTATGATTAAGGTATTCATGTCATTGTGTTAATTAGTGGTCTACCGTGGGAGAGCAAGGTCAAGAGCGTTGAGCCCATGAGGTACCACGGAGCTGCCGTGAGAGAGGCTTTAATTGAGGTGAGAGACAACACCAAAGACCCTGCTATAAAGGCTGAGGCCCAGTCTTTGTCTGAGGAGGTGGGGTGGTACCGCTTCAGCATCTGCACGGTTGTTTGGTATGACATGCTATCTGCAATACAGCATGTCAGCAAACTCATGCAGTCTCCAAATATGCATGTCGACCTAGCTGTGAATCTTTTGAAGAAGACTGAGCAAGGTCTCCAGAGCTACAGGGCAAGTGGCTTTGTGACTGCATAGATGGCGGCCAAAAACATTTGTGAAGAAATTAATGTGGAAGCTGTTTTGAAACAAAAAAGGCTGAGGTCCACAAAGCGCCACTTCTCATATGAATCACATGATGAGCCTTTCAGTGATGCCCTTAGGAAGTTGGAGATTGGATTCTTCAATGTTGTTCTTGATGCAGCCCTGTCAGCTATCGCGGAGAGATTTACCACATTGGAAAATGTGGAAAACAAATTTGGGTTTTTGACAAATTTCCCTAGTCTTGCAGATGAGGAGCTGGCAGAGCAGTGCAATGCACTAGGTACCACACTGCACTTCGAAGGGCATTCTGATTTGGACAATAGAGAGCTTTTGCAGGAAATCAAGAACTTCCCTCACCTGCCATCAAAAACCATGAGCCTCCTTGAGCTTATCACTTTCATGCACGATAAGGATCTATCTGAGATCTACTCCAACTTTTGGACTGCTCTCAGGATTGCACTTACCCTGCCAGTGACTGTGGCTAAAGCAGAGAGGAGCTTTTCCAAACTGAAGTTAATCAAGACATACCTGAGGTCAACCATGTCTCAGGAATGGCTCACTGGCCTTGCTGTCATAAGCATTAATCATTCAGTAGGGGAGCATATCTCATATGATGCCATTATTGATGACTTTGCATCTAGAAAGGCCAGAAAAGTCAGATTTTAGTTTCAGTTTGTGTTTTCTGTTCTGCAGTGAAACCATTTAATTTTCTTTAGTGTGATTTATTCTATATTTTATTTGTATATTATTCTTAGTAATTTAAAATATTTTTCTTAAATAATTTTGTTTTGTACAGAGTATATTTAAGTTATGAGCAGTTTATTTATTTATTTTTTGCAAAAATTGGTCTGTTACGGAATGACATAGTATTACTACAATAAAACATGTGGTGTGTACAAAATGTGAAGTTTTGTCATGTTATTTTTTTTTGGGGGGGGGGTGGGGGGGCGCCGGGAGGGAGTCTTGCCCGGGGAGCAATTTAATGTAGAACTGCCACTGCTTCCACTTTAATTGAACAAGCTGAAGTTGGAAGCTAATTGGCCACCATGCACAGCTGCACCAGATTTTGTACTCTCCAGTTTTAGTAAATCAACCCTATTGTGTCAACTATAGATTTCAGGTTGCTCAGATGAAATTGTTAACAGATTTTAAATCCACGCAAACACATACAGTACATATAAATCACAAACATATTAATTTATAAAAGATAGCTATTTAATCAAATTATTAACCACATTTTATTCTAAAAAAAAAACACAAGGACAGTGTTCAGGTCCCTGCATACTGTATACCTTATATCTTAGAGCATCCTATTTGATAACAGGTGACTTTTTTTCTTGCTTCTGATCGGATATTCTTTGCAAAGTGAAACTTTTCCACATTCAATAAGCTCCAGGGCAGATTCACTTGCAAAGTGCAACTTCCTTTGCACAATGAACAGCCTATTTGTCTTTACATGAATAGTCACAGGAATTATTTTATTAGTTAGCTTCTATTAAGTTTACTGGTTTTGCATCTTTTAAGCCTTCATTAGTTATTGAATTATGTGCCCTTTGTTAAGAAATAATTTCTGCTTTTAAACCAAATACCTAGCTAAAGTTTATGGCCCAAGGTCATTTGTCTTGTGTCTTGATTTAGGATTTGTATTAAAGTTTCATCAGCTTCTTTCTCAAAGTAAACAGGTCATCAACATAAATACAAACATAGATCCATCAGTCAGTTAGTCAGTCTGATGTGTACGAATAGGGGTCTGGAATGCTGCTCTAAAAATTCTCTTGTGTAAGCAATTCATTTATTTTGGTATTCCACATTGTACCAGCTTGATTCAGCCTTTAAATACTGTTTTTAGCTTTTTTAACCAAGTCTGGTCTCTGTGTATCCCTAAAGTGAGCCTGTGTTTTGCTAGAAGAAAAGAGAAAGTGATTTTAGAGGGAGCGCAAAATCCACCTATACAACGAGAGATAAGATTCATATATGTGCCACATATAATAAATACAATTTTGCAAAGTTACAATATTTTTTGCAATTGTGTTTCAGGTTGTTTTGAGATTAGTGAGATTTCAGATGCAAATTGATTTGCACAGAATCGCATGACAATGGCAATCACATTATTTTCAATGGTGCCAATTTACATCAATGCATTTCAGCATGGTGTGATTTTGGAAAAGTTTCCCGTACTATTTTGGTGTGATTCCAGCACAATTGTGGCCCACAGAATATACAAACTACATCCAAGTTGTATCCAAGCTGCCCTACATAATCGCATCACAATCTGATCACAGCATTGTGAACCAAGTCTCATTTACCACACAAAGAATGTCTTTGAAAATGGATCCATCATCTTTAAAGCAGTTATATGCCCCGCTCTGTTATTTTTAACTACAGGTAAACCTATAATAAGGCTTACCTGTAGGTAAAATTAATATATCCTAAACGTGCACTGTTTAGGAGATATTCCCCCTGCATGCAGCCACTGATGCTCTGAAGGTCCAGCATAGTGTGCCGGATCTATGCGATGCATACTAGCACATTATGCCATTGTGTTGCAGGTTTTTTTGTTTTGTTTTGTTTTTTAAGGGTATACAACTGCTTTAAACAAGTAAATTATTCACAGCACCACATGTGTTCTGAACTCTATATCAAATGTGCTTCAACTATAATGTCCATCACCACCTTCAGAAAGGCTCTGGCACCAAATTATAAAGGTGAGATCAACATTTTCATTATTGCCTCCAGATCCCTTAACACCAATTATTTCATAAACAATCTCTTTTCTATCATTCCAACTCAGCTTTCATAAATTATTTTAATGTGGGGAGGATATAATAATACAATACAATCTGATAGTGTAATCCTGCATTATGAATAAAAAACTGGCAGAATTCTCCAGACGAGAAAAAAAAATCTTACACTCTGATGACACGTAACATCTCTCTCTCCTTCAGTCCATTTTTGTTTTCTTCTGTTTCGTATGTTTTGCTTTACTCTAAGAAAATACACAACTTTCTGTGACAGCTGAGAAGTCTATTTCGAACATTTTGGTGATGAATGCGGACCTGGATGAAGTATATTTATCTTGACTCCAGTTACTGATCCTACTACTGGGGGGTGAGTTTTTTGGCTGTTTTCTCACCTATTAAGACCTTGCGATTCAGCAAGGGGAAGAAAAAAAAAAAAGACCCAGCTTGTACGAGGATTGTTTGACATTACCATCTGGACAGTGGTCTCAGGTATTTTTAGATCCTGGAGGACTTCCAGGTTAAGTGAAAGCGTGACGTTGTGCATGTGAAGATTTCTGCCAAGGTCCCTGGAAAATGAAGCTGGTACCCAGGACACGTGAAACATTTTCACAGGATATCAGGTTGGAGGCCCGAGGGTAGGGCTTTAAATGAGACTAAGACTTCACATTATTTTTTAAAGCCTACCATTACAGGAAAACCAGCAGATTTTCCCTTTAGATGAGGCAAGTTTGAAAGTCGGATTCTGAAAAAGACACTATTTAGCTCTTGTTTTTCTTTAATTCCGCAAAGGACTGTCATTCTTAACAGAGTGAGTGTGTTTGTTCATATAAGCAGATAAAATGGAATTGTTAACATCTCAAGCTCAGAAGTATAAACATATCCCTGTACTATCAGGAATTGATACATTCCATATATTCAATACAGGAATGCAGTGGTTTATTGATCAGTGCCAGAGTGTTAACAACAAAATGTTTAGCAAATAATCAACTATGTTTAATGCTGCATGTACCATATTGTTATCTTTTTATGAATATTTATGCCCTGAAATGTGTGTTATTATGTGGTCATTTCAAACACATACAAGGGGCAGAACAAAGCTTACAAGAGAATCCATTAATTGAGGTTGTGGAAAGAACTGTATGCAAATTAGATAAATGGAAAATAACCTGGTGTTTAGTGTTTAACAACAATCCTACAGATGAGATTGCAGGAAACAATAGGTTAAGGATTGAGCAATTTTTACAAAAGATTCCAAACTTGGATTTGGTTATTAAATTAAAGGTAGTAGATTGTCCTAATTTACTTGAGGCTACCCAGCAAATGTTGAAACGTAAATGTTTTGTGTAACCTGAAGTTTCTAAATGTCAACTGTTAAAAGTTTTTGCAATAAGCATTTCTGGTAAGAGTAATGACAATGGTTGTGGGAGGAGTCTTTCTCAGGGAATTGGCCAATCGCAGTTCATGGGCAAGTCCCAGTCTGTGAGTTTCACGATGAAATCAGTCTCCAAACAATTTCTTTGTTTTTGCTATAATCAGGAAAGTCATATTGAAAAGCAGTGTACAAGCTTTTTTTTGTAGATGTACAACCAAAATCTGTAAAACACAATAGAAAAAGTTAAACAAGATTGTTACCAACAGTATATTGGGATACAAAGTGTGACAGCTACGACTGACAGTAATAGATTAACTTCTGCGCTCTCTGAAAAGAATGTGACATTTAAGGCATATACTATCAATCTTTACAGAGCAGCAAAGATCCAGTTACACAAACTAGCTAGCTATCCCATGACAGTTTTCATTTCTTCTGTGGCTCAGAGAATGGCAGATTTTTGTGTAAATCCTTCCAGATACATGCAAGAGAGTCCAAGAATGAAAAAAAAAACAATTTAAAGGTACTTTTACCTACTAATGTAACTGTTTTAAGAAGATTTTTAGGCCTTTCAACTTCTCTCAAGAATTCATTGAGATTTTTGCAGACAAAGCATCTGTCTGAGAAAATCCGAATGAATTATGGAGGCTTACTGAGGATATGGGGCAAATATATAGGAGAGGCCTTGTACACAATCATCTGAAGATCTACAAAAAGCCCTTATAAATTAAGTATTTCTTATTAATGTAGATCCCTCTCAACCATTTTACATTCTAGTGTATGTGGGTGATAAGACAATTTCATCAATAAAATTGTGTTAAGAGTGCATTGAACAATGCTACAGGTCAGACACATCGTGGGTTTTACACCATTTGGTTTGCTAACACCTCAGGTTACACTAAAAGGTGTTATTACAAAGAAAAACAAAAGGTGTTAATTCACAAAGATTTGCCTAGTGACAATTGGGTTATGAGGAGAAAGGCTTCTCAGTTGAAGTGGGAGATAAATATTCCTTTGCTCAAATGACGTAATGTTAGAGACGGAGCCACAGTTGTGTAATTAATCATGAAAAAGTCACTCCTTCACCTTTTTTTAGTGGACAATTGTTGGGAATAAATTTCCTGTGCCTATATAGATGGATCCAGATATTGGCACAATGGAGCGTATGTGATGGGATTTGCTGATTGGATTCTTGATCAGCAATGTTTGTTACAATCTAAGCTTCCTGGATATATGTCTGCACAAAGAGCTGAACCTGAGGCTGCCTTGTGTTTGTTTTGCAGTCAGAGTGAAGCCCCGTACACACGTACCGATGGTCGGCTTACAAATGTTCCTCTTTTCTCCCCGGGATGTCGGTGTCTGCTGAAAAGTGCAAAGACAGCACAAGGACAGCACAAGAATTTTGTCCGCCGACTGCAGAAGTGATGTCATGTAATGGTTAACTTTCCCTGTGTTTTCTATTTTCTGAGCATGCCCAGTCTTGCAAATCTGCGGTCTGTCGGCCGAATTGTGTACTGACAGGCGAACAATCGTCCGTTCTGGTGTCGGCATACAAATATTTTCATGTTTGCACGAAAGACTTTTGTCCGCGGATTGTGCGCAGACATCTGTCGGAGGCACCATACTAACACGCGTACAATCGGCAGATCCTTCGTCCACCGACGTTTGTATGCCGACGATCGGTACGTGTGTACGGGCCTTGAGAGTGCAAATGTGGTTCATTCACTCACACTTTATGTTTCTATATGGTCTATGACAGGCATGGTTGGTTCTTAAAAAAAAAAACAACTTCAACATGATCAAATTTCTTTCAGAAATAGAACATATAGAAAAGATCAAAATAAATCAGTGGTCCTTTTGCAAAATGAAAGCAGCTGTGAGTGTAGTAGTCAAAAGAATATACGAATCTGATAAGTCTACTTCTTTTTAAGATTTAATCCAGTCACAGGATAAACAGGGGGACACTGACATTTTATCTTAGTTAGAAGAATCAGTGCATCTGATAGTGGAGATAAAATTTATTGTAAAAATTTTGAAAGGTCAATTGGGTTACTTATACTTCAACAATAATGGCTAGAACGCCATTGAAATTGAATTATTTTCAGATTTTTTTTTTTGGGATGAGCTAATGGAAGTATATTTTTTAAATATGTATTTTTAGAGCCCTTTGTCATTAAACTTCTGACTCTTGTTTTATTTGTTTATAGAACAATCCAAAAGGCAATGGTAAACCTAAACTAAAGGTTGGGTGACTTATTTACATGCTATATTTTAGCTTAAGTATTTTCTAGTATAGGTTTGTCACTTTTTGAGTTGATGACAGGACAAAGAATGTCTATTCCTCTATCTTTTGAGATTAGCATTCTTAGTTATTTACAATCTGTTGTATAGAAGGAAGTGTGCTTGCAAACATTGCAACAACAGGTACAAGAACTTCAGAAGTTTGCTGCACAAAATATGGCTAGACCCTTGTTCGATTTAAAAAGAAATGATGTTTTGAATAAGATTTCTACTTCTGAGTATTTCAAGAAATGTATTCCAGGAACTCAAGTTATGGTTAAGATCTGAAGGTACTTGGGATCCCAACAGGGAAGGTTTCTTTTGTTATTCTTAAGTTAATTGGGACTATAGTTCATTTTTGTTCAAAGAATGGGTAAACAACGTAGAAAGGACTTTGAGTCTTGAATGGTCCATATTGATCAATGAAAATTACTTAGGAAAAACATATAATTTTTTGATAAGAATTTGATACTTGTTTTTAATTATGGACTCAGAGCGTATTTACTAAAAACTGGAGTGCAATTTCTGGTGCAGATCTGCACAGAAACCAATCAGTTTCCATGTCTTATAGTAAAAGCTTAATGGAACAAAATAAACTTTGAAGCTTTTTGGCAGCTGCACTGGATTCTGAATGCACCAGCTTTAGTAAATCTACCCCAATGTGTTACAGTGTGCAAGGTCCTTATTGTGCTAAGTTTGACTACAGGAGCAAGTGTCATATCATGGACCTCTCCATATTTCTTGCATTTTCTCTGGTGGTAAATCCTAATATGCATCACTTACTTTCAGTATTACAAACCCACAGGTTTTCCTATCAATAGGAACTTTGTATGTGTCTTTGTTTGGTTGTCATGCAAGGACTTTGTTTCCTTGTCAGCTGCTTTTTTTCCATTTTCTGGCTACCCCTCCTGGTAGTTGAGAAACTGTATGTTCTTTAAGTATTTAGTTAGTTGTTAGTGTAAAAGCTGTATAGATGGGTTACATTTTTTGTGTAGAACATCTTAGTTTCGCTATGCCAGCTTTTCTGCTTTCAAAACAATTTTCAGCTGCAACTGCTGATTAACAAAAGTTTTCCAACAGTCCTTCTGACAGAAGTTTATCATTAAATCAACTTCTGTCTAATGGGGATGTCCATAGATAGATCAAATTTCACCCGGTTCCTGCTGAACTGGCTGAATTTAGACTCATCTATGGGCAACCTAAAGCTTTAAAATAAAGCTTCTATTTCTAGTTCCACATATTTTCTGCTAGCAAGACCTCATTATTAACCTCAGCTGTGCACAAGCCTTTTATATGTGAGCTGTCTGATGCTCAGGACTTTCTGCAGTGCGAGCCTGCTGCTGTGTAAAGGGCTGACAGCTAGAATGTGGGCATGTGCAGTCTATTTTCTCCACTGTAGGTGGCAATCTTTTAAAGTGGCACTGCAGTTGAAGAGGAAGCCAAGAGGAAAGTGGTTTCTCTGTGGTTTCCTGGGTCACTGCGGAAGCTATTCTATTGGATGCTGCAACCCCATGTGACTCTAGCAGCCATCTTGTATCACAGTGGTCCTCAACTCCGGTCCTCAGGGCCCACTAACAGGCCAGATTTTAAGTATTACCTTGGGGAGATGCAGACTAGAGTACTGCAATCACTGAGCAGCAAATTATATCACCTGGGATGTATTTCAGTTATCTTGCAAACCTGGCCTGTTAGTGGGCCCTGTAGGCCAAGGTTGAGGACCACTGTTGTATCAGACCGAGCCATTTTAAGGCTGTGGCTCCCAGGTTTGGTGCACATTTTCCAAGTTGGTAGAGTAGAGACAGGTACCCTGTGTGATAGGGACAGAATTAGCGACAGGGAAAGGTTCCTGATGAGGAGGGAAAGCATAGAGCTTGCAACTTCTCTGGACATCTTCCTGCACAAGATGGCCAGGCCACATTCTGCCCCTCTCAACAGGCGCAGTTGATCTGGCTGAAACCTGCTCTCTACACGCTGTTGGACCTGTGAGTGTTCCTGGCTGGGCTGCCTTCCCACTGGGTTATTTGTAAACTGTCTTTGCATTATTTCCAGTTCTTTCAAGTTCTTTGATCACACTGGGACTGTGCGTGTTATTGCCGCCACACCACACTGCAAACACTAAAAGGAGCAAGAGCTCCCCGTTTTTTTTGGAGAACCTATTAGAGGACAACCTGCTAGCCAGAAAATTACCAGAGTTTAGGCACTGGCTCAGATCAGTAGTTTTTTTTTTTAGGTTATAGATTTGCTGTACATAGATATCCTGCATAGAATCTGTGTTTTTTTTTTTTTTTTTGCTGCCTTGCTAAATAAAAGTGCAGGACTAACCCATTTGGACTGTTCCTGAGTGTCCTTGTCTCAATAATAATTTACTCCTGTACGTACTGGTTTAGCCAGCCTCCTTACAGCATCCACTTTCTATCTACATGCATTTCCTCTGATAATGGATGCATGCTAACTTTCAGGGTGGGGTTCCTAAAGGTGATAATGTCAGTGAATTTTTTTCCTGGAAATTTGTATTCTCCATTGGAAGATTACATGGCAGAGCTGGAGCACAATTTGGAGTGCTGTCAGCCTATAACTAGAAGTACCTGGACATGGATCTTTATAAGAGAATCAATAGATATTATTTTAATAAAAGCTTCAGATCTAAAATGATTTTGAATTACTTTTACAATAAAATGAACATGTTAAAAATTATATGTGGTTTTAGCAAGAATATTTGGATCAACTTTAAAATTGGCTTGCAAATTTCAGCAATAAACCTATTCTTGCTCCCCATTTTTTCCTGTGAGATGTAAGAAAGATCCCAGCTCCTATATCAGGCTTGGGTCCATAAGATGATAAAATCAAAGACACAAGATTGGTAGTGTCTAATGTTATTATAGAGGCTTGGGCAGTGGCTTTTCAAGCTAGCTAACAACCACTATGCTAGAGTGCCTGGGATAGTATCTACTTTATAAGAGGAGTCTACAAAAATCTAAAAAACGACAGTACGGATATCACAATATCCTAAATCACAGGATTAGATAAATATGTGTCCATTCAGAATGCTTTGGTCATCTCTAGCGTTAAATAATGTTTAAAATTACATATTATTACCATTTATTGCCTATATTTCTCTGTGAATTTACGTCTTATCTTCTTTACATCTCCTTATCTTCTTTACATGATCATCTTGAACTATAAGTGAGAGCCTTGTTTTTAAAACCTGTTATAATTTCACAAACTCACATATCTTTTATTGTAGGAAGTGATTCATTTTCACTGAGGTCTATACAGATACATTAATATTAATATACTGGTACTGGCCTCATATTTTCTGTTCATTTTGGAATAGATTGTTTTATATTTCAATTGTATTGTAATTGCTCGTTTACAATGTATGTGTGTGTGTCTAAGATACATTATCTTTGATTGTAATTTAATTATGGATTTGAAATTTTAATCAGGATTTTATGTAATTGTACTTTATTTAACAGCAAGTTTTTTTGAACAAAGATAGCTGAAAGCAGCATAGTCCCGTTCGTGACAATACAATTTATGCTATGCTTTCAAAGACTTTGAATTGTGGTTATATTAAATGCCTACTAACCTCTCTGTATATAATTTTCACCCTTGAAAGTGATGCTTTTCATGCACCTTGACATTTCACAGGAAAAAATAACACAATGGATGAATAAAATATATAGAGAATAATTTATTAAACTATGTGCAATGTAAACAGCATTCTATTTACAGTATCCATGGTTTATTTAATCTTAACTGGGGAGGAAGACATATGCATGCATTTACTCTATATTCTGTGCTCGTTTCATTAGCATAGATATAAAGGAAAATATATTTGGACAATGGTGAATAGGTTAGAGTGCTCTGATACAGCAAAAAACAAACATAGTGCTAAAAAGTTAATATGATTATTTCTAAATAATATTAGTGACATACACGCAGAAGTTATTCCATTTTCTGCTTCTATTGACCTTCGCACCAAGGGTGGATTTATCTTTTAAGACATGACTTGACAGCATGTTTGCTGGGTGCGGCACTAACTCTGTGGT
This sequence comes from Pelophylax lessonae, assembly GCF_965119305.1. Lineage (NCBI taxonomy): Eukaryota > Metazoa > Chordata > Amphibia > Anura > Ranidae > Pelophylax > Pelophylax lessonae. Next base: position 377,978,744 of record NC_138772.1, on the reverse strand, counting down.
GCACATAGATTTGAAAGAAAGGTTCCTGCACTATTTTATTTGTGAATTCAGGTGCGACTTGCACAGACATCTGTGCATAAAGACACACAGATGTCAGCCAAGTTGCACCTGGAGTAGCACTGACCTGTGGCTTTGAAAAAAGTGCAGCTTCAAGTAAAGGTGCACAATTTCAAAGTCAGATTCAGTGTGAACAAGGGCTAAAAACCACTTACATGTGAAATAAGAAAACAGTGCTACGTATAGAAAGCAATACTGGCAAAGGCGTCTTCCTGGATCTGCTGGACTGCATCAGGCCATCGTGTTTGATGATGTCCCACCCTGTCCCTACACATTTCTTCAGAGGCTGACATTTTCAACAGGATATGAGATATGATCAGCCATGTGTTGAAGACAAAGAGAAGTATATTTTGGAGGACTCCAAGAAGCAAGGAGCAGTCTGGAAGAGATCCTGGGTAGAAGGAAGAGGACTCCATAGTAAAGAAGGCTTTAATAACAACAAAGAAATAGCTTTGGGTGAGCGGTTCAGCCAAGCATAAGTTCAGCCGTAACATCGCCTGTTTGTCAAACACCCGAATTTGCGGGGTGCTAGCCAGAATATTTGCCCGCACAGTGTCCCACAATGCACAGTGCCCTGCACAGTGCATTCCAAGCACAGTGAATAGTCATCATCTGTCAATGGGCTTCCCCACTGACAGCTAAATGAAAAAAATGCGTTGCCTTTTAGTGTGGGGTTCCTAAAGGTGATGATGTCAGTGTAATTTTTTTTTATGGAAGTTTGTATTCTCCATTGGAAGCTTACATGGCAGAGCTGGAGCACAATTTGGAGTTCTACCATAACAGGAAGTACCTGAACATTCACCTTTATAAGAGAATAAAGAGATATTATTTTAATAAAAGCTTCAAATCTAAAAAAGATTTTGAATTGCTTTTATAAAAAGATAATGAACATGTTAAAAATGATATGTGGTTTTAGCAAGTGAGTTTGGATCTACTTTAAAATTGGCTTTAAAAATGTCAGCAATAAACCTATTCTTGCTTCCCATTAGTTCCTGTGAGACGTAAGAAAGATTCCAGCTCCTATGTCAGGCTGGGGTCCATAAGATGATAAAATCAAAGACACCAGATCGATAGCGACTAATGTCTCTAATGTTATTATAGAGGCTTGGGCAGTGACTTTTCTAGCTAGCTAACAACCACTATGCTAGAGGGCCTGGGATAGTATCTACTTTATAAGAGGAGTCTACAAAAATCTAAAAACTACAGTACGACTATCACAATATCCTAAATCACAGGATTAGATAAATACGTGTCCATTTGGAATGCTTTGGTCATCTCTAGCGCTAAATAATGTTTTAAAATGACATATTATTACAATTTATTACCTATATTTCTCTGTGAATTTACTCCTATCTTCTTTACATGATCATCTTGAACTATAAGTGAGAGTCATGTTTTTACAACCTGTTAAATTTAAAAAAATCACATATCATTAATTGTAGAAAGTGATTAATTTTTGCTGAGGTCTATATAGATACATTAATACTAATATTCATATACTGGTACTGGCCTCAAATTTTCTTTTAATTTTGGAATAGTTTATTTTGTATTTTAATTGAATTTTAATTGCTCCTTTACAATGTGTGTGTGTGTGTGTCTAAGATACAGTACATTATCTTTGATTGTAATTTATTTATGGATTTTAAATTTTAATCAAGATTTTATGTTATCGTGCTTTATTTAACAGCAGGTTTGTTTGAACAAAGATAGCTGGAAGCAGCATAGTCCCGGTCGTGACAATACAATTTGTGCTATGCTTTCAAAGACTTTGAATTGTGGTTATATTAAATCTCTGCTAACCTCTCTTTCTATAATTTTCACCTTTAAAAGTGATGCTTTTCATGCACCTTGACATTTCAAAGAAAAAAAAAAAAACACAATGGCTGAATAAAGTATATAGAGAATAATTTATTAAACTATGTGCAATGTACAGCATACTATTTACAGTATCCACAGTTTATTTACTCTTAACTGGGGAGGAAGACATATGCATGCGTTTACTCTATATTCTGTGCTCATTTCATTAGCATAGATATAAAGGAAAATATATTTTGACAATGGTGAATAGATTAGAGTGTTCTGGTACAGCAAAGAACTAACATAGTGCTATAAAGTTAATATGAATATTCCTGAATAGTATTAGTGACATACACGCAGACGTAATTCCATTTTCTGCTTCTATTGACCTTCGCCCCAAGGATGGTTTCATCTTTTAAGATGTGATTCGACAGCGTGTTTGCTGGGTGCGGCGCCAACTTTGTGGTGGCACACGGATTTGAAAGAAAGGTTCCTGCACTATTTTTTTGTGATTTCAGGTGCGACTTGCACAGGCATCTGTGCATAAAGTAGCACAGATGTCAGCCAAATTTAACCTGGAGCCACACTGACCTGTGGCTTTGAAATAGTGCAGCTTCAAGTGAAGGAGCACTTATGATTTCCTATTTTACACTGGAGCACTATGCACTTTATTGACTAAATTTTAGACTTTTTCACCTCACAATATGTGTTATATTGAATCATTTATATTGTGCACACTATATATTTATTATTGATATTCTTAAAGACACATGGTACATTGTTTATGCTAGCGCTGTTTTTAAATTTTATTCTATATAGATTAGTTTTTTTACTTAGTGAAGCAGCAGCTGCAATTTTTCTTTTTTTATTTAATTTATTGTGAGCGCGGGTTTATATCACTTCACAGTTAACTTGCATAACAGCCTTCAAACTAGGGCCTTATGGTTTTTTGGGTCCCATCGACTTTAATAGGGTTCTCGGCTTGGGTCTGAGCTTTTTCCATGTTCGGGAGTTCTGGTGTGAACCAAATTGGGGGGCTATTCAGCCCATCACTACAAAGAAAGTCTGTGCAAGGAGGGAACTTCAACCTAGGGAAAACACTAAATCAACAACCTAAATGAAAGGAGTTGTAAAGTCTCAAGATTTTTCACCTTAATGCATTAAGGGGCATCAAGGTGAAATGTATTAATGCATTAAGTTGAAAAATCTTCTTGTTTGCAGCTGCCCCCCAGACTCCCCATTATTCTGAACGTTCCAGTGGCGAGCATGAGCCCAGCAGCTCCAGCCTCTGTCTCAGGTCCTCATTGGATAGATTGATAGCAGCAGGAATCATTGGCTTCTGCTGCTGTCAATCAAATCCAGTGACACGAGAGTGGAGGGGTGAGGCCGAGTCCTGCTGTCTGTGTCAATGGAAAGTGGATCTCCGTGGAGGCACCCGATGAAGGGGAGGAGCCAGATGCGACACCGAAGCACCCCAGAAGAGGAGGATTGGGACTGCTCTGTGCAAAACCCTTGCACAGAGCAGGTAAGTATAACATGCTTGTTATTTAAAAAACAAACAAACAACCTTTACAATCACTTTAAGTAACTGTTTAGTGAATCTTTGTCACGTACATTGTCCATGTTCTTTTGCTAGGTAATATAGATAGCTTCTGCATGTGTATATTGTATACCTATTTTGAAATACTCTGTATGTCATGTATTGTTTTCCTAACATTGTAGGTTTGTGTGAATATAGCATTTATGTTTAGTAAAGCACATTAATACACTATAGAGGTATTTTATCCTTCCTTTCTTGTACCACAAAGTGACCTTAAAAAACGAAGCAAAACATATAAGCTTTAGTAGCGCAGTGAAGTTCCTGGTTCACAGATTGCATAATGATTTTGACAGGCAATGATATCATCTTTGTATACACAAACCACCTCTTGTGCTGAAACAATAATAAATAAAAGAATGTGTGAATAATGAATGAAGTAAATTAACAAATGACATGTAGCAAACAATAAATTGAAAAAAATAAATAAAAGCTGAAAACACTGAAGTGAAATAGGGATGCTGCACACTATGCTGTGTCAGAATATTCAGGATATTTATATATACACAGATGGGGGTTTACTAAGACTGGAGCAGCCAAAATATGGAGCTGCTGTGCATGGCAACCAATCAGCTTCCCCTTTTTTATTTTCAAAGCTTAACTGAACAAGATGAAGCTATAAGTCCCGGTTCACACTATTGCGATGCGGGAACACTGTGAATAAACTGCGTGTTCCCGCATTGCATCCACAGAACAGGCAGTTCACACTGCCATATCCGATATGCTGGGGGTGTCAATTCAAAGTTAACGACACCCCCAGATCAGATTGCATATCGCAGGGCGATATGACAGTTTGCACAGAATCGGATTGCACTAGTGTGAACCACCATGCGATCCGATTCTGCTGCGGACCAAAAAAAGGGTCCTGTGCGAGTTCACTGCGATTGCGGTGCGAATTCAGCCATACAAACTGTATGGCTGAATTTGCACCACACAGACATTGCATGTGATTTTAGGAGCAGTGCGCTCTGAATCATATGCAATCTCTGTGATCGCATAAGTGTGAACCGGCACTAATCGTATTCGTTGCTATGCAAAGCTGCCCGTGATTCTGCTGGATGTATTTTGGTACATACCCACCACCATAGTGTATTGTCTCTTAAGATGCTAACTAAAGACACACAGCATCAAAATATATAAATACATCGAAAAATCAATAAATAAATATATTAAAATAAAACATATCACTTAGTGGGAAACTTCACACTAGCTATTGCTTTGTCATTAATCTTCCTAGAAGCCCTCAAAAGGGTCAAAGGTGAACACAACAAAAATGGTCCCCCACTTGACTTTAGTGCTATCAAGGTCAACATTTAAGTGCAGTGAACTTTTACAAATATTTAGTGAATTCAGGTGGAACCAAATTTTGGCCAGTTCAATCATTACTATTGCTTAGGGATGCAAATCAAAACCAGAAGAAATGTACATCCTTCATGTTTTGTCTCCAAAGAAACCCTTAGGGTCCTTTCACACAGGTTTTCCGATCGGGTCCGCCTGTCAGTTTTTCGGGTGGACCTGATTGGATGCTCCATTCATCCCTATGGGGCAGCAGATGTCAGTGGTGACATGTCTGCTGACACCCGCCGCTATCCAATCCGATCCTGTCCGTGAAATCCAGACCGATGGAAACCCTATTTTCCATCCGTCTGGAGGATCGGAAAGGATCAAAAGAAAATGGACAGGCAGTCCATTTTAATCTGATCTCCCATAGAGGAGAGCAGGGAATTGACAGGTCTGTCTCTGCACACAGAGACAGAGCTGTCTTCCATCTGCTCAGTGGGGATCGGTGGATCGATCCCCGCTGAGCAGAACGGAGTCTGCCAGGCGGAAAACCTATGTGAAAGGACTCTTAATGTGTCCTTGTCAGTTGTCACTGTTTAAAGTTCCAGTTTCTGCTTTTCATTTACATTTTTGCTACATGTTTGTTAAACATTTGCAAGTTTATCAATTGATCTTTATTATTTTTACTTTTTTTTAGAATATACTTTGCAAAATAAACATTTAACTCAGGTTTTTTTTTTTTTTTATCCTGTAGTACTTGAATAAGATGCTGAACTTTTCAGTATGAAACTGATTCTTCACATGGAGCCCTATGAACAGATGGGAGGCAGCTGTTTTTCTTCCCACAGCTGTTTCTGTGCTTTTATGGCAGATTTAATTACAGCCTATTCACAGCTTAGTAGTAAAATGAAAAAGAAAAAATGGTGAACTGACTTGAGTGCAAAACTTTGTCTCAGTAAATGTTAAAATGAATAATTCATAGGCAAGTTTTCATATTTACAAAATTAAAAAAAAAAATGTTAAATATATTTAATAAATAATTTGTTTAATAATAAAAATAATATATGACACTATATCTAAAAACACGATGTATTTTTCTTACATATTTCTGGCAAGAATACAATAACTTCTTGAAGTTTAAGTCATTAAAGGGTTGCTTTGCTGCCTTGTTATACCCACTTTAATCTCCCTGCTAACTTGTCGTTTCCTTTAGCAGCTTTTTTCTCTGCTTTGTCTTTCTGTAGCCAGCCACTTGTTTGCCCTGGAGGCTATTTACCCTCGCATCTCACAGCTGAATGTCCTCAGTCTTTTGTTTCAGACCTTTTACTTGAACATCTTCTGTTGTCTCCCTCAGGTCTTGCTCTCACTTTTAGGTCTCCTATTTGAACATTCTGTAGTATCTCCCCTGTTGTAAGAGAATAACGTTGAAGTATTAACTATTGGAGTACAGCTTTCATATAATTTCTACTTTGCTGTGTTTTATGTGAGTGTAGTCCAATTGAACATTATTCTGTAATTTCTAATGAAACCAGTTTCTAGATTTACATAACCTATTAAAAATGCTGGCTCTGTTTGTTACATAGTTGGTAAGGTTGGATAAGGACAATAGTCCATCCAGTTCAACCTGTGTTGGTGTGTGTGTGTGTGTGTGTGCGTGCGTACGTGCGCGTAGAAAATTATTTCCCATATCTCCATATATGGTTTTCGTCAAGATGCATGTCTTTGAGTCTTTTAAAACTATCCAAACTTCCTGCCGACACCACCAATTGTGGAAGAGAGTTCAACATTCTTACTGCCCTGACAGGGAAAAACCCTCTACGCAGCTTAAGGTTAAACCACTTCTCTTCCAGTCTCATCGTGTGGCCCTGTGTCCTTTTACACTCCCAGGGACTGAAACGTTTCATACTTACGCTGGGATCACCATTTAAATATTTGTACTGTATATCGCTATCATATCTCCTCTCAAGCATCTCTTCTCCAGGGAGAATAAATTTAGTGCTGGCAGTCGTTCCTCATAATTGAGGTCAAGTCCCAATATTAATTTAGTTGTCCTTCTCTGGACTCTCTCCAGCTCCAGCACATTCTTCCTGAGGACTGATGACCAGAACTGGATGGAATACTCCAGATGCGGCCAAACCAGAGTTTTATAAAGTGGCAGGATTATTGTTTTATCTCTGGAGTAAATTCCATTTGTAATGCATGTTCATTTTCTGCTGACTTTGGTAGCTATAGCTTGACACTGCATGCTATTGCTCAGTCTGTCTTCTACTAGGACCCGTAGATCCTTTACCAATGGTAAATCTTCATTTGCCATCTAGCATCCCACTCCATTTATTTATCCAGGTCCTCTTGCAAAGTTTCTATATCCTGCCGTGATGTTCTTGCCCTAAATAATTTTGTGTCAGGCACCCTAACAGGATTACTTTTATGCATATTAGCTTATCTCCTAAACCATGTAACTATCTTGTTTTAAAGTAAACACATTAGAGACAGCCACAACTGGTCCCTTCCTTTAAGAACAATAATTCCCTGGCTACTATGTGGATGCCTTGGCTTCAGTGATTCAGTCTCTCACCAGCAACAGGTATAACATTATGTTTTGACACTCACATACACCCAGTGAAGCGAATAGCCTCAGATGATACACAGAGATTAAACAAATCCCCCTACATAGGTTTTACTTGTTTATCTGCAGTCTTCTCTTCCCTACACTCAGTCAAAAGGGCAAAAAAATGTTAAAATCTGTCATCATCTGTCAAGAACAGAGGGTAGGGAGTGGAGAGGTTACAGTTACAGTATGTGAGAGCTGATTGGAGGAAATGAACACAGAAGAACTGTGTTTTGAATAGACAAGCTGCCTGCTGAGCTCCCTTCCTGACACAAATTTATCTCATGTGTCAGGAAAGCTTTTCAGAAGTGACTCTAATGCTGATAACAGGGGAAGTAAGCATAAGAGAGAAATGGCACTTATTGCTTTGGAGAGAGATAAGTAAACACTACAAATGTATGTGCTTTGCTCAGATTCCATGACTGAGGTTTACAACCACTTTAATTATGCATTTATCCAGATCTGTGGCTCAAAAGTAGTGAAAGCAAACACAGCCAGGCAAACGGTGTTTTCAGAAGGAGGTCAGCAAAGACAGTCTGCATACATTTCTCATAACAGGTCTACTCTCAGCAAAATTAGTCAATGCATTTATGCCGTGCCGGTTTGCATTACCACTACTACTGTAATATGCTAAAAAGGAGGGATGTTAATTGTTTACATTTTTTCACATGTGTAGGTCTTTTTTGACTTGTCTAGCCACTTGCCTCTAAATCATGTACCTGCAACATCATTGTACTTAAAGTGGTTGTACCGGGGTGATGCCTGCAGATGCAGCATTTTTTAGAGCCGATAGTCGGCTCTCTTGTAACAGCAATTGGAGCAGCTAACTAGCCGCTCTATTGCTATTACATGCAGAGGGAGGGGACATCCCCCTCCTGCCACCTTCTGCAGATTGCTCGGTCTCTCCCGTCCCACTTGGAGACCTGAACGACCAGCCGGCGTGTCCACTGACTGGCCAGACAACCAAACAAAGCTAGGATTGGATCGGCTATTCATAATATTAACCTGGAAGTGACAGGACGTCACTTCTGGTTTACCCGGATGTCAGTGGCGCCATTTTTAGAAAATCAAAATCATTCAAAAACACAGATCTTGGTGTTTTGAATGCTTTTAAGGGCAAAGGAGGGATTTGGGGGATGTACAGACCCCAGATCCCTCCATAAAGAGTACCTGCCATGTGCCTTTTGCTGTCACAAAGGATGTTTACATTCCTTGTAACAGCAGTATAAGTGATCAATTTTTTTTAAAGTAACAGAATAAAAACAAAAAAGGAAAACATGCAAAGGCTCTCTGAAATTTCAGAACTTAGCTTCACCTATAGATGACCAGACCCACTGATAGTTTATCATTTTGATCAACTTGCCACACCATATTACTAGTACAACTGACATAAGATCATATTGATGTGATGTTTTTTAATGATATTTTCTTTGTTGTTACATTTTACAGTGTGTAATGTCTATATAAATACCTTACTTTCTCTAGTATATATATATATATTTTTAAGTAGGCAACATCAAACCACTGAAACATTTCAGTTTGTTTTGTAAAATGTACTTGGAATACTATCCAAATCTCATTCTGTTCTAGGCTAGGAGAGCTTTAAAGACAAACAAGCCCCATTTATCAACTTTGCAAAAAAAGAACATGGAGCAAAATCTGAAGGGTTGGCCCTAGAAACTATCCAAATCTCTACTTGTAAAAGACCAGATGCCATTACTAACAGTTCCACTTCTTCTTTGGGAGTCTATTTATAAAGGATTTACTGTGCAATATGCCAGGTGAATCCTTTACTGAAATTCACAAAAGTGAAATTAACAAGCATTTGCCTTGCATCCCTTACAATAGGATGAAAATTTAACAGCCCCCCCCCCCCCACAAATGGAGGTTGCAGCAAATGGGTAGGTGATCCATACCCCCTAGTGAACCAGTTTTTGGAGATCCCTTTGACTCCTAACCAGTTCACCAAGGCATAAGGGTAAGTCTAGATGCAAATATTAACCCTACACATGTTTAAACATTTTTTGATGTTAATAATATTTACTTTACAGGCTCCAGTGGTGTCCAAAGGTGCCTGGTTGTGGGTCCAATCCAGAAAGAACAGAAGTCCCCCTCCTCATTTCTAAGACCAAATATGGGCACTTTTGTCACAGGGAATTATAACTCCAGAGTTCCCTACTAAGGGTAGCTGGGGAAACAGCAATTAATTGAACGTATTGATTTACCCTGCATGGGCAAAGCAAAAGATAACTTTAAAGCAGATCTTGTCTTATGAATATGCTTTTTGAGTAAACACTGTCTGTAAACAATTTTATTTTTTACATGCCACTGTGTATTTTTTAGGAGATGTTATAATTTTGGATTGAAGTAAATGCACAGAACAATGCTTTTTGCTATCATGCCATCATCACTGCCACATTTTTATTTATTTTTTTTACCAGTGTTGTTGGAGCAGATGGTAAATTAAACGCCTCAGCAACTCATTCTCAGACGTTCGCTAATGATCTACTATAATTACTATAATAATTGCTATACATTGTCAAACTTTTCATCCAATTCCTCCCACATACCATGCCCTACTATGGTCCAAATGTGTACTATTGCCAGTAGAAATATTGTGGTATGCAACATCAGTAAACAATGAAAGCACTTTTTGTTACTGAAGTCATCTAATTAATAAACAGTACCAGCATTTGTGGTCAGGCAGTAAGTTTAAGAGTATTTTTATATAATTGTAAAAATGCAATTTTAAGTCCTAACATCACAGCCAAATGATCTCTCTTGCATGAATTTGTATTCTATGTTTTGTTCTGTGGAGTAAGACTTGAACAAAAAGCAAGCTTTGTTGCAAAGTGAAAATCTGTTTGGCAGTCTTTTCGGCTTTAACCTGGCAGATTAGATGGTAGGCATGTTTTTTTGTATATCGGATCTTTTCTCCACAATACAACTGTCACAAAACATGTGTGAGTTTGTATAAAAACATGTTTACAGAGAAAGCGAATTAACACATAGAAGGGGCTGTTTTTATGGGCACAGAAAAGCTTATAGGAAGCTTGCCAGTGACCATCTTCCTCTGGAAAAACAGCACTGACCTTTCATCATCCAATCTGCTGTTTACAGTATATTACAAGAATATATGAGGGAACACAGACAATAGGGCTTGCTTTTATTTTCCATTTGGCTCTATTGTGTTTTCTCTGTTGAACTTTAGATATTATAAAGCTCCCACATATTTTATTATAGAACTCTTTTACAGCAAAATAAAAAGTTCCAATAAAACTTTTATGGTATGGTTGTTGTTTCTCATTGTTTGGCTGAGGGAAAAACACTTATTCATTGCTTTATATTAGAATATAGTACCCTAATGAGAATCTGATGATGTCATAAGTGAAATTTTGGGGAACACAACATGGATGTGCAAACCTATGTACTTGCAATTTACCCCCACAAATGCCACGGGCATTTTGAGGCTCATTTATTAATATGCTAGTAGAGTGACCCATATACAAAAACCTGGACCACAGCTCAACTGCAAAACTTTCCCCTGCAGTCCACAGTACACATCGGGTGCCAATGTTCAAACAAGCTCATCCAGGCTAGCTGAAACATATCGGAAGACAGAAGGTAGAAACACCACACGCTGAAACCCCGCTACTATATAGAGAGGTAAAGATATGGCTTCAGCTTGAACTCCTCCTGGCTATGCTCCTCTGACACATTTCACCACACCTATGGGGTCGAATATTAGAGATCGGATATGATAATAGAGTTAAAGTGGGCAAGCTGGTCTGGGCTCACAGAAGAATACTGAAGAAAAAGGCATACTGGTAGTAGTTAGTCACATTCAACTGGAATTGTTCTGTAATGCTGAAAACATTTCTTAGCTTATTCAAGGCACTTCTTCGGTTTTATTCAGGAAAACACCCCAACATTTATATCCACACAAGTAGTACAGACACCTAAATCCAGTCATTGTGGAAAACAGATGTTTTTTGTCCAAGAACAGGATGGGAGGTATGCAAGTGTAGCAGAGAAATCTCAGGATTGAATGGACAGAAATACTGATCCTTTAATAGTTAAAGTAGCTCTAAGTATTTCAGCTGTGTATTTATTTTTTTCCTTGAGTTTAGTATAAGGGTTATGGTGGTTACCCTGTTCTTGCCAGCTGTATATACAGTATATTACCAAAAGCATTGGGACGCCTGCGTTTACACGTACAGTACATGAACATTGATGGCATTCCAGTCTTAGTCTGTAAGGTTCAATATTGAGTTGGCACATCCTTTGCCGCTACAACAGCTTCAACTCTTCTGGGAAGGTTGTCAACAAGAATTAGGAGTGTGTCTATGGGAATGTTTGACCATTCTTCCAGAAGCTCATTTGTGAGGTCAGGTACTGAATGTTGGATAAGAGGGTCTGGCTCGCAGTCTGTGCTCTAATTCACCCCAAAGGTGTTCTATCGGGTTGAGGTCAGGAAGCTAGTCAAACTCACTCATCCATGTCTTTATGAACCTTGCTTTGTGCACTGGTCCAAATCATTTGGTGGAGGGGAAATCATGGTGTGGGATTGTTTTTCAAGGGTTGGGCTTGGCCCCTTAGTTCCAGTTAAGGGAACTCTTAAGGCGTCATCATACCAAGACATTTTGTGCAATTTCATGCTCCTAATTTTGTGGAAACAGTTTGGGGTTGGCCCTTCCTGTTCCAACATGACTGCTCAATCAAGAAATCAAAATTAGGGTGTATTATGCTACAGAAAAAAAGCCACAGGAATTGTAGAGACTATTGCATACTATTTAAGAAGTTAAAATTAGAACGTATTGTACCAGCTCTAGCCAGTGGTTCAGCCTGCACATCCAATAGGTGCTCACTTAGAGGAGTGAATCCTATGGTTTAAGCACATTTTTACATTTACAGTTACAGAACCTGCAAACACCCTAGTAGCAGAACCTCTGTCTCTCTCTTTAGACCTCCCTGACATAATGAATACGGAAACACGACCCCACAATGTTTTTGTGGGCTTTCATCAGAATACCGCTTCCTTCAGGCTAGATATCAGATATTATACCCGCCCCCCATAAAAAACTAGCAGGGAATAGCTTGTATAAGATCTGGAACATTTATTGAACAAACTCACGTCCAATATATACCCCACCAGGTCAGGTGCCTGATTACATTATCTAATGCAGATGAAATCAGTAGTCTACTTTCCCACTAGCAGCTAATAGATGACAGTGATTTAATTAACTTGAGCTGATTAACTAGCAGATTTGCCGTCATTGAGCTCATGAAGTACAATACACATTATTATAAGTGAAAACACTTCCCCACAGTAGACAATAGGTTAGTTAATCAGGACAATCAACAATGTGTGGAAGACAAGTGGTTGAGCGGATGACATTAGCATCTGCAATGAGTCTGACTGTGTGGAGAAGTCCCCTATTGGCAATTGGCAGCTAGGCCTTTAACATGGATCCGAGGCCTAGAGTCCCAGAGTCTGTGTGTCTTGGGGAAATGTGGGCTTGAATCCAAAGTAACATTACTCTAAGGGACCCCCAGCATACACCCCACAAAGAGCAGTGTTCCCTCACAAGCCACGGCCCATAGTCAGTAGGCAAGAGGCTAGCCTGCAGTGCAATCCAAAAGCCCATGTCCTGAGTGAGTTTGTCCCACAGGGGATTGACTAACTTTATTAGCAGCCATGGCAATTGGGGGCTTGAGGTTGTGGTGCTTTGGTAAACTTGTGTGTGATTTGGTATACCAAACTGTACTGCAGAAGTATGTAGTGATATTTTACAAAGCATCTCAGCCAGTGTAAAGCCTAGAACATAAGGGCCAAATGTTGGGCGGCATTGGCTGTTTCAATACATTTGGCCCATGTGTACTACAGCCGGGGGCATGACCGGAAAAGGTCTGACGATCGACTCCCAGTCAGCGCTCTCAGTCAATGGCTGGGAGGACCGGAGTGTTCTGACGGGGGCGTCCCGCTGTCAGAACACGATAGCACAGCAGCTGAGATCACTGTACTAACATTGCATGTTAGCAGGGGAGCTGTCATTTTTGTTACGTACAGCCCTGCTGGGTTGGGGTGAATGAAAATAAAAGCTACTTGTGTATACTAGGTTTTAGGAACAAGTCCCAGGGGGAAGGGAGGAGTGGAGAGATGGGCAGCAGATAAACACCAACTGAGACATTGGTGCAAGTTGTTGTTGACACACACAAAAAGGTAGTCCTAGAAAGGATTGTTTGTTCTGTGCACTGGGAATACAGAGGGGGTACAACAATTTATAACCCACCACACTGCGATTCACAGTAATGTAGCACAGCACAGCATGGTGAACACAGAGCAGTACGCACTACACAGCCCACCACTACAAATCACTATAATGTGGCACAGTTTGGTATTAAGTATAGCAATGTCCAGCAGCACAGTATAGAATGTAGCAGAAATGTTCCCTGCAAACACTCTGTCAGTTCTCCATATCCACTCCAGGTCTCTCCAAGACACATTGGGGTTTATTTACTAAAGCTAGAGCGGGCAAAATGAGTCACAATTATGCAGAGAAACCATTTAGCTTCCAGGTTTTATTGCTAAAGCTTAATTAAACAAGCTGAGGTTAGAAACTGATTGGTTTCTCTGCAGAATTCTGACTAATTGTGCCTCTCTAGCTTTAGTAAATAAACCCTGACTATGTATAGCACCACCATGTATGGCTCTTTTAAGCAGCACTTTATAGCATAGCAGCAACTATCATTCTCTGCAAACAGTCTGTCAGCTCTCCATATCTACTCTAGGTTTCCCCAACACACAATGACTGTGCATAGCACCACTGTATATAGCACTTTTTTAGCAGCACTTTATAGTATAACAGCAACTATGTCTCCCTGCAAACACTCTGTCAGTTCTATCTTTCTACTCCAAGCCTTTCCAACTCCCACTGACAAAAGGCTGTTGGAAACCCTGAGTATGGAGGGGGCTGGAACATAGGAAACCCCCAACATTGACCCTTCTAAGCCACCTGACCACAATTCAGTATACTTAAAGTACATTTTTGGTAATTGGTTGCTGTAGCATTCAAAGGGCTGCATTAGATCATTATTTTTCTAAATTACAAATTACTTACAAATGGTGCAGGTCAAACTCATATTCCACCTGGACTCAAAGTGCACCCCTACTGCTGGTATTTATTTATTGGTTAGAATAGAGAATAGGTAAAGAATACATTTATGTGCTAGCCGTAGTGATCAACCAGGTTTTCGTCTAATACTGTAGCTGCTGAATTTTATTTTAGGACACTTACCTGTCCAGGGATCCAAGGATGTCATCACCCCAGCCGATTTTCAGATTGTCTCTCGGGTGCTGTCGCTGCAATTCATGGTAAAGGAAACTGGCAGTGAAGCCTTACTGCTCATGCACAAAGCGTGCTGCACTTTCTAACTGGCCTGGCAGCAGTGGAAGCACCAGGGGGGCCAAACTTCAGAGGGACTTTGCCACGGAGTCTCATGTAGGTGGGGAAGGGCACCTGTCAAAAACAAGTACCCATTCCTCCCTCCCCCCTGAAAGGTGCTAAACTCAGCTGGCTGGACTATTTTTGCAATTTTTTCATTGTTTTTTTTATTTATTTTTCCCTTACAGCTTTCAGAGTTTGTGCAGGACCCCCCAAACCACATATTCATATAAATGACCAGTAGAATAAAAATAATTTGCTACTGATTTTTAGGGTTCCATGATAAGGGTTCCATGATATTTGCACAAAAGTTTATCAAAATAATATTTTTAAAGTCTTTATTAGCAGATAAAAACACAATTAATTTTGCCATCCTTCTGCTATATAAAAGCTTAACCTGTATTGAGTTAATAAATAACAAGCATTTGTAAATTTTAAATTGCACCTTTTTGCGAAATGGTGGAAACCGAACATACACATAAATTAAAATATCTAAACTTCTCTAAAAATCTGGAGGATTTTTTTTTCCACTTACAGCTTTCAGAGATTGTAACAGACCAACCCCCCCCCCCCTCCCAAACCATATATTTTCTGAAAGCACATGACCTGTAGAATAAAAAATAAAGTGCTACTGATTTTTATTGCCCCATGATATTTGCGCAAATGTTTATCAAATCAATATTTTCACAAAAAATACACTAAAATCATTATTAGAAGATGAAAAACACAGCAAATGTCACAATTTATCTGCTAAATTCCTACTGAATATAAAAGTTTAACCACTTGCCGACCTCCAGTAGTACATATACTGTGGCAGGTGGCTCTGTCCTGCGAAACGACGTAACTGTATGTCGTTTCACGGGACCGCGAGTGGGGGCATGCTATAGGGAGAGTCAATCAGCGGGTCCGGCAGCAGTGATTGCCACCAGGCACCTGCGATCACTCCCTGTGATGGTTTGCCGTTGTAAACACGGCAGACCGCTGTTCTATCAGTAAGGAACACAGGGATCCTGTGTTCCTCTTATTTAGGAACACAGGTCCCTGTGTTCATTCAGTAAATACATCCCCCCACAGTTAGAAAGCACCCCCTAGGGACACATTTAACCCTTTGATTTCTCCCTGGTGTTAACCCCTTCCCTGCAAGTATCATTTTGGTTTGTGCGAGGCACACACATCGAGTATATAAGTAATAATTGTAAAGAATATAAAAGAAAGGTTACAAATTTTATTATAAACTTTTCAATAAAACAGAGTGCATAAAAGCAAAACAATTTATGACATAGAAATTGTGTTTTTGAAACACTACCACCAGGCTTGTTCACCAGTAGAGCGGTAGATTTATTGTTTCAAACTGTTAGCGCAAAAATATGTACACTGTCATGTCATCCACAATTTCTATGTCTTATTTGCTTTTATTCACTCCGTTTTATTCAAAAGTTTATAATAAAATTTGTAACCTTTCTTTTATATTCTTTACAATTATTACTTCTATACTCGATGTGTATGCCTCGCACAAACCCCAATGGGACTGGTGTGTTCTTGTTCTACAATACTTTCCTGGAGGGGTGGCATAACACATATCTAGCTCCATGTTGCTACCTATAGAATCTTTCCTTTCATATCAGTACAGTAACAGTGCATCTTTTTAGCACTGATTACTGTAGTAATGTCACTGATCTACACAAAAATGTCAGTTAGGGGTCCCATCTGTCTGTCACAATGTTGCAGTCCGGCTAAAAATAGCTGATCGTCACCATTAATAGTAAAAAAAACAAAAAAATAAAAATGATATAAATCTTTCCCCTAGTTTGTAGGCATGATAACTTTTGCGCAAACCAATCAATATACACTTATAGGGATTTTTTTATCAAAAATATGTAGCAGAATACAAATTGGACTAAAATTATTTATATTGGGAATGTTATATAGCCGAAAGTAAAAAATATTGTTTTTTTTTTTTCAGAATTGTTGGCCTTTTTTTGTTTATAGCGCAAAAAATAAAAACCGCACAGGTGATCAAATACCACCAAAAGAGATCTCTATTTGTATGAAAAAAGGACATCAATTTTTTTAGGGTACAGCGCCGCATGACTGCGCAATTGTCAGTTAAAGTAACGCAGTGCCGTATCGCAAAAAATGGCCTGGTCATTAAGTGGAAAATCCTTCCGGTCCAGAAGTGGTTAATCTGTGTTCAGTTAATAAATAACAAATATTTGTAAATTTAATAATGTATCTTTATGCGAAATGGTGAAAATCAAACATGCAAAAATTGTAAATGGAGGTTTTCATTTTTCACTTACAGCATTCAGAGTTTGTAAAAGACCCCCAAAATCACATATTTTATGAAAGCACCAGTAGAATAAAAAGAAGGTGCTACTTTTGGAGCACAATAGTTGCACAACGCAAATGTTTTAACTCAAAAAACACTAAAATCCTTCTTAGCATACAAAACACAACAATATTACTTTCAATATTCCTGCTAAATTCCTACTAAGTCCTTGTTCACAGCCCCCGCCCCCCCTTTTCGCTGTCCATCCTGATACTCACTGATCTCCCGGGCAGCAGCTGCAGCCTGTGGCAGGAGGTGGAGGGAGAAACGGTAGTCAGCATCGCTGCATATACCGGCACATGGGATCGGTGAAGAGGAGGGGGGATGCTGCAGGGAGGGAGGCCACAGTAGGGGCAGTTTTTCAGATTAGGAAAGGGTGCTTATAAACACATGTTTATGTCACGGGGCTACCTTTGTTGGAGTCTGTAACACAGAGATGTACGCTCACCCTTGCAGATATCCACAGTCCAAGGTGACCAGGTAAAAAAGCCACCTGAGCTGTGAATCTGTGCATGGGGGCTTGGCAGGGAAGGTGCTCCAATAAGCCGGACCGGCAGGAATACAATGGGAAGGGAAGTCCAGGAATAACAGTAGTCACTGGATGACACGAGTTCGGATAAGGATCACAGGAACAACAAGGAGCAAAGGTAAGGATGGAAGCTGGGGTCAGTCTGGAACACACGCTTGGGAAACAGGAACACTGGAACAACGGAAGAGTTTAAGAATTTTTATTTGTTACTTTATAATCTACCGAAAGTAGGAAAAACACAGAAGGAAATGGAGGAGTACTTAGTACAAACAGGAATACCAAAACTTACTGAGGAAGACAAAGACGATCTGGAAAAATATATCTCACAGGAGGAAATAGAACAGACCATAAAAAATATGAAAAGTGGTAAGGCACCAGGTCCAGATGGACTGACACCACAGTACTTCCATGTATTGGCCCCCATTTTGGGACCATACATGGAAAGACTGTTTAATGAGAGAGGCCCAGAGGGGATGTTGTCTAGGGACACATTAACGGCTTATTTAACGCTAATATTGAAAGAGGGCAAAGATCCATCAAGCTGCGGAAGCTATAGGCCCATTTCGCTCCTGAATACAGACTTAAACATTTTTACAAAAATTTTAGCGGCAAGAATGGCAAAGGTAGTACCAAAAATAATACATCTGGACCAAGTTGGCTTCATGGCAGCAAGAGAAGCCAAAGACAGCAGTACTTTGATTCATATAGTCACTAATACAATAATAAATAATATAATAATAATAATATAATAAACTAATAATAATAATAAACTAATAATAATAATATAATAACTAATACAATAATAATAATAATATAATAAAGATAGCAGTAATTTGATTCATATAGTCACTAAAGCAGAAATACCTTGTGTTATACTGAGCACTGACGCAGAAAAGGCTTTTGACAGAGTCCAGTGGGCCTTTATGCAGTCAGTGCTCAAGTATATTGGAGTAGGAGAAATAATGCGGGAAAGAATAACTAGGGTATACTCCAACCCGACAGCAAGGGTAAAAGCGAATGGGGTGTTGTCAGAGCCTCTGAGTATGAAAAATGGTACAAGACAGGGATGTCCACTGTCCCCCTTGCTCTTTGCACTTACATTAGAGCCCTTTCTGAATAAAGTCAGACTAAACCCAGATATAAAAGGAGTTACTGTGGGTAAAGTACAATATAAAATCGCAGCATATGCGGACGATTTATTGTTTACACTGATAGAACCAGAAATATCGCTACCAGTGCTCCTGGAGGAATTTAAACAGTATGGAGACATATCAAATTTTAAAATAAATTATGGGAAGTCAGAAGCGATGGGAGTTGGAGTAGCAGAGGTAAATAAGGATAGATTAAAGAGTAATTTTGGATTTGCATGGGTAGAGAAAGCAGTGAAATATTTGGGGACTTATATAACAGCAAATCTGGCCCAAATATACGAACTAAATCTAATTCCCCTGATTGGAGAGACAAAAAAAAAAAACTTTGGAGCAATGGAGGGGGGGGCCTCCAGTCATGGTTTGGCAGAGGAAATCTAATAAAAATGAATATTTTACCAAAATATCTATATATTATGAGAGCACTCAGAGTAAAAATACCTAATAGCTTCTTTAAAACTATACATGGGCTGTTTAACCTCCCTGGCGGTATGATTATTTTGGATTTTAGGTGCTGAAAGCGGTACCATTATTTTAGGTGCTGAAAGCATGTAATTCTTGTGAATGAGCAGCCCAAACCAACTGTATACATTTATTATACATATTATATATATATATATATATATATATATATATATATATATATGTATGTATACATATATTATATATATATATATATATATATATATATATATATACGTATATATATATATATATATATATATATATATATATATATATATATATATATATAATGTATACAGTTGGTTTGGGCTGCTCATTCACAAGAATTACGTGTATATATATATACGTGTATATATATATATATATATATATATATATATATATATATATACATACATATATATGTATATATATATATATATATATATATATATATATATATATATATAATATGTGTGTGTGTGTATATATATATATATATATATGTATATGTGTATATATATA
The DNA here is from genome assembly GCF_965119305.1 of Pelophylax lessonae. NCBI lineage: Eukaryota > Metazoa > Chordata > Amphibia > Anura > Ranidae > Pelophylax > Pelophylax lessonae. Next base: position 377,958,984 of record NC_138772.1, on the reverse strand, counting down.
CGTATATATATATACTGTATATATATATGTATATATATATATATACATATATTTACATAAAAAGTACAGTAAAACTGCAGGAAAGGGCACTGGGGGGTAATGTAATGTGATTTTATTTTATTTTGAACGATATCAGTGTGTTTGGTGCATTTTACATTCGAATTTGCCGCCGGTTCAACCCCCCGGCGGACGTCACGTCGCCGGAGACGGAAGCCGGGGCTCGCAGACGATCGGGAGGAAGCTCCGCCGCCGCACACCGCTCGCAGTCTTCGCTGGATCCCGGAGAAAAGGTAAGTAAAACCTCCTCCAGCATCCAGCGATCTTCTTAGCGCTACCCCGAGTGTGACTCGGGGTTACCGCTTTTGGCACTAAAATCTAACCCCGAGTCACACTCGGGAATACCGCTAGGAAGGTTAATAGATATATTTGGGCTGGTAAAAAACCACGTATAGCTCGTAATATCTTAACACTCCCTAAAAACATGGGTGGACTAGCAGTACCTGATCTTCGTAGATACTATCATGCTATTCATCTAAATCGAATATTGAACTGGTGGCACCATGTAGAAACAAAAAGATGGGTACAAATGGAACAAGCACAGACTGTGGTATCTTTAAAGAGAGCGATCTGGTGCTATGAGATACTTCCCAAAACTTTGAAGATACATCCTTTAATGGGAAATACAATAAGAATAGGTTATCAGCAGTCCTTGAGACAAAATTTAACTACTACAGAATCTCCGTTATATCCTATTTTAGGAAATCCTAAGTTCATTCCTGGCCTAGATAGACAGCATTTTAAAAAACTAAGGGAAACGGGACAAGATGGCATTAAAATTTTTGTGAGCCAGCAGAGGTGGCCTCCTATCTCTAGGTTAATAGAAGAGGAGGGTCCGTATGGGCTCTGTGTGTGGGAGGCACTCCAACTACGGCATTTTTTGGAGTCGCTACCTGAGCCTGAAAAATTTAAGAGGCCATTGACACACTTCGAAAAATTATGTGAGAAAATAGGGAGCATGGATCGCCCATTATCTATTTTATATAAAATGCTGAATACCCCATTGGACCAGCCAAGATTAAAATGGCTGGAAAAATGGAAACTGGAACTAAACATGGATATAACGGAAATACAGAAAAAGAGGATGTTTAGGGCAATATTTAGACCAACAAAATGCACTAAAATTCAGGAAATAAATTATAAGATCTTAACCAGATGGTATAATACACCAGATAAATTACACAGGTGGTACACTCAAGAATCAGATAGATGTTGGAGATGCGGAGAAGGAGAAGGCACAATATATCACATCTTTTGGAACTGCCCAGAGATAAAGAAATTCTGGTCAGAGATCGGAAGTATAGTCCAAAAAGTAACAGATTATAAAATCGAGGGAGATGCGGCTTTCTGCCTATTACAGATATCAGAATTGTCAGGAAGGAAATATGAAAGATCAGTATTGCCCCATATGATGAATGCTGCAAGAGCATGCATACCCCAACACTGGAGAAAGAAACAAGCCCCATCGGTGTTTGAATAGGTTAGAAAATTAGAACACATCAATAAAATGGAAGAACTAGTGCTCTCTTCACAACATAAACAAAAACAATACAAGTTGACATGGAGAAAATGGAATCTATTCGCATCCTCGGATGAGGGGAAACAAATGTTGTTCCCATCATCCCAGAATGTTGAAGTTTTGTAAGATGTGAGCTACTAAATATTCTTGTGGAAGTGGGAGGAGGGAGGAAGAGGGGAGGGGAGGTTTTCCCCCTTGTGGTTTTTTTTTTTTTCCTTCCCTTTTTTGTGTGTGTGTGTGCGCGTATGAGAGTGATTGTGTAGGGGGTAGGAATGTGGGGAGGGAGGGGGGTAATATAGAGGGAAGAAGGAAAGAAGGAAGGGAATGGATAGATAGGAAGATGAGGGGAAAACAAAGAAAAATCAGGAGGTTAAGGGTCATTTGAATCAAGTATAATGAAGGTTAAGGATCGAATGAGTAGGGATGGAGAAGGAGACTTGCTGTCTTAACAATACCTTGCCTCGGTCGAATAATTAATAAATGACTGAATATAAGTAGGTTGGAAATCTTTAGAGGATCATAATAGACCTCTGAGATAAGAAAAATTTAAGTGGATAATGTCTTTGTAATCTAGTAACCTTATCTTGTTTTTTTATGTTTTGTAATGACTTTCCTGGAAATCAAAATAAAGTAATAAATACAAAAAAAATAAAAATATGTACACTGTCATGTCATCCACAATTTCTATGTCTAAGAGTATTTTGCTTTTATTCACTCCGTTTTATTCAAAAGTTTATAATAAAATTTGTAACCTTTCTTTTATATTCTTTACAATTATTACTTCTATACTCGATGTGTATGCCTCGCACAAACCCCAATGGGACTGGTGTGTTCTTGTTCTACAATACTTTCCTGGAGGGGTGGCATAACACATATCTAGCTCCATGTTGCTACCTATAGAATCTTTCCTTTCATATCAGTACAGTAACAGTGCATCTTTTTAGCACTGATTACTGTAGTAATGTCACTGGTCCACACAAAAATGTCAGTTAGGGGTCCCATCTGTCTGTCGCAATGTCGCAATGTCGCAGTCCGGCTAAAAATAGCTGATCGTCACCATTAATTGTAAAAAAATAAAAAAAATAAAAATGATATAAATCTTTCCCCTAGTTTGTAGGCATGATAACTTTTGCGCAAACCAATCAATATACACTTATAGGGATTTTTTTTATCAAAAATATGTAGCAGAATACAAATTGGACTAAAATTATTTATATTGGGAATGTTATATAGCAGAAAGTAAAAAATATTGTTTTTTTTTTTTTTTCAGAATTGTTGGCCTTTTTTTGTTTATAGCGCAAAAAATAAAAACCGCACAGGTGATCAAATACCACCAAAAGACATCTCTATTTGTATGAAAAAAGGACATCAATTTTATTAGGGTACAGCGCCGCATGACTGCGCAATTGTCAGTTAAAGTAACGCAGTGCCGTATCGCAAAAAATGGCCTGGTCATTAAGTGGAAAATCCTTCCGGTCCAGAAGTGGTTAATCTGTGTTCAGTTAATAAATAACAAATATTTGTAAATTTAATAATGTATCTTTATGCGAAATGGTGAAAATCAAACATGCAAAAACTGTAAATGGAGGTTTTCATTTTTCACTTACAGCATTCAGAGTTTGTAAAAGACCCCCAAAATCACATATTTTATGAAAGCACCGGTAGAATAAAAAGAAGGTGCTACTTTAGGAGCACAATAGTTGCACAACGCAAATGTTTTAACTCAAAAAACACTAAAATCCTTCTTAGCATACAAAACACAACATAACTTTCAATATTCCTGCTAAATTCCTACTAAGTCCATGTTCACATGGGGTGTAATAAAGCGTATGCCCATTTAGGGCCATATGGAGAACCGTCTTTACCTGCACAGGGATGCACAATCAGTCAGCCCATGTGAAACGGGCATTATTATGTTTTTTTTTTAACAGCACAATTTGATTTTTTATATTTTTTTGAAGGGGGGGGGGTGGGGAGGGTTTGGAGAGACCTCAGGGGTCTGAACAGACCAATAATGTCTCTTTTTTGAGACACAGGAACGGACTCAAGACAGCCTCAGCTGCATTGTAGTGAATGAGACAGGGGTCTGCATAGAGACTCCTATTCATTCACTAACTGAAATATATTAAACAGTGTTTATAATACTTCAGTAATGAATGAACAGAAGCGATCGGTAATGCCCAATCTCTGTGTTCATTCAAGAAATAAAGGAAGCTGGTAAACACATGGTTACCAGCCCCCCCCCCCCCATTACGCTGTCCATCCTGATACTCACTGATCTCCCGGTGAGCAGCTGCAGCCGGTGGCAGGACGGGGAGGGAGAAACGGTAGTCAGCAGCGCTGCATATACCGGCACATGGGATCGGTGAAGAGGAGGGGGGATGCTGCAGGGAGGGAGGCCACAGTAGGGGCAGTTTTTCAGATTAGGAAAGGGTGCTTATAAACACATGTTTATGTCACGGGGTTACCTTTGTTGGAGTCTGTAACACAGAGATGTACGCTCACCCTTGCAGATATCCACAGTCCAAGGTGACCAGGTAAAAAAGCCACCTGAGCTGTGAATCTGTGCATGGGGGCCTGGCAGAGAAGGTGCTCCAATAAGCAGGACCGGTAGGAATACAATGGGAAGGGAAGTCCAGGAATAACAGTAGTCACTGGATGACACGAGTCTGGATAAGGATCACAGGAACAACAAGGAGCAAAGGTAAGGATGGAAGCTGTGGACAGTCTGGAACACACGCTTGGGAAACAGGAACACAGGAACAAAGTCTGTCAAACAGACAGTGTTATATAGCTTGCTTAATTGAGCAATTAGCTTCAGGTGGACAATGAGAGACTGGATCCATAAGAGCTGAAGTGTGGCTCAGGGGAAATTTAACAGGACAGAATGTCAAAGTACACAGGTTCAAATCCCATGTCAGGTACTTAGCAGTGACCACGCCTGGCTGACTGTAAGCCATGGCGAGAACTGTGAGAGTTTACCAGCCTCCCCCCCCCCCGCTCTCCATCTTGATTGTCACCCTTCTCCCAGGCAGCAGCTTCAGCCGGCGGGAGGAGGTGGAGGGAGAGCCGGTCAGCAGCGCTGCACATACTGAGTGCTGGGGATCGGTGAGGAGAGGGGAGACACTGAAGGTAGGGGATCACAGTGTGGGGGTTTGCCATTTAAAATTTTTTGTTGTAGAACTGTGGCTGGAATGGATGTAATTGTCGGTGGGAGAGGTAGCAGGGGAAGCAGACAATTGCATCCAGGACAGAGATCAGTGCTGCGGAGAGGTGCTGGGGGTGAATAATGTGCTAGAGGGGGATGTCCTCCTTGATGACTTCGAAAAGTTCATTGGTGTGGGCTGTTTTAAACACATGTGTAGCGGACCGCAGTGTTGCTGTTTGCAACCTCTGTCTGAAGAGGATAAAGCGTGGCAAGAACACCAGCCGCTAGGGAACCACAGGCTTGACAAGACATATGACGACCTGCCATGCAGTCCATTGGCAACAGCACCTGAAAGACCCGCATCATTAAAAAATGCAGATTTCTCCTTCCTCCACATCTGGGATCTCTACCCCTACTATACCTCAAGTCTTCTCAAAAACCTGCACTGAGAGGGATGATGGTATAGCAATGGGTGCCACAGGTACTTGCACCCAATCTGCTAGCAGTACACCACCTGTTGATTTGACCAGCAGGCAAATTTTGCTACCCCAGTTACTGAACCATGAAAAAAATACTGTCCCAGCCATCCACATGCTCAGCATCTAAATGCTAGCTTGGCCAAATTGCTAGCACTACAACTGCTGCCTTTTCATCTGGTGGACTCTGCCCCCTTTTGTGAATTTGCGGAATGTGCTGTACCACATTGGCTGTTCCAAAAATAAATGTATTTTCACGTAAGGCTAATTCCAGCTCTGTACCATCATGCTGAAGGCAATGTTTTGGCCTCATTAGACCGAGCAGTCAGCAGGAAGGTGCACGTTACATTTCCTTCACGGCGAACTGGTTAACGCTGCTGGTAGCTGGGAAGGATGCAGGACAGGGTTCAGTGCTGGAGCTTGTTCCACCACCACGCCTCCAAAAAATTAGTGGTGATTCTGCCACATCTGTCTTCTCCACCCCCTCCTCTTCTTCTTCCTCTATGGCCTCTTCTGCTAAATTTTCCTCTGAACCAGCAGTGCTCCCTAAGCGTTCAAGGGGCTACGCAAGCAGTTAAAAGATGTCATGCAGTGCTTCAGTTGGTCTGTCTAGGGGACAGGAGCCACACGGGGCAGAGATTCTGTCAGCTCTGCAGGGGCAGGCTCAGAGGTGGTTGACGCCAGGGCAGCTTGAGCCAGGAATGGTTGTGTGCGACAATGGCACCAACCTTCTCTCCGCCGTCTGACAGGAACACTTGACACATGTTCCATGCTTGGCACATGTCCTGAATTTGGTGGTGCAGCATTTCTTGAATAGGTACGTCAGTGGACATTTCTGGTGGTCATACAATGCCAGTGCTCGACTGGCTGACATTTAATGGGAATTCAACCTAACCACCAACCGCCCTTATTTATGACATGCCCACCAGGTGGAACTCAACATTGGCAATGGTGCAGTGGCTGCACACGCAGCAGAGGGCCATCAATGAGTACCTCTGTGAGGATGACATAAGGACAGGCTCAGGGGGGCTTGGCTTCTTTTCGCCATGCCAGTGGCTGCTGATAAAGGATGCATGCACTGTCCTGTCACCATTTGAGGAGGTCACAAGGATGGTTAGCCACGACTATGCATGCATCAGTGACACTATCCCTCTAGTCCTTCTGCTGGAGCACATGCTTTCTGGAATCATGGACAGGGCATTTGAGGCAGAACAGCGGGATGAAGAAGAGGACTTCCTTTCCTCACAAGGCCCCCTTTATGCAGATACCAGTCCTGCGGGCCACAAAACACACAGGAGGAAGAGGAGGAGGAGAAGGAGGATTGTGGCAGCATGGATGTAGAGGAAAACATACAGCAGTCTTTAAGGGATGGTTTTAATTCCCCAGAAGTTGTACGTGGCTGGGGAAAGGTTGCTCCTGACAATGTCATCCTTAGTGACCCAGAAGACTCAGAATCTCATGCCTCCCCAAACGTACGCTGCATGGGCTCCCTGATGCTGCAAAGCCTCCGAAAGGACCCAAGGATTCGTGGTATCAAGCAGAGGGCTAATTTCTGGTTGCCAACCCTTCTTGATCCACGTTACAAGGGTAAAGTTGCAGATCTCATCCTGCATTCACTGAGGGAGCAGAGGATGAAACATCTTGAGGATTCCTTGAAGAAAATTTTGTGTAACACCTTTCCAGACACTGGGAGGTTACCATTTCTTGGACGACGTTTTTCTCCGGCTTTGTTCGGTCAAATGAGGAGCGATGGAAAAGGCGGCCGGCTGACCGATGCCTTTAAACAGTTCTTTAGCTCTCAGTACCCAGGGCTGTTAGTTTTAAGCAACCATCACCATCATCTGCAGCATATGGTGCAGGATTATCTAGGGGCAAGAGCAGACTTGGAGACCTTTCCAACTGAACATCCACTGTCTTGAGGATGGACCACTGGACAGAACTTGCTCAATATGCAATTGAGCTACTGGCCTGTCCTTCTTCCAGTGTGCTTTCCAAATGGACATTCAGTGCTGCTGGAGGTTTTGTTACAGATAAAAGAGTGCGTCTGTCCACAGACTTCGTAGACTGGCTGACATTTATCAAAATTTAGAAGTCCTGGATCAACAGCAGCTATCAAGCCCCTGATGCTGATGTAACTGATTACTTTTTAAATTTGCTAGGGATCTGGGATACCTTGAAGACTGCCTATGCTGCCTATCCTATTCCTGAATCTTGAATATGCTAGCTTCCAACAATGTTTTTGGTTTACGGCACCACCAACACCCAAGGCCCATTTTTTCTGGACCTGTATCACAGGTGCATGTAATTTCAATTTGTGTTTCTAATTTTTAACAGCAGGGCCCTTTCCTGCACCCAGAGAGAGTAACTGTGATGGGTTACAGTGTTCAGGCACCACCAACACCCAAGGCGCATTTTTTCTGCACCTGTATGACAAGTACATGTCAATTAAATTTATGTTTCTAATTTTTAACAGTAGGGTCCCTTTCTGCGCCCAGCAAGAGTAACTGTGAGGGGTTACAGTGTTCAGGCACCGCCAACACCCCAGGCCCAATTTTTCTGCACCTGTATGACAAGTACATGTAATTAAATTTTTTATTTTCTAGTTTTGAACAGCAGGGCCTGTTCCTGTGCCCAGCAAAAGTAACTGTGAGGAGTTACAATGTTCAGGCACCACAAGGGATGGGTAAACGATTTGGGCTATGTATAAGTTTGGCCTAAATATCACCCATTAAAAAAAGAAAATATAAATAAAAAAAAATTGGTGTAAAAAAAGCTTGGGGAACCCTTTGGGTCTTGAATGGCTTTTAAGGGGAACCCCATGACAGAATTAAGAAACAAAATGGCGTGGGGTCCCCCCAAAAATCTATACCAGACCCTTATCTAAGCATGCACCCTGGAAGGCCAGGAAAGGAGAGGAATGAGTGAGCCCCCCTCCTGAACCATACCAGGCTGCTTGCGCCTCAACTTTGGGAGGATGTTTTGGGTTGCCCCCCAAAGCACCTTGTCCCCATGTTGATGGGGACAAGGGCTTCTTCCCGTCAACCCTGGTCTGTGGTTGTGGGGGTCTGCGGGTGAGGGGCTTATCGGAATCTGGAAGCCCCTTTTAACAAGGGGGCCCCCAGATTCTCCACCCCCATGTGAATGGGTTTTAGGTACATTGTACCCCTACCCATTCACTAAAAAAGTGTACAAAAAAAATAAACACACAAGACAGTTTTTGACAAATTCTTTATTTAAAAATAAAAAAAATAGTGTCCCCTGATTTAAATCCATCATCAATCACGCCGCCCTCCACAACGGTGAACGTTTCCCGCGGACTGCATATTCGCAGTTTTGACAGTTGTATGCCCCTCACAATGTCACTGACCCAGCATGCAACGGTCCGTGACGTCACGAGGGGTCCCAGTGACATCAATGCCATTGCTCCGCCCATTCCCTATATAAGAACTGTCAAACCATGAATAGGCAGTTCACTGAGAGTGGAGCTTTTTTTAAAAATGTTCTTCTTTTTTCGGGTCGGCGGGTCCGGCAGGCAGCGTGATTGATGATGGATTTACATCAGGGGACACTATTTTTTGATTTTTATTTTTGAATAAAGGACTTGTCTAAAACTGTCTTATGTGTTTTTTTTTTTTGTACACTTTTTGGATGAATGGGTAGGGGTACAATGTACTCAATACCCATTCACATAGGGAAGGGGCAGTATCTGGGTGCCCCCTTGTTAAAGGTGGCTTCCAGATTCCAATAAGCCCCCCACCCACAGACCCCCAAAACAACAGCCCAGGGTTGTTGGGAAGAGGCCCTTGTCCCCATCAGCATGGGGGCAAGGTGCTTTGGGGTGTGGGGGGTGCGTCATAAAAATTGAACATGTAAATTTAAATTAGAACAAATTTGTTTGTGTTTATACAAATACTTTTTATGTGAAAGAAAACAAAAAGCACAATTATAGTATAAGCAAATAAAGTTTTATTATTAACTCAGTCTAGTAAACCAAAAAAACACGTGGGAGTATTATTGAGAGTAAATTCTGTTTGGTATGATGTTGTGATGACCTTTGTGCGTATTACTTGTTTATGAAGTACTCAGGTGCTTGCAAGATTTCAACATACTAAAAACAACTTAAAATGATTCTGCAAATGAAACAAATAGTGAGAGTTTTAGATTGTGAATTTCATCCATTAGGTTTGTGTGCAGGATGGTATTGCGTTATGGACATGTTTTTCTTGTTTTGCAGACCCTTGACTATGAGGACATAAATATATTTTCTACCATATGTTGCAAAAGTTAATGCAATTACTATGAAAACACAGGCAGGCATCTGTAGTATATCAGAACAGTCAGAACTTGTACATCTAAAGCTGGATACACACTATACAACTTTTGTTGTCTGATTTCCTTTAGATTTACCTTTAACTATGTAGAGCAATGGCCTGCCTGATTGCATACACATTGAAAGTGTTCAGGTTTTCCTCATATTATATGGTTTTGGTAAATCGAAAGGAAAAAAAAAATCGAAAGAAAATTGTATAGCATGTATCCAGCTTTAAACTCCTTTATTTACCACTGCATTACCAGACACTTCCTTTACCCCCTTCCTGCCTTCAGTTTTCAGCGCTGTTGCACTTTGAATGACAATTGCGCAGTCATGCAACACTGTACCCATATGAGATTTCTATTTTTTTTTTTTTAACACAAATAAAGCTTTCTTTTGGTGGTAATTATTCACCACTGTGTTTTTTTTTTTTGCTATATGAGCAAAAAAAAAGGGTAAAAATTTGGGGTGAAAAAAAAAAGCAATTTTCTTAATTTCTGTTTTCAAATTTTGCTTATTTTTTTTGCAGAACAATTATTTATAAATATTTTTTTTTATAAAAAAATGTATGATCTTTCTTCATACATTTAGATCAATTTCTATTCTGCTACATTTTTTGGGTGAAAATAACCCAAATCAGTGTTTATTATTTAGTAGGAAAGTTAGAGTTCACAAACTATGGTATATACCTTTACATGCACATGAACTTTAATGGCACCACAATCTTAGTCCGTAGGGTTCAATCCTGAGGTGGTCCACCCTTTTCAGCTATAACAGCTTCAAGTCTTCTGGGAAGGCTGTCCACAAGGTTTAGGAGCGTGTCTATGGGAAGGTTTGACCATTCTTCCAGATGCGCATTTGTGAGGTCAGGCACTGATGTGGGCGAGAAGGTTTGGCTCTAACTCATCCCAAAGGCGTTCCATCCGGTTGAGGTGGGGACTCCAGGCCAGTCAAGTTCCTGCAGCCCAAACTCACTCATCCATGTCTTTATGGACCTTGCACCACGCACTGGTGCACAGTCATGTTTGAACAGGAAGGGGCCATCCCAAAACTTTTCACACAAAGTTGGGAGCATGAAATTGACTAATATGTCTTGGTATGCTTACAACTTTAGAGTTCTCTATACTGGAACAAAGGGGCCAAGTCCAACCCCTGAAAAACAACATCACACTATAATCCCCGCCCGCCCCCTCCACCAAATGATTTGGACCAGTGCACAAAGCAAGGTCCATAAAGACATGGATGAGTGAGTTTGGGGGTGGAGGAAATTGACTGGCATGCAAATCGATCAATCCTAAAAGTACCTTTTTGGAAAATAGACAGTCTGAGGTAATTAGTAAGAGGCATGGCGCATTTGTTTTTACATAGGTCACCAGTGCAGTACAATGTCATCATATAGCTAGTGCGGTGGTCACCAGTGACAATATGTAAAAGAAAAAAGAAAAAAAAAATGTTTAAACATTATTTCTGTTCCTTTTTTTTTTTTTTTTAAACAAGTGACCAGAGCAATACGTTACTAAAGTAACACTGTACCACTCAGGATTTTCTTTTTTTGCATACAATATAGCATACTTGCATACTTATAGCAGTGAATTTTATTATGATATTTTTACTGAATGACTGAATGACAGTATGTAGACACTGTATATTGTTGTGATTAGCTGTGATTGGTCACAGCTGATCACATGGTACAAATAGGCTGTGAGGGACCCTGTCTGTACCATGTGATCACTGTGACCAACCATAGCTAGCAACACAATTGTACGCAATAAATGGCATGAAAGGAAGCAAATCATTGTTTACAATTGTCATGTGGTCTGCTGTTACTGGCACAGCAATCGTATGATACTGGCAGCGGACCAGTATATTAATCAGTCATCCATTGGAAACAGCGGGTGACAGATGGTGGCTAGAGCGCACCCCGGAACTGCTGCCCGAGGCGTGTTGAAAGACCGCTGCGCAAATACCACGGGACAAAAAATATTGCAATGACCGCAATTTTATTCTCCAGAGTCTTTGTTAAAGAAATATATATAATGTTTGTGGGTTCTAAGTAATTTTCTTGCTAAAAATACAGATTTTAACTTGTAAACAACATGTGTCAGAAATGGGCTTGGTCCAGAAGTGGTTAATATTACCCTTTTGCGATATGATATTTTTTTGTAAATGTTTTTCAATACAGCGTTCTGGCTACCCGTGCTTTTTTTTTATTACCAAAAACCTGAATATTCACCTTGAAAAAAGCCTGAGAAACATTTAAAGATTCAGTTCCTATAGACTTTGGTGTTGGGGCACTATGTTCTGGGTTTGTGTTTTTTAAATTTGTTTGGTGAATGTGCAGCAAACCAAACTATGCTCACTGTCCGCTCATCCCTAGCTTTGAGTTATGCATCTGGTGTAATTGTCTTTCATGAGGAATTGAACTCTGGAAGTTGTGCCAAAAATAGCCAGGAACTAACCAAAGGACTAGTCACCAGATGACTTTACTCCATTACTGACCTACCATGCCTTGTTCTGCATTCTACTTATTAGTGAAGTCGGCCCTCTTGGTAGAGACAGGCATTTGTTTTCTAATGACAGGCACAGAACACTTAGCAGTGCAGTAGCAATATCCTCAAATCTCTCTCCAAATCTTTAGAGACTAGCAGTCAGAGGCAGTGGAGCTTCAGATCTCCAAGTACAAATATACGACTATGATGCAGTAGGCATAGAACTCCTTAACTCCCTTAGCGGTAACCCCGAGCGTGACTGGGGGTGTTTTTTTCATGCTAGGATCTGTATCCCCGAGTCACGCTCGGGGTAGACGTGCAGAGCCTGCAGCGGGGTTTACCTTCTCCTGGCGATCCAGCGATGATCTCCCATTGCTGTGATCGCCGCCGAGATCCCCGCCGCGCCGTCCGTCGCTCTGATGACTTCCTGGTTCCGTTCCCTGCAGCAGCAATGGTGCATGGGAGCGGAACTGGGAGGGAAATTCAAATGTTGCACAAAACACAAACACATAAAAAGGAGGTGATACAGTGTAAATCTGAGAGGATTACACTGTATCACCTTAGTATCAGAAAAATACCAAATATTATAAATTGTAAATTATAAATTATATTATTAATATATATATATATATATATATATATATATATATATATATATATAAATAAAATATATATTATAAATTATAAATATCAAAAATTGTACCGCTTTTGGTACATAATTCCTGACATAATCATACCGCCAGGGAGGTTAAGAACTCTAATACTAGTACTGTTATTTTTTAGGAGAAATTGGAGGAATTTAGGGTACTGCACAATCAAAACCATTCACATTGCTAGTAATCCCTATAACAGAGAAAATATTGACTTTTTGAGCTCAGATAGCAGTAAACCAGAAACATAGAAAAAGACTAAGTGGTCCATAGAGTCTGCCTGTTTTTTGTTTGTTTTTTATACAGTATATATTTTGTATTTTTTTTTTCATTAACTTTTAGTATACAGTCGATCTAGGTTTGTCCCAGGCATGTTTGAAACCACTTACTGTTGACTAACTCACTACCTCTGCTGGAAGTCTATTCCAAGCATTAACTACCCTTTCAGTAAAAAAAATACTTTCTAAGATTCATTTTTAACTCCTACAGTTAGTTTGAGGTCATGTCCCCAAGTTCTTGATTTTGGTTTCATATTGAAAAACTGCCCTCATGCACCTTATTCACCACCTAGATGTATTTGCAAGTTTCAATCACGTCTCCCCTTTCCCTTCTTTCCTTCAGACTGTACACATTGGGTTTCTGAAGTCACTCTTGATATGTTTTACCTTTCAGACATCTCACTATTTTTTTACCCGTCTCTGGACTCGTTCCATCTTATCAATATCTTTGTGTAAGTGAGGTCTCCAGAACTGGACACAGTATTCTAAATGAGGTCTCACTAAAGATCGATATAGAGGAATCAGAACCTTCTTCCTCCTGCTGGTGATCCCTCTAGTGATGCATCCTAGAATTTTATTTGCATTCCCCACTGCCTGGTCACACTGCTCATTTTGCAAACATCTGAATAAGTACTCCCAAATCTTTTTCCTGTATAGTACTGACCAGTACTGTACTCTCAATGTAGTACTCAAGGGATTCTTTTTCTCTAGGTGCATTATTTTACATTTAGAAACATTGAACTGCAGTTTCCATTGCTGTGACCAACTTTCCAGCAATGCCAAATCACATCAATGCCAAATCATATTCCTTATAACAGATATCACCAGGGATATCAACCCTATCACACACCTTTGTATCATCAGGAAAAAGACATACCTTGCCATTAGACTTGGTTCACACTGGGGCGGCACGACTCTGTACTACTTCGGGGGCGACTTGTGCATTCCCATGCACCACGACTTCGGAGTGACTTGCGTGGACTTCACATAATGGAAGTCTATGCAAGTCGCTCCGAGGTCGCCCCGAAGTAGTACAGGACCCTTTTTCTAAGTCGGAGCGACTTGTGTCGCTTCTATTAGAACGGGTCCTTTAGCAGTCAATGGACCGCGAGGGAGCGCGACTTGTCAGGCTGACAAGTCGCCTGATAAGTCGCGCTGGTGTGAATGGAGTGTTAATGTGCCTTAGACCTATGTACTGTATATGGGTGCGAATAAGAAGGTGAGAATAGAAGATTGTTGGTGACAAGATTACACTGTATATGGTGGTCTGAAGGAAACAATTGCATGCAGAGATGATAAACAGTGTGGACTTATGTAATAGAAGATTGGTGACACACATATGATAAATAACACAGACAATGTTACATGGTGGACTAGCAAAAAAAAGAAAGAAATTATAATTGTGAAATATTATTATGTTGGTTCTTTATTGAAAATGCGGAGATAGATTATTATTTTGGAAATATCATGCACATTTGGGAAGAAAGCATTCCATGTCACTGTTTATGTATATTATGTGATATTTCATTGCCAGCTTCTTTATTTTTATTTTTTTAAATTATGGCAAACAGACCCTGGTCTCCCAAATATTTTGGCTGACATTTGGAGGGATCTGTGTGCTATTTTTTTTCCCAGAAGGGAAATGTTATTTGCAAGCAATTAAACACACTTTACCTTTGTAAATGGAAATGCTTTATAAAATCATTGCTACCAACCAAATGCACTAGTACATGCCGACAACCCCCCCCCCCCCGTGTTATTTTTTAAATGTAATATTTCCCTAAAGTTTAGCTTTAAAATGTGCCATATAAATCATTTTCGCCTTTTGTCAAAGGTGTTTTTGTTGTATTTTAATTTACTGGTGTATATAGCTTGTGATTATAGTTTAACATCTTTGTCTCTTGTCAATAACAGCTGTCAGCAGCTCACTTTAAGTCGTTGGCTGGCAGGTTACTTATCATGTACAGTTGCTATTTCTAGCAATACAGCATAACCTCATGGCAATGGACAGAGCTGTGCAAAGGTTATTAGAATAGGTCAGTAAACAATGATGTAAGCGCTAACATTCAAAACTGGGAAGGACCTTAAATTCATACTGAAAATCTCATGATAAGCTGTCTATACACAAAGAAACCATCTTTATGTGTGCAGAACATGCCTTTGTGAGAAAGCTTGTGAAATAGAAGAGATGGTTGACAATTGTTATTAATGAGCAGAGACAATCTTAAAAATTTCTTCTTTCGAAATGCTTCAGGATTTAGGGCTGGTTCATACCTGAATCTCACAGGAATGCGGTCTGTGTTTCTGTGCGATTAGTGGTGTGACTCAGTGCAGTGCAATTTTTAGCCCAATAGCACTGGATTCCACAAAAAGTAGTCCAGCCAACTTAAGTAAACAATATAATTACAATAATAATATCATCATCCTCATCATCATCATTATCCTTAATAATAATAATGAGTTTCAACTTACTAGACCTTATATGTGGTGGCTGGTTTTCCTTTAGCTTATTTTAACGAGGTGGTCCTGCCAGTAACACACATTCTGTTGCGGGGGTAGGGGGCAGCACTCAGCACTTACCATAATGTATCTATAGAGAAGCGTCGTTGAATCGCCATCGCCAGAATGTTCATTGTCTCAGTTCTCACACCTGGGGTTCACAACTTAAATGTGTTGGAAATGTTAAATGTTACCGGTTCTGATGGCAGACCCACCTCAGGCCCCAGGCCTGGAAATATTGCTACATAGTTTAATTGTCTTTTTATTCTGCCATTAGATCTGTTATTTTTCTACTTCCTGTAACAGTGTGATATTATTGTAAGACGTGCAGTGACATTGCCCAACAATGACTTTGCCCTGTGGAACAGGATAGTTTTAAATTTATACATAGGTTTACATTTATTCAACATAAGAGACAAACATATTAAAGGATAAGTTCACCTTTAACCACTTAAGCCCCGGAAGATTTTACGCCCTTCATGACCAGGGCCTATTTTGCGATTCGGCACTGCGTGACTTTAACGGACAGTTGCGCGGTAGTGCGACGCTGTACCTAAACGAATTTGACGTCCTTTTTTTCCCACAAATAGAGCTTTCTTTTGGTGGTATTTGATCACCTGTGCGGTTTTTTGATCATGCGCTATAAACAAAAAAAGAGCGTCAATTTTGCAAAAATAACAATATTTTTCACATTTTTTTTATATGAAATTCCCCCCAAAAAATGTAAAAATCAAAAATGTTTTAATATTTTAGGCCAATTTGTTTTATGCTACATATTTTTGGTAAAAAAAAAAAAAATCGCAAAAAGCATATTTTGATTGGTTTGCGCAAAAGTTATTGCGTTTACTAACTAAGGGAAAGACCTACGTCGCTTTGCCTGTGGGGGGCTGACTGCCGCAGTAAATCGACTGACGGCAGTCGGCAAGTGGTTAAAAAAAAAAAAAAAGTAAATGCACATTATTTTGCAGGCAAAAAAAAAGTGCATTTACAATTTCTTTTGTAGGAGCCTGGAAAGCATTGCACCAGTATTGCACCAGTGATCAGCAGATCACCGGTGCCATGCAGGACTCCTGCAGACTGTCAGTGGAAGCTGTCTGCCTGTACCTCATACGGGCAGACAGCTTCTCACTGAGAGGAAGAATTTGTGAACTACCATAGCACTCAACAGCGCCATGGTAGTTTTTTGAAAACTAGAAGCCAACAGCTGCAAAGGCTGTTGGTACTTTTAGTTGATTCATTCACAGAACTCTGTAAATGAATGACGCAGCTGTGTGAGCAGAGCCCCACACAGTTGTGCTCTTTTCATAAAGTGACAACTAGTACTGGGGAACTTCTCCCCATACTGCTGTCACATGGAGAGGGGGGATTGACAAACGGCTGCAGCAGTGGGGCATGTTACATGTTCTACCCTAAAACAGGCGAAACATGTTCCCAGAAGTGAACTTAATCTTTAAAGCCCAACTCAACAATAAACAACATTGCTACAGATAGCTGCACTTTTAATTGGCTTTATTCTTAAATTACAGATAAGACCATCACATAGCAGGGAAACAGCTATAGACTGATGCATCTCAAGCTATACAAGCACTTACTCATAAAGCCCAACTCCAGCTTAAACTTTTTTTTAAAATTACAGCATTTTTTTTTCTTTTGGAATAAAATGTTTTAAACCATATATAGTGCCTTGAAAAAGTATTCATACCCCTTGAAATGTTTCACATTTTGCCATGTTACAACCTAAAACATAAATGTATTTTATTGGGATTTTATGTGACAGACCAACACAAATTGGCACATATTTGTGAAGTAGAAGGAAAATGATAAATGGTTTTCAACATTTTTTTACAAATAAATATCTGAAAAGTGTGGTGTGCATTAGTAATTGGTGAAAGGGGCAGCTGCAGCCAGGTGGGCTGGCAGTGCCTGAAGAGGTGGATCTGGGATCAGTAGCCACAGGGATGTAAGCTGGACATTGGACTTTGCCACACAACCAAGGGGCCCAGGGTCCCTGCCTTTAAAGGGCTTTTTGCTTTGATCTGGCTGAGTGCCTTGTCAGATCTACCAAAGTGTCTCAGCTGAGTTTTTTTCTCTGCAAGCAAGTGTGCTGGAGGAAGTGAGGAGTGTATATAGATGTATGTAAGCGAGATTGTCTCCGGAGTTGTTTAAAGTCAAGTGGGCATCCCATAATACCCCTACTCCCCATCCAAGTTCTAATCCCTCAAATAAAAAAAAACCCCAAAGTGCTGGACCCTTTTTAGACTCTGGGGGAATATGAAAAAATTGGTGTGCCTGGCTGTGCAGGGTGGGGGATCCCATTGTACTTGGTGTTCCTTAGTAGGTGTGCTATATATATATATACATACATACATACATACATATACACACACACACACACAGTATGTATGTATGTATGTATGTATGTATGTATGTATGTGTGTATATATATATATATATATATATATATATATTGTAAGGGATTGGCTCGGTAGCGGGTGTGGGTGACCCCTTGGGTAGGTTCGTTACACGGAGTGGTTGAAAACAACGGTCTATGGTTTATTCTTCCAATTTGATGGAAACAAGTGCAAGCATCCAAACAGCATAAATCAAACAAAACATAAAATAAACCCTTGCCACTTGGGGCGTCTACCTTCACAACACAGGAACCTACCTATGGTGTCTGTCCCAACACTGCTGGTCATACAGCAGAAAACCAATAGTTTATTTGTTTTCTTTTCACACAGAAAAAGTCAACACCACCTCACCTTCAGAAGTCTCTCAGCTCACTGCTCTCCTTAACGCACAAAGCCTCAGAATGCAGCAATCAGTAGTCATCCTCTGGATAACTTATAGAGGCCTTAATTGCCTCATTCTGAATAGCTGAAGCTTTCCAACATCCTTAAACCTTTCTGGCTACCTCTGCAGCCGACACCTGATAGTAATTGGTGAATTGTCTAAACAAGGCAGAAATGTATCTCCCGTCTGTGACAACACCCACAGATTTACCTGACTTCCTGTCACAATATATATATATATATATATATATATATATATATATATATATATACACATACTGTGTAGATATATAGCACACCTACTAAGGAATACCAAGTAGAATGGGATCCCCCACCCTGCACAGCCAGGCACACCAAGGCATACTGTGTATGTATGTGTGTGTGTGTGTGTGTGTGTGTGTGTGTGTGTGTGTGTGTATATATATATACATACACACACACATATACACACACATACATACACATGGACATACACAGTATGTATGTATATACACATATATATATATATATATATATATATATATATATACATACACACACACACACACACACACACACACACATATACACACACACACACATACTAGTATTTAGATGTGGAATATTTTGCCAATAACAGACTTCCTGTCCAAGGATGACCAGGGCTGGTGCAAGGATTTTTAACACCCTAAAGCAAAACCTAATTTTGGTGCCCCCTCCCCGGCTTTGCCCCTGACTCCACCTCTTTGCCCTGCCCATGTATACGCATACCTCCCAACTTTTGAACTTGAGAATGAGAGACACTTCAGGGAGATGTGCGCCGCATCAAAAAGTGGGTGTGGTCAAACAATTGTGGGAGGGGCTTAAGGGTCATGGTTAAACAAAACCTGGGTTTCCTTGTACCTATTCACTCACCCCAGAATGCATTGTCTTCAGAGGCTCAGGGAGACATCAGGACAGGAGCACTGGCTGCTTTAAAATCTCATGCTCACACTCCATTTCCATGCACAGATTGACTGCACGGGGAGGTTGTGGGCAAGCACGGGGGGACAAACCTAGCCTACCTCCTTCTCCCTCCTTATGAAAAAAACAGAATAGAGTGGACAGGGTATGTGCAGCGGGTGGGGGACGTGCAGGGGATGTGCAGCGGGCGAGCCCGTGGGTGAGTCAGTGGGCGGTGGAGGTGTGGGGACTGTGTTGCTTGGCACTGAGTGAGGCCACGGCACCCCCGACTGACCGGCGCTGACCCTGAGGGTGACAACACTCACTGCACTGTGTCTATGAAGTAGAGGCGTTGTCACACTGGGCAGTTTACCTTATTTGGATTATGAACACCTTCCCCTCTGTAATCTCCATTACATAGAGGAGTGTTGGAAGATAGCTGTAAAAGCTGACAATATTGTTTGAGATTTCTGCACAGTCTACAGAAAGTTACAAGCATGAGAGTTCAACAGGTATTTTTCTGTACTAACAGAAAATGTACTAAAGCCATCCATACATGGACTGAAATGTGTCTGGTTCAGAAGAAACAGGATGAATTTCAATAATGTATGGCCATGCCCATTCATGAAAAGTTGATCTATTGATTGACGTCTTATGAACGGGGTTGCTGGTAAATTTTCACTTTTATCAATGCATGCAGCCAATTGCATCCACATTGAATGTATGGATGGGGGGATGGGTTTGGTTTCTTTTGTTTGTTCATGTCCAGCTTTAGTTGTAAAAAAATAACCGCCACATCTAAGAAATTGTAATGTACAATACAATACATTTCTGTCTTTGGCTTTGATATGCCTTAAGTTTAGCTAGGTGTGTCCTTTGGTCCCCTGGTGGCTCTATATATTTATATATAAAAAAGTGAGATGATCTCAATAGGAACATATGCACTACTGAGAAATAGCAGGGTTATGTGTGATAAAAGGAAAAAGAAGGAGAGCTGGAATGAACTTATATATCACTATATATTTCTAATTCCCCTACAGTATGATAGTGATGTCAACCCCCTGAGAAATCCGAACAAAATTGACTGGAAAGAGCTGAACCTGTATGAAAAAGAAAGCTCATGCACCCCACTGGTTATTTCATGTTCCTGGCATTCATATTTTCTATTTTCTTCTATGTTTAATACATGAGAATAGAATCAAGGATTACCAACGCAGAAATATGTGTTTTGAGTGGATCACTGAGTCATGCATTTACTGCTTTGATTAAACACGCTATATATAGACTTACTTACATTTTGCTTTTTAACCAGGGTTTATGGAAAGGTACACTGTTGGATAATAAAAGCATTAAAACATATTACACATATTATTATTGTGTTGTGATTTATAGATAGCCTAGTGTTATAACAAAATTGATTTAAAAAAGCATTGCAGGCTATCAGTCAGCTACAAGCACACATCCCTGAATACCATTCCATGGTAAATGGTGTATAATGTGTATACACACACAGTATTTCACATAAGTGAGTACACCCCTCACAATTTTGTAAATATTTTATTATATATTTTCATGTGACAACATTGAAGAAATGACTCTTTGCTACAATGTAAAGTAGATAGTGTACAGCTTGTATAACAGTGTCAATTTGCTCTCCCCTTAAAGAGGAAGTAAACCCTCCTCGGGAAGTTGTACCTATAGGTAAGCCTATGATAAAGGCTTACCTATAGGTACTGTAAATATCTCCTAAACATGTACCGTTTAGGAGATATTTACCTTTGATGCATCCAGTGACGTCACCGGCGCATGCGCTATGAAGGAACGGCCGCTCGTGCCGTTCCTTCAGAGCCCCGTGCCGTGACTGTCGGCTCCCACGGGAGTGACGTCACCGCGGCTCCGGCAAATCAGATGGCCGGATGCCGCGATCCCGGAAGACGGGCGACTAGACATGTCGCCCGTCATAGAGGTGAGCGGACGGCACGGCGGGGGCTCGTTCTAAGGTAAGTATTTCATAATGAGCTAGCATGCGATGCATACTAGCTCATTATGTATTTCTCTTTCAGGTTGTAGAAAAAAAAAAAAATTTTACCGAGTTTACAACCTCTTTAAATTAACTCAACACACAGCCATTAATGTCTAAACCGTTGGCAACAAAAGTGAATACACCCCTTAGGCTGGCCATACACTATACAATTTTCTTGTTCAACTTTCCTTTAGATTTACCAAAACCATGTAATATAGGGTCAAACCTAAACACTTTCAATTTGTATGCAGTCACGCAGGCCCATGCACTACATAGTTTAAGGCAAATCTAAAGGAAATTGAAGAAAATTGTATAGTGTATGGCCAGCCTAAGTGAATACGTCCAAATTGGGCCCAATTAGCCATTTTCCCTCCCCAGTGTCATTTGACTCATTAGTGTTAAAAGGTCTCAGGTGTGATTTGGGATCAGGTGTGTTTAATTTGGTGTTATCGCTCTCACTCTCTATTACTGGTCACTGGAAGTTCAACATGGCACCTCATGGCAAAGAACCCTATGAGGATATGAAAAAAAGAATGGTTGCTCAACATAAAGATGGCCTAGGCTAAAAGAAGATTGGCAAGACCCTGAAACTGAGCTGCAGCATAGCGACCAAGACCACACAGCGGTTTAACAGGACAGGATTCAGTCAGAACAGGCCTCGCCATTGTCGACCAAAGAAGTTGAGTGCACGTGCTCAGTGTCATATCTAGAGGTTGTCTTTGGGAAACAGACATATGAGTGCTGCCAGCGTTCTTAACCGGTTGCCGACTGCCGCACGACTATATACTGCGGCGGTCAGCCCCGGCCAGGCAGAGTGACGTAGGGGTACGTCACTCGCCTGTAACTGACTTGTGAGCCATTATCGTTCACTGATAAGTCAGTGCGTGTGACCGGCGGACCCAATCGTCCGCCGGTCACTCACGATCGCTCCGGTGAAGGGAGAAAGTCAGGCGGCTTATGTAAACAAGCCATCTGTCATTCTCCCTGGTGTAAAAATGAAGATCAGACGGTTCTACTATGTAGGACCGTTGATGTTTGTTTTTACACCAATAGCCATGTCCCTTTACAGTTAGAATCATGCCCCTAGGACACACGTAACCCCTCCCTCTCCAATACAGTTAACCCCTTCACTGCCAGTGTCATTTTTGCAGTAACAGTGCATATGTATAGCACTGATTACTGCAGTAATGTTACTGGTAACCCCAGAAGTGTCAAAAATGTCAGTCAAGGGTCCGATCTGTCCGCCGCAATGTCGCAGTACCGCAAAAAAAAAAAAAAAAAAAAAAATCGCAGATCGCCGCCATTACTCATTAAAAAAAAAACACCAAAAATGACAAAAATCTTTCCCTTTGTTAGTAAACGCGATAACTTTTGTGCAAACCAATCAAAATACGCTTTTTGCGATTTTTTTTTACCAAACATATGTAGCATAAAACAAATTGGCCGAAAATGTTAAAAAATTTGGATTTTTAAATTTTTTGGGGGGGAATTTCATATAATAAAAATGAGAAAAATATTGTTATTTTTGCAAAATTGACGCTCTTTTTTTGTTTATAGCGCATGATCAAAAAATCGCACAGGTGATCAAATACCACCAAAAGAAAGCTCTGTTTGTGGGAAAAAAAGGATGTCAAATTCACTTAGGTATAGCGTCGCACGACCGCGCAATTGTCCGTTAAAGTCACGCAGTAAAAAAATCGCAAAATACCCACTGGTCTTTTAGCAGCCAAATCCTCCGGGGCTTAAGTGGTTAAAGAGGATGAAGAGGATGAAGGGATGGAGGGTCAGCCTGTCAGTGCTCAGATAATATGCTGCACACTAAATCAAATTGTTCTGCATGGCTGTCGTCTCAGAAGGAAGATTCTTCTAAAGATGATGTACAAGAAAGCCTGCAAACAGTTTGCTGAAGACCAGCAGACTAAGGACATGGATTACTGGAGCCATGTCCTGTGGTCTGATGAGACCAAGATGTTAAGCGTGTGTGACTGCAACCAGGTGAGGAGTACAAAGACAAGTGTGTCTTGCCTACAGTCAAGCATGGTGTTGGGAGTGTCATGGTCTGGGGCTGGATGAGTGCTGCCGACACTGGGGAGCTACAGTTTATTGAGGGAACCATAAATGCCAACATGTACTGTGACATACTGAATCCCCTCCCTTTGGAGACTGGGTAGCAGGGCAATATTCGAACATGATAACGACCCCAAACACACCTCCAAGATGACCACTGCTTTGCTAAAGAAGCTGTGGTTAAAGGTGATGGACTGGCCAAGCATGTCTCCAAACCTAAACCCTATTGAGCATCTGTGGGGCATCCTCAAATTAAAGATTGAGGAGCGCAAGGTCTCTAACATCCACCAGCTCCGTGATGACATCATGGAGGAGTGGAAGAGGACTCCAGTGGCAACCTGTGAAGCTCTGATGTACTCCATGCCCAAGAGAGTTAAGGCAGTGCTGGAAAATAATGGTGGCCACACAAAATATTGACACTTTGGGCTCAATTTGGACATTTCCACTTAGGGGTGTACTCACTTTTGTTGCCAGAGGTTTAGACATTAATGGCTGTGTGTTGAGTTATTTTGAGGGGACAGCAAATTTGCACTGTTATACAAGCTTTACACTTACTACTTACATTGTACTAAAGTGTCATTTCTTCAGTGTTGTGACATGAAAAGATATAATAAAATATTTACAAAAATGTGAGGGGTGTATTCACTTTTGTGAGATACTGTATACTGTATATATGCATTGGCACATTTGACAGGTTCCCCATGGTCAGCACTGACTATTATTATTTACCCCATGGACTTTGATGCAAATCACTTAAAAATTTGAATTTTCTGACATTTGAACAGGATTTCCCAAACTCCAGACAAATTCAATTTTGATGGATTCTACCATGACTAGTACTAAGCAAGGTCATTATATAAAATAGTAAGGAAAACCACAAATACCATGCAGTTGAACTACCATGAGATAAACATATAAAAAAAAATAAATAAACCCAACCCATTAAAGGATAAAATAAAAAAAAAAAAAAAAACAGCCTTTCTTGCAATATTCACTTCAGATCTGGAGCACTTCCCATGACACTTATTTTCCACCACAAGATGCCCTCATTCTAATGTCCAGCATCATTCAACCCACTTTCTCTGAGCCCAGACTGTCCTTGATGTAACAAACAAGTGGTTACTGCCCCCACCTATAACTGGTCACTGCAGCAAGGAGTATTGGAAAGGCAACGCATATAAAAAAAATGAAAATTAAAGTCTGGTACGCTAAATGATGAGGTGTGACTCTCTTGTGTATAGTGGTGAGCAGTATCAAACCAAATCAAAAGGCAAATTAACAAAGTGCCAAAAACTACATAAATACCACATACATGAAAAATAGTGTATAGGTATGCCTTACAGAAGTTTCCCACACATTAGGAAATACCCAAGGCATCCGAGCGACGGCTGTCCTTCACCAGTGATCTCTGTTTGCCCGAGAGCGAGCTGAGCCTGCCCGACACACACAGATATATGGGAACCAGAACAGTAGCGTAAGACCACAGGAGATCTCCAGCTTATTCACCCCAGAGGCGACCTGGAGTGGAGGAAGGAGAGAGTCCCTAGATGGGAGTATATACAGGACTAAGATCCTCCGTTATCTGGTAAGAAGGCCCACCTACCCGTCTTAGGAGGTGGGGGAACATATACACCTCTATTTCTGACACTAGGAATCTGTTCTTGAGGTGGCTGTCTTTACACCCTAACTATTTATCTGCTGGTAAGAAGCAAACCGGAACAGGTGGTGGGACATCAGGCGTTTATACTTGACACATGGTGGTCGTCTGAAGCATCACTCTTATTTTATCTGCACCTATTGTTTGGACTGTCACTGGCTTTTGTCACTGCACAAATTTTTGGACTGTAGATATCAACACTTGGAAATTTTTTTGCACTTCTTTGGGTTGCCTTGGATATTTCCTGATGTGTGGGAAACTTCTATAAGGCATACCTATACACTATTTTTAACCACTTTTCCACCGGAGGATTTTGCTGTCTTACGTCCAGGCCACTTTTTGCGATTCGGCACTGTGCGAATTTAACTGACAATTGCGCGGTCGTGCGACGCCGTACCCAAACAAAATTTACGTCCTTTTTTTCCCACAAACAGAGCTTTCTTTTGGTGGTATTTGATCACCTGTGCGATTTTTACTTTTTGCGCTATAAACAAAAAAAAGCGTAAATTTTGAAAAAAATAACAATATTTTTCACATTTTCTTATAGGAAATTTCCCCCCCCCCAAAAAAAAATTTAAAAATCGAATTTTTTTTTAATTTTTTGCCAATTTGTTTTCTGCTACCTATGTTTGGTAAAAAAAAAAAATCACAATAAGCGTATTTTGATTGGTTTGCGCAAAAGTTATTGTGATTGGTTTGCGCAAAAGTTATTGCGTTTACTAACTAAGGGAAAGATTTCTGTCATTTTTGTGTTTTTTTTTAACGAGTAATGGCGGCAATCTGCGATTTTTTTTGCGGGACTGCGACATTGCGGCGGACAGATCCTTGACTGACATTTTTGACACTTTTGGGGGTACCAGTGACATCACTACAGTAATCAGTGCTATAAATATGCACCGTTACTGTAAAAATGACACTGGCAGGGAAGGGGTTAATTTTATTGGAGAGGGAGGGGTTAATGTATGCCTGGTGCTTACTGACGTGTGTGGGGGGAGGTGACTGAGTGACACAGGGACAGATCGCATGTTCAGCTATGCTGAACCCTGCAATCTGTCACTGTTTGTCACTTAGGAGATCCGCTTTGTTTGTTTACACAAGCGGATCTCCAGACTCGATTCCCCGACGATCGGGGAAGAGCGGCGGCGATCGCCGCTGCTCCTCCCCTGGCCCGACTCCCGCTGTGACTGAAAACAGCGGGAGCGAGCCTCCGGCGGTGAGCGAGCGCCGCCCAATAGGGGAGGAGTCCAGCGACGTAGGTCTACGTCGCTGGACGGAATCTAGCCACTTTGCCGCAGCACAGTCCCAGTGACTGGTCGGCAAGTGGTTAATGTATGTGGTATTTATGTAGTTTTTGGCACTTTGTTAAATTTGCCTTTTGATTTGGTTTGATACTGCTCACCACTATACACAAGAGAGTCACACCTCATCATTTAGCGCACCAGACTTTATTTTTATTATTTTATATTTCCAAAATTTGGATCTTTGGTTGCAGCTCACATTCATTTATCAGCGCACCCTTCACACATTTTCATTTGCATATAAAAAAAAAAACCCAAAGAAATTTCCAAGTTCAACTTACTGACCAGCCTGCGACCAACTAAATTGACCTGTCCAACAATATGCGATAAAAACAGGGGTTTAGTTGCACACATTTGCAAATACATGCATAAGCCACAGAGCCTCCATCTGAATGCATGTGCTTCCATCGTTGGAGACTCACAGAAATTAGAGTTTAGGTCCACAGAATATGGGGTGCCTTGCCTGGGCTCTGTTGCTTATGCATGTATTTGCAAATGTGTGCAATTAAACACCTGTTTTTAACGCATACTTTTGGGCAGGTCAATTTGGTTGGTTGCAGGCTGGCTGGTAAGTTGAGCTTTGAAAATTCGTTGTGTTTTTTTTTTTTTTTTTGGATGTAAGAAGTAAAAATAGAAGAAAGAAAGTTAAGTAGGCCATACATGGGTCATTTTTCTTCATTAGCTGCATGAAGAAAAAAAACTGACAGATTTCTCTATCCACACAAGCAAGTTTTGCTAAATTAAGCTTCTTGATGATTCCTGAAATTAGCTGGCCACACCTAGTGCTGCACACTGCTTTTAGGATTGACAAAACTAACCATCCTGCTGAATCCCTCCCACTGTGAGCTGTAGTGTGTATGAGGGGAAACACGTGGGATGCAAATAAAGTAGTTTATGACTGACTGAAAGGAAGTCAAAAAGTTTTTTTTTTCAAGAGGTGTTTTCATTACATATTAACTTGACTTGAAAATTGTTTAAAGCGGTAGTAAACACAATCCAAGTAATGTACTAAAAGAAAACACATAGGGATAATCAAGAGTGTCATGTAATTGTTCTTACGATTTATGCAGCTCAATTTTATTGTAACCTTATTCCGCCTGAAGCAGCCCCCATATTTATGGAATCCTCTGGCTCCCTTCTCCACCCAAACTTCTGCCCTTCTTGTACATCAGTGTAGAAATCTATCACATGCTCAATAAGATTAAACCAAGTCTCGGTTTCATTTAGCAGTTTCCATGGAGCTTTTATTCCGCTTTAGCAATCAGTGATGCTGTATGCCAGTTCATGAACCTCCCCTGTGACGTACCTAGTCACGTTATTTTTTACGAACTGTTGAATGGTCAGCTTACAGTGGGATTACAGTGCCGTGGAGTAATGCTGAGAGATACAGGGCATATAGCTGTATAGACTGACAGCAAACTCAACGTGCTGTCAGTTGAGGTTACAATGCGAAAGCGCGAGTGCCGTAATTGAAAGAAGGAGATGGAGAGGTCTTCTAAAAGGCGCACCTTGAAATATTTTTGTAAAGCAACTAATACTAAGTCATAATACTGCTTTACATGGTACTGAGTTGTTGGGGAGAGTTTTTTACAACTTTAAATTGCCACTCAGGGTTCTTTAGATATACAATAATTTAATATATGTTCTTTCCAACTTTGAAACCAGGTTCATAGGTTTTCTTACTGTATACAAAGCATAATAAGTCATCTCTTTCTAAAAAAAAGAACCTGTTTTGTCAATATAAATGCCCATTCACACCATTTATAACAAAGTGCGCAGCGCCAACTAAAATAGCAAAGTCCAGTGACAAAACAACATGAAGTCCATGAGTATAAAAAGGACACTGATGTTTCAGAAAGGATTAACACGCTGACTGCTGTGAAAAACTGTACATGACACCACCGTGAGGAAAACTGTAAAATATGATTGACCCTCAAATTATAGAAAGGTCAATAATAGCATATGGGATGTCAAATGCGATTGATCAACAGTTGGGCCAGGTGCGCACTACATCCCTCACTGCAGGAACCAAGACCAAATGGACTTCAAACCTGACGGTAGATGGCTTCCAGACCGGAAGTGGTGAGTATAACCACTAGTCTTATCCTCAAAATAAAAAACACTACAATAGTGTAGTATTGCTAAAATTTGAAATGTCTTTACTTAAAATAAAAATGCACTCACATTAGTAGAAAGCATAAAAAACATGTCAGCATCGATTCAAAGATGGCCACGGCGTATAGCTTGCTTATGTCATGCCTAGGCAACACCGGACAATGTGCCTAGGCAACACCCCCAAACAGCCCTCTCTAGGTGCATTCAAATGATTGAACCCCCCGGGCCTGGCATTGGCCCAATTTGCTGACCTATTACTGGCTGACAATAGGTCATCCTTAGTAGTAATCCTCTTACCTTACTTTTGTCCGCTGTGGGGCAGTGAGACAAGAGAGGCTACACGAGTGCGCCAATCTCTGCATCCCACCGCACACCAACTAAATATGGTCCCAGCGCATATGACAGGGCTGCGTAACCGGGCCGTATGTCACATACAGCATGGGCGCCAAGGTATTGCGCATGCATGAGTGCCAGGTTACCACTGGTCAACATTAACCAACAGGACCACCCTGTATTATTCACACAGCGCCACTGCCGATCAGAGGAATCATCACCGATTGGATGTGGATGGTAAGGAGTGAGGGATAAACCAATTCTCCCTCATCCTGGCTTGGCGCCCGAACATCCCCCAATAAACAACAAGGCCGTGCCTAGTCCAATCCGCCACACTGTTCGACAAACACAACAATATAAAAAATAAAAATAAATAAGACTCCTCTCAACTTTTGGAGACATAGGGGTAGATTTACTAAACAGGGAAAGTGCAAAATATGGTGCAGCCCTGCAAAGAAACCAATCAGCTTCCAGCTTTGTCAAAGCTTAATCGAACAAGCTGAAGTTAGAAGCAGATTGGCTACAATGCACAGCTGCACTGGATTTTGCACTCCCCAGTTTAAGTAAATCAACCCCATATTCTCTATACATTGTGGATATTTATACGTCAATCTTTAACCACTTGCCGACCGCCGCAAGTAGATTTACTGCGGCGGTCAGCCCCTCACAGGCAAAGTGATGTATATAAACGTCACTAGCCTGTGAGGCTCTGGGGAGCGAGCGCGCTCCCGTGCGGTCACGGACCCCCCCCGCGCGTGTGACCGGCGGACCCGATGTCCGCCGGTCACTCTGCGATCGTCGCTGCAGATGGAGAAAGTCAGGCGGCTAGTGTAAACAAGCCGCCTGTCATTCTCCCCTGTGTAGAAACACTGATCATACGGTTCTACTATGTAGGACCGTTGATCATTGTTCCTACAGCTCAAGCCACAGCCAATCAAAGTTAGAATCACGCCCCTAGGGACACACACAGCCCCTCCCTCTCAAATAAAGTTAACCCCTTCACTACCAGTGTATTTTTACAGTAACAGTGCATATGTATAGCACTGATTACTGCAGTAATGTCACTGGTAACCCCAAAAGTGTCAAAAATGTCAGTCAAGGGTCCGATCTGTCCGCCGCAATGTCGCAGTCCCGCAAAAAAAAAAAAAAATCGCAGATCGCCGCCATTGCGCGTTAAAAAAAAAACAACAAAAATGACAAAATTTTTTCCCTTTGTTAGTAAACGCGATTTTTGCACAAACCAATCAAAATACGCTTTTTGCTATTTTTTTTACCAGACATATGTAGCATAAAACAAATTGGCCGAAAATGTTAAAAAATTGATTTTTACATTTTTTGGGGGGAATTTCATATAAAAAATGTGAATAATATTGTTATTTTTGCAAAATTGACGCTCTTTTTTTGTTTATAGCGCATGATCAAAAAATCGCACAGGTGATCAAATACCACCAAAAGAAAGCTCTGTTTGTGGAAAAAAAAGGACGTCAAATTCATTTAGGTACGGCGTCGCACGACCGCGCAATTGTCTGTTAAAGTCACGCAGTGCCGAATCGCAAAATACCCCCTGGTCAGGAAGGGGGTAAAATCTTCCGGGGCTTAAGAGATGGTTTTCAGCCCTTAGAATCCTTGGGAGTAGTACTTGAAGAAGAGAGTTCAAAATACTGTAATTCTTATTGACCCTGAGTACTCTGCTTCTCATTCCTCTGCAAACTTGCGGTGCATGAGCTTCCTTATTCTTCAAAGCCTGTGAAAGGACCCGAGAATTTGAGGCATCAAGGAGATGGACCATTATTGGTTGGCATCCCTCCTTGACCACAGTTACAAGAGGAAAGTCTCGGAACTCATTTTGCCCTCACAGAGGGAGCACAGGATGAAATATCTTGAGGACACCTTAAAGAGGAGTTCATGTAATAACCTTCCAGACTCTGGTAGGTTACAGTCTCATGGAAAAGGTATTTTGAGGCTTCTGTTGGTCTAGGAAGGAGCAGTGGAGAAGAGGGCCGCCTAAGTGATGTATTTAAACTTCTTTTAAGTCCTCTGCGCCCAGGGCTGTCAGCTTCAACATCCCATTGGCAGCATATGCATCATATGGTGGGAGATTATCTAGGGGACAAACATGGAGAGCTTTCCAAAGGATGATACACTGGGTTACTGGGTCATGAGCATAGACCACTGGCCAGAACTTTCCAAGTATGCTGCTGGGCTGCATTGTATCCAGCGAACTTTTTGAACCAGCATTTAGGGCTGCCAAAGGTTTCATGACAGATAAAAGAGCGTGTCTGTCCACAGACTCCATTGACAAGCTGAAATTTCTCAAAACAAATCAGCCTGGATTAGCAGCAGCTATCAAGCCCCTGATGCCGATGTTGCTGAGTAAATGTGATTGGGATCTGGAATCTCATCAAGACTGTGTAGCCTGCCTAGTTTATGGGTGTTTATTTTATCTTAAAGTAATTTTTTGGTATAGGTTTCATTGGCACAAATAACACCCTAGGACCAAATTGTGGCTGTAATTTAAATTTTTTACAGCAAGGCCAATTCTTGCTTATATCAAGAGTACCTCTTTAGAGTAAAGGCCCGTACACACGTACCGATCGTCGGCCGACGGAACGTCCTACAAATGTTCGCGGCTGGTGTGTTTGTTGTTTGTCTGTTGAAAAGTGCTCCAAACTTGCCCAGGACATTTGTCTTCCGACAGAAAATGACGTCACTACGTTCCACGCACGTTCGCCGCTACAAAAGAGGAAGTGAGTGTTTGGCCGTGACCCTTCTGGGCATCTCGCGCTGATTTCGGTAGCATTTGTTTGGTTGACGACATTTCGCTATTTTCCGAGACATCGTTCGAGAATTTATTATGGCGACCGTGAATTCGTCCGTTGCTGTCGTTAGTGTTGGAGTTTTGGCTCTGAGACGACGTACGAGCAATAGGAAGAAGAAGCGGACCTCCTGGACGAAAAATTGGTTGCTTAACCGTGATCAATTTTCTCATATGTCCTTGCTGAGGGAGCTCCAGGAAAATAATCCTGATGACTTCAGGAATTATTTGAGGATGACGGATCCCATCTTTTACCGTCTTCTTGCCCTGGTGTCCCCCTATATTCTGAAGCAGGATACTTGTATGCGGCTTGCAATTACTCCTGAGCAAAGGTTAATTGCGACGTTGAGGTATCTTGCAACAGGGAGAAGCCTGCAGGATCTGAAGTTCACCACAGGCATCTCCCCCCAAGCTCTTGGAGTCATCATCCCTGAGACCTGCTCTGCCATCATCAAGGTCTTGCAGAAGGACTATATCAAGGTATGTTTGATTTTTTACATTACATTACATGTATTACTAGTTTCACCCGAATTATGATGTTTTTGGATGTACAGCAATTGACACAGGCCATTATTTGTAAACTACCCTCTGTCCGCATGCACATAGTAGTAAAGATGTAGATTATCTTTAACCATTTGTAAAATTACCCACTAACCACCCCACCATTCTCTCCTATGTGTCCCTAAACGCATTGCCTGTTAACAGTATTTTGAATTTGGGTCATTTTATTGCTTTCCCTCAAACAATTATTCCTTGGCCAATGTTTTAGTACCTAGTTAATGATTTATCTAAAATACATCAGTCCATCCATTCCCACCTATGATTCTGTATGTTTATGTAATGATGTTAAAACCTTCACTGACCACAAGCCCTAATTGATGTATAAATGCCCAGTTTTACTTACCCATCCCCCCACCCACATGCTAAATCTCAAAGTCAGCATATACCAAAGCTCAAGTTCAGAGGTCTTCAAACTATGGCCCACCAGTTGTTCACGAACTTCAATTTCCATCATGCCTAGTCATGTCTGTGAATGTCAGAGAATTACAAGGCCTCATGGGATGTGTAGTTCTGCAACAGCTGGAGGGCCGTAGTTTGTAAATCTCAGCTCTAGCTGGTGAGTATAATGGGCCATACACACTAGAAGATTGTCAGAACAATTTATCCTTCCGATTTACCAAAACCAAATAATATGAGGTCCAACAAACACTTTCAAATCCTATGCAATCTGGTAGGCCCTTGCACTACATAGAAAAGTTAAATCTGCACGAAAAAGTCTTCAGAGAATCTTCTAGTGTGTATGGCCCTTTACAATATAAGAACAATAGGAGGTTGAAAAGAAATGTATGTAGATGTTACATCCCCATATCCAAACCTTTGCCTTCCTGTTGTATATTTTTTTAGCAAGTTGCATAAGCATTTAACAGACAACTGTGTGTGTAATTAATAATGTGATGTGCTCAAGCACTAATTTTATTTTTTTATTTTTTTTTTTTTTTCCCCACAGTTTCCTTCAAACGCAGAGCAATGGCTGGAGATTTCTGATCAATTTCTGGAGAAGTGGAATTTTCCCAATTGTGGGGGTGCTATTGATGGGAAGCACGTCCGCATTGTCCCCCCTCCGAATTCCGGCACATTTTATTATAATTATAAAGGTTTTTTTAGTATAGTCATGCTAGCCATAGTTAATGCAAACTATGAGTTTATTTTTTTGGATATTGGCAAAAATGGCCGCAATTCGGATGGGGGAGTTATTGATCAGACGGAGTTCGCTCGTCGTCTAAAGAACGGCACTCTGAACCTGCCATCCAGGGAGCAAACTGTTGAGGGTATGAGCTTTGTGTTTATCGCAGATGAGGCTTTTGCGCTTGGGGAGCATCTCATGAAGCCCTACCCTCAGAGGAACCTCACCCCAGACCAAAGGATTTACAACTACCGGTTGTCCAGAGCTCGCAGAATTGTGGAGAATGCCTTCGGGATAATGGCCAACCGGTTCCGGATATTCCTGACGTCCATAAACCTGGCACTGTACAAAGTGGATAATGTGGTCTTGTGTTGCTGCATTTTGCACAACTTCCTACGCAGGAATGCACAAAATTATGTCTTGCAGCAACTGGATACTGACCCTGCTATGCCAGGTACAAGTGGAGAGGCCCAACCTTCTAACCAAGTGGAGTCCATGACGTCAATGGAAGTTGGACGGTCAGCATTGGCATCACACAGGGCCCGTCAGATCCGCCAGGAATATCTGGACTATTTCGTGGGGAGAGGAGCTGTGTCCTGGCAGCAATCACTGTCACACACCCATTAATCTTGTTAAAGATTGGACACACAAGATAAATGTCAGAGATATATTATTTTTCAACACATTAAACAAAAATTGCAATGATTCTGTATTGTGGATTATAATCATTTGGGCACATATGCCAAACACAATTATTTGGGTTAATCATGTGTTATATATGTGTGACTTTGGAAGGGTTAATACATTCATCAGTGTGTTTCTTGACTGTAGTCTCTCACCAGCTGATCCAAAGTGATGATGGCCATGTGTTATTTTTTAGCCAGTGGTGTAAATACAAGGGCCTTCTGCACCCCACAAAATGTACACAAACCCTGTCACATTGAGAACTAGGTCACACCCAAGGTTCATCTAATGTCACCTTACATTGGTGTTCATTGTCCAGAAGTTGCCCATACTATATATTTCATATAATACATTAGGGTATTAACAAAGTACCTACACCTGTTATGTTGTGTTCATTTATGACATCCTTCTCACTGCCCACCAATGTTAGGATATGTCAGTGTTATGTGAAACTTGATCATTGTTCATCTCAAAGTGTTATATATATAGGTAATGGAAAGTGAACTAGAGCAACGAACAAGCAATACACTATAGATTACACTGATCTCCCTACACTGATTGCTACTGGCAATATCAATGCCATATTGAATCCTAGGACTGCTAGTACCTTGAGTGTTGAGTCACACTTATGCGATGCGGGAAGTCTGCGACTTTGCAGCCTTCCAGCATTGCATAAGGGTGACCCGCCACTTACTTTTTGCACAGGATTGTATTCCACAAGTGTTAAGCACTGTGCGATCCAATCCAGATACATCAGAAATAAAGGGTCATGTGCGACTTGTATGCGTGTTCAGTGCGAATGTAGCCATACAAAGTGTATGTCTCAATTCACACTGCACATCTGATGGCATGTAATATCGTAGCGCACTGCTCCTTTATTACATGCGATCAGATGTTCATGCGAAAATCAGCTATACAGTTTGTATGGCTCAATTCGCACTGCACTCGCACAAAAGTCGCACATGATGCATTTATTCAGCCACATCAGGATAGGATCGCACAATCGTTCAAACTTGTGTGATCCGATCCTGTGTGAAATGTCAGATCGCACTGTGATATGCGTTAAAACTGGGGGTATCTTTAACATTTCATTGACACCTCCAGCAACTCGCATATGGCAGTGACCAAAATGCTTTCATTAACATGTAAATATGGGAATAGGACAGCCATCATACATTTAGTGCTTCTTTACACAGCTTTAGACCTCGACCCCCCAACTAAAGTCTAATAAAGAATTGAACACACATTGTTGAATGTAAAAACGTTTTAGTATCAAACATTCACAGGGTTAGGGTTAGGGTTAGGGTTAGGGTTAGGGTGTTGTAAAGTGCTTTTCCCAAACTTGGGTACACTCTTTAACATCTGAGTGTAATTAAAATGCCCTAAAACATTCTAAAAAAATTGTAACATCAGGAACATCCCAATACAAACATTAAAAACCTAGTAAAATTGTGGCTTAAAATTTGCCAATCATGTCCACAAAATTGCGCATTTTGATTTGTAATGCCGTTGCAGTCTCCTTTATTTGTTCCAGGTCTGCGCAGCATTGGAGAGCCTCACGGGTCAATTTGGCTAATGTGCAACTATGTAAAACATGGTCTGTAAAAATTAAAAAAAAATGAGTCAATGTGAATCACCTACATGAGGTCATAATAATAGAGAAACATTTGGTGTCCAGGTAATCTTAAATTCCTCTCGAGTTAATACCTACCCTGTTCTTATGCTCTTTTGCCCTAGGCTCTTCTTCTTCCTCCTGTCCTCCTCCGATGCTGTTGCTGATGATTCTGCCGGTCTCCTGAGCTTACTATATATTCATTAGGGGTGTGAACGCATGATGACGTCATTGTGAGGGCATGGTTGTAATGTATATATATTAAGATGCAGAGACCAGAGACGGGCAGAATGCACGGCAACAGCATTGGAGGAGGACAGGAGGAAGAAGAAGAGCCTAGGGCAAAAGAGCAGACAACATAAGAGCAGAAGATTGGACAGCAGAAGAGTGGAGAGGAGAAGATCCAAAGAGCAGAGTGGAGAAGACCGGATGAAGATATTTAAGAACATTTCATAAACGTCTCCTGTCGTTATTCACATACACTTCCATTTATGTGGTTAATGTGTAGGGGTACTATGTACCCCATACCCATTCACATAGTGATTGGGGTCTGGGATCTGGGGGCCACCCTTTGTTAAAGGTTGCTTCCAAAGTCCTAGGAACCCCCTGGCCGCATGACCCCCCAAAACCACCAGACAGGGTTGTGGGGATGAGGCTCTTGTCCTCCTCTACATGGGAGTAAGGTGCTTTTGGGTGTGCGGTGCAGAGGCCCCCTGGCCCAAAGCAACAAAACCCCCCCATGTTGAGGGCATGTGTCCTGCTGTGGTCCAGGGGGTGTTTGGTCCGCTTGCTCGTTCTCTTTCCTGGCCTGACAAGCTGCATGCTTGTATAAGGGTCTGGTAGGGGTTTTGGGGGTAACCCACGCTGTCTTTTTGTTGTGGGCATACCCTCAAACTCAATACCACACACAAAAGGCCTGGTTGTGAACTTGGGGGGACACCCACGGTGGGTTGTTCAATTTTTGGGTGTAGTTCCCCCTCAAAAATCTTCACAACGCAAGTGGCCCCGCAAGTCAGAGCATCCTGATCCGACTTACGGTGCGACTTCCATTCAAATAAAGAGGCTCCCATAGGGAACTAGTGTTGTAAATTGGAGGCTAAAAATAACACTGATAAAAATCATTCTGAAAAAACCTACGTGGGCACACAATTGGCTCTTGGACACTTGGTCCTGGTTCCTCCACAGTTTCTGAAGTGGCTTCCATGCTGCTTGGCAAGTTGCCAGGAGATATTGGTTCAGACCTGGCTGGGGATGCCACATCCTGGCATGACGCAACATCTGCAATGTAAATTTGTAAGGGAATACAAGAATATAAGGTTAAACAATCATTGCAAATACACATATTTCTATGATCCCACTACACAAAAATCTGTGACTACCAACCTTCTTGTTGCTCTGGTGTCTGGTCACTTGTAGGCTCCACCAGAATCACCTCAGGCATAATGTCTTCATCTACATAATACAAAACATTGGCCATATCATAAAAGTCACAAGAGGTACATTTGTTAGGACATGGTGCCCTGCTTGATAGCTCTTTTAGTAACAAATATGAAGACATGTACATGGTTATCTACGAAAAATATGGTACATTAATGTTTGACAGTGCATAGGAACCAATTACCTTTAGTGGAATCTGTGCCACCATCTGGGCCCATGTCCTCCTCTTCTTCCACAACTGCCGATGGAGCTGCCAAACCTCTCCTCCTCCTTTCCCATTGTTTGGCACGGAGTTTACGTTTTTCTCCTATTTAAAGGTTTGAATAATAATCTGTGATTAATAGGAATGTTTGCTGAGAAGATTCGTGCAGGAAAGAACGTTCGTTGCAACACAATACATATATTTTTAACTATGGCTTCCTGACTTTTAATGTCATATACTAAAACATCAACAATAGATCGATCAAATCACGACATGACAACTAAAATGAGTAATCTAACTTTTTACATAGACATTATAATCTAGACATGTTAATACAACATACACCAAATTATAAAAAACATATTGCATGATTAAAAAAAAAAAAAAAAATAAAACTTACTTTTTTTCAAAATCCGATGGATTTGGGAAAGCTGATCCTGCTCACGGTGTTTGAGGTCAGACCACCGTTTCCGAATCTGATCTTTCGATCGCTCGACACCGAATTTTTTGACCAAACAGGCCACCACCTTGTCCATGATGCCATCTTTCCTGGCATTGGGCCGATCGTAATTTGCCAACTTTCCATCGTAATCCATTTTTTCTAAAATGGAGACCATCTCCACCATTTCTGGCTTTGACATGGGTGTAGCCCTTGATTTTCGGGTGGCCCAATCACTTCGGCCCCCACTAATTGAGCTCCCAGATTGTTGAGACATGGTTCCTAATTAAACAATGATTATTCCACTGCCTCAGGTGTGAGTGTCGCATGTAGGCCTGATCTTCGGCACGTACACACCCCTGCACAAGCCCGCCACTGGAGGAGGAGTTGACGCCTGCGCTGTATTTAAAGGACGCCAGATCGTTCGGCCGACGATTCGCTAGCGGACATATCGAGAGTTGGAGCACGATCGAGCGGCGAATCACGACTTTTCCACACAAACAAAGGTACGACTCTTTTAATAGAAAGTGTGTGTTTTGGGCCCTATACAGCTTTTATTAGGAATATCTTTATTATGTGCCAAAATACATGCTATTTTAATATGTTTTGTGTTGTTTTGTGTCTTGCAGGCATATACTGTCCTGCAATATGGTGGACAATTTCACCACCCACAACTTTTTAATAAGTTTTATTGATGAGTTCAGGCAACTGCCCTGTTTGTGGCAAGTCAAGTCCGCAGATTATAAAAATCGAAAACTCAGAAAACAGGCCATGGAACATTTGGTGGCCTTCTACAAGCCCGTCTGTCCTGGGGCAAATTTTGATTATATCCGCAAAAAAATAAACAGTATTCGCACTGCCTACAGGCGGGAGTTAAAAAAAATAGAAGATTCCACCCAGTCTGGAGCAGGTGCACAGAATGTACATGTACCACGGCTGTGGTACTATGATAACATGCGGTTCCTGGCAGACACCATGGAATCCAGGCCGTCAATTTCTACACTGCCTTCTACTTCGGCAGAGGGCTCAGTGTCGGTAGATCCAAGCCAGGATGAGGATTTCCTGGAGGAGAGTTTTACTCAGGTATGGCATTTCACAATATATTGTCTGCTAAAATGTAATCATGTAACAAAATTATAAGCTAAACCATAATTGACCCTTTATGTAAACGGGCATAGCAAGGGGTTGGCATGACAGGCAACCGCCAGGGGCGCAGGCCAAGGGGGGTGGGTCACAAAAACATTGGCATTGTTTTATTGTTTATTTTAACAATCCACTCAGCCTGCACACCCCAGAACCCCCAGTTTGCAGGCGGATTCATGCAGGTGTAAAACATTGAGAGCAGCTTCATGCAGGTGTAAAACATTGAGAGCAGCTTCATGCAGGTGTAAAACATTGAGAGCTGCTTCATGCAGGTGTAAAACATTGAGAGCAGCTTCATGCAGGTGTAAAACATTGAGAGCTGCTTCATGCAGGTGTAAAACATTGAGAGCAGCTGAGCCAAAAGACCAGGAGACTGAGACTGCCTCTCACTGCATCCCCAGCACACCTCTGGTCTTACAAACACTGCTGCATCCCCAGCACACCTCTGGTCCTAAGAAACACTGCTGTAGCCTCAGCATTCCTCTGGCTCAACCTTTTTTAATACAAAACTAACAGCTCCTGCAAATGATCCATCCATCCTTGCTTCCATGTCTCTGGTCTCTCACTCTGGGTCAGCAAGGCAGGTGGCTTCCTTATTCATGTTTCCCTGCACTGCTTCACCCTCAATGCCCTACATCAAGTCCTCTGCAAGTTCAGGCCCCTCTCTCTCTGCAACCCCCTCCTCTCTCTCTCACACCCCCTCTTTCTCTCCCTCTCTCTAGCTCTCAACCCTCTCTTTCTTTTTCACACCTGAGACAATGATTGCCCACTAGAGAGCTCTACACTGGGCAAACAAGGGGCAAATTAGAAACTTTTAATGCCCTTTAATTTTTTTTTGGGGGGGTGGGTTACAGTTTTACATTGATCTTGGGGGGGGGGGGGGGGGGGGGTTGTTGCCAAATACAGCTCCTCAACAAGGGCACTGGAGACCCTAGATATGCCACTGTATGTAAAGTCTGCTATTTGTTCACAATAATATAACAAACATGCATTTTTATATACACTATAACATTCTAATCAATTGTTCATTTCATCAACAGGGAAGTGTCACTGAGGAGGAGCCAGGTTGCAGCCAGGAGCCTGGGGAGCCTGTGGAGCCTGAGGAGCCTGCGGAACTCTTTCCACCACCACCTCCTCCTGCCAAACGGAGGCAAAAGAGGAAGCACGTGGATGACATCACCGACGAGTTTATCCAGGAGGCCACCATAGCCCTACGTCGGAAACCGGAGGCCAATGAGTCCTTCGGGAATATGACTGCCAAAATCCTGGATAAGGTGGACCTCAGGCAGTGTCAGTATGCCAGAAAAATTATTCTGGATGTGCTGCAAAACGCTGAAAACGGCATACTTACTGAGCACAGCCACGCATGCCAGGAGCACCCGTGCCCTCCACCTCCACCTCCACCTCCACCTCCACAACACCCACCACCTCGCCAAATGCCACATGGCCAGTGGCAATATGGCCAGCAGGATCCAAACCTGCCCTCATGGCAACCTGATTACAGTTACCAGCAACTTTAATTTTTGTAACCCCCTATTATTTATTTTACCCCTGTTTGCCAGTTTCTAGTTTAATTTTGTCCAAATGGAACTTTTTTATGTTTAGTTTATTATACGGAAAGTATTGATGTTTGCTTTGTTTTTTTTTTGCTGAGATCCAAAAAATAAAGAAAATTGAAAATAAAAAATGGCCTATCTGAATTTGTTAACATGTTTAATATTGTGCATAACCTGAAAAATATGTTTTAGACATTAATTCATAAAAGAATAAAGGGTCATATCAATAGTTAGATCTTTGGTGTGAAAATACAAAAATAATGGTGAAGAGTTCAAATTATTTAATTCTAAAATTTGATAGAACAGATAGAATAGACAAACATTATCTTCATCATAACAGAACACATGCCTTTTTATTAGAAAAGTATGGCATTATGAGCAGCATCTTCCTTCTTCTCACATTTATCAAGATGAGCATGTGCTCCGCATTTCACCTATTTCTTGGACTTCCGCGAGCCGAAAGTTCTTTCTGAATAAAATGTTGAGTTTACTAGAGAAAATTCTTCCGGGAACTCATTTGGTTTGATCATGCGTGTTGGGATTTGTAGCTGTGTGTCGGCAGAATTGTGTACTGACAGGCGAACAATCGTCCGTTCTGGTGTCGGCATACAAATATTTTCATGTTTGCAAGAAAGACTTTTGTCCGCGGATTGTGCGCAGACATCTGTCGGAGGCACCATACTAACACGCGTACAATCGGCAGATCCTTCGTCCACCGACGTTTGTATGCCGACGATCGGTACGTGTGTACGGGCCTTTACAGTGTGAAGGCACCACCAACATCCAAAGCCCAATTCTTCCACACCCGTTTGACAGGTGCATATCATTTGAATTTTTTAACAGCAAGGCCAATTTTTGCTTCAATCAAGAGTACCTCTATAGGGTTACGGTGTGAAGGCACCACCAACACCCAAAGCCCAATTTATCCGCACCTTTAACTTCTATCCAAAGTCTGTGAAAGAGACACCAGACATTATCTAAAAAAAAAAAAATGTTAATCTTGGCCTGAGTGTAAAATTATTTGGCTTCTTCACATAAGGCTTGCTCATTGTGGTACAAAACTTTGTTATTTCCATCCAAAGTCTGCCAAAGAGACACCAGAATTTATCAAAAAAATCTCTAATCTTGTTCCGAGTGCACTAAAATGTGGCCTCATCATTCATCCTGGCTCCCCAAAGCATCAGGGAAAATCAATTTAAACGTCATTTTTTTTTTTTATATGTCAGTATTGCTGCAGTAGGTTCTATACATGGTACAGATGCACCACTTTACTTTACAGGCAGACTAAAGACCAAATGGAAGGACACCAGAACGTAAGCATAATCAGAGTCAGGCGCAGACAGAAGCTGGCAACATTCGAGCAGCGAGGTACAGATTTATTAGGCAGAAGCATGGTCAGTAGTCCAGGTTGGTGTTGGTTGCAGAGGCAGACAGCAAATATGAGCAGCCAAGAGAAATCCAAGAGAAAGTTTAGAGAGGAAGCCAGGTCAGTATTAGAATCAAGGATGCGTATGAGGAACTGGATCAAGGCAAAAAGGCTGAAAATCATACAGCAACTAGTTTAAGTTAAAGTTCATGTTTAAATAGGCCACTTGGCTTGAACTTGCACTTTAGGAGTGTGTAAAGACAGAAATGTAGTATAGATCTATCTTGCAAGATTTAGGAAAGCAAAAGTTTTGCAGCTGCCAGGTTCCACAGGTGTAGCACGTGGGTAAAATGATTCAACTATTTTACTTGAGAGTAGTAAGGGGGTTTATTATCAACCTGAGTACATATACATCTCTGTTGCCCACAGGATAACGGGTGAACGGTTGCCTTGAAGCAAGATGGCTTTGTAGAATTCCCTAGGCTGCTGTTATGTGTGCAGTAGCCATTTCATCTACTCAAATACTTTGCCTTTCTATTACTTTAAGCAAAAAGCTTCTAAAATAAGTTGTTTTACCTTAGCACAACACAAACATTAATTAAGAGGAATTTCAAGAACCAAAATAATAACTAAAGAGCAAAACGCCAAAACTACTGGAGCATTACTAAAAATAAACCCTAAATCCAACAGCCATACAGAAGAAATACAAATATTATAGAATACAAAATATACTTACTATGGTATTTCAATACCAAATAATTTTACTATGGTGTTTCAGTGGTTTAAGCAGGGTACCCCAGAAAGAAACAAATCCTTTGCCTGCAAGGGTTGTAGAACAAGGAGTAGGGTTGCATGGGTCAGACTTAAACATGTTTTTTGGAATGCTTTGCACTGTTTCTAGCTATAATATATATTATTCTGTACACTTCTCAGTGTTTTCCATTTTCTGTTGCATGTTTCCTGCCCAGTAGTGTCTTAGCGTTAGAGCTAATTTTTTGTTAACTAGTAACGGCGACAATCAGTGACTTAGAGTGGGACTGCAATATTGCGGCTGACAATCAAACTCTGACACTTCAGAAGACAATCCACTGGGTTACTGGGTCATGAGAACAGACCACTGGCCAGAACTTTAATAGTATGCAATTGAGTTGCTGGGCTGCCCTTGCATCCAGCATGCTTTCTGAAATGGCATTCAGTGCTGCCGAAGGTTTTGTGACAAATAAAAGAGTGTGTCTGTCTGCAGACACAAGTTGACAATTCTCAAAATGAATCAGTCCTGGATTAGCAGCTATCAAGCCCCTGATGCCGATGTTGCTGATTAAATGTGTTTGGGATCTGGAATCTCTGCAAGACTGTGAAGGCTGCCTAGCTTTGTGGGTGTTGATTTTATCTTGAAGTAATTTTGGGGAAAAGGTTTCATGGGCACAGTTAACACCCAAGGACCAATTTGTCTGCACCTGTTTGACAGGTGCTTGTAATTACATTTTTTTTTACAGCAAGGCCAATTCTTGCATTCCCCAAGAGTACTTCTTTAGGATTACGGTGTGAAGGCACCACTAACATCCAAAGCCCAATTTTTCCACACCTGTTTGACAGGCACATATAACTTGGATTTTTTTTACAGCAAGGCCAATTCTTGCTTTCATCAAGAGTACCTCTATAGGGTTACAGTGAGAAGGCACCATCAACACCCAAAGCCCAATTTTTCCGCACCTTTAACTTCTTTTTTTTTTTTTTCCAAAAAGCTTTATTGAACAAAATACACATTAGAAAAGTGTACAACAGTTGGATCATTCCGATCAACATTCTCGGTGATCCAATATTAACTAAATATTAATATAAATATTATTATTATTATTATTATATTATTATTATTATTATTATTAATATTATTATTATTTATTATTATTAATATTATTATTATTTAATATAAATACTAAATATTAACTTCTATCCAAAGTCGGCGAAAGACACCAGGCTTTATCTAAAAAAAATCATTAATCTTGGCCTGAGTGCACTATAATTTGGCTTCTTCACTTAAGGCTTTCTCACAGTGGTGCAAAACATTGCTATTTCCATCCAAATTCTGCCAAAGAGACACCAGAATGTATCAATAAAATCTCCAATCTTGTTCCGAATGCACAAAAATGTGGCTTCATCATACAGCCTGGCTCCCCAAGCAATTGTTTACAAAATAGAGAAAGCGTGCAGGGAAAATTTATTTAAATGCCATTTTTTTCCTTAATATATGTCAGTATTACTGCAGTAGGTACTATACATGGTACAGATGTGCCACTTTACAGGCAGACTAAAGACCAAATGGAAGGACACCAGAACTTAAGCATAATCAGAGTCAGGAGCAGGCAGAAGCTGGCAACAATCGGGCAGCGAGGTACCGATTTTTCAGCAGAAGCATGGTCAGTAGTCCAGGCTTGGGTTGGTTGCAGAGGCAGACAACAAATATGAGCAGCCAAGAGAAATTTGAGAGCAAGGTCAGAGAGGAAGCCGGGTCAGTATCAGAATCAAAGATGCGTATTAGGAACTGGATCACAGCAAAAAAGGCTAAAAATCATACAGCAAAGAACTAGTTTAAGTTACCATTCATGTTTAAATAGGCCACTTGGCTTGAACTTGCACTTTGAGAGTGTGTAAAGACAGAAATGTAGTATAGATCTATTTTGCAAGATTTCAGAAAGCAAATGTTTAATAGCTGCCAGCTTCCAGAGGTATAGCACAAAAGCACATGGGTAAAATGTTTCCACTATTTTACTTGAGAGTAGTAAGGGGGTTTATTATCAACCTGAGTACATATACACCTTTCTATTACTTTAAGCAAAAAGCTTCTAAAATAAGTTGTTTTACCTTAGCACAACACAAACATTAATTAAGAGTAATTCTGGGAACCAAAATAATAACTAATGAGCAAAATGTCAAAGTTACTGGAGGATTGCTAAAAATAAAACCAATAAAATCCAACAAGCATACAGAAGAAATACAAATATTATAAAATACTAAATATACTATGTTATTTCAATACCACATACTTTTACTATGGTGTTTCCATGGTTTAATCCCGATTCACACTTGTGCGATGCAGGAAGGCTGCGAATTTGCAGCCT
Source organism: Pelophylax lessonae (assembly GCF_965119305.1). Taxonomy (NCBI): domain Eukaryota; kingdom Metazoa; phylum Chordata; class Amphibia; order Anura; family Ranidae; genus Pelophylax; species Pelophylax lessonae. The sequence goes on along the minus strand of NC_138772.1, from coordinate 377,914,293 downwards.
GTTCCCGCATCGCAAACGCACCCCTGGCAGTTCACACTGCCATATGCGATACAAAGGGGGTGTCAATTAAATGTTAACGACACCCCCAGTTTGATCACATATCGCAGTGCGATCTGACAGTTCGCACAGGATCGGATCGCACAAGTGTTAACCACTGTGCGATCCGATCCTGATGCGGCTGGAAAAAAGGGTCTTGTGCGTGTTTGGTGCGGATACAGTGCGAATTCAGCCATGCAAAGTGTATGGCTAAATTCGCATCCGCACCTCCGATCGCATGTAATGAAGGAGCAGTGCGCTCCGAATTACATGCGATCGGCGCACTCGCAGAAATGTGAACCGGCCCTTAAGCAGGGTACCCCAGAAAGAAACTAACCCATTGCCTGCAGGGGTTGTAGAACAAGGAGCAGGGTTGCATGAGGATCTGGCCATGGGTCAGCATTGGTGAGACTTAAACATGTTTTTTTGGTATGCTTTGCACTGTTTCTAGCTGTGATATATTCTTGTGTACACTCCTCTGTATTTTCCATTTGCTGTTGGATGTTTCCTGCCCATCAGTGTCTCTGCTTTAGAGCTGGCTTACACCAGATTCAGCCCAGTGCTTTTTTAATCTGCATCAAAAATGCTTGTACAGTGTTTGCACTGGTATTAATTAAGGCCATTGGAATACATGGCAATGTGTTCCACTACAGTCAACAAAGGCAGAACATGCTGCATTTGTTCTGTATGGAACGCATCTGGAACGTGGCAAAATGCATGGAAAATGCACTAAGATGAAGAAAAAAAAAAAAAGGAGGGGAAAAAATGCTCCAGAACTTATCAAAGACACATTAGTCACTTGACCTCCGGAAGATTTAACCCCCCTTCATGACCAGGCCACTTTTTGCGATATGGCACTGCGTTAATTTAACTGACAATTGCGTGGTCATACAATGCAAATAAAATTTATGTAATTTTTTCCCCACAAATAGAGCTTTCTTTTGATGGTATTTGATCACCACTGCATTCTTTTGCACCATAAACAAAGATTGTCAATTAAAAATAAAAAAAATGTGAAAATCTAATTTCTTCATATTTTTAGGCCAATAGGTTTTCTGCTACATATTTTTGGTAAACAAAAATCCCAATAGGCATATATTGATTGGTTTAATGCAGTGTTAATTTTGGCAGCAAATTTCAATTTAGTTTTAGTCTTAGGCTGGCCATACACTATACAATTTTCTTATTCAATTTCCTTTAGATTTACCTTAAACTATGTAGTGCAAGGGCCTGCCTGACTGCATACAAATTGAAAGTGTTTAGGTTTGACCCTATATTACATGGTTTTGGTAAATCTAAAGGAAAGTTGAACAAGAAAATTGTATAGTGTATGGCCAGCCTTAGTCTTAGGACTAAAATGGCATTTTAGTTTTAGTCCCATTTTAGTCTTCTGCAAGTGGTTTTAGTCGTATTTAGTCGACTAAAACGTCCTACATTTTAGTCGACTAAAACGTCCTACATTTTAGTCGACTAAAACGTCCTACATTTTAGTCGACTAAAACGTCCTACATTTTAGTCGACTAAAACGTCCTACATTTTAGTTATCTAAATGGTCATGGTCAAGTCAGAGAGGAGGCCTGTAATGCTGCCTGCAGTCAGTGCAGTGAGTGCACACAGTGCTGCTCAGAGTGCTGGATGGGGGTCTCAGGTTTAAGGGTGGTCTCTGGTCTGACTCTGAACTGACGTTGTTGAACAGGATGGGCCGGGCGGGCCTCAGCGGCCTATATGCACGCACACAGTCCTGGATGGATGGTGGAATCGGAGGCCAGTGGTGACTGGTGAGTGGTCTGAGGGGACTCAGGGAGGCAGTAATAGCTGGCCTGGCTGTTAACTCACAGTGGGTGCTCTGCTCTGGATGTGGTGGTGGCCGGGTGCCAGTGCTGTGTGATGAGTCGGGCCTGGCACGTCTGGCTGTAGTGTTGCAGCTGCAGTGCTCTGGTGAGGTCAGGTGACTGGTCTCGAGTTTACTCTCTTGTAGTAGTCCACTTCTCACGTCGGATGTCACGGGGCACGCCACGCCAGACGCCACACAGGCGGAGCTCCGTGAAAACCGGAAGTTGGGTAAACGTCCCTGCCTCACATTCTCGTTTAGTTTTCGTTCGTTAACGAAAACGGATTTGATTTTCGTCATAGTTGTCGTCATTTGACGAAAATGTGCAATACTTTGCGTCTAGTTTTCGTCAGTTGAAAAATTCTGGTGACGAAAACGTTTTCGTTGACGAAATTAACACTGCTGTAAACTCTATTGGCTGTAATGTCATTGCACATATTACCTGAATATATTACCAACATTAAATATTAGGGAAAAATACAAGAAAAGCCTTTTTCTTAATTGTTTCATTTTCAGCAGCTTAGTAGATGCTCCTTACTTATGCATATGTGGTGGTGGAATACATGTTTAAACTTTAATGTGCTATTATTACATGCTCTGGATGGAATTGTGTTGCCGATATAGAAATGGCCAGCAGAGGAGTGTTAATTTTGATGATGTAAATTTTTTATTTAGTTTTAGTTATAGTCTTATGACTAAAATGCCATTTTAGTTTTAGTCATATTTTAGTCATCTGAATTGTTTTAGTTTTAGTTGTATTTTAGTTGACTAAAATTGTGTTAATTTAGTCGACGAAAACATTTTAGTCGGTTTTAGTCGACAAAATTAACACTGGTTTAATGGTACGTTATAGTGTCTACAAAGAATGGGATATACAGTATACTGAAATTTTTTCAATTTTGTTTTGCTAGTAATGGCAACAATCAGCCACTTATAGTGTAACTGCTATATTGCGGCGGAAAATCAGACTCTGACACTTTTGATACTTTTCGAAAACCAGTGACACTAATACCGTGATCAGTGCTAAAAATTTGCACTGACACTGTACTAATGACACTGGCTGGAAAGGGGTTAAACATATAGGGCCCCCAAAGGGTTAACTGTGTGCCTAGCCAGTGTTTGTGTTTACTATGTGTGCTGCTTTTCTAAGGGAAGAGATGTATTTTAGTTCCTGCTTTACAGGAACACAATATTCAACCATTCTCCCCTGTCATAATGGAACTCTGCCTTGTCTGTTCTGAGTCTCTGCCCAACGATCAGTTGATGGACATTGAGTGTCTGGCACCTGCAGATCCGCTGTTGCTGTGAGCAATCATAGCAGAAATGGCCTGCCTCTTGCAGTTGAAAGTTCAGGATCACATATACAGTGTATATAAGTGATCCGGCACACAGCTTCCACCCTGTAGTAGTAAAACTGCTATAGGGCAGTCAGCAAGTGGTTAAAAATGCACCGGAACATATAAAAATGCGTGTGAATGCCTATGCTGAAAAAGAATCCGGAAAGGAAAAAAGTGTGGTGTAAACTGAGCCCAATTCTGTCCTGTTCCCACTAGGGTGACCACTTTTCCAAACTGCCATTCAGGGACACCCCCCTCCCCCGGGACACCCCCCCCCCTCCCCCCGACAACACCCCCGCCCAAAAAAAAAAAAAGATGACTATTAGGTACACCAAATATAGTGAAAGGACAGACTGTACCCTAATATGGCCAGCGTGTGCCCTTTTTACACCCAAAATTGTCAAAAACAAGTATAAATTATTATCAGCCGAGTGTTTCCATAATGATTATTGACCTGTCAATTGCAGCTGTATTAGGATAAAGAAATCAAGTGTCAGTATAACTGGTCCCCAGCCTTTGACTGGTATTACTGGCAATTCATCAACCAAGAAAGCAATGTTTTTATAGGTTTCCTGCTCTGATGAAGTGGAAAGAAGCAAATTGCTAGATTTGTTTAGATTGTTTTAATGCATTCTGGTGAACAAGGAAGAGGAAATCTGTCAGGATAGAATTATGTGATCTACCACTGGGTATTTGATTTTTGGGATCAACCTCGGGGATTGCCATCCTTACCTTACCTTCACTGTACTGGTGAGGCACGCAGGTCAGGTATCATCAGTGGCTGCTCGCTTATTCCAGGTCAGTAACTCATCCATGCAGGGGGAACGAACTGTCACTGACCAGATCCGGTGTATGGTTTTTTCACGGAACACCGGCTCCGGCTGACGTCACCGTCCTCGTCACGTGACTCTCACTCGGCCGCCCGCGCACAGCGTGCAACAAGGCAGGGGAGGAGCGGAGCCACACTCCTCTGCTCACTGCTCTCGTATTGGCTCGAATTGTCGCCCGACGCCCGCCCTCTAACATGATGGTACAGCCCAGCCATCCTCCCTCTCATCCAGCGGACATGGTACAGTCTGTTCTCTCACAGTCGGCGGACGGACGGCGGCTCACGGCGGGCTCAGATCATTCCGGGACACTGCATTGTCCCGGAATGAGGGTGACTGGGACCTGGGACAGACTCTCCAAATGCGGGACTGTCCCGGGAGGACCGGGACACGTGGTCACCCTAGTTCCCACCTGTGTGGTGTTTCCTCCTTCCCCTTGGCTGCATATTGGGGTGTGCCCATTTGACTCTTGCATGAACAAACTAATTTCATCCTTGATAAACTTCAGTCCTTAGCCCCTGACTTTAGTTTGCTCCTGCCTAGTCTATTTGCACCTGTCCAGCCTGTTTGCTATCATGTTATCTTGTGCTCGTTAGTTTCTTTGAGGCGGTTTGGATTCTTTCTCTGTTAACCCTCCTCTTGTGTTAGGGTCAAAACTGACCCGTTTTCAGGTTTTGAATGTCTAAGTATCACATAAATTTGTTAATTGCATCAAGATTTTTTTACTTTGTCAGGAACCTCTATTTAAACAATGTAATAGAAAAATAATCCTTTTCACTAAATTATAAAATACTGTGGTGAAAATTAAGACGTTCATGGTGTTAGGGTCAATTCTGACCCAGTTATAATATAGGATTTTAGGACACTAATAAGTGCCAAAACTGAAATCATAAACACTCTCTCTGCTTAGTAACAGTGACAGCCAATCCCCTCTCAACCCTGTGAGCTATATGTAGGGAGGGGCCTATCTATTTGCCTGCTTGTCTGCTTCTCTAAATAAAGTGAAGAAACATAGGACGAATTCATTTCAGAGTTGCTGACTTTATTTTACCATTTTTTAAATTTGACAATGAGAGGTATGCTATCAAAAGAAAGGTCTAGGGGTCACACCAAAAATATTAAAACCAATCTTTTCAAGGATAAAGAAGCCTAACAAGGTAACCAAGAGGTAAGAAACAAATTTGATGATAAATAATTATTCAGAGGGTATTTTATGGCTGATTTAAAACACAGGTCAAAACTGACCCTAACATCATGGATAGTAACGGAATTCTAACATAAGAGGAGGGTTAAGTTTGCCATAGCTAGATCAAAATTTGGCCAGTTCAGTGGGAACCAGATGATTTTTAGTCCATCTATGAGTGGTCTTGTTCAAGAGCAATTGATCTACTGCTCATGAACAGGCTTGCTGTAAAACTTTAGTTTGATCAGCACTACATCAAATCGTATCTAGCTTGCTTGATACTTATGGATGGGCCGAACAGCCCTCTTTTTGAGAGTTCTGCTGCAAAATGTTTTAACCCGAATGGCGAACCCTATTGAAGCCCATGGGAACCGAACAGGAAAAATCAAAAGTGCCCATTTTGAAGGTTTATATGCAAGTAATTGGCCATAAAAGGGGTATGGGGGTCTGGGTACTGCCCTGGGGAACATGCATCAATAAAAAAACTTTATTTTTTCAGGAGCAGTGATTTTAATTTTGATTTAGGTGCAACAATAAACATTAAAAAGAAAACAAAAACAAGTCAAATCACATTTAAAGTGACTCACGGTTACAACTGCTGACACCCAGCTATTAAAAAAAAATAAAAAAGGTGTTGCCCCCCCCCCCCCCCCCCCAAAATCCATACCAGCACTTTGTCCAAGCATACAGCCCTTGAAGACAAGGGTCTCTTCCCAACAACCATGGGCTGTGGTTGTCAGAGTCCGAGGGCATTGGGCTTATCAGAATCTGGAAGCCCCCTTTAACAAGGGGGCCCTCAGATCCAAGCCCCCCCCATGTGAATGGGTATCGGGTACATCGTACACCTACCTATTCACCTAAAAAAAGTGTCAAAAAGTAATAACCACAAGAAACAGTATTTGACAGTTTTTGGCACCGGATGATGTAGCCAGGTGGCCCTGCCCCTTGCCTATATAAAAACTGTCAAAGTGCAGAGCGGGCAGATGTCAGGAAGCCTCCCAGGAGGCAAGAGCATTTTTATTTTCTTATTTTTCAGGTCCAGCGGGTGTCGTTATTGACGATGGATTCACATTGAGGAACACTATTTTTAGAGCCCCCCCACCCCAAAGCATGTGCAGTGGCCATGGGCATGTGGCCTGGTATGGTTAAGAAAGGGAAGGGGGGTGCTTGCTCATCCCCTCTCCTTTCCTGACCTGCGGGACTGCATGCTCGGTTAAGGGTCTAGTATGAATTTTGGGGTGGACCCCACACCATTTTTATTTAAAATGTTGGCGTGGGGTTCCCCTTAAAAGCCAGACCTGAAGGGCCTGGTATGGTCTGGGGGGACTGCATGCCATTTTTTTCTTTATTTTTTACTGGCACTTTATTTTTTTATTAATTCAGCTGTCAGCGGGGAAACCCATTGACAGCTAATGACTTATCAACTGTTAAGGATGCCATAGCCCGCATCCCGGCCCTGCTCCATAACAACCAGCTTACACTGCGCCCTAATTGGGCAAAGCTTTTCCCAATCAGGGCACAGAATACACTGTGCAGTGCTCAGTGCATTGCAGGGTGTTCGTTGGGGTGAACACCTGGTGAACACCCTGCGAATTTGGGTGATCGGCGAAAGGACGAATGCCTGTTCAGCCCAAACTCATGCTTGGGATGAACCGTTCGCCCATCACTATTGATACTATACTCCAGTCCTCAGCTGTTGAATACAATGACCACCTTGAATGTGTGGATGTGGGAATCCGCTCAGTTTTTTTTGTTCAGCCCAATGGTTGAACAAAAAAAACTGAGCCATATATGAGCAGCATTAGTTTGTCTGTTCATCACTGTTGCATCATTGGTGAGGGTCACAGCCTGAGACTTTCATCTGTAAAACCTCATCATTATTATTAGGAGCTCGGTTGAAGACTGGGTGCTCTCCTACTGCTTACAGTGAGCCCTTTGCCACCCACTGAACGATTAAGCTGGCCATTAGGGATGATCGAACGGTTCGGGTCGACCATCGGTTCGACCCGAACATTGGCTGTTCGAGGTTCGGCCGAATTCCGAACTTTTTGCTGAAAAAGTTCAGAATTCGGCAACCAGAACTGACCAAAATGCAATGGGACAGGAAATGGGCTTTAAAAGCCCGTGATTGGACCAGAACCATCAGTAAAAGCCAATTGAGGGGGCAGGAGAATGCTATGAATGTGATTGGAGTGACTAGGGGGTCCATAGGCCAATCAGGACGTGGAAGAGAGTGGAAGCACGTGGAAGAGAGTGGAAGCAGTTCTGTGACTTCTGCTTCAAAGTGTCATTTAGCAGGAACTGAGCGACTGCGAGCAGGACTGTCACGTACCTGGTCCTGAAGCCGAAATGCTGAGAGGGCTCTCCTTGCGGCTGAGTGCTCGGTGTCCCTAAAGGTGGTAACAGGAAGCACGAAGCCCAAAGTAGCAGGGATTGCCAGCTGTGCCCCAGATGAGGGTTGATGGTAGGAATATCTCTCTGCAGGTGAACACCAGAGGAGGTGAGCACTAGGACCCAGGAGTGCTGTGAAAGTTGCAGACAGCACACGGCTGGAAGTAGTTTGTAATGGAGAGTGCAGCTGGCAGGATCAACAGGTAAGTACTGGAAGCAGGTTCTGCAGGCTGGGTACAGCAGGTGGGCACCAAGGCAGATCACAGCAGACAAGGCACAGCCAAAGGCGTAGTCGGGGACAGAAGCAGAGGTCAGTAAGCCAGAGGTCAGCAGATCAGATAGCAGAGTCGTGGTTAGGCAAGCCGGGGTCATACACAGGGCAGATGACAAGAGAAGATCCGTGAACAATCCGAGGTCAGAGCTGGGAGCGAGACAAGAGGAATCCAAGAACAAGCCGGGTTGACAACAGGTGATCAGAAGCAGCAGCAAACACAGGAAGCAGGAAACAGGAAGCTGAAGACCAGTCAGCAATGTTCATGTGCCAAAGATATCCTTTTAAAGGCCAGAGGGTGCTGGGATTGGACGTCCACTTTGTGGGCCAGCACGCACACGTCTTTGCCCTAGCGGACGTGCGTTTGCAATATTCGAATTCATGCGGCTAGTTCCCTGACAAGGACACCAAATGTACCCAACCCATACAGCACCCATACTGCACTGACTCACTCTAGTTCCAAACATAGACTGCACCTATACCAACCCTATACTGCATTATTTTTAACCTTCACCGCATCTGAACCACATCTACCATGCCCCTGTGCCAAGACAATACTGTACCTATACTGTACCTATACTGCATGCAGATTGCTAGGACTGTCATTAAGTGTACCAATGCTCCTAAATAGCCCAAACATTACCTGACAGAAGAAAATCTCAAAGGACTGCCCCTCCAGTAATAATTATTCAGTAAGTCCCCTTTGTTCCCCTGCTCCCTCCTCTACCATCTTTTTCTTTTGGACAGTGCATACCCAGTCAGTCTAGGACTAGCATTGCCGCCATAAATGCGCTCTAACTGTATAGTTCCAGAACTCGGTAGATTAAACTTTACCACTGCTCACTGATGCACTTCAGGTCGCCCTACTACTATGTATGCTGATCTGTATGCCATATGTCATCCTATGCCTAGTCCTTACTGTTAATCCCTTTGTATGCTAATTAGCGATATTGCCATCATCAATCCATCTTATGCTTGCCTTGTTACCAATAATATTGGGTGACAATATATTAAATTTGCCTTCACTACCTGGTTTGAAGCCTGTTCTCTTTTACGAAGCATTACTTTCAGGGCTTTCCTGTGGTATTGTATATTTGTACACTTAACCTGGTGTGTTAGAGGGACTGAAAAGGTTGAGGCAGAGGACAGAGTACCCATCATACCCAACAGTTCCTACGAGGGTAGAGCTACAGGCAGAATTTCGATCCAACTGTTGCCTCTTTCAGTCTCTGTCCTGTGTCTTTGTACATTGTCATATTGATATCTTGGACTGTCCACACAGTTTCTGCACTAGTCTGACTACCCACCTCTGGTATCTTACCATCAGCAATGCTTTTGACTACGATGTTCTTCACATTTTCCTTCAATCTTACACTAGGTTTGCCTAGGCTCCTAACCTCAAACAGTCTCTTGCTGCTCCTGACAGCTTACCTTTTTGAATACTCTAGTTAAAATTAGAGATTTGCCAAGTTAAACATAGGTATGTTCAATTATTTTCTATCTAATAAATGTGGGAAAAGCAATAAAGTTCGATTGCTATAGCCCTATTGTGTATTCTTGATGGACACAGAGCCTGGCTGGGAGACTATTATTTGAGTGTAACATATTGTTTAATTACTATCCAAGGATATGTGATTGCTAAATACATTTTATACAGTAATTAATCCTACTGGAGAACAATGTTGAATGAAGGGCAGAAGAACATTTCCATACCTGTTGGGGTTTTTGAAGCCTCTTCATGATTAAAGATTTTAATTGTTCTCATCTTATTACTGAAAACATGTTCTAATATTTTAAAAAAATGTTATCTTAACAATCCAAGCTACTAATCACAGACAGATCTCTCTTATTTGCACCGTGGTAACACCATGGAATGTTGTAGTAATTTGACAGCCTTTTGACTATAAAATAACTTGTCACTCACTACAAACCCATTTGAAAGCCTGTAGAGACCAAATCAGGATTTCGGAGTCTAACTTAGTGGGTTACATTTATACAGTATCTCACAAAAGTGAGTAGACCCCTCACATTTTTGTAAATATTTTATTATATCTTTTCATGTGACAACACTAAAGAAATAACACTATGCTACAATGCAAATTAGTGACTGTACAACTTGTATAACAGTGTCAATTTGCTGTCAAAATACCTCAACACACAGCCAATAATGTCTAATCTGCTGGCAACAGAAGTGAGTACACCCCTAAGTGAAAATGTTCAAATTGGCCCCAATTAGCCATTTTCCCTCCCCAGGTGTCATGTGACTCATTAGTGTTACAAGGTCTCAGGTGTGAATGGGTAGCAGGTGTGTTAGATTTGGTGTTTTCGCTCTCACTTTTTCATACTTGTCATTGGAAGTTCAACATGGCATAGCAAAGAACTCTCTGAAGATTTAAAAAAAAAAAAGAATTGTTGCTCTACATAAGATTGCCTCGACTATAAGAAGATTGCCAAGACCCTGAAACTGTGCTTCAGCACGGTGGCCAAGACCATACAGCGGTTTACCAGGACAGGCTCCACTCAGAACAAGCCTCGCGATGGTCGACCAAAGACGTTGAGTGCATGTGCTCAGCGTCATATCCATAGGTTGTTTTTGGGAAATAGACGTACGAGTGCTCCCAGCATTGCTCCAGAGGTTGAAGGGATGGGGGGCCAGCCTGTCAGTGCTCAGACCATACGCCGCACACTGCATCAAATTGGTCTGCATGGCTGTCTCAGAAGGAAGCCACTTCTAAAGATGATGCACAAGAAAGCCCACAAACAGTTTGCTGAAGACAGACAGACTAAGGACATGAATTACTGGAACCATGTCCTGTGGTCTGATGAGACCATGATAAACTTATTTGGTTGAGATGGTGTCAAGCGTGTGTGGAGGCAACCAGGTGAAGAGTACAAAGACAAGTGTGTCTTGCCTACAGTCAAGCATGGTGGTGGAAGTGTCATGGTCTGGGGCTGCATGAGTGCTGTCAGCATTGGGAAGCTACAGTTATTTGAGGGAACCATGAATGCCAACATGTACTGTGACATACTGAAGCAGAGCATGATCACCTCTCTTCGGAGACTGGGCCGCAGGGCAGTATTTCACCATGATAACAACCCCAAACACACCTCCAAGATGACCACTGCCTTTCTAAAGAAGCTGAGGGTAAAGGTGATGGACTGGCCAAGCATGTCTCCAGACCTAAACCCTATTGAGCATCAGTGGGGCATCTTCAAACAGAAGGCGGAGAAGGGCAAGGTCTCTAACATTCACCAGCTCTGTGATGTCGTCATGGAGGAGTGGAGAAGGACTCCAGTGGCAACCTGTGAAGCTCTGGTGAACTCCATGCCCAAGAGGTTTAGGGCAGTGCTGGAAAATAATGGTGGCCACACAAAATGTTGACACTTTTGGCCCAATTTGGACATTTTCACTTAGAGGTGTACTCACTTTTGTTGCCAGCGGTTTAGACATTAATGGCTGTGTGTTGAGTTATTTTGAGGGGACAGCAAATTTATACTGTTATACAAGATGTACACTCACTACTTTACATTGTAGCAAAGTGTCATTTCATCAGTGTTGTCACATGAAAAGATATAATAAAAAAAATTACAAAATTGTGAGGGGTGTACTCACTTTTGTGAGATACTGTTTATATTATATCACATAATAAATACTTGGAACTAAATCACATATGGTAATACACTGCACATGTATAGTATACAGTTGGGAAAACATAACATTCAATGCTAATTAAAATGCTTGGAAACCGGCCTACATATTAGTGTTTTAGGCCTATTTCCTCAAATGGACTTCTATACTTAAAGCAGTTGTAAAGTCAATTTTTAAATTAAAATTAATAAGAGGGTATACTTACCTATTCTGTGCAATGGTATTGCTCAGAGGTGCCCCTATTCCCTCTTCTGTAGATCCCTGACAGCACTGTACCCTTTTCCTCTCCTACATGTTCCCCCATAGCAAGCAGTGCGCTATGGGAGCACACGTGTGAGTGGTGTGATCCCAAGCTGAGCTGTGTGCATCCATAGACACACATCGAGTGGCTAAGCCATGCCCCCTGCTCTTTCCTGACAGGACTTAACTGACAACAGCAGGAGCCAATGGCTCCCACTGCTCTCAGTGTAGACTATGACAGCAGGAAGAGGGGAGAGAAGATCTGCAGCGGGGCACACAGCTAGATTGATAGAGGACTTAGATAAGTATTTAGGGAGTGAGGGAAGAACAGTTAGTGGTAGTTTTTTTACCATAATGCAAAGAATGCATTAAGGTAAAAAAAAATGTTTGACTTTAAATGCAATTTAAAGTAAACTCTAAAAGAACCCCCCCCTCCTTTTAGGATTCATTGATGGCTTCTGACAGCCAATGGTCAGTGTCTACACCACAAGGTAGTGACATGGACACTGCAAGAAGGACCCTTGCACATTACAGACCAGAAAAAAAAAGACTCCAAACATGGCCTGTCACTTGACCACAATTTCAAGTAAGTAATATGGTTGTGTTGTACTCCTCTACAATTTAACATTAAAGCCCAATGCTGGGCAGATTTAAACTCTTATTAATGCCAGGGGGAAATGAATACTTACCTTATTCCTCGCTCTACTTGACTCTATCTGTCCCATCATCAAATACAATGCAGGGCCAATAGCTCACAACCAAGAGCTGAGGAGAGTGTCGGAGCCTGCTGCAGTGAGGGGTGAGGTAAGTATTACATCTTTTTCCTTATCCTCTAGAATTTGCAATCATTTAACCACTTTACCACTAGAGGATTTTGCTGTCTTACGTCTGGGCCACTTTTTGCGATTCGGCGCTGTGCGACTTTAACTGACAATTGCGCGGTCGTGCGACACCATACCCAAACTAAATTTATGTCCCTTTTTCCCCACAAACAGAGCTTTCTTTTGGTGGTATTTGATTACCTGTGCGATTTTAACTTTTTGCGCTATAAACAAAGAAATGAGCGTAAATTTTGAAAACAACAATATTTTTCACATTTTTTTATATGAAATTCCCCCCAAAAAAATGTAAAAATCAAAAATGTTTTTACATTTTTGGCCAATTTGTTTTCTGCTACCTAGGTTTGGTAAAAAAATTCACAATAAGCGTATTTTGATTGGTTTGCGCAAAAGTTATTGCGTTTACTAACAAAGGGAAAGATTTCTGTAATTTTTGGTGGTTTTTTTTTTAACGCGTAATGGCGGCGATCTGCGATTTTTTTGCGGGACTGCGACATTGCGGCGGACAGATCGGACCCTTGACTGACATTTTTGACACTTTTGGGGGTACCAGTGACATTACTGCAGTAATCAGTGCTATACATATGCACTGTTACTGTAAAAATGACACTGGCAGGGAAGGGGTTAATTTTATTGGAGAGGGAGGGGTTAATGTATATTAAAAAAGAATAGCGCACACATGCAAAAGAAATGACTATCAAATATGGAGACAATCCATAAATAAAAATGGGGATTTAGTCCCACAATATGGCCATATCGTGCTCAAGCCCACCACTGCGTCAAAGTACCCCATTATCAGTGGGTCCTATACTATCCATAAAAAAGGGGTGAATCCAGCCTCTCTAACCCTTGGAGACAAGACTCCTTGCTGGGATAGATGTGCTAATGCACTACAAAGGACTCCTCCTATATCTACTTGATAGTGGACTCTGATAAGAGTACAGGCGTGTGTGGGGGGTGGGATGCTCAACCTCAGAAGTCTGGTCAGACCGAATACATAATAAACAAGCAAAAAATTGGGGGAGCAAACCCTGAACATGTATATCTAAAGCCGGTGCAGCTATGGACCAAACAACATGTATATTAAAAAAAGAATAGCGCACACATGCAAAAGAAATGACTATCAAATATGGAGACAATCCATAAATAAAAATGGGAATTTAGTCCCACCATATGGCCATATCGTGCTCAAGCCCACCACTGCGTCAAAGTTAATGTATGCCTGGTGCTTACTGACGTGTGTGGGGGGAGGTGACTGAGTGACACAAGGACAGATCCAGGGTTCAGCTAAGCTAAGCTAAGCTGAACCCTGCAATCTGACCCTGCCTGTCACTTAGGAGAGCCGCCCGCTTGTGTTTACACAAGCAGGCGGATCTCCACACTAGATCCCCGACGATCGGGGAAGAGCGGCGGCGATCGCCGCTGCTCCTCCCCTGGCCCGACTCCCGCTGTGACTGAATACAGCGGGAGCGAGCCTCCGGTAGCGCGCGCACGCCGCCGAGAAAGAGGAGTGTCTGACGACGTAGTACTACGTCGTCAGACGATAACGAGCCACTTTGCCGCAGCAAGGCTCCGTTCACATGTTAGCGTATGGATCACGGGCAGCACAAGAGCTTCTTTGGATTGTATTGCGTCCCGCGATTTTTTTGCGCGATGTTACCGCGATTCGGCAGGCGGAAATCGCGGCAACATCGCTCAGCGTTTGGGGGTCTATTGCAAATCAACGGGCAACGCACAGGCGTCCCGCGATTTGCAATAATCTCCGGATCGCAGGCGGAACCGCGGCGGTTCTGCCCGTGACCCATACGCTAACATGTGAACGGAGCCTACTGCAGGCAGACGTAAAGTGGTTAAATGTATGCAATGCTAAGGAAGTGTCAGGTGGAGGGAGGACTGCAAAAGTCGTTTTTTTTTTCCAGTTCCTGGAATTGGGCGTTAATACAGTTTGTAATGTTAGTCCGGTTCCTTCAAGATGGAATTAAATACAACACAGATACACTGTTTATTGTACAGACACATGAACCGGATTACCTTTCCAATGACTGAATATTAGAATAGCTTTGATTAATAGGGAAATTATTCAAAACTGTTCCCTGCAAGCCATGCGTGGGATTGTAATGAGGCAATTTAGACTTCTATCTCAGTCATCAGGCTTGAAACTGAGAAAATCAAGGAGAAGTAATTATACAAATGACAAGATTCTTTTAAGAAAGGTTTCCTACCTTATTGGGAGATTTGATACTATCTGAAAAGGCCAAATATATTTAGTATATACAACATTTATCAAAAATCAAGTTTGTGTGAAGAAAAAGATGCTAATTCAAGATAGGATAATGTTTAGCCTTGTTCTTCCAACTGCCTATTTTGGCAGTTATATAAGACTCGCATAAATGAAGATTTTCATTAATACCTAATTAAAAGTATTTTTCGATGCAATATATGAAAGTATCTTATGTTTGCCTTTTATCATCCACTTGCAGTTCCTGAACAGCATATCTCAGAATGGAAGAGGAAGAAGCAATACAAAGAGCCAGTCAGTTGTGCTTCCATACTTAAAGTGATTGTAAACGATCACCTTGTAAGAACAACCCATTTAGTTAAAAATAGAATTGAAGGACAAAACATTTTTGCATAAATGTGAAAATACATCTTAAATACCTTTTTTTTCCCCTTTTTTTTATAAGTGATCACAATCCCTCTGTTCTCAGCTGCTAAGAGCTGGGGGAGGAGAAGCAGCAGCACGCGAATCTTCCCAGTAAATGACTGTGCAGTGGGGGCGTGTCGTGATCTTTGAAGGAGAGCACACTAAAGCTGGATACACACTATCCAACTTTTGTGGTTAGATTTCCTTCAGATTTGTGCAAATACCCTTTAAAAAAGGGGGGGGGGGTGACACCGACAAATAATAAATATGTGAACACTGATTATATTTTCAAAGGGTTAAAAACCACACATTTCCTTATCAGTAACCACAACCGATATGATCTGTTAGTGTGTGGTGAATTTTATCTGTAAAATAATAATAATAGTGCCAACAAGTGAGCAAATATTATAGTGGGTTTATTCCAATAGTGATACAGTGCAATTCGAACAATATATAATATATAAATCCCTGGTGGTGAAGTGATGGATATATGTAACCAAAGTGAATACTGAAGTGCTGTATTCCTTAGAGGTGTAGGTGCTGTAGTACCCCCGATGACCACTAGGTGAGGTATATACGACCTGTTCACATGAAGTGGTCCCAAGAGGGGTAGATCGTGGGGTCCTCTCTTTATCCCGCAAGGCACCGACTGGTAATCTCACGAAAAGAAAGGAAAGGGGAGCCCCATCAAGTAGTTTGCAAAGTTATACCAATGTAAAAAGTAGTAATAACTCACGGTGAAGCTGCCTCGGATCAGTGTAGAGAGACGCCGGGAAGCTTCCGCGTTCCACGGCTGCCAAGGCCGAGACCGGAAGTGACGTAATGACGCAATGGACCCGCCACTTTTCAGGTAGCGCCGTTTCAACCCCCTTTGCACATTTCACTTTATCCTTAACCCTTTGGGGTTTGGTTGTTGGCTGCTTACACCTTTACACCCGTTTTACACTGTTCTACCTCATACTCCATAGCGCTGGTCACCCTTGCCTTTTACTTCCTTCAGATTTACCTTTTCTATGTAGTGCAAGGGCCTGCCAGATTTCATACATATTGAAAGTGTTTAGGTTTGACCTCATATTATATGGTTTTGGTAAGTCTAAAGGAAAAAGTCTTTAGAAAATCTTATAGTGTGTATGGCCTATAAGTTCCCCGCATAGCTAGAGAACTGACCACGATGTTTGTGGGCTTAGTGTGGTCAGTTTTTAATTGGAAAGCGGAGGGACTGGCAGGAACAAAAGGGATTTTACACAAAGGAAGGATGCAAAGAGAACAGGATCATTTCTCATAAAATCACATGGTACAGCAGGCACATATCAGGAATATGAAGTTTGGAATAACAAACGCTTTAAGAGTCCTGATTGGAGGAAAGAACAGAGTGACAGAGATATGAACTCATTAGTCTACTGCTTCTCCTTTGACTGTCCAGTCACAGGCCGAGGGAGAGACTACAACCTTGCCAGACAGTGTGGCAGAGCTGTGTAAATAGATGAATGGACAGAAATACAAATCCTTTAATGGTAAAACAGCTCTATATTTAATCTTTGTATATAGCCATTTGTCTAAAGTTCAGCTTTAATTGATCACTGTCTTAAAAGTGAAGTATAGGTTTGGGCTTTTTTTAAGATTAATACTTACCTAGGTGGATTCTGCATCTGTCCCCCTACACCTCTACACTGAGAACTGAGCGATCAAACACTGCCAATCATTCTGTTCTGACCGATCCCCGAGCAGAGAGCTGCTGACTGTCAGTCAACGCCTCTCTGCTCTGCTCCTTCCTCGCTCATTGGAGTGCTGAGCTGTGGAGGGGCCAGCTCAGGCTCTCAGTGACTCGCTAAGATGCTGAGCTTGATGTCAAATCCAGGCACCTGGTGGATCTCGACACTATTGTCGCACTGACCGACTTTTGTGACATCTGCAGAGAGCGGACTTCAGACCGCTCTCTGCTGAAAATGGGTCACAGGAGTGCAAAACTAATTGAGCTCCTGTGATCCATAGGAGAAATACAGCCAAACGAGCTTTGGCTATACTTCTCCTTTAATTTACTAAATTAGTAATTTCTAAACTGGCCCAGAGAACTGCATTGACTTAAAAAATGACTGTGTTGATAGAAAAATACAAAAATTAAAGAAAACAATCCCTATACATGGGAACGTTTGAAAATCAGAATTCCTGATATTGGGGCAGAGTAGGTTGCAGGTGGGTAGAGTGTTGGGTGAGTGAATGGCAGGTGTGGCAAAATTGTGTTATTTGTTGGTCTGGCCTTAAGATATGAGCCATGTACAGGGTGCTGGAGTCAGAAGTATGTAATGTACATAGTGAAGTGGTCTAATTTGGATAGTGTAAATAGTGTCTATTTCCTGGGTGGGTAAAGAACACAGTGCAGGGGTCTGGGGAGGGTGCAAGGGTCAGGGGGTTTTATATACATAATGTGGGGGCCAGGAGTGGATAATGAACAAAGTACAGGGATCAGGTGTATGTACCCTGCATAGTTTAGGAGAAAGATGTATATGCAGTCCAGCGCACAGAACCCTCTTTGATTATTTTCACCACCATCCTCTTATACATAGCACAGCAGTACCACCAAAACCCATATGTACACATTCCATACATGTGCACACACGATGCACACTCACTGCATACACATAATACAACATTCATATACAACTGCATACACATGCATACAACATACATATGCCCTGCATATGTCCTGCATGCGCATTCATACAAGATAAAGTATGTACACACTGCATACACATGTATACAAACTGATTACACATTTATACAATATACAAAACACATTGCATACACAAAATGCATTGCATACACATACATGCAACATACATACTGCAAACAACATACATCCACATTGCATGCACATGCATACAACATACATCCACATTGCATGCACATGCATACAACATACATCCACATTGCATGCACATGCATACACCATAAATACACACTGTATACATATACATGCAACATACTGTACATATTGCAAACAACATACATACACATTGCACGCAACATAAATACTCATTAATACAAATTACATAACACACTGCATACACATACGTGCAACATACATACACATTGCATACTTGAACACTGTATATACACAACATACCACTAATATGTATATGTACTATTTAAACAAAAATTAAAATATACAATTCTGACCACTACTGTAAGTGGACCAGTGTAACATTGTAAGGGGCATTCTTTCCACTGATTCTATATTAATTCATTTTAGCAGGGGTCCCCTGGGACGTAAAAATTATTTTAAGGGTTCACTTGGAGTAAAAAAGATTCGGAAGGCGGATCTAAAGGGTAAAGTGAAAAAACGGTCTAGTCAGATCTCCAAGCATGAAAAAAAAAATGTTACAGTGCACATTCATAAATTGCTCTGACACACAAAGCAAAAAAAAAAAAAAAAAAGAAAATATCCCTTCCAAGACTTGTAGTCTCTTGTGTTCTTAGACTTAAGCCCCGTACACACGTACCGATGGTCGGCTTACAAATGTTCCTCTTTTCTCCCCGGGATGTCGGTGTCTGCTGAAAAGTGCAAAGACAGCACAAGGACAGCACAAGAATTTTGTCCGCCGACTGCAGAAGTGATGTCATGTAATGGTTAACTTTCCCTGTGTTTTCTATTTTCTGAGCATGCCCAGTCTTGCAAATCTGCGGTCTGTCGGCCGAATTGTGTACTGACAGGCGAACAATCGTCCGTTCTGGTGTCGGCATACAAATATTTTCATGTTTGCACGAAAGACTTTTGTCCGCGGATTGTGCGCAGACATCTGTCGGAGGCACCATACTAACACGCGTACAATCGGCAGATCCTTCGTCCACCGACGTTTGTATGCCGACGATCGGTACGTGTGTACGGGCCTTTACTGTTTTAGTATGTATCCCCCCCAGTCACTGAACGTATTGCTGAGTGAGTTGAACACGTCAGCGATAAAAGCACAGCAGCAGGAAAGATGTTTTAGAACTGATTTCCACATGCAGTCCCAGCTGGCAGCTATAGCAGGAAACAAAGAGTGCTCTCCAGCAGCGTGAATGCCATTGTGAAAAAATCAAAAAGTCTAAATCCACCGAGACACTTATGGCAGTTGGTTTGAAAAAGGTGTGAAAAAACCTGTCTCCAGATTTAACCTTTGCCGTAGTTTATGAAATATTTCAATACATTTATAACCCTATATTTTTCTATCTAGTGTACATGCACATCTCTAAAGGTTTACTATGTTCTGTGCTGTCGCCTTTTATACAGAATTTCTACATGGGAATGTGCCTGTTATTGTTGGTTTGGTCAAACCACTGCTGGCTAGATGTTTTAGTAAATTGAGATATTGTCGATAGGAGAGTAGAGTGATTTGCATATGTTCTTACCACAAGGTCACTTTTACCCAACAGAACACCTGCAAAAGAAGTTACATAGTTACATAGTTACATAGTTAGTAAGGTTGAAAAAAGACATCAGTCCATCCAGTTCAACCTATGATGCGTGTGTGTGTTTGCTTTTAACCGTACATTGTATACCCCTGTATGTTGTGGTCTTTAAGGTGTCCATCTAATAGATTTTTGAAACTATCAATGCTCCCTGCTGATATGACTGCTTGCGGAAGAGAATTCCACATCCTTACTGCTCTTACAGTGAAGAACCCCTTACGCACTTTAAGGTTAAACCGCTTTTCCTCTAGTTTTAGTGAGTGGCCACGTGTCTTATTGTATCTCCTTTCTCTGAATAGTTTGTTCCTTATGCTCGGGTCACCAGTACAGTATTTGTACATTGATATCATATCCCCCCTCAATCGTCTTTTCTCCAGAGAGAAAAGGTTTAGTGCTTGTAGTCTTTCCTCATAGCTGATGTCCTCCATTCCCCTAATTATTTTTGTTGCCCTTCTCTGGACTTTCTCAAATTCCAGCACATCCTTCCTGAGGACCGGTGCCCAGAACTGGACAGCATACTCCAGATGTGGCCGGACCAGAATCTTGTAGAGTGGGAGAATAATCTCTTTATTTCTGGAGTGAATCCCCTTTTTTATACAACCCAGTATTCTGTTGGCTTTGCTTGCGGCGGCTTGGCATTGCATGCCACTGCCAAGCTTGTTGTCTACCATTTCCCCCAAGTCCTTTTCCATCCTAGACTCACCCAGAGGTTCCCCCCTAGTGAGTAGCTTGCTTTCTGGTTTCTGGCCCCCAAGTGCATTACTTTACATTTATCAACATTAAACCTCATCTGCCATGTAGTTGCCCACCCCGTTATTTTGTTCAGGTCTGCTTGCAAGGTTTCCACATCCTGCATAGAAGATATTGGCATGCCTAGTTTAGTATCATCTGCAAATACTGAGATTGTACTCGATATCCCCTCCTCTAGATAATTTATGAACAAATTAAACAGGATTGGTCCCAGGACAGAACCCTGGGGGACCCCACTTTCCACACCCGCCCAATCCGAGTACTCCCCATTAATCACCACCCTCTGTACTCTCCCCTGGAGCCAGTTCTCTATCCAGGTACTCACCTTATGGTCCATACCTACCTTCCTTAGTTTGTACAGTAATTGTTTGTGGGGAACGGTGTCAAAGGCCTTTGCAAAGTCCAGATACACCACATCCACAGGCTTACCTTTATCTAGGTGGCTGCTCACTTCATCGTAGAGGGTTATGTGGGCCACCAAAAAGCCACCAAAAAGTATATCTACACTTCTCTTACAGATGGGCTATAGGTTAAAAATAACCCTGTGGTAACAGGGTCACAAAAATGGATTTTTGTAAGATCTTACCGTAAAATCCTTTTCTCTTAAGCTCATTGACAGACGTAGTCTTCTTGATTCTCAAGAGCTGGGTTATGTTGTCTCCGCAGGAGTAGGACTAGGCAGAAAGACAAAACGTTCTGGCTCCACCTTAGGGGCAGTCCCTGAGGGTATATCCTCCCTCTCTCTGCTACAGGGAATCAGTTCTGTTCTAAAGCAGTAACAGAGAATTTAACCCAACCCAACTCAATGATAGAGGGGCGGGAACTACGTCTGTCAATGAGCTTAAGAGAAAAGGATTTTACGGTAAGATCTTACAAAAATCCATTTTTCTCTATCGCTCATTGACAGACGTAGTCTTCTTGATTCTCAAGAGCTGGGACATCCAGAAGCAGTGCCACAAATGAGGGGTGGGATTGACAAAATCAAATCCAATCTAGAAGGCCCAACCGGTGCCAAACTAGAAGTTTTAAAGGCTCATTATAAACAAAGAATGAGACTCAAAAGAAAAATTTCCAACGGAAAAAAACCCTCGAGGTAGACCACAGGTCTCCTCAAATTGCGGCCTGCAAAACCTTGCGGCCAAACGAGGCATCCGACGATGCCATTACATCAACTTTATAATGTTTTGTAAAGGTATGCACCGACGACCAGGTAGCCGCCTTGCACACCTGGACCACTGACGCCTGATGGCGAAAGGCCCATGACGCACTAAGCGCCCGAGTGGAGTGCGCCTTAACAGGGAACGGGGGCTCCCGACCCTTAATAGAATAAGCCTGTACTACCGTCTGTCTGATCCATCTAGAAATGGTCGCGGCAGATGCAGGCAACCCCTTTTTGGGTCCATCCGGGATCACAAAAAGTGAATCCGTCTTGCGAAACGAGTCTGTCGTTTTCAAGTATACCCTGATCGCCCGGACCACATCCAAGGAGTGTAAAGCAAACTCCCGAGGATGACTGGGCTTAGGACACAGGGAAGGTAACACAATTTCTTCATTCAGATGAAATTCTGAAACCACTTTTGGTAGGAAGGATGGATTCGGACGAAGAACCACCTTATCTCTATGAACCACCAGATATGGTGAACGACAAGATAATGCGGCCAGTTCTGACACCTTGCGTGCAGAAGTAATAGCCACCAAGAAGGCCACCTTCTGGGACAACGTAGGTAGAGGAATCTCCCTAATATCTTCAAAGGGAGGTTTCTGAAGAACCGACAACACTAAATTAAGATCCCAGGGGTGTTAACGGCGCGTGCACTGGCGGAGCCAGATGTCGCACCCCCTGGATGAAATTCCGCACCAAGGAATGAGTAGCCAAAGGCTTCTGAAAGAAGATAGCTAATGCTGAGACCTGACCCTTGATAGTACTCAAGGCCAGTTTCTGCTCAACCCCTTGTTGCAGAAAAGCTAATATTCGACTAATCGAATAAGACCGTGGACGGAACCCCAGAGGTTCACACCATGCAATGTAGGACTTCCATGTACGATGATAAATCTTTCTGGAAGTCGCTTTCCTTGCTTCAACTAGAGTAGGAATAACTGAAGCTGACAAACCTTTGTCCTTCAGCACCTGGGTCTCAATAGCCAGGCCGTTAAAGCCAGCGATCGTAAATCAGGAGGGAAGATCGGTCCCTGAGACAGTAGGTCCTCCCTGAGAGGAAGTCTCCACGGGACGTCCGCCACCAGTCTGACCACGTCGGCGTACCAAGCTCGACGAGGCCAGTCCGGAGCTACCAGAATTACTGGAATTCCTTCCTCCTCTATCCAGCGAAGAAGTCTTGGCAGTAACGCGAGAGGAGGGAAGGCATACATTAGCTGGTATTGCCCCCACGGGGCGATCAGTGCGTCTGCGGTCTCTGCTAGAGAATCGCGGGAGCGAGCCACGAATCTCTGAACTTTCCTGTTGAATCGTGATGCCAACAGATCCACATCCGGGGTGCCCCACCGTAGGCACAACTGGTGGAAAACGTCTGGATGGAGAGACCATTCCCCCTGATCCAGAGTCTGACGGCTGAGATAATCTGCCTGCCAATTTTCCACCCCCGGAATGAACACCGCAGAGATCGCTGGAACAAATCGTTCCGCCCAGCGAAGAATGCAAGCCACTTCTTTGGCCGCTCGGACACTCTTGGTGCCCCCCTGGTGATTGACATAAGCCACGGCCGTGGCATTGTCCGACTGGATCCGAACCAGGCTGCCCTGGAGCTGCTCGGTCCAGTGAATCAGACAAAGTCTGATCGCTCTCAGTTCCAATACATTTAATCGGTAACCTGGATTCTTCCGGGGACCAAAGTCCCTGGACAGATAACTGACCGAGAATTCCTCCCCATCCGGATAGACTGGCATCCGTGGTCACTATCGTCCAATATATTGGCAGAAATGACTTTCCCTGGCTAAGCATCGGAGACCGAAGCCACCAGACCAGAGACTCTCTGGTCTGTTTGCTCAATCGGATCTGATTGTCCAGGGATTCCGGATTCCGATTCCATCTGAGAAGAATCTCTTGCTGAAGAATTTGGGTATGGGACTGGGCAAATGGGACTGCTTCGAAGGAAGCCACCATCAACCCCAGAACCCTCATGCAAGTCCGAAGGGAAGACCAGCTGTTGGACAGTAACAACTGGACTGCTGATTGAATCTTTCGGAGTTTCCCTACCGGAAGGAAAACTCTTGTCCTGACTGTGTCTAGAATTAGACCCAGATATTCGAGCCTCTGGGTGGGAACCAGAAATGACTTTTGCTGGTTCACCAGCCACCCGAATTCCTGTAAAGAAATCATAGTAATTTCTATGTTTTGTAGCAAGGTCTGAGGAGACTCTGCATGAAGCAGAAGATCATCTAGGTAACCAAGAATTGATATGCCTCTTTGGCGCAGTAGTGCCAACATTGGGGCCAACACCTTCGTGAAGACCCGCGGAGCCGTGGCGAGACCGAAAGGTAACGCCACAAACTGATAGTGGTTCTCTTCTATGGAAAAGCGTAGAAACCGCTGATGTCCTGCGAAAATGGGAATGTGAAGATATGCGTCCTTAATGTCTATGGACGCTAGGACATCCCCTGGATGCAGGAAGGCTGCTACTGTGCGAATGGACTCCATTCTGAATCTTCTTATGTTGACAAAAGAATTGAGTGCCCTTAAGTCCAGAATTGGACGCACTTTGCCCTCTTTCCTGGGTATTGTAAATAGGTTTGAATAAAACCCTTGAAACCGTTCTATCCAAGGAACGTGGACTACCACTCCTTGTTGTAGTAAATCTGTGACTGCTCTCCGCAGATCTTCTAAACGATCTGGGGATAGTCGAATATTGGAAGGGAAGAATCGCGCCGGTGGGAGAGATCGAAACTCGATCTTGTACCCTGACCTTATGACTTCGCAAACCTACTTGTCCAGGATTCTGGAAAGCCATGGATCCGGGAACCGGCGAAGACGTCCCCCCACCCCAGTTGTGGGTGGGGGCGCACCTTCAGGCTTTGGACGGTTTATCTTCAGGTCTGGAGGGGGCGGGCTTTTGCTTGCCCGACCAACGACCCCTGACGCCTCCTGCAGGAGCTTTGGAGGACTTAATTTTTTCACCCGCGGGACGAAAAAACCTCTTGTGAGCAGAAAAAGAAGGCCCTCGTCTTTGACGAGTTCCTTTACCTTTAAAATTTTGCGGTAAAAAGGTGCTCTTTCCACCCGTGAGATCCTTAATGATCTCATCTAAGTTGGCTCCAAATAGACGCTCTCCTAAAAAGCGGATATTAGCCAATGCTTTTTTGGAACCTTGGTCGGCTAACCAACCTTTTAGCCACAGTGTATGCCTGAGAACCACTGCTGAGACTGATGCTCGCGCCAATAATGGAGTGGCGTCTAACGCCGCATCACACACAAACTGTAACCCCTGTATCATTTGTTCCAACAAATCTGATACCGCCTGAGGGACCTCTTCTAAGTCCCGGCGTAACCACTTGGTCCATTCAGTTACAGCCTGCGAAACCAGATCATAGCTATTATAGGTCTGAAAGCTGATCCAATCAAGGAAAACATGGTGCGAGACATAGCTTCTATCTTGCGATCCACTGGATCTTTAAAAGACGGAGCGTCTTCTAGAGGAATAACCGTGGCTTTATTAAATCTAGCAATTGGTGAATCCACCACAGGTGGTTCTGTCCATTTCTTAATAAGGGTTTCCTCAAACGGATAACGCCTGTTAATGCGTTTAGAAATAGTAAAAGTGCGTTTTGGCAGACGCCATTCTTCTTCGATTGGATTGCCAAACCATTTGGGCAATGGAAAAACCTTCGCCACTTTGATGCGCTTTTTAGTCCCAAAAGGGATTTCAGTTTCAGCTATTTCCGATGGAATACCCTGTAATCTTAAGGTTTCTTGAACAGATACAATGAGTGCGTTTACCAACGCTTCCTCTCTGGCTATGGCTGATGCCGAAACATCCTCCTCACTGTCTGAAGAGACAGTACCCGAGACACCAATCCCAGATGAGGTACCTGCAACTGCAGAAATAGGCTCAGAGTCTGAATCCGAGGTTTCAGATAATAAGGGGTTAGGCGGGGGTCGCTTTCTTGCGCCCTGTCCCTGACAAGCCACTTCCACCCGGGACACAAAGTTTCCATAATAGCTGACAATGATTCAATCGTCAGTGGGGTGCTGGAGGATCCTGCAGACCCCTCGAGGGGATCCGGAGGAGATACATGAGTGGCAGGGTCCATGTTAATTCAGGACACCTTTGCCAGCAAAAACAAAAAAACTTTTTTTTTTTTTTTTGTGTGTCTCCCCCTAGCGCAATAGCGCCCCTCAGAGTACCTGCTTCTCGATCCCCACAGAGAGAGAGAGGGACCCCCAAGGCTCACCAACCGATGCAGTGAAGTTTCTAACCAACTGCAGTCAGCATCTGTCTTTTACAGACTGGAAGGAGCTGTTGCTTTTTCCCGGGTAGAAGGACGTGGCTCCGCCCCCAGTGTACGCCTTCCGGCGTTCCCAGCTCTCCACGAGGTAGCTGGGCTCATGAAACATGGCCGCCCCCATAGAGGAGACATAAGACTCCAAAAACATGGCGGCCGGCGTGACCTGAGGACATACATGCACTTGGTCTACGGCAAAATGGCGGCGGACCGCCGAAAATCGTTTTCCCAGCACATCCACCTGCATTTCTGCTAAGTGGCGATATATGGATCTACAGGAGATACACTACAAATAAGGTAGGATTATACCTCCTCTGTCTGCTGTAATGTTACAGTCTGCTGGGTAGAGTGTTAGCTCTCAAACCAAGTCCACTTCCCACAAACACATACTGTATTTACAAGGGGGACTTTTTAGTATCAGATATATACTGACCATGTATGGAGGGGCCCATAATTCATACTGCCTCATAACGAGGAAAGAAAAAAGGGAACGTTAACTCACCATACCAAACCGACAGGCACCCTCTCTTCACAATACCCTCTCCACCGGGGTGGGGG
Source organism: Pelophylax lessonae (assembly GCF_965119305.1). Taxonomy (NCBI): domain Eukaryota; kingdom Metazoa; phylum Chordata; class Amphibia; order Anura; family Ranidae; genus Pelophylax; species Pelophylax lessonae. Next base: position 377,887,831 of record NC_138772.1, on the reverse strand, counting down.
GTTGTGGACCACTCCGGACGCCTCGACTCTCTGGTTCCTGGCGTCCAAGCGAGACTTTTAACTCGCAAGATCAGTCCCTCCACTGGGACTCCGTCGCGGCCGACCCAGCGCGGAGCTCTGGTCTGCACGCGCTCGTAGGCAGAAACCGGGGTGACCACTGGATCTCAACATCCAGCCCGTCGCCCGGCCCCGCATACTTACTTGAATGTGTCGCGGCCGACCAAGCGCAATGCCATGGTCTGCGCGCGCTCGTAGGCCGGCTGGGGTGACCACAAGTGTCGCCCAGTCCGGCGCTTTTGCTTGAAGATCTCACAGGAAAAACACTGGAGAAAAAACTACCTAAAAAAAAATGTCTTTTTCTAAAGAAAAAAGTCTTGCCAGGACCAAAAGATCCCAGCAAGGAACTTAGGTCCTTACTCCTGACTAGACAGAAAAAAACTGATTCCCTGTAGCAGAGAGAGGGAGGATATACCCTCAGGGACTGCCCCTAAGGTGGAGCCAGAACGTTTTGTCTTTCTGCCTAGTCCTACTCCTGCGGAGACAACATAACCCAGCTCTTGAGAATCAAGAAGACTACGTCTGTCAATGAGCGATAGAGAAATGCAGGTGCATCTCCTAAAATTAGAATATTATCAATAAGTTAAGTTAGTTCAGTAATTCAATTCAAAAAGTGAAACTCATATTTTATAAAGATGTGTTGCACACAGAGTGATATATTTTAAGCATTTATTTATTTTAACCACTTTAGCTCGGAAGATTTGGCTGCTCAATGACCAGGCCACTTTTTTCAACTTGGCACTGCGTGAATTTAACTGACAATTTCGCCGTCATGCAATGCTGTACCCAAAAGAAATTTACGTCCTTTTTTCCCACAAACTGAGCTTTCTTTTGGTGGTATTTGATCACCTCTGCGCTTTTTATTTTTTGCAATATTAATAAAAAAAGAGCAAATATTTTGCGAAAAATTTACTTTTTCTACTTTGACTGTTAAAAAATATCCAATATATTCATATTTTTGTCATATATTTAGGCCAAAATGTATTAAGCTACATGTCTTTGACAAAAAAATTCTCAATGAGCATGTTTTTATCCACTTTAAGACCGGAAGATTTTACCCCCTTCCTGACCAGGCCATGTTTTGCGATTTGGCACTGCGTTACTTTAACGTACAATTGTGCAGTCGTACGACACTGTACCCAAATGAAATCTACGTCCTTTTTTTTCTTACAAATAGAGCTTTCTTTTTGTGGTATTTGATCACCTGTGTGATTTTTAATTTATAAAAAAAGGGCGACAATTTTGAAAAAAAAAGAAAACAATATTTTTCACATTCTGATATACAACATTCCCAAAAAAAAAAATGTATAAATCAATTTTTTTTAACATTTTAGGCCAATTTGTTTTCTGCTACATATTTTTGGTAAAAAAAAAAAAAAAAAAATCACAATAAGCGTATTTTGATTGGTTTGCGCAAAACTTATCGCGTTTACTAACTACGGGAAAGATTTGTCATTTTTATTGTTTTTTTCTTACTAGTAATGGCGGCGATCTGTGATTTTTTTGCAGGACTGCGACATTGCAGCGGACAGATCGGACCCCTAACTGATATTTTTTACACTTTTGAGGGGACCAGTGACATTACTACAGTAATCAGTGCTAAAAAATATGCACCGTTACTGTAATAATGACACTGGCAGGGAATGGGTTAACACTGTTTGTGATCAAGGGGTTAAATGTATGCCTCATGCTTACAGATGTGTGTGGGGGGAGGGGGTCCTGTGACAGAGAGAGATCGCAGGTTCAGCTATGCTAAATCCTGTGATCTCTCCCTGTCTGTCACAGAGAAGATCCGCCTGCTTTGTTTACACAAGCGGGCGGATTTTCTCACACTTTCCCCGACAATCGGGGAAGAGAGGCAGTGATCACCACCTCTCCTTCCCTGGCCCGACTCCCGCTGTGTCTAAACACAGCGGGAGCGAGCCTCCGGCAGAGAGCGAGCGTCGCCGAGACAGCTAGGAGTCCAGCGATGTAGGTCTACTTCGCTGGACACAGGGCTGCCACTGTGCAGCAGTAGCAGCATAGTGAGCGGTCCTAAAGTGGTTAATTTTGATGATTACGGCTTACAGCTAGTAAAAACCCAAAACATCAGTACCTCAGAAAACTAGAAAATTACATAAGACCAATAAAAAAAAAAATGGATTTTTAATATAGAGATGATGGCTTACTGAAATGTATGACCTTGTACAGTATAGTATGCACTCAATACTTGGTCAGGGCTCCTTTTGCATGATTTACTGCATCATTGCGGCGTGGCATAGAGGCGATCAGTCTGTGGCACTGCTGAGGTGTTATGGAAGCCCTGGTTGCTTTAAAAATGGCTTTCAGCTCATCTGTATTGTTGGGTTTGTTGTCTCTCATCTTCCTCTTGACAATACCCCACAGATTCTCTATGGGATTTAGGTCAGGCGAGTTTGCTGACCTTCCAAGCACAGTGATACCATGATCATTAAACCAGATATTGATACTTTTGGCAGTGTGGGTCGGTGTCAAGTCCCGCTGGAAAATAAAATCAGCATCTCCATAAAGCTGGTCAGTAGAGGAAAGAAGAATGAATTGCTCTAGAACTTTATAGTAGAGGGCTATGCTATCTTTGAACTTGATAAAACACAGTGGATCAACACCAGAAGATGACATGGTCTACCCAAATCATCACTTACTGTGGAAACCTTACACTGGACCTCATGCAACTTGGATTCTGTGCCTCTCCCCTCTTCCTCCAGACTCTGGGACCTTGATTTCCAAATTAAATGCAAAATTGTCCACAGTCCGTGAATTTTTGGGGAGTCATGTTGGTGTTGGTCCACTTGGTGTTGGTCCACTGTGTTTTATCAAGTCGAAAGTCAGCGCAGCCCTCTATTAGGAAATTCTATTTACTATGTACAATACTGAGCAAAATTTTTAGCCAGCTGAGAAAAAATAATGTCAGGTACAAATGCTTTCAAATATATATTTTACTGGTTTCTTTTTAGCAATTTCATACATGCAAAGTGAATGAACAAAAGAAAAATCTTAATCAAATTATTACAATGACTCTTTAACCTAGCGGTATTCCCGAGTGTGGCTTGGGGTTAAATTTCAGTGCCAAAAGCGGTAACCCCGAGCCACACTCGTGGTACCGCTAGGAAGATCGCTGGATTCTGGTAGAGGGGTTACTTACCTTGTCACCGGGATCCAGCGATGTATCCCGGCAGTGTGTGGCGGCTGATCTTCCTCCCGGTGCTCTGTGTGCCCCGGCTTCCGGGTGGAACCGGCGGCAAATTCAAATGTAAAACACACCAAACACACTGATACAATTCAAAATAAAATAAATTCACATTAGTTTGCCCCCCAGTGCCCTTTCCTGCAGTTTTATTGTACTTTTTATGTATGTATGTATATATATATATATATATATATATATATATATATATATATATATATATATATACACATACATATATATACACACACACATACACACACAGTATATACATACATACATACACACAGTATTATATATATATATATATATATATATATATATATATATATATATATATACATACACACACACACACATGTACATATACATTATATACACATACACACACACACACACACACATACATACTTTAACTTATTTATAGTTTTTCTAATATATATATATATATATATATATATATATATATATATACACATATATACATATATATATATATATATATAGATACATACATATATACACACACACACACACACACACACACACATACATACATACTTTAAACGTATTTATCGTTTTTTATTATATTATAATTTATGAATTTGTGGTTCAAACTTTATCATACCGGAGATGTTATAAAGAAGAACGCACAGAAAAAAAAATCATATGTGAATAGTTGGTTTGGGCTGCTCATTCTTAAGCATTACATGCAAAATAATGGTACCGCTTTCAGCACCTAAAATCCGAAATAATCATACCGCCAGGGAGGTTAAATCACCTTTGGTTAAAAAAAAAAAAAAAAAAACAGCATTATTTTGAAATGATACACTAATAACTAATAACACAGTCTTTAATTTAAGCAATATGTTTACAGTTTGAATTGAAATGGCATTCCATGTAAAATTTGATTCGAATTTCGGAAATTCGGATGAATTTCATTTACTTATTCTGAGAATTCGGTAAAATTTGTTTGTACTGCAATTCAGGGATTTGGATATATCCGAATCTCCAAATAATGAAAAATGTATCCGAATATTTATTCGGTACGATCCAAACCATACATGTCTAGTGTCATCCACTACAGTGTAATCTAGTATCAATTGGAGCAAGCAACAGTGCCTTGATTGGCAGTCAGCATCAATACAATGTTCAATAAAAGTAAGCCAGGCACAGTACCCTGATCATCAGCCAACACAATTACAGTAAAATCCAAAATATATCCAAGCTAAATCAAAAATAAATTAATTAATATATGCAAAGCAGCTACTTTGCAATTGTGATACAAATTGTGAGACACTAGAACGAAAAAAAAAAAAAAACCCCAGCAGAGCTAGAATAATATCAAAAACAACAAATAATATTAGATCAAACGTGCCAGTCCATATGTGAACAAATATTGTCTCTTGTGAACTTAATCAAACATCAACGCGAAGATGCAATCACCTCTTTAGTTATGATAACAAAGAACCAAATCCATCCATAGTTAAATGGTGCATACACCCAAACTTTAAAAATCTTCCACCACCATGGAATACCTTTAACAGAGGCCTCTTACCAGATGCGATGAACCATAAAGTTATAAATGGTCAAACAGGCTTTGGCTGTACAGTAGTTTCCTCCAGGAAAAAGCATCACACCTCCGCTTGTGAAGACAGACGCCAAAGAAAAATATATATTTCCATAGTGAAAGTACATTTAAGTGTTTAATGTACTTTCACTATGGAAATATATATTTTTCTTTGGCGTCTGTCTTCACAAGCGGAGGTGTGATGCTTTTTTTTTATCCAAAAAGATTCAATGATAATGGGGTACAGTCACACTTAAGGCTAAACAGTGTGAAATCGCTGCCTCAAATCAAGGCAATAGCAGGCTGATAGTTCGTAAAGAAAACATAGGCTCAGAGTGGCACTGGTGTGTTATAATGTCACATACAAGCCATACCCTATGTTAAGTAGGAAACTACGTCTTTGGGGGATCACACCAACACCAGCACAGTATCATGTAGTGCCTGTGAGAGCCAGTGACAGTGCCCGCTAGCACCAGTATAGTGTTTTATACCAATGCCAGCCCACATCAGTGTGATAACCACTAGTAACGCCAGTGTTCTAATACCAGAATCAGCCACTGCCAGTGTCCTGATCACCAGCTAGCATCAATACAGTGTTCTAGAAAAGGGTAATTCCTAAATCTGCAAGAAGATCTGGCTTCTTTTTAAAATATCAAGACAAGAACATCACAGCCCAAAGTACCATTCAGATACAGCCAGCAGGCTGGCTAAGAGACACTTCCCCGATCTTCTCCCTTCTATCTAAACTCAAAGGAAACCTTAAAGCATGCAGTGTATACACTAAAGATGGAATAGGGGGTGACATATTATGGTCATTACTGTCCCTCACAACCTGTCCTCTGCATAAAGGTCTTCTTCCACCACTACCACACCGCACTACAGTATTAGTCAAAGGCATGGTTAAGATGTTTATCATGTGCCTCATTTGCTGTCTTTGCCTTTATCTGATCTCCAATCTTTTGCCAGTTTTTTACCATGTTTCTGTCTGCTGTCTAGATTGACATTTTGCCTACATATTAACCATGTCCAGGTTGTATGGACCTCATTCCTCCTTGTGTTATAAGCTCATGGCCGCTGCTACTATACTAACACTTCTCTCTGCTTTACACCTCTTCCCCAACCTAACTAATCCCTGAAGCACCTTTTACTAGCTGTACACCAACCCCCTGCACTGATCCTGACCCCCCTTGCAACACGATCTTCCCCTGCAGCTTTTGGCTTCCCTCCTCTGCCCTCCTGCTGGCTTGTTTTCTGCAGGGGAGGCACATAAAGGCAAAAGAATATGTATAACCCCCAGGGCCACTATTCTGCCCCCCCCCCCAGTAGTGCCCACATTGTCAATCCCCCAGGACCCCTCCCTGTACTCCAGCCAGCCAGCTTTAACTTCCCACCTCCCGCCGGCTGCAGCTGCTGCCCGGCAGGGATCCTGGACCACTGGCTGTCAGGATATAGGGGGGGGGGGGGGGCTGGTAAACATGTGCTTCCATCAATTCATCAAACGGTGTGAATGCGCCTAATACCCAACTCCAAAAGACCTCTGTATTAGAAACTGCTGCCCCTTCAAATGTGAAAAACACATTAAAATGTAAAAAGAATTAAAGTAAGGCGCTGTATGATAATATGTGCATCCGTAAATGTGCATAGATTCCGACAATGAAACAATGGTATAGTTTTCAGTGTCTATGGACTCAATATCAATAAAAGTGCATAAAAAATATAGGACACTGTCATCAAAGTGTAACCATAAAGTGTCAACATGCATACATTTCATAAGTGAATATCAAGAACACAATATAGTTAACATACACTAAGCATGATGCACGAGTCCCTGTACACACTGAAAGTGCTCATGTGCATAAATAAACTAGAATGTAAATTGTGAATAAAAAATTTCAACATCTAAATGTAAATGGTGAATAAAACAGTTCAACATATATAAATGAATTTTGGATAGATGGATATAGTCCATATGCCATAAAATAAAAGTTAATGGTTACCTGGGTTAAATGGGACCTAAATTGCCTTTCCAGATAACTGGGTGCCAAATCTCGTATACAACGTTCTCTATCCTCTCCAACAAACGAGATGTATATGGAAGCAAAGGATATAAACAGGTAATAGTGCAACTCTGTTTTATTGAGGAGCCAATAGATAGAATGAAATACCTCTCCACTTTAGTTCAAAATTCCACTTTTGTTCACAAATTTCAAAGGCAAGCCAACATCAGCAGTGAGCCAGCCTGTTTGTTGGAGAGGAGAGAACGTTGTATATGAGATTTGGCACCCAGTTATTTGGAAAGGCGATTTAGGTCCCAGTGGCCTGGGACCTTTTGGTGAGCATTTTAGTGTGGATTGGCTCACGAGGTGGAAAGGTTCTTAACAATCAACTCTACAGGCACGGTGTTGGTGTTTGGGGAGACCGTTTACTTTTATTTTATGGCATATGGACTATATTCAGCCATCCAAAATGTATTTATAGGTTGAACTATTTTATTCACCATTTACATTTACAGTATCTCACAAAAGTGAGTACACCACTCACATTTTTGTAAATATTTGATTATATTTTTCATGTGACAACACTGAAGAAATTACACTTTGCTACAATGTAAAGTAGTGAGTGTACAGCTTGTATATCAATGTAAATTTGCTGTCTCCTCAAAATAACTCAAAACACTTCTGTCCTGTCGTCTGATGAGACCAAGATAAACTTATTTGGTTTAGATGGTGGAGTGCTGCCGACACTGGGGAGCTACAGTTCGAAGAGGGAACCATGAATGCCAACATGTACTGTGACATACAGAAGCAGAGCATGATCCCCTCCATTTGGAGACTGGGTCACAGGGCAGTTTTCCAACATGATAATGACCCCAAACACACCTCCAAGACGACCACTGCCTTGCTTAAGAAGCTGAGGGTAAAGGTGATGGACTGGGCAAGCATGTCTCTAAACCTAAACCCTACTGAGCATCTGTGGAGCTTTCTCAAATGGAAGGTTGAGGAGCGCAAGGTAACATCCACCAGCTTCATGATATCGTCAGGACTCCAGTGGCAACCTGTGAAGCTCTGGAGAGCTCCATACCAAGGAGGGTTAAGGCAGTGCTGGAAAATAATGGTGGCCACACAAAATATTGACACTTTGAGCCCAATTTGGACATTTTGACTTAGAGGTGTACTCACTTTTGTTGCCAGCGGTTTAGAAAATAATTACTGTGTGTTGAGTTTTTTTTTTGGGACAGAAAATTTACACTGTTATTATTACTACTTTACATTGTAGCAAAGTGTCATTTCTTCAGTGTTGTCACATAAAAAGATATATTAAAACATTTAAAAAATGTGAGGGGTGTACTCACTTTTGTGAGATATTGTATATGTTGAACTTTTTTATTCACTATTTATATTCTAGTTTATTTATGCACATGAGCACTTCCATCCATTCATTATTATTACAGCTGAGCAGCCCCTTTCTCTGCTTAAAAAAAAAAAAAAGAGACATTTGAGATCTGTTTAGACCCCTGAAATCTCTCTAAAGCCCCCCAACATAAAAAAAAATAAAAATAAAAATCATAGTAACAGGCACCTCCATAGGACAGAATCAGTGGTGCATCAGTCTGCTAATTCCCTGCGGATAACAGGTCCGTCTCTGCTCTGCAGAGCGGAGACGGACACAGTCCGGCTCTCAGCTATGGGGAAATTGGGTGAAAACAGACCACCTGTCCATTTTCATCTGATCCTATCCAATCCGCCAGATGGATGAAAAATAGGACCGCCATCCATCTGTTTTTTGCGGGCAGGATCGAATAGCGGCGAATGTCAGCGGACATATAAGCACTGACATCCGCCGCTCTATAGGAGAGACTGGAGGGTCTGATCAAGTCCACCTGAAAAACTGACAGGCGAACGTGATTGGACTGCCCATGTGAAAGGGCTCTAAGGGTAGATTAGGACATGCTTCTAAATCGCCGTTGCCTCTGAAGCCCCAAGGCTACGCTCCAGAGGCTACTGACAGGAGATGAGGAAGTGATGCGATGCCTCATCACTGCCTGTTTTAACCCCACTTTTGCTGACAAATGCGCCGCAATTGCATGCATTGCACGCAGTTGTGGGGCATTTGCGGCGCTTCCCCAATAATTTGAATGTGTATCGATCAGCAGGCGACATCACTACAAGTCAGGTCAACTTTGCATGGGCGCAAAGCATTGCAGCCCCAGCATGTAAACACCCCTATTACAGCTTGAGGGGTGTGGTTTGTGGGTGGCAGAAACTCAGCTCAATCATGCACTTTTACTGCCCCCCCCCCCAACCATTGGTCTAAACAAAGCCCAAGGCCTTGTTCATGCGGGGCATACTACTACAAGGCCATGTTTGGCTGCAGAGGGATATACAGGTGTTCCGTGCATCCCCATGCAGGCAGTTTTATTGATGTAAACTGGGACACAGCAGCTGCACGGGAATGCACAGGAGTTCAATGCATTCCTGTGCAAGCAGTCCCAATCATGTTAATTGAGCGCTTCTAGTGCTGAATTACTCGTTTATGTTTTTTTTAGCATTGATCATTTATTATTTGTATTTTTATAGTAGTGTCTGTATCTATACTTACATTTGACATTTACTTTCAATGGTTTGAAACGTATGTGCGCTGTGTTTGGTTATACGCGTTTACTGTTTTACCACATTTTTGATTATATTGTTTATGTGTGCAAAATTTTTTTTTAGTGTTTAGGGAATATAGTGATAAACATTTGCGCAAAAATTGCAGGGCCTTAAAAACCAGTAGCACCTTCTTTTTATTCTACTAGTCATGTGCTTTCAGAAACTATGTTTTGGAGGGTCTTTTACAAACTCTGAAAGATGTAGATGAAAACCTCCCGATTATTAGAGAAATTGGGTACGTTAGTTTTTCACCATTTTGCAAAAAGGTGCAATGTAAAATTTACAAATATTTGTTATTTATTAACTCAACACAAGATAAGCTTTTATATTTAGTAGGAATTTAGCAGGGATTTTGTAAAATTTGCTGTGTTTTTATCTAATAATCGATTTAGTGTATTTTTATCAAAAATATTGTTTTGATAAACATTTGCGAAAATACCACAGGGCCTAAAAAAAAAAAAAAAAAAAAAAAAATCAGTAGCACCTTTTTTAGATTCCAAAGCTTGTATGCTTTCAGAAAATATTTGGTTTTGGTGGTCTTTCAAAAATTCTAAAAGCTGTAAGGGAAAAATGAAAACCTTCAGATTGTTTGAGAAATTTGAATTTTTACACTTTTGAGTCTGTTCGATTTTCATTATTTTGCAAAAAGACACAAATTAAAAGTTACAAATATTTGTTATTCATTAACTTAATAAAGGTTAAGCTTTTATATTTAGTAGGAATTTTGTAAAATTTGCTGTTTTTATCTGCTAATAATACATTTTAGTGTTTTTTTTTTTTTAGTAAAAATATTGTTTTGATAAACATTTGTGCAAATATCTTGGGACCTTAAAAATCCGTAACACCTTTTTATTCTACTGGTCATATGCTTTCAGAAAATATATGGTTTGGCGGGTCTTTTACAAACTCTGAAATCTATAAGGGAAAAATAAAAAAGCAAAGGAAAAATTGCAAAAATGGTCTGGCCAGCTGAGTTTAAAATGGGAGCACAGGGCCTGGCAGCAAAAGGGTTAAAGGCACCTCCTAAGTATGCAATTGAAAGGATTGATGTTTTCCAAATGTCACCCAGTGTGTAGTCCCCTATGCCCTTTGTTTTACAATCCCTCCTTGCCTATTAGTCTTGAAAATGCACACAATTTAAAAGATTTATACTGTTTACTTTAATAGGGTCCAAGTTCCCAATTTCCAGAATTTACAATATGTTTGACAAACTGCAAACTTCCCATGAACTGAACCCAAGCACATTTGCTCATCACTACTACCATCTTTATATTTGATATTGGCATGCTTTGTGTGTAAATACCTAAATCCAAAAGCATAAATATTATATATGCATGTTTTCAGCACTCATCTCTGGTGGCTGCATTCTTTTTTCAGCTAAATAAATTTTTCAGCAAGTACAGAATAATACTTTTTGATCTTGCAGGAATGGAGAATGTTATTTTTGGTGAGCTGAACAGAAAGCAAAACTGTCTTTTCTTATTTATACCTTAAAGATTTATTCTTTGAAATCATTCTACATAATTTCCTCCAACAATACAGAGAAATTGTTTTCCCTTTAACTTTTAATGTGTTTCTTCGGAAATGAACTGCAACCTCTGCGAATTACCCTATGCAAATTCATGTTCTGCATGTTTATTTTCATTCTATTATACAAGAAGCTGTTAGTATTTCAGACCTTTAATAATAAATAATATTCCTTCCAGTGTTCAGACTACAATTACCCCAATACAAATGTGAAATACAAGGATTCTGTACACATTCTATTTTAGAGCTTAATGGCACAAGAATTACCTGCAAGAAATGGTAGCAGAAATGGTTTTAGAAAGACGCTTCAAAATTCCATTCCATTTTACTATTGTAGCAATTACATCTGAAAGAGCCTGGCTGAGCACAGGGCCAATGCAAGCATAAGGCAGGCCCAGGCAGCCACCTGAGGGTGCCAGGATAGGAGGGGCAGTAAAATCCCCAGTCACTTGCTGTGCCCACACTGACTGATCATTCATAATTGGAATCTGTCCTTTGACACAGATCCAGGCTGAACTGATCGCCGTAGTGCCCCCTATGCTATCTCTATCACATGTGCAGTCTTGCTCCATAGGATGATGAGCACCCCCCCCCCCCCATACAAGATACAGTCACCGTCTGGTCCAGCCTGGCAGTGCTCCGGGGAGGGGGCCACTCATTGTCCTGCCACAAGGGTTGTTTTGGTTTTATTTTCAGTGGCTGCTGATGGGCGGGATGGAACTCTTTACAATGGGACTCTGCACTAGTGGTGGGAAGTTCAGTTCTTTTAAGTGATTCGGTTCATTTCGAACCACTCTATTGAAATGAACCGATTCATGAATCGATTCTTTGGATCAATTGCTGAGTCTGCTGACAAGCAAGTGAACCGAAGCTCCGAGTTGGACTCAACCTTATTATATGATGTGAATCAGAAGACTCTGATTTACAGAAGGTTGGCAGATCCTTGTTAAAGCATAATTCCACTTTTGTTGAGAAAAAAACATTCCCCTCTGGGTGATCTATGTACATTGCAAGGATTTTAACAAACTTTGTTGCAGATTCCTACCTTTTGCTATTCTGAAGAAATCCATGTTTGTTCCTCTGTGCCCCTGTGCTAAGTGGGTCTAATGAGAGTGGTTTCATAAATATCTATCAGCTGTGGCAGCTGCATGGCTCTGAGGAGGAAAGTTGCTGGGCCTGCATCCCTTTAGATGTGTCCCTATTGGGAGTATCTCACCAAAAATGACATTTTTTTGTTGCAGCGGATGCCTGAAATATGACTTGTATCTTAGGCAGACTTCTGGGAAAATTTGTGAGCCAATCACACAAGCAGGAAATTATGTTTCTGGGGTGTGGTCAGTACACATTCTGTGAACAGAACAGCTTCAGGTACCCATATTGCATTGCATTTTCAGAACATGACAACAGCTGCAGATTGAAAAGGAAAGGTAATTTTTAATAACATTCAATTACAAAGCGATTTGTGTCACAATTGTATACGCGATATTGTTTTTTCATAATTTGCTGATTTTTTCCCCCACAAAAGTGGAATTACCTTTTAAGTAAAAAAAGAAAAATGTGATAATAAATAAAAACTAAAACCATCCCCACCGACCCTGATATCTGCATGTTAATAAACGTGCGTAGGGCATGCCCGTGTACATAAAAGATGATTGCTTCACACGTTAGAGTGAGAGAGACAAGTCTAGAAATAGAATTCATTGTTAATTCTAAACTGATGTCCTATACAGGCTTTTAAATCATCACCTATGGAGTATTTAACCATTTCCTTCCTTTTTTCGATCAGTATGATTAGAGTTGTAATGGTCTGTGTTATAACTATTGAAGTGTCCCATAATGATTTCTTTACTATTTAATATAAAAAAAAAAAAAAACGCTTTTTAAGGGCCAGTTCACACTACATGCAGTCTAGTGCGTTTTTTTTTTCTGCTTCAAAAGTAGGCTATATGGTTTTTCAGTTGCATAGTTCACACCAGTGCTTGCATTTCCAGCTAGGGTTGCCCCCTCATTCCTTTAAACCAGGACACATATTTATTACACAGGTTCTGGGGCTAATATAATACAGATAAAGTACTAAGCAAATTTAATTACAACTTTAATCAGCCACAGAACCTGTGTAATTAATGTGTGTCCTGGTTTAAAGGGACGAGGTGGCAACCCTAGTTCCAGTGTGTTCAAGTTCCAGAAAAAAAAACGCACCTAAACGTACTGGATTGCACATGTCCTTATTTAGGTTTAAGAAAAAAGAGGGGGGGGGGAAATGCACTTGACTGCATCAAAAACATGCATGCAGAAAAGGATCGGGAATGCATCCGGACTGTTGTTTCTATGGTGTGAACGAATAGGCTGTCTGTACCTTATCACCGCTGCTCTGAGGGGAGGAGCCTGCACGTCACCACGCCGATTCCCGGAGATTACAGGCAGAGTTTGATGTTCTGACAGCCCGCACTGCTTTAAGTGCATGGAAATGTAAGTGCGATATCATTGCTTATGCCTAATAAATAGCCCATCCTAGCAAAGAGCACTAGATTTTGTCTTTATTTCCACACCGATGCTGCATACACTTGGAGAAAGGAGGAGGAGGCGGTGATTGGAAGACCAGGCTATTGTGATCTTTCCAGAGTGCTTTGACTCTTAGGAGTCTCGCCTTGAGGTGAGCTGCTAGTCTGTCACTAGTCACTTGGAGCACTTGGAGTGGAGCATGCAGCACCTTTAATCACATTTATGGATGAAGATTTTAGTCACGATTTTTCATTTGTAATTTGGGACAATTTATTTAAAGTGATTCTTATATCACCTGATTGGGACTACTTGTATTGATTTTATATCACTTGATTTTTCACTTGATATTTATTTTTCATTCGATATTTAAACACCAAATCATTTTTAGCTTTCATTGATTGATGTTCACTTGGCGCAGCAATATTATTTTCATGTTTTTAAAATTACTACATACCCTCGTACAGCTGTGGGGCTTTAATCTTGGTAAAAATATATAGCCGAATTATAAACCAACTTTTTTTCCCAAGAAGTGTAGCAAAAATTGATGACTGCAAAAGACTCACCACGCAAATTCCTTGGGGTATATGCCTTAAAAACTGTGGTCATTTTGTGAGTGTTTTTACTGTTCTGCCACTTCAGAGTCTCCAAAAATGTAATATGTAGCATCCTCTAGTGTTCTAGTGCTTAAGTACAGGAAAATGTATTTTTCTTATGGAAAGTATGAGTCTGGCATCTGGGTCAGGGTTTAGGGCAGGTCAGACTGAGTTACTCATACAGGCAGGTCTCTGGTGCCTCCCCTGGTTCTGGGAGTTTAGAAGTTATAGAGCAGAGGCCAGGAGGGTTGATCTGCATACTTAGGGTAACTTGGCCAATCCCCAGGCAGTGGGCCTGACAAGGTGGCTGAGCGACCCCTAAATATGGATGATTCATGGCAGCAGGGAAGTCAGGTGGATGATGGAATGCTGAGGAGACTGTAAGTGGCTTAAGAGGGGTCTCAAAGGTCTATAGGAGACCCTAGCTGCAGGCTGGGCTCAGGCTTGCTCAGGGGAATCCATCCAGCAGAGCGGTTTGACATGGAAGATTGCCTGAAAAAAAGTGGGAGCAAGGAGGGAAGTGTGAGGACATCAGCAAATCCAGGGACTTGAAGAGGAGAGACTGTCACTCTAAAAGGACAGTGCTTTGCTTAAAGCGGAGTTCCGGGCACAGAAACATTTTACAAATAAACATACCCCCGGGACAGTCAGGGCTAGTACATTCCACAATGGCTAGCTTCTGATCTGTCCCGGTTCGCACTTACCTGCAAGAAGAAATACTCACTTATAAAATTTCTTCTCCAGCGTTGCCATCTCTCTTGTGGGCAGCTGAAGCCGGCGCGATCCTCTTCGGCGTCCTCTTCCGTGTCTTCTTGTCCCAGAATGCGCCTGCACCGGCCCCTCTCGTCACTTCCGGTGCGGCACCGCATTCCTCCACAGCTTCTGGGCATGCAGCAGGGAATGCGGCGTTGCCCCGGAAGTGACGAGCGGGGCCGGCGCCGTCGCATTGATTCCTGGGAGCGATGACGTTCAGCTCCCAGGAATCATCGCAAGACAGGAAGTGACGGCGGAGCCGCGGCGCAGAGGGAGGAAGTGAAGAATAGGTGAGTATATTCTATCTAAAATTACAAGGTGAGTAAAAAAAAAAAAAAAAAAACCCTAACTATCCAATTCCTTTTCAGGTTAAGGAGCAAGCGGATGGGCACAAAAAAAAAAGATCGATTTTGTGCCCGGAACTCCGCTTTAAGCCTTTTATTAGCTTGCCCTGGGAGATCTTCAGAGCAGTCAGGGAGACTGGTAGTGCCTACAAGCAGTGTAGCTGGGATCAGTTCTACACTAGGAGACGATACACTCCTGCAAGCAGTTTGCGTCAAGTTGTGTTATTTTCAGAAGGACTGAGAGTATTTAATAAACTTTTGCTTCTAAATCCGCTAAGGACTGTGTGAGGAAAAGAGAGAAAACAGTCTGGGATCTTTTTGTACAGAGGAAAGAAGTTGTCTCCTGTTGTTCTTGATTCAAGTTGGGCATCCGATAAATCATTTTACCCATCCAGGTTGTTACCCCTAATAAAATATAAAAACAAAGCCAAGGGACTGACTTCTTGTGTATGGATGCAAGCAGAGAATTTGTGTTGCCCGTCTGTGCAGGAATAGGGGAACCAGTTACCAGCAGCCCCGGTGGGGGCAGTGCTACAAATATACAGTCAGAGAAAGAAATGAAAGCTTGAGGGTGGCTTATTGATCCCTCTACGTAGCTAGGCTGCAAAAAAGTTTCACACATGTGACATTTCCATATTCTAGAAGAGTAGCAGATTGCATTTTAAAGTGTAACTATAAATATGCCCATGCTGTGCGTGGGGAATATATTGTTAAAATGACAAATTTATGTAAGAAAATTTTAATTTTTTTTTTTACCCAAAGTTTTTTGGAAAATAAAAATGTATTTTAGTATACAAAGTTGCCATTTTACTGAGATATTTCTCACACACATGCATGCATATTCTTTGAATTACACCCCAAAGCACATTACACTACTCCTCAATGTATTGTAAGGGCCCATGGCTCCCGCTGCTCTCAGCCAAGCTTGTGAAAGCATATAGATGGGAGAGAAGAACTGAAGCCGGGCACACCGCTGGATTGGTATGGGACTCATGTAAGTGTTTAAGGGGGGGGGCTGGAGGGCACTTGTATTGGAATTTGTTTTACCTTAACGTAGAGAATCCATTAGGGTAAAAAAGCAACTGTTGCCTTTATAACCACTTTAGGCTGTATGTGATGTAACAGAATAGTATAATTCCCACAGACAGCAAAACTTTGTATGTGTAATATGTTTTGTACTTTAATATTTTTTGGCTTCAATATAGTGTTAGCAGTACCATAATCTGATTCATTCTTGCTAATTACATTTTTTCATAATTTTAGGCCAATTTGTATTCTGCTAAATATTTTGGTAAAAAAAATTCCAATAAGCGTATTTTGACTGGTTTGTGCAAAAGTTATCGCGTCTACAAACTAGGGGAAAGATTTATGTCAATGTATTTTTTATTAGTAAAGGCAGCAATCAGCGATTTTTTGTGGGACTACGACAATGCGGCGGACAAATCAGACCCCCAACTGACTTTTTTGATACTTTTAGGGGGACCAGTGACATTACTACAGTAATCAGTGCTACAAAATATGCACTGTTACTGTAATAATGACACTGGCAGGGAAGGAGTTAACCCAGGGGTGATCAAAGGGTTAAATGTGAGCGGGGGGGGGGGGTTCTTACTGTGGGGGGATGGGCTTGTGAAATCAACACAGAGACCTATGTTCCTAAATAGGAGGAACACAGGAGCTCTGCATTGATTCCTGAGAGAACAATGGTCTGCTGTGTTTATAACAGCAGACTGCTGTTCTCTTTTCACGGGGATCGATCGCAGCTGCTGGCCCCATGGATCTGTTTCCCCGCTGACAATTGGGCACTCGGGAGTGCCTCTGGCGGAGCGCGCGCGCCCCAGGATCACTCCCCCGAACCTGCCGCCGTATATAGGCGGCGGCTGGTCGGCAAGTGGTTAAAGGACTTTTGTGGTGAGTCCCAAGTGATCATGATCATGTTAAATATGCTTGAATGGTAATGGGCCTGAATCATGTTTTAGTAATGTCTTTTAGCTTCTTTAACTGCTTGCGGACATTTACCGCTGCAGGGCGGCTACTTTGTGCTGGCTCATATATCTAGTATGTGATCAATGCTACTGGGATTCGTTACAGCACGAGCTGATCAGCAGGTCCCAGCCAAATGATTGCTGGGACCCACTGATCGGCTTCGTCATTCACGGAAGAAAGCTGTACACAACAAAGAGCTCTGTACACTCTGGCTATGTGGCAGAAAGTTCCTTTTGGAGCAAGGATGAACCGCTGTCCACACTGGACTTGTCATGACATGGCAACGCTCTTTTAGCTTGACCTTAAGCAGGAGCGAGAGCGGGCTAAGTTGCATTCGAAGACGAAGGCCACGCTCATGGAAAAGCACTCTTTTTCCTCTTCTTACTTACCAGACTGATGGTCCCTACCTGAGCACATGGAGGTCTTGGCTATATGGCAGAACGTTTTTGGAGCAAGGATGTCAGCACTGCACAGAAAGGAAAAGAAAGAGACTCATAGAAAGAAGCAAACCGATTATAGACATGTGTCTGAATCAACTCCCTCCCCTCCCCTATTCACCTGCAGCATAAGCAAGGGAAAACAGAAGAAGTTTCCAGTGCAAAAACCACCTCAAGCATGTCATAGCAAAGATGGCTGCCACACAGGGCCCTCTGCACAGTGCATGCATGGACACCATAGCCAGCCCTGTAAATTATGAACTGAAATCTCTGCAGTGAACTTGCGTCTGTTTTGTGACCATAAAACACATTTCACTAATAGTACATGAGGGTCATTGGTTGAATTTAAGTGGCAAAATGACAAGGACAGAACTAATCTTGTGGTGTGTAGGCAGCACAGAACAACAAGCAGAGGAAGATCTGCGATCACATCTTAAGGCCTAATGAAGTTAGAGGCAAGGGAGGAAAACAAAAATTGATAGAACATACCTGTAGGAGAAAATAAACTGCAGCACTGACACCAGCATCAGGATTCAGCACAGGTGTGCAGAGAGACACATGCATCATGGACTCCAGCAACAAAGCACAATCTCAGGTGTGCAGGGAGATGCATACATTATGGATTCCAGCAATGAAGCATAATCTCAGGTGTGTAGAGAGACACATGCATCATGGACTCCAGCAGCCAAACACCATCTCAGGTGCATCACATGAGGTTCTGTCATCTCTAGTTAGAGAACTCCTCAGCCCCAAACAACCACCAAAAGAGGCTCCCCACCTTTTTGGTGCATTTAGCAACCTAAAACGTGGGACTGCGCCTGGGAGAGGCTGAACCCAGATGGATACTGACACAGTCGGCAGGACTTATCGCAACATCACATCTTGCGGGTGTATATCTTGAGGACAAAAAGGAGAATGGAGGAGGTTGCTCTCAGTCAGACTTTTATAGATTTAAACAGGTCCTGTGGGTGGATATAGGGGCGGAGCTAAATCATATGTATGCTGCCATGTTGGCGTCAGGAAATGCATTCTTTCCTAAATGCCATGAACTTTATGATGAGCACACAAAGAGGTTAACCTAATGAAGTCAAATAGACTGGTTACTTAGCAAGGGAAGTTGCAATTTTCTCCAGAGCTTAGTGAATGAGGTGAAGCTCTGCTGACTTTGATCATTCAATCATGTGCAAGCAAAAATGCTGTTTTTTTTACTACTTGCATACGACTGACTATTTGTTGCAAAGTGACATTTCAGCACATTCACTCTAGGAATAATTCCCTTGCAAAATGAAGAGCCTATGTGCCTTTAATAAATCAACCCCAAATAATTTATAGCAAGCATGGTAATGAGCTCGCTGGATCTACATTGTATATAAAGAAACTAAAATGTTAGAACTAAAGTGTCAAATACTGTGTTATAATTAAGTTAGCTAAAGAAAAAAAAGTTATATTGCATAATAAACAAGATTTTTAAAAATAAATTATATATTTTAAGCTCCTAACTTTTTGCTAGTTAAAATGTATTGGTCCTGTATTTGACAATATGTATTGGAAATATTTCTGGTTATTATTCTAATCAATTTCATTTTGAAGGCTGCTGAGTAAAAAATATGGTTCTGCTTGAAAACATTTTCAATTATGACTACTGGCTTTTCTGTTCTATTTATTATTAAATTGTTGTTTTGTCAAGAAGCATGGCTTCCATTGAGGGGGCAAATGCATGGGTGTTAATAAATCTATTAGGATGTAGATTGTAAGCTAAATTGTTGTTTTGTCAAGAAGCATGGCTTCCATTGAGGGGGCAAATGCATGGGTGTTTATAAATCTATTAGGATGTAGATTGTAAGCTTCTATTAGCAGTCACTTTCTTAGTGTATGTTATTGCATAAATGTTTTTTCTACACAATTATACGTATTTGTTGATGGAAAGGTTTTGTATATTTGTGTTATCACTGTTAGAGCCGGTTCACATACAGGCGACCCGACTTGCCGGGGCGACCTGTGAAGTCGAGGTGCACAGCGCGCGCCGCGACCTCGGAGAGACATGCAGGGACTTCATATCATTGAAGTCAATGTAGGTCGCTCCAGGTCGCCCCAAAGTAGTACAGGACCCTTTTTCTAAGTCGGAGCGACTTGTGTCGCACCTATTAGAACGGGTCCTGTGCTAATCTATGGCAGGCGACCCACAGCGACTTGTCAGGCGACCAGGTCGCCTGACAAGTCGCCCCAGTGTGAACCGGCTCTTACATACTCATGTTTATCTTGTATAGCAAACATTGATGGAATAGTGTTCTGGAAATGTTATAGATTAGGCAACTCCTATCCTCCTATTGATTAGTGGTCCCAAATGAATAATAACTACTGCAGTAGGGAACAGCCACAAAAGATACAGCCAGCATCTTTCCAAATAACTGTTCTGTTTATTTAGCATAATTTAAGTTTTTTATACACGATTACGTAAGTATCACATTAACCACTTAAGCCCCGGAGGATTTGGCTGCTAAAGGACCAGGGGTTTTTTTGCGATTTTTTACTGCGTGACTTTAACGGACAATTGCGCGGTCGTGCGACGCTGTACCTAAACTAATTTGACGTCCTTTTTTTCCCACAAACAGAGCTTTCTTTTGGTGGTATTTGATCACCTGTGCGATTTTTTGATCACGCGCTATAAACAAAAAAAGAGCGTAAATTTTGCAAAAATAACAATATTTTTCACATTTTTTTATATGAAATTCCCCAAAAAAAAAAGTAAAAATCAAAATTTTTTAACATTTTTCGGCCAATTTGTTTTATGCTACCTATGTTTGGTAAAAAAAATCGCAAAAAGCGTATTTTGATTGGTTTGCGCAAAAGTTATCGCGTTTACTAACAAAGAGAAAGATTTTTGTCATTTTTGGTGTTTTTTTTTTTAACGCGTAATGGCGGCGATCTGCGATTTTTTTTTCGGTACTGCGACATTGCGGCGGACAGATCGGACCCTTGACTGACATTTTTGACACTTTTGGGGTTACCAGTGACATTACTGCAGTAATCAGTGCTATACATATGCACTGTTACTGCAAAAATGACACTGGCAGGGAAGGGGTTAACTTTATTGGGAAGGGAGGGGTTAAGTGTGTCCTAGGGGCGTGCTTTCTACTGTGTAGGGACATTGCTATTGGTGTAAAAGCAAAGATCAACCGTTCTACATAGTAGAACGGTCAGATCTTTACTTTTACACAGGGAGAACTGACAGGCAGCTTGTTTACACAAGCTGCTCTGTCTTTCTCCCTTCACAGGAGCGATCGTAGTGTGGCCGGCGGACATCGAGTCCGCCGGTCACACGCACTGACTTGCCTGTGAACGAGCCGCGGCGGGCGCGCGCCTCGGCGGGCGCGCGCCCGCTCGCTATAGGCTCGCAAGTCAGTGACAGGCGAGTGACGTACCGATACGTCACTCTGCCTGGCCGGGGCTGACCGCCGCAGTATATAGTCGTGCGGCGGTCGGCAACCGGTTAATATTACAATTGTACTTTTATGGTAGCAGGGGGCGTAACATAGGCAGGCTAATTTCTAATCAGGACTTGAGAAGGCAAACATGTAATGATAACATTATTAGTAGTGTTGAGCGAACACGGACTGTATTATTCGTGTTCGTACCGAATAATTGGATTTTTTGTACCCGAACACGGACACGGACACTTTACTGTATGTTCGGGTAAAAATCCGTGTTCGGTCGTTTTATTTCCGGGTTTTGCATGCTTTGGCGCTCTTTTCATGGCGGGCTTTCAACAGCCAATCAACAATCGTTTAACTGGTGTGCCTTAAGCCATCCCAGCCATGCCTGCAAATGTCTCAGTAGCTGTGATTGGCCGTCTGAAGCATGTGACCAAGTCTTTATAAGTTCGAGGCAGCCGCAGCGGCGTCATTATGCTGCTTAGATTCAGGGACAGAGCACACATCAACGTGCTGGCTGCTGATTAGGGAAAGATAGGCAGGAAAAAACCATTTGTGTCCGGATAGAATTGAGGGACAGGTCGGAGTGTTTAGGCAGGGCGAGTTGTAGGCATTTTAGGGATAGAGTCTGCTGAATTATATAGGGTCAGTGTCTTCTACAAACTACAATCGATATTGCTGTGTGGGGGGTGGGGTGAATCTGCACTCAATCCTGATCTACGATCTCTTCTCAATCCTGTTAGGGACAGAGTCTGCTGAATTTTAGGGAAACTGTGTTCTACAAACTACAATCGATATTGCTGTGTGGGGGGTGGGGTGAATCTGCACTCAATCCTGATCTACGATCTCTTCTCAATCCTGTTAGGGACAGAGTCTGCTGAATTTTAGGGAAACTGTGTTCTACAAACTACAATCGATATTGCTGTGTGGGGGGTGGGGTGAATCTGCACTCAATCCTGATCTACGATCTCTTCTCAATCCTGTTAGGGACAGAGTCTGCTGAATTTTAGGGAAACTGTGTTCTACAAACTACAATCGATATTGCTGTGTGGTGTGGGATTGGAGATAGGCAGGTGTCAGTGATCCACATCCATTTTTCTGTGTGTGAGCTGCAGTGAACACAATCTTTTTGGGCTGCAGTGAACACAATCTTTTTGGGCTGCAGTGAACACAATCTTTTTGGGCTGCAGTGAACACAATCTTTTTGGGCTGCAGTGAACACAATCTTTTTGGGCTGCAGTGAACACAATCTTTTTGGGGTGCAGTGAACA
This sequence comes from Pelophylax lessonae, assembly GCF_965119305.1. NCBI lineage: Eukaryota > Metazoa > Chordata > Amphibia > Anura > Ranidae > Pelophylax > Pelophylax lessonae. Next base: position 377,865,506 of record NC_138772.1, on the reverse strand, counting down.
AAATCTTTTTGGGGTGCAGTGAACACAATCCTTTTTGGTGTGCAGTGAACACAATCTTTGTGGGGTGCAGTGAACAAAATCCTTTGTGGGGTGCAGTGAACACAATCTTTTTGGGGTGCAGTGAACAAAATCCTTTTTGGGGTGCAGTGAACAACATCCTTTTTGGGGTGCAGTGAACACAATCTTTTTGGGGTGCAGTGAACAAAATCCTTTGTGGGGTGCAGTGAACACAATCTTTTTGGGGTGCAGTGAACACAATCTTTTTGGGGTGGAGTGAACAACATCCTTTTTGGGGTGCAGTGAACAAAATCCTTTTTGGGGTGCAGTGAACAAAATCATTTTTGGGGTGCAGTGAACACAATCTTTTTGGGGTGCAGTGAACACAATCTTTGTGGGGTGCAGTGAACACAATCTTTTTGGGGTGGAGTGAACAACATCCTTTTTGGGGTGCAGTGAACAACATCCTTTTTGGGGTGCAGTGAACACAATCTTTTTGGGGTGCAGTGAACACAATCTTTGTGGGGTACAGTGAACAGAATCTTTGTGGGGTGCAGTGAACACAATCTTTGGGGGGTACAGTGAACACAATCTTTGTGAGGTGCAGTGAACACAATCTTTGTGGGGTGCAGTGAACACAATCATTGTGGGGTGCAGTGAACTCAATCTTTGTGGGGTACAGTGAACACAATCTCATACTGAAGGTTTGAGGGTGCTGCCTGTTCCATACTCCCCCTACTCCTCATCTAGCCTTTTAGGGGTACAAACAATAGTAATTGGGGCCTAGTGTGGTTGTGTACGTGTGATATACATACACTTTTTTGGGATCATATTTTCTATTCCGCTATTTAATCAAAAACCTTTGGGGATCAGTTAAATTGGGGGATAGTCTGTGTTGGTACGTGTGAGAGAGATCCACCTTTCCAAGTTGTTGGGGTTCATCTCATACTTCTGAAGGTTTGAGGGTGCTGCCTGTTCCATACTCCCCCTACTCCTAGCCTTTTAGGGGTACAAACAATAGTAATTGGGGCCTAGTGTGGTTGTGTACGTGTGATATACATACACTTTTTTGGGATCATATTTTCTATTCCGCTATTTAATCAAAAACCTTTGGGGATCAGTTAAATTGGGGGATAGTCTGTGTTGGTACGTGTGAGAGAGATCCACCTTTCCAAGTTGTTGGGGTTCATCTCATACTTCTGAAGGTTTGAGGGTGCTGCCTGTTCCATACTCCCCCTACTCCTAGCCTTTTAGGGGTACAAACAATAGTAATTGGGGCCTAGTGTGGTTGTGTACGTGTGATATACATACACTTTTTTGGGATCATATTTTCTATTCCGCTATTTAATCAAAAACCTTTGGGGATCAGTTAAATTGGGGGATAGTCTGTGTTGGTACGTGTGAGAGAGATCCACCTTTCCAAGTTGTTGGGGTTCATCTCATACTTCTGAAGGTTTGAGGGTGCTGCCTGTTCCATACTCCCCCTACTCCTAGCCTTTTAGGGGTACAAACAATAGTAATTGGGGCCTAGTGTGGTTGTGTACGTGTGATATACATACACTTTTTTGGGATCATATTTTCTATTCCGCTATTTAATCAAAAACCTTTGGGGATCAGTTAAATTGGGGGATAGTCTGTGTTGGTACGTGTGAGAGAGATCCACCTTTCCAAGTTGTTGGGGTTCATCTCATACTTCTGAAGGTTTGAGGGTGCTGCCTGTTCCATACTCCCCCTACTCCTAGCCTTTTAGGGGTACAAACAATAGTAATTGGGGCCTAGTGTGGTTGTGTACGTGTGATATACATACACTTTTTTGGGATCATATTTTCTATTCCGCTATTTAATCAAAAACCTTTGGGGATCAGTTAAATTGGGGGATAGTCTGTGTTGGTACGTGTGAGAGAGATCCACCTTTCCAAGTTGTTGGGGTTCATCTCATACTTCTGAAGGTTTGAGGGTGCTGCCTGTTCCATACTCCCCCTACTCCTAGCCTTTTAGGGGTACAAACAATAGTAATTGGGGCCTAGTGTGGTTGTGTACGTGTGATATACATACACTTTTTTGGGATCATATTTTCTATTCCGCTATTTAATCAAAAACCTTTGGGGATCAGTTAAATTGGGGGATAGTCTGTGTTGGTACGTGTGAGAGAGATCCACCTTTCCAAGTTGTTGGGGTTCATCTCATACTTCTGAAGGTTTGAGGGTGCTGCCTGTTCCATACTCCCCCTACTCCTAGCCTTTTAGGGGTACAAACAATAGTAATTGGGGCCTAGTGTGGTTGTGTACGTGTGATATACATACACTTTTTTGGGATCATATTTTCTATTCCGCTATTTAATCAAAAACCTTTGGGGATCAGTTAAATTGGGGGATAGTCTGTGTTGGTACGTGTGAGAGAGATCCACCTTTCCAAGTTGTTGGGGTTCATCTCATACTTCTGAAGGTTTGAGGGTGCTGCCTGTTCCATACTCCCCCTACTCCTAGCCTTTTAGGGGTACAAACAATAGTAATTGGGGCCTAGTGTGGTTGTGTACGTGTGATATACATACACTTTTTTGGGATCATATTTTCTATTCCGCTATTTAATCAAAAACCTCTGGGGATCAGTTAAATTGGGGGATAGTCTGTGTTGGTACGTGTGAGAGAGATCCACCTTTCCAAGTTGTTGGGGTTCATCTCATACTTCTGAAGGTTTGAGGGTGCTGCCTGTTCCATACTCCCCCCTACTCCTAGCCTTTTAGGGGTACAAACAATAGTAATTGGGGCCTAGTGTGGTTGTGTACGTGTGATATACATACACTTTTTTGGGATCATATTTTCTATTCCGCTATTTAATCAAAAACCTTTGGGGATCAGTTAAATTGGGGGATAGTCTGTGTTGGTACGTGTGAGAGAGATCCACCTTTCCAAGTTGTTGGGGTTCATCTCATACTTCTGAAGGTTTGAGGGTGCTGCCTGTTCCATACTCCCCCTACTCCTAGCCTTTTAGGGGTACAAACAATAGTAATTGGGGCCTAGTGTGGTTGTGTACGTGTGATATACATACACTTTTTTGGGATCATATTTTCTATTCCGCTATTTAATCAAAAACCTCTGGGGATCAGTTAAATTGGGGGATAGTCTGTGTTGGTACGTGTGAGAGAGATCCACCTTTCCAAGTTGTTGGGGTTCATCTCATACTTCTGAAGGTTTGAGGGTGCTGCCTGTTCCATACTCCCCCTACTCCTAGCCTTTTAGGGGTACAAACAATAGTAATTGGGGCCTAGTGTGGTTGTGTACGTGTGATATACATACACTTTTTTGGGATCATATTTTCTATTCCGCTATTTAATCAAAAACCTCTGGGGATCAGTTAAATTGGGGGATAGTCTGTGTTGGTACGTGTGAGAGAGATCCACCTTTCCAAGTTGTTGGGGTTCATCTCATACTTCTGAAGGTTTGAGGGTGCTGCCTGTTCCATACTCCCCCTACTCCTAGCCTTTTAGGGGTACAAACAATAGTAATTGGGGCCTAGTGTGGTTGTGTACGTGTGATATACATACACTTTTTTGGGATCATATTTTCTATTCCGCTATTTAATCAAAAACCTTTGGGGATCAGTTAAATTGGGGGATAGTCTGTGTTGGTACGTGTGAGAGAGATCCACCTTTCCAAGTTGTTGGGGTTCATCTCATACTTCTGAAGGTTTGAGGGTGCTGCCTGTTCCATACTCCCCCTACTCCTAGCCTTTTAGGGGTACAAACAATAGTAATTGGGGCCTAGTGTGGTTGTGTACGTGTGATATACATACACTTTTTTGGGATCATATTTTCTATTCCGCTATTTAATCAAAAACCTTTGGGGATCAGTTAAATTGGGGGATAGTCTGTGTTGGTACGTGTGAGAGAGATCCACCTTTCCAAGTTGTTGGGGTTCATCTCATACTTCTGAAGGTTTGAGGGTGCTGCCTGTTCCATACTCCCCCTACTCCTAGCCTTTTAGGGGTACAAACAATAGTAATTGGGGCCTAGTGTGGTTGTGTACGTGTGATATACATACACTTTTTTGGGATCATATTTTCTATTCCGCTATTTAATCAAAAACCTTTGGGGATCAGTTAAATTGGGGGATAGTCTGTGTTGGTACGTGTGAGAGAGATCCACCTTTCCAAGTTGTTGGGGTTCATCTCATACTTCTGAAGGTTTGAGGGTGCTGCCTGTTCCATACTCCCCCTACTCCTAGCCTTTTAGGGGTACAAACAATAGTAATTGGGGCCTAGTGTGGTTGTGTACGTGTGATATACATACACTTTTTTGGGATCATATTTTCTATTCCGCTATTTAATCAAAAACCTCTGGGGATCAGTTAAATTGGGGGATAGTCTGTGTTGGTACGTGTGAGAGAGATCCGCCTTTCCAAGTTGTTGGGGTTCATCTCATACTTCTGAAGGTTTGAGGGTGCTGCCTGTTCCATACTCCCCCCTACTCCTAGCCTTTTAGGGGTACAAACAATAGTAATTGGGGCCTAGTGTGGTTGTGTACGTGTGATATACATACACTTTTTTGGGATCATATTTTCTATTCCGCTATTTAATCAAAAACCTTTGGGGATCAGTTAAATTGGGGGATAGTCTGTGTTGGTACGTGTGAGAGAGATCCACCTTTCCAAGTTGTTGGGGTTCATCTCATACTTCTGAAGGTTTGAGGGTGCTGCCTGTTCCATACTCCCCCTACTCCTAGCCTTTTAGGGGTACAAACAATAGTAATTGGGGCCTAGTGTGGTTGTGTACGTGTGATATACATACACTTTTTTTGATCATATTTCCTATTCCGCTATTCAATAAAAACCTTTGAGGATCAATTGAATTGCGGGATAGTCTGTGTCGGTACGTGTGAGAGAGATCCACCTTTCCAAGTTGTTGGGGTTCATCTCATACTTCTGAAGGTTTGAGGGTGCTGCCTGTTCCATACCCCCCCTACTCCTCATCTAGCCTTTTAGGGGTACAAACAATAGTAATTGGGGCCTAGTGTGGTTGTGTACGTGCGAGATACATACACTTTTTTTGATCATATTTCCTATTCCGCTATTCAATAAAAACCTTTGAGGATCAATTGAATTGCGGGATAGTCTGTGTCGGTACGTGTGAGAGAGATCCACCTTTCCAAGTTGTTGGGGTTCATCTCATACTTCTGAAGGTTTGAGGGTGCTGCCTGTTCCATACCCCCCCTACTCCTCATCTAGCCTTTTAGGGGTACAAACAATAGTAATTGGGGCCTAGTGTGGTTGTGTACGTGCGAGATACATACACTTTTTTTGATCATATTTCCTATTCCGCTATTCAATAAAAACCTTTGAGGATCAATTGAATTGCGGGATAGTCTGTGTCGGTACGTGTGAGAGAGATCCACCTTTCCAAGTTGTTGGGGTTCATCTCATACTTCTGAAGGTTTGAGGGTGCTGCCTGTTCCATACCCCCCCTACTCCTCATCTAGCCTTTTAGGGGTACAAACAATAGTAATTGGGGCCTAGTGTGGTTGTGTACGTGCGAGATACATACACTTTTTTTGATCATATTTCCTATTCCGCTATTCAATAAAAACCTTTGAGGATCAATTGAATTGCGGGATAGTCTGTGTCGGTACGTGTGAGAGAGATCCACCTTTCCAAGTTGTTGGGGTTCATCTCATACTTCTGAAGGTTTGAGGGTGCTGCCTGTTCCATACTCCCCCTACTCCTCATCTAGCCTTTTAGGGGTACAAACAATAGTAATTGGGGCCTAGTGTGGTTGTGTACGTGTGATATACATACACTTTTTTTGGATCATATTTTCTATTCCGCTATTCAATAAAAACCTTTCTAGGGCAAGATCTTAAATTACAGAAATATGAGGAGACCGTCAAATAAGGGCCGTGGCCTGGGTCGTGGTGCTGCTGGTAGAGCTCCTGTTGCAAGGAGAGGACATGGTCGATCTGTGCCAGCTACACGCACAAGTGAAACACCTTCCTCAAGTGTGAGTAGGCGACAGAACCTGCATCAGTATTTGGTAGGGCATCAAACGCCCCTAGAAGTGATGAGGCCAGAACAAGTTGAGGCGATAGTAGATTGGTTTGCTGCTGACAGTGCCTCCAGTTCCTTCACATTGTCTCCCACCCAGTCTACTGCAGAAAGGTCAGAGTTGGCACCTGCAGCCAATGTCCAACCGTCTTTCACCTCACCCCCTTGCAAATCAGGCCAGCAGTCTGAGCCCCAAGCCATACAGCAGTCTCTTATTCTTTTTGAGGACTCTGTCAGCAGGGTTTCCCAGGGCCATCCACCTAGCCCTGCCCCAGAAGTGGAAGAGATTGAGTGCAGCGATGCCCAACCACTTATTCCTCAAGATGAGTACATGCAAGGATCATCGCAGCACGTCTCCGATGATGACGAAACGCAGGTGCCAACTGCTGCGGCGTTCAGCATTGTGGAGACCGACAAGGAGGGCAGGGGTGAAGACTGGGTGGAAGATGATGTGGAGGACGATGAGGTCCTCGACCCCACATGGAATGAACGTCATGCAGGTGAACTGAGTAGTTTGGAGGAAGAGGCGGTGGTCGCACAGAGCCACCAGCACAGCAGAAGAGGGAGCAGGGTGCAGAAGCGGAGCGGCCGTGCCCTAGACACTACGCCCGCTACTGCCCAACGCAGCAAGGGAACGAGCGCACCAAAGTCAGCTCAAAGGAGTTCTCTAGCGTGGAAGTTCTTTAGAAAATGTGCTGATGACAGGACACGAGTGGTTTGCACCCTGTGCAATCAGAGCTTGAAGCGAGGCATGAACCTTCTCAACCTGAGCACAACCTGCATGATCAGGCATCTAAGTGCAAAGCACGAGCTGCAGTGGAGTACACACCTTCAAAACCAAGAAACGTCTCTGGCTCATCCTGCTTCCTCTTCTGCTGCAGTCTCGGCCGCTCCAGCCACATCTGTAGTGATACCGGCACCTGCCACCCCGCAAACAGACGATCTGTCAGCAACACCACCACCTGGGTCACCAACAACCATCTCCACAATGTCCCGTGGAAGCGTTCAGCTTTCCATCTCCCAAACACTTGAGAGGAAGAGGAAGTACCCCCCTACCCACCCGCGATCCCTGGCCCTGAATGCCAGCATTTCAAAATTATTGGCCTTTGAAATGCTGTCATTCCGTCTGGTGGAGACGCACAGTTTTAAAAACCTTATGTCGGTGGCTGTCCCACAGTACGTCGTGCCCAGCCGCCACTACTTTTCCAGGCAAGCCATCCCTTCCCTGCACAACCAAGTGGGGGAAAAAATCAGGTGTGCACTGCGCAACGCCATCTGTGCCAAGGTCCACCTAACTACGGATACGTGGACCAGTAAGCACGGTCAGGGGCGTTATATCTCCCTAACGGCACACTGGGTAAATGCAGTGGCGGATGGGCCTGAGGCGGATAGCAATTTGGCGCATGTCCTTCCACCACCGAGGATTGCAGGGCGCTTCAGTTTGCCTCCTGTTCCTAACTCCTCCTACTCCGCTTCCTCATCCTCTACCGCCTCCTCATCCGGACAGCGTAACACCTTCACCACCAACTTCAGCACGGCCAGGGGTAAACGACAGCAGGCAGTTTTACAACTTGCCTGTTTGGGGGACAAACCACACACCGCGCAGGAGTTGTGGAGGAGCATGGAACAGCAGACAAATGAGTGGTTGCTGCCAGCGAGCCTCAAGCCCGGCCTGGTGGTGTGCGATAACGGGCGAAATCTCATAGCAGCTCTGGGCCTAGCCGGTTTGACGCACATCCCTTGCCTGGCGCATGTGCTGAATTTGGTGGTGCAGAGGTTCCTTAAAAACTACCCCGATATGTCAGAGCTGCTGCAGAAAGTGCGGGCCGTTTGTGCGCACTTTCGGCGTTCTCACCCTGCTGCTGCTCGCCTGGCAGCGCTGCAGCGTAACTTCGGCCTTCCCGCTCACCGCCTCATATGTGACGTGCCCACAAGGTGGAACTCCACCTTGCACATGCTGGAAAGACTGTGCGAGCAGCAGCAGGCCATAGTGGAGTTTCAGCTGCAGCACGCACGCGTGAGTCGCTCTGCGGAACAGCACCACTTCACCACCAATAACTGGGCCTCCATGCGAGACCTGTGTGCCTTGTTGCGCTGTTTTGAGTACTCCACCAACATGGCCAGTGGCAATGACGCCGTTCTCAGCTTAACTATCCCACTTCTATGCCTCCTTGAAAAAACAATTCGGGCGATGATGGAAGAGGATGTGGCACAGGATGAGGAGGAGGAGGAGGATGAAGAGGTAACATTTCCAAGGCTTTCAGGGCAGTCATTCGCAAGGGGCTCCGAGGGTGGGTTCCTGCACACGCAAACGCCAGGGACGCAATTGTCCAGCAGGGGCACAGTTCTGGAGGATGAGGAGGATGAGGAGGAGGAGGAGCTGGAGGAGGAGATGGAACCATGTTCACAGCAGGGTGGCACCCAGGCCAGCTCATGGCCATCACTGGTGCGTGGCTGGGGGGATACAGAGGACACGGACCATACACCTCCCACAGAGGACAGCCTTTCGTTGCCTCTGGGCAGCCTGGCACACATGAGCGATTACATGCTGCAGTGTCTCCACAACGACCGCCGAGTTGCCCACATTCTAACTTGTGCTGATTACTGGGTGGCCACGCTGCTGGATCCCCGTTACAAGGACAACGTACCGTCCTTAATTCACTCACTGGAGCGCGATCGCAAGATGCGCGAGTACAAGCGCACGCTGGTAGACGCCATGCTGCTGGCATTCCCATCTGACAGCGGGGCCACAGTGGAAGCACAAGGCAGAGGAGGAGGAGGAGGAGGTCGCCAACGCAACCAGGGCACCGCCAGCACCTCAGAAGGCAGGGTTAGCATGGCCGAAATGTGGAAAAGCTTTGTCAGCACGCCACAACAAACAGCAGCACCAGCAGCTCAGATGGAACGTCTTAGCAGGAGGCAGCATTTTACCAACATGGTGGAGCAGTATGTGTGCACACGCCTACATGTAGTGAATGACGGGTCTGCCCCCTTCAACTTCTGGGTCTCCAAATTGGGCACATGGCCTGAGCTTGCCCTTTACGCCTTGGAGGTGCTGGCGTGCCCTGCAGCCAGTGTATTATCTGAACGGGTATTTAGCACGGCTGGGGGCGTTATAACAGACAAGCGCAGCCGCCTGTCCAGAGACAATGTGGACAAGCTCACGTTCATTAAAATGAACCAGGCATGGATCCCACGGGACTTTTCCGTACCTTATGCAGAATAGCAATGGATACCGACCTTACCCACCCATTGTTCCATTTTTGCTCTTTCTCACTCTTTTGGGGTGTACCCTCATTTAAAATTTGTGAAAAGAAGCAGTGTTGGCTACCTCGTCCTCCTCCTCAGGGCCAGATTAATGTAGGGTCTATTGGAGCTGCAGCTCCAGGCCCCTACCTTTTATATAGGCCCCGGGTTGGCCATATTCACTGTTACCGCTCTTCTGTCACTTGTAAACACAGAAGTCTGGCTTCTATGCTCGCTTCCCCAGGCAGCACCCTCAGAACCTCCCCACACAGCGTGAAGGCCGGACAAGGAGGGACAGTTGGCGATGCATGGATGTGTTTATGGGCTTCAGAGACAGCATCCCATGTTGAATTAGGCATGCATGGCTGCACCCTTCCTCCTCTGGGTGCATGGCAAGGCACGGCCCTAAGGCCCTTCAAAATCCTCAGCACCAAGCCCATGATGCTGTTAATCCGGCCCTGGTCCTCCTCCACCGCCGCTTCCACCTACACCGCCCATAGGTGTGCGCAGCCTATTGCATTAAGGTGTGCACCCCAAAGTTGAAATACACATGCATGTGTTTGCCAGCAGGGAGAGTAATGTATCGGGGCCATGTACCTGTAGGCAAGGAGAAATAGAGCAGAGCAGGTCCCAGGGAGATCTTTCCCATCTCCTCACTGGCAATGCTATGTGCCCTAGGTGATTAGGGTGTGCCCAGGCACACCCAGCACACCCTGTGCGCACGCCTATGTCACCGCCACATCCACCACCACCTCAACCTCCCTCCTACTCCATATGGGCCTCGTCCTTCAGAGATGAAGAAGAACATTGTTTTATTTTTCTGTTTTTTTTTGTTGTTTTAAGTTATTTCCCTATCCACATTTGTTTGCAGAGCACTTGCCATGCTCTTAATTACGTTTTGCTGCCATTTGCAGCACTCTAGCCCTTTCCTTTGGTGTTTTAGAGCCATTTTAGTGCCTTAAAGTTCGGGTCCCCATTGACTTCAATGGGGTTCGGTGTCCGGGAAAAGTTCGGTAAAAGTCCGGGACACGGACCCGGACTTTTTTTTAAAGTTCGGCCGAACCCGTCGAACACGGACATCTAGGTGTCCGCTCAACCCTAATTATTAGTGCTGTTTGCACATTGAGTGCAGTGTGCAATACATAGGCAAAGCATACAAAGAAAGGATACAATTTTATACAGAATTTACAAATTTCTTTTTCAAATAGTTACTTGCTTTGCAAGGTGTCTCAGGCTGGGTTCACACCTCCATGCTGAGCGGCTCATGGTAGGGGTCCGGTGCTTCCCTGTTCACCGTTTGAGGTCCGATTACGGGCTGAATTCTTGGATCCACTCAGAACAGGCCTCACCATGGTTGACCAAAGAAGTTGAGTGCACATGCTCAGCGTCATATCCAGAGGTCTTTTCACATAAGTGTGAACCCAGCCTCAGAAAGGGAAAAAATTATTGCGCAGGTGGTAACAATCCAAAGTGAAATATAAGCTGATTGCAATGTCACAACAGAACCAATTGTGCAAAAACATAAAAAATATAAAATAGCCCCGCTAAATAAGTGATAATCAAAAAATAACTTTTTCTTAAATCAACAGTCCATATGGTGTTCAAACAATTCAATAAATAATAACGAGCAAACAGAAAAAGAAGTCCCTGAAGTGGTGTTCAAAGAAAGTGAGTATTTATATGAAAATCCACCAAATGCACCTCCACCGTGATAATTAATAGGATGTATCCTTACCAGATCTATAGACTCTACATTATATAGGAGTGTAGACAGGCATTATACTATGAGCCAGCTCTCAGAACAAATCCCTAAGTAGTTGGAAGATATCATGTCTGACCAGACAGACCCCTAGTAATCCTCAGATGTGACCAGTAAGGAAGAGAAAGGGGTCCACATAGTGTAAAACGATAAAAACACTTTTTTTGGGAAAAAAAAGGTCACAAACGCATACATCAATCCAGTAAAATATCCACATTAAAACAGCAATTTCTCAGGATGAAATCCCCTTGTATACAAGCTCAGATGGCGTAGTTACTTCCGACATAAACTCCGCCTGCATGTTTCGTCAAATGTGACGTCTTTGGGGGCAAGCTATTGTGGTGTGGCTAGACACGAGAATGCAGATATAAATGTGCTTAGGGATGGTGCCTTTAAAGACTTTAAAATTAACCTCATTTTCAGTTCAGTCTTCTACAGCACAGGTCCAGCTGGGTTCGTTTCAGAGTTTACACTAACATTACAAAGATTTTGGTCCAAGAGAAAATAATAAGAAAAGAGCATATATTTCAGTGCTTCTATTGTGAAATTTGAAGATTAATTTCTCCACAGTGTCTATAGCTTTGGTGGTGAACGTAGGCCTGTTTTAAAGTTTACTGCTTGTTCAGTCAGGGCCGTAGATACATTTTTGTTCTGGGGGGGGGGGTTCAGCAGTAGGTGCTAAGTAAAAGTATTTTTTAAAAAAACTAATTGCGCCAAATTAGATAAAGCTGGAAAAAGGAAAAACCATATGTTGCTCATAGTAAGCAATCACAATCTTAATTCTATTTTCTCAGATCCTCTTGAAAATTGATCCTGATTTCAGTTTTGCCTTCTTCCTGTTCTTATAAACATCACCCAGTTTGGTTGGCTGTTCTCCAGTCTAAAGTTGGGTAGTGGCTGAAGGAAAAAAACTGACAGATCACTGTACTAAAAGTCGCTGTGTTAGTACAGCGATTTCCCCAGCTGTGCTAGTGTTCCCCCCTCACCAGAACACAGTGGAATGTGCTCTCAGTCATCGGACTGCCCACAGGGTGGTGCACTGTTATAGCCAATCTTACTGGGCAGGTGCAAAGGAAGGAATCTTGTGGAAGGATGCACTCACTGATTTTTTTTGTTAACCTGGCATACCAGACAAAAGAAGCGGCACTGTGCATTGTTCATACATACAGAACATACCTGACTTGACAGGGAGAAAGTGACTTGCAGCTTGCCTAGCACGCCGCAGCAAAAAAGTGGGTGTGGCAAAACATTAGAGTGGGAGGGTCTAAGGGACATGAGAGGGTCTAAGGGTTAAACAAAACCCGGGCTTCCTTGTACCTATAAAATACATTGAGGCTGGGGCCTCCATAATTGCTGTTGTGTTAGCCTGTTAGGCCCTGACTTTTCACATGTAGCAATTTGGGATCTTTACTGGGCAGATGCAAAGGGCACCATCTTATGGAAGGAAGCAGCAAAACACACACTGATTTTTTTGTTGCATACAGATCAAGAGAAGTGGTACTTTGCAAACACCGCAGAGTCCACATATAGAAAAAGAGATAGAATGCGGTACACCCGGGAAACACAACAGTATCACAACAGCAATGGAAGACTCAGCCCAGCATTTGTCGATGTCATTAAGGCCCTGTTCACATGTAGTGATTTGGGATCACAGGCTGGCAGTATCCCCGTGATTCTGCCTGCAATTCCAAATCACACTGCAATGCTGGCAAAACGCAGCACGTGTGTTTGTGTTCCATTAATTTTTAGTGGCACCAAAACATGGTGTGGTTTTGGATCCTTGTGTGATAAATCGCTCAACAATCACAGCAAAACCACACCACATTTTAGTGTCACTAAAAATGAATAGAACACAAAATCACGTGCTGTGTTTTGCCAGCATTGCCATGCGATTTGGATTGGAATCTGGGTGTGGAGGCAGGCAGAACCACAGGGATATTCTTCCCACAATCCCAAATTGCTACATGTGAACAGTCAGGGCCTAACAGGCTAACAAAACAGCAATTTTAGAATACTCACTACCCAGCACCTCAATCAACAAACTTTGCTGTTCCCACAATCTCAGATACCTAGTTATAGTATGAATAAATGACAGTTTATAGTATAGTATGAATAAATGACATCATTAATAAAACCACAACTAATTGGTGATATAAGCAGCGACTCTGCTCTGCTGTGAGATAATTAACACAGAATACATTCAAATATGTAAAAAAAGAGCCGAGCAAAAATAAAGGGATAATAATTTAATAATAATAATGTATGCGATGCATACTAGCACATTATGCCATTAACTTTCAGGGAGAAGATTTTTTTGTGGTTTACTACCACTTTAAGCTAAGACCAGTAGGCCTAGCATCGCATGGAAAGGGTCAAAAACTTCCTCAGCAGGACTAAAATGTAACAGGCTAGCAGCATACATTTAAATAGGGATTAATAACCTTCGGGGCAGCATTCAAATGTAGTAGCACAGCACTCCATACAGCTAAAGGTAAATCTCAGAATTTTCCCACTGTTATGTGAGAGAGAGCCTGTTCATTTGTAGGTCTTCTTCCTTTTTTCAGAGCCAATCTTTATCATAAAATAGATAACACAAGAGCAAAAAAAAAAAAAATCCATCCTGCCCACTGTGCTTATATTCAGAATGGCAGGATTGGCTTTTGTAAGAGATCATCAACCTTACACCTATTTTACACTCTAATGTTGAGACTGAGGTATGCATTGCAAGCATGAAATTGGAGGAGGATAATAAAAGGAAAAAAAGAAGAAAAAAACTGAACTCCAACTGTTCTAGCAGCCCTGAACTTGATCCATGGTTGAAGTTCAGATCTAGAACACAGCACACACAGCACACTTCAGCATAGCACAGCCCAGCACAGCAGCACTTGAGAGAAAATTGAGATGATCCTTCCACATGTTACTGGCAAGCAGGCAGGCAGGCTCAGCTGAGCTAACAGCACTCAGACTCAGGCTCAGACAGCTCCTACCCAGTGGTGGGATTCAAAAATTTTAGTAACCAGTTCCGACTTTCCCAGCAGAATGACCAGCGTGCCCCCTTTCAATGCACAGTGACCAGCATGCCCCCTTTCAATGCACAGTGACCAGCGTGCCCCCTTTCAATGCACAGTGACCAGCGTGCCCCCTTTCAATGCACAGTGACCAGCATGCCCCCCTTTCAATGCAGAGAGACCAGCGTGCCCCCTTTCAATGCACAGTGACCAGCGTGCTCCCTTTCAATGCACAGTGACCAGCGTGCCCCCCTTTCAATGCAGAGAGACCAGCGTGCCCCCTTTCAATGCACAGTGACCAGCATGCCCCCTTTCAATGCACAGTGACCAGCGCTGCGTGCCCCCCTTTCAATGCACAGTGACCAGCGTGCCCCCCTTTCAATGCAGAGAGACCAGCGTGCCCCCTTTCAATGCACAGTGGCCACAGCATTGCCCCCAATCATTGCAGAGTGCCACAGCATTGCCCCCAATCATTGCAGAGTGCCACAGCATTGCCCCCAATCATTGCAGAGTGCCAGCCACAGCATTGCCCCCAATCATTGCAGAGTGCCAACCACAGCATTGCCCCCAATCATTGCAGAGTGCCAGCCACAGCATTGCCCCTAATGATTGCAGAGTGCCAGCCACAGCATTGCCCCTAATGATTGCAGAGTGCCAGCCACAGCATTGCCCTCAATGATTGCAGAGTGCCAGCCACAGCATTGCCCCTAATGATTGCAGAGTGCCAGCCACAGCATTGCCCCCCAATCATTGCAGAGTGCCAGCCACAGCATTGCCCCCAATCATTGCAGAGTGCCAGCCACAGCATTGCCCCCAATCATTGCAGAGTGCCAGCCACAGCATTGCCCCCAATCATTGCAGAGTGCCAGCCACAGCATTGCCCCCAATTGCAGAGTGCCAGCCACAGCATTGTCCAAAATTGCAGAGTGCCAGCCACAGCATTGCCCCCAATTGCAGAGTGCCAGCCACAGCATTGCCCCCAATTGCAGAGTGCCAGCCACAGCATTGCCCTCAATTGCAGAGTGCCAGCCACAGCATTGCCCCCAATTGCAGAGTGCCAGCCACAGCATTGCCCCCAATTGCAGAGTGCCAGCCACAGCATTGCGCCCAATTGCAGAGTGCCAGCCACAGCATTGCCCCCAATTGCAGAGTGCCAGCGATCCCCCCGCAAGACCCATGCACTTACCTCATGGACGGTCTCGCAGTCACAGCTTCTCTTCAGGCCCCGGCTCCCCGCGTCTCCGAGTGCTCAGTCCTCCCGTGGCGCCTCCTCCTCGTCCAATGGCACGGTGTTTGCCTTTGGGCCAATCAGGAAGCGGGAGGACCCGCTCCCTGATTGGCCAGGGGAGGATCCGTGTGACAATAGCGAATTCTCATTCGCTATTGTCACAGAATGGGCGGGTCGGGGCGCACTGCTCCGCCCCCCGGCCGCCACGTCTGCCCGAGTGAGGGACATTCAATTGTACTGCGCGTCCTTAGACGCGCAGAGGGATTCAGCCGGTTCTGCGAACTTGCAGAAAGTTAGCAACCGTTTCTATGGAACCGGTGCGAACCGGCTGAATCCCACCACTGCTCCTACCCCAAGCGAAAGCCAAAGGCAGGAAGTGGAAGCTCGAAGAGAAGAGGAGCCAATCTTTTGTGTCAGTGGGCAGGATAGCTGCTACCCGTTCCCTCCCGCTCTGCTCTCAGTGCTACTGTCCTCTTGGAAGCTTCTGTAACTGGCTGGACAAGTCAAGACATGTCTCTGGAGTCTCAGTCTGGACTAGAGAGGAGGTGTGGAGGCGGAGCAGACAGATGAGAGCACTGTCAGCCAGAGCCTCCCTCATCCCAAGCCAAGCCTACAGCCCGGGCGGCGCTCCAGGTGGTCAGGTGGAGGACAAGCAGGCTGCAGAATTAAAATAACAATGCGTTAGCGCCTGGTGCAGAGCAAAAAATAAATAATTTTTTAATGTATACTGTACAATGATGCTATGGGGGGGGTTCAACCCCCCTAACCCCCCCCCCCCTTATCTACGTCCCTGTGTTCATTGTTCTTTGGTGAAGAACACTGGATTCAGTAACCTTTGAACATTAAAATACAGATACAACTTAAACATTGAAAGCAGCTGAAATAGTGATAGGTAAAATGAAAATAGAAAAAAAAAAAAGGCAAAAATGTATTGTAACAACAAAAGCAATACTCTTGGTACAAACTAGTGATTGTTTGCTCTGAAACTGTTTCCATGGCAATATATATATATATATATATATATATAGGTAGATATCATATTAAAAAAAAAAACATTTTTATAAACGTTTCATAAATAATAAAAGTTCTGAATTTGAACTTTACTTGGGTGTTTGTTTTACTGAGCTTTAGCATAACATACAATAATGCATTCATTGCATTATTATTGACTAAGGGTCCTTTCACACGAACGATCAGATCTGCCTGTCAGTTTTTTAGGCGGATCTGATCAGATCCCCCATGCATCCCTATGGGGTAGCGGATGTCAGCGGAGACATGTCCGCTGACACCCGCTGCTATTTGCATCCGATCCTCTCCGTGAAATCCGGACGGATGGAAACCCTATTTTATTATCCATCCAGGGGATCGGATCGGATGGGATCGGATGAGAGCGGATAGGTGATCTGCTCTCATCCAATTCCCCCATAGAGATGCATGGGTCTCTGACACCTCCCTCTCCGCACACAGAGCGGAGAGGGGGCTGTCACCTGCCTGCTCAGCGGGGATCTGTGTATCAATCCCCCGCTGAGCAGCACAGATCCGCCTACGGAGGCAGACCGTGTGAAAGAAGCCTTAGAAAGACAGCCCAACTCTCATATTCAATAGATGGTAATGCACCTGCACTACAGAGCAAGTGAGGTTCATTGTCAGCTAATTCAAAGTGAATGAGCTGCCCTAATCTAGAGCACATTTATGCAGAAAAACTGCCTGCATACAAGTGTTAATGTGTTCAAAAAGTTTAATAGCCAAAAGGATACTCACAGTGTTATAGAATAAACGAGCATAAAAAATGGAGCCGCAATGGAGCCGCCTCTGATGACGTCCTATGACGAAACGCATAAGGCGTAACCACGTCACATCCGCTGTCTGTTGTAACGCATTTCCGTTGGTTGAGACGAACGGCGTTCCGGAAGCCCCGCTACTCAACCCGGCTCCATTGCGGCTCCATTTTTTATGCTTGTTTATTCTTGAACACTGTGAGTATCCTTTTGGCTATTAAATAAATATATTATCTGGCATTACTTCACTATATGAGCTTTTTCCTTTATATGGTCTGATACCTTCCTTTCCCTGATCCATTACTGATGTCCTCTGGAACTATTTGAGTCACATAATTTCTGGAGAGTTGTCACTGTCCTGGAATCCTATATTGGTCGTCCTGTTGGAAAGAGGTTCCCCCTCTCCCCCCCCCCCAAGAGGGTACAACGCTCTATACCCCTGTAAGTGTAGGAAATTTCTGGTGAGTGCGGGCTATATCATGAGGGGAGCACATGGTATACCTCACATACACCCCCAGAAAATGAGCACTTAGGATCAATTCAGTTGCTGGAAACCATCATCCACAACATTGAATGGACTTTTCACCTACCACCATAGTCACCAATATTATTATTAATTTTACATTTGGTTCACTTTAATTATATTCACATTGTTTTGGTTGTATACATTGGATTGATCACCTACCTATTTTATTTGTATATTTATTCATTTCTTCATATGCTAATTATTATTGTAGTCACTATTTTATTGTCTCTATTTATGAGACCCACTTATTTAGTGGCACTTCTTAGTCAACCAATCTAAAGGTTGATCACTCTGCACTTACTCGATTTTAGTTGCTTTTTCTTGCACTAATTTATTCCCATTCTTTTATGTCAGTCACTATTTCACTGACCCTTATCTGTTAAATTAATCATTTCAACACTCAAGTTGCACTTCACCTCTTTGCACTTTTTGCACTTTATTTTGCATTTTTTGCACATATTTATAAACATTTGCAACATTGTGTATTTTTTTATTACTGTTCTATTACTTCCATTATTGATCTATATCTGTTTATATTTATAGAATATATATATATTTGGACTTTATCATTTTTTGAAACATATTTGTCTCTGTACCATTTTACACTGTATCATATCAGTACTATCTATCAATTTCCTATTATAATTTTACACCTGTGGCAGCGCCATCTGCCTCCCCTTTCTTTATCTCGATTCCCAAAAGTAGTTTCTGCATTACTTTTGGCAACTTCAGGGGGCAATTTTAATAGACATCTGTGCAGAAACCTGCACAAATGTCTGTGAAATCACCCCAAAGCTGGACTAAAAATGCCAGTTTGAAATTGTGTGAGTTCAGCTGAACTCACACGATTTTAAACCCGCCTTCTGGTAATCCTAGGCTCACAGTCACTTCAGCCCTGAAAGGTTTTACCCCATTAACCACTTCCCACCCGCCATATAGCAGAATGACGGCCACAAAGTGGTGAAGTTATCCTGACTGGGCATCATATGACGTCCAGCAGCATAAGCCACTCGCGCACACTCCTAAGGGTGCGCAGAGTGGCGATCGGTGGTGCAGTATGTCACTCTGACACGCCCCTTCTCCGATCCTGGTAAAGAGCCTATGACATAGGCTCTTTACCATGTGACCAGCTGTGGCCAATCACAGCTGGTCACATCGTAAACAGCAAGTGCTGTTTATCGGCTTTCCTCAGTTCCCGATGACAAGGCGCGTGTAGAGGAGAGCCAATCGACAGCTCTCCTGACAGGGGGGGTCTGCCCTGACAATCAGCGCATTGATTATCAGTGCAGACCAATGAGAAATGCCCACTACAGCCCACCAGGGATGCCAACCATGCCACTAGGGATGCCAATCAGTGCATATTAGGGATGCCAACCAGTGCCCATTAGTAATACCTCCTCATCAGATCTGCCTATTAATGCTATCAGTGTCTATCAATGCCACCCATCAGTGCTACCTATCAGTGCCGGCTATCAGTGTCCATCAATGCTGCATATCAGTGCCACATATCAGTGCCCATCAGTGCTGCATATCAATGTTGCATATTATTGCCTCATCATCAGTGCCCATCAGTGCCACCTCATAAGTGCCCATCAGTGCCACCTCATCAGTGCCCATCAATGCTGCCCCATCAGTGCCCATCAGTGCAGCCTCATCAGTGCTCATCAGTACAGGAGAAAACATACTAATTTACAAACTTTTATAACATAAATGAAGAAAAAAAAATTCTTCTAGATTTTCTAAAAATAAGCAAAATAGGCGTATATTGATTGGGTTGCGCAAAAGTTATAGCATCTACAAACAATGGAATATTTTTATGGAATTTTTAATAAATTTTTTTTTTTACTAGCAATGGCAGCAATCAGCGACATTGTGGCAGGCAAACCACGGAAAGGCTCCCCCTCTGTCCAATCAGCGCACAACAGAGTCTCCAGTGGCGTGCGCGTGCCCCCTAGCGACTACTCTATGAAATGACTTACAAGTATTTTGTGTAATAGAGCTGACCTGCAGCTGTAAATATACGTTACACGGTCGGCAAGTGGTTAAACTTTTGAAGAGAACAACCACACAAAGGACCCTCCACAAGTCAGGTTCTCATAGAATATGTATAGTTCATATTCCTATCGCACACCTTCCTGGTTTGTAGGCTCGTGTGTACTGGGTGCTGAAGCAATCAACAGTTGGCAACTAGATAAGTTACAAGTACATACATATTCGCCAGCACACCAAGGATCTTGCAAAAGCAGTCCAAAAAACTTTATTCAAGATACGATCACATCAAAAAATGGTGCAACGTTTCGGAGCCGCACAGGACCCCTCCGATCCTGGTAAAGAGCCTATGACATAGGCTTTTGCAAGATCCTTGGTGTGCTGGCGAATATGTATGTACATGTTCTCATAGAAAACCTTCTTCTGTAAGGTCCAGCAATACTTTACATATCAATCCCTATGCTCATGTCCAGAAGACAGTATTTTAGACCGAAAAGGATTCTTCAAGGTGTCCCCCCCCCCCCCACTATTAAATAACGCTTGATGTAGGTGGGATGCATCCCGTGGTGATATCTGCAGTGGACAGCACATACACCATCTCCTCTGATGTATAAATGTTGATAGTATTCATATGCAGCCTCCCTGGGCTAGCATATCTTTTACTAAAGTGACTGTTACTCAATGGTAGAAACTATCACTACTACCTCCACTCATTGAATTGTATATCAAAAAGATTTGGGCTTACAATAGTATAAACGAAATGCTTAATGTATGGGAAACCAGAATCCATTTTATGTATCATTCTAGTCTCTCTTACTGGATGACATCATCACATTCAGGAATACTGGAAATACTGGTATCTAAGGTTTGTGATCGGTGTTACATGCACAGGAGAGTCCTTTTAAACAAACAGGCCATTCTATCTTGGTGCTAGTGGGCACCTAAACAATGTCAGTGCAGCTTTTATGTGAGAGTATGTGAATAAACCAAAACTTAAAGCGGAGTTCCACCCAAAAGTGGAACTTCCGCTTTACGTGCTCCTGACCCCCCGACGTGCCACATCTGGCATGTCATTTTTTTTTGGGGGGGGGGGGGGAGCGGGTACCTAGTTTTGACAGGTAGTAGGAAGTTCTCCTCTCCCTCTCCCTTCCTGGAATCCTCTGGGACACATCACAGTTCCCTGAAGATTGCCCGGCCACTAAGGAAGCACAGTGCAACTTGAGCACTTGAGCATGTGCAGTGCGCACCCGGCTGTGAAGCCGCAAGCTGTCACAGCCGGGTGCCCACACTTGTGAGGCCGGCACCATGGGGAGAAGGGGGAGAGAACCGAGGCTCCCGGCGGCCACATCGCTGAATCGTGGGACAGGTGAGTGTGTGTTTATTAAAAGTCAGCAGCTACACTTTTTGTAGCTGCTGACCTTTAATCAGACTTGTATAAAGTACTCGAAATTTCTACTTGAGTAAAAGTACAAGTGCTCGATCAAAAAGTGACTTGAGTAGAAGTGGAAGTGCTCACAGAAAAAGTTACTTAAGTAGAAGTACTAAAATATTCAACATTTTTTTTACTTAAGTATTGCAAGTAGTTTTTTCAAAAAATTTGCTACTTAAGTACTAAAAGTAAAAAGTACCAGTAGTTTTGAAAAAAAATTTCTGCTCAAGTACTGAAAGTAGAAGTACAAGTACTGTGTTATGTAGTTATTAAAGAAAGAAGTCAAAAGTTTGAACATCATATTGTTTTTTATTATTTCAAATGATTTATTCAAATGATTAACCTGTGTTTGTTAGTAGTTTCTTGATGCACTTTAAGCGCTGTAGCACCAATTATTTGTTTGTTTCATATTTTCTTTTTATTGGAAAGATTTGGTATAGCAGCTTTTATTATACACAGCCTTTATTTTCGTATGCGCTGATTTACAAATGACATTATAAAAATTTTTTTGAGCTTTATGCAACCTGCCATCTACTGTTCTGGCAGTGGTAATTTTTTTAAAAGTAACGAGTAACTATGCAGCACAAAAAAAAATACTTGAGTAGAAGTATCGAAATCATCGAAAAAATGTAGTGAAGTAAAAGTAGAAGTAGGAGAAAAAAATTCTACTCTAGGAAAGTACAGATACCGCATTTCGGTACTTAAGTACAGTACTTAAGTAGTTCTACTTCGTTACTATACATCTCTGCCTTTAATAAACACAAAACGGCTGGAACTCTGCTTTAGGTATAAAACACTATTAAGTTTGTTTTCTTTACATGTGGCTGAGTGGAGGAGGAGATAAGGGAGAGCTGGAGAGGTTATCCTAAAGTGTTACTAAACCCACAACAGTAAAGTCAGTCTGTGTATGCAGTAAAGTATGCTTGTTATACCCTGTGGAACATAAGGGGTTAATTCGCCACATTTTGTAAAAAGGCTGATTGACCCTAACTTCTCTGATCCCCCCCCCCCCCCCTACTTCCACTGTCCCAAATCCATCTCCTGATAATACAGAGCCTTTGTTCAATTTGGTGTGTATTGCTAGAGAGTTTTTTTTTTCTTCTTGGGTGGGTGCGCATGTGATCAGCACAGGGCCAATAAGCACTGTGCAGAGAGAGGGTCAGGGGTCCTGCAGCCTTATAGGTCATTCAGAGTAGAATGAAAATTCCTCCTACATGCTTTAACCAGACACTGATAGAAGTCAAAAGACTGCTATATACTGCTGGAGAGAAAAGGTATTTAGCAGTTTATATTTACTAAAATAATTGCATTTCCATTTTCTGTGTACTGTGGGAGACCAGATATAGTGAATGCAGGGTCCTGGGTTTAGTAACACTTTAAAAGAGAAGTGTATGCAATTATCGGAGTGTGAAAAGAGGAGCCATATCACCAAAGCAACTTCACCATGTACTGTATGTCCATTTAAAGGGGACATGAGCCTATTTGGAACCGACAGGTAAGAGCACAACTGGTGAAGGTGTGAGCATCTTTTTGACAGGAGCTATATATTGACAGTTTTGCAGGTGGAAACCTAAAGAAAGCTAGATTACTGGGTTTATATAAAAGACTTTTATTTCACATAACATCATTATTTGGTTTATAGATAGATGCTTTTGCATAATTAGCACTGCACTATTTGGTATATAAAAGTATGATATGTATTTCATTAAGGATGTTTGTGTGTGTGTGTGTATTTTGACCGTATGCTGGCACATACACTTGTTTTTTTGCTGTTAGATTTTGTTGCTTTTTTGTTTTTTTGCTTTAAATGTGATTCATGTTGTCTGGTCTATGTGATCTGTGATCCTGCCCCCTCTTGGGGTGGGGGAGAGGCTTAACATCTTGGTCAATGGCACAGTAAGGTATAAAAGTTGGAATTCTGTCATTCATATCTATGGCTCTGAGGAAGAGGGCTTAATCCTCGAAACGTGTAAGCCATTATGGATGCTTCTCATGTCAACAGCTGAATACTGTGGACCTGGAGGCAGTCTCATGTGCATGTTTGATATGCTTGTGCTTGTCATGCCTTAGTAAGTATAATACTTGTCATATTCATAAAATAAAATGTATTATGGTAATGTGTTAGGTTGGTGTGCCCTCTCTTTGTTGATGTTTTCTAGTATATAAAAGGATACCCAGAGTCCTGAGGGGACAGCAAGATGCTTTGTGCTACACCTATAAGCCAGTCGAATGGAGAGTCCATCAAGTCCTTAAACACCACATCCAAGAGCAAGAGACTATTGTTTTGTGTGCATGAGTCAAACAATAAATTGCATAAGAGTGTAGTCGATCATATATGACATTTGCCTACAGAACCCACTGTAACACAGGAATTTAACCATTTGTTTATGTTAGTGTAGTGTAAGGTGGTAATCTTTCTAGTTATGAAAATGCAGTAAAACTAAATCATTTTTAATTCAAATATGCATTTCAATGCATTTGATATATGTAAAATATATTACATTCCTATCCTTCCTGGGGTACGAAAGATGAAACTGAGATGAAAAGCTGTAAATAATGGAAACTAGTAAAATTACTAGTAAGCCTCTGAATCACTAAACTAACAAGAAAGCAGAATAAATGTGTACATTGAAAAAAAAAAAAACAGTTGAGTGTTGAGTTATTTTGAGGGGACAGCAAATTTACACTGTTATACAAGCTGTACACTCACTACATTACATTGTAGCAAAGTGTAATTTCTTCAGTGTTGTCACATGGAAAGATATATTAAAATATTTACAATTTGATAAATTTGATAAATTTTTTATATCATGCATAGGAGACTGTTTTATTTTTCTTCTTTATTTTTGTAGATTTGTTTGTTACATATATATCTTGATTGTGATTATCAAACTGACTTATAGAGTTTATAGTTTCATGGTCAGAGTTGTATAAAGTACTCGAAACCCATACTTGAGTAAAAGTACAAGTGCTCGATCAAAAAGTGACTTGAGTAGAAGTGGGAGTGCTCGATCAAAAAGTGACTTGAGTAGAAGTACTAAAGTATTCAACATTTTTTGTACTTAAGTATTGCAAGTAGTTTTTTAAAAAATGTTGCTACTCAAGTACTGAAAGTAAAAGTACCAGTAGTTTTGAAAAAAAATTGCTAGTCAAGTACTGAAAGTAAAAGTACAAGTACTGTGTTATGTAGTTATTAAAGAAAGAAGTCAAAAGTTTGAACATCATATTGTTTTTTATTATTTCAAATGCAGCTTTTATTTACACATACAGTAGCATTTATTTTCGTATGCGCTGATAATACACATGTTTTGAGCTTCATGAAACCTGCCATCTACTGTTCTGGCAGTGGTAATTTTTATAATTGTAACGAGTAATTATGCAGCCCAAAAAAAAAAAAATATCGGAGTAGAAGTATTGAAATCATTGAAAAAATGTAGTGAAGTAAAAGTGGAAGTAGGAGAAAATAATTCTACTCCAGGAAGGTACAGATACTGCCTTTTGGTACTTAAGTACAGTAGTGAAGTAGTTCTACTTAGTTACTATACATCTCTGTTCATGGTCTCCCAGCCAGCCATTATGCTGCTGTTCACATTGTTCATCTTCTGAGTGATCAGTGATAGCGTGTGCTCTGTTGTGCATGTGCGGGTTGGTCCAGATACCATGGAAACTGTTGCAGCCCTCTGGACATTGGATGATGTTGATGAGTTTTCCTGACAAAGCCACGTGCGCAGGTGGCGTAACGCATTGAGGTGGAGCCAAGCTTCGTGATTCTCGGATTAGAGTCTGATGCCAGAAGCAGCCTGATCATATGTGTATGCCTGCATAGGCTTTCTAATGCTCTTTTTATTTTAACAAATGTGAGTAGTTTATTGGCAGTTTTTATTTGCTTAATAAATTCTGAATATGCTACACTATTGCCGGCTATTCCCTCTTTTTGGCAAGCTGTATAGAACTGTTCCCTTTTTATTGCTTCTCTATATCTACTCTCTTGACTCTGCATGTAGGTCGTTACAGTCCCAATTTGTGGGGAATCTGCTTTTCTTGTCTACAATTATAAGGATGAAACCTACCCCCACTTCCAAACTTTAACCACTTCCCGCCCGCCCTATTACAAATTGACGGCGGGAATGTGGTTGAGTTATCCTGACCGGACGTCATATGACGGCGGCAGGATAACACCGCTCTGGGCGCCCCCCGGGGGCGCGCAGAGCGGCGATCGGTGATGCGAGGTGTCAGTCTGACACCCTGCATCTCCGATCTCGGTAAAGAGCCTCTGACGGAGGCTCTTTACCATGTGATCAGCCGTGTCCAATCACGGCTGGTCACATAGTAAAACAGGAACAGCCGTTGATCGGCTTTCCTTAGTTCGTGCCTGACAGGCACGAGTAAAGGAGCGCCGATCGGCGGCTCCCCTGACAGGGGGGGGGGGGGTCGGCACTGGTAATCAGATCATTGATTACCAGTGCAGACCCTCGGGGGGGGGGGTGCCACTAGATCCACCAGGGATGCCCACTATGACCCCAGGGATGCCCACTATGACCCCAGGGATGCCCACTATGGCCACCAGGGATGGCGATCAGGGCTCAGGGAGCCCCCCATTGCCCTCCCCATCAGTGATGCCCACTAGTGTCCTCCCTATCAGTGCTGCCTACAAGTGCCCATCATTGCCATCCTTTAGTGTCGCCCACCAGTGCCCATTATTGCCCACCAGTGCCGCCTATCAGTGCCCATCAGTGCCGCCCGTCAGTGCCGATCAGTGCCGCCCATCAGTGCCCATCAGTGCCCACCAGTGCTGCCTATCAGTGCCCATTAGTGCCCGTCAGTGCCGCCTATCAGTGCCCGTCAGTGCCGCCTATCAGTGCCCATCAATGTCGCCTATCAGTGCCCAGCAGTGTCGCCTATCAGTGCCCACCAATGCTGCATATCAGTGCTACCTATCAGTGCCACATATCAGTGCCGCCTATCAGTGCTGCCTATCAGTGCCACCCCATCAGTGCCACCCCATCATTGCCTCCTCATCAGTGCTCATCAGTGTAGGAAAAAACTTATTTATTTACAAAATTGTATAACATAAACAAAAAAACTTTTTTTTTTTTTCAAACTTTTCTGTCTTTTTTTATTTGTTTAGCAAAAAGTTAAAATTGCACAGGTGATCAAATACCACCAAAAGAAAGCTCTATTTGTGGGGGGAAAATGATATAAATTTGGTGTAGGTACAGTGTTGCATGACCGCGCAATTGTCATTCAAAATGCAACAGCGCTAAAAGGGGAAAATTGGCCTGGGCGGGAAGGGAGGGAAGTGCCCTGTATTAAAGTGGTTAAGTCCCCTCTTCCTTCTCTATAAGGAACTCATAGCAGTAAAGGTGATTTATGTTGAAGATCAACCTCGGGGATGTGAGACCATACTGAGGACCTCATACTTATGCATTATTGACCTGTATATGATATGGGTGGAGCACCATTTGTTTTGTGGTGGAGCCCTGAATGTATTGAGCTTAAGAAGAGTTTATATTAAAGACACACTATTATATCACTCTGTTTGGACTTTTGGGACTTTTCTTTCCACTGGTGCAATTTGATATATATTGAAGTCATTTAAACACATGTATTTATTTCATTGGTTCACATGTATTTTTTCACAATCTTTTAGCTGGTGGTTAGGTGGATATTGTGTTTTTCGGCACTTTATATCACATGAATGAATTTAGTTATCTAGTCAGTGGGATCCCTGTATCGGAATTTGTTTGTATTTATTTTCATTTATGTTTGAACATGTCATCTTGCATTACATAACAAGACATCTGTGGCTCCCTCAATTGCCAGAGCCCATAGTCAGTAGGCAAAAGGCTACCTTGCAGTCCCCTCCAAAAGCCCCTGTCCCAGTTGGGTCTGTCACTGTCACACTCAGCGTGACCTTTCAGGTAAAGAGCTTGCCTAAAGGTATAAAAGGAGTGAAAATGTACATGTGGATACACAAGGGACTTTAAAATGTTGGAAGGATGCAACAGAAGAAGGAGGATTGTGAGTCGGGGCAGAGCTAGCTAACAAAATGCTGCAGGTGTGGAATCAGACAGAAATCCTTTCAATAGAATGAATCAATGTGCACCTCTATAAATCAGATAAACATTCTACAGGCAGTTGTCAACCAACTTGCTGAATTAATCGTTTTTAGGTAGGTTCTTAACAGTAGCAATGCATATGCTGGTGTTAATAAAAACAATTCTTTAATCTGTATTTGGAAATGCATGCTGTTGAACTCAAGAAGAATAATTCTTTCATAATTTCTATAAACTCTTAGAATAGGGATTAGAATTAACCTAAAAACTAATTAAAATAGTCTAACAATGTGGAGAAAACACATTGGAACTAAGCTTGTCTCACTATTTTTCTATTTAATAAGAACTTTAATTGGGGCTTTGAACAGCTATTTGCTGGGTGAATGTACACTGAATGCATCTGAGCAGTAAAGGAAGTAACAATGGCTGGGTTCACTCTCTATGAAAAGGATTAATAATTATAGGCTAAATATAATTGCACTTTTACAAAGTTTTTAAGATATGATTGGCTTTAAACACAGCATTACTTTTATAGAAAAGATTTACAAAAGGTACCCTACTAAGTTTGATGTATATCTTGTTAAGCGTTTATTCATGAATAATTGCACATCATTTTCATTTAAATTGTTTCAAAACACTTTTTCTAGGTTGCTTTAAGAAACACTAGCTAACAAAGATGATCTTTAAAAAAAACAAAAAAAACAAATTAAAAGTCAGCAGTTACAATTACTGTAGCGGTGTCAGGTATGTGGTGGAATTGGGGGGTTTGGGGTGGTGTTTTCTTCTTGGCTGCCTCCAGGAAAAAGTCGCAGACGCATATAAATGTTTTTTGTATACAATTTGCAAATTGTACAAAACTTACACTATGTTGTACTTTTTCAGGAGTGGAATCAGAATCCCTGATGAAGATTTGTATGTTATTAATCACACATTTATCGAAATGCGTTGGATTATGTATCACTCCCTTAAGTAGCATCATGTTTGTATTGTTTATCGCTGCAATGTAATGGATGAGCCATTATGTTTATGGCCATAATATGTTATATCCTGTGCAATAATATGAGTATGAATTTTGGTCAAGAATGATATGAATTTTCAATAAAAATATTTTAGAATAATATAATGGATTACTCGTATATATATTCCACTGTTACTTATAAAGTATTACATGATACCAAGGGGTTTTCTCTTAAAACCTATGTTTAGGGATTATGGTAACGCAATACCCTTAAGTTGTCTACATAATTTTTTCACAATTACTGTAGCTACTGACTTTTGATAAAAGAACACACCTGTCCAGGAATCCAATGCTTTCCTCACCCGGGCCAATTCTTCGCTAATCTTTGGGTCTCTAGTGCTGCCATGTCTAGTGTGGGAAGACAGCTGTGACTCCTTGCGGCTTCACCGCTGGCTTCCCCCTAGTCATGCGTGAGTTGCGCTGTGCTTCGTGAATGGTCCCACAGCCTTCTGGGACCTGTGACTTCTCCCAAGGGGCTGCAGGTAGTGGGGGAGGGGTGGGGAGAAGAACTTAAGCTTGGATTGCAGAGGCAAAACAAGGTACCTGCTTACCCACCCCCCCCCCCCCCAAAAAAAAAAAAAGTACTCAAAAATTAACGAGGAGGGGGAAGAGGCCTTTTTCGGTGAAGTTCCGCTTTAATATCACAAATCAAGATAAGCATAACATATGTAAGGCTGAACTGTGCAAGGATTAAATGCTCATTTATCTCTAGAGCATCAATAAAAAGTAGCTGGTGCTCAACTCTCTTCCCTGACGCTGTGGGTTTAGATTCATTTTTTTAGTTAATTTTGAAGATGTGTAATTTTTGGTATGTTGCAGTCAATTCTACCTTACTATGCTTCTTTTTGGAGGACATGAAGAGACAATGGGTTTAATATTTTTAGCAGATTCTAACATTTTGTATATTTTATCATTTTCTGTTAGAATAAAGCTTGCCATAAAGGGATCAAAATTTATCCTGTTAAGCAGGGATCTTTGTTCCCGTTTCAGAGCAGTCGATCTGAGGACTGACTGTTCTCTAACATGTTTGTTGGAAAATTTTTCAGAGGAGTCTAAGAGCCCATTCACACTGCCGCGACTTGTCAGGCGACTTGTCAGCCTGACAAGTCGCGGTAGGTCGCGGTCCATTGAGTAGTACAGGACCCGTTCTAATAGTTCTGTTGCTTAGACATAGAAAAAGGGTCCTGTACTACTTTGGGGTGACCTCGGAGCGACTTGCATAGACTTCCATTATGTGAAGTCCCTGCAAGTCGCGCCGAAGTCGCGCGGCACAGCGGTGCACGCGACTTCACAGGTCGCCCCCCAAAGTCGTGTCGCCTCAGTGTGAACTGGCTCTAACTCAGAATACGACACAGTACGTAAGATTCCCCCATCCACCTTGAGTAAGAGGGGAATGAATCCATTTGTTTCTATTAGCCCATTGGCTGATCAAGAAAAAAACAATATGTGTTTGGCCAGTTTAGGAGGTTGAGAAAAAATTGCAGATGCTCCACCTTGTTTAAAAAGAAAAAAAAACTAGACAAGCCATTTTGTAATTTTTTTTTTTTTTATGTGTTTTATTCAACCTGCAGTGGATGTTTTTTTTTCTTAACCCTTCAACACATTCTATTGTCACTTCCTTGCTGTATGACTAGCTGTGTATTTGACTGACAGAAGTGTTGAAGTGATATTACAGGCAGACCCTGCAGTTGACGATTTCAACCTTTCCTAAAATAACACTAACACTGCAGCTTTCCTTATTTCAACTCTAAGATTACTCAGATGATTATAATAACTTCTAAAACAGAAATTTGTTTGGGAAATGTCATGGTAAGGTAAACAGCAATTTCTTCTGAACGGAAAAAGCAATGAATATGTAAAAATGTTTGCTGAAATCCTTGCAATATACATAAAAATGTTTTTTTTTTTTTTTTCTGAACCAATAAAAGCACAGTATAAGATTAGCAAAATATGCAAATTTGTGTGACCTATTAGAGTGCCAAAGAAAAAATTTGCTTTCAATTTGAGGGATATTTTTTTTTTCCCTTCAAGGTTGTTATATTATAACATTCTGTTTGTGTCATTTATTTGCACTACACTAACAAATAACCTTTTTGGCTTTGTGTAATCAACAATTGGTATACATCTGCCAGCTTGTAGTTGCAAAAAGGTTGAATGACACTGTAAACGTTGAGCGTTTGGCGTTCACACAAAAAGAGCGAATATCCATAGCAGCTAATTAGTTCAGTGGGACCTGGTAGTCAAACATTTATTGTTTATTCATTAGAAATATTTTTATTTTATTGTATTCTTTTCGTTTGATTTTTTATTTTTTTTCATTGTATTGGACCCAAATCTGCTTTTAAAGATAAATCACTAGTAGTGATCTGTTTTTTGCAGTTTTCAGTTACAACAGGGGGAGAGTGAATAGATATGTACAGACATATATGTTCAAATATTAATGAACCAGGCAGTGTGACATTCCTTAGTGTTCAACAACAGGAATAGTGAGGTATACACAGTATACCATGACATCAGGAGCAAAATATCAGACAGGTACAAGGCATTAGGAAGTAGGTCATACATAGATCAATTCACTTAGCTGAGTAGGTCATTGTAGCTTAACCAGTTCTGGACCGGAAGGATTTGCCCCCTATTTTGTGATTCGGCACTGCGTTACTTTAATGGACAATTGCGCGGTCGTGCAAACCTGTACCCAAACAAAATTTACGTCCTTTTTTTTCAACAAATAGAGCTTTCTTTTGGTGGTATTTGATCACCTGTGCAATTTTTATTTTTTGCGTTATAAACAAAAAATAGCGACAATTTTGAAAAAATATATATATATATATATATATATATATATATTTCACTTTCTGCTATTTAACATTCCAAAAAAAAAATTAAAAATCAAAAGTTTTTAACATTTTAGGCCAATTTGTTTTCTGCTACATATTTTTGGAAAAAAAAAATCACAATAAGCGTATTTTGATTGGTTTGCGCAAAAGTTATTGCGTCTATTAACTACAGGAAAGATTTATGTAATTTTTTATTGTGTTTTTTTTTTTACTAGTAATGGAGGCGATCTGCGATTTTTTGCGGGTCTGCGACATTGCGGTCAACAGATCGGACCCCTGACTGACATTTTTGACACTTTTGGGGGTACCAGTGACATTACTACTGTAATCAGTGCTAAAAATATGCACTGTTAATGTAATAATGACACTGGCAGGGAAGGGGTTGACAGTATAGGTGATCAAGGGGTTAAATGTGACCCTAGGGGAGTGATTCTAACTGTGGTGGGGGGGGTGGCTTCTGAGATGACCACATAGACATGTGATCCTATATAGCAGGATCACATGAGCTCTGTGATCATCCCAGGGAGAAGGACGGTTCACTGTGTTTACAACAGCCGACCGTCCTTCTCTCTCAGCAGGGACCGATCAAGAGTGAGCCGCCTGACTCACGCATCGGCTTCCCCGCTGACGATCCGGGATGGAAGCGCACCGGCGGCACGCACTCACCCCCCCCCCCCATTCCTCTCAGGGGAGCGACGTAGGTCTACGTCGTTCTGCCTGTACGAGCCACCCTGCCGCAGTAAAAAGGCAGCGGGTGGTCGGGAACTGGTTAATTTGTTATTTAATTTATAACTTTGATTTCAAAACATTCAATTCATGAACATTAAGTATTGCTTAGGTTTTTTTTTTTTTTTTTTTTTGCATTAATTGGTCGTTTAAAATTTGAATGCCTTTAATTATCACTGTTTTGTTATATAGTGGTTGATGACTAATAATATGTTGTCATATATGTATGATGAGGGATAATTAATATAAAACAAATCTTCACAGCAACAAATTCAATTACTTTTTTCAAGAGAGATGCACTTATTGGGTCCCAGCACAGCACAGAGGTACAGACAGGGTAGATGACAGGGCACTTGGAATATCCATGCAGCAATAAGACACCTTCAGAGAATCCAGTTTCTCCTACCAAGAGGTAGCCAATAGAACCTTCCCTAATATACACATTTTCCCCATTCGGTAATAATGACATGCAATCTGGCCAGTTTTAGAAGCCACTTCTATATTCTGGGTGACAGATAATGCCTCTTGGCCATGGATAGCTGCAGTCATAAATTCCAACGAAAGTTGTCCAAATATTTCCTAACTTGCATTCTTTTACTTTTTTTTTTTTTAATTATTAAATCTTTTACTACTAATAAATAAACAAGTTACCCTTTGAAGAATTCTTACACAAAGACATAAACATTTTAACTTATCCTCCTTGATATTTAAGATTCCTTTCAAGTCTGACCAGACCACCTACACTCCACAATATCTGCCAAATTTGCAAATAACCTCCCTTTTAACTGCTTAATTGAATTGGCCCTCAAGGGCCAAGGTGGTCTTGCATAAAATGACCATAGCAAAGAGTTGTTAGAATATGTAGAATATACCAGGCCTGGTCAATATGTCAGCCTG
Organism: Pelophylax lessonae; assembly: GCF_965119305.1. Taxonomy (NCBI): domain Eukaryota; kingdom Metazoa; phylum Chordata; class Amphibia; order Anura; family Ranidae; genus Pelophylax; species Pelophylax lessonae. The sequence goes on along the minus strand of NC_138772.1, from coordinate 377,832,977 downwards.
TATGTCTGGCCTGTACAATAATGTACTGTATGTATGATTCATTCTCTGGCTCCCCGATCGCACGGGAGGGACTGGAGAAGCACCAGAGGGCGGCGAGGGGTGGGTGAGGGCGGTTCGGGACACGTCCCCTCCCGCCACCTCTAAAAGCAATCAATGCACTAAGATTGCTTTTACTATGAAGAAATCGCCGGTTTAAAAAAAAAAACACCTGGATGATAACTGTAGCTGCATGCATCATTCAGATATCACCACTTAAAGTTCAGGAAGTCATCACGTTATATATGACATCCACCTAAGTATAAGAAAAGTCTAACTATACCCATTCTTATAAATGTCCTCCCCCCCCTCCTCCTCCTACCTATCTTGCCTAGTCTGTAGGAAAAAGACCTGTATACAGTACTTATCTATTTTTTTTCCACTATGGTCTGGTGATGTAACCCAGCAGCTCAAACTCCTTTGTGTCAATGAGAAGCTGCTGAAGGAGAATGGTGGGGGCTCCAACAACAGTGGTCTATGGGAGCCTATAGGTGACATCACAATTCCTGGAATTCAGAGCCGTTGTTGAGCACTCCCTTTAACGGAGGTAAGTATACATATTTTTTCTATACAGGTTAGACAGGATAGAAACTTCAACAAATAATCCTGGGGGACTTTTCTGGTAATTATAATACATTACAAAATCCTGGAGGAGGAGGAGTGATTGTAAAAGAGAACTGCACTAACCATGCTTTAAAATGTTCTTTGTTTTTAGTGTTAATGTTTAGTGATAGCTATAGAGTATGCTGTATACTAAATACATTTAATGAAAAGGAAATTATATTCTTTTCATTATTCTAAAAACTAGATAAGCCAATGCTCATACAGCAGTCTGTATACACAATGGCCTACCTTTCTGCATTGTTTTTGAGCATGCAGGAATTAGTGAAAACATTGCCACAATAGATTGTAAATGTTTTAAACATCAAGGCAATAAATATCAGAACACAGATAGATAATGCAGTGTCTTTATATACATGCTATACAGTATATTCACAAGCCATGTGCAGATAACAAAAAGATGAATACTGCCTCTAAATGCAGACTTGCATGGGATTATGGCTCCCTCATCCTTACACAACAGTATTCAGGCCTTGTAAATGGCTGTTCAGTACCCAAGCACTGGATTGTGGGAGGAAGGGGAGAAGGTCACAAGTTTCCCTATGCCTTGAAGTGATAGTTTTTCTTGGACCTCCAAACAGGTTCATGTAGGGTAGCAGAGAATTGTGTGGCAGGTAAGTTTTAGCAGGACCTTCTATGCGTTCTCTACATTAAAGTTAAAAAAAATGTATGTGCAGCTTTCCCCCATCCCCCCTCCTAAATACTTACCTGAGCCCAATCTTGATTCAGCGCTGTGCCTGAGAGCAGCAACGTTGCTCTCTCTCTCTCTCCTCACAGGACCCAGTGAGAGAAAAGGAAACCATTGGCTCCTGCCGCTGTCAATCAAATCCAGGAAACCTGGCTCAGGATCAAAGTGGCTTCCTATGGTGGCACACAGAGAAAAGGGGGAGCCATTTGCTCATCCCTACTTTTGACACATAGTGAGACCAACAGTCAAACTGCTAGGAACTATGCATAAATACTGATCCCCCAGTGTACTCTGCCGGGCTGCATTCTCAGTTTGACAACTCGTAGCTCTCAGCAAGGCAGAGGGGAGTCAATGGGCTCCTGGGAGCGAGGCTTCTGGTGTGTCCAGCGAGGAAGAGGCTAGATTCATTGACACAGGGTCACCTTGTTTCCAGCATCGATTCGGATCCCTGGAAGAGGGTATTGATATATGGAAATCAGAAGAGGAAACTGAGTGGGTTCTGGGGATCAGAGAGGAGGAGCAGCTCTGCAAGTCCCAGTTCACTTGATAAGGAAGCAAAGGAGGCTGTGGTGCACATTCAGCGTGCCAAGAACTTGGGGTTCTGTGAGGCCTATGCTGCGAGGGTCCCAGATTTGTCCCCACTTCGTACCTACACCTGGGCTTGGGATCAGAACTAGGCCTATGCAAAGTTCATCAGGAGGGAGGAGACCCTATATACCCCACCTGGGAGGGGGAATAGACAGGCCCTTACAAGGTTCTGAAGATGCCAGTGCCTAATACAGAGTAAGGTGGCCCTGAAGTATGGGTACGACTACCCCTATGCTCCTTGGGAGATCATGCAGGAAGTTGAGGCTAAGAGAGAAGAGTGATGTGACGAGGCAATTTGGGAGTTTCTATACATCCCCAAACCGTATCGGAACCAGGAGAGGCCTGAGTTGTGGGGCACCTTTTGCTCTGTGAAGATGAACTGGAATTTGGGGCGGGCCATCCACATAGACCATGTGGAAGTTAGCCGCCCAAATGGAACAGGTCAGGCTTGGTCTTTTCGCATTCAGGAATCTAAGGGAAAGACTGTCCGGATACCTCATCTCGACTACTATTGTTGAGGATGCATAGTTACTATCCCTGTAGAGAAGATGTTGGGTTACAAGGCTGGCTTTTTAGCCTGGAAGTTTGTTACAAAGGGGCTGAGAGCCCAAAGAAAGGTTTAAGTTGCTGTTGTTGGGGTTGAAAGCCCTATCTCCACATTCCCCTATCCCTTCTATCCTTGCCAGAAGGATTGGGAGCCAGCAGAACCGCTACCACTGCACAGTATCACCTAAAAGAGGGCCGACCCTCTAACCCACAAAGACTTTCTGTTCAGAGAACTTTGGTAATCACTTAGCTCTATGCTTCAGTTACTACAAGAAGCTATCTTACTAAATGTTTGTCAAGACCCTTTGGGCCAACGGGACAGGATCACTCATAGGAACAAGTTAAAGGACACTTTGCAAAGAAATTTGGGCCAACGAGCCAAGAAGGTTGTAGTACAGAAGAAGAGGACCCCTTTACAAAGATACTTTGCTCAAAGGACACTTTGTAAAGAACCTGTTAGGCCAGTAGGCCGGTGGAAAGGATGTTGTGTAAGTTGCTACCTTGGGAAAGGAGGTGGTGACCCATTGTCTCTTCAGAGAAGGGGGCAGTTAGAGTGAAGAGCCCCTTGAAGAGATTTTCAAAACCCACAAGTGGATAAGTTTGCTCAGGCTCCAGCAAAATAGCTTGTCACAGAAGAAGATATGTTGCCTAGGTTTACAGAAGGAGAGGACACTGAGAACACCAGTCGGGTGGACTCCACATTTCTTCATTCTGAACTTGTGGGCCTGGCTATAATAGGAGAGATTCAGTGCCCTAGTGACCGAGAGAGACTGTGCCTATTATTCAGTCAACAAAATGGTTCTCAGAAGGAACTATTGGTGAAGTGTTGGATAGTCAGCTTGATAGGTTTGTTTTTTATCTGTTTCAGGAATAACAATAGAACGTCGAGGCAAGCATGCCCTTAGGGGGCCTGGGCTGATGAAGATCTCTACAAGAATGTTGCAGTTAGAAATAAATGTGGTGAGCAGGTCTTCTCTGAGGAGAGGGCAATCTCACTTTGAGTAAGTAACAATGCATTAACTTGTGCTTAGCTTGATTCCATTTGCAGGCTTGCTTGGGATTTCTGGGTCTGGCTAGGCCCTCAACTAATTAAATGCAAATTTCTATGCAGTGTAAATGTTGTACTTAGTTATCTAGACAGGGTAATGCCCTTTTACCTGTCAAGCTGATTTTTGTTTGGCGGGGGGTGCATTGATTTAAATGCACCTGCTTTGTGTACATAAATGTGTGAATATTTGTACAGCAGATACTGTATATACATATATTTTTAATGTAATTTATTGTATCTACCGGCCACATATGGGGTATGCCCCATGGCCATGTACATTTGCTACTTCTCTTTTCCCCTTTTCCAAATTTGTGGGATACTGCATGCAATTTTTGTAGGGGCAGCTGCTTAGAGTGAGGACCTGGCTCCTTTGGTGGGGGGTGAGTGTAGCACTCTCCTAGGTAGGTGCTAGTGAGAGAGTATAGTTTTTGGCTCTGTCTGCCTATCAGAGGATCAGCAGGCAAATCTATATTGCTCTCTGTCTATTAGAGAGCAGGATCTGTTAGTGAGGTCTGCTCATTGTGCTCAGTATGTGATTCATTATGTCTAGAGAGTGTTTCACACGGGTCCAATAGGGAGGTATGTTGGACAGTGGGAGGAAACCTGATGAATGGATGCATAGGCTTTGGTACAGTCCTGGTGATTGGCAGGGGCAGGTCACCTTGGTGCATTCTGGGATACTGTATAAAAGCCAGAAGCACATGTTCTTTGGGGTCTTTGGCTGGAGAGCAGAGTCCCGGAGGAAGGGTGGCGGCTGCATCTCCCTCTGTAGCAGTGGCACGTGGCTTCAGGAGGTTGTCCTGAGAGCCAGAGGAACGGAGCTGAACCCAGAGGCCCAGGAGAGCTGAGATGGGCCACCCCATGAGTAGGACAGTCAGTGGACCCGTGTCGGCAGTTGAGAAAGAGGATATTGAGGAGAGTGTCCTGAAGATAACATTAGTTCATCAAGACATCTTAGGAAAGAGGCTTAAAGCTAAATCCACCTCAGTGGCAAGGTGGATTAACAGCCTGGCTGTACAGAGAGATGGAAGTCCTCCAATCTTGTGCATAGTTAATTTGAAGTATCCCACTATTCCCTTCTCACAAACCTAATTTATAAAAAAACCACAAAAAAACAACTACATACCCCTGGACTGATTATTGGACGAGCCAAGAAGGAAAAGGCGAGAGACTATGCATGTCAAGGTTGCTAATGGTAACTCAGGGGGACCCGTAAGTGAGACACCTGGCAGTCCTCAAGGGGGCAGTGCTACACAAGCAACATTTTCTTGTGTTAAAACCAGAATTAGCCCTGCAAAATCTACTTTTAATACTGTAAAAAAAGAATAAAGAATAATATATAGAATAAGACATGTTTTATAGATTTATAAAATAGGATACTTTGTATAGATGAGTATAAGCACATTTATTCTGTTTTTCTTCATATGATGTTTTATTGTCTTTTAATGTTATTTTGCAGAACAAAATCCAGTACGAACATACAGTACATATCTGTGTATGCTACAGAAAAGGTGGCTTCTGCCATTACTTCCCCCGCTCCTCATCCACTATTTACCTTTTTTGCAATCCTTCCTGATACAGAGGACTTCACTGGGGTCACAGAAAGTGACATGTATCAGTGTAATAGAGTGAGCCTTCTTTGGCCAGAGCCTACTCTACTAACAAAATGCCAAATATCATATTATCAAGGTATACCTGTTAGACAGTTGGCTCGGGAACCTGATCATCCAAGTCTTTGCTCACAGCTCTGCTTATAGAGTCATAACTAGGTGCATATGTGAGCATAGTATTACACGTGTTTGTGTGCATACTTCACAGTGTATGCAAGGACATGTATTCACGCCCAGGGTTAGCGATGGCGCTAATTAAGGAGTCTATTTAAGGGATGTTCTAATTCAGTATCAGTGCTGACTCATCTTCAGCTTGTTCCTTGTGTCTTGGCCTGTGTTCTGTATAAGCTTCTCATTACTGATCCTGCTATCTCTTCACTTGACTTTGGATCCTGCTCTGCACTGCTGCTTGATCCAGCTTATTATTTGATACTGCACTACCCACTCATTGCTGACCCTGGCTTGCTCTGTAACTTTGCTACTGCCCCTGATTCTGCTCCATGTTGTCGGCTAATGACTGCTCTGAACTAGTTCAACAATCAGCAGATGTCTATCTATTTTTCCTGCTGCCTGCCTGCTGGTGTCACTGGCATACTCTGAAATCTACAAGTCTACAACCTAACCACAGTTACACTTTAATGCCTGCTGTTTCTCCTGCCAAACATTCTATTTGATCTTCCTGGTCAGTACCTTCAGTCCGAGGTTTTGCAAGTAATATATTTCGGCACTCATGTTCCGCATGTCCCTTAGTATCATTTGTCTCACTTTTAGGGAGCTTGGGCTGGAAATAGAAGAAAGGCGACCCTCGTCATATTTGTTTTATTTTTTTTTTTTACTTACTGGAGTCTACTGTCAAGTGATCTTCCATATCGCTTTTCATGTGGTAAAGATCGGTTATCAAGCATTGCAATCCAGGACTGCTTCTGACCAGTCTTTGTTGCAACCCCACACTGATATCATCATGCTACTGGAATCTTCTTCCTGTGAGGATCCTGGTGAAGGGAAGTGAATGGGAAGCATTCATGTCACCAGTAGGGTTAAGTCCACAGTTCAGGTTTGAACCAAACTTTGGCTGTTTTGGTATTTGGATAAATGCCCAAACTTTTGTATGTTCAGCCCCCTGTTTGGTGGGAGCCAAAAATCATGCATAGAAGTGGCATTTCTACCTCGTCTATATATGACAGAATCCCCCTGTCAATGGTTGCTAAATAGGCAGCGGGGGTTTGTAACCAACGCTGTATCTTGGCTTAGGCCAACAAGGCTCAGGCCTAGGGCAGCACTTTAGGGAGAGGGGTGACAAAAAAGCCACCCCGCATTAAAAAAACAGCCTCCTCCCAGCTCCTACACGAAAAGAGTCCCCACCGCTTGCGCTACACTTTGTACTGGCCAGTGGCCGATTACTGGCCTGACATTTGGACAGACCGACGGCCGCACGTAATACAACTGGCGGCCACCAATACTAATTAAGTGTGGCACTGGCAGTTATTAGCCTAATGCTCCGCCTACCCTCTGCGGCATAGCGGACTTTTGTAGTCTTCTGGATGAGAAGTAAAGCTGGACCATATACTTTTTTTACAACCTACTGATTTGTCTTAGGTGTTTCTCTATAGGAACATCTTAATGCCAGTTATTCCTGTTTTATTTATCAAAATGTATTGTAATTAAGCATACACAGGTAAAAGATATTTCTGTGTTGACATATTTTGGAAACATTTTTGTCCTGATTGAGTCCTAATGCTTTGACTATTAAACTGGTTTGTGAATGTCACATGACCACCAAATGGAATTGTAGTTGGGCAGGTCCCCATCCCCAGTGTTCCTCCTAGGAAAAGTGGCACTGACAGCCAAGAGTGGTACCTGTGTTGTCAGATCAGCATTGTATATCCTATAATCCACAAATATAGATTTAGCCCAACCCTGTCTGCTGGCCCAATGTGATGTAATTTAGGGGTATTTTAGCAGGTGAATATGAGTACCCATTTAAGTGCTTTTCTCATTACTGGTATTTACTGGCATTTGTTCTGACATCAGTTTGAGATGTTTCAGTGATCATTCAGAATTCATTGACAGGTGCATTTGACCTCCTGGCCTGCATTTACCTGTGCTTAATGCAGATTTTGCATTCCAATGGACTTGATAGCAACATAGATGTCCCCCAGTGTGACTGGATCACCGGATGTTCAGAAATGGGTGGCCCCGGAGTCTCCAATGAGGATGTCAGAAGATCCCATTCAGATTTGCGTACATAGGGATAAGCCAGGGAACACGGACATAGTGTAAACCCCTTTTTAAATTTATTTAAGAATATAGGAGTACACTTACAGACTTCCAGATGAAACAGTGCAGTCAATATAAAGTATGGTACTTGTGACGTTCTGACATGTTTCATTACAACTAACATAATCATAGCAGTCATATAAGCCACAAATTGATCCCAGCTGTGAGAAAACATGCCGCCGCATCATCCAAGATGGCGCCGATGTGCAAATCAAGCCTCGGTTTGAAACTGGAAGTCGTCATAGTGACCCCGTCACTTCCAGATCTCGAGAGAGGGCAGCGGAACAGTCAGATCACTCCGCCTACAACACCAACGGCGTTCGGCAGGTGCCAAATAGCACACGCTGGCTGTACATGCTGTCATACACAGCCATCACCACCCATTAGAAACCGGAAGTATGGGCCATATAACCATGACAACTAGAGCGATACACAGCCGTTACTAATAGAAAACATGAAGGCTAATATTAAACATATATGCAGATGGTTATGGGATGATTCTAACAACAAACCTCTTATATAACATGAATTAGCCATACATGTGTAAAAAAAGGCTTGAGTCCGATCAAATTGCAGGTGGAAAACAATTCTGTAGCTGAAAGCAAATGCCGAATAAAACAAATAAAACAATTAAAAACTAATCCAATCTGAAATACATCTTGATTGGGTATAGTGATAAAAATTTGAATCAAAATGCGTGCAAGTAGAGGAACGAAAACAAGAGATCATAATATTAAACATTAACAAAATCCAACTATTCAGGGAGTAAAAACATATAACCCCCATGGACAGTTACATAAAGTGGATACAAGAAAAAGCCATATAATGAATCAAAAGCCGAATAAGCAAGTATAGATGTAGACAGTACTGGGGTATCACAAATGAGCTCAACATGGAGTGGCATGTTGGGGACATCAATGAAATCATCATGAGGCATTAATGAAAGCATTGATGTCCCACTCCACGTTCAGGCCATACGATGTGTAGGATTGCAAGGTGTAAATCCAGTAAGTCTCCAAACCTGAAACTTCAGGTTTACTCGAATCACCTCTCCAAGGGGCTATGAACCGGTCAATAATTTGAAATAAGGTGCCCTTTGGGTCCTTATTATGATGAGATAAATAGTGCTTAGGGGCACTATGATTGGTTTTGCCCTTGGTGATGTTGGTGATTTGTTCATTCACCCTGACTGAAAAAGATCTAATAGTGCATCCAACATATTGTTTTTTACATGGACATGTGATCAAATAGACCACATGTGTTGTTACACAAGTAGAAAAAACATTTATGTGAAAAATAGGACCAGTGATCGTGGATTGAAATGACAAAAATTTCCTCCTCAGATCACAATTCCATCTACAAACATTACACCTTCTGCATAGGAAAAAAAACCACTAGGTCATGAAAAAAGGTGGACTTAGCTGGTGGATCGATCACATTAGGGGCTAATTGGCCCTTCAAGGATGGAGCTCCTCTAAAGGTAACCAATGCTCGATCTGGAAGAACAGGGACCAGAATACGATAGTTTTTTAGTATATCCCAGTGTTTGCAGATGATGTTTTTGATCAATTTATGTTGTATAGAAAATTCTGTAAAAAACAACCACTTAGCAAAGTCAGAATTACCAGATCTCTTAAGAGAATCGGATAGTAATGATGTCCTATTCAATCGAGATACCCTATTGATCTCCGCTTCTAAATCAGTCGACTTGTACCCTTTGGTTATAAACCTCTTTTTGAGGACCTTTGATTGTTTGAAAAAATCACTGTCAAGGGTACAGTTCCGTCTGAGCCTAGTAAATTGACTCTTAGGTATCAAGCTGAGCCAGGTCTTATGGTGGCAGCTGTCAATGGGTAAATATGAATTCAGGTCGGTGGTTTTAAAGTAAGTGATAGTAGTAAGTTGATTATGCACTAATGATATTTCCAAATCAAGGAAATGTATAACACTCTTACTAACCTCATATGTCATTTTAATTGAAAAAAAACATAAGCGATTCCAATGATGTTTGATCACCCTTGGAATCGTTTATGTAATTTTTAAATTCTGGGATTCTACGCATTTTTTTCACTCTTGTTTTAGGTTGTTCTACAGGAAAAGTGACATTTACAAGAAAAAAAATGTATACAGTTTAATTTTCCAGCAAATGAAACTTCATTGCTGGCTTCTTTAAAAAAAAAAAAAAACACACACACAGACAAAGGTCTTTTAAAATACATAATATATCCTTAGGGGCCTGCTATGTATTTTAGAGATGTTTAAGGTCTGTGTGACATTTTTTCTTTTGAAAAAAAGAAACCAAAAAGGAGATGTGATTTTCTATCAGTTTTATAACTCTTTTTTTTTTTTCCTTTGTAAATGTCAATGTCTTAAAGTTAGCTGCTCCCAGCTAAAAAGATTTGTTTTTTTACAATGCTGCACATACCACAATTACAGTTCTCAGAGGCTAAAGCCTAGCAAACACAGGCTGAATGTTAGGCAGCGCCGGCTGGTTCAATAGAAACTGGTCATCATTTGGCACATGTGTGCTGCAGCCAGTCCTGTCGAAGGAGCATGACCAAATAAGGTCTACCAATCGACATCCAATAAGCGCTCTCAGCCAATTGCTGAGATCACTGACCGGTGTGTTCTGGTGGGGTGGGGGGGCATCCCCCTGCCAGAACACAAAAGCTCAGCAGGGGAAATTGCTGTACTTACATCTGATCGTTAGTACAGTGGCTCCTCCTGAGCTCTTCAGTTTTTTTTTTTTTTTTTTCAACCCAGGCTTAGGATTAAAGAGGATATGCATACAGGTGTTTTCAACATCATGATGTAGAGGAGCTTCTCTGCGGCAGGCTTTTAAGGTTAGAATGAAACCGGAAACCTGATGTATTCTGAATATGTGAGCTTTAGTGATTTATCATTCAACAAAACAAGCATAAAGCAAAAACGACACAAAAAAACATTGCATTCATGATCAGCTCCAATAATTACCCATCCTATGTCAAATGTTTCACATGCTACTCCAGACGAGATTAGCGCAACACTCGACAATCACATCTCAGATGCTGGCTCAGCTTGTCTTCACCAAAGAAATCAATTGTATCAGTAATACAGTGAGATTCAAAATATCCTTTATTAAAATATCCAGCAGGATATTCCAATATTATATTTTATTCTAACATGTTTAATGCTAGGTGCAGCACCTTTTTCTAGGTGTCAGACATTTCTGACATATATGATTCATATTTCTCCTTAAGCTTCAAATAATGCTCAAAGTGGTTGTTAAGCCACTGAAATAAAATAGTCCAATTCCCACTGTAATACAACAATAATTGTCCCTGTGCCTGTGCAATTGAAAAAATATGCAGATCTTTACCTGTATCAGAGGGGGCCCCGGCGCTCAGGTGATGTCAGCGGGGGGAGGAGGGGAAGAGAGGACAGAGAGGTCCGAGCGATCACCTGATCGCCAGAAGCTGCTTTGATATAGGTACAGATCGGCTTATTTTTTCTATAACAAAGACACAGGAAAACGCATTGTTATATTACAGAGGGGATTGTGTATGATTTTATATAAAATATCAGAGCAGCAGGAGGAGAGGGGTGGGCACTGACACAGGCAGACAGGTGGGGGGTAGAGGGGACAGAGAAGACTGTGCAGAGCTGCAGATGATGGAGACACATAAACTGACCACAGTGTTAGGGCTCAGAAGCTATGATACACCGTGGTCAGTTTACAGAGGGGAGGAAAGAAACTGGCAGGATCAGCCATGTTTTTTAGGTCATACAGGGGGCCAAATAAACCCGACACGTCTGTTTGTGCACTGTCTGTTTGCTTCATTTATGAGGAATAAAAGAGTTCATTTGCTTTCATCTTACTACCTTGAGTGCGGTCTCAATTTTTGGACTTTTCTACGTTTGGATGACGGATCCGACCTGCACCAAGCCCTGAACTTGCACCTGAGCGGCTTTCTCTTTGTTTGCCAAATAACTCAGCACAAGCACTGTGCTGTATAACACGCTTTAAGGGAACAGGATTTGTTTTTTTTTTGTTTGTTTTTTAGGGTAACAAACACTTTAAAGTAACTGCTTTTGTAAAAATAGAATTAATAACCGCGCTAGTGGAAAATAAAGAAAAGCTGCAACTTCAAGTGTGACCACACCCCAGTGAAACAATATATAAATTAAGTTGCGCTAAATATTAGAATGGAACAAATAAAGTCCATATAAAGTCCATAAATTGTAGATAATGCAATTCGTGATTCTCAAACCAGGCTCCTCATGGGTATATGCTTACCAAAAATGTGAACAATAAAGCGGGTTCTTAGACCAAAATCTTATCCACTTGATAGAAGAAGGAAACCAATAAGGCTCGTGATAATGATGTGATCATTGGGTCATAAATAATGTAAAAAAGGAAAAACGCAATAGCATAAAACCCAACAAAAATTGGTACATTAAACTAATGACACCAATGTGGTTATACAGTGATTAGATAAAGGAATGGTGCTCAAATGGTGAAATGAGTGAAACCTCCACCAATTTTTTGCACTGCTTACCAGAACACAAAAATGTATGTGCATAAAAAACACATCAGAGGAAATTAGGATCCCATATAGAAAGACACTTATAGGTACTACTTACCAAAGATCAATATTGGCAATCACATAAACACCCAAGAAACAGTGCTGTCCTCCACCAGATGGAATCACCTCTTACCAAACAGAAAGTAGTAAACACTTGCAGGTAACTCAAGCTCCAAAGATGAAGGCACTTGTATCTAGAACTCCTCTATTTGTTGCAGGCTCCGAACCAGATAACTCCAAGGAATAACCCCAAGGTAATCACCGGCATAAAAGAAGAAGAAGCTCCATAGTGTAAAACCGCTTAAAAAAAGAGGGGGTAAAACTCACATTCAGCAGTACAAGTGATCGTTTAGTATAAGCCGCTGGCCGGATGGCTCCACACATCGGCACTTCCTGATCGCAGTAAGATGACGTTAGTATGCCGTGTCCTTACGCTGTTTCGTCACAGATGACGTTTTCAAAGGTGCGGACGGCGTACTGACGCCATCTATTTATGGAAGGATTAAGGCTGGGTATCTGGAATTTGGTGATAACGGTTCGGCCATCTTAATAGAGGGAAACCGGAACCAGTAAGAGAGATTAACCGTTACCACCAAATTCCGGGTACCCAGCCTTAATCCTTCCATAAATAGATGGCGTCAGTACGCCGTACGCACCTTTGAAAACGTCATCTGTGACGAAACGGCGTAAGGACACGGCGTACTGACGTCATCTTACTGCGATCAGGAAGTGCGGATGTGCGGAGCCGTCCGGCCGGCGGCTTATACTAAACGATCACTTGTACTCCTGAATGTACTCCTGAATGTGAGTTTTACCCCCTTTTTTTTTAATAAAATATATGCGGTTTTACACTATGGAGCTTCTTCTTTTTTTATGCCGGTGATTACCTTGGGGTTTTTCCTTGGAGTTATCTGGTTCGGAGCCTGCAACAAATAGAGGAGTTCTAGATACAAGTGCCTTCATCTTTGGAGCTTGAGTTACCTGCAAGTGTTTGCTACTTTCTGTTTGGTAAGAGGCGATTTCATCTGGTGGAGGACAGCACTGTTTCTTGGGTGTTTATGTGATTGCCAATATTGATCTTTGGTAAGGAGTACCTATAGGTGTCTTTCTATATGGGATCCTAATTTCCTCTGATGTGTTTTTTTGTGCACACCCATTTTTGTGTTCTGGTAAGCAGCGCAAAAAATTGGTGGAGGTTTCACTCATTTCACCATTTGAGCACCATTCCTTTATCTAATCACTGTATAACCACATTGGTGTCATTAGTTTAATGTACCAATTTTTGTTGGGTTTTATGCTATTGCGTTTTTCCTTTTTTACATTATTTTTGACCCAATGATCACATCATTATCACGAGCCTTATTGGTTTCCTTCTTCTATCAAGTGGATAAGATTTTGGTCTAAGAACCCGCTTTATTGTTCACCTTTTTGGTAAGCATATACCCATGAGGAGCCTGGTTTAAGAATCACAAATTGCATTATCTACAATTTATGGACTTTATATGGACTTTAACTGTGCTTTTGTGTCTAGTAGCTATCTCCCCCTGTTACAGATTAGCTTGAGGAATGAAAAGTTGCTCACCTTATTATAGTAAGGCCTTATTCACACTGGACGTTTTACAGTGGCTTCTAGGGGCATCAGGCATTTTCTTTCCTGCCTCTAAACTTCCCTGCATGTTAGCCTATGTGTTTATGCACACATTGGCTTTTAGCAGCGTTTAGTGGCAAGGACTTTTAGAGGCAGTAAAAAAAACCATTGCTGTGCATTCAGGAGCATCAGAGTTTTGGCAGAAAAAATGCTTGAAGCATCTAAATGTGCCTAAAAACTAGGCATATTTAGCGCTTGAGCGTTCTTTCAATCCATTGGCCAGAATGAATTATTATTCTGGCCAATGAAATTAGTTAATGACCATGCTTTTGATGCCTGTAAACGCGTCTAAAGGGTTGTAAAAGCTTTTGGTAGGCCATACATGGTGCAAATTTTCATGATTGCCCCATCAGACAGTGCTGACAGGGGAATTCCTCCTGCCGAGCAATTGTCTTCTCTCCGCAGGGGGCAGGGCATGCGGAGGAAGCCGTCCCTGCCAGGAGAAGACGGTGATTATCATTAGTGGCTGTAGCAGCCAATAGCAAAAATCTAAAGAGAATCTGGCAGGCTGGTTGTACCCAAGTTGATCGATAAATCAAATTGGTACATTCATTCTGCCCATTAACGCTTTGAACCGTGTATGATTTATGGACTAAACTAATTGGCCCCAACATACAGGGGCTCTAAATATTACCATTTACAGACATAAAATATCAAGTTGTAGCTACATCGAATTGACACTAGATGTCAGAACCGAAAAATGAATACATATATAAGGAAATCCAATGCAACAATAATGGATAAATGCTAAGTGGTCCAGCACATACTGTATACTTATCTGTAAAATGTGCTCATTTAGATCAAATGTGTCATCTATACTTTTGGCAAATATAAAAATTATGATATTATCATATGCTGTATATAAATCAAATATAAGATCAAAGATATTTCTTCTTAAAAATCTGACAAAGTATGACATTTAAGTAACCCTAGCTTTGAATTAGCTGAGCTTTTATAGTCCAAATTAATTTGGAACTAGAAGGTTTTGTCATCCCGGATAATGCATTCCCTATTAAATGACTTTGTACTAGGAACTTGACTTTGTGAGAGAGAAAACAATGCTGTAATCTCATACATAATTGGATTGCTCATTAAAGTCATTAAAGTCAATATAACAAGTCACCCTTGACTCAAAGTGCATTAACAGATGCAAAAACATTGATAAAAGTGAATAAATGTATGTTTAATTTCATCACTTGCTACAAAAACGCACTTGGTATTTACAAAAATAATTTATTTGTTTTACTTAGCTTCACAATATGCACCATTGATATGTATAAAACAAAGACAGTGTTATGTCCTAGGATTCATATCCACTGGGAGTGGGGCAGTCTAGAATAAGACAGAGCTCTAAGATGCATGAAGATACAAGTGTGTCATTAGCTCAGGGCATAAAAGAGAGACCAGATTATACTGGTTACCCAGAGGTCACAGTGGGACCAGATGCTCTGGACTCTCTGGGAACACATGAGGCTGGGGCAACACAAAAATGCATGGAATGCTCAGAAGATATGGAGTGACACTAGATGCTGAGGAAACACAAAGTGACCCTAGATGATAACGAAAACTAAAGGGAGACTAGATGTTGATAAAATTGTAAATGACAAAAGAATCTGAAGAGACATGAAGTGACATATATGCTCAGGATGATGGTCTTTACTGCAGAACTCCCCCCCCCCCCCGCCATCTATTAACTTAAGACGTCAATGTAGTGACGAAACGCATAAGATGGAATGCACGTCGTGATGACACGGGAGCGAGTGGAATGCACGCCAGAAATGACCGCTCTCCACTGCCGGCTCTGTCCGTGATTGCTTACTGGATACTACATGTACTATTTACTCGCTATTAAATGATGGAGGAGAAATAAAGGTTTTAAAAACATAATACACTATCTGGAGCCTTCTTTTTTTACTTATACCCTGGCCTGATGCGGGGATAAAGAAAAGGTGGGACCTGCCATTTACCAGGATTGGAGGAAACGTACTAAGAGTGGGTACCTACCCTGGTCCTGGTGGCCAACCAAGCGCTTTTGGTCTTAATGCTATATGGAATCTAAGACCAACTACATCTGGTGAGTGACCCATCTATTACCTGTAACACGGTGAAGAGTGATCGTTGCCATTCACATACCACAAGGCTGATTGGCAGACCTGCATTGAGCACTTGCACTTTTATTCCTAATTTGGCACTAGGAACAATCTTTTTTGAACTGTGATCACCATAGTCACCTTATATCTATATGGACTCTGTAGAGCACTAATGAGACACCAGCACTTTTTATATTATATGCACTTTACCTTGAATTGATTTACTGTATGCAATTATTGATTACCACTGCACAATTTGCACAACATTATTTGATGCACAAATTCTATTTATATTGTATTTTTCATTATTTACAAGGAATTGTTTCTCATTTACTTTCGAGGAACCTACTTACATTATTAAAAAGCACTATAGGTAGCCCTTATTTACTTTATAAAGGCCATACATATTTATCTATTATCACTTACCTGAGTCCTCCATCGATCCAGTGCTGTGTCTGTCTATAACCCTACTCTCCTCTCTTCCTGGAGCTATAGGCTTCTGCTGCTGTTAGTCAAATACTGTGAAGATGGAAAGGGGGCATGGCCAAACTACGCTGTGCATGTCTATGGTTGCACACAACTTAGGTCTGAAGCACGCATGTACAGGTGCCCCCAACAGCAGCCAGATTGTTGAGGGGGCATTTGAGAATGAGAGGCAGCAATGAGCGCTAGCGGTGGACTGAAAAAATGAGGTAAGAGGATGCTCTGTGCAATATCCTTGCACAAAGGAGGTAAGCATAACATGTTTACTTTAGGAAAAAAATCTGAGACTTTAATATCAATTTAATGATGTTGTTGCTGTTTCTATCCTTATTGGTCTGATTGCCATTATATTCTGTCCTTCCCAGCGGGACACAGACAAAAGAAAAACATGACAGAGGCTCTAAAACTTCCCTACTCTATCTAGGAGCATCAGTATAGATTCAGTATGCTACTTTACTTGGGTAGTGTACAAAATATGGATCTCCTAAGACAACTTTTTCACCATATAAATAAGAGGAAACCTATTATCGGGCAGTAGATATGATCTTCAGCATACATTTGCCAGAAGGGAAAGTACAATAAACAAGACAAAAGATTTAAAAAAGCAAACACCAGGATCAGTAGAATATATAATCCCTAATGAAGAATGCCCTTCTTTTTTAACAGAATGGGTAATCAGCTGGATGATCAGACAGGGAGTAACTAACTTTGAGTTTACTAAACAGATGCAGAGTTAGAAGTAATAATGCAAAATCAGTTTAGAATGGGAATTATGAATATGAAAACTGACAAAACATGAACTCTTCACAGCAATGTCTTTGTGACTCAATCAGGGTAACATGTGACTGCATAGCATAGTTTGATTATCCTCATTAACAGCACTCCATCTTCCTCCCGATACCACACTCTTCTTCTGCTGGATGCCCTCCCCCCGCCAGCCTATTTGGCAGGGGAATTGGCTGGGGCCCTCCTCAATACCCCAGAAGCTCCCCCTAACCTCCCTCCCATTCTTCTGGAAGTTTCTCCAAATATCCAGCAAGTAGGGAGAGGTACCAGAGGTACTGCCTGATGTGTCATCCAGCCTCCCTGAATCACTCAGCCTGACCCAGATTCAAAACACAGGCTTGGCTGCCAACCAAGCCAAACAATTTACCTACACTACAGAAAAACCAATGTACAACCTATTACTGTGCACTAGAGGGTGCTACACATATAATCAAAGGCTGCATGCATGGGATGTGTAATTGTTTCATAGCCTGAGGGTGTGTCTAGGTGGAGGTTAGGGCTTTGTTGTGTTTAATCACAAGAATAATAATATGAAAATGTGTCATGGTTGGTATATTTATTTTCTTAGTTTTTTTGTTTTTTTTTTTGGGCAAAAAAGCTATTTTCTGTGTCTGTGCTGATGTAAGCTATTTTTTTTTTTATATATACTTTTTTTTATTTATTTTGTATATATGTAAATATGTTTTTTTTTTATGTTTGTAAGATTTTCAATAAACAAAAATTTACACATATATTCAAACATGGTGGGGGGCATTGTGCCAACTGCACTGTAAGGGATCTCACTTTGTGTTTTATCAAACACATATACAACCATTTACTACAGAAAAACCTAACTTTCTACTATTTTAACAACATTCAGAACTGAATACTAAATTTAATCTAAATGTAGTAGCTAGCTGGGAAAATGTGCCAGTGAACCACACGTCTGCACAGCTACTTGTAGCCCAGCTACAAAGCATTTAAGAAAAAAGTGATGTCATAAATAACAGTTCTTACCCTCGAAAAGGAAGTGCCTGAGGATACAGCTTGCTGTTAATAACTGAAGGAATTTAATACTTATATTCCTGGAAGTGCATGTGTTTTTGGAAGCGTTTGATGAATCTCCCACAGCAAGGCAGTGATTTACAAATAGAAAATGCTTGGAATGCAGTTGAAGCTTTGATTTATATTTGGCTTTTATTTTCAACGTTGCCTTTTTCGATCTCTCTATAAATTGGGGTCTACTTCTTCTGGTAAGCAGATTTGCCTCTTCACTGTGTGTGTGTACATCTATAAGCTGGTGTGAGGATTCTACGCTATCCATTGATCATCTTCATTGGACTTTTTATGAATGTTTTATTGTTTAATGTTCTTTAGTACTGCACTCTGGTTATATTTTTGATGTTATTATTTGTAATCAACAGATTAGTGCTGGCCGCTTGTATATTTACCATTTTTTTTTATCTCTTTACCATTTTAAAGTCTAAGCACAGATGTTTTACAAAGTTTTACAAATGTAGTAGCTGTGCTGCATTTCCTGTTACTGAATATTGTTTGTATCCTTGTGCATTATAAAAATACATTTAGGACACTTATTTTGAATTTTTTAGGAAAGTGTATCAT
Organism: Pelophylax lessonae; assembly: GCF_965119305.1. Classification (NCBI taxonomy): domain Eukaryota; kingdom Metazoa; phylum Chordata; class Amphibia; order Anura; family Ranidae; genus Pelophylax; species Pelophylax lessonae. The sequence goes on along the minus strand of NC_138772.1, from coordinate 377,814,389 downwards.
TCATGGTGTACTGTTAATTAATATAATGACAAGAAATGATAAATAACTGGCGCACCACGGGGAGAAACAGTATCACCAAAAAACTATACCGATAATACTGGACACATACTAATGAACTGTTAAAAGGAAAATCAATGTGGTATAAAAAGTCCATAAGTCCATATGTGACACAGTCCATAAAAAATTCCAATGTGCACTCCTTAGGCAGCTCTAGTGACAAGGTAGAAGTTTTGCTTGTTGCCAACTGAAAAGAAACACAGGCGCCACTCTAAGTGCAGTAGCTGGAATTTTATTAAAAGGATACAACTTAATGTTGGGTACTCACAAAGGTAATAAGTAATCAAGCACAGAGGATGCTCCGGTGGAGAGTCAGGATGGCCAGAGCGGTAGCAATGGGCAGGCTGCAGCGATATCGCTGTACTTCCTCGTCCCGGGGACACTCAGATGCCGGTCCGTCGTCACTTCCGAGAGCGTGGGCGTGATTACGTCATGGCGCCGGCGACGTGTTCTCGGAGCATGCGCTCCTTCTTTAGGCCGATATCGCGCCATTTTGGATAAGGGATTTAAATAGGATGGAAGCCGTGGCCTCCCGGTCCTAGAGTCCGCCCTAATATTAAATGTATTAGCAGTTTGGTTTATCTGATAGGTCTGGCAGTGTCTGGTGAATATAAAATCAGCAATTTCACAATACAATAATGGATATTCAAGCAGCGGTTAATATAAAAGCAGTGGTTAAAACAATACACAATATAGGAGCAGCTTATAAGCGAAGAATGTACTTATAGTAACCATTGTTTTAGCCGCAGTATAAAATTGTTAAATAATTGTAAATACAAATAAAATTAAATTCACATAAAATTAAATATAAAAATGAAAAAATATAAAAAAATTAGAAAATAAAAAATAATATATATATATAATGCATATAAAAAAATATAAAAAATGGCAAGATAGGTTCAACAATTTTAAAAATATTAGTTAAAACGCACTAAATGAGCGAATTCGTTTCGACTTCTTCATTTAAGCCACCTGGCACTAACGTGTCCAGGATATATATCCAGTATGCCTCCCTTTGACACAACCGCTTAAAACGTTCGGCTGGTGCAAAGGTGGCTGGTATGGACTCTATGATCCACACTCTCAAGCCAAGGGATGATTTGTCATGTGACAACAAAAAATGACGTGGAACACTATGCTTATCCTCTCCTGCCTCTACGAATCTGCGGTGTTCCCCAAATCTCTTTCTCAAGGGACGAATAGTCCTTCCTACATAGAACTGTCCACATGGACATGTCAAACAGTAAATGACATAGTCCGTTGAACAGTTATAAAATTTTGTAATAGGATATGTTTTACCTTGGATCTCAAAGCTTTTTTGCCTATGATTAACATGCTTACACGTTAAGCATAATGCTTTGCGGCATTGAAACATGCCTATGAGCGGAATGAGGCACGGTCTCGCTTGGAAGGGTGTAGGCAGATTTTTTAGTTTACTAGGAGCAACTATGCTCTTGATGTTTCTAGCCTTCCGGTAGCTGACCTTGGGTTTCGATGGTAGATTGTCCTTAAGATGGGGATCTTCCAGTAAAATTGGCCAGTGTTTGGCTAAAACCTGTTCCATCTTTTTGAATTTAGTATGGAATTGGGTAACAAATCTGGGTACAGTGATCTCTATGTTAGGTGTCTTACTCTCATCCCGTACATAACCAGTCTTATACGTGTCCTGGGCAAGTTTCAACAAAGGTTCTGGAAAAGCTTTGTACTAACGATGCAGATTACGAAGAACAAAGTGCTATGCTAAAGAGGAAATTTACAGATAAAGCTTTTCCAGAACCTTTGTTGAAACTTGCCCAGGACACGTATAAGACTGGTTATGTACGGGATGAGAGTAAGACACCTAACATAGAGATCACTGTACCCAGATTTGTTACCCAATTCCATACTAAATTCAAAAAGATGGAACAGGTTTTAGCCAAACACTGGCCAATTTTACTGGAAGATCCCCATCTTAAGGACAATCTACCATCGAAACCCAAGGTCAGCTACCGGAAGGCTAGAAACATCAAGAGCATAGTTGCTCCTAGTAAACTAAAAAATCTGCCTACACCCTTCCAAGCGAGACCGTGCCTCATTCCGCTCATAGGCATGTTTCAATGCCGCAAAGCATTATGCTTAACGTGTAAGCATGTTAATCATGGGCAAAAAAGCTTTGAGATCAAAGGTAAAACATATCCTATTACAAAATTTTATAACTGTTCAACGGACTATGTCATTTACTGTTTGACATGTCCATGTGGACAGTTCTATGTAGGAAGGACTATTCGTCCCTTGAGAAAGAGATTTGGGGAACACCGCAGATTCGTAGAGGCAGGAGAGGATAAGCATAGTGTTCCACGTCATTTTTTGTTGTCACATGACAAATCATCCCTTGGCTTGAGAGTGTGGATCATAGAGTCCATACCAGCCACCTTTGCACCAGCCGAACGTTTTAAGCGGTTGTATCAAAGGGAGGGGTACTGGATATATATCCTGGACACGTTAGTGCCAGGTGGCTTAAATGAAGAAGTCGAAACGAATTCGCTCATTTAGTGCATTTTAACTAATATTTTTAAAATTGTTGAACCTATCTTGCCATTTTTTATATTTTTTTATATGCATTATATATATATATTATTTTTTATTTTCTAATTTTTTTATATTTTTTCATTTTTATATTTAATTTTATGTGAATTTAATTTTATTTGTATTTACAATTATTTAACAATTTTATACTGCGGCTAAAACAATGGTTACTATAAGTACATTCTTCGCTTATAAGCTGCTCCTATATTGTATATTGTTTTAACCACTGCTTTTATATTAACCGCTGCTTGAATATCCATTATTGTATTGTGAAATTGCTGATTTTATATGCACCAGACACTGCCAGACCTATCAGATAAACCAAACTGCTAATACATTTAATATTAGGGCGGACTCTAGGACCGGGAGGCCACGGCTTCCATCCTATTTAAATCCCTTATCCAAAATGGCGCGATATCGGCCTGAAGAAGGAGCGCATGCTCCGAGAACGCGTCGCCGGCGCCATGACGTAATCACGCCCACGCTCTCGGAAGTGACGACGGACCGGCATCTGAGTGTCCCCGGGACGAGGAAGTACAGCGATATCGCTGCAGCCTGCCCATTGCTACCGCTCTGGCCATCCTGACTCTCCACCGGAGCATCCTCTGTGCTTGATTACTTATTACCTTTGTGAGTACCCAACATTAAGTTGTATCCTTTTAATAAAATTCCAGCTACTGCACTTAGAGTGGCGCCTGTGTTTCTTTTCAATATAATGACAAGGATGAAAATTGTTATAAAAACCACATGCACTGGAGATAGTGGTTCCTTATAACTATTTGGCACCCCATCAGGTTAAAAGTAAGCCTAGATTCAAGGAAGTGACCTTATTTTATTTGTTCAGTATATCTTGTTTTTCTGTCCCACACAGCAAAAATGGTTCAATTCAATGAAACATCTCTAGTCTAAACTGTATCTGGCTACACTAATAAGGTGATAGTTCCATGTCTAGAGCTTACTGTCTGGTACCTGGGAGAAGTAGCTAGATCACCTCAAAATCAAATGGCTCAAACATTCGGCTTTACTTCTTTCTAAAACTGTTTCTTTTATTAATAAACTGTTTTCAGACTGGTTTGCTGGTAATATGATTTGCTAGTGCAATTTTATATTGAATCCTACCTACTGGCTGTTAGACAAGGAAGGACCTCAGTAATCTCAATATAACCCATCATTTACAGCTAGGGCATGATGAGGAGAAGTAGCCATGTACAGAACCTAATATCTTTTAAAGTGTATGTGAACTCTAACTATGACCTTCTTTTCCTTCTACTTGTTGATGCTACCAGAAATCGTTTGAGCTGGTAACTTCCTTTGTTCTCTGACTGTTCTGCACTGCTATCTGCTACATTGTTTCCAGCTTTCTCTGAGGACTATGGAACATCCACCCTATGTTTTGGGGAAGAGAAGGGTTTTTCTTTAGTCCTGTCCAGGATGACAACTCTGCTTCTTCTACTTTCAAATTTTTTTTTTTTTTAAATAAAGATATAAAATAAAATCCAAACTAGAAGAGAGTTTTGCAGATATTTAGCCAACCAAATCACACCAAAAAACAGTTTGGAAACCTAAATGTCTAGAGCAGTAATGGCAAAATTTGGCACCCCAGATGTTTCGGAAATACCTTTCCCATGGTGAGCAACTACACTGCAGAGTGCATGAGCATCATGGGAAATGTAGTTCAAAAAAATCTGGGGTACCAAGGTTCGCCATCACTGGTCTAGTGTATTTCAACAGATATGAGCTCAAAGTGAACTGCGTGTTTGCAAGTGCTTCATGAAACACAATAGGAAGATCCTCTCATTGCCTATGTCTGTAATGGGGAACTATATTACCATTGCCAGAATGTAAAATGGTCAATGAGATTATCAAAATAGAGGAAAGTAAAGGTGAAGAACAAAGAGGGGGCGAGAGGGGGAAGCACGGGATTCCTAGGGACTGTATGAACAAGCAGCCATGCCACCATACAGTGTATCAGGAAAAGGTAAATATACTTATAGCATGCCCATGTGCTCCAGACCTTTTAAAGAATTTGTCAGAGTCCTGGAAAATGTTGGCAAGTTTTTCATGGGTCACAATTCACAACACTTTCTGCCGTACCTGAAAAACGTGAACCAAAGCCTTTTTCTACAATCCAGCGATAGATCATTTGGATGCCAAGATAAAGAATCTCAGTCTGTGAGTAGCTCAGCACTCTTTCTCAAGTGGTTTATTCAACAGAGCTACACTTGGTGATTGTGGAATGGAGACTCCAGTAATCCACCTCTGCAAGGCAAACACTCTGTTCCATAAACTCCAAAAGCGTGGGCATTCCCACCAGACATGAAACATTGTATCATGCATTTGGCATCCCCTAAAACAGAGAGGGGAGATGCTCCGATAGAGCTTCGACAAACGAGAGGGGAACAAGTATCATTTGGGAAAAGCTTTCACATTGGCCTCAATCAATGCCACATTCAAAATGCCTTTATAAGACAGTTGAAAACAAGTGAAAACTGAAGAGAACTTTTTACAGTACTTCATGAGAAAACCATCTGGCCCAGCTTTTATAAGATCTTTGACTTTTTAAGGTCCATCCTTTTGTTTTTTGTAGATCTGTGGGGGTGACCATGGACTTGTCCCCCCGCTGTCCTCCCGCTGTACTCCTGCTGTTGCAGATTGATAAGCCCCTTATTCTGAGGTTCTGTGTTGCTTCTACCATAGATCAAGCTTTACAAAAACAGTCTTCAGCTACTCATCATTCATTTTTCTGGCCTGTTTATGGTCACATATGACCGTCTAGGCTTACCACATAGTATACAGTTCTACTTTTACATACACATGTATACCTTTTTTCCTTTATACATACATTTACTACTTTTCACACGTCAAGTCCTTCAGGTTGATCTGTATATATCGCTTGTGTCCTGGGACCCAATGCGTTTGGTGCTTGGCATCCTTGTCTGTCTCTTTTTTTGGACCTCCAGCATAATGTGAGATGCCTGTATTGCATTGATCATGTAAGTTAAATAACTTTTCAATAGAGTGTGATATTTTAGATTGATTGCTGCACTTTGTGTACTTACCTATATATGTATTTTAGAGATCCTTCTGATATGCTAACAATCAACACGCTCCCTGAGGAAGACTTGTTAAATCGAAATGCATTGGGACTTTGAAGTCAAGCAATCAAGATCGTCATCTCTTGTTTTGAAGTTCATTAACTTTTTTGTTCAATGACGTGGTATTTTTATGATATTATGATGCTTTTTCTGTCTTCCCCCAGAATATTTATCTTGGGGCTATTTTAATGTCCATTCTAATAAATATCTGATTTTTATTGGTACTAGTGTTCAATATTTCTGTGGGTATTGCAAGGTCCCTGCCTATTCCCCGCTTTTCCCCTTGTGGATTTTTTTTTACTTTACTGTGGAACTGATATCAAAGTGGTTTCCAATACAGCTACTCAATTGATGGATTAGAATTACCTTCTTAAAGTACTCCACGAGAAAACCCTCTGGCCCAGGGGATGATGTCCACTTAACCTGTTTTATTACAAGTAGTATTTCTTCAGATGTGATGGGCGACTCGGACCCTGTGAGCTTGAGACATTCAAGATATCCACACATCATTTACAGTTAGGGCAATTTACCTGGGTTCACTTTCATTTGTGAAATTCCTGCTAGGATTCTCTGTAAATCCTGAGTGTAGGCTCTGGATGCACATATGATTTTTGGAACAGTGGACTGTGTAATTTTAGGGGTTAGCTTAGTGGCCAACATTGGCCTTATTCTGTCTGTTTGGATATAGAACATAGAGGAAGACCAGCAAATGCTCTTTACGGGTTGAATGGTTAATGACCAATTGAGTGAGAGTCTGGTTGCCTCTATCTTTGAACGTAATTTGTTTTTCAATTTTTAATTTAGGAGCTATGCAAAAAGCTTGCAGTTTGTTATCCAGTCGAATGCTGTCCACACGGAGTTCCTGCTTGATTTGAGATGCAAAAATTCCTCACTGAAGGACATTTTCTTTTTCATAGTATATTTATTAGGTCTACAGAGTTAATTAGTTTGGCAATATTTGCCCTCCCATAGGGGGACACCTAAATTGGGGTCAGGAGGAACTGGACTTTCGAGATTTAAATCTACTGCTATATTAGAATGGTCATTGTCATGCCCAAGGTGTGGAGTTAGTTTGCAAAAAATATCAGAGAAAAGGAACAGTTGGCCACAGTCATGGGCATAAAATTAGATTAAGGTGAATAAGTGAGTACCTATGTGGGTCTACGTTAATACATATTGATCGCCTGGGTCAGTTATTTCTTGTTTTCAAAGAGAATGAAAAATGTTTATAGAATGTTAAAAGAATAGCTTTGCCTTTTGTTTCATCTACTGCATTGGCTATGTAGAATTTTGGGTAATGCTTATGTAGAAATGGGGGCTTGTAGGAGGATGAAAAGTGCATTTCTTGCAATGAAACTACATCCGCCTTTTGCAAGTGGTAATAGGATAATGCCCTATGATGCTTTACAGAGAAATATAAGCCTTGGGCATTGTGGGGGATAACCTGCAAGAGTGAAATTTTATAGCTAGCAATCGTCATGGGTCAGGGAGGGGGAACCAACCCCCTCAGAGATCTTACTCACCATCATTAAGGATGACCAGACTGTGGGAAGGAGAGAATTCAGAACAAAGATAGCCAACTGCAGCCCATGAGGAGACAGTTTGACTGGGATCCAAGAAAGAAGAAAAAAAGAACAAAAGTTTAGTACAACAGAGATGCAACAAACCTGTGGACGAGACACCCCCACACTGAGGAGCTCTATCACAGCCAAACTAAAATTGCCTATGCAAAGGCAGAACCTGCTTTAGTCACTGCCCAAGAGTATTCTTATGCGGCCAGTCAGAGCCGAGGGTACACTGACCAGGGTTCGCTATGTCCAGCTAAGTTCCTGAGCAACAAATAACAACATTTCAAAAACACTTTTCTATAAGCTAACACTTTCCACGGTATTAGTCCCAATACGAATAAGTACCCCTAGGGAGGATGCCTCCTAAATAAAAAAAAAAAAAAACTGGGAAATTCCTCATACACCTCTATGAGGGGGAAAGGTGCTGTATACACCCTAGAATTAGTAATCTTAGTATTTCTGAAGGCTGGTGCAGCCAAAGGGAGAACATGCATCTCCCCTAGGGGTAAATGCGTCAACAGAGTAACCAGTAAATGAGATGGTATTGAAATCAGCAAAATAAAGAAAACAAACACAAAATGTTCAGCAAGTGTAGTCCCATCAAGCCCGCCAAAGGATGGATAACATGGGGGTTTGACGTCCAACCTGATCTGAAACCTTGAAGTCTACCACACCAGAGAGATCAAGCTAGGAGGTGATATGGAGTCCTTTGCACAGGATTTTTTCTCAGAAGAAGCGGGCGTGGTACCTGAGAGATGATATCCAGATGCAAAAGTAATTTTTCCTCCTCCAGTAAGGAAGGAAAACAAGTAAAGTTTGTTCTTGTAGAAAAATGAAGCTGCAATGGGAAGGTTCACCGGTATTTAATGTCCTTGTGAGAGAGCACCAGAAGCAATGATTTCAAAGCGCAATATTTTTGGATATTGTAAGGAGATATGTCTGCAAAAGTTTGTATTGAGTGACCCATAATAGAGATCAGTTGATTCCCTGAATGCCTTCATGACTATTTATTTTACCGCATAATAATGTGGCTTGAAAATGATGTCATAATAAAGTCCATCTGGGCAAATCACTTGCAAGGCTATATGAGCCCTATACTGTAGCTCTAGGTGGTGCTCCAACAGGTCAGGGAAGAAATCTTTAGGAAAATAGCAGATTGCTGGTTCAATGTCTTTTATAGACTCCAGAAGTCCCTGAATCTAAAGTTATATCTCCAAGCTAAATCAATATAGTGAAGCATTTTTCAAAAACATTAATGATCCTAATACTACCACAAAATGAATATACTTGATGCAACCATGATAATAGGGCACATCATTCCATATAACTTAAAAAATAGTTCCAGGTGAATTTTGTATAAACGATAATGCAAACATTTTTACAAAAAGTCCTGTGTCCAAAGGAAAACTTCCCAGATTAAAAGTGGGCAGTACTCCCAGGAGAGCTTCTGAGAGATAGGAAAGGGAGAAGCCGTTGTCATATCATTTTCCAATAAGCCAATACATGTTTTCTGTCAAATGAGTGTATCCCTTTATGTGCTACCAATAAATACCCACGCCTCTTGATGATGTCCAGGAAGTGATAAAACACGTAGGGACGGGGACTTCCACCAGTTGGAACACACGCTTCAGATCGGATCGGAGCAGCGACACTCCCGTACAATGTAGTTGGAAAATCATCCGGATGCAAAGAGATATCAGTATTTGTGAGTGCAATATATTTCATGTGATTGGTATGATTTTAATTAAAGCATACTGCACTATATTATTTCTTGGTTCCTTCTCTTTGGTGAATACATCGGCTGGAAAATATAAAGCACTATTTGACCACTCTAGGTGTACACCTAGGTGGTCAACAACATTTGGTGAGTGTAATTCATAGTGAGGCACCAGTGGTGTGGCTGTGGTGGATATTGGAGCACAATTAAATTGGTCACACGGCACAAGTGCTTTATGTCAGGACAAAAAGCAGCAAGTTTGTGTTGAAGCAAACAAAAGAGAAAACAGACGCCTCTGAGTTAAGACTGCGATTTAATATGGCAAACAAGTAATAAAAACTTACATCAAGGTAAGTATAAGCAGACAAGATGGGTCCTTCCGGTGTCCATGTGGAGGCTGGGGCTTGGAGTCATCACTGTGGGTCTGTAATCCTCTCCTCTCTTCCTCTTCCTGTCTGGCAGGAAGTGGGGTGTGTCACAGCAGTGAGATGGAGGCTTGGACAGCAGGGTGAAACCACAGTGAGATGGAGGCTTGGGCCGCACAGTGGCCGTGATGCTTGTCCACAGGATCTTCCGCGTTTCCGAGCATGCGCACTGTGGGGGGAAAACAGCGCGCGCTCCTTTTTCAAACCTTGATGTAAGTTTTCATTACTTGTTTGCCATATTAAATCGCAGTCTTAACTCAGAGGCGCCTGTTTTCTCTTTTGTTTGTTGCATGTTTGGAGATGGCTTCTGCTCCCCAACAGGCTGGCCCTGAGCATCCAGACTATTTCCTCATCTCACCTTAAGACTTTATCATAGCCTTGATGTGCTACTATATGGACTATCGTTTTTATGTAGTGCTAACAGCTTGCGCCACTTGTTCCATTTCTTGTGTTGAAGCACCTGTTTTCTGCATTGGGAAACTTTTAAGTGGACTTTATCACTTATTTTATTTATTTTGGCACCAGCACTTTACCTGGAATATATATTGTTACTGAGAATTTTGTTTTTTTTTTAAGCGGGTATAACATGCTTTGTTCAGTTCACTGTTCAGCAGTAGCACTTTTGTGAGATTTACATAATTTTTTGCACAGACTATAGATGTATGCATTTTAAGAGACACATTATTTTTTTAGATTCCTGAAAACACATTGCAAAGCACAAATAGTACTTTTTTTAAGCAGAGGGTTGTGCGGCTTTCTCTTTCCTTTGCAATTTTTTTTTGTTAGTTATTTGAAATGATGTCTACCATTATTATGTTTGCATAGAGTTAATTCTGTGGTAGTATTAGGATCAGTAACTTTATTTGAAAAGTGCTTTCCTTTATTGATTTATCGAGTTACAATTGCGTATTTGTGGTTTAACAGTGGTGTGAGCAGCTTTTTAATAGAGAGATTAGGAGAGGTCAGAGCAGTGCAAGGGTTTCTTTCACAATTTTTTTATATCTCCTAGAGCTGTTCTCTAGAACATGAATTTTTGTTAAGGCAATGTCCAGCTGCTCCTTGAGATCCTGAATGTGAAGGGTGTTCTGCTTAGTACGAGCAGTTCTTTTTTCCTCAGAAAATAGGTGCATAAACACGACCACGCCCCCCCCCCCCCCTGCAAACCCCACATACACACACACACACACACACACACACACTCCAAACCGAAACAAATAGTGGGTGCAGTCAGATTCTACCAATAATGGAAGGGTCCTAAATGGGGCATTAAATACCAGGAGTGCACTACGTGCAACATGCAGAACTCGGGGGGGGGGGGGGGGGGTTATAACACACAGAGTGCAGAGTTCAGGGGTGCGCAATGCACAGAGTTTGGGGGTGCGCTACATGAAGAGTTTGGGGATGCACTATGTACATAGTGCTGAGGTCAGTGGTGCACTACACACATAGTGCGGAGTTCAGGGGTGCACTGTACACAGAGTGCAGAGTTCAAGGGTGCTCTATGTACAGAGTTCAGGGTAGCACTAGAGTTTGGGGGTGCACTACAAACATAGTGCAGAGTTCAGGGGTGCACTACACACAGAGTGCAGATTTCAGGGGTGCGCTACATACATAGTGGAGAGTTCAGAGTTGTACTACACACAGAGTGTAGAGTTTAGCCTTCTTCCACAGCTGCCTACTGCTACCATCTCCTATCCACATCTCACTTTCACCCCTCTTCAGCTCTGACCTCTGCTTGCAACCTTCTTTCCACTGCCCCATCTTCCCCATGTCTTACTTGTGTTGCACCCAGCCAGCTCTAGTACCTCCCCGCAAACTGCAGGGAGATCATCCAGTGGGGGTGTCAGGATCTGCACTGCACCCTGGGAACCTGCATGTCCCCATACTGCACTCAGTGGGAGCTGCTCAGGAGATCAGCTCTGTAGGAGCTGTTGGGGGACAAGCTATCACTTGTAAATATAGAAGCCAGACTTCTGTGTTTACAAGTGATAGTGAGTGGTTAGCAGGGAGCAGAGGGCCTGAGCCAGAGGTGGTGGAACTAAGTTACACCAAGTTCCAGCTGAAAATAAGCCCTGAGTACTGGCAATAGTGTTTTTCAACTTATCTTTTATTGCTTCAATATGGGTCCCCAGTCCCTGCATGCCCGCTTTAATATCATGGGTGATTTGTGCTACTATTTTACCTAGCCCCTTTGCAAGCAAAGCAGAGATTTGCATAAGAAAACCTTTGTTCCCAAGCTCCTCCAATAGTGATATGTTAGGAGGAATTTCAGACAGGGCCAGGCTGACAGAGGGAGCCATATGCTGTGAGTCTATAAAGTCCTCCAGCATTATCTTTATGAGTAATTCAGTCAAGGCAGGTGATGTGTGCATATTGGAAGGATAGTATGTGATAGCTTCAGGGAAGTTATCACCTCCTTCAGCTGTGGCCTGTATAGAGTCACCGTGTGGCTGGTGTAGCCATCTTGCCCTGCAAGGCAGTAGAGCAGAATGTGGTAGGTATGTAGTAGGTTTAGATGCACATAGCACACTAAAGCTACACTACACTACACTTTTAAGCTGCTTGGCTTTAAAGTGGTATTAGAGCCCAAACCAAAAATGTAATATGTTTCAGTCATTAGATGTGGTGGCTGCCTTAGGTTTTTTTTTTTTGCATTTTTTTGAATTTTTCCTGCAAAGGAGCAACAGAGATACCATACAGCAGCATTAACAGACTTACTGGCCGAACCGTGAAAATAAAAGAAAGAAAATAAAAGAAAAGAAGATCTAAAAAAAATAAACTAATGCAGCGATGACATCTAAAAATTGGTAAGCTGCAATTTATTAAAATGTTTGCTTTGGAGTTTAATACCCTTGCTTTACCAAAGTTTATAATAGTATGGAATGGCAGAAGCACAAAGCATATGACAACAGTCCTCCATTAGCACTGTTCAAAACTAATATACTGTAATCAAATACACTGCAGTTTAAGCTGCGGTTAATGGAATTTAATAATAAATCTGTGGGTGTCTCACTATAGCCAAGATTTATACAACATTATGATCCATTGTTATGTGTTTGAATTGTCTTGTAACAACTGTAAAATATACAGAATGTTCTTTTCATTTTCTTTACAAACATATGAGTATGCTTTTGTTATAATACCATTCATTGCCTCAAATTAAGTGTGTTTTTTTTTTCTTTCAATATATAGATTAAAGAATGGTTACTGCATATATAAGTATTTTCAATTGAGCAAGGTCTTCTTTTGTGTTATCAATGGTTTGGAATCAATTTAACAACAGATACAGTACAAAACATACTGCATCAGGTATGACAAAATGTACAGTACTAGTTAAGTGTCAATAAACAAATTTTGTCTTGTGAAGAAAAAAAAAAGAGTGGATTCTGAAATAACATTCTAAAGACCTTTAGTTTTCAGTTTTAACTATTTTTACTGAAGTGTCAAAAGCATAGTGCATAGTAATACAGAATAAAAGAAAACAGTTTTACAAAAGTATGTTAAGTCTGTACCCTTATCATAAACATTTAATGGAACAGGAAAAAAACAAAAACAAAATGGGGAGATAAGGAATGTTGGGTTATTTCTCATGTAAGAATGTATTATGATGGTTGAGTGGAAGTAAAATTAAGCCAACCTTCTAGAAATCTTCTATTTTATCATTTAAAATGTAGGGGGATTATCACTATTCAATATCCAGTTGAATTTTGCAATTCTTTATTAGTCAAAAAGGTACATAACGCACATTCACTGGGCCGTAACATGGGCCAAAGTAGACAATTATACATTATAAACAGCAAAATCACAACAAGAGGCAATATGAAATGCTATACAGAGGTAGAATAAGAAGAAAACAGCGTAATGTAAACGTTAACCAGTGCAGACATAGCAAAAGGTCAGTAACTGCAAATCGCAGCACACTCATCTGTGATAGCATAAAAAAATAATGCAGTACAATCCAGAATGTGCAAAGGAGTTGTAGTGTACATGGTTTCATTAGATGTTTTTCATTATTTGCAGAAGGAATGCAGTGGGAAATGGGGAGGGGGGAGGGAAAGAGTGGGTGAGAAGATGAGGAGAAGAAGAATAGAGGTGAAAATAAGAAGGGAGACACCCCGTGCGGGAAACCAAGCTCCAGGCTCATTAGCCATAGGAACTTTCATACAGAGCCTGCCCTTCTTCCGAAAAAACAAACATGTTCCAGCAATCTCAAGTCCTAGAGTATCCTTGTCCCTGATGACACCGCCAGCAGCTATCCGATGTCTTGGGAAAGAACCGCCTGAGTTTCATAGGATATAATACCAGTGTGTTAGCAGTTTATAATTAGATTCTTGAATACGGGTGCACATCGAGGATTTAAGTGCAAACCGGATGATGTTCCATCGCTGGGTTACAGTGAAGGTCTGGTGCAGTTCTCCTTCTCACTTGAGGATACCCAGGAGAACAAAATCATCTGGAGGCGAGGAGAGTAGAGAATACAGCTGAGAGAGTGCATGAGGAAGGAGATCTCTCCCTGATAGTAAATCCTCAAAGGATGTCCTTTGTGAAAGAGACAGCCAGGCACCAGCGATAATGAAGTGTGAGGCTTGGAAGTGGCCCGTATCCAGAAGGGCTCTAAACCTACCCCCTCACATCCAGGGGGGAAGGTTGGGTTGCCCAGGATCGGGAACAAAGATGAGTGAGTAGTGGAGATGCCCTGTCTAGAGGTGATCGCAGCACAGGTGCGGAGTGTCAGACCGATGAGCAAGTGCTGCCTGACGGCCTCCGGGAGGGCCCGGAGACACCACAGGGCTCTGGGGAGGTAGAATGGATAGAGGGACAGTTCCAGAGCCGTTCAAAGCCTGGTAGAAGCACCTGGAGCCGCACCACCATGAGCCGTGGGCAGCGAGAGGATGCGTTTATGCTACAAAGGGTTATTTGGTTCCTCGGACCAGTATGCAGGACTTTGAGGCAGTTTAGAAAGAAGCAAATTGAAGTGTTTATGCGATTTTCAAGTTTTTTGTAAAAAACACATCTATTACAACATATGTAAGTAAAATAATTGTTGGGTGCTGGGTGGGTAAGAAGCCCATCCGTGATAGTGCACGAAAAGTAGAGGTGTGACACTGTGATTATTGGTGACTTTATTAGAGACACAATATCCTGCCATCTATGGATGTTGGATGTTGCAGGAAGCGTCTCAGTTCCAACGCGTTTCGGCTTGCCTATTCGGCCATGCCTTTTTCAAGGTTTCACCATATCTATAATGATATTGGTCACTATTAGTATCATGTAGTTTAAAGCAAATTCTTGATTTATATAATCTGTGTTCAAACATTATCGATTGCTTACATTCAATTTTTTGTACAGTTTCACGATCGGTATGTATGGAGGTGCCTCTCTTTTTCTCCAGGGTAGCCACAAGATCCCCAAAAAGAAAATGAGTACGGTGGTATTGTTTTCTCTGAAAGACCAAGTTTTGTTTAAATTACATTTTGAATTAAGTTGGTAGGTATTTGGCCACTTTGACAGATCTCAAGGATACTTACATGATCCCGGGGGCTCCGGTTCCCTCACAGTAAATATCCTTGATTGTAGTGGCTGTCCCCTAAAAGTATATATTTATCTTTATCCGGTGAATTTATTTATTTTATTTAGAAATAAATTTGTCCGGTGATATGTAGGTTAGTGTTACCTTGTCTGGTTCTCTATCCTGTGACGCAGGGTAATCTGTGTGTCAAAAAAAAAACGTTTGCATAAATCAGGGATATGTCCCATGTTAGTAATAGTAGTTTGCACTAATGAGTTTCATAGTGCAGAATTACCTTGGTCCAGCAGCGGGAGTGGCCTGTCCACCGTCGTCCAGGAGGTGTTTCCTCTCCAAGGGTTAGGAGATGAATGACACGCCCCAGGGATCCCCGGTGTCTTATTTATACGCCGCTGCGTGCCCAAGAGCCTCGGCACATGCGCAGTATGTGCGGGTGAAGCCCTTCCGCCCTGACAAATAGGACCGCGCTGCGCAGCAATGCGCATGCGCGGCCTATATATAAGACGCCGGGGATCCCTGGAGCGTGTCATTCATCTCCTAACCCTTGGAGAGGAAACACCTCCTGGACGACGGTGGACAGGCCTTTCTCTACTTCTACTCTGGCTAAACAAACACTCCCCCTGCTGGACCAAGGTAATTCTGCACTATGAAACTCATTAGTGCAAACTACTATTACTAACATGGGACATATCCCTGATTTATGCAAACATTTTTTTTTGACACACAGATTACCCTGCGTTACAGGATAGAGAACCAGACAAGGTAACACTAACCTACATATCACCGGACAAATTTATTTCTAAATAAAATAAATAAATTCACCGACTAAAGATAAATATATACTTTTAGGGGACAGCCACTACAATCAAGGGTATTTACTGTGAGGGAACCGGAGACCCCGGGACCATGTAAGTATCCTTGAGATCTGTCAAAGTGGCCAAATACCTACCAACTTAATTCAAAATGTAATTTAAACAAAACTTGGTCTTTCAGAGAAAACAATACCACCATACTCATTTTCTTTTTGGGGATCTTGTGGCTACCCTGGAGAAAAAGAGAGGCACCTCCATACATACCGATCGTGAAACTGTACAAAAAATTGAATGTAAGCAATCGATAATGTTTGAACACAGATTATATAAATCAAGAATTTGCTTTAAACTACATGATACTAATAGTGACCAATATCATTATAGATATGGTGAAACCTTGAAAAAGGCATGGCCGAATAGGCAAGCCGAAACGCGTTGGAACTGAGACGCTTCCTGCAACATCCAACATCCATGGATGGCAGGATATTGTGTCTCTAATAAAGTCACCAATAATCACAGTGTCACACCTCTACTTTTCGTGCACTATCACGGATGGGCTTCTTACCCACCCAGCACCCAACAATTATTTTACTTACATATGTTGTAATAAATGTGTTTTTTACAAAAAACTTGAAAATCGCATAAACACTTCAATTTGCTTCTTTCTAAACTGCCTCAAAGTCCCGCATACTGGTCCGAGGAACCAAATAACCCTTTGTACTATTAACCAGGGATGTTGGCACACTACTAATAGGAATCATCAACCTATAACCAAAAAGAATTTCAGTTTTCCAGAGCTCAAACTATAGGATGCGTTTATGCAACCTAGGCATTTTCCGGCCCAAATGAATTTTGTAAAGATGACGTCCACTTGCCTGAAGCATTTCACCGCAATAAACACTGGTAAGGTTTGGAACAGAAAGAGGAGTTTCGGAAGTATGGACATTTTCACGATGTTGCATCGGCCAAACCACGAATGGAGGCCTTTTGCCCACTTGTCCAGTAGAGCACGGATGGTACATAGAAGAGGTGGGAAATTTAAGCGGAATATGTCTGCCGGGTTCGGAGTAAGAAGCGTACCTAAGTATTTCAGGGCCACCCATTTAAAAGGGAAGTTTTGATGTAGCAAACCTCGCAGTGGAGTGGGCAGGGCCACCCCCATTATCTCCGATTTGGTGTAATTATTTTTTAAATTGGAGATCCCACCATAAATCTCAAACTCCTTCAGGTAGTTAGGTATAGACACCAAAGGGTTCGAGAGAGAAAAGAGGAGATCATCAGCATATGCTGAGATCTTGTGCGATTCAGGGCCCACCTGGACACTGGAAATGTCAGAGTTCAGTCAGACCCTAGTCAAGAAGGGTTCCAGCGAGAGGGCGAAAAGCAAGGGGGAGAGGGGGCAGCCCTGTCTGGTGCTATTAAAGATCTGGAATGGCTCCAAGAGAACTCTGTTTGCTTTTACTGCCGCCCTGGGGTTCGTATAAACAAAATAAACCTGGACAAAATCCTAGTAAAGGATTTTCCAAAGGGAACGGGGAGAAGGGATGTTTGAGATGCCTTGTATTTGAAGAAGGTATGAAGCAAAAGATGTATATAAAAAATGAAACATTTTATTACATAGCTACAAAGAACAAACAGTCTTTTTTGGACTTGGATGTACAATTTGTTATAAAAACCACATTCATTTCTAAAAAACCTTCAATGCATCATCATCAGACATAGACATGTAAAGATGGGTACCACACAGCATATAGGTAGTAGAGTAACGAGATGTCGGACCCCCAAACCCCAACGCGTTTCAACTTTAAACAAGTCTTGTTCAGGGGGTATATTGGTCCGCAGTTATTTTGACAAGCATCTGTATATACAGCACATAGAACAAATCAATCATTTATATCATACAAACAGTGCATCTGCAACCGCAATGAAAGTGAGTGCGCAACTTACATGAATGTGTGGTCCATCCACATCTATAACGTAGATCTATCAGTAATATACTGTAGGAATAAATAATCCAAAAAGCCTGGGAGCATACCAAGGTGACAGTTCTCTCTTGGAAGCCACAAGGAAAGAGGTGAAAAAGCGAACCTGGCAAGAAGAGGAGAAGGGGAAAGAAGGAGGAAAACATAACAAGAGAAAAGCCATATGAGAATATCTCACTGACAAAAGAGAAAAATAAATATAAATAAAAAAATGTAACAAATAAAAATAAAATAATGAAAATGCATATAAAAAAATAAATAAGTAAATGAAAAAATAAAAAATAATAAAAAGATATATTGATCAAAGATCAATTTCAATAGGAAAAAATGTTAAAGAAAAATAAACAAAAACATAAAAAATATACGTAAAAATATTTTTCCTGACAGACTCCATGGCGGCATACGTATCGGGTTTGGCCCCGCCTCCAAACCTACCCATAGGACACCACTCCCATAAATCTTTGCACCTGTTCAGCACACGTGTTCCTTTTTTGTCCTCCAAAGGATTACCTGTATCCTACCTGAAGATGGATCCCAGGAGATGGATGACTCTACCAATCGGGTATTTGAGCGTCTCCAATAAGCCCCAGCTGCTGCGGGGTATGGAGTAGAGGCGAAGAGGTGTGCAGCCCTTGGCCAAAAAGCCCAGCTGCTGCAGGTGGCCGGTACCATAAATTATGCTAAGTCCGGTGTGTGTGTCCGTCCATCCCTGGTGGCCAGCGGTTCGTGAGTACCCCATTAACATGCTTATATCTCCATGGCAGCTATTTGTTATTGTGTCTTAAAATGGCTGTGTGTTACCTGTTTTTGATTCCTGATGTTCCCTGGCGTCTAGCGGTCCGGGGGCCGGTCTTACTTCCTGACCGGCCACCGGTTCGGTGCGCTACTGCGCATGTGCGGGCGCCTCAGGAACGAGGCTTGGTTCTCGCGCATGCGCAGTGGTATCGTGGCGCATGCGCAGTGACATTTTCTTGCGGCGCCCGCTGTTGACGTCACGGAGCGCCATATTTCAACTCCCAAGCTGTCAGCAGAGACTGTCTTTTACACTCTGCTGATGTGGGAAGTTTGTAGTGATTGCCAGCCTGGTTTTTGCTTTGTGGAAGGAGTTTCCTGCTGCATCGCTGTCGCTCTGCACGATATTCCACCTGGTCCCTGGTGAGTAGCTGGACCCCAGAATTGGGAGCCCCCCCCCCATTTTTTCGCTTCCTCTCTGATATCGATGTCCGGCTCATTTCTGTAGGTCAGCGCCAGAATAGAAGCCTCTCTGCCCTCCGGTGGTAAGCCCGCCCTTAACAGGTACTAGGGGCTTTTTGGCAGGGTGCGTGTTAGGGGGGGGGGACTGGAGCATTGTATTTCATGTTCCTAGCTTCCTGTTTGTCTTTCTTTGTTTCCTTATTTTTTCAGCCCTTCCCGTTCGGATACTCGTCACTCCTCTCAAAGGAGCGAACGGTGTTCAAGCTCACACCACCGACACTCTTCAAAATCTGCTCGGAAGTCCCCATCGGGTTCCCAGCATCATAAGAGAGCATCCACTTCTACTAGCCACTCACGTAGACCTGAGAAAGCAGGTTGTTGGGGTTGTGGCGCTAGGGTCCCTGAAACGAAGTTCCTGTGTGACAAATGTTTTTCCCAGGCTGCGGGAGAAAGGGACACCTCCGACCAGCGTATTGAAGCCCTTGTGAAGAGGGTCGTGAAGGACTCTTTGGCTGAACTGGACGTTCCCCTGCGATGGTACAACCGCGGGAAGACTTTGAATCTACTCATACAAGTCAGCAATCAGCGCTCCTGTCGGATAGCGACTCTGAAATAGAGGATCCTTGTCTGGGTTTTGAATTTACCTTAGTTCCTTCCCTGGTGAAGGCGGTCAGGGAGACCTTAAATTGGGAAGATTCAGCTGTTCCTCCTACCAAACAAAATAAATATTTTAAACAGCTCAATAAGGAGCGTCTTAATTTTCCCTTCCTGGGAGAGTTGGGAGAGATCATCTCAGAGGAATGGAGTAAGGTGGAGAGGAAAAACTCCTTAGTCTCCAAGATGTCCAGATTGTACCCGTTTAAAGAGGAAGACGTCAAAAATTTAGAGTCTCCTCCTCTAGTGGATGCAGCAGTCATGAGGCTGGTTAAGCATGTGACCCTCCCCTTAGAGGATACGGTCTCTTTTAAGGATCCTTTAGACCGCAGAATGGATTCAGATCTGAAAAGGATCTATTTGATGGCAGGTATGGCCTGCAAACCGGCCCTGGCCTTAGCCGATCTTTCAACGGCTATGGAGTCGTGGGCCGATGTAGTAGACGAGTCCGTCAGAGCAGTGTCGGAAGAAGTGGCCAGGAGTTCCCCAATCCAGGAACTTAGGTTGGCTTCGTCGTTTCTTGGGGAGGCTTCCATAGATCTGATCCGTCTGTTGGCTAGAGTCAGTGGCATAGCGTGGGGGGTGCAGGGGGGGGGGGGGGGGGCGGCCGCACCGGGCGCAACATTTGGGGGGGGCACATTCCCGCAGTGTCACTCTGTCTGACACAGTATCACACGCTGTCTGCGGTTGCCGCCATGTTTAGGCTGGGAGCTGTCCAGCGGGCGCGCTATGGGTGAAAACGGCGGGGCAGGGCAGAGCTGGACTGTGCCTCACCTGTCCATTGGCGTAGGGTGGAGTGGCACTGCGGCGCATGTGGAAATGTTGCAAGCCAAGCCCCGCCTGTGCCGCCTCTCCTCACAATCGGCCACATGTTCAGAAGAGCTCAGTTTGCTCAGCGAGTGAATCAGCAGCCTGGCACTGTCACAGAGTCAGTAATCATTCATCTATCTATCTTTCCCTGTTGTCGTGACACTCAGCCAGCCGTTGTGAGAGGTGAGGTGAGACCGTTGGGGGAGGGGGGTGGGCAGCCTGGACTGGAGAACACTGACTGCAGACTGGCAGGCATCGAGGGAAGAGGAAGGGGAGAGGGGAGCAGCCTGGACTGGAGTGGAGAGCCCTCACTATGTATAAAGTAGAGCAGTGGGAAATGTAGTGCAGTGGGCAGTGTAGTGTAGTGGGCAGTGTAGTGTAGTGTAGTGGACAGTGTAGTGTAGTGGGCAGTGTACTGTAGTGTAGTGGGCAGTGTATTGTAGTGTAGTGGGCAGTGTAGTGTAGTGGGCAGTGTAGTGTAGTGTAGTGGGCAGTGTAGTGCAGGGGGAAGTGTAGTGTAGTGGACAGTGTAGTGTAGTGGGCAGTGTATTGTAGTGTAGTGTAGTGGGCAGTGTAGTGGGCAGTGTATTGTAGTGTAGTGGGCAGTGTATTGTAGTGTAGTGTAGTGTAGTGGGCAGTGTAGTGTAGTGTAGTGTAGTGTAGTGTAGTGTAGTGGACAGTGTAGTGTAGTGGGCAGTGTAGTGTAGTGCAGTGGGCAGTGTATTGTAGTGTAGTGTAGTGTAGTGGGCAGTATAGTGTAGTGGGCAGTGTAGTGTAGTGCAGTGGGCAGTGTATTGTAGTGTAGTGTAGTGGGCAGTATAGTGTAGTGGGCAGTGTAGTGTAGTGTAGTGGGCAGTGTAGTGTAGTGGGCAGTGTAGTGTAGTGGGCAGTATAGTGTAGTGTAGTGAGCAGTGTAGTGTGGTGGGCAGTGTAGTGTAGTGGGCAGTGTAGTGGGCAGTGTTGTGTATTGGACAGTGTAGTGTAGTGCAGTGGGCAGTGTATTGTAGTGTAGTGGGCAGTGTAGTGTAGTGGACAGTGTAGTGTAGTATAGTGGGCAGTGTATTGTAGCGTAGTGGGCAGTGTAGTGCAGTGGGCAGTGTAGTGTAGTGGACAGTGTAGTGTAGTGGGCAGTGTAGTGTAGTGGTCAGGTAGGAATCAGGTAGGTCAGTGTAAGGGTCAGTGTCGTGGACAGGTAGGTCAGTGTAGTGGCCAGTATAGGAATCAGGTAGCTTAGCGTAGTGGAAAGGTAGGTCAGTAAATGAATCAGGCTGGTCAGTACTATTGTAGGAAGAGACTCAGGGAGTGCTAAAAGTCCGCAGGTTAGGGGGCGCAAATTACTTGCCTTGCTCCGGGCGCTGACAACCCACGCTACGCCACTGGCTAGAGTTATGCTGTCCTCAGTTGCAGCAAAACGGGCTTTATGGCTCTGTCCTTGGGTCGCCGATCCGGCTTCCAAACAAATTTGGTGCCGTATTCCCTTTGAGGGGTCCTCCCTTTTTGGGAATAAGCTTGACGAGGCCATAACTCGGGCTACTGGCGGGAAGTCTGGGTTTCTTCCCCAGGATCGGCACCAGTTCAATGTGAAGAAGGGGCAGCCTAACAGGAAGTTCGTCCCAGATCGGGCCAGGGAGGCTCGTACATACAGACCTGGACGAGAATTCAACCGTAATTCGAGGTCTAGGCAATCCTCCAGAAAGACCTCAAAGAATGTTTCCTCTGGTGACCGCGAGCCCACTAAGTCTTTTTGAAGTTGGGCCCGCTCAGGCATGTCAAGTAGGAGCACGTCTACTCTCCTTCCGTCATGTCTGGGCGGCTTTGATTCGGGACCCCAGGACCGTCAGGACGGTGTCTTCAGGTCACAAGTGGGTCTTCAAAGAGACTCCCAGTTCAGGATTTCTGCCTACAGCTCTACCATACCTAGGAGAAAAACGTCAAGTTCTGCTTTCCTACGTAGAGTCTCCGGTATCTCAAGGGGCTGTCATTTCCGTTCCAGAGTCCGAGCGAGGCCAGGGAATCTACTCTCCGCTTTTTCTGGTCCAAAAGAAAAACGGTTCATGGAGACCAGATCTGACTTTCTTAAACCAGTTCATAAAGAAAGAAAGATTCAAAATGGAGACCCTGCTATCCATAAAACAAGCAGTACAGCCGGCCGACTGGATGGTGTCCATCGACCTAAAGGACGCTTATTTTCATGTCCCTGTGGCAGAGGGGTTTCAGAAGTATCTCTGGTTTGCCGTGGGCGACTCATTGCAATTTACCTGTCTCCCATTCGGGCTTTCCACATCTCCACTGACCTTTTCAAAAGTCTTGTTGGCTGTGGTAGCCCTATTAAGGACAAGGGGGATTCGGCTCCATCATTACCTGGACGACCTCCTCCTTCTATCTCAGGACAAAGACCAGTTGATAGATCATCTAAATCAGGTCAGGTCTACGCTCCAGAGGTTCGGTTGGCTACTGAACGAAGAGAAAAGCCACTTTACTCCAACACAGTCCCTTGTTTACCTCAGTGCCCTGTTCAACACAGCAAGGGCGACAATCTCTCTACCAGAGGAGAAAATAGGTGTAGTCAGAGACAGGGTACGCTACGCCCTCTCATCTTCCCATCTTCAAGCACGTCAATGCCTGAAGGTGATTGGGACTATGGTCGCAGTAGTCCCCATGGGGAAGTGGGCCCTGTGGAGGATGAGACCCTTTCAGAAGGGATTCCTGCAACAGTGGGATGCATGGCACCTAGATAAGCCTATTTTTCTGACTCCAGCCATGAGAGTGAGTCTTCCTTGGTGGCTGTGCAGAGATCACCTGCTGAACTGCCATTCACTGAGACCAACTCCGTGGGTAGTGGTCACCTCAGATGCCAGCAATACAGGCTGGGGCGCCCACTGTCTTACGGAAGTGGCTAAGGGCAAGTGGAGTTTTCCCACTCAAGGGATAGTATCCAATGTCCTGGAACTTCGGGCAGCATTTCAAGCGCTGCAAGCATTTTTACATCTGACAAGGGGTCTACCAGTAATGTTAAGACTGGACAATACCTCAGCAGTAGCTTATGTGAGACGGCAGGGAGGAACGCGCAGCTGGTCCCTACTGAGGGAAGTGGAGCCTATCATGTCATGGGCACAGAGGAATCTATCAGATCTGTCGGCGGTCTACGTTCCAGGAATCCAGAATGTCCAAGCCGATTTTCTGTCCCGAGTAGACCTGGACAACAACGAGTGGTCTCTCCACGGGGAAGTATTCAGCTGGATTCTGTCACTGGGGTTCTCCCCAGAAGTCGACCTCTTCGCCTCCCCCTGAAACCACAAGTTAGTGAAGTACTACACAAGGTTCAGGGATCCCCAAGCGTTCGGGGTGGACGCCCTCTCGGACCAATGGAGGTTCCACAGGGCGTATGCCTTCCTGCCAGTACCCATAATTCTGCAATTTCTTCGGAGACTCAGGTCGGAGGCGGTAGAGATATTGGCAGTGATTCCCTTCTGGCCCAACAGGCCATGGTTCTCCCTTCTGACACTTCTCAGTGTTCAAGATCCAATCCCACTGCCCATCAGACCGGATCTGTTGTCCCAGGGGTCTGTGCTCCATCCATGCCCTGCTCGTCTACATCTAAGGGTATGGATGTTGAGAGGAGGAGGTTACAAACATTAGGTTGCCCTGAAGAAGCAATTTCTACACTCCTCAGTGCCAGAAGAGACTCGACAAATAGGGTTTACCAAATAATTTGGTCAAGGTTCTCCTCACAGTTGGCTGCAAGACCTGACCCTCAGTCTTCCATTAAAATCCAGGATGTTCTGAGCTTCCTGCAATCAGGTTTGGATCTCCCACTTTCAGTGAGCTCTCTCAGAGTCCAAGTGTCAGCCATCTCAGCCTTCACGGGTATTTCTTGGGCTAGTCATACCTTGATACGCCAGTTTTTTAAAGGAGCAGTTAGAATCAGACCTCAAAGAAAGCCAAGATTTCCCAAATGGGACCTTCCTTTGGTGCTGGATTTTTTAGCTCATCGCTTGCAAGATACGTCTGAGTCTCTTACCATCAAAGAGCTGACTCTAGTGACGGTCTTCCTGGTGGCTGTGACTTCAGTGAAGAGAGTGTCAGAAATTGGGGCCCTTGGGGCTCAAGAGCCTTGCTTGACATTTTTTCCTGATAGAGTCGTTCTCATTCCCATGTTGGATGCAAGACCAAAAGTGACATCCATCTTTCACAAGAATGTTGAAATTGTGCTACCTACCTTCAGACAGGAGGAGGGTTCTCCGGTTTATCCACTGGACGTGGGTAGCTGCATCAAGAAGTATCTGGATGCCACATCCCCCTTCAGAAAGTCGGAGTACCTTTTTGTCGCCTTTCATGGCAAAAGTAAAGGCTCAAGAGCTTCCACAAGGTCAATCTCCTCCTGGATCATTCACGCCATCCAATGGGCTTACAGTAGCGGTGATGGCTCACTCGACGCAGAGTGTTTCTACTTCTTGGGCAGTCTCCAGACACGTAGCTCCCAATGTAATCTGTAGGGCGGCCTCGTGGTCTTCTATCAATACCTTTTTATCTCACTATTGTGTTGAGCCAGCGGCTCTTTCTTCTGTAAATTTTGGTTTACAATTCCTGTCAGCTGACAGAGTGAATTAAACTTTTTGTTCAGCACCTGCCCACCCTGTTGTGTACGGCGAGTTATTTCCCGATACGTATGCTGCCATGGAGTCTGTCAGGAAAATGGAAAATTTATATCAAATACTTACCGTAATTTTCCTTTCCTGATGGACTCTATGGCAGCAGGAGTTCCCTCCAGGATTCTGTGGAGGATTGTTACAGAACACGTGTGCGGAACAGGTGCAAAGATTTATAGGAGAGGTGTCCTGTGGGTAGGTTTGGAGGCGGGGCCAAACCCGATACGTATGCTGCCATGGAGTCCATCAGGAAAGAAAAATTACGGTAAGTATTTGATATACATTTTCAATTTTTTTTTGTTGTCTATATATTAAATAGTACAAATTATATATGTACAGTATAAATGTATAAAGAGGTTTACCTGTATTTTGTTTTTATATTATTTGGTCAGGACCTAGTGACAGGAAATCAGCAGGACCCTCCCAGGGACAGAGAATTTTTCAGTCCTCAAATGTTATGTATAAAGACCACATACAAGTCCTATCAAAAAAGGAACCCGGATATGGCAAAAAAGAAAAAAAAAGACCACAAAAGAAAAAAGGAAAGGAAAAAGAAAAGAGAAACAGAAAATAGATATAATGAGTCCTCTTGCCAAATTCTCATATCAAAAGGTAGAATTGATTACTTGATGATAAAATGAAAAGTTTTACCTCTTTTTTCACCTGCAGCCTGCATACCTCCCCACACCAAGTGGGGAAGGAAATTGCAGGTCAGGTGTGAGGATATATGAAGGGAGTGAGCCCGCCCTAATAGTTTGGAAAGCCAATCCCCACTCACCCCTCAGCCAGGAAACGCCCCAGTCCGAAGCCCACTGATGGAGGAGACCCTCCACCTGCCCCCCGCAGCTGGGTTCCCCCCTGGGGGATGGCCAATCCTAAATGTAAACCGCCATGTATGCCGATGTATGCAGAAGTCACAGAGACAACAGCCGGGAGAAAAGGAGGCTCCGCCCAGATGGAATCAGCATCTGATTCCGGGGGGCAGGAAGTCCCGAGGTGGCCATTTTGGAAGAGGGCAACATTGAGGGAAAGCCATAACTGTGCAGACACCCCCCACCCCCTGGCCCCAACCTCCCCGAAGTGAGAGAAAGGGGCTGCATGTGCCAGGTGGGACCCAGATTAGGCCCCATCCATGGATGATCCCGGGATGCATTATGACATAATGGAGTACATTGGACATCCAATAAATATACATGTATAGTCCTGAATTGGACATCTATACAAAAAGAAAACAAATGAAGCACAAAGAACACGCCGCAGGAAGTGGGGGAGGGAAAGAAAAAAGAAAAAAGGCAAAAAGAAACAAGGGGGAATGGTGTCTTTATCTTGTTCTCCAGTAAATGTTCAGAGCGGCCAGATACAAAACTTTCTAAGAAGAGGGCCTATAACTTATTATTTAATTTAGGCCCGGGGGTTCGGTTGCTTTCAAGATGTGAATCCATCATGCCTCTTTTTGTAGGAGCACTTTGTTCCAGTCACCACCCCTCTCTATTTGTATAGGTGGTATGGTCTCTAGGGCCCAAAAACTCAGAGTTGGTTTATGGTATTTATGTGTCTGGACGACATGTCTGCCCAATGTAGTATATATGTCCCCAATTTCCACAGATGCAATATGTTCTTTTATTCTCCTTCAGAACTCCCGCTACTGGCTACTGGCAGTCCGATTCCCGGTTGGCACCCCCCAGCCGTACAGACATAGTGATCGGGGCATGATCCGACCATGTGATAGATCTGATCTCTATGTCAACAATGGAGGGTAGTAGCCGGTGTGGGACTAAGAACACATCGATATGCGATTAGGCATGGTGAGGATGAGAGAAAAAGGTATAGTCGCGTTCGCCGGCATGCATTATATGCCACGCATCCTCTAGCTGCAGCTCATGGAGAAGAGTAAGGATCTGCTTCCTCGTGCCGCAAGGGAACGAGATGCAACCGGTAGACTTGTCCAAGATTGGATCAAGGGGAAGATTACAATCTCCCCCAATGATCAGACGGCCCTCCGCAAAATCTAACAGGGATGGGAGGGTTTTACCACAGAGAAGTCTCCTGATGGACATTAGGGACATATACAGTAGCTAAAGGTGACCTTAAGGCCGCCCACTCGACCCTTAGGGAAGAGAAATCGGTCATTCTGATCAATGCGTTGATCAAGAAGGGACCAAGGTAGCCTGTTCGAGAGCAGGATGGACACTCTTGTAGACTTAGCCTCCGGATTGGTAGCATGGTACGTGCAAGGGTAGAATCTATTTTGAAAAAGTGGAAGACCACCAGAACGAAAGTGAGTCTCTTAGACAAAGACGATGTCCGTGCGTGAGCACCTGAGGTCGTTCAGGAGCATTCGCCTCTTTTTGGGGACATTGAGCCCCTTGGCATTATGGGAGGTTACCCGCACGGGGTCCATAGTAAAGGAGTGACCAGGAACTAGAGCAGTGAGAAAGGAGATAAGAATTGTATAGAGGGGGTAAGGGAAGAATAGGGGGGGGGGAGAGAGTCAAGCGAGAATCTCACCGGGCGTAGAAGGAAGGAGGGGCGGAGGGGGGGGTAAAGAGTAAAGGAGGGAGGGGGGAGAAGAGTTTAGGAAATGTACCAAAAACCACTCAAGGCTTCTCACTGTCTACAGGTGGGCCTGAAGGGGGGGGTTAAGGAGAGGAGGCGGGCAAGGGGGGGGAAGGGGAGGTAGTCCTAATGTGGGGGTATAGGAAGAAATAAGAACACCCAACTGAGGAGCAGCAAACCTCTGGGGTGTAGGCCTAGTGGGGGTAGACCTAGATACAGTGAAGGGAATAAGCACAGTGGCCAGAGCTCCCCCTATCAGGTACCGTTTGTAAAAAAACTGCCTGAGAGCATGGTAGTGCAGGTGCATGACCCCACGGAGCCCGAGGGATCTGGTGTCTCTACTCTGCCTCGTGGAGCACACCCACCTCAGCTCATGAACATCAAAGGTTCATAAAGCAGAGAACAAGTCCCCTAAGAGGACACAGACTAATAACCTGAACTTATCCTGTGGGAAAGTCAAACCGTAGAAAGCATAATACATAATAAAAGATATAGGGTCACACCTAGCATGGCAGCAGACTGCGCCGTCAGCCTCATTGAGTCCGTGCGGGAACCCGGGAACCCCCCAGCCAGTGAAACCCTCATAAGGCACTGTCCTTGAAGGTGTGCCCGCCCCCCCCCCCCCCCCAGGGAGGATTAGTCATGAGGAGCAGCGCAGCATATGGATAGACAACGTGTCAGCATCCGTCACACCTATTCAGTTGCTGCACTCGGGGGCCAGCCTGCCACCACCACCAAACTCAGCCCCCCCGACGGTGGCAGAGAGAGAAGTGGCACTTGCATCCCTGTTCCAGGAGGTGCCTGACAGAGGAGGGTGCCAACCCCCAGACAGGAGCCCACCGCCCCCCCTGCTCCAAAGAGGCCCCGCCCAACGCATCCGCCCCGCCCCTCGGGAGGGGCAGCGTGGACCTGAGGAGCCCATTGTGGCAACCCAGACCCAACAGAAAAGTGAGGCAAGGGAACAGCAGCGTGGCCCATGAGCGAACATTAATATAAAGTATCTGCAGGCGAGCAGTAAACTAGATAGTGGAGCCCCAGCGAAGTCACCCCTGGGGCATCCCGAGGGGGTTTTTTCACTCTAGATAACAGATCAAAAAATAAAGAAGACACTCCACCCGTATCCCCCCACCCCCTCCCGCACCCCACCAGAACCCATGCAATGTCTACAAACAGCCCAGTTCTCCTAAAAAGAACTAAAGAACCACCAGCGTCATATAATATCCATTCCCATGGGGAGCAGGGGCAGCAATTACCAACTGGTACCTGGCAACGTCTCAGGGGGGACAGGGGGATCAGGGGGAGGTGGGACCACCAGCGAGCTCTCGCCGTAACGACCCAGCTTAACCGTGGAGGAAAGGCAGCTAAATACGTTCAGGCTGACGTCTCCAGGTAATGGGCACTACTCCACGTTTGGTGGCATATGCACTCCGGGGCCGCACGTGTCTGTGGTGTGCGGGCGCGGGACGAAGCGGAGCGGGTCCTGGGGAAGTATCGATAGAGCTCTGACCCAGATGAAGTTCTCAGAGGCTTCCTTGGTGTCTTCCGTCGCCCAGTGTTAAGTCCGATACAAAAAGGTAGGTGAAAAAGTGGAAAATCAGGGGAAGAGGGCCGGAGCTCTAGCAGTGCATGTCTTCACGCCGCCATGTCCAGGACATGCCCCCGTCTCCCCCCCCCCCCACCCCCCCAGTTGAATTTTTGAAACATTCCATTCAAAGATAATTGACTGTGATTTCCGTGAGATAGCAATGGTAATATTGACTTAAAACTTAATTTACCGGAATGTCTAGGAACATTAGGGATAGAAAAACCATGGAAGCAGATCCAGATAATGTTGTATTAGTAATAATATATATTAGCTTGTACATTTTATTTCAAAAACATAAAAAGGATGAATTTGGAATATACTGTATTTTGCTAATCTTTTCGATACCATATACCATCTAAAGATTACATTATACATAGCCTCAATAATTTCGGTATTTATTAATTAAAGATGCTCTTTTTGTCAACGATTGTCAGTCATTAGGATTTATAGTTTCTCTTAGATCTAATTCCCAGTTAACCATATAAAATAATTTGTCATTAGATGTGGATAGGAGTCGAGAAAGGAAATATGTCTAGATTGTTTATCAAAGTGTCTGCATAAATATTCAAAGGGAGACATTGCATTTAGGGTTGAGCGAACACCTAGATGTCCGTGTTCGACGGGTTCGGCCGAACTTTAAAAAAAAGTCCGGGTCCGTGTCCCGGACTTTTACCGAACTTTTCCCGGACACCGAACCCCATTGAAGTCAATGGGGACCCGAACTTTAAGGCACTAAAATGGCTCTAAAACACCAAAGGAAAGGGCTAGAGTGCTGCAAATGGCAGCAAAACGTAATTAAGAGCATGGCAAGTGCTCTGCAAACAAATGTGGATAGGGAAATAACTTAAAACAACAAAAAAAAAAACAGAAAAATAAAACAATGTTCTTCTTCATCTCTGAAGGACGAGGCCCATATGGAGTAGGAGGGAGGTTGAGGTGGTGGTGGATGTGGCGGTGACATAGGCGTGCGCACAGGGTGTGCTGGGTGTGCCTGGGCACACCCTAATCACCTAGGGCACATAGCATTGCCAGTGAGGAGATGGGAAAGATCTCCCTGGGACCTGCTCTGCTCTATTTCTCCTTGCCTACAGGTACATGGCCCCGATACATTACTCTCCCTGCTGGCAAACACATGCATGTGTATTTCAACTTTGGGGTGCACACCTTAATGCAATAGGCTGCGCACACCTATGGGCGGTGTAGGTGGAAGCGGCGGTGGAGGAGGACCAGGGCCGGATTAACAGCATCATGGGCTTGGTGCTGAGGATTTTGAAGGGCCTTAAGGGCCGTGCCTTGCCATGCACCCAGAGGAGGAAGGGTGCAGCCATGCATGCCTAATTCAACATGGGATGCTGTCTCTGAAGCCCATAAACACATCCATGCATCGCCAACTGTCCCTCCTTGTCCGGCCTTCACGCTGTGTGGGGAGGTTCTGAGGGTGCTGCCTGGGGAAGCGAGCATAGAAGCCAGACTTCTGTGTTTACAAGTGACAGAAGAGCGGTAACAGTGAATATGGCCAACCCGGGGCCTATATAAAAGGTAGGGGCCTGGAGCTGCAGCTCCAATAGCCCCTACATTAATCTGGCCCTGAGGAGGAGGACGAGGTAGCCAACACTGCTTCTTTTCAAAAATTTTAAATGAGGGTACACCCCAAAAGAGTGAGAAAGAGCAAAAATGGAACAATGGGTGGGTAAGGTCGGTATCCATTGCTATTCTGCATAAGGTACGGAAAAGTCCCGTGGGATCCATGCCTGGTTCATTTTAATGAACGTGAGCTTGTCCACATTGTCTCTGGACAGGCGGCTGCGCTTGTCTGTTATAACGCCCCCAGCCGTGCTAAATACCCGTTTAGATAATACACTGGCTGCAGGGCACGCCAGCACCTCCAAGGCGTAAAGGGCAAGCTCAAGCCATGTGCCCAATTTGGAGACCCAGAAGTTGAAGGGGGCAGACCCGTCATTCACTACATGTAGGCGTGTGCACACATACTGCTCCACCATGTTGGTAAAATGCTGCCTCCTGCTAAGACGTTCCATCTGAGCTGCTGGTGCTGCTGTTTGTTGTGGCGTGCTGACAAAGCTTTTCCACATTTCGGCCATGCTAACCCTGCCTTCTGAGGTGCTGGCGGTGCCCTGGTTGCGTTGGCGACCTCCTCCTCCTCCTCCTCTGCCTTGTGCTTCCACTGTGGCCCCGCTGTCAGATGGGAATGCCAGCAGCATGGCGTCTACCAGCGTGCGCTTGTACTCGCGCATCTTGCGATCGCGCTCCAGTGAGTGAATTAAGGACGGTACGTTGTCCTTGTAACGGGGATCCAGCAGCGTGGCCACCCAGTAATCAGCACAAGTTAGAATGTGGGCAACTCGGCGGTCGTTGTGGAGACACTGCAGCATGTAATCGCTCATGTGTGCCAGGCTGCCCAGAGGCAACGAAAGGCTGTCCTCTGTGGGAGGTGTATCGTCCGTGTCCTCTGTATCCCCCCAGCCACGCACCAGTGATGGCCATGAGCTGGCCTGGGTGCCACCCTGCTGTGAACATGGTTTCATCTCCTCCTCCAGCTCCTCCTCCTCCTCATCCTCCTCATCCTCCA
Source organism: Pelophylax lessonae (assembly GCF_965119305.1). Lineage (NCBI taxonomy): Eukaryota > Metazoa > Chordata > Amphibia > Anura > Ranidae > Pelophylax > Pelophylax lessonae. Next base: position 377,782,606 of record NC_138772.1, on the reverse strand, counting down.
GAACTGTGCCCCTGCTGGACAATTGCGTCCCTGGCGTTTGCGTGTGCAGGAACCCACCCTCGGAGCCCCTTGCGAATGACTGCCCTGAAAGCCTTGGAAATGTTACCTCTTCATCCTCCTCCTCCACCTCATCCTGTGCCACATCCTCTTCCATCATCGCCCGAATTGTTTTTTCAAGGAGGCATAGAAGTGGGATAGTTAAGCTGAGAACGGCGTCATTGCCACTGGCCATGTTGGTGGAGTACTCAAAACAGCGCAACAAGGCACACAGGTCTCGCATGGAGGCCCAGTTAAATTAAATAGCGGAATAGAAAATATGATCCAAAAAAAGTGTATGTATATCACACGTACACAACCACACTGGGCCCCAATTACTATTGTTTGTACCCCTAAAAGGCTAGATGAGGAGTAGGGGGAGTATGGAACAGGCAGCACCCTCAAACCTTCAGAAGTATGAGATGAACCCCAACAACTTGGAAAGGTGGATCTCTCTCACACGTACCGACACAGACTATCCCGCAATTCAATTGATCCTCAAAGGTTTTTATTGAATAGCGGAATAGGAAATATGATCAAAAAAAGTGTATGTATCTCGCACGTACACAACCACACTAGGCCCCAATTACTATTGTTTGTACCCCTAAAAGGCTAGATGAGGAGTAGGGGGGGTATGGAACAGGCAGCACCCTCAAACCTTCAGAAGTATGAGATGAACCCCAACAACTTGGAAAGGTGGATCTCTCTCACACGTACCGACACAGACTATCCCCCAATTTAACTGATCCCCAAAGGTTTTTGATTAAATAGCGGAATAGAAAATATGATCCAAAAAAAGTGTATGTATATCACACGTACACAACCACACTAGGCCCCAATTACTATTGTTTGTACCCCTAAAAGGCTAGATGAGGAGTAGGGGGGGTATGGAACAGGCAGCACCCTCAAACCTTCAGAAGTATGAGATGAACCCCAACAACTTGGAAAGGTGGATCTCTCTCACACGTACCGACACAGACTATCCCCCAATTTAACTGATCCCCAAAGGTTTTTGATTAAATAGCGGAATAGAAAATATGATCCCAAAAAAGTGTATGTATATCACACGTACACAACCACACTGGGCCCCAATTACTATTGTTTGTACCCCTAAAAGGCTAGATGAGGAGTAGGGGGAGTATGGAACAGGCAGCACCCTCAAACCTTCAGAAGTATGAGATGAACCCCAACAACTTGGAAAGGTGGATCTCTCTCACACGTACCGACACAGACTATCCCGCAATTCAATTGATCCTCAAAGGTTTTTATTGAATAGCGGAATAGGAAATATGATCAAAAAAAGTGTATGTATCTCGCACGTACACAACCACACTAGGCCCCAATTACTATTGTTTGTACCCCTAAAAGGCTAGATGAGGAGTAGGGGGGGTATGGAACAGGCAGCACCCTCAAACCTTCAGAAGTATGAGATGAACCCCAACAACTTGGAAAGGTGGATCTCTCTCACACGTACCGACACAGACTATCCCCCAATTTAACTGATCCCCAAAGGTTTTTGATTAAATAGCGGAATAGAAAATATGATCCAAAAAAAGTGTATGTATATCACACGTACACAACCACACTAGGCCCCAATTACTATTGTTTGTACCCCTAAAAGGCTAGATGAGGAGTAGGGGGGGTATGGAACAGGCAGCACCCTCAAACCTTCAGAAGTATGAGATGAACCCCAACAACTTGGAAAGGTGGATCTCTCTCACACGTACCGACACAGACTATCCCCCAATTTAACTGATCCCCAAAGGTTTTTGATTAAATAGCGGAATAGAAAATATGATCCCAAAAAAGTGTATGTATATCACACGTACACAACCACACTGGGCCCCAATTACTATTGTTTGTACCCCTAAAAGGCTAGATGAGGAGTAGGGGGAGTATGGAACAGGCAGCACCCTCAAACCTTCAGAAGTATGAGATGAACCCCAACAACTTGGAAAGGTGGATCTCTCTCACACGTACCAACACAGACTATCCCCCAATTTAACTGATCCCCAAAGGTTTTTGATTAAATAGCGGAATAGAAAATATGATCCAAAAAAAGTGTATGTATATCACACGTACACAACCACACTAGGCCCCAATTACTATTGTTTGTACCCCTAAAAGGCTAGATGAGGAGTAGGGGGAGTATGGAACAGGCAGCACCCTCAAACCTTCAGAAGTATGAGATGAACCCCAACAACTTGGAAAGGTGGATCTCTCTCACACGTACCGACACAGACTATCCCGCAATTCAATTGATCCTCAAAGGTTTTTATTGAATAGCGGAATAGGAAATATGATCAAAAAAAGTGTATGTATCTCGCACGTACACAACCACACTAGGCCCCAATTACTATTGTTTGTACCCCTAAAAGGCTAGATGAGGAGTAGGGGGGGTATGGAACAGGCAGCACCCTCAAACCTTCAGAAGTATGAGATGAACCCCAACAACTTGGAAAGGTGGATCTCTCTCACACGTACCGACACAGACTATCCCCCAATTTAACTGATCCCCAAAGGTTTTTGATTAAATAGCGGAATAGAAAATATGATCCCAAAAAAGTGTATGTATATCACACGTACACAACCACACTGGGCCCCAATTACTATTGTTTGTACCCCTAAAAGGCTAGATGAGGAGTAGGGGGAGTATGGAACAGGCAGCACCCTCAAACCTTCAGAAGTATGAGATGAACCCCAAAAACTTGGAAAGGTGGATCTCTCTCACACGTACCAACACAGACTATCCCCCAATTTAACTGATCCCCAAAGGTTTTTGATTAAATAGCGGAATAGAAAATATGATCCAAAAAAAGTGTATGTATATCACACGTACACAACCACACTAGGCCCCAATTACTATTGTTTGTACCCCTAAAAGGCTAGATGAGGAGTAGGGGGAGTATGGAACAGGCAGCACCCTCAAACCTTCAGAAGTATGAGATGAACCCCAACAACTTGGAAAGGTGGATCTCTCTCACACGTACCGACACAGACTATCCCGCAATTCAATTGATCCTCAAAGGTTTTTATTGAATAGCGGAATAGGAAATATGATCAAAAAAAGTGTATGTATCTCGCACGTACACAACCACACTAGGCCCCAATTACTATTGTTTGTACCCCTAAAAGGCTAGATGAGGAGTAGGGGGGGTATGGAACAGGCAGCACCCTCAAACCTTCAGAAGTATGAGATGAACCCCAACAACTTGGAAAGGTGGATCTCTCTCACACGTACCGACACAGACTATCCCCCAATTTAACTGATCCCCAAAGGTTTTTGATTAAATAGCGGAATAGAAAATATGATCCCAAAAAAGTGTATGTATATCACACGTACACAACCACACTGGGCCCCAATTACTATTGTTTGTACCCCTAAAAGGCTAGATGAGGAGTAGGGGGAGTATGGAACAGGCAGCACCCTCAAACCTTCAGAAGTATGAGATGAACCCCAACAACTTGGAAAGGTGGATCTCTCTCACACGTACCAACACAGACTATCCCCCAATTTAACTGATCCCCAAAGGTTTTTGATTAAATAGCGGAATAGAAAATATGATCCAAAAAAAGTGTATGTATATCACACGTACACAACCACACTAGGCCCCAATTACTATTGTTTGTACCCCTAAAAGGCTAGGAGTAGGGGGAGTATGGAACAGGCAGCACCCTCAAACCTTCAGAAGTATGAGATGAACCCCAACAACTTGGAAAGGTGGATCTCTCTCACACGTACCAACACAGACTATCCCCCAATTTAACTGATCCCCAAAGGTTTTTGATTAAATAGCGGAATAGAAAATATGATCCCAAAAAAGTGTATGTATATCACACGTACACAACCACACTAGGCCCCAATTACTATTGTTTGTACCCCTAAAAGGCTAGGAGTAGGGGGAGTATGGAACAGGCAGCACCCTCAAACCTTCAGAAGTATGAGATGAACCCCAACAACTTGGAAAGGTGGATCTCTCTCACACGTACCAACACAGACTATCCCCCAATTTAACTGATCCCCAAAGGTTTTTGATTAAATAGCGGAATAGAAAATATGATCCCAAAAAAGTGTATGTATATCACACGTACACAACCACACTAGGCCCCAATTACTATTGTTTGTACCCCTAAAAGGCTAGGAGTAGGGGGAGTATGGAACAGGCAGCACCCTCAAACCTTCAGAAGTATGAGATGAACCCCAACAACTTGGAAAGGTGGATCTCTCTCACACGTACCAACACAGACTATCCCCCAATTTAACTGATCCCCAAAGGTTTTTGATTAAATAGCGGAATAGAAAATATGATCCCAAAAAAGTGTATGTATATCACACGTACACAACCACACTAGGCCCCAATTACTATTGTTTGTACCCCTAAAAGGCTAGGAGTAGGGGGAGTATGGAACAGGCAGCACCCTCAAACCTTCAGAAGTATGAGATGAACCCCAACAACTTGGAAAGGTGGATCTCTCTCACACGTACCAACACAGACTATCCCCCAATTTAACTGATCCCCAAAGGTTTTTGATTAAATAGCGGAATAGAAAATATGATCCCAAAAAAGTGTATGTATATCACACGTACACAACCACACTAGGCCCCAATTACTATTGTTTGTACCCCTAAAAGGCTAGATGAGGAGTAGGGGGAGTATGGAAAAGGCAGCACCCTCAAACCTTCAGAAGTATGAGATTGTGTTCACTGTACCCCACAAAGATTGAGTTCACTGCACCCCACAATGATTGTGTTCACTGCACCCCACAAAGATTGTGTTCACTGCACCTCACAAAGATTGTGTTCACTGTACCCCCCAAAGATTGTGTTCACTGCACCCCACAAAGATTCTGTTCACTGTACCCCACAAAGATTGTGTTCACTGCACCCCAAAAAGATTGTGTTCACTGCACCCCAAAAAGGATGTTGTTCACTGCACCCCAAAAAGGATGTTGTTCACTCCACCCCAAAAAGATTGTGTTCACTGCACCCCACAAAGATTGTGTTCACTGCACCCCAAAAAGATTGTGTTCACTGCACCCCAAAAATGATTTTGTTCACTGCACCCCAAAAAGGATTTTGTTCACTGCACCCCAAAAAGGATGTTGTTCACTCCACCCCAAAAAGATTGTGTTCACTGCACCCCAAAAAGATTGTGTTCACTGCACCCCACAAAGGATTTTGTTCACTGCACCCCAAAAAGATTGTGTTCACTGCACCCCAAAAAGGATGTTGTTCACTGCACCCCAAAAAGGATTTTGTTCACTGCACCCCAAAAAGATTGTGTTCACTGCACCCCACAAAGGATTTTGTTCACTGCACCCCACAAAGATTGTGTTCACTGCACACCAAAAAGGATTGTGTTCACTGCACCCCAAAAAGATTTTGTTCACTGCACCCCAAAAAGATTGTGTTCACTGCAGCCCAAAAAGATTGTGTTCACTGCAGCCCAAAAAGATTGTGTTCACTGCAGCCCAAAAAGATTGTGTTCACTGCAGCCCAAAAAGATTGTGTTCACTGCAGCTCACACACAGAAAAATGGATGTGGATCACTGACACCTGCCTATCTCCAATCCCACACCACACAGCAATATCGATTGTAGTTTGTAGAACACAGTTTCCCTAAAATTCAGCAGACTCTGTCCCTAACAGGATTGAGAAGAGATCGTAGATCAGGATTGAGTGCAGATTCACCCCACCCCCCACACAGCAATATCGATTGTAGTTTGTAGAAGACACTGACCCTATAATTCAGCAGACTCTATCCCTAAAATGCCTACAACTCGCCCTGCCTAAACACTCCGACCTGTCCCTCAATTCTATCCGGACACAAATGGTTTTTTCCTGCCTATCTTTCCCTAATCAGCAGCCAGCACGTTGATGTGTGCTCTGTCCCTGAATCTAAGCAGCATAATGACGCCGCTGCGGCTGCCTCGAACTTATAAAGACTTGGTCACATGCTTCAGACGGCCAATCACAGCTACTGAGACATTTGCAGGCATGGCTGGGATGGCTTAAGGCACACCAGTTAAACGATTGTTGATTGGCTGTTGAAAGCCCGCCATGAAAAGAGCGCCAAAGCATGCAAAACCCGGAAATAAAACGACCGAACACGGATTTTTACCCGAACATACAGTAAAGTGTCCGTGTCCGTGTTCGGGTACAAAAAATCCAATTATTCGGTACGAACACGAATAATACAGTCCGTGTTCGCTCAACACTAATTGCATTCCCTACAGCATGGGATGAAAGTGTATTACTTACATTTAGAATTTGACTACAATCATGGATTTCACCTTGTAGAATTTTTCTAATCCTTTCATCAAGCATCTATTGATATTGTACAATGAGATTTGTCGAAATCTGTGATTTTCGCTAGAGCCTTATTTGTCAGTCATTTAACCACCTCCTTCCCAAGCCTATCCTGACACTTCGTTCCTACATGTAAAAATAAATCTACTTTATTTGCTAGAAAATTACATAGAACCCGCAAACATTATATATATATATATATATATATATATATATATATATATATGTATTCTTTTTTTAGCAGAGACCCTATAGAATAAAATGGTGTGTGTTGCAATTTTATATATCAAACGGTATTTGCGCAGCGGTTTTTCAAACACTATTTTTTAAAAAAAAAAAACACATCCATTAATAAAAAAAAAAACAAAAAAAGTAAAGTTAGCCCAATTTTTTTGTATAATGTGAAAGATGATGTTACACTGAGTAAACTGATACCTAACATGTCACGCTTTAAAATTGCATCTGCTGGTGAAATGGCGGCAAATTACGGTGCTTAAAATTCTCCATAAGCGACGGTTTAAATATCTTTACAAGTTACCAGTTTAGAGTTGCACAGGAGGTCTGGTGCTAGAATTATTTCTCTCGCTCTGATGTACCCGACAGAGATCCTCTAGTCCCTTTATTAGCTTTGTTGCCCTTCTCTGGACTCTCTCCAGTTCCAGCACATCCTTCCTGAGGACTGGTGCCCAGAACTGGATTGCATACTCAAGATGATTGTAGGGTGGGAGAGTTATCATTTTATCTCTGGAGTGAATGTCCTTTTTAATACATGCCAATATTCTGTTGGCTTTGCTTGCAGCAGCTTGGCATTGCATGCCATTACTGAGCCTGTCATCTACTAGGATCCCCAGGTCCTTTTTCATCCTAGATTCCCCCCAGAAGTTCTATCCCAAGTAAGTAACTTGCGCTCATATTTATAGAACCCATATGCATTACTTTACATTTTTCAACAATAAACCTCATTTGCCATGTTGTTGCCCACCCCATTATTTTATTTAGATTGTCTTATAAGGTTTCCACATTCTGCACAGAAATGATTGCCCTGCTTAACTTTGTATCATCCGCAAACACTGAGATTGAGCTGGTTATCCCACCCAACATTTATAAATAATTTAAACAGAATTGGTCCCAGGACAGATCCTTGGAGTTCCCCACATACCACACTGGACCATTCCTACTCACTATTTTTTACCATCCTTTGGACCCACCCCTGTGGCCAGTTTTCAATCCAGGTACTCACCCTATGCTCCATGCCGACAGACCTTAGTTTGTAAAGTAAACATTTGTGGGAAACTGTATCAAATGCCTTTGCAAAATCCAGATACACCATGTCCACAGGCCCTCCTTTATCTAGATGGCAACACACTTCTTCATAGAATGGTAATAGATTGGTCTGGCAAGGCTGATAAAACCATGCTGATTATCACTAATGATACCATTTTAATTACTAAAATCTTGTATATAGTCCCTTATCATGTCCTCCAATAGCTTGCAGACCATTTATGTTAGCCTAACTGGTCTGTAGTTTCCAGGGATATATCTCGGCCCTTTTTTTAAATTTGGTACCACTTTGGCTTTTCTCTAATCAACTGGTACCATCTCAGTCAGTAAACTGTCCATAAAAATTAGGAACAATGGTCTGGCTATCACTTGACTGAGTTCCTTAAGGACCCTCGGGTGTAAGCCATCTGGTTTCAGGTGACTTATTTATGGTAAGTAATGTGAGAGGGATTTCATAATGTGAGTGAAATAAAGAGGAATTGAGTATCCCATGTCTATGGTTAGGTTTGATCAACATATCTATTGGGAGAGGAAAACAACCTTGATATTCAATATGAGCCCATTGAGGTAGTATGTGTTTTTGTATAAAGTTGTAATATTTTACCCAGCTGTGCTGCCTAAAAATATTTGAGGAGGGTTGGCATTCCCAAAGCACCTTGTACTTTAGGAGCATTTAGGGTATACTGTACATATTAATGTGGGTTTAATTTTTTCCCCCTATACAAATTTAAAGAGTTTGGATTGAAAAGAATCTTAATTTATAGCCATGTTTATTAGAAGAAATAGAAGAGTTTAGGAAAAATGACAGTATAAAGACATCCCAACCATGAAGGGGTGGTAATGACCATCTATCCAGGCCATCTAAGGACAAAAAGGTGAGTATTTGCAGTGAAAACGTGTATGGAAGAATGGAGTTAACTGTATATCTAAGTAGGAAAGAGATAAAGATGACTATTTGAATTTTAAATAGGACAATAATGTTTTTACACCTTGTTTGTCCAAACTGAGATTCATGACTTGTTATTTAAAATCATCTAGGTTGAGCCTGGATATGTAAGAAAATGCAATAATTTCAACATTCAAGTAAATAAATATTCTGTGCTTCTAAAAATGAATAATTGTTTTAAGACCCTGGAAGCTGTACAAATATCACAAAGATATTCAAAAATAATAATACCAATATTCAGTGCTATAAATAGAAAAAATACAATTAATAAATAATAAATAAAATTGTAAATCATTATCCTAAACAATGTATAGTGCTAGTCAATCAGTAAAACAAATGATCAGTGCATGCTGTGCATTGACAATTCCTATCCACTTTCAGTGTGCTATAACCCAGCTTGCTTTGTCAGAAGGAAGTCTATACAATATAACATGTAGGAAGGGATTTAAACAATGTGATGTCATCATGCACATTGGGGGCTACATGCATGCACAACATTAGGAAGTGGTGGTGCGGTATACTCTCAGAAAACATAAGCGCACAATCTTAAGTGTTGAGTTGCAGCAACCTTTCTTTTTATAGTTTGTGATGGATTGTGTTTGTTAATGAATACTATCAAGCTTTCCTGGAACCTGTATGGACTCATCATACATGTGCTTTCTGACCTTATTATTTATTTAACTTAAAATTAGAAGGAGAGTTTATCACCTGGTTTGCTATGGTAGAGTAGATCTGGCACATTAATTTACTGAATCAAGTTTACACTTTGTGGATGACGTTTGTTATAGAGCACTTCACTGACATGTCAACAGTTTGAAAGTAATTTTTTTTATTCTAGACAGCACATGTTGTTTTTTTATGGACATTAATGTATGTTTTTTTGCACAGTTTATTAGCAAATGAGTATTATTAATATATGCACTGACTATTTTTTTTACTGATTCATTGATTCAACACACTTGTTTTGTGGACATTAAGTGCTTGCCGCCGGGCCACAGTACATTTACAGCATGGGCAGGCAGAATCATGTACATGTACATCATCTAGCCTGTTCCGGGTTAGGGATACACAGCAAGCCACTCCGGCAACCACTGTGTCTCCCAGGACCAGGCCGCTTTGAGCAGCTGGGGATCACATGATCGCTATGTCAACAAAGCTTCATTCATAACAGCTGTTATTCCTATAGTGATGCTGTGATTGGCCTACAGCTATCACATGGTGCCTGGGCCACTCACAGTACCCTGTGCCATTTAATAGCTGTGGGCCAATCACAACACACAATAGTAAATCACAGTTGTTATGAATGAAACCCATTCATGGCCATTCAAAACATTGCTGTTACAGAAATCATCACTGTAACAGAAATTAAAATGTAAAAAACAATACTGAATGAATAAACTACATGTCTCATCTGCCACTACTGGAGGTGCTTGTAATCCATTCACATTGCCTGAAAGCCCTACAGAGATGCGGGCAACAGAGCTGTAGGCAATGTGTACAAGAGCCTGAAAATCCACTGATCTCAGGTGCAATGCTCTGCATGCTTCTGTGAAAAAAAATAACAAATGCTAATTTTTTCCTGCAAAAATATATGTATTTATTATTTTTTTTCAAAAAGGTGAACTTTGTCTTTATATCGTGTTAATTGGTGGCTCACAATATGCAGCGATTCATCAGCAGAAGTCTCTCTATCTGTGAATGGATGTTAAAGCTACATAATTTAGTTTAACAAATGATTTTGCATGTGATTATCCAAAATCAAGATACAATAGTACAGAAGGGAATGTGTATATAGCAATACAATTATCATGAACAATACCTGCTTGGTAAAAACAGCTCTGGTGATGTGTAAGAGCAAATAAGCAGAAAGGTAAGTGAAAAATGTGTAAAGAGTCTGACACAACACTTATGTTGACCTTTACTGTAGAAACACCAGGGGCAGGTTAATGCAAAGGCAGGTAAGACTCCCACCTTGGAATGTATGGTGATTATAAGGCTGGCAGAGGGGCAGCATGAGCAACTACTAGCTCTGTTGGGTTGTCATCACGAAGGCCCATCTCTGCAGATTACACTGACAAAGTGGCATTCTCTGTATATTTAACTGTACTTCTTTGTCAGTGTGACAACCAGGTCCTCCTCTTCATTGATTAAAGGCTGAATTTGTCTTTTGATCTACACATAAAACTTTTTTTTATTCCCTCTTTCCATCCACTTTTTTTTCTCTTTTGCTAATCTTTCAAGCATAAACATTTAACATTTGTATTATTTCTGTTTTCTAGCATTACAATAAAAAATACACATTTTGGCCTCCTTTCCTTGGGTGCCTTAAGACTTCATCCTGGCATTAATTGTCATTCTCATGACATCCTGCACTTTCTTTTGAATCAGTCCAATCTTTGTACCAAGAAAGCAACATTTTGGGGTATCTTGCTGATGCAACCAAGAGGTCTTGCTGACCATATTTGTTGATGTCATATTGTTCAGTTTATGTTTGGTATATTAAAGGTATTTTGTGTAAAGTTATGTTTTATTAGTATCACTATATTTCATTTTATTAGATGAGTCAAGCATCCAGCGTCATTATGGGCAAATTACCATACATATAGAAAAGAAGGTTATAACCGCGCTGAAGGTGAAAAAGTGGTGAGCTGCGACTTCAAGTGTGACCACACCCCTTAAAAATGCAATATAATAAGTCGCGCTAAGTGAAAGAAAAACAAATAAATGTCCAACTATTAAATGTCCCAAATTGAACGTAGATTGTGACTAGTAGTGTTTTGAGAATCCTGAACAGCCTCCAAAGATCCCATAGGAATTGTGCTTACTGGAACGGCAATTTTAAATTGCAAGATTCATATGATGAGGTAAGTTCACATGCCAAGGTAATCCAATAGAGTTCTTGCGCCGGATACTCAGTGTAGATGATCGTATATCACATAGAGGAAAGAAAACATTCCATAGCGTGATACCGTAACAAAAACTTGTCAATTAATCAAAGTGTATTCAACCACATAAAGTGTGAATATCCTTCACCAATTGTGCAACCGCTTACCAAAGGATAAGTAAATATGTGTATTGATCCCAGAGATAAAGGAAGAAAAGACCGCCACCAGACGTAGAGCCTCTTACCAGATAGATCAGCAAAACGTATTTTCTATCCAAAAATAGAGAGGTGAAACCACCACCAGATGTAAGGCCTCTTACCAGATTGAAATGGAAAGTCAGCAGAACATTAGGTCCACATGCACCAAATATCAGCAAGCCACCCAATGACGTTTAAAGCCTCTTACCGGACCATAAAGAATATTGCTCGATATGGACACTTGATGTAATCCCCCAGCATATGGACAGGTATTCTCAGGGACCCAATGGCATCAAGGCAAACCACAGATAGTTGCACGATGTGAACACTTGATGTGCACAGGTGGCCTCTAGGACCCCCTAGTGCCGAAGGCTGAGCCGCTGTTGTTCTCAGGATATATCGGCAGACCAGCCCAATAAAGAGAGAAAGGCGCCAATAGTGTAAAAACTTCTAACAGATTTATTATAAAAGGTAGTGTACTTACAAACAGATATTGTGTAAAGCGAAGGATGTGAAGCCGCCGGCCGGACGGCAAGGCGCATCCGCTCCCTCAATAAGCTTCCGGAGATGACGTCAGCACGCCGTGAAGCTTATTGAGGGAGCGGATGCGCCTTGCCGTCCGGCCGGCGGCTTCACATCCTTCGCTTTACACAATATCTGTTTGTAAGTACACTACCTTTTATAATAAATCTGTTAGAAGTTTTTACACTATTGGCGCCTTTCTCTCTTTATTGGGCTGGTCTGCCGATATATCCTGAGAACAACAGCGGCTCAGCCTTCGGCACTAGGGGGTCCTAGAGGCCACCTGTGCACATCAAGTGTTCACATCGTGCAACTATCTGTGGTTTGCCTTGATGCCATTGGGTCCCTGAGAATACCTGTCCATATGCTGGGGGATTACATCAAGTGTCCATATCGAGCAATATTCTTTATGGTCCGGTAAGAAGCTTTAAACGTCCTTGGGTGGCTTGCTGATATTTGGTGCATGTGGACCTAATGTTCTGCTGACTTTCCATTTCAATCTGGTAAGAGGCCTTACGTCTGGTGGTGGTTTCACCTCTCTATTTTTGGATAGAAAATAAGTTTTGCTGATCTATCTGGTAAGAGGCTCTACGTCTGGTGGCGGTCTTTTCTTCCTTTATCACTGGGATCAATACACATATTTACTTATCCTTTGGTAAGCGGTTGTACAATTGGTGAAGGATATTCACACTTTATGTGGTTGAATACACTTTGATTAATTGACAAATTTTTGTACGGTATCATGCTATGGAATGTTTTCTTTCCTCTATGTGATATACGATCATCTACACTGAGTATCCGGCGCAAGAACTCCATTGGATTACCTTGGCATGTGAACTTACCTCATCATATGAATCTTGCAATTTAAAATTGCCGTTCTGGTAAGCACAATTCCTATGGGATCTTTGGAGGCTGTTCAGGATTCTCAAAACACTACTAGTCACAATCTACTTTCAATTTGGGACATTTAATAGTTGGACATTTATTTGTTTTTCTTTCACTTAGCGCGACTTATTATATTGCAAAGTACCATACATGGCTCCCGATTTAGAAATGTAGTACTAATGTTTTCCTTGCTTGCTTAGCATACAGTTTTGCTTTGCTAGAGAGCGATCTCGTGTGAGGGACCCTTTCTTTGTACTTACTTGGGTTCAATGGGGATGTTAACTATAGTCACAGCTTACACTTTAATTTTATAACATCAGTATTGTAACAGCAAATTATATTTATCTCGACAATCCAATATACAGTAAGCTTCATAAAAAAATCACTTTTTATGTTGTGAGTTTTGCCTATCTTCTAGCCATCTCTACAACTTATTGGATTTCCTGCCACACTTTGTGGCTTCTCCTCTACTCATTCCCTTGGATTACTTTTAATTTCTAAGGGCTATATTATAATATATATATATATATATATATATATATATATATATATATATATATATATATATATATATATATATGCAGTATATATACAGTATGAGTACACCCCTCACATTTTTGAAAATATTTTATTATATCTTTATCTCTACAATGTAAAGTAGTGAGTGCACAGCTTGTATAAACGTGTCAATTTGCTGTCCCCTGAAAATAACTCAACATACAGCCATTAATGTCTAAACCACTGGCAACAAAAGTAAGTACACATCTAAGTGAAAATGTCCAAAGTGGGACTAAAGTGTTTTGTGTGGCCACCATTATTTCCCAGCACTGCCTTAACCCTCTTGGGCATAGAGCTCACCAGAGCTTCACAGGGTTCCACTGGAGTCCTATTCCACTCCTACATGATGACATCACGGAGCTGGTGGATGTTAGAGACCTTGGGCTCTTCCACCTTCCATTTGAGGATGCCCCACAGATGCTCAATAGAGTTTAGATCTGGAGACATGCTTGGCCAATCCATCACCTTTATCCTCAGCTTCTTTAGCAAGGCGGTGGTCGTCTTGGAGGTGTGTTTGGGGCCGTTATCATGTTGGAATACTGGCCTGTGGCCCAGTCTTTGAAGGGAAGGGATTATGCTCTGCTTCAGTATGTCACAGTACATGTTGGCATTCGTGGTTCCCTCAATGAACTGTAGCTCCCCAGTGCCGGTAGCACTCATGCAGCCCCAGACCATGACACTCCCACCACCATGCTTGACTGTAGGCAAGACACACTTGTCTTTGTACTCCTCACCTGGCTGCCGCCACACAGGCTTGACACCATCTGAACCAAATAAGTTTACCTTGGTCTCATCAGACCACAGGACATAGTTCCAGTAATCCATGCCCTTAGTCTGCTTATCTTCAGCAGACTGTTTGCAGGCTTTCTTCTGCATCATCTTTAGAAGAGGCTTCCTTCTGGGACGACAGCCATGCAGACCACTTTGATGCAGTATGCTGCATATGATCTGAGCACTGAGAAGCTGACCCCCTACCCCTTTATCTCTGCAGCAATGCGGGCAGCACTCGTACGTCTATTTCCCAAAGACAACCCCTGGATATGAAACTGAGCATGTCCACTCAACTCCTTTGGTCGACCCAATAGAGGCCTGTTCTGAGTGGAACCTGTCCTGTTAAACTGCTGAATGGTCTTGGCCACCATGCTGCAGCTCAGTTTCAGGGTCTTGGCAACCATCTTATAGCCTAGGCCATCTTTATGTAGAGCAACAATTCTTTTTTTCAGATCCTCAGAGAGTTCTTTGCCATGAGGTGCCATCTTGAACTTCCAGTGACCAGTATGAGAGAGTGAGAGCGATAACACCAAATGTAACACACCTGCTCCCTATTCACACCTGAGACCTTGTAACACTAACGAGTCACATCACACTGGGGAGTGAAAATGGCTAATTGGGCCCAATTTTGACATTTTCACTTAGGGGTGTACTAACTTTCAGAGGCGGCTCTAGGCTTTGTGAGGCCTTAGGCAGAATTTAGACATGAGGCCCACTCACCTCCTTTGCAGGGGTTGAGGAAGAACCCAGAGGCCGAGCATTGAATTACTGCTACTTGTGTGGGTGGGATGTGTACTGTGGCAATCACATGGGATGAATAGGAGAGGGATCGGACTGGGAACCATGGGATAGGGGAGAAGGAGGAAGGGGTAAAAAGGGGGGGAGTGGGTAGATGATGAGGGATGGGTAGTGAAGAACCGGAGTGAAACTGGGGGATCCTGGTCTGTAAAGCAATAAAAAAAGGAGAAGGATTTGTGCTTGCATGAGGGAAAGAAGGGGGGGGGACGAAAGGGGGGGGGAAGAAAGAGAGGGGGGAGAAAGAAAGAAAGGAATGGAGAGAGATGGAGGAAGGGTGCCCCTTACATCAGAGTACTCACTGGAAGGAGAAGAGAGTAGATGGATGGGATGAATCAGGTGCCATCTTTCCTCTTCTTGTTGCTGGTCTGCAATCTTCCTGCCCACACCTCATCTTCTCTGAGGTGAAAACTGTCGGAGAGGGCGGGAATCACAGGTGGAGAGGGCGGGAGGAGAAGCAGAAGCAGCTCTCTCTCCTCCCCCATCTGTGTTCTGTGAGGTAGGAGGAAGTGTCAGCGCCATGGCTGTAGTATATGGCTTGATCTGAAGCTGTCAGCGAGCTCCCATCCCCCGGTGAGCTGCTCCTGATCACAGTCCTGAATCGTAGCAGCCCGAATTCGGGACTGTGCTGATTGCAGGGAGATCCCTGCTGCCAGCCTCAGAGGTGGCTCTTTAACTCGGCAAATTAGGGGGCCGCGAGGCCCCTGTGAGTGCGAGGCCTTAGGCGACCGCCTAATTTGCCTAATTAGAGAGCCAACCCAGAGTGCCAAACTTTGCCATACTTCTTGGGGCATTCCCTATTCATGTACATGTCCTTGTACAAGGGAAGGCTACTGTTTACTAATAGTTTCCACTGGGAGAGAGAAGAAGATGGCTTTTTCCAGTGCATGGTCTTTCTTGCGCAGAGGAGAAGCAAGCTTATCAGTGTTTTCCTAGCTACAGTCGGTGCCAAAGCTTCTACAAGGCTTAGTAAACAAGTTTTTATGAAGGGTTGTATAGGGATAGAAGTGACTGAATCAATTAAAGCAAGTACTTCTTTCCAGAAAACTTCCGCCTTAGGGCAGTGCCAGAAAATGTGAGAGAAGTGCCCCGGGGAGGAACCACATCTCTAACACTCTGGTGAGATGTCGGAGTTCATCATGTGAAGTCTAAGGGGAGTAGGCTCTGTGTACAATTTTAAACTGTACAAGGCGATCCCGTATTGAAACTAGGGACCGAAAGAGAAAATCCCAGACATCATCCCAATCATCATTATCCAATGCAGGAATGTCACATTGCCTATGAGTCCAAAGACCCTCAAGAGGGGCCAGGGACACAAAAATTGTGGGAATACAAATGTGATGCAGGCTTCTCACCACACTGTACGGAGTACTTGTTCCAATTCCAATTGGAAAATCATGCAGGAAGATTGAGAAAATTGGGCATTGAAAGCATGAGAGAGCAGTAGGTGGCGAAACAGGTAATGTGAGGGAAGGTGAGATAGGAGAATTAGCAAATGTTGTGACACCACTTGTGAAATTAGCTTAACGCCAAGTTTGGTCCAGACGTATGAGTCTGGAAGTTTTTAAATCTGTGGCAAAGTAGGGTTAAGCTATAACGGTATATTTGGAGAGACAGCTGTTTTCTGGTAACCTTCACAAGCAAGACCTACCCTGCACGCCTGTAGAGTGGTGAGCATGGAGAGAGTCAGCTCATAGGGTGCCTGAGGTCCTCTGAAAACAAAAAATGTAAGGGCTTCTAGGGATTTGACTACTGCGGCCTCCAGAATGGTGGATGAATTGAGTAGATCAGGGTTTAGCCACCAAGTAGCTGTCACTAGCTGAGCAGCTAGAAAATATTTGTGACAGTCTGGAAAGGCCAGACCCAGACCCCCCTGTGTAACTGGGTGCATTAAGGTGCTCAGCTTGTAACGGGGAGGTCTGTGTCCCCATAAAAAAAGAGGAGAACATCTGGTTTAATTTTGTAAAAAAAGAGTTTGGTAACCACTGTGGGGAATGTCTGAATAAGTTTGTGAAGTTAGGGATAATCTTCATTTTTATCAGATTATTACATCCCATTAGGGACAACGGAATACTCTCCTATGCCTTCAATTTGGTTTTTACCTCCTAAAAAACCAGGAGTAAGTTGAGAGGAAGGAAATCAGAAGCTTGACGGGAGATCAACACACCCAGGTATTTAAAGTCATCTACCCACTGTAGGGGGGTATCTAGAGAAGCTGTAGACCTGGCTGCCTGATCATTTAGAAACAACAGGGACATGGACCAATTCACTCCAAGTCCAGTTATTTTGGAAAATTAGTTTAAAAGTTGTAGGGCATCCTGTAGGGAGGGGCCTGCATAATTTAGGAAGAGTGGCATGTCGTCAGCATACAGGGCAACCCTCTCCTTCAGCAAACCAATGCGAAGACCTGGCGAGGTGCGTACGGCCTCAGCCACCAGTTCAATAGCTATAGCAAACAAGGCCAGGGAGAGAGAGGGCAGCCCTACCTGGTACCTCTACGTAAACCGAAGGAGGCAGGCAGTCCACTTCCCAAACTCACTGAGGAAGTAGGACAACTGTATATCACCCTTAGCCAATCTATGAAAACGAGAGGGAAACCCATCCTGCGAAGCACTTCCCACAGAAAAGGCCACTCGATGGTGTCGAACGCCTTCTCTATGTCAACAAGGCCACCACACGCGAACCTACATTTAGACGCTGGACATGGATATCAGTATGAAGCCTGGGGAGGTTAACATCTGTGGCTCTCGGAGGCATAAGCCCGTCTGGTCTGAGTTGATCACAGAAGAAAAAATTGGGTGCTAAGGGCAAGCAGCTTTGTCAGGAATTTAAAGTCTCTGTTTAATAGGGCTATAGGTCTGTAGGAAGCACAAGCTTTGGGGTCCTTAAGAGGTTTTTAATTAAGAGGTAAGTGAGCGTGGTACATAGATGTGGGTAGTTTTCCATCTGTGAAGCATTGAGTGTAAAGGGGGGGCTAAAATTAGTGCCAGCAATTCCCTGTTTGAGTTATAAATATTAATCGGGAGGCCGTCCGTGCCTGGAGCTTTCCGAATGGAAGGACTGAATTGCGTGGAGAACCTCTTGAATGGTAAAAGGGCACATCAGTGCCTCCTGTTCCTCATCCGAGAGCCAGCCAAGTGCTACAGGATCCAAGAGATCATGAAAGGTGCTCGGTTGAAGGTCGGATAGAAGTGTAGAAGTGTACAGATTTTCATAAAATATTCTGAAGGTTTCCAAAATGTCTGAAGGGTATGTCACTGATTCCCCATAGGAGGTGACAATTTCAGAAATTAATGTAAGCGGTCTGTCATGCTGGGCCATCATGGCTAGCAATCGGCCATTCCGGTAACCTTGCTCAAAGAAACGTTGCTTACTTTTAAACATGTTTAGTCTGGTTACCTCAATTATATGACGTGGCAATTCCCTTTGAGCAACCAGTAATAAGTCAAGGTTGCCAGGTGTAGGATCAGCATTATAGATTTTGGTGCGGTCAGTAACTAGTTGATGAGAGAAGGTCGTGGCCATTTGTTCTTTCTTAATAGCAGCAATGGAAGAAATGTATTGCCCTCTAAAGGCATCCCACAGATTCTCAGGAGAGGCGGACCCTGGATTGTGTTCCCCAAACTCAGCTAATAGGGGTGGAATTTTTTCCTACCAGGTCTTTTTGAAAGATCCAGTGGGGACCAAGCTGCCACGGAGCCACACTGCGTGAAGCAGGGGAGTGGAGTACTATGGCCAAGGGATTATGATCAGATAAGCCACTCGGTAGGTGTGATGCGGTTATTTGAGTTACTGTTGCCTTTCTATCATCTCGAACCAGTCTGCCCATTCTCCTCTGACCCCTGACATCAACAAGGCATTTTCGTTCACACAACTGCCACTCACTGGATATTTTCTCTTTTTCGGATCATTCTCTGTAAACCCTAGAGATGGTTGTGCTTGAAAATCCCAGTAGATCTGCAGTGTTTGAAATACTCAAACTAGCCCGTCTAGCACTAACAACCATACCAAGTTTAAAGTCACTTAAATCCCTTTTCTTCCCCATTCTGATGCCTGATTTGAACTTCAGCAAGTCATCTTCACCATGTCTAGATGCCTAAATGCATTAAGTTGCTGCCATGTGATTGATTGATTAGTCATTTGTGTTACCAAGCAATTGAACAGGTGTACCTAATAAAGTGGCTGGTGAGTACATTATATATGTACAATATATATATATATATATATATATATACTGTATATACAGCATCTCACAAAAGTGAGTACACCCCTCACATTTTTGTAAATATTTTATTATATCTTTTCATGTGACAACACTGAAGAAATGACACTTTGCTACAATGTAGTGAGTGTACAGCTTGTATAACAGTGTAAATTTGCTGTCCTCTCAAAATAACTCAACACACAGGCAATAATGTCTAAACCACTGGCAACAAAAGTTAGCAGAGGCGGCTCTCTAATTAGGCAAATTAGGCGGTCGCCTAAGGCCTCGCATTAACAGGGGCCTCGCGGCCCCCTAATTTGCCGAGTTAAAGAGCCACCTCTGAGGCTGGCAGCAGGGATCTCCCTGCAATCAGCACAGTCCCGAATTCGGGCTGCTACGATTCAGGACTGTGATCAGGAGCAGCTCACCGGGGGATGGGAGCTCGATGACAGCTTCAGAACAAGCCATATACTACAGCCATGGCGCTGACACTTCCTCCTACCTCACAGAACACAGATGGGGGAGGAGAGAGAGCTGCTTCTGCTTCTCCTCCCGCCCTCTCCACCTGTGATTCCCGCCCTCTCCGACAGTTTTCACCTCAGAGAAGATGAGGTGTGGGCAGGAAGATTGCAGACCAGCAACAAGAAGAGGAAAGATGGCACCTGATTCATCCCATCCATCTACTCTCTTCTCCTTCCAGTGAGTACTCTGATGTAAGGGGCACCCTTCCTCCATCTCTCTCCATTCCTTTCTTTCTTTCTCCCCCCTCTCTTTCTTCCCCCCCCTTTCATTCCCCCCCTTCTTTCCCTCATGCAAGCACAAATCCTTCTCCTTTTTTTATTGCTTTACAGACCAGGATCCCCCAGTTTCACTCCGGTTCTTCACTACCCATCCCTCATCATCTACCCACTCCCCCCCTTTTTACCCCTTCCTCCTTCTCCCCTATCCCATGGTTCCCAGTCCGATCCCTCTCCTATTCATCCCATGTGATTGCCACAGTACACATCCCACCCACACAAGTAGCAGTAATTCAATGATCGGCCTCTGGGTTCTTCCTCAACCCCTGCAAAGGAGGTGAGTGGGCCTCATGTCTAAATTCTGCCTAAGGCCTCACAAAGCCTAGAGCCGCCTCTGTGGAGGAACCTTCGACTGCCTTGACTACAGTATATTGTAACACACTTTATGATTGCGTGTTCAAATTTCCATGACTGAAGACACTCATGGTTCAATATGTATGCAGCACCACAATTGTTACAGGGTGCAATAGAAGCCATCCTGCTATAGCTCTGAAGTCTTGAGTTACACACTGCCAAATTGCACCTCTAACTGTAATGTTTTAGGTTGTGTTCTTTTGTCTGGCTATTTGTTATATGTTTAATAGCACAATAAACAGATTAAAAAAAAACAGTAACTCAAATAACCACTCGTTACCAGCAAGGTATGCAGAATACCATCTCTGAACGCACAACACATCAAACCTTGAAGAAGATGGGCTACAGCAGAAGGTGACAACACTGGGTGTCACTCCAGTCAGCTAAGAACAGGAAACTGAGGCAACAATTTGCACAGGCTCACCAAAATTGGACAATAGAATATTGGAAAAACGTTGCCTGGTCTGATGAGTTTAGGCTGGTGGTGTAATGGTGTAAAGGATATTCTTTTGGCACACTTTGGGTCCTTTAGTACCAAATGTCCATGAGTCCCTCGGCCACCCGGGACTCTCCCTCTTAATTGGCTGAAACACAGCTGCGGCGCCATTGGCTCCTGTGGCTGTCAATCAATGTCAGTTAGCCAATCAAGAGAGAGGGGGCTGGGCTGAATGGCACTCCATGTCTAAATGGACACACGGAGCTGCAGCTCAGCTCGGGTGCCTCCATAGCAAGCTGCTTGCTGTGGGGCAACTCAATAGGAGAGAGGGGCCAGGAGCACCAACGAGGGACCCGAGAGAAGGAGGATCTGGGCTGCTCTGTGCAAAACCAACTGCACAGAGGAGGTAAGTATAACATGCTTGTAATTTAAAAAAAAAAAAAAAAAATGAGACTTTACAATCACTTTAACAAGAGTAGGCCATAAATAATTCTAAGACAGAAAGTATGATACTGGCTTGATTAGGAAATATAATAAAGAAAATAAAGAAAAAAAGGCTAAAAAAAAAAAAAAAAAA
Source organism: Pelophylax lessonae (assembly GCF_965119305.1). Taxonomy (NCBI): domain Eukaryota; kingdom Metazoa; phylum Chordata; class Amphibia; order Anura; family Ranidae; genus Pelophylax; species Pelophylax lessonae. The sequence goes on along the minus strand of NC_138772.1, from coordinate 377,761,052 downwards.
AAGAAGAATGTGAACACCACATGAAAGTATTGGTAAGATGCAATATATTTTTTTTTTGTGTGTTTGAATTTAATACTACTTTAAGTAGGCAAACAATTTCATATGTTTCTCAAAGCAACCTTCCCTGTCAATGTATTTGCTGAAAATTTACTGTCTGTATAACAAGTGTTATTTCCAGCTGCCCTGTACTTTTCATCACCAGTGTCCTTGCCATCTTCCAATATTTACACATTTCTGATTATTCACCATTGTTATCTGTACACTAAGCACTGCCCATGCCATCTGCCTGCAGATGTAACATTTCCTGCATCAGACTCACGCAGATAAAGTAATATTGGGATGTCTGAAGAATTCATCAATTGAAAAGGTAATTTCCTGATTTAATGTGTCATATTATGACAAGCAAAACAGTTTTGAGCTATTTCTAATATTTGTTGATATTGTGCATTGCTTTTAAACAATGTACTCTGAGTATGTGACTACTACTGTATGTAACATAATTTCAAATACACCGGGTCTTGGAGAGGATATTTTATTGACACTGACCTAGTCTGTACATCTAGTGTTCACAGACAATCCAATTGATATACATAAGGAACAATACTTCGCATAACATAAAATATTAAAAATATCAGCAAAAATGTATAAATGCATTTTTGTCTTGCTTTTTCATATTAGTAGGAACACTTTTATGGTTAGTCCAGAGAAAGTAGAAAATAACTATTGTTGAGCAGTTGGTATAAACTGCTTACGTTTGACATGTTAATTTTTTTTCTTTAACCACTTCAACCCCAGAAGGTTTTACCCCCTTCATCACCAGGCCTTTTTTTGCAATGCGACACTTTTTTACTGACAATTGCGCGGTCGTGCGACGCTGTACCCAAAAAAATGTATGTACTGTTTTTCCCACAAATAGAGCTTTCTTTTGGTGGTATTTGGTCACCTCTGTAGATTTTATTTTAATGCGCTATAAAAAAAATGTCAGACAATTTTGAAAAAAGAAAAAAAAAGCAATATTTTTTACATTCTGCTATAAAACATACCCAATGAAAAAAACTGTAAAAAAATCGAATTTTTTCATCAATTTAGGCCAATATGTATTTTGCTAAATATTTTTGGTAAAAAAAAAATCCCAATAAGTGTATATTGATTGGTTTGAACAAAAGTTAGGTTATGGCAGAGATCAGCGACTTATGGTGGGACACCGACATTGCGGTGGACGAATCGGACACTAAGTGACACCTTTGACACTTTTTTGGAGACCAGTGACACTAATACAGTGATCAGTGCTAAATAATAGGCACTGCAACTGTACTAATGACACTGGCAGGGAGGAAGTTAACATCAGGGGCAATCAAAGGGTTAAATGTGTTCCCTGGAAGTGCTTTCTAACTGTGGGGAGTGGGGGGTGCTTGTACTGTGCTTAGCAGAAACACAAGATCTCTGTCTTCTCCTGTCACAGAACGGCGATCTGCCTTGTTTACACAGGCAGACCGCCATTCTGCCTGCCTCGGGAACAATCAGCGGGTCCTGGCGAGCATCAGATCTGCGGGACCAGATGATTGGCTCCCACTATGTCCAATTACAGCTGGAGCGGGTTGCCGGCGGCACACCCGGCCCCAGACCCGGCTTTTGAAATCACGTACAGGTACGTGATTTCGCACTAAAGGGCCGCCCTGCCGCTGTATTTATGCGGGGTGGTGCTCAAGTGGTTAAAGAAGTTCTTGTTTTTATCCATATCCTTCCAACCCAGCTGCATTACTCTATCGATCTAATACTTTAGGTAGGAGACTCCCTTTTACTTAAGAAATGTTTTTATAAAGCAGTAAAAGTATAATTAAATAGAGAGGAGATGTAGTAGAACACCGGTCAGGTTTTTATTAATGTCTGTGCCTCCATTAGGGAGATTCACCCTCTCTATTTGTTCTGTTTACCATTATCATTCCAAGTGAAACTAAAATAAAATCCCCAATTCTAGACCAATCACAGTGGCCCTTTATCACATGATCAGATGTTAGCCAATGAGAGCCGGTAACCTGCTTGTGTTAGGGACATGTGCACTTATTAGTGTCCTGATTAATAGTGCAGTCACAACAGTGCCCACCAGTGCTAACCAATCAGTGCCCACCAGTGCTGCCAATCATTGCCCATTAGTGTCACCTATCAGTGCCAATCACTGCTGCCTATATGTGCTGCCTATCAGTACCACCTCCAGGTGTCCTTCAGTGCTGCCTATCAGAGGCCATCAATGCCACCTATCAGTGCCCATCAGAGCCGCCTATCAGTGCAACCTCATCAGTGCCACCAAATCAGTGCTCACCAGTGCCGTCTCATCAGTGATCACCAGTGCCACCTATCAGTGCCCATCTGTGCCACCTATTACTGCCACCTCATTAGTAACCATCATTGCAGTCTATCAGTGCCCATCAGTGCAGCCTATCAGTGCCCATTAGTGTAGCCTTATCAGCACACATTAGTGAAGTAGAAAAATTACCTGTTTGCAAAATGTTATAACAAACTATGACAAATTTTTTCTTTCTTTTTTTTTTACTTTTTGGTCTTTTTAGTTTGTTTAGCAAAAAATAAAAAAACCCAGTGATGATTAAATACCACCAAAAGAAAGCTCTATTTGTGTGAAAAAAATGGTAAAAATGTCATACCATTTTTACAGTATTGCATGATCGCGCAATTGTCATTCAAAATGTGAGAGCGCTGAAAGCTGAAAACTGACCTGGACAGGAAGGGGGTAAAAAAGCTCAGTAGGCTAGTGGTTAATTTTCAGAGATTTCCTCTTACTTCTTGGTTGGATATGGGACAGGAACTAATGGAAATCTCCGCCATAGGAAGCAGATGTCAAAAAAAATCTGACAGGGGTTTTAACCCTTCATTGGTCTATCCAAAAAGAAAAAAATGTTTTGTCTATAGTTCTACTTTAACCACTTTAGCCCCGCTCACTGTGCCTCTACTGCGGCACAGTGGCTCGTTCCCGTCCATCGGCGTAGACCTACGTCACTGGACTCCTCCCCTTGTGGGCAGCGCTCGCGCGCCGCCGGGGGCTCACTCCCGCTGTATTCAGTCACAGCGGGAGTCGGGCCAGGGGAGGAGCAGCGGTGATCGCCGCTGCTCTTCCCCGATCGTCTGGGAATCGAGTTTCGAGATCCCCCCGCTCCTAAGTGACAGACAGTGACAGATTGCAGGGTTTAGCATGATCTGTCCCTGTGTCACTCAGTCACCTCCCCCCACACACGTTAGTAAGCCCCAGGCATACATTAACCCCTGCCTCCCAAATAAAATTAACCCCTTCCCTGCCAGTGTCATTTTGACAGTAACAGTGCATATTTATAGCACTGATTACTGTAGTAATGTAACTGGTACCCCCAAAAGTGTCAAAAATGTCAGTCAAGGGTCCGATCTGTCCGCCGCAATGTCGCAGTCCCGCAAAAAAAAAAAACGCAGATCGCCGCCATTACTCATTAAAAAAAAAACACTAAAAATTACAGAAATCTTTCCCTTAGTTAGTAAACGCAATAACTTTTGCGCAAACCAATCAAAATACGGTTATTGTGATTTTTTTTTACCAAACATAGGTAGCAGAAAACAAATTGGCCAAAAATTTAAAAAAAAATTGATTTTTACATTTTTTTGGGTGGGATTTCATATAAAAAAATGTGAAAATATTGTTTATTTTTTCAAAATTAACGCTCTTTTTTTGTTTATAGCGCAAAAAGTAAAAATCGCACAGGTGAACAAATACCACCAAAAGAAATCTCTGTTTGTGGAAAAAAAAGGACGTAAATTTCGTTTGGGTACGGCATCGCACGACCGCGCAATTGTCAGTTAAAGTCTCACAGTGCCGAATCGCAAAAAGTGGCCTGGGCGTAAGACAGCAAAATCCTCCGGTGGTCAAGTGGTTAATCTGACATTCACCAAACATCCCTGCAGGTTAATCTTCATGGCACGTGTGTTTAAATGACATTGATTGATTGACAACCACATAATGTTTGGTAAAAGTCACATTCACTACTTCACTATAAATATGCCACTTAATTGTCAACTTCTGGAACTCTTGAATTTTATGACATGTTTGAGCTGTCCTAGACCCACATCTAAACCCCAAAGCTGCCAAAACACCTTTCTCATGCAGCATTCCTGTGCACAGTTGCAAACTCAAATCCATAATTATTAACACACATACAGTAAATGAAATTTCCTCTGTGATTGATTACATGCACATTACCTAAACAACGTAGACACATGAAAGAAAATGATTATTATTATTAATGTAGCAAGGTTTCCAGGCCTGTGGCCTTAGGTGGGTCTGCCATTGTTACCGGTTACCTCTTCAGCCCAAGTGAGCTGCTGCCCTGGGTGAGAACTGACACATTGACAACTCCGGCATCTTTGTTTGGTTGTTTTACTGTAGTTTTAGGAGATGGGAGAAGGGAATGAGTGGGATACTCCTTTGGCTCGACTATGTAAAATTCTGGGACTTTTGTAGTAAAAATGCCTGTTAGCGCTGTCTTGATGCCGACGCTAGCCAATGCTTACTGACGCTCTAAACACATTGTATCTCTGAAAGATGTGCTGAAACTCCGACTTAAGTCTAGCAGATCCAGGACTGTGAAACATTGAACATCTGACATTGCTTGCACTGCAAATTCACTGACTACTCTCTCCAGCCTTGCCCTGGCTTGAGGTAGCTTGCTGTGTGTTCCTGTATGGCTGAAACTCTCAACTGATGCGCTCACATTGTGCATTAACTCTTCAGGGCCCTAACTGCAGGTGCCCCCTTACAACTTCAGGGTCCTCAACATAGGTACCCCCTCTATCACTTCAGGGTCCTCTGACTAGGTACCCCCTTTACAGCTAGCTGACACTTTGGATCCTAGAACCTCCTCCGGAGTGGTCCCCACTGACTCTAGGTTGACCCCCAGGGTCAATCCTCAGTAATCATGACCTGTGTAGGCTTTCCTGGGACTGGACCCCTCTCGCTCTCCGCTGGTTCTCGGAACACCGGATCCCCGCAGCTCAACTCAGCACTCTCTGGATTCTCAGGCAGCACCCGAGACATCCGCTTCCTCTGACAGGAGGAGAGACAGCCGTCCTCTCCCTCCTGGGACTCTTCTCCCACCAAAGACCATGAGTCATGCTCTCCCTCAAACTTATACCCACTCCCAGAATCCTTTGCGGCAGAATCTGCCTTTTGGGGTAGTTACAAGCCTGAATGTATCCCTGATTGGGTTTCTGAATCCTCTACTGCCCTATGATAAGCCTCTCACAGAGCCAGTGGGGAGACTCCCCTTTCAGCAGACACACCTGGAAACCATGACACCCTACCAAAAAGAAATCATGGCCCTGCTGTTAGGCAAATAAAGCCTACTATACATTTTACCTAGCACCTACCTGTAGGGTGCTACACCAAAATTAGTATTATTATAATAAAAAACAGACATAAAATCATATAGCTGTTCACAAATGAAAAAAAGTCCTAGGGTCAGCATTGAAAACTCCATCAAAGTATGGACAGATAAAAAAAAAAAAAGTTGAGTAAACAATCATTAAAATACAATTAAATGTGGGAGGGAAGTGAAGGGAAATTTCCCCAGAGAAGGCACACAGGAACACAGAACAGGGAACATGGACATAACATTTACTTCTTTACTCTCAGGCTAATTAAAAGGTTTAACTGGAACGGAATAATTCTATGTGTCAATGTCAAGGAAAGGCAATGGCTTAGCTTTAGATATAGGGACTCAGCCTGTTTATTTAACACTTCAAAAAGACATCTTACTGCACACAAAGACAGATATTGATATACCAAAGCTACTGACTGAGAAACACCCCAAGGACATAAAAACACCACACTAATCTCATATAAGTAAAATATAACTGAAGACTGATCTTCATTATCACACAGCCATGGGAAACATCAATATCATCCACAAATAAAAACGTAAATAAACTAAAAAGAAGCAGATTATGCTCCTAGATCAGAACACAAATAAAACAATAATGTCAAATAAACCAAACCCATGAAGGACACATGAGTCATTACACAATTTTCCTTTAGATTTACCAAAACCATAAAATATGAGGTCAAACCTAAACATTTTCAATTTGTATGCAATCAGACAGGCCCTTGCGCTACATAACATAAAGAAATATTGCAGCGCTGCAAGTGCAATCAAAAACTATATAAAATGATATCTCTGTTATAAATAATACATTGAAGTGTATAAAATAGTGATAAGTGTCCTTAATCACAAGAAAGTGTCCTTTATATCAGATCCAAGTGCAGAAAAATAACAGTTTTAGGTGTCAGGTTGATATCTTGCCTCCACCATATAGCTGAAAAATAAACTCACTGGAACCCTTTGCTGTTAAAAATAAAAGGACAGCAACAATGCCTCTAGCTGCTAGGGTTCTTCCTCTCTGGCTATCAATGTTAACCGCTTGCCGACCGCGGCAAGTAGATATACTGCGGCGGTCAGCCCCTCACAGGCAAAGTGACGTATATATACGTCACTAGCCTGTGAGGCTCTGGGGGCGTGTGACCGCCGGACCCGATGTCCGCCGCTCACTCTGCGATCATCGGGGGAGAGGGAGAAAGGCAGGCAGCTTGTGTAAACAAGCTGCCTGTCATTCTCCCCTGTGTAGAAACACTGATCATACGGTTCTACTATGTAGGACCGTTGATCAGTGTTCCTACAGCTCAAGCCACAGCCAATCACAGTTAGAATCACGCCCCTATAGGGACACACACAGTCCCTCCCTCTCAAATAAAGTTAACCCCTTCACTGCCAGTGTAATTTTACAGTAACAGTGCATATGTATAGCACTGATTACTGTAGAAATGTCACTGGTAACCCCAAAAGAGTCAAAAATGTCAGTCAAGGGTCCGATCTGTCCGCCCCAATGTCACAGTACCGCAAAAAAAAAAAATTGCAGATCGCCGCCATTACGCGTTAAAAAAAAAACAACAAAAATTACAAAAATCGTTCCCTTTGTTAGTAAACGCGATAACTTTTGCGCAAACCAATCAAAATACGCTTTTTGTGATTTTTTTTACCAAACATATGTAGCATAAAACAAATTGGCTGAAAATGTTAAAAAATTTTGATTTTTACTTTTTTTGGGGGGGAATTTCATATATAAAAATGTGAAAAATATTGTTATTTTTGCAAAATTGACGCTATTTTTTTGTTTATACCGCGTGATCAAAAAATCGCACAGGTGATCAAATACCACCAAAAGAAATCTCTGTTTGTGGGAAAAAAAGGACGTCAAATTCGTTTAGGTACAGCGTCGCACGACCGCGCAATTGTCCGTTAAAATCACGCAGTGCCGAATCGCAAAATACCCCCTGGTCTTTTAGCAGCCAAATCCTCCGGGGCTTAAGTGGTTAACTGATAAGATGTGGTAAATCTTCTAATCTTTCTGATTAGGCCATTAGGAAACTCTCAACCAATCAGGCAGGAAAATCACCAAACGCAAGAGCAAGTACTCATAATGTAGTATTTACTCACATCAGCAAACCACCAAACTCTGAATGGAGAACTGGCGGCTGGACCTTAAGTAAAGTGCAACTGAAGCAAATAGTCCATAAGGTGCATATGACGCATAGGGCAAACGACACTTACAGAATGACAGATGGACCTCAGGCGTATGATCAAGCTCAACGGCCGTTTCGCTGCACGCGCATCATCAGAAGCATTGAAATATAACCTGCTGTGCCCAAATATTTATGCAACCCTCACCATGTATCAGATTCCCATTGATTGGGGACAACACGAGCAGCGGAACGTCACTTCAGATTTCGCCGCCATTTTAGTGTAGTCTATGATGTAATATCTGGTGTCCACATCGTATAATCTAGGACACAACTTCCGTTCCGGCGCCATGATGCAGCGGACCATTAACAAGGAAATAGCACCGGCGTTATATTACAATGGTCTAGAATACGACGTCCGGTCAGGCGCCATTATGCAGTGGACCCGTCGGCAGGAAATAGCACCGACGCATTATTGCAAAGGACCAGGAAGTAAACAGAGGACCTACTTATTAAATATTAGATCTAAATAAAACTAAAAAATAAATTGAAATGATAAAAGGTACAAATTATATATGAGACATTTTATTGTTAGGCACACCTTAATAACTGTGTATTAAAAAACTTAGGGGCAAAAATTAGGAGTGGGATGTTGATAAGGAATACATATTAATATATGACAACCCAGATACAATTTGACAGGAAACAATAAAGGACATAAAGAGAATACTATGCATAACTAACCAGTTCTTGGAATGAGATGTCAAATGTCCTCGCCAAAATTCAACGAGTATCGATGAAACAGTTGACATTCCATTCTACGTTTAACCCCATGGGGGAAGAACATTTCAATCCATATAACCATTTCATTTCTATCTTAGAAATCTCTCTGGTATGGTGGCATCCCCTCCAATGGGGTTTGAGTTTTGCAATGACCTCAAATTTAAGGGAACTAGGCTTTCTATTGTGACAGGTTCTGAAATGGGTAGATACGCTATGATGTCTGTAGCCTTTCCTAATATTATAGACATGTTCTCTTAACCTGTCTCCCAATTTCCTGGTGGTCCTGCCAACTTATTGTTTATTGCAGGAGCACTCAAGGAGATATACCACATGTCTCGATTCACAGGAAATTAAATTATCAATTATCAATTTGATACCCTTTACCTCTGATGGTAGAGGAAAAATGTGTAATCTTTCTTTTCCTTTCTGTATTTGCGGTGCAAATCATACACCTGTTGCAAGGGAAAAAGCCTTTTAATTCAGTAAAGGGTTTTTGAGGGGGGTTCACAATATTCAAACCCAAGCGATCTCTTAAATTAGGAGCAGCTCTAAAAACAACAATCCTCTGTTCTAAAGATCAGGTTTCCTGAGAAAGGTTACAATGAGACCACTTCAGACCAGATGATTGAGGAGGTTGCCAATCTGAGTAGGGATTCCATATTAACATTTCCTCTACCATCACAGGTGTGTTAATATGCTACCTGGACTTATTCATGCTCTATACATGGGTTGTCTATATATCATTACAGTTCAGGAATGGCGTCGGACTGGAAGTTGTGTCCTAGACTATTAGATCTATTAGGAGACTGTAAGCAAAGGGTCGATCTGTTGCACAACTGACATGCCTTGATGGAAAACATCCCAAGGGACAACTACATTTAAGCCAGCCATACATGGATCGGAATTTACCCAGATTGGCAGGGACGGGCTGAATTTTGATCTATGTATGGGCAGGCTGGTTATAGTGTGTGGATGGGGGAACTGGATCTTATTTTTTTTTTTTTTTGCTGATTGAACAAAAAAATAAAAAAATGATGACTAGGCTTGCCTTACCCTAAAAAAAAAAAAAAAAAAAAAAAAAAGAAATCAAGCCTACCCTTTAATCCCCTCCAGCCCTGTAAAATAATCTCAGCTAGAAGCCCTCCACCCAGATGTTTACCTACCTCCAGTTGACAGCAACAGCATCTTCTTGTGTTTAGTCCCTACATCCCAAAATCTTCTTTGGTTCTGCTCAGACCTGTCTAGTACCTCCTCAATAGTGGCATATCATCCATGGGTGCTAGGTGTTCACTGCACACAGGCCCCAATGGGGGGGGGGGGGGTGTTGCTTGTAACTGACCCCACCGCCACACCGATCACTTCAGATTATTAAATTTCAACTGCTGCAGGAGGTACCCACACTTCACCCATGGTTGATTCCCTCCCTGGTTGGTACCTCCTGCAGCAGATGAAATTTGATAGTCTGAAGTGATCAGTGTGGCGGTGGGGGCAGTTACAAGCACTGATCTCCCTGTATGGCTTTCAATAAAGTAGCTGAAAGCTGCTTCTCCTCCTCTTCCTCCTGCAGATTTCAGCTGCTTACAGGCCATACAGGGAGATCAGTGCTTGTAACTGCCCCCACCGCTGCACCAATCACCCCGACTGTCCAATGGATTTCTCTTCCTTTCTGGGCCACCCTGTGTACTCTTAGGCCCCCTTCATCGGGGGATGTGTCAGGATGGAGAGTAGGGGAAGGGGGGTAATTTCTGGCCCCTTCATTTTCTAAATGAGCGATCAGTGATTACTGAATCTGTCCATTTCAAACTGAAGCATCGTAAATGTACGATGCTTCAGTTTATAAATAAAATGAGTCTCTGTCTCCTCTTCATTCAGCTTCAGTGCAGCTAAGGCTGCAGAGAAAGTGACTGGGGAATCTCTGTCCTTAGTCCCTTTCTCTGTCTCAAAGTGGAGATGTCAGGGGTCTGTTTAGACACCTAATATCTCACCCAAGTCCCCCAACAGAGTTGTTAATAAAGAATTGTAATACATATTAAAAAAACTAATTGTAAGGAAATAATACAAAAAATAAAATTGTAAAAAATAATAGAATATAAAATTTTAACAAAATAACAAAAAACTACTGACACTGCCCACTGCCCTACTGACACCATCCACTGGCCCCCAAAAAGCAATTTAAAAAAATAAAAAAAGTATTAAAAATTAGATTGTGAAAAGATAGAAAAAATAAAACAAATATAAAGAAATACTGAGACCGTCCACTGCCCTACGGACACCATCCTGTACATACTACCCACTGCCATACACTCCACACTCCTCTCCCTGCGCATACTACCCACAGCCAAACACTCGGCACTCCTCTCCCTGCACATACTACCCATCCCCATGCACTTTGCACTCCTCTCCTGCACATACTACCCATCACTGTACACTCTGCACTCCTCTCCCTGCACATACTACCCACCGCTGTACACTCTGCCCTCTCCTGCACATAATAATCACTGCAATATACTCCGCACTCCATTCTTCTCTTGCACATACCACCCACTACTTTACACTACACAACCCTCTCCGGCACATACTACACCCTGCCATGCACTTTGCAATGGGCATTCCCTATATAACATGACCAAATTTTGCACTATGTAGGCAATTTCAGACTCCATTTAACCATACCCACTTTAAGCTACGCCCAATATTTAGTGCAATTTAAACCACACCCACTTTTCACCATTTTTTTTGTTTTAATTAATGCCTAGAACCCACTTTTGATCTTGCACATGGGCCTGCTGATTTCATGATATGCCCCTGTTCCTCATATTTTTTTAATACTAATAAATTAATAGAAGGGACAGTTGGGGGGGCTTTGTCCAGAGATAGACTTGAAAGCTGCCCATACACTGTTAGAATTTCATTCAATTCCTCTGTATTGGGCAAAATTATAAAAGTAAGTGGCACTGCCAGTTCCACAAAATTTGATTACTCAATCAACTTTTGTCAATGAAGCCAGGCAGAAATTGTGGGCAATAGTGCCTGCAGTCAATTAACTGCAGACATTGTTTAGATATTCTGATAGCTTGCACTAGCAGCTGGCAGAATAGTATAGCCCAGAAAGAGGGATTTAACCATCTCCATTGTTTGGGTGGATGGAGGAATCTGGCTGGCAATAGATAAGTCTGTTTTTTTTTTGTTCATCATGCGGGTTGAAGGAAAAAAAACTGAACCCACACGTTTAATGTGAATGGGGGAATCCCCCCTGCTGTGTCAATCTTAGAAAAAGTAGTATAAACATTGCAAAAAGTTCTGCTTTTGAAAAAGCCTACAGCTAGGTCCAAAGTAATAGTTATAAAAAGATGTGTATATTCCAGATTTAAACTCCACAGGAATTTACAATCATGCACATTGCAGCTGAGAAGCTAAAATGTTACTGTAGTTTGCTTGCTTATAAGAAATATCTGTCAGAAAATTTGCTGTAGGCAACATCATATATCTGAGCTAGATGTAGTTTTTTTCTGAGCTTATTCTGCTCTCATTTCATAGGAGGTGAGTGTTTAGCCTTCATTACCATAGATTACTACAGGCAGAGACAAAGTCATTTTCATGTTAGCACTTTTCCAGGGAACTAGACCAATGAAATGAAAAAAAGCAACAGAACAGAGCACTAAATAAAAGGACTACATTTTTTTTAAATTGACATCATTAAACTAAAATACGAATGCTTTCTATGGGGTCCTGTACATTACTTATCGCATTTTCGCCTTTAGGGATATGCTCACAGGAGTTTACTACGAAAGTTAGAAAAGTAATGACCATGAGGAACTTGTGCAAACTAATAAAATACATTGCCAACCTTTAGAAAGCTTTTCATGTACTTTTTTTTATAAAGAATTTCAGGATATTTGTTAAAGTGCTGCTATCCAATTATCATGCCAGAATAGGCAATTTTAAACCTAATTTGCAGATATGTGCTTTTTTCAGCAGGACTAAAATGACTGTTGAGTTTGATCAAAAACTATTAAAAAGTCTGTAATTTCTGAAATGCTCATACATCTAGTGTTCTGACACATACTGTATAAGTCCTGCACCATAGACTCTTTGAAGCACCTCCTACAGGTTTGCCAGAAGGTAGAGGGAGGTTAGGCAGGGAACACTGGAATAAACTCATTGCACAAGAACATAAGAAAGAGAAGAGGTAACCAGACTCCCATAGCACAACAATATTAGGTGAAGACAAGTGCACCAGGCTGTGCTCAGTGCAATTAGAGTGTACCCAGCCTATTACTAATGGGGTTAATAATTATTTGTGTTCTACTGAGATCCCTTAGCACTTCAAAAACAAAATTTGCAAGAGAAGTGGTCACAAAGTGCCCCATTACTGTCCAGTAAAAATATTATTTAGAGAACAAACACAAGCATGCTGCCATTCCATGCATCTGAATCATCCATCTTCATGCATTCCACACTAAGGAGCATTTTTCTGGTCATTGATGTAATCGCAGTGGAGCTTTCTTGTATGCTTGCATTGAGATACACAGAGTAAGAACAGGGCCCAAACCAGTACAATGCCTGGATTAGGGTATATATATATATATATATATATATATATATATATATATATATATATATATATATATATATATATATATTTATATATATATATATATATATATATATATATATATATATATATATATATATATATATATATATATATATATGTGTTAATTTAGTGTGGTGATATTTGTTTGCTTTCCTACACCATTCACTGGGTTTGGAAAAAGGATGATTGTTTCTGGAGGTTCATATCAGGTACCAAAACTTTGAATATTTTAAATTGGCAAATAAATTAATGATGAATTCTATTAAATATTTGGCTGCTCAATTTTCTTGGTTATGGACACCATAAACACTATTTGTGGAAAGATTAAAAGAGAAATATGGGAAAGCCTGGACCCGCTCTGTGATGTCAACAGACAGCCAACCTCAGCCCACTGTTTGCTGAAAATAGAACACAGGAGTGCAGAACAAACTGTACTCCTGTGATCCACAGGAGAAGTATAGTCAAACGAGCTTTGGTTGTACTTCTTCTTTAAACCTAATCTATTGTGAGTTTTGATACTTGTGTAATAGGCATCTATGGATCCCTGACAGCAAGGGACACTCGTTAAGTTCCATAAAAATCATGACATTTACAAGAATGCAAACCATGTTCTTTGCCTTGGAACTATGATGAAGAGAATGACGACTGTCATCTCAGCTTTGGGGCTATTAATATTTTTTTTATATGTTTATTGGATTTTAAACATTCAGTATATCTGAAGTATTAATGACTAATGACAATAGCTCTAGATAAACATCAAACAAGAAAAAGGAAAGCTGATTACAAAAATAAAGATGCCTTAACAAGAATCAGATATGAAGAAAATGAGGACAATTGTTTCTATATGAGACATAGGCAAAACATTACTGTCAGTGATGTGGTGCTCTGCTTTCTCACATGGTACATGAAGAGAAAGCAATACCAGGTTTGGATGACTCTCAGTGGGCAATGCAATATTAACTAACAGTAACCATAAGATATAAGCATAGACTATAATGTGCCCATTGCAAAGATTCAGATTTTTTCTTTAAACGAAATAAAACTAAAAGGGAACATAGAGGAGATGGGGAAGAGAGGGGAATAGGAGGTCATGGGTGATTGGACACAGCGGTCATGTGGTAAAGAGCCAATTTCATTGACTCATTTGCCCTGATCGGGGATGGACTGTGTCAGAGTGACACTCTCCATCACCGATCGCAGCTCTGCACGTCCCTGGGGGCGCACGAGCCGCACGCAAAAGGACAGTGCATGTGGCCGGCTGTAATTGGTCACAGCCGGTCACATGGTAAAGAGCCATTTTTTATTGGCTCTTTACACTGATTGGGGATTGGCTGTGTCCCAAAGGACATGCCTCATCCCCAATCACCGCACTGCATGCCCCAGGGGGCGCAGAAGAGCGGCGAGAATGGGCAAACGTCATATGGCGTCCGCCCGGAGGGAGAAAGCATCCCTGCCAGCATCATTTTACAATGCGCCCGTAGAGAAGTGGTTAAGGGGAACCCCATGCTGTTTATTTTTTTGTGGGATCTCCCATCAACATCTATACCAGCTAAAACGCTTATCTAAAATAAGGGTCATGTAAAGATGAAAATAATCCCCGACCACTTTGCTTATAAACAAAGCATCTAGGAGATGTCACTTACTTGCAATTAAAAAAAAATGTTTGTAAATGTCAGTTTCACTGTAGTAGAGTGTATACCGCATACACATGCACTACATCACTTTCAGATTCATGCCATCCTCCAAGCATTGGTTTTAAAGAAATTTTGCATTTTTAATATTGCCCTCTAAACTTTAAAACTGTCAAACTGAACTTTTAATTAATTCATTATTTTATTTTTTATTGTTTGCTTTAGTACCCAGTTCTAAAGGGCTGCGTTCAGCCCCCCATGTAATTTGACAATCCCTTACCTTTTAACCTAGAAAAAAAAAACTTTCACATTTAGCGGTGGTAGTTATACTGCTGCTAAATGTTTACCCTTCCCCTGCAGCCAGAGGTCCAACTCAGGCAACCTCCTATATTGTTTGGTTGTTCCCCGAACAAGCAACATTCGGTCCAAAAAGGGGTTACTACTGAGCTAGAAGTTCATTCCTTACTTCCCTCCTAGGCAGCTGTCCAAAGAACAGGCGTTCCCTTTGGAAAAAAATCACATGTTCTGGTGACAACTATACCATCTTGGATTTCCCATCACTTTGTGTCTTAATGACGGTGGTCACCAGTACAAATAGGGGAAGTGAATGTACCTAGCAGAGGTAAAGACAGCAATAAAAGCCTGCCATTGGTTATAATCCTTCCCCACTTCTTCAAAAACTAAAAAGAAGTTTTGACCAAACATACATTTCATTTTATTAAGCCCATGCAAAACATACATATACTCTTCATATATCTGCACAAGGGTTGTCATATTATAAATGTTTTCATTTATTCTAAGTGTTTATTAGAACAGCACAAGCTTACATTTTCTTCCAGTTATTGAAGCTATATAGGGCGGTCATTAAATGTCCATTTTAAAATGCACAGTTTGCAGCAAGTTGATTGCATCCAACTTGAACATTATTTCTTGTTGAACATTTATCTAAAGTGACAGTCAAGGCTGTAAAAACAAGATGTAAGCTGTTCGCCTTGATGTATTTTTCCACTACTCTTATGCAATTATTGTGTATGGCGTCCATTTTCTACTAACAAGGATACTTTCTTTCAAGAAGTTAGCACTATCCTTCCAACGTGGTGACTGTTCATTGCTTAAGGTAAGATAGAATCTACATTGTAATACTATTTTAAACTTCAGTCTTACTAAATACTCAAGGTTTAACCCTCACACAGTTTTTGCACCTAATTATGAACAATAGAAGAAAAAGTAAAGTCATTGAAAATCATCGAATGAATTGTTTTCTGGGGGATTTAACTTGTCTAAAGAAAATAAACGACTCTGCAAATCAACTATAAAGTCATTTGCATACAATCAATCTTCATTTAAATCTTGTTAAGAGAAATGTTATGTCTTCTTATTTGTTTCAATGGATTCTTCTATTCCAGCTACTTATAGGATAACATTGTGTTTTTTATTTATGCTTTACCAAGTAGGTTGCTGTACTGTTTTTTTTTTTTTTTGTGTTTTGCATACACATTTCCATGGTCTTAAAATCCCTCATCTTACCACAACAGTTTTTTTTTTTTTTTTGTTATAGCTAGTTACTAAAATGTTATTGATGAGAAGACATGATAAGGTCCCCGTTCAAAATTATTTGCTATGCCTTAAAAGTTTACACACTATAGCTCTGATAACCACTAGTGTATACCAACAAAATAACAACGAGCTGCTAAATTCATTATTAGTTTGATATGCATGGAATCTCAGAGAGCTATATAAGGTTTTCTGGTGGCTAGGGGGGCATTTTCCAGAAAAATTTGAACTGATAGTTCATGATGGAGTTGGCTCTAATATACACATAGAATAGCATCCAGGGGTGATACTGTAATAATTTAACTGTTTTGCACCTAACACTTCCATTTTGGTTGCATCTTACATGTGTATACATGCTTGTGTTGAGACTTAAGAAACCACCATGTGGCACTTGAACTAGATCCCCATTGTTGATGCAGAGCTTTCCCCAAAGTTTTTTGAGATTCCTTGTTTTTCCTCTCATTCTCCAAGTCTACCAAATTAGGCATTTAAAGGGGTATATTTATAAAGCATTGAATATGACATTTACTCTATATCAGTGATGGCGAACCTTGGCACCCCAGATGTTTTGGTACTACATTTACAGAAGCTAAACTACATTACAGAGTGCATGAGCATCATAGGAAATGTAGTTCCAAAATATCTGGGGTTCCAAGGTTCCCCATCACTGCCCTATATATTTACTGAAGGTAAATCCTCCTGGTGCATGTGCAATAAATTGCAGTGATTGATTTGCCACCATGTGTTTAGTGAAAGTCACATATACTGCTTTATAAATATGCTCTAACGTGTATGCAAATCTTAAATCAGCTTGCAGTATTTTAAGCAATATGCCTCACTGCAATTTGAGCAGCGCAAAATTCCTCTAAAATCCACTAAAGTGCCCATGTAAAAAAAAAGGGGGTTCGCAGTATTTAAAAAATATTTTGTGTCAACAAATCCCTCCTGTGCAAACTATACAGAAGTGAGAATTTAAATATACATAAATAAAATAATGAGATTAATAGACCAAATATATAAAGTGGTTTTAGTGCTAGGTACAAAAAAGGCAATAATAGTTCAATATTAATAAGAAGTCCAACAAATGAAGCCCATGTATCAGGTGAAAACAACCATGTGAATATTTTTCGGACCATGCAGGTGGATGGAATGTAGTGATGGTGGGACCCTCCAGACACCGCCAGAAAATAGGAGAATTGGTAACTCACCAGAAGTAGTTGATCTCTGTTGCCATATGCCAACAAGAGATCACAAACGCTTAAAAGATCTCCTAGATCAGGATCCCGTAATATATCTGATATATAAGCACTTTATATATTTGGTCTATTATTTTATTTATGTATATTTAAATTCTCACTTCTGTATAGTTTGCACAGGAGGGATTTGTTGACACAAAATCATTTTTAAATACTGCCAAGTTCAACCCCCCTTTTTTTTTTTTGCACATATGCACTTTAGTGAATTTTAGAGGAATTTTGCGCTGCTCAAATTGCAGTTGTTTGCGATTTGTCATTTACACAGATTATTACCCGCAGGGTCTTTTAGCAGCAGCAATTCCCTTCTATTATTGAGTTTGTTTGGTTTGGCGCGAGTGTTTATATACATAATATGCCTCACTGTATGCAGTTTTTATAAGCAAATTGTTTTTGGAATGTATTGCAAATTTTTTCACCTGGAGATCCTGGAGATCCTGCCTCACTGTATACAGTTTCCTAGAGCAAAAATGTCTTAATCTATTGTGGATCTTGCCAGTAACAGTAGTTCCAATTGGAAGTTGAAAACACAAAACTAACACCTTGCAATTTGCAGTGACTTTGTCAGGCTTCTGTGCAAGGTCCTTTAGTTGGTCATTGGGTTGCCTATCTGATAGCCCTCAAAGGTAGCCTAACAAGCCTGATACATGGCAGGCAGAAAATGCTCCTTTTTTTCAAGGTTGTAGCTTACCATTGTCAGCTTTCAACAGTAAGTGCTGTTACTGGCAGAATCTACAGGTAAGTGCTTTGCAATAGATTCACAAATATTATTTGCTTTTGAAAACTTATACTGTATAGTAAGACATTTTGGCAAACATACTGAAAAATAGATTTTGGGTTTACATGCACTTTAACCACTTTACCACCGGAGGATTTTGCTGTCTTACGTCTGGGCCACTTTTTGCGATTCGGCACTGTGCGACTTTAACTGACAATTGCGCGGTCATGCAATGCTGTACCCAAATTTCCCACAAACAGAGCTTTCTTTTGGTGGTATTTGATCATCTGTGCGATTTTTACTTTTTGCGCTATAAACAAAAAAAGAGCGACAATTTTGAAAAAATAACAATATTTTTCACATTTTTTTATATGAAATTCCCCCCCAAAAAAATGTAAAAATCTAAATTTTTTATCATTATAGGCCAATTTGTTTTCTGCTACATATTTTTGGTAAAAAAAATCGCAATAAGCGTATTTTGATTGGTTTGCGCAAAAGTTATTGCGTTTACTAACTAAGGGAAAGATTTCTGTCATTTTCGGTGTTTTTTTTAACGAGTAATGGCGGCGATCTGCGATTTTTTTGCGGGACTGCTACATTGCGGTGGACAGTTCGGACCCTTGGCTGACATTTTTGACACTTTTGGGGTTACCAGTGACATTACTACAGTAATCAGTTGTATAAAAATGCACTGTTACTGTAAAAATTACACTTGCAGGGAAGGGGTTAATTTTATTGCAGAGGGAGGGGTTAATGTATGCCTGGTGCTTACTGACGTGTGTGGGGGGAGGTGACTGAGTGACACAAGGACAGATCGCAGGTTCAGCTATGCTGAACCCTGCAATCTGACCCTGCCTATCACTTAGGAGATCCGCCCGCTTTGTTTACAAAACAAAGTAAACAAACTCCAGACTCGATTCCCCTGGCCCGACTCCCGCTGTGACTGAATACAGCGGGAGCATGCCTCCGGCGGCGCGCGCGCGCCGCCGAGAAGGGGGAGTGTCTGCCGACGTAGGTCTATGTCGTCAGACCTACAAGAGCCACTTTGCCGCAGTAGAGCTTTAGTGAGCAGCGGTAAAGTGGTTAATGAGTGTGTTTATGGATTTCTTTATTTTTGCAGTAATTGTGTAGGGTGCTGTTGGTGTGAAATAGTTAAGAAAAGGTACAGTATGAATATGTTTCATAAAAGCACTATATAAAAATGATTGATTGATTTTTGCTTTATAAACATACCTATTTCCATTTCCACATCCCTCTGAGGTAGTAACAACCTTAATATAGTTTAGAAAATGCTGCTATCAATTTGAAATTACACATCCAGTCACCACACAGTTTATCTCTCTGACCTGCCTGTTTAATAAATATATTTCATGAACGAAACTCAATCAAACTATAAAATGCTAATGCCTCGGAGATTTATTTTCAATACTTATGAAAATCCCATAAGATAAATAAAATTGTGGAAGACAACACTGAGTCAACAGTATTGATTTTTGAATTAATGTTTTTGCTTATTAAATGTATCATGTAAAATATTTGCTTTGGAAGTTTGAAATACTGTTTGACTTTGTCAGCTACATTAAATATTTTGGTTTAATTAGATTACTTAATGATCACGTGAATTTTCTCATTTCATCACGCTAAAAATACATATTATAAAAGGAGGACCGTTATTCTTTTTATTTCTCAAGTGTTTAAAGTAAAGGGGTAACATAACATTATCCTCTTTATCCTTATTGGCAAAATTTAATTTCAATTCCTGAATAGTTACCAGAATAGCAAGTGAATAGAATCTGAGTTGTTTTACTGCCAAAGGAAAGATCGCCTTCTGTCCAATAATTGGACAGGAAAATAATGAAGATTGACCAACAAGGTACATCAAACAAAACATTACAGAGGTTTTACCTTTTCCCACAATAACCCCCAAATCGATGGAACATTACTTTAAAGAGATGAAATTAATCTGTTGAGAAAATGGTAGGAGATGAGTGGTCACCTACATGGCCCTAATGCTCCCAATCCAATATTAATATGCCCTAGTGAGCAGAGCAAGATTAAAGCGGAACTACACTGCATCTTAGCACAAAAAAACAAAAATACAATTTCATGTTTAGTATTCAAAGCAAACTTATTCATCCATACACATCTCCATGCTTTATGTTGATGAGAAATCACTTTAGTAGTCAAACAGCCCAGTTTGGGAGTGAGCCCACATGAGTGCCCCCCATAGGAAGCAGCTCGGTGGTAGGAGGAGCCAGGAGCACTGAGAGTGGACCCCAGAAGAGGAGGATTGGGGCTATTCTGTACAAAACCACTGCACAGAGGAGGTAAGTATAACATGGTTGTTATTTTTTTTTTTAAATAAAAATCAAAGCTTACAGTCACTTTAAGGGGATTCCACATCAAGAACGGCAACAATATATTCAAATCTGAATTTAAATCTAAATTTAAATTTACATGGTCTTTTTGCAGATGACCCAACACTAAACAAATTATTGCACATGCTGAAATAGAAAAAGGATTGTGAGACTTAATATTCTTTGCAAGAATGAAATACCATGTTTTTTTATTTCAATAATTTTTATTGATTTTTAAAGTACAAATGGAATGTAAACACCAATGCAACGTACAATGGTTCAAGAACAAGTACACAGGCATAGAAGAACAAAATACCCTTGGAATACGAGTAGCTAGTACCGCCTCTAGCATATGCCAATATCAGCTGCAGAGAATAGAAGGTGGGAAAACGCACCCCCTCCCCCCACACCCCAATCTGGGCACAAACTGTGCAGGGGGAGGGGGTGCCAGGCCCCTGTCAGGACACACAGTTATATTGCAAGGAAATGTAGTCATATAGAAAATGCAAATCACATTAATTTATCTGTTGAGTTTACCAGTTGGGTTGAGCCACAGAGTTGAGCCACAGAGTCCATCGGTCATCAAAGGTTTTGCCAGGTCCCCCGATAAATTGCCAACAAGCATTTAAAGACATAATTATGGTTCACAGCAGTTTCTACATCAGATACGTTAAGAGAATTTTGTATAGTGTAAAGTATATTGTTGCACGCTGCCAACAGTACGTGACATACTATCTGTTTCATGCTCAGTGGATAGTGATCAATGCCTAGGTTGAGCATTCCTAGGCCCACAGTGGGGGGTGTCAGTATTCCAGTGAAGCAAGAGATCAGTTGGAAAATCTTATTCCAGTAGCTTGTCAGGCTGGGGCACTCCCACATAATATGGGGGAATGTGGCAACCTGCCCGCATTGTCGCCAGCATGTGGCGGAGTGTTGTGAGGAGAATTTAGAGAGTTTATAAGGTGTGTAGTACCACCTGTGCAGCAGTTTAAGCATCATTTCCCAGTGACTAGTGCACTTGGAGAAGGGGTAGTAAGATTGGATTGCTAGTTGCCAGTCTGCCAAAGTGTATTTCGTGTCAAGCTCTTTTTCCCATTTCTGAATTGGTAGGGATTTTTGAAGTTTGGTTTTGTGCTGCAATGCATTGTAGAAAAGGGAAATAGCTCCCTTGATTGGAGTTGAGTTGGTTAAGAATTTTCACACTGAGGGTGGAATGTGCAAAGAGGGTAGGGGATGTTTGATAAGGAATTGGGATATGCGGTAACAGGGAAAATGTAGAGCCGGCGGCAGGGAGAATATTTCTTTCAATTCCGCCCACCTGCGGGGTTTTCCCTCACAGAAGAAGTCCTGTATGTAGTGAATGTTATGTAAAAGTAGGGGTTTAGTGTATAAAAAGGGTATCCTGGAGGTTAGGGTTTGTACCGGAATAGGTGGAATTGCAGTAGGGGGTTCATTAGAGGACTTTGCGAAGAAGATGGCACCATGCCAGTATGGAGGCCTTAATAGGTGGAGAAAGGGATGAAAGGTCTCTGGGCCCCAGCAAATCAATGTTCAAGAGAGACATTCAATCTGGGGTGTCAGTCTCTATGTCTGTCCAGTGCGGACGGTTGTCTGTGCAGAACCAATTTTGTAGTTGGTCTAGGATCGCTGCTAATCTATAGTCGTTAAGGTCGGGTAGTCCCATACCTCCGACAGATTTGTGATCAATGAGGAATTTGCGGGCACATCTCGTTTTTTAATGGCGCCAGAGGAACCTAGTTAAGGATTTTGTTAAAGAGTCAGTATAACGTTTCGGGATTGGTAGGGAAAGGACCCTGAAATAGTACAAAAGTTGCGGAAGAATTGACATCTTGTACGCCGCAAGTCTACCCACCCATGAAAGGTCTGTTGTAGACAAGCTATGCAATTGAGGTTGTATGTTGTGGATCAGGGGTTTGTAATTCGCCCGTGTGAGTGATCTTACATTCTATGTGGGACTCCATCATTCACCCAGGAGAAGGACGGGAATTTCTGTAGATGGGACTTTGCTGCAGGATCGACTCCTAGGTTCAGGATAAGGGATTTTGAATAATTAACTTTATAGTATGATATTGAGCTGAATGTATTTAGGATGTGTAAGACTTGGGGTAGGGAATGTGTCGGCTCTGTTAGGAGGAGAATCACATCATCTGCAAAGAGGTTAATGACTTCTTGCTCGTCTGAAACTGGAACCCCGTAACGAGAGGGTGTTGGCGTATCGTTTCTGCGAGTGGTTCGATCATCAGATTGAAAATGGTGGGTGAGAGTGAACACCCCTGGCGGGTTCCATTTAATATTTGGAAAGGCTTGGATAAGAGTCCTGACATATACAGTTGTGTTCAAAATTATTCAACCCCCACTGAAATTGATTGTTTTGGCCAGTTTGACATTGATTTTGATCATTCAGTCATCCTGCTTACAATTAAATCAAAGAGGCACGTGTAGGTCAGACAAATATAACATAACATTTGTAATGAAATAACCACAAATGTCTTTTCTGTGCTCATATCATTATCAGTTTTATTCAACCCCCAAGTGACATTCAATCTTAGTACTTAGTACAACATCCTTTTACAGTTATAACAGCTTTTAAATGTGAAGCATAGCTTGACACAAGTGTCTTGCAGCGATTTACGGGTATCTTCGCCCATTCGTCATGGGCAAAAGCCTCCAGTTCAGTCACATTCTTAGACTTGTGCACTGCAACTGCTTTCTTTAAGTCCCACCAGAGGTTCTCAATCGGATTTAAGTCTGGTGACTGTGATGGCCACTCCAAAATGTTCCAGCCTTTAATCTGCAACCATGCTCTAGTGGACTTGGAGGTATGCTTGGTATCATTGTCCTGTTGAAAGGTCCAACGTCTCCCAAGCCTCAGGTTTGTGACGGACTGCATCACATTGTCATCCAATATCTCCTGGTACTGAAGAGAATTCAGGGTACCTTGCACATGCTGAAGCTTCCCTGTACCTGCAGAAGCAAAACAGCCCCAAAGCATGATTTACAGTAGGCAAGGTGTTCTTTTCTTCATAGGCCTTGTTCTTCCTCCTCCAAACATAGCGTTGATCCATGGGCCCAAACAGTTCTAATTTTGTTTCATAAGTCCACAGAACACTATCCCAAAACTTCTGTGGTTTGTCCACATGACTTTTGGCATATTGCAGTCGACTCTTCTTATTCTTTGGAGACAGCAAGTGGGTGCGCCTGGGAGTTCTGGCATGGAGGCCTTCATTACGCAGTGTGCGCCGTATTGTCTGAGCAGAAACTTCAGTACCCACATCTGACAAATCTTTTCTCAGTTCCTCAGCAGTCACACGGGGACTTTTCTCCACTCTACGCTTCAGGTAGCGCACAGCAGTCCAAGTCAGCATCTTCTTTCTGCCACGACCAGGTAGCGTTTCAACAGTGTCCTTTGCCTTGAATTTGCGAATGATGCTTCCTATGGTGTATCTTGGTATGTTTAACATCTTTGCAATCTTCTTATAGCCATTGCCCTTCCTGTGAAGAGTAATCACCTCTTCTCTTGTCTTCCTGGACCATTCTCTTGACTTCAACATGTTTGTAATCACACCAGTAAATGTCTAGAAGGAGCTGAGTATCACAGTCATTTTAAAGCTGCCTAATTGGTGCTTTATTAGGCTTTATTGCTGCTCCCTGACATCTGCAGGTGTTTTCAATACCTGATTGAAAACACTTCAATGAACCTCTGTTCTTCAGAGTGGTAGACTTTAAGGGGTTAAATAATTGTGTCAATGAAGAATTCACAAAAAAAACATTTACTACTGTATTACAAAACCAATTGATGTCATTTTAGTTGCATATGGTTCTTTAAAAAGTCCTTGTAGGATTTCATTCTGAATACAATTATAAATGTACACTAAATTCCCCAAACTCTTTACAGCATTGGGGGTTGAATAATTTTGAACACAACTGTACACCTGGGCAGACGGGCATGAATATAGAGCCATAATAACTGTTTTGATACCACCCCGAAATCCAAACCTGGACAGAACCTCCGTCATGTAATGCCATTCTACTCTGTTGAACGCCTTCTCTGCATCAATAGACAACAGCAGAGAAGGCGCTTGAATTACCTCCGCATGGTGTATTACATTCAAGATCCATCGTATCGCATCCGAGGGCTGCCTACCCTTCAGGAACCCCAGTTGATCATTTTTTATTAAAGACGGGATAATGACAGATAACTTGGTTGCCTTAAGTTTGGCATATATTTTTATATCAGAGTTGAGGAGGGATGTGGGTCTAAAATTGGCCGGTGTAATAGAATAGGATCTTTCCCAGGCTTGGGAAGTGTGACCACATACGACTGGAGCATCTCTTTCAGACCTCCCCTGGACGTACCCTTACAGGAGTCCAAGAGCGGGTCTGTCACTGAGTTGAAATCCCCACATATTAGAACCTGACCATACTTGACTTGGCTCACTTTGTTAAACAATTTTTCAAGAAGCGGCGTTGGTGGACGTTGGGGGCATAGAGTGTCACTATTGTGTAAGGCCTTAAATTGATGTTGCATGTTAGTATGATGTATCGGCCGTTGCTGTCCAAGAAAGGTTGTTTAAGTTGGAAGCAAACATTATTCCTAACAGCTATGAGCACCCCTTTTGCTTTTTTGTCCGAACATGAAAGGAACACATGGGGAAATTAGGGATGGGAACACTTGGGGGTTTTGGAAAGTTCAAAGTGTGATTCCTGCACACATAAGATAAGATTTCTGCCCACATAAGACTCTGTGGCGCATCATTCTGAATAAGGGGTCAGGTCGGGCAGTGGAGGTACTTGTTTCAATAGGCATGTGGTATACAGTGGCGAGCTGTAGGTAGCACTGCAAGGGAGCCTGTAACAAAAACAAAAAGAGAAAAGAAGAGAGGAAGTAAAAAAAGGAACCGAGAGCGGTACCGGAAACATTGGGAATGTCCTTATGATCTTGGGGTATAGTGGAATATCCACTAAGGACCGACCAAGGCTATATTGGAGATCGCAAATTATCTTGAGAACCAGCTACATGTTTTTTCTTCTACGTCTGCCAGTCGTGCTGAGAGGAATTTTTCAGGTGTTGTTGAGAAGATGACGGAGCTTGTGATTGCTCTGGGATGATGCCCCATTGACGCAGGAGGGAGATCCCTTCCTCCAGAGTGGAGATTATCGCAGTAGTGCCAATGTAGTTGACCAACATCTTTGCGGGGTACTTCCACTTGTGTGGAATTTGGTGATTGCGCAGGGCCCTCATAATGGTGACCAGGTTTCTCCGGCGTTGAAGGGTTTGCTGGGACAGATCAGGTAAAATTTAGATGGAAACATAGGCTAGAGGACACTGGTCTTGCTTTCCGAATTGCTCTAACAGGGCTTCTTAGGTTTTATAGTAATGTACCCGCAATAAGACTTCCGTGGGTATGACTTGGGGACCCTGTGAATCCTATCCACAGTAAGCTCCAAATCGGATAGGGTTGGTAATATTGCAAGAAATATGTCCTTAGCGTACTGCAGAAGTTGGGGTGGTGTGACCATCTCGGGGATACCCCTAAGCTTCAAATTATTTCTACGTGATCGGTCCTCCAGATCTGCCAGTTTATCTTTTATCCACATGATCTCGTCAGTGTGGGCGCTGTGTGCATCCACTAAAGAGTTGTAGGACCTGGAGTATTCTCCCAGTGTATGGTCTACCCGATCCACCCTGCCACCTAATGCATGTACTTCTCTGCGGCATTGTGAAACTGAGGCCAGCAAATCATTCTGGAGAGATTCCCTGAGGGACATGAGCATGTCCTTGAGGACTATATCGGAAACTGGTTGTCCGATAGTGGGAATGGGAAACCCTGCAATGGGATCTGGTGTGTCCTTGCCAGCAGGCTGCTGTGACATAGCCCCACTCACCTCCAAGTCTAATGTCCATGTGCCCCTCTCATTGGAGCCTGTCCTTGGGCGGGACTTTACAGGACTCCTGGTTAATGGCGTGGAGGCCCCAGAAGAGGATCCGCTGTGTGGGGTAGCCCTGGATGGCATGGAATTGCCAAATGGTTCTGAATTAAGGTAGGCTGCAGGAGTCCGCTGCCATCTTGGAAAAGGTGCTGGGGCACGGAGGGGAAGAAGCCGGTCAGCTGGCGGCGCTTTACCAGGGGCTCTTTCTTTCTCCGGGGCATGCCTGGTGGTTCTCGCAGTGTTTCGGCGGTCTGGCGGAGCTCCTCTCCTATGCTCCCATCACGGAGCTCGGACACCACGTACCCCCCCCCCCCCAAATACCATGTTTTTTCACCATCGTAAATGCATTAAATCTCCATTAGGGAAAATAGTGCATGTAGTACTATATGCCACATAAACTCCATTTAATATTTCCAAAGGGTTCCAGATGCCTGTTTTCATGGTTGTGCTTCTCCTGGTTCCTTATATATTTTGGGGCTGTGAGAGATTGAGACCTATATGGCGCAAGATTTAAAAAATCTCCTCAAAATTGGTGGGACACTCCTTTTCTCACCATGCCTCTGTGCATGTTGTACAGTATGCTCCATTATCTGATGTTTTCTATCCCTTAGAAAAAATAAATAAATCATACTATATGTATAGCCACACATTGGACAATGTTAACTCTGTTTACCCTGTTAACTCGAAGTCTCCCACCATTCTTCTCTTCCAAATTATTGGCAGAATAGACACCACAATGTTAATAGAGATAATCATATAACATAGTTACATAGTTATATTGTTATATTGTTGGTAAGGTTGAATAAAGACAATGGTCCATCCAGTTCAACCTGTGTGGGTGCGTGTGTTCATGTCAATAATCATTTCCCATATCTCTGTATATTGTGTTTGCTAAGATGCACATCCAAGATTCTTTTAAAACTATCATAAATTCCTGCATGAGGCCACCGATTGCAGAAAAGAGTTCCACATCCTTACCCCCCTGACAGTGAAACTGTAATGTTCCGGTACCTTTGGTACCCTAAATTACACTTTCCACAAGTGTATGCGCCCTACCATTTACTTTTGGAAAGGTGCGCATACACCTTTAAGACTGGAGCTGTCATCACTCAGCGCCGGACTAGATGGCTATTTAAGGCGTCGGTTCTCACTCACATGTGTTCGTTCAAACACTGAAAATACAAAGCAAAAGAAGGGCGCACCAGCCTAGCGCATTATCCTCAGCAAGTTTATTTGGATAAAATTGTTTAAAATCAAATACTCACAAACAAACATGAAGTTCAGGCACATCAATTCCATACACCTGCCTCCTACCAGAGGATCAACGTCTTTACTGGAAGCAGGGGGCTGACGCGTTTCGAGGCCGTGCCTCTTCCTCAGAGCCTGGAGGCCATGGTCAAGTCCATAGTTTAAATATAGTATGTAAGGCCAGGCCTCCACATCAATTTCAGCCAGTAAATACACACAATTAGCAAGCTGGTTCCTAGAGTGACTTTATGTATGTGGTAACACAATGATGAAGGTTGAGGGATAGGTTGAGTGGAGGTGGTAGGTGATAGACACTTGAAGGTGAGACAGTAGCAGATGGATGCAGGAAAGTTTAGCAATGTTGTATGGTAGCAGATGACAGAATAGCAGGTGGACATACAAAAGAGATCAACCCAGTGCAGAAAAGTAGCAGTAGTCTCAAGAGCTAGCAATCTAGTTATGCAGATGTGATAAACAGTCTTTACTATGCAGAGCTAGATAGTGTAAGCTTAGTATAAGTTTATAGAGAATTCCCCTGCGGGGTACTTAGCACTATTAGCGATACAGCCGAAGGGTGGTTCAGGAGAGGCGGATGATCCAGTAGCGGGATACAGGGATCAGCGCAGCAAGGTTCCGTCAGCGAGGTAAGCTTGCAAGCATGGAAGCTTCAAGCAAGGTTAGCATCCAGGTAAGGGTGTTTGAACGAACACATGTGAGTGAGAACCGGCGATTTAAATAGCCATCTAGTCCGGCGCTGGGTGATGACAGCTCCAGTCTTAAAGGTGTATGCGCACCTTTCCAAAAGTAAATGGTGGGGCGCATACACTTGTGGAAAGTGTAATTTAGGGTACCAAAGGTACCGGAACATTACAATACCCCCCCCCTTAAGGCCTGCTCCTGAAGGCCTCTGGAGCTGGTTTGTCTGGGTATCTCGCATGAAAATTGCGGATTAATCTAGGGGCATGTATGTCAGAGGTGTTTAGCCAGGTGTCGTCTTGGGGCCCATAGTTCTTCCATCTAACCAAG
This sequence comes from Pelophylax lessonae, assembly GCF_965119305.1. Lineage (NCBI taxonomy): Eukaryota > Metazoa > Chordata > Amphibia > Anura > Ranidae > Pelophylax > Pelophylax lessonae. The sequence continues at coordinate 377,732,384 of NC_138772.1, read as the reverse complement.
TACTGAAGTCTTCTTCTGTAGATACGAGAATCCAGAATCTCTTTTATCTCGTATTCTTCTCCACCTTCAACTTGTACAGGAGGGGGAGGTGGAATATTAGGCCTTATTCCTTGGTCCGGAACATGGGGTTTCAGTAGCGACACATGGAAAATGGGATGGATTTTTAGGTCCATTGGCAATGTAAGCTGCACTGCAGCTTTTCCAATAAGTTTCTTGATTGGGAAAGGTCCCAAGAACAGAGGTCCAAGCTTTTTGCTAGGGATCTTCAGTCTCAAGTTTTTTGTTGAGAGCCAAACGAGGTCCCCGATAGTATACTGTGGAGAAGGTCTTCTACGAAGATCATAGTACTTCTTTTGTTGACTGTGAGCGTGTGCAATGGTAGTATTTAGTAAACCCAGAGAATCCTTTATTTGGGTAAGATAGTCTGAGGCTACTGGGTTATTTGAAGGAAGGATGCGTGGAGGGAGAATAGAGGGATGGAACCCATAGTTCAAGTAGAACGGACTCTGCTTGGTCGTACTGTGGGTTGCGTTGTTGTAGGCAAATTCTGCCAGGGGGAGAAGATCCAACCAATCATCCTGTTGGTAAGAAGTGTAACAACGTAAATACTGCTCGATGCATTGGTTGACTCTTTCAGTCTGTCCGTTGGTCTGCGGATGGTAAGGAGAAGTGAGCTTCCGCTCAATCCGTAGTATGTGACATAGTTCTTGCCAGAATTTAGAAATAAATTGGGATCCACGGTCAGACAGAAGAGTTTTTGGGATACCATGTAATCTGAAGACATGTTTCATCAGGAGTTCTGCCGTTTGTTTGGACGAAGGTAGTCTGCGAATAGCAATGAAAGGTGCCATCTTTGTCAGATGGTCCACTGACACCAAGATGGTATTAAATCCTTTGGAAGGAGGCAATTCTACGATGAAGTCCAATGACAAAACCTCCCATGGAGTTTGGGGTATTGGTAGACTGCATAGTAGACCGGATGGTCTCGTAGTGTCAATTTTGGACCTGGCACAGACATTGCATGAAGAGACGAATTTTTGTATAGATGTTTTCATGTCAGGCCACCAGAATTGCCGAGAAATCAAATTGAAAGTCTTTGTCATACCCATATGTCCTGCCATAGGCACATCATGCGATAATTCCAAGATCTTGGTGCGTAGGGTAGGTGGTATGTAAAGTTTGTCGTTGTAGTAGAGGAAGCCTTCTGCATCAGTATTTAGTTGTGGTGGGGGTGAATCCAAACTTATACCATGCAGAACCTCTTCCTTCAAGGAACGGACAACTCCAATAATGCGTTTGTGAGGTATTATAGGAACGGAAGGAATTTCAAAGTAATTTTCTTCAGTTAGTCGTGATAGTGCATCCGCCTTTTTGTTCTTATCTGCAGGTGTGTAGGTCACTAGGAAGTTAAACCTTAGAAAGAATAGTGACCATCGTACCTGTCGATGCGAGAGAGTTTTGCTAGTCTGAAGATATTGGAGGTTTTTATGGTCCGTGTATATAATTATTGGTAATTGGGTGCCTTCGAGTAAATGTCGCCAATTCTCCAGAGCCAATTTTATAGCAAGCAGTTCCTTTTCACCCACGGGGTAATTTATCTCGGGACTGCTCAGGGATTTAGAAAAAAAAGTGACTGGATGAAGTGGTGAAGTGTGGGTAGGTCGTTGGGAGAGTATTGCTCCTACTGCCATGTTTGACGCATCTACCTCCAGAATGTATTGGAGGGATGGGTCTGGATGGCGTAATATGGGAGCGGAAGTAAACCTTGTCTTTAACAAGTGGAAAGCCTTATTTGCTTCTTCTGACCATTTAAATGGTATTTTTATGCTAGTGAGCTGTGTGAGGGGTCTCACAATAGCAGAAAAGTTTTTTATGAACTTCCTGTAGAAATTTGAAAATCCCAGGAATCGCTGTAGCGCCTTGCGTGTAGTTGGTGTAGGCCAATCCTGAATGCAGGATATTTTACTCATGTCCATCTCGATTCCTGTTTTGGATATGATGTAGCCTAGGAAGAGTACCTCATCTTTATGGAACAAGCATTTCTTCAGCTTCACATAAAGATTATGTGCAAGCAATCTCGATAATACAAGTCTTACATGTCTTATGTGTTCAGACAGGGTCCGTGAATATATAAGTATATCGTCCAGATATACCACAACACAGACATCTAGTAAGTCTTTAAAAATATTGTTTATAAATCGTTGGAAAACTGCAGGGGCATTGCATAGGCCGAATGGCATCACAAGATATTCGAACAATCCGTATCTAGTTCTGAATGCAGTCTTCCACTCGTGTCCATCACGGATTCGAATGAGATTGTATGCTCCTTTCAGGTCTAATTTTGAAAAATAGGTAGCTCCACGCACCTGCTCAATGAGCTTAGGGATAAGCGGTAGAGGATAGCGATCTTTTATTGTGATAGCATTCAATTTCCTGTAGTCGATGATAGGTCTGAGACTTGAATCTTTATTGCGAACAAAAAAGAGTCCTGCTGCTGTGGAAGAAGTGGAAGGTCTAATAAAACCTTTTTCCAAGTTCTCATCCAAATAGGTTTTGAGATGGGCAAGTTCATCCTGTGAAAGAGGATAAACATGACCGAACGGCAATTTGCTATTTGGGAGTAGATCAATGCTACAATCATAGTCTCGATGAGGAGGTAATGCTTGAGCATTTTTCTCAAGAAAAACCTCAGAAAGATCCTGATAACATAGTGGTGCAATCTCATCTGTCACCACAGACAGAATCTTCCCGGAAAACGGGAGGTTACACGTTTCCTCGCAATAACAAGAAGGGAAGGTCAAGGACCGTTTCTTCCAATCTATGGTTGGTTGGTGTGTGTGTAACCAGGGAAGTCCCAACACAATGGGAAAGTGGGGTGAAGGTATTAAATCGAAGGTAGAAGTCTCCATATGAGACGCGTTAATAGTGACTAGAAGTGCTTGTGTCTGATCGGTGATCGGACCAGAGGATAACAGAACACCGGTAATAAGACTTACTGAGACAGGTTTGAGTTTAGAAATAATAGGAATTTTATTTAAAGCAGCAAAACATATATCCATATAATTTCCACAAGATCCTGTGTCAATCATGGCCTTAGTAGTAATCCTGTTCTGGTCCCACTGTAATGTCAAAAAAACAGAAATGTAGGGGTTAGTGAATGAAGTTGTCAATCCTCCTAGAGAGACATGTGAACACTCACCCTTCTTTTTGTTGACTAGGGGACAGACGTTTATCTTGTGATCCGGGGATGCACAGTACAAGCAGAGATTTTCATTTCGTCTTTTGGCTTTTTCCATAGTTGATAGCGGTGGGCGTATGGTTCCTACCTCCATAGGAACGGCCAGACTCCGAGAGGAAACGGATAATGGCATTCCCATCTTTTCAGCCTTTCTTTCTTGTAGTCTTCTATCTATGGTAATACTGAGTTGTAATAATGCATCCAGGGTTTTTGGCAGATCCGCTCGGGCGAGCTCGTCCTTAACGGCTTCTGATAGGCCAAGCCTAAATTGGGTTTTCAGAGATGCATCATTCCATTCTGAATCAAGGGTCCATCTCTTGAACTCTGCGACAAAGTCTTCTACAGGCCTCCTTCCTTGTTTCAAGGATCTTAACTGAAGATCAGCAGTACTCTGCCTATTGGGGTCATCATATAGGCTAGTGAGCTCTGCCAGGAACAAGGCATAGGAGTTTAGAAGCTGGTCGTTTTTCTCAAAAAGAGAATCTGCCCAGGCTCGAGGATCGCTTGATAGGTAAGAAATAATAGTACAAACCTTAATGTGATCAGTAAGGTAGGTACGAGGTTTTAGCAAAAAAAAGTAACTCACATGCGTTTTTAAATTCGCGAAATTTTTTGCGATCACCTGTAAATACCAAAGGGGGATTTATCTTGGGTTCAGGGGACTGAGCAGAGGTAAGTTGTGTCAGTCTAATTACCTGCTGCGACAGAGCCTGATTGTCTTCTTTTAATTCAGCAAGTGTGTGTATTAACGCAGATACTTGCTGTTTTAATTGTGTCACCTGAGTGGTTATTTCTGCTGAATCCATTTTTGGGTTCGTTCAATCTGTAACGCTCCTGCATTTCTTATATGGTGTGGATTTTCAGCTGCAGAAATAGTTCCACGTCAGTAGTCATGTAAGAGATATGCTGAGATACCATTCCCAACCTCAATGACTCATCATGTGTGGAAGGTCTTATTTCAGCCAGTAAATACACACAATTAGCAAGCTGGTTCCTAGAGTGACTTTATGTATGTGGTAACACAATGATGAAGGTTGAGGGATAGGTTGAGTGGAGGTGGTAGGTGATAGACACTTGAAGGTGAGACAGTAGCAGATGGATGCAGGAAGGTTTAGCAATGTTGTATGGTAGCAGATGACAGAATAGCAGGTGGACATACAAAAGAGATCAACCCAGTGCAGAAAAGTAGCAGTAGTCTCAAGAGCTAGCAATCTAGTTATGCAGATGTGATAAACAGTCTTTACTATGCAGAGCTAGATAGTGTAAGCTTAGTATAAGTTTATAGAGAATTCCCCTGTGGGGTACTTAGCACTATTAGCGATACAGCCGAAGGGTGGTTCAGGAGAGGCGGATGATCCAGTAGCGGGATACAGGGATCAGCGCAGCGAGGTTCCGTCAGCGAGGTAAGCTTGCAAGCATGGAAGCTTCAAGCAAGGTTAGCATCCAGGTAAGGGTGTTTGAACGAACACATGTGAGTGAGAACCGGCGATTTAAATAGCCATCTAGTCCGGCGCTGGATGATGACAGCTCCAGTCTTAAAGGTGTATGCGCACCTTTCCAAAAGTAAATGGTGGGGCGCATACACTTGTGGAAAGTGTAATTTAGGGTACCAAAGGTACCGGAACATTACACTAAGTCAGTCTTCTACCTCATTTGTCATATAGTTGCCCACTCCATTAATTTATTCAGGTCCTCTTGTAAGGTTTATATATCCTGTTGTGATGTTATTGCCCTACTCATTTTTTCTGTCATCAGAAAACACTGAGTTTCATTAGCTGCAAGTACTCCATTCAAGTACAACATTTTAAGTACAGTGAAGAGATATTGCAGGAGACTGAAGAGATTGAAGAGATACTGAAAGAGATTGGCTTGGAGTTTGCAACTGAGTCATCTGTGTTTTTTTGCTGACCATTGCTTGAGAAGAGGAAAGGAATTTGGTCAGGTGTTTGCTATTGTGCATTTGCTAATGAGACCAGCTCATTAAGGTGTTACATTTGTTGCTGGGGGAGGAGCTGTGAAGGAGTGAGTGTATATATAGAGACATACTCATTAGCTGGCCTAATTCATTAGCTGCAAGTACTCCATTCAAGTACAACATTTTAAGTACAGTGAAGAGATATTGCAGGAGATAGTCAGGAGGCTGGAAGGTGGAAAAAAGAAAAAAAAAAAGGTAAGATTTGTTTGACTTAAATTTACAATTTTTTTTTTCTCCTCTTTAAAATGGCAGACTTGGTTCAGTGCAGGAATTGTTGTGCATTTATTTCATGTTCCACTCTTTGGAGATTTGGATGCTGTCAGATCTGTAGACAATTCTCCTTACTGCAGCAGGAAATTGCATTTTTGTAATCAGAGATATTTAAATTATCTGTTAAACAAACTCCAGCTGGGACTGCTGCAATGCCACTGCCACAGAGGACCCCCAGAAATGGCAGATGGGTTACTGTAGGTTCTGGAAGACTTAGAGTGGTGGATAGAAGACATGTCCCACAGTCGGTGGTTCTCCAAAATTCATTTGCAGCACTCTCAGAATGTAAGGACAACATGGATATGGACTCAAGCACAGAGGGTGAGAAACCATCGACTCCTATGTGTAATGTATGCAAGACTGCAGCCAAGGACAAAAAAGATAAAGTGAAGTCTCAAAGGAAGCAGCTGTTGCTGGGTGATTCAATCATAAGAAGTGTGGAGCTTAAAGAAAATGGTTTTGTGAGATGTCTCCCTGGTGCTACTGCTAGACGAGATAGAAGACGTATTATTAATATTGTTAAGCAAGCAAAGCAGGAAGGGGACGTGGATGTTCTTGTCCATCTAGGGACAAATGACCTGGCTTGCAATGAAGTGTCAGAGGTGAAAAAATCTTTTATCACACTTGGTAATGACGTACAGGATTTTGCATTAACCATTTCATTTTCTGAAGTTCTGCCTGTGCATAATGTTCAGAATGATAGGCAGAGGCGCATAAAGGAGTTCAACATATGGCTTAGTAAATGGTGTCAAGAGCAAGGATTTGGCTTTGTTTCTTATGATAGCTCTACTTGGAATAGAAAGGAACTGTACAAAAAAAGATGGTTTGCATCTTTCTCTCAAAGGAACAAATGTACTTAGTGAACAACTCCAAGAATTTGTGAAAGAGTATTTAAACTAGGAAGGGGGGGGCAAAAGAGTGGAAATACAAGAGTCCAATTGCCCCCCGAAACAATGCCAGAACAGGTCAGAAGCACAGAGGTTAAGAAATGATAAGCTCAGAGTCCTGTCTACAAATGCTCGCAGTTTAGGTAAAAAAAATCAATGAACTTGGGTCAATAATGGCATCTGAGAATGTAGATTTAGTGGCTGTTACGGAGACATGGTTTAATGAAAGAAATGACTGGGACATAACCATACCAGGGTACTCTTTATACAGAAGAGACAGAGAAGGCAAGAAAGGAGGAGGAGTGGCCCTGTATGTGAAAGATAGCATTAAATCTAACCTAATACAAGTTGGTGAGGCCAACATAGAGTCAGTTTGGGTTACGTTGCAGTTTGCTAATCATGCAGTAACTCGTGTAGGTGTGATATATAGACCACCTGGTCAAGTTAAAGAACTAGATGATCTACTAGTTGAAGAAATAGCTAAAATGACAATGAAAGGAGAAGTTATCATTATGGGAGATTTCAATCTTCCAGATATAAACTGGAAAACCAAAATAGCAAGTTCTACCAGGAGTACAGATATTCTAAATTCCCTACTGGGGTTGTCTCTGCAACAAGTGGTTGAGGAGCCAACCCGGAGTGAGGCCATTTTGGATTTGGTATTCACAAATGGGGATTCGGTATATGATGTCATTGTAGGCGAAACCTTCTGATCTAGTGATCACCAGTCAGTGTGGTTTAATATAAGAACTGTGAAAGAGTCACACCACACAAAAACAAAAGTTTTATATTTTAGAAAAACAGACTTTTCAAAAATAAAATTAGTCATAAATGAGTCCTTATCAGACTGGAACGGATTACATGGAGTCCAGGAGAAATGGGACTACTTAAAAGGTGCATTATTGAAGGCAACAGAAAATTGCATTAGACTTGTCAGTAAAAGCAAAAAAAGGAAGAGACCACTGTGGTACTCAGCAGAAGTGGCCCAAATCATTAAAAATAAAAAGCTAGCATTTTGTAATTATAAAAAAACCCAGAGCAATGAAGATAAGGAAATCTACAAGATTAGGCAGAAAGAGGCCAAGCAAGTTATAAGAACTTCTAAAGCGCAGGCAGAAGAAAAACTAGCTCAGTCTATGAAAAGGGGGGATAAGACATTCTTCAGATATATAAATGAAAAAAGGAAATTAAAACAAGGAATAACTAAATTAAAAACAAAGGACAGAAGGTATGTAGAAGAGAATAAAGGGCTAGCCGACTGCCTTAATGAATACTTATGTTCAGTTTTTACAGAAGAAAAAGAAGGAGAAGGACCTCCACTTGAAAGGATGACTAATGAATCGTGTGATGCATGTGTCTTTACTGAGGAAGACGTTCTAAGATTGCTGTCTAAAGTGAAGACAAATAAGTCACAGGGTCCTGATGAGATACACCCAAAATTATTAAAAGAGCTTTGTGGTGAGCTGGCAAAACCATTAACAGATTAATTTAACCAATCATTAGTAACAGGAGTCATCCCGGAAGATTGGAAATTGGCAAATGTCGTGCCCATTCACAAGAAAGGTAGTAGGGAGGAATCGAGCAACTATAGACCAGTGAGTCTGACATCAATAGTAGGCAAATTAATGGAAACCCTATTAAAGGATAGGATTGTGGAACATCTTAAATCCCATGGATTGCAAGATGAAAAACAACATGGGTTTACTTCAGGGAGATCATGTCAAACAAATCTTATAGATTTTTTTGACTGGGTGACTAAAATAATAGACGGTGGAGGTGCAGTAGACATTGCATATCTAGATTTTAGTAAGGCTTTTGACACTGTCCCACATAGAAGACTTATCAATAAACTGCAGTCATTGAGCATGGACTCCCATATTGTTGAGTGGATTAGGCAGTGGCTGAGTGACAGACAACAGAGGGTTGTAGTCAATGGAGAACATTCAGAACAAGGTCATGTTACCAGTGGGGTACCTCAGGGATCTGTACTGGGACCAATTTTGTTTAATATCTTCATAAGTGATATTGCAAAATGCCTCGATGGTAAGGTTTGTCTTTTTGCTGATGACACAAAGATATGTAACAGGGTTGATGTTCCTGGAGGGAAACGCCAAATGGAAAAGGATTTAGGAAAACTAGAAGAATGGTCAGAACTCTGGCAACTGAAATTTAATGTGGATAAGTGCAAGATAATGCACCTGGGGCGTAAAAACCCAAGGGCAGAATATAGAATATTTGACACAGTCCTGACCTCAGTATCTGAGGAAAGGGATTTAGGAGTAATTATTTCAGAAGACTTAAAGGTGGGAAGACAATGTAATAGAGCAGCACAAAATGCCAGCAGAATGCTTGGATGTATAGGGAGAGGTATAAGCAGTAGAAAGAGAGAAGTGCTTATGCCGCTGTACAGAACACTGGTGAGACCTCACTTGGAGTATTGTGCGCAGTACTGGAGGCCATATCTCCAGAAGGATATAGATACTCTAGAGAGAGTTCAGAGAAGAGCTACTAAACTAGCACATGGATTGCAGGAAAAAACTTACCAGGAAAGGTTAAAGGACCTTAACATGTATAGCTTGGAAGAAAGAAGAGACAGAGGGAATATGATAGAAACTTTTAAATACATAAAGGGAATCAACTCGGTAAAGGAGGAGAGCATATTTAAAAGAAGAAAAACTACCACAAGAGGACACAGTTTTAAATTAGAGGGGCAAAGTTTTAAAAGTAATATGAGGAAGTATTACTTTACTGAGAGAGTAGTGGATGCATGGAATAACCTTCCTGCAGAAGTGGTAGCTGCAAATACAGTGAAGGAGTTTAAGCATGCATGGGATAGGCATAAGGCTATCCTTCATATAAGATAGGGCCAGGGACTATTCATAGGATTCAGATATATTGGGCAGACTAGATGGGCCAAATGGTTCTTATCTGCCGACACATTCTATAAGTTTGAGCTATGTATCCCATCCTCTATATCATTTTAAAAATAGGTTAAACAAGAGTTGGTCCCAGGACAGAGCTTTGGGTTACCCCACTTACCACTCCAAACCATTCTGAGTACACGTTATTTATCACCACCCTTTAGATGTGCCCCTGTAGCCAGTATTCTATCCGGGAACAAACCCTAGGGTCTATGCCTACAGACCTTAGTTTGTAGATTAAGCATTTGAGGGGGACTGTATCAAACGCCTTGGCAAACAGAAATATTTATGGACATTTTTTTTTTCTTTGCTATGTGTGCTTCTGTGTGAAATGTTATGTTAAAGCGGAGTTCCGGGCACAAAATCGATCTTTTTTTTTTTGTGCCCGTCCGCTTGTTCTCCTTCACCTGAAAAGGAATTGGATAGTTAGGTTTTTTTTTTTTTTTTTACTCACCTTGTAATTGAAGATCGAATATACTCGCCTATTCTGCACTTCCTCCCTCTGCGTCGCGGCTCCGCCGTCACTTCCTGGCTTGCAATGATTCCTGGGAGCTGAACGTCATCGCTCCCAGGAATCAATGCGACGGCACCGGCCCGCTCGTCACTTCCGGGGCAACGCCGCATTCCCTGCTAAACAGCTTCTGGGCATGCCCAGGAGCTGTGGAGGAATGCGGTGCCGCACCGGAAGTGACGAGAGGGGCCGGTGCAGGCGCATTCTGGGAGAAAAGGACACGGAAGAAGACGCAGAAGAGGATCGCGCCGGCTTCAGCTGCCCACAAGAGAGATGGCAACGCTGTGGAAGAAATGTTATAAGTGAGTATTTCTTCTTGCAGGTAAGTGCGAACCGGGACAGATCAGAGGCTAGCCATTGTGGAATGTACTAGCCCTGACTGTCCTGGGGGTATGTTTACTGAAAATTTTTTTCTGTGCCCGGAACTCCGCTTTAATGATACCATTTTATAATACCTTTTTGTATATGTATATTGTTTACATTTTGTATGTTGCTGCCTAAATAAATAGTATGTAAAAAAAAAACAAAAAAAAAACAAACAGCGTAGGGTGTCCCCCCCCCCCACCCCTCTTCATATCAGGCCCTTCAGATCTGTTACGGATTTTAAAGAGAACCCCATGCCAAAATTTAAAAAAAAGTGTGGGATCCCCCCCCCAAAATATATACCAGACCCTTATCCGAGTATGCAGATAGCAAACACCTTGGTGCAGCTAATGCATAAAACAATCTGCTTCTAGTGCAGTAAAATTTAAATGGCATTAAAATGTATTGCACTAAAATACTTTGCATGAATAAATCAAAGATTTGAATTATGAATAATAGATTGAAAATTCCTGCACCTTCTTTATTCATCCCTTGTATCCCAATGTTCCATAAGTTCTTTCATTTTCCATACATTTTGGTATACTATAAAAGAATGTAAACCCTTTCCATCTTCTGTAATTTTCCTAATGCCCTAATAGTCTGTAAGCGCTTCCATCTTCTGTATCTCTCCCTTATAGCCTAGTATGACTCTTCCACCTTCTGTATCCTCCCTTATACACTCTTCCTCCTTCTGTATTCCTCTGTAATCGCTTCCTCCTTCTATATTTCTCTGTTATATTCTAATATGTTTCTTCCTCCTTCTGTAGGCCTCTTATACCCTTGTAGACAGCAAGCTTTTTCACTTTTATTTCCTCCTTTCCTTCTTTATACCCCAGCAGACTGTAAGCGCTTCCTACTTCTGTACCCTGCTTTATACCCTAATAAACTGTAAACTATTGCACCTTCTATGTCCTTTTCTTTTCCTCAAATATGGTTCATAAACTTTCTCCCATATACTACAATCGACTATAAGTGCTTCCACCTTCCTTTCCTTCTTTGTACCCTAACAGACTGTAAGCTCTTCCTCCTTCTGTACCTTGCTTTAAACTCTAGCAGACTGTAAACTATTGCACCTTCTGTATACCTTTCTTTTAGCCTAATATGGCTCTTCCAACTACCTTATCCTCCCATAAACTGCAATAGACTGTAAGCCTTTTCACGTTCTTATCCCCCTAAACTTGCTATCTGAATCCTCCCTTATACCCTAGCATGTTGTAAGTTATTATACCTTCCGTAGCCTCTCTTATATTCCAATAGGTTGAGTGAATCCTTTCTTATCATTTAAAGCTGAACTTCAGGTGAACGCCACTTTCTAAAATGTGCTAGCTTACTATGGGTTAAAAAAGGAACCTTTAGAATCACTTTAAGGGGGAGTGGTTGGGGGTGGTGAAAACTCAGCTCAACTGTTACTTTTACATTGGTACATTTTACAATCCCTTGCCTATTAGCCATGAAAATTGAAAGAATTGACTTTTCAAAATTCACATCCAAATGACCTCAAAGAGGTTCACATTAAAGTTCAAAATTTGCTGATTTTTGGATGCTTTCCCTGAGTGTGCCTATGAATCGAATTCAATGAAATTTACTCATCACTACTCAATTATAAAAAACCCATACTCTCATTTTTTTCAAGACTAATTGCCCTTAAAATATACTATTATATGTAAAAAAAAAAAAAAAAAAAAGAGTTTATTTGAATGGACCACAGCTCTCTTTCTCTGTATCAATGTCAGTAACAAAGAAGAGACAACTCTATATACAGTATGCACAATCACTCAATATTAATGTTTTTGTTAAATGTCATTATTCAAGTACAACCGTGGTTTAAGCACACTCAATTTAACCAAAGAAAAACCTCAATATGAATCTGTATAACTGTTTAGCTTTTCCTAGAAGATGTTCCGTCATAATAATCTCTAAGTCAGTAGATGCTCAAATAGAAATTGAACCTTTGAAGATGGTATTTGTGCACACTCTTTGAATTATAAAACTACAATAATATCTATTTATCAGCTAACAAACATAGTGATGGGACCAAGATGAACATTGACGTCGATGGACATTTAATTTCCCAGAAATCAAAATCAGAACATTACTTCATACAAGCTAAGAGCAACAATAGTGTGTAACAAATACGATGAAAGGCAAATAAGCTAGAAAATTCAGAATTTGCAAAATCTTAAATGTCCCAAAGCACCCTAGTTATATAATAAAATGTTTCAATGTTGTAGGTGTATTAGATATTGTGCTCAAACTAGTATGATGAGCAGCATGTATAAAGAGACAGTACACAATGTTTTTTGATCTTTTTTTTTTATATATTTTAGGAAAGCAATATACACCAATACATACATGTAAATAAAAAAAGAAACACAACAAAAATTGTGTCATGTTACTTATAGTTTTTTTTTTTTTGGAACATTCCCACTGTCTAACAAAACAACATTTTACACAATAAAAAAACACTCAAAAACCTTTTAAGTCCCATGAAATTTTTTAAGAAGCCTAAAACGACTTCAGACCATCCTATTGTTACCTTCCCAATTGACCCCAATGCATTTTACCATTTTGCAGATACCAAAATGTATCCATAACGCCTCCAGCTGTCACTCCAAAGTCGCGAGCGTGATTCTGACATGCGCCTTGGTGTCGAACGTCCTAGCCTCCCCCCCCCCCCCCCTCTGTGTGGGGGCTAGGACATTGGACACCACCGCACATGTCAGAATCACGCTCGCAGGTTTTAGAGTAAAAGCCCGAGGTGAAACAGATACATTTTTAACAAAAAGCGTTTGCTCCTTAGTGTCGAGTGGACACTTTTAAAATGTAAGTGATACAATTGTGTTTTTAAAAAAAAAAATGATACAGTGTTTATGGATTTATGCTATGTGGATTCTCCTTTCTTCTTAAAATGAAATACCTCCCAACATCTCTATGAGAGAGCCTGATTATAAAGATGGGAATATCAACTATAGATTTAAGAGCCAGTCTGCTGGACATTTTATAAGAAGGCGTTGAAGCTGGTTTATAACTTTACCAGCCACTCCATCTGGTGAGTCAGTTTAGGGTGATCGGTGGAAGGATTGCACAGGGTGTTTGCACAGATTTGCCTGTTGAAGATTTTTGCACATTGCTACATGCAATTTTTGCACTTTTTTACCTTTTGTCTGGGACTTTATGAAATATGGGACAATTTTTGCTGCCTCTGATTTTTGGATCACTTTATTATGATATTTGGTTTTGGAATCACAGTACATATTTGTCATGCGCTATATGAATTTTTAGTTTATGATTGTATTTTATATATATAATATTTATTTTTCTTGTGGCACTTATTCATCACACTTTTAATTATTTAGTAATTGCTTATAATAATTGTTTACAATAGTTGCACTAGCACTTTAGGATTTAGCACAAAGAAATTATTTCTTGATATAATAGGGGATAATTTATTTAATTATCCCCACTTCATCCACTAGGGGAGTGAAGATCTGCGCTGACTGATTTTCTCAATACAAGAAGTTTGCTAACAGACAAGTATGAAGCTTTTATTTCAAAAGAGATGTAGAGGTTGATTTAATAAAGGCAAACAGGCTAGTCCCTTTTCAAGGGAATCTTCAATTTCCCTTAGCTTAGTGAATGTGGTGAAGCTCACGTTGCAAAGATTACTTACCACCTGCAAGGTAACTAATAATGTAGTCCTCTCCTTTCCCAAAATGTATCCAAAAGGTGTTCTATAGGGTTGAGGTCAGGATTCTGTGCAGGCCGGTCATGTTCTTCTACCCCAAACTTGCTCATCCATGTCTTTATGGACCTTGTTTGTGCACTGGTGCGCAGTCATGTTGGAACAGGAAGCGACCATCCCCAAACTTTTCCCACAAAGTTGGGCGCATGAAATTGTCCAAAATGTTGTGGTATGCTGACACCTTAGGAGTTCCGTTCACTGGAGCTAAGGGGCCAAGCCCAACCCCTGAAAAGCAACCCCAAACCATATTCCGCCCTTCATCAAATGCTTTGGACCAGTGCACAAAGAAAGGTCCATAAAGACATGGATAAGTGAGTTTGGGGTGGAGGAAATTGACTGGACTGCACAGAGTTCTAATTTCAACCCGATAGAACACCTTTGGGATGAATTGGAGCAGAGGTTGCCAGCCAGGCCTTCTCACCCAACATCAGTAACTGACCTCACAAATGCGCTTCTGGAAGAATGATCAAAAAATCCCATAGACGCCAACCTTGTGGACAACCATCCCAGAAGAGTTAAAGCAGTTGTAGCTGCAAAGGGTGAGCCTCTACGGACTAAGACTGGGATGCCATTAAAGTTCATGTGCGTGTAAAGGCAGGCATCCCAATCCTTTTGGTAATATAGTGTATTTTGTAACGTGCATTTCCTTACTGTGCTCCATGTTTACTTAAAAAATGTTGTTTTTATAGTCCTGATTAGGGCTTACCAATACATGTATTGGTGCTGATACTAAGCATTTGCACGAGAACTTGTACTCATGAAAATACTCCGATATCTAAAACTGATACCTTTTTGGTGCCTTGATATAGTGATGTCAGCATGGGTTCACACAGGAATGATGCGGGAAACCGAATGTGATTCGGACAGGAATCGCACCACATTCCTATACAAATCACATTCTTTGCAGTGTGATTTGAACCCATTCATTTCGTATTGGCTCAAATCTCACCGAAAAGGTATAGGTAATTTGTATTGGTGCACAAGTATCAGTACTCATACTTGCTGGTATAAAACAGGTATCGATGCATTCCTAGTCTTTATACTGACTTTCATAAAGAAGAGTTAATGATGTGTATGGCCCTGAAAAAAAACAATATTACTAGTGGTATGCATTGGTAAACGTTTTGTTTTAACCACTTGCCGACCGCCGCACGACTATTTATGTCGGCGGTCAGCCCCTCACAGGCGGAGCGACCTAGGGCTACGTCGCTAGCATGTGAGGGTCTAGGGAGCAAGCGCGCGCCGCCAGAGGCGCGCTCCTGCACGGTCACGGACCCCCCCACGCATGTGACCGGCGGACCCGATGTCCGCCGGTCACTTGCGATCGTCGGGTGGAGAGGGAGAAAGGCAGGCGGCTAATGTAAACAAGCTGCCTGTCATTCTCGCCTGTGTAGGAATAGTGATCATACGGTTCTACTATGTAGGACCGTTGATCACTGTTCCTACACCTCAAGCCACAGCCAATCACAGTTAGAATCACACCCCTAGGGACACACATAACCCCTCCCTCTCAAAAAAAGTTAACCCCTTCACTGCCAGTGTAATTTTACAGTAACAGTGCATATTTATAGCACTGATTACTGTAGTAATGTCACTGGTAACCCCAAAAGTGTCAAAAATGTCAGTCAAGGGTCAGATCTGTCAACCGCAATGTCGCATTACCGCAAAAAAAAACGCAGATCGCCGCCATTACGCGTTAAAAAAAAAAAAACAACAAAAATGACAAAAATCTTTCCCTTTAGTTAGTAAACGCGATAACTTTTGCGCAAACCAATCAAAATACACTTTTTGATTTTTACATTTTTTTGGGGGGAATTTCATATAAAAAAATGTGAAAAATATTGTTATTTTTGCAAAATTGACGCTGTTTTTTTTGTTTATAGCGCATGATCAAAAAATCGCACAGGTGATCAAATACCACCAAAAGAAAGCTCTGTTTGTGGGGAAAAAAGGACGTCAAATTCGTTTAGGTACAGCGTCACACGACCGCGCAATTGTCCGTTAAATTTACGTAGTGCCGAATCGCAAAATAGGCCCTGGTCAGGAAGGGGGTAAAATCTTCCGGGGCTTAAGAGTTTAAATACAACGTATATACATGTACTTTTTAATTAAAATAAAGGTATCCTTTTATACATTATTGTGTTCCTAAGGGAATAGGCATAAGTAAACATGAAAAATAAATAAATAAATAATTGCAACTCTATTTTAACCATTTTTTTATTTATTTCAAGGTGAAAGGCTACTCTGTCAAGAATAAATAATATCGAGGCTAACGAAAAAAATCAAGGAAAAATGAAGATGGAGACAGCCACAGAAATTTCAAAACAAAGCATAGGTCATCCAAATATGACATCCCTCACTTCAAATTATACGAAGTGTGTAAACATCAATATTCCAGAAGAAATTTTCTTTACTATCTCAGCAGTTGGCATTCTGGAAAATGTTCTTGTCCTCATTGCTGTGATTAAAAACAAAAACCTTCACTTACCCATGTACTTTTTTATTTGTAGTTTAGCTGTTTCCGATATCCTAGCAAGTCTGTATAAAATTCTAGAGAGCATCATGATGATTCTGGTCCGAGTTGGTCATCTACAAAAAAAAGGTCTATTCGAACAAAAGATGGATGATGTTATGGACTGGTTTTTTGTATTGTCACTGCTTGGATCAATATTTAGTCTATCTGCTATTGCAGTAGATCGATACATAACTATCTTTTACTCCCTTCGTTACCACAACATAATGACTCTCAGAAGAGCTTGGATCATCTTGGCCACAATCTGGATATTTTGTGGTGGATGTGGAATAGGTATTCTTATCAATTTCCATGATACAGTAACAATATTGCTTTTTACTGTAATGTTCCTTCTGTTGTTAGTGTTTATGGTATGTCTTTATATCCATATGTTCCTTTTAGCTCAGTCGCATGCCAAAAAAATTGCTTCACTCTCCGGTCAATGGAATTCAGTGCAACAAAGGACAAACATGAAAGGAGCAATTACGCTGACCATTTTACTGGGAGTATTCATTTGCTGTTGGTCTCCATTTTTTGTTCACCTTCTTTTATTCTCATTTTGCCCAAACAATCCTTATTGCGCTTGTTACATGTCAACCGTGTATATAAATTGCACCCTTATTTTGTGCAATTCTGTCATTGACCCATTAATTTATGCATTTCGGAGTCCAGAGTTGCAAAGCACATTCAAGAAAATGCTGTGTTGTTGAGTGGCTTGAAGACTGCAGAGATGTCAACAGGGAACACCTGGAACGGTATAATTAACATACACACATCAAGGGATGTAATTATTATGCAGCTTACAAATGTCACTGTAACATTAACTAGCTATGTACAAGTAAAACAAGCAAACCAAATGTCAATTTATGGAAAACATTTCACAAATATATGTTTAATAGAATGCTGCATAAACAAACAGCATCTAGACATGTTCTATTCTGCTCTAGTTTACCTAGGTTTTGTCAGGTGTTTTGCCTATTTTTGCATAGTTGTTTTCATCCTAAAGTCACTCACTTTTCATACTAAAGATAAGCAGCTAATTTTTATTGTTATTTTTTTTTTATACAGCTGGGAAAAGTTAAATCCTGTGCCAGATGTTTATTGATTTCTGTGTCCCCGCTGGAGAGATTTACCATGCTTCCTGTCACATTGACCATCCTATCATGGCTGTAAGTTAAACTTCTTTTTTTTCCCTTTCTAGACTGCATTCTTCATAAATACGTAAGGCTGCATTCATATGTCAGCGTATGGATCGCGGGCAGAATCGCCGCGATTCCGCCCGCTATCCGGAGATCATTGCAAATCGCGGGGCGCCTGTGCGTTGCCCGTGATTTGCAATAGCACCCCAAACGCTGAGCGATGTTGCCGCGATTTCCGCCTGCCGAATCGCGGTAACATCGAGCAAAAAAAAATCGCGGGACGCATTACGCCCAAAAAAAGTACAAGAGCTTCTTTTTTTTATACAGCTGGGAAAAGTTAAATCCTGTGCCAGATGTTTATTGATTTCTGTGTCCCCGCTGGAGAGATTTACCATGCTTCCTGTCACATTGACCATCCTATCATGGCTGTAAGTTAAACTTCTTTTTTTTCCCTTTCTAGACTGCATTCTTCATAAATACCTAAGGCTGCATTCATATGTCAGCGTATGGATCGCGGGCAGAATCGCCGCGATTCCGCCCGCTATCCAGAGATCATTGCAAATCGCGGGACGCCTGAGCGTTGCCTGTGATTTGCAATAGCACCCCAAACGCTGAGCGATGTTGCCGGGATTTCCGCCTGCCGAATCGCGGTAACATTGCGCTAAAAAAAAGTCGCGGGACGCATTACGCCCAAAAAAGTACAAGAGCTTCTTTGGAGCGTATTGCGTCCCGCGATTTTCACGGCAACATCACTCAGCGTTTGGGGTGCTATTGCAAATCACGGGCAACGCACAGGCGTCCCGCGATTTGCAATGATCTCTGGATCGCGGGCGGAATCGCTGCGATTCTGCCCGTGATCCATACGCTGACATGTGAATGCAGCCTAAAAAGAAGCAAATGGTAACCTCCCCAACAGGGACATATATAGCAATAAAAAAAGTTTATATGGTCAATGAAGTTAAATTGTTTCTTTTTTCACTCCAATTATTTTGTTTGTTTATTTATTTATTTTTTTCTTCATTTAATTAGCATCAGTGCTTTTGGTTTGAGGTCCACTATAATGATGTGTAGAAAGTAACATAACAGTAATTAAATGATATATTAACTAGAAAATGAATATTTTGCCCCTGTGTTTATTCAAGGTTTATCATAATCTTAAAGCGTAACTCCACTTTTGTTGAGAAAAAAAAACATTCCCCTCTGGGTGATCTCTGTACATTGCAGGGATTTTAACAAACGTTGCAGATTCCTATCTTTTGTTATTCTGAAGAAATCACTGTTTGTTTCTCTGTGCTGAGTGGGTCTAATGGGAGTGGTTTCATAATTATCTATCAGCTGTGGCAGCTGCAGGGCTCTATTGAGGGAAGCTGCTGGGCCTGCATCCATTTAGATGTGTTCCTATTGGGAGTATCTCACCAAAAATGACATTTTGCTGCAGGGGATGCCAGAAATCGTATCTTAGGCAGACTTCTGGGAAAATTGGTGAGCCAATCACACAAGCAGAAATGATGTTTCCGGGTTCTGTGTACAGAACAGCTCCAGGTAGCAATATTGCATTGCATTTTCTGGAAAGTACAACTGAAGATTGAAAAGGAAGGGTCATTTTTAATAACATTCAATTACAATATGATTTGTGTCACAAATGTATACACTATATTGTTTTTTCTTTATTTGCTGATTTTTTTCCTCCACGAAAGGGAAGTTACCCTTTAAAGCTGGAAGATGTAAACCACCCAAATTAATTTAGTTTGGCATTCATCATTATGTCATAACTGTATTTGTTTTCAATCCAAGCAGTGTAGGAACCTGCATTTTTCCTGATATCATTCTTTTGAAGTCCCTGTACATCAGGACTGGAGTGAGAGAGGAAGAATCCGTACAACAAGCTAATCAGTTTATATTCTGATAAGGCAGAGTGACAGCGAAATGATCATTGTGCTGTTCCTGGGCTCAGAAGAAGTGGTTAAATGATGCCAGCCACCAAACTGAGGACATCTAGTGGCTGAAATAAAGTACTGCCAGGGAATCTCTGGATTTAATGTGAATATTGCAGCGAAATTTGGTTTTAAAAAAAAAAAAACAGCATAGCCTGTCTGTAGGGGAAAGTCCAGTTTTTACCTGGACCATCAAAAAATTATTTTAGTGTATTAATTCCCAAAGAATAAAATTAAGGAGTTGTCATACAGCTGAGACTGCTGCATAATGAAGCTGAAAACAGGATCAAGTGATTGACATGTCAGGTTAACCATCTAAGAATAGTTTAAAGGTGTTATAAAGGCTGAATTTTTTTTTTTTTTTTATCTTAATGCAATCTATGCGTTATGGTAAAAAATCTTCAGCATATAGCCCAGCCCCCCTCATACTTACCCAAGCCTAAACTTGATCCAGCGCTGTGCACAAGAGCAAAGGCTCCCTCCTTCCTTATTGGCTCAGAGACATGGGCTCCCACTGCTGTGAATCACAGCCAGTGATGAAGGAGTAGGGGCAGGGGCAATAGACACACGGAGCCAGCTTGGAGAGAGCCCACATGAGTGCCCCCAAGCAAGGGGCTTTCTATAGTGGCCACTCAGTGGGGCAGAAGGAGCCAGGAGTAACAGTGGGGGACCACAGAAGAGGAGGATTGAGGCTGCTCTGTGAAAAATCATTGCACAGAGAAGGTGAGTATAACATACTTGTTATTTTTAAAAAATAAAACTTGATCCTTTACTTTAATGCACAATCCAACAAAAACATACATATGAGTCGGGAAAGATTGGAACCTCTGTTTGGAATCAGACAAAAATGAAATATTTAATAAATTAAAGTGAGAAAGATAGAGCAGTTTCAGGTACTTTGTTCTGTTTATTTCTCCCTGCTAGGGAGATCTTCTTGTTTCCTGCATGGTCAGTGGAAAAGAAGGAAGCTGAAATCTTCCAAACAGTGAATCCAACAGCAATAAAAGCCTGACTTAAAGTGTTACTAAACCCAGGACCATGCATTCACTATATCTGCTCTCCCACAGTACACAGAACATGGAAATGCAATTATTTTAGTAAATATAAACTGCTAAATACCTTTTCTCATCTGCAGTATATAGCAGTATCAAGCCGAGCACTGGTTAAAGCTTGTAGGAGGAGTTTTCATTCTCCCCTGACTGTCCTATGAGGCTGGACGGTGCCAACTGGCCCTTTGCTGATGACATGCACCCGCCAAAAAAAATAACTCTCTAGTAATGCACACCAAACTGAGTATGTGCAGAGTGCACTCCAAGGTTCTGTACTATCAGGAGATGGATTGGGGACAGTAAAAGAAGGGGAGGATCAGAGAAGAAGGGTTAAACAGCCTTTTTATACAATGCAGAGGATTAACCCCTTAAATTCCACAGTGAATATAACAAGCATGCCTTACTGCATATACAGACGGATTCCACTCTTGTGAGTTTAGTAACACTTTAAGTCATATTACCCTTTCTCACTCTGATCAAAATAACAAAAGCAATTTGAAATCAGTAGGAAGATGTTGTGTTTTTAATATTCCCTTATTGCAAGTAAGTTGAAAAGATGTACCTGTTTATCCAATTGAATCATATTTTCATATAGTGGTATTTATTTGTCAATGCTTTCCTATGACTTTTCAAACTAATTCTACCCTAAAGCAATTTTTGAGTTTCATTAGTGTACACTTGTATGCACAATCCATTATATAGTATTTGCCATGTTTATCAATACACAATAGCAGTGCTTGGAATTTAAAAGTGATCAATGTAATGTGTAGGTTGATGTAATATAAATGAATGATGCTTGAATTTTCCAATCAATCTAAGCATATTTTAACCTCAATGTGTTTGTTGCTCATGCAAACTAATGAAAAAGATATATATATATATATGCAAATTAGTCATGTACTAACAGTGTTAAATACAGTGATTTATGTAAAACAAAATCTAGCTAGAGCCATTATAAAATATAATCTTTCTGAAATTAGAAAACCAACCTGTATTTCCTGTAAATGCTTCCACAAGGATCACGGAAATAACAGGTCAGGGGGTACAATACGGAAAGCAAATGGTGATGGCCCAAAAGGCTGAGAAGCATGAAACACAATGACAAATTAGGGAATATGGAGCAAAAAAACAAAAAAGATTTATGCAGAGGCCACAGGGAACTTTAAATGTATACTGTCCATACTTCACTGTTCATGGTGGGTGAATGACCAAAACAGCAAAATGATGGTAACAGAATAACACAAATTACAAGCAAAATGAGTGAGAACACACGAATTAGACAAAATAAAATAATAAAGAAATAATCAGTATGTGAGCTCAGGGAGTAATAACAAAAAATGGCATACAAAAGCAATGTGTGTGACCCATACATTGCAACTAGAGAAGTGAGATTACATGATAACACATACATGTATGAATGAATATCAACAAGGCAGCTCACACCCCCCCCCCCCCCCCTTCTCCATCCACTACTATGCTGCCTCCCACTCTCTGCTCAGAAGTGAATATGAGAGCGGTAGGGGGGCAGAGCCATGTTCACAATCTACCTGTTGGCTCCCCGCGGTCGACCAGTAGATCGTGATCGACCACTTGCCGACCCCTGCTTTAGAGCATAGTTCCTTATCAGTTGCCCAGATGTGTCCATTGCATTTTTTGGTATTTTTTAATCCATTCAGAGAAGCAGTTGTAGGTTTGTAAAAAAGGGATGTCCTTTCTAGGCATTGTGTGCTGGATAGTATTAGTGAACTTCTCTTGAGCCCTATGCAGAGCTCTATCTGGAATATGCAGAGGGTAACCTCATTCTAGAAATTTCATTCTCATGTGCAGGGCTGCTGATAGATATCACGGGGCCCCATACAGACTACCTGACAAGGCCCCCCCAAGAACATATTAAAGGTATATTTCTATAAAAATGCAATAAAACTATTATTATCAGAAACAAAAACAACATAACTCACAGAATTCCTGCTAAATCTAAAGGATGAAATTGAGTTGATAAGTAAATCTGTGTGTGTGAATGAGGTGTTGGGGCTCATGCACATGGGTGCTGTGGTCTGTACAGTGTGAATCAGTGGTTCATTTATGTGGCTTGAGCCACCTGGAACTATACAAACACAGCTGCAGGTCCTAATTTGACAGGCGTGGGGATGCAGGCATACAGCCTGAACACAGACAGTGTGCATTTGGGGGCCACTCACACACACCTGTCCAATTAGGGCCCGTGGCTGTGCTCATACAGGCGCTGCATCCCCATAAAATGACAGATGGCTCCAGCCCAAACCCCTCCTTCACACAGCCAGAGTACCTGTGGGAATGAGTCCTTAATTATATTTTTCTAACCTAAAAAACAGATCTCTCCAGCGGTGTGCTGTCACTACTAAGAGGAATTCCATATTCGTCTGCTCTTCTCTCTGGTTTCTTGGGCTCCAGTCGTTTGACCAAACTGTGATGTAACTCACACACATGCGCGCGGGTGTCATGGTCACAGCAGAGCTCTCTCGGTGGATGGTATGTCATCAGTTGAGAGCGCAGTGCACATGTGCTGGTGCTATCACCGGCTGCTACGTTTATTCACTGAACCTACATATAAGCCCTATTATAGCCTTACCTGTAGATACAAGATATAAAATGGAGTTTACTACTGCCAGCTCAGTTAGTAAATGGTTAAATAGAAGGAGTTGATACATAAATGCAGAGGGAACTGACAGTGTAGGGGAGAAGAAGCAAAGTTGCAGAGATAAGGAAGCAGTCTGGAGGAGGGAAGTGGGAAGCCCAGCTTTGTAAAGCACACTAAACTGAGACAAGATAACAGGCAGCTATGAAACTGGTGTGGCAGTAAATCCCCCCCCCCCCCTCTGGGAATGCAGCTGATCAGCCGTGACTGTGTGACTGTGTCAGGAAGACAGAACAATGGGGGGGGGATATACAGGCTGGAACAAGGAGTATAGAAAGAACTGCAGGGAGAGAGACAAAGTTACAGAGATCGCAAACTCTGGAGCAGAGCTAACAGGGCTGAGATGGGGGGGTCCTCACAGAGAGGGGGATTAGTGAGGGGCAACTGTTCTTTTCTCAACAGATAAAAGCTGGCAGCAGAGAGAGGAGGAGATATCACCTTTCAACTGCTGGAGGAAGATTTCCGTAAATGCCATTAATCAATAATACCCCTCCCTGTGTGGGCCCCCCTACAAGAGGACCAGTGGTCTCCCCCTCACCTATCAGCAGCCCTGCTCATGTGTGGAAATTTGCATATTTCTCTCTTTACAACTGGAACAGATTCTAAAAATATGAAATGACTGAGATATGAGGGGACTCTCCTTGAGGTGTTTGGGACGGGTACTGTAATAGTGAAGAGTGCTATCTTTTGTTGTGGGATTAGTGATTAATGAGATTCCAACTCTCTCTCCCTACTAATGGATATGGGCACATCCTGGAAAGAGATTGAACTTCTGGAAAAAATAGTGTTAAATTCAATGAGACTTGAGAGACTCAGCCCATCCCTCTATATTGTAAAGTGCTGTGCAAACTGTTGGTACTACATAAATAATGTATAGTAATAACAACTAGTGATATGCCGAACACTCCCAGGTTTGGTTCGCACCAGAACTCCTGAACACGGAAAAACTTTGAACCTAAATCGCGAACCCTATTAAAGTTTATGTGACCTGAACTTAAAAAATCAAAAGTCCCCATTTTGAAAGTTTATATTCAAGTGTTTGGCCATAAAAAGGTTATGGGGGCCCGGGTATTGCCCTGGGGGACGTGTACCAATGCAAATTTTTTTTTTTTTTAAAGATTTTTTTTAAAGCATTGATTTTAATGAAGCTTAAAATGAAACAATAAAAATGAAAAATTCCTTTAAATATAGTGCCTGGGGGTCTCCTTAGTCTTTCGTTAAAGTAGCACATGTGTACCGTGTACAGAACTTGCTGCAGCAAAACAGACACATATAAAGAAAAAAAAAAATGGCATTTAAATTGCTTATCCCGGCTGCAAGCTTTCTTGAAAAAAAATAAAAATACTATACTACGCCCTAAGGTCTGGTATTGGGTTTGAGGGGAACCCCCACACCAAAATGTTTTATAAATATACCAGACCCTTATCCAAACATGCAGCCTGGCAGGCTATGAAAGGGGGGGGGGAGCGAGCATGCCCCTCCTGAACCATACCAGGCCACATGCCCTCAACATGATGGGGTTGTTTTCGAACAGGGGGTCTCTACATCTCCCCCCCCAAAGCATCTTGTCCCCATGTTGATGGAGACAAGAGCATCTTCCCCATAACCCTGTGCATTGGTTGTGAGGGTCTGCAGGCAGGGGGCTTATTGGAATCTTAAATCTTTTAGTAAGGGGGCCCCAAGATCCTGCCCCCCCTCCCATGTGAATGAGTATGGGGTACCTTGTAGTGTCAAAAAGACATAAAAACACACACACAGGTTTTGACAATTTCTTTAGTAAAAATAAAAAACAATGTCCCCCCATACATAGAGCCATCATCAATCACGATGCCCACTGCATGGCCGACCCAGAAAAAAAAGAAAAAAAAAAAACCCTGCTCACGACAAAGGCAACTGACATCTGCCTGCTGTGACAGTTCTTAAGTAGATAAGGGGCATGCCCACCTGGCAACATCACCTAATGGCACCGCCCCCCCTTGTGACATCATCAACTCAGCATGCACCTGTTGTTTTGCATTGTCGGCAATGCTTTTTTTTTTTTTCATTCAGCTGTCAGCAGGGAAGCCTGCTGACAGCTGATAACTCATCCGTTGCTAAGGATGCCGCAGCCGGCTTCCCGGTCCTCTCCTTAGCAACCAGCTATCCACTGTGCCCTGATTGGGCAAAGTCTTGCACCTGACCAGCGGTCAGGTGCAGTGCTTCAGCCAATAAGGGCTTAGAATGCACTGTGCAGCAAGCAGTGCATTGTGGGGTGCTCGGTAGGTGAACATCCCACGAGCGCCCTGAAATTCAGGAGTTCGGGGAAAACCCAAACGGGTGCTGTTCGGGGCAAAACCGACACTCAGCCTGAACTATTCGCCCTTCACTAATAACAAAAAAAATGTACTCTCCATATCTTTGTTTTTCTAGACAAATTTGGGTTTGCCACCTATACCTTTCAGGTATCTAGGCATAAGTGGCATTTTTTAAATAATAACAACAAATAGAATTCAGTTGAGGTACCTTTCCAAATAACAAAAATGTAATCTATGTAGTGAGGCCAGGTGAGTACATAGCGTTTGTACATATGTGAACAAAAAACATTCTCCTCCCACAAGTAGACTGGCAAAAGCAGGTGCCACAGAGTTTCCCAGTATGGTGCCACAGATTTGTTTGTAGATGATATCTTCAAATCTAAAATATTTGTTTTTGAAAGATTTGTTCTAAACATTGTATGAAGAATTCTGTTTGGATCACATAGGGATTTTGGTAAAGAAATGTTTAACACAACAGCAGTGCCATCCTGGTTAGGAATACTAGTGTATTGTGTATGATGTCCCTGTTGGTTACGGCAAAATCAGAGGGAGGTTAAATGTCGTATAATTTTAAAATACAATCTTTTGTATATTGGACATGATGGCAGAGTAACTATAAATGGTTGAAATATAAGGTCCAAGAATTTAGTGAGTGGCTGAGTGATACTCACATTGAGTGATACTGCCTGAACCATATACTGTATGCCATGGCAATAAACCATCACAGATTTTGGGAGTTCCATAAATGACAGGAAATACTGGATGATCCATGAGGATGAACTGACTTCAGTATAATATTTTTGTCTTCTTTCAATGAGGTTACGGTGTATTTTTTAATATTTACTGAGGCCCCTTAACTGTACAGATTGTTTTCTGTAAAAAGTGAATTTAGCCTTTAACCAGTTCCAAACCGCCCCACGTACATTTACTGCAGCAGGGCGGCCCAGCTGCGCAAAATCACGTACAGGTACGTGATTCGCAACCACAGATAGGGGGTGCGCGTCCACCATCTCCGCAGCAATCTGATTCAGTTCAGAACAGATCAGTCATCAGGTCCAGGCCAATGATTTATGGCCTGGACCTGCTGATTGGTTCTGACCAATGGAAGATTGATGCAATCTCCCCTCCTGGATAGTGATGGGCTGC
Source organism: Pelophylax lessonae (assembly GCF_965119305.1). Classification (NCBI taxonomy): domain Eukaryota; kingdom Metazoa; phylum Chordata; class Amphibia; order Anura; family Ranidae; genus Pelophylax; species Pelophylax lessonae. Next base: position 377,705,729 of record NC_138772.1, on the reverse strand, counting down.
ATGTTCAAGTCAAACGTAAGTTTGACTCAAACATCGAGTGTTCGTGTGTTCGCTGAACACACAAACACCGGGGCGCTCGGCTGGAAGTTCGCCTGCCAACTATCGCCCCATAATGCACTGCAAGATCGCAGAGTGGTAAGTGCTGGTGATTGGCCAAAGCATGCACCTGACCTGCATGCTTTGGCCAATCACAGCACAATGTCCTGTCAGAGCCATGATTGGCCAAAGGCAGGGTGCCTTTGACCAATCATGGCTCAGGGGCTATGTCCATGCCCCACACTATATAAGGCTGCTGCTTACACGGTATAGTGTGTTAGGAGTGGAGATTAGACAGGTAGTTAGGGGATTGTGTATGTTCAGTCAGTTTAGCACAGTCAGTGTAGTGCTGCGCTGATTCTTGTGTAACAAAAGTGTAGTGGTGCCACTGAAGTGAAGGTGTATACAACATGTCTGTGTCACCCCACTGATCCCATTTTTTTCCATTGATATATATATATACATATTTTTTCATTTTCTTTTTTTTGCAGCATCAGGTTCTGTTGCTGCATTATTAGTACTCCCCCTTCTCTGTCGCAGGTGCTATTCCTTCTGCGTCAGCAGTGGTTCCCTTATTTTTTATGGCGCAGCAGCACTAATAATATTTAGAGCATAATTACTGTCGCTTCTTTCTGCGTTGCAGGTGCTATTCCTACTGCGTCTGAAGTGTTTTTTCTTTTTTTGTGGCGGCGCAGCAAAAATAATAATTAGGGTATAATTGATGTCCCCCCCTTCTGCATCACAGGTGATATTCCTACTGCGTCAGCAGTGTTTTTTTTTTCTGGCACAGCAGCACTAACAATATTTATGGGCACCCCACCTCCCCCGCCCCCTTCTGTGCTGCAGGTGCTATTCCTTCTGCGTTAGCAGTGATTTTTTTTTCTTTTATTTCTGGCACAGTAGCACTAATAATATTGTGTGCATAATTGCTGTCCATCCTTCTGCATCGCAGGTGCTATTCCTTCTGCCTCAGCAGTGGTTATCTTTTTTTTGGCTTTATTAATTTTTTCTTTATTAAAAAATGAACTATAATAAAACGCTTTTTGTGCACAAAGCACAAAAGTATTGCACCCAAGCACCATATTCCAATCTCACACTCTATAATAAAAAGTTATAAAAAATCCCCCCCCCAAAAAAAAAACATGATAACAAAACGGTTTAAATAGTGCACCAATCACAAAAGTATTGCACCCAAGCACCATATTTCCACCCCACACTCTATGATAGAAAGTTATAAAAATCCCCCCCAAAAATCTCCATCATGTCCGAAAGGCCAACAAGTAGAGGCACACACTCACAGGCCATTAAAAGAGGGCAAGCAGGTTCTGTGTCCACAGTGAAAAGTGATGGTTGCGGACATGGTGCATCCCCTGTACGCTTGTCCTTTTGTTCCAGTGCTGGCTGTGTTATTGAGCCACAACATGCAGAAGAGTTAGTGGAGTGGATAACTAAGCTGTCCTCATCCTCTGTCACCCAAGCTCATACTAGTTTGCCTTCTACCGCAGCTTCCAAAGCAGCCTATTCCACAGGCTCCTTGTCCACAACTACTCCTTCCATAGCCCCACCATCATGCACAGATGAGTCACCTGAATTATTCAATCATAGTGTCAGTTACATGCTGCTGGATGATGCACAACAATTTGAATGCTCCGATGTTGATTCCCAGGTTGATGAAGAGAGTAACGTGAGCCTAGAGAGAAGGGGTGCCAATGACGGACAAGAAACTAACAGTCATGTCCCTCCAGCTGCAAAATACTGCCAAGTTTGCTCCAGTGACGAGGAGGGAGGGGATGATGAGGTCACTGACTCTACTTGGGTGCCTGAGAGAACAGAGGAGGAAAGTGAGGAGGAGGAGGAGGAAAAACTCCAACAAAGCAGGATGTCCTCCAGGGGTCGGATTAAGGACAGCCACCCTATTGCATCACACCACAGAGCTCCACAGGTGCAGGATGCTGCTATCTTCTCGCTAACTTCCAAAAGTTCATTGGTGTGGGGTTTATTCAACACATGGGCAGCAGACCTCAGCATTGCTGTTTGCAATCTCTGTCCGAAGCGGATCAAGCTTGGCCAGAACACCAGCCGCTTGGGCACCACATGCTTGACAAGACATATGATGGCCTGCCATGTAGTTTGTTGGTAACAGCAACTAAAAGACCCACATCATAAAAAAATCAGACTTCTCCTTGCTCCTCATCGGGGATTTCTACCCCTACTATACCTCAAGACCTCTCAAAAACCTGCACTGAGAGGGATGATGGTATAGCAATGGGTGCCATGGGTACTTGCACCAAATTTGCTAGCAGTACACCACCTGTTAATTTCACCACCAGGCAAATTTTGCTATCCCAGTTGCTGAACAATAAAAAAAAAAAAAGCCATTCACATGCTCAGTGTCTAAATGTTAGCTTGGCCAAATTGCTAGCACTACAACTGCTGCCTTCCGTGAATTTGCAGAACGTGCTGTACCACAGTGGCAGGTTGCATAAAAAAATGTCTTTTCACGTAAGGCCATTCCAGCTCTCTACCATCATGTGGAAGGCAATGTTTTGGCCTCGTTGGACAGAGCGGTCAGCAGCAAGGTTCACATTACTGCTGACTCGTGGTCCAGCAGGCACAGTCAGGGATGTTACATTTCCTTCAGGGCGCACTGGGTAACTCTGCTGGCAGCTGGGAAGGATGCAGGACAGGGTTCAGTGCTGGAGCTTGTTCCACCACCAGGCCTCCAAAAAGCTAGTGGTGATTCTGCCACATCTGTCTTCTCCACCCCCTCTTCTTCTTCTTCCTCTATGGCCTCTTCTGCTGAATTGCCCTCTGAATCAGCAGTGCTCCCTAAGCGTTCAAGGGGCTATGCAAGCAGTCAGGCTGAAAGATGCCATGTAGTGCTTCATTTGGTCTGTCTAGGGGACAGGAGCCACACCAGGCCAGAAATTCTGCCAGCCCTGCAGGGGCAGGCTCAGGGGTGGTTGACCCAATGGCAGCTTGAGCTAGGAATGATTGTATGCGACAATGGCACCACCCTTCCCTCTCCGCCCTCCAACAGGGACACTTGGCACATGTTCCATGTTTGGCACATGTCCTGAATTTGGTGGTGCAGTGTTTCTTGAACAGGTACCCGGGCTTACAAGATCTTCTGAGGCAGGCCAGAAATGTCTCTGGCCATTTACTTTACATTGGCAATGCTGCAGCGGCTGCACATGCAGCAGAGGGCCATCAATGAGTACCTGTGTGAGTATGGCACAAGGACAGACTCAGGGAGCTTGGCTTCCTTTTGCCACACCAGTGACTGCTGATAAAGGATGCATGCACTGTCCTGTCACCATTTGAGGAGACCACAAGGATGATGAGCTGCGAAAATGCATGAATCAGTGACACTATCCCTCTAGTCTTCCTGCTGGAGCACACGCTTTGTGGAATCATGGACAGGGCACTTGAGGCAGAAAAGCTGGGTGAAGAGGAGGACTTTCCTCACAATGTCCCCTTTATGCACATACCATTCCTGTGGGGCCACAAAACACATAGGAGGAAGCGGAGGAGGAGGATGATTGTGGCAGCATGGATGTAGAGGCTAACATATAGCAGTCTTCAATGGATGGTTTTCCTTCCCCAGAAACCCCAGGAGTTTGACGTTACTGGGGAGAGGTTGCTCCTGACAATGTCATCCTTAGTGATCCAGATGATATAGAATATCATGCCTCCTCAAACTTACGCTGCATGGGCTCCCTGAGTCTGCAAGGTCTGTGAAAGGACCTGAGGATTTGTGGTATCAAGGAGAGGGATCATTACTGGTTGGCAACCCTTCTTGATCCACATTACAAGGGTAAAGTTTCAGAGCTCATTCTGCCTTTGCAGATGGAGCAGAGGAATAAACATATTGAAGATGCCTGGAAGAAATTTGTGTAACATGTTTCCAGAAACT